>NW_028270156.1:93425538-95825538 GCF_037043375.1 Chiloscyllium plagiosum | reverse complement strand
GGAAGGGTCTGTTGACCCGAAATGGTCATTCTGTTTCCCCTGAGCTGCAATTCTGACTTTTGTCTCTGATTTACAACACTTACAGTCCATTTAGATTTTGTTTGCTATTGACCTGAATTGCACACCTTTGCATTGTGGGAAGGTATCGGAGCAGCCAGAGGAAACTCACACGGGAGAGAGAGAGGAGTGTTCAAATTCCACGCAGTCAGTCACACAAGTCTGGAATCGAATGCGGGTTTCTGGTGCAGAAAGGCACAGTTCCACCCACTGAGCCCTCCCAATATGCAAGCATACGTCCTGGAAGCGAATTGAACCGGTGCTCATGCAGCGACAGGCGGTGGTATTATCCAGGAATGTTATGCAAAAAGAAGACTATTTGGTATTACTGGAAATTAACATTCGCTAAACTATCCTAACACTTTTTAAAATCACTTGGCCTGTAGCCTCGTCTATCTTGGCATCACAAAATTCACATCTGAATACTTCTGAAAGTTATGAGGATTTCTGACTCTCCAACCTTTACATGCACTGAGTTCCAGATTTCAATCAACCGCTGTTTCTAAACATTTGTCTGCGCATTCACTCAAATCTTTCCACTTCTCTCCTTCAGTGTATGCCACCCTGCCTTTCCCCCGTGATCGATCTCACCATCAAAGAGTAACGTTTATTTCAGTCTACACCATCCATATTCTTGATTATTTTGTACATCTCAATCATGTCTCCTCTCAATTTCTTCTGCTACAAGAAAAACGCCTCCAGACTATCCAATTTATCTTCATCATTGAAACTCTTCTACCCAGGCAATATTTTGGTAAATCTGTCCTGCATCATTTCCAGTGCTATCATATCCGTGGGTATCATACGAATTGCTGAACTGCACACAATAGACTAGATAGAGCCAAATGAGCAAGTGAAATACATGATGTAGAATTCCACAGGAAGAGGTACTTTCAAATAAATTTTCTTTTCCTCACTGCTACCAATTGTCCTTTTCCTGAGCCTGATGTTCCAATAATCTATGGTCCATGTTGTAAAAGCTGCGACATGAGAAATGATGTCACAACCACGGTATCGAAATGGAATGATTGGTTTGAAAGTGAGGACGTGGGGTTCTTCTATGATGGCACAGAGGCGCATGAAATTCCAAAGCTGGGAGTGTTCCTGGTCAAAGGCGGGATGGAAGGGCATATTTGTCTCCGTTTATTAGATAATTAAGACACAACAGCAGCATTAACCCTCACTGCAGATTGGCTCAGCTGAAGCGTGTTGGAGCTTTAAGCGAGAGGTCGATTAATTGAAAGCATTCTCTGAAATTTTCCATAATAATGCGCTATTTTGTTACTTTGACAGTAAGAGCTGTTTTTGATCACATCGTCTCCACATCAGCCTCTTCCTCCCAGTAAACAGTTCAATCCAGCGTATATCACTTGCATTCCGACACAGCCATATGTCATATTCTCATTCCCTCTGTGATAATTGGAATTGACAATGTCAATCTCTGAGATGTAGCAATGTACCATGAAGTTCGCAGTGTAGTGAACACAGAAGAGCAGAGAACACAGAAAATTTACAGCCCAAGAACAGACCCTTTCGACGTCGAAGCCTGAGCTGATCCACTGTCTAAACCTATCACCCAATTCCAAACAAACTGTATCCTTCTGCACCCCATCTACGCATGCATCTGTCCAGACACATCTGAAATGAATCTTCCGTGCTTGCCTCTACTACCTCTGCTGGCAACACTATCCAAGTACCTACCACCCTCTGTGTAAAATACTTCGAACGTCGACCTCTCTTAAACTTTTCTCCTCTCAGCTTGAACGCGTGACATCTCATTATTGAATCCCTCACCTTGGGAAAAAAAGTGTATCTCTGTCCACCCTAGCTTTACCCTTCATAATTTTGTAGACGTCAATCAGGTCCGCCTCAATCCCGTTTTCTTTATTGAAAACAAACTTTATCTACTCATTGTCTCTTCGGAGCTAGCATCTTCCATACCAGGCAACATTCTCATAAACTTTCTCTGCACACTTTCATAAATGTGCACATCGTTTTGATAAGTTGGTGACCAGAACAGTACACAGCATTCTAAATGCGGTTGAACCAAAACCTTGCACACTTGTAACATGACCTGCCAGCTCTTATACTCAATGGCCCGTCCGGTGAAGTCAAGCATGCCATATGCCTTCTTGTCCACTCGATCCATCTGTGCAGCTGCATTCAGGGTACAAAGGACATGAACTCCCAGATCGTTCTGCTCATCAACTTTACACAAGCCTCTTCCGTTTACAGTATACTTTGCTCGAGAATTAGACTTCCCAAAATGCATTACCTAACATTTGCCTGGATTCAACTCCATCTGCCAATTCTCCGCTCAACTCTCCTGTCTATCTATATTCTCCTTCATTCTTTGACAGTCCCCTATGCTTTCTACTTCTCCACCAATCTTCGTGTCATCTGCAAATGTAATGGCGATATTTGGGCCAGCAACCCTTGGAGAATGGAGCATGGCAGCTGGTAGTAATTAGATTTGATGAATAAAATCTGGAATATAAAACCGCTCAGAGGAAGAATGACAACAAGTTTTAATTTGCTGAAAAACCATTCATTCATTTCCCTTCAAAAGGAAAGTCTGCCGTACTTAACGAGACCTGCCAATATATGACTCCAGCCGCACAATAGTTCACCCATAAATTCCCTCTGACTCAGGTCAAGGAGAGTTAAGAATGAACAACAAGTGCTGTTCAGACTATGATGGTCACACTCCGTAGGAGAATGAGGAAGGATAAAAAAGATACATGGATGATGGGGATAGTTGGGAGTTGTCTCAGCGTGGACTCAAATGCAACTGCTTATCCAAACTAAACAGACACAAGGCTACCCACGCCGCAATGAAGGCATGCCCATGTGGGCGGAGTCTGCAGGAAGGGATTCAATTGCCCGCTGAAGTGTAAACTCACTTGCTCAGTTACAATTTGGACAGGTCATTCACCACTCCCACATGTGAGAAGGAATCAGTCAGGAGACCAACCTGCAGAGTCACCATCAGGTTTACAAATGACAGCAAGGGTCCGGTTCTGCTGTTATCTTCAGGTATTCATCCCATCCAAAAATGAACCATGTTTGGATGCCTGTTTCCAGTGGAGTATCACTGTTTCCTGATGAAGATCGATAATTCAAAAATAGTTGTAGGAATCATGGTTAAGAAGTTTACAGAAGATACAACAATTGGTTGTATAGTTGACAATGATGAATAATTTCAGGGACCGCAGGGATGTAACAATCAGTTAGAAAGGAAAAATGGCGAATGTAATTAAATCCAGACCAATAAGTGGTAATGAATTTGGGGAGTTGCAACAATAACAGTGGGGATTCTGAGTGGTGTACAGGAACAAAGAGATCTTGGAGTGGACATTCACAGATCTCTGAAGGTTATTGGACAGGGAGATCAGTTGTTCGAGAGGGTTTTTGGATATTTTCTATTGTCGACCACAGGCTGAGGATGATATTCGATCTTTAGCAAGCGCCAGTTTAGGAAACAACCAAGGGAATGTGCACAAGTCTGGTCAATGCAATAGTCAATTTTTTAAAAAATGTATGATAAAAGGTGGAGGGCTGAAGTATAACTCTTTGACCATCAAGACCGCTTCATCACTCAATGAATTTACCACTGATTCCTCTCCAAGTCATGCTGATATGTCCTTGGAGGGTAATTTGCAAACAGTGACGTTTCCGTGCTTCTTCAAACTTGCATTATAGTCGGTAAAGTTTTTGAACATTGAAGGTTCTGTCATCAAACCCTGGACCACGTACTCCAGTGAATGTTCTAGGCGGTGCACTCTGTTGCAATTGTGCCTTAGCAATTAAGGGAATAAATATTCAGGTATCGAAGTATGTACATTTAAGTAACTGCATTGTTGTGGAGGATGCCCAGTTCCCTCAGTGGTATTGAAGCTGCACCCACCTAGGCAAATGGAGAGAATTCTGTCAAAAATCTAATTTGTGCGTCGTGGACAACGTAGGCTTCATGGAGACGAGAATTGAGTTAATAATCAAAGTCGACCAACGGACATGTTATTGTAGTCAAGTTCTTTATATGGGCGGTCAGGTTCCACTTCACCTAAATACTAACTCCTAAGACGATTACACGGAGGAATTCAGTTACAATGAAGCCATTGAATGTCAATCGAATATGATTAGATTCTCATTTGTCAGAGTTACCATTGCTGCATTTGGTCCTTCTGTGGATCAATCCGATTGCAATTGCTTTCTGATGTCAAGTTCCAATTCCCGTCTGCACCTGATATTTCAACCCGTTTCCTCGCCGAAATTTCTCCACCTGTCTTGTAACTTCGTAAGGACGCTGTAAGAGCCAGCAGAGATTTACAAACATGTCGTTAACTCTGAATACAATGGAGCTTCGTGGAATGATTGGTTATGTTAGGATTATTCTCCGTGAAACAAAGGAGGTGGAGGGGAGCTCTATAATCACATAATAACATTTATAAACGTACAATATTCATGGGATCTTGACAGAGTAGATACAGGCAGGTGGCTTGCCCTATGCTATGAGGAGAGCACCAATCGACATGAACACAGAATTAGGTATTGCCTATTTATTTCAGATATGATGAGTAATTTCTTTTCTCAGGGGCCATAAAGTCTGTGGTATTTTTGTGGCACCCACTGTTGAGGTTGAGTTGTTGGGTATTTTCAAACTGTGCCAGATAGTTAATCAGAAAGATGATGGAAAATTGTCGAGGTAATGAAGCAGAATCGAGTTGAAGATTACCAGATGAACCATGAGTTCATTGAATGTTGGGGCAGATAGATGGGCTGAGTGGCATACTTCCACTTTATTAAACATTTGGTCTAACGCCTTATTTTATTCATAAGTTCAGAATTGTGAGGGGGTGGGCTGAAGGGATAGGAAACGTTTATTAAACAGATCAGACAGATCAGGAACAAGGCTCATGAACTCAGGAAGAAGAAATGTGCTGTGGGGTGCAACAAATGACACTGAGCTCAGCACAGGTGGCTGTGTCCAGAAGCCGTGATTGCTAAAGAAAGTTGGTAAACCTTATACAGTTGGCAAGTCAGTGATCACGCTGGATGATGGATCATTGTCCGATTCACACACAGCAGAAATGTGTGAAAGAATGAAAGGTTCGTTTCATTGGAGAAGTTTTCTGCGGTTCCGATTCTGAGTGACTGTTTGAAATACTGATCAGATCATTGTGTGAAATATTAGGTTAAAATACTCATGTACACCCCCAGTGGATAAACTTGTGCTCCCGATCTCTTTTTATTTGTTTCTTTCTTTCGATGTAACTTCACAGAAACACAAGATGGAATGTGGTGCATAAAGAAAAATGCGTTATTTCTGATTACAACAATCTAATGCACAATTGAATAGAATGACTGCTTTCGCTCTTCATTTCGACTTTAATGTGGTGTCGATTGCTCGTCAATCTCACGTGGAGTGAATGGCAAGAACAAGATTCTCGACCCAGTGTATACCAGAGTTGTGACGTGCAAAGGAAAACTGCTGGAGCGGTTTGTGAAGTTAGAAAACAGAGTGTGAGTCGAATCCGTGAGTGTGGAGCACAATAGTATAATAACCCACCACCATAATCGCTCAGTCTCCTCAGCATATTTTGTCGAGCGGTGACATGTGACCTCATCAGGTTACATGCATGAAAGTCATGGATGATAAACTTCCAGAGCGGAATAGAATCCATGCAAATGTGTTTCTGCTTTCACCAAAATTATAATGACAGAAAATTCCAATAAATAGCCATGCTGGTCAGAATTAATAGCTGTCATTGATACATTCTGAGTCAGAACTGTGTCAGAATCAAACAGAGAACAAGACTTTTAAGTCATATTCTCACCTTCAATTGACTCATAATTTCTTCAGTCACTTTCGCTCTCACGTGGAGAAGCAGCATGGAGAGGGAAATAAAGGTGATGTTGTGGCTCAATGGCTGAATTGGATTAAACCGCAAGAAACGCTGTTTGTTCGTTTCATTTTACTTTTGCTGCAACCTGACAATGTTCATTGTAATATCGCAAGTGAATTAGATTTATCTCATTGTAACGATTCATGTTGTATTCAAATTTGCTCTGACTTTATTTCAACTGAAGGAGAATAATTCTTAGAAAAGCAGAGTTTTAAAGTGCAGTTTTGTTGCTCATCATTTTGGCAGATTTCACCGAGTATTAAATGGACCAAACATCATTGTGTTTGTCCTCACATCTATAACGCATGTGATTAAAGCACGAGGTCGATCTCCAAGCAACTGGTCACTTCCTATTCATTATGTAATATGTTCCCATCGCAATAAAAAAATCCACTCAATTCCATTTACAATGCTTGAAGTGGAATATTATGCCAAATCTTTCAAAATTTAGAGTTTTGGAATCGAATCTTATTCATCTTCACGAAATGTCTTTACATTTAAAGTCAACACACTTAGACATTGTTTCCGCGCAACTTCCGACCGACTACACCACACCTCTGCACCTTTACCTAGCCACACGCTGTCTTACTCCTTGTGAAATTTATTCCTTGTATGTCACCAAATATGCCTTTTCAAATATTTTTTAAAACAGATTCTCTGAGCGATTCTGTTCTCATCATTTCTTTGTCCTTCAAAGGTTTTATTCAAAGGATTTGAACGCCTGGCATCTATATGTTTACTTACTTGAAAGAGGGATTTTTCCACCCATTTACTCTGTCTAAACATTTCATAATCGGAAAACACCCCACTAAGTCTTCCTTGGTTCAGCAATAACTGTTCTCAAGTTTCCAAGAAGAAAAGTGAATAAAATCTCATCCTCAGTACACCCCCATCAGCATCTTCTCTAATGGCTTTACACCCCAGTAAACACCATCATTATCCGTTCCGATAGAATCACAGAATCCTACAGTGTAGAAAGAGCATTTCAGTCAATCCAGCCGGTGTCGACTACCTGAAGGTCATCTCTCCCAGACCGACCTCCCCTCCCTATTCCCGTATATTTCACCTGAGGAAGAGTGAGCCCTCCCCCTTATGATTTCAAAAAAACATGTTGGACTATAACCTGTCGTCCTGTGACTTCTGACCTTGTCCCCACGTTACCCATGGCTAATTCACCTAACTTACTTAATTCACTCCCTGGACACGAGAGGGCAATTAACTTTGCCACTTAACCTAACCCTCCGACCGAACAGCCGTGCGAATTACAATGTTCCATCATAGTGAGCAATTGCTGTATCATTTTTTAATGGCTTTATAGCCTGGTAACTCAGCCTGGTCAAAGCAATTCAACCCAAATTCAATGTATCGAAACGCGACTCTGTCCTTTACAATTTAATTCGTGCTGCGGGAAATGTTTCTGCACTCATATTTGAATGTTTTTACGCTGTTTATTCCACACCTTCCTGCTTCCAGCAAACACTTCAAACGGGTAAAAGTCTGTCAAATGCTTTTCATTCCAAAGCAGTCATAAGGTGCAGCTTGTAGAAGTCACTGACACTATGCCTCCCTGAGAGTTGCAGCCCTTCCCAACACTGATTCAGGCAGCACTGTCCTTCCTGTGACATGCACCATCGAGAATGGAAGGACAGGTATCAATGCCCGAACGAGGGAATGGAATGGCAGTTTTAAAACATTTGCACTGTCCCCAGCGGAGAATTGAGCCCGGTGACAGGCGGGGACACTAACCATTATAATACCGAAGACAGGAGTGTCAAAGGAGGCCCTTCAGCCAATTGTGGCCACACTTGTCAAAACCAACTGCCTAATAAACTGAATCGCATTTCTCAATGCGTATCCCACAGCCTTATATGTCCTGGCATCACAAGTTCACATCTGAATATTTATTCTGCTTGTAAGGATTTTTGCCGCTCTGAACAATGCTGGCAGTGTATTCTATTTTCCAACCACCCGCTGGCTGATAAAGTTTTTTTGCACATCTTCTCAAACCTTTCTTCCTTTCTCCTTAAATCTCTGCCCCCTGCTGATCGATACCTGCATCAATGGGAAACTCTTTCAGTCAAATCTGTCCATACCATAACTCACTCATGACATACCTACATCTCCGTTACAATGTGACAAACAGTCCACTCTGTCCTGTCTTTCTTCACAACTGAAACTCTTCATCCCAAACAATATCCCGGTAAATATCTCCTGCAATTTTCTCAGTGTGATCACATCCCTGCTATAATGTGACGTACAAAACTGCACACAACACTCTTGCTTGAGCCTAATGAACATTTGTTTTCAAATTTCTGTATTAGTATGAGGGTGATACTGGCTAAGCAGAATTTATTACTCATTCGGAATTGTCCAGAGGGCAGTTGAGACTCAACCATATTGCTGTGAGTCTGAATTCACATGCAGGCCAGACCAAGTAAGGATAGCAGATTCCATCCTGAAATGACATCAGTAAACCAGATGTATATTTTTCAACAATTGTCAATGGATCTATAGTAGTCATTGGATTCTTCATTGCAGATATTTGCTGAATCCAAATTTTACAATCTCGCATGGAGGGACTCAAGCCCGAGTACTAAGACTATTACCTGGGTCTCTGGATTAACAGTCCTATCAAATTATAACAAGACCAACGCAGAAAGCCATAAAAGCTGACCTTTTCCAACAAAATGCCTTTTCACCAAAACTGCCCTGGGTATTTTCCATGACCCTGATGCTCCAATTGTCTCTGGCCTATGTCAGTAAAAGCTGCTACATGGGGATTGCTCTCACAACACGGTATCCAAATGGATCAATTTGTTTAAATGTCCCGATGGTGGTATTTGGGCACGTTCGCCCAGCAACAGTGACCGCAGCAGCAGCACAGACAGAACAGTATGAATGTGAAAGAGACTGATACATTGTGCATTGCTTCAGAGAAATGGGAGGAGGGACAGAAAGGAGATTTAATGATCGTGGTTAGGAGGGAAATCTCCGACAACGGGTGTGTTTGAATCCTGATATATGAAACGCAGAGATGTAAGAGAGCAGAATTTGAAGGTAAAACAATTAACTTATTCGCATTTGTCACAAAAAGGACAACGGAGAGAACACTTAGTGCCGTGATTTGGTTTCAAATTGAGGTTGCTGTGGTCACAATGCAAAATACCGACAACCACGATCACAGTAACCGCAGAACAGGATGCTTGCAAGCAGCAATAAGTATACTAGCAGAGGAAATGATCGGAAGAATAGAAAATGTATAATATCAGTACTCAGCGAACAGTGACAGATATGTGGGAACTGAGATTGAGCTGAATCTTTAAGTTCGATGTCCTCAGAGGCTATGGAGATCCCTTGAATGAGAATGTTGAAAAAACAGATTGATCGATTTCGACAAAATATCAAAGACTTGGGGGACAGTACAGGATATTGTTGAAATGTTTGCTTCAATAGCATTTTAGCTTAACATCAACACAGCCGCCCAGATCCAAACGGAAATGGGGATGGGAATGAGTGCACAGAGTTACTCTCTGGCTCCAGTGATGCAATAGGTGAGCATGCAAAGAAGGCAAACACAAGCCTTCTTAAGAAGTAGAATCTGAAATCAGAGTCTCAGATTGCTCAGCCACGCGAGCACACAGGCCAAAACCGGAAACCCAAGAGCATGTACCTGATGATACCCTGCAGCATACTCACAGCAACTGCACCAGTTCTGCAGAATAAGCGGTGGGAAGGAATTGCTCTATCTGAGCGGTCGTGCTTGTTGTTCTCATCAGCAAATCTGGCTTTGAATTTGCTAGCCCATACTTGTTACCATGCTGAAACGGAATGCAATTCCGATTAGTCGCTGTGTGAAACATTGTTCATTTTCTCTCCTCAGTTAAAGTGATCACTGGAGATGATGAATTCTGCTCCTGCCAGAAACGCCGACTCTCCTGCTGCTCGGATAAACTGAAAAACTGGTTTAGCACTGGAATCCGAGAATGACAGAACACATCGCGAGATTATTGGAAACCCAGAGCCAGTAAGAGTTCCAACTTTCATTTTCTTTCTCCATAATAGTGCAATATCCAGCAGAGCCATGAGAAACTGCCACCTTGCTGCAAGCTGAGTTGGAAAGCTATGTGGCAATCAAGGACATGCGACTCACTTATTGTCGGTAAATCAAACACTTCTCACTTTGAGGTGTACAAAAATTAGTTTCTATACATGTTCAGGGAAGGTCAAAGGCGATCTGAGATGTCAAGGAGGTTGTCACTGTTCGTGATTGCTCTTTGTTCGAGTTGTGAAAAGGTTTCCCGCTTTAGTCGCATTCACGTTTCTTGTTGATGACTGAATCAGACAGAAGGTGTTTCACCAGAGCTGCACTTGACTTGCATTCCTCTCCCTCGCTGTCATACTTTCCTGGAACTCTGTGAGAACAAGAAAACAAAATACATACTGCGTCATTCGGCAGCCTGTCTGTGATTTCCTCATTTTCAGTTACAACATGGCTTAGGCTTCAGACCACACGGTAATATTAGTAACAGTATGAGAACAAGAGTCGATAGTTCATCTGTGCCTGTAAATCTTTTCATTCCTGTTGTTGACTGAATGAACTGTATCCGTGTCTGCTGCTTCGAAAGTCGAATATGTGAACTGCTCCAAACTATGATTGAGGATTTCTGGTTTTTGTTGACGCACGTTGAGAAACGCCAGACAGCGTTCAAATGAAGCTTTCAGAGCACATTTTCGGATGCATTTGACAGAGACTAACATCATGAATCCAGTGTTCGCTGTGACAAAGGAAATGAATGCTCTCCTTGTTACTGATCCAGGCCACCTTTGCATGTAAAGCACATGCAGTACTGTTGTTACAGAAAGGATCAGTGCCCGGTAACTGTGTCCTTAAAGTGGACATGATTGAAAAAATAAAGAATACCATGTTGAAATATCTAGGAAATATTGGCTGAAAAGGCGCAGACAATTTTCCCTGCAGCGCCAAGACAGAGGAACATATGTAACGGCACTCATAAACAGGATGGCCAGCAGTGATATAGACATCGCCACATATGAAGGACCACTGCGAATAGAAATTTGAAAATGAATTTCACACAGCAGGTATTCGGAATTATATTCCTTTCACCGCTACAGTAGTATTGGGCGAGTAAATTCAAAACAAGGTTTGCTGATGAGAATACAATAAAACCCCATCGATCATGATATGAAAGACTGTCGTCCGTAAAGAGGGAACAACAATGTTTCTTCTAAGCTTTGTACTGGGCCACTTTCGCACAAACTGATACTGCTACTCTCCAGAAAAGATCAGGGCCCGCGGCATGCACTCTTAGAAATGGTGTCCATCAGTGCTGGAAACATCCCGGCATATTCAGAACAAGGAAGAATACATCTCGAATAAAAGCGTAGATGGCAATTAATTGGACTTGTATTCCCTTTCACCACGACAGCTAGAATGTGCGGGGATATACAGAGTAAGGTTTACTGACCAGGTCAGAAAGCAATTACCTGCACATATCTTGACACACAAGCCTATCTTTCTTTCTGTCCGTTTTTTTTTGAAGCGCCGATCCTTTCCGTAGGAGATGAAGATGATTACTGCTCCGCCGCAGGATCACAGTGGGGCCAGAGACCCGATCGAGCTGCTCAGACCAGTTCGTGTTTGCCGAGAATCACTGAAACTGAGATTGATGACACGGAGACACGGTGTAACAGCTGCCAGCACATGTGGAGGGTTTTGGGACGGATTAGGACCCACTCTGGGAAAAAGACTGGATCCTAAAACTGGGGAGTAAGTGTTCAGGTAGAGGACTGGAGAATGGGGTTAAGAACGATATTAGCCAAGATCAAATGGCGGAGCAGACTAGATAATCTGAAAGCGCTAACCGCTCCTATGTCTTCCAATTTCTGGCCATCTGGTATCTAAGGAAATGGAAACAGAGTTATTTGTTCAGTTGGAAGTCCTGGGCAAAGTGAGAGATAGAACAAGCATGATACAATTTTAGAGACTGGGAAAATGTTTGGAGAGGAAGCAATAAAAGTGATGCTGAATATAAAGTTTGAAGTCAGGACGTATTCAATGAAAAGGAAGTTTGTAGAAAGGCAGAGGGACATGAAGATGGAAAAAGAAGTGTCACCAGTCCCGAAATCTCATTCGGGTTTCATTTTCAAGATGTGACCGGACCTGCTGAGATTTTCCAGCGATTTCATTTGTTAATTCTGAAACAGAAGATGGGAGTGATCCTGGACCAGTCGGCTCTCTCATGTTCTGGGAATATTTGACTTACCCGTTCGATCAGATCATGTCTGTCCCACACTGAAACCTCAGAATCCTTGCCCACCCCCACCCTCGTTACTGGCAATAAACTGTTCATTACATAAATTTACATGAGCACACAACAAGAACAATGGCAAAACGTTCAGGGAGAGCTCCGTTCCGTTCCATCAGCACATTCTGAATCAGTTAATTGTCGTTCAGGGCCCATGAGACATTAAGCCGTCTCTGTCAGACCGCTAACAAATGGCCATTCGCGTTCTGTGTCTTTGAACACTTTGGTTGGTGCACGGATGTAGTGGAATCTCACGTTTTGAAATGGACATCATTCATAGTATTTTCAGCTGCATTTATAAAGTTGTATCTGGCGCTTCCAGTAAATTGCAGACAGTTTTCACTCAGTAACCGACATGTGATCAAAGCAGAAGGACATATGTGTCAGCGAAAACAACAAAAATGCTCCACCAGCGTTGGCTTGCAATTCTGCATGTGGAACGAAGAGCTGGAACTCTGTTAAAAAGTGAAAACGACTTTTATGGGGCTTGGACGCACGGCTCTCTGATTAAACACCTCACATTGCACCGAACTGAGATATCCAGGCTTGGGACACGATGAATTAGTTTGCTATTTCATTCTGAGCATAATTCACCTGTCACAGCAATTTGCAAAGTTCCAGCTCATTCCTCCCTACCACAAATAATATAATTCACATCTTTCCCTTTTGTTATTTCTTCAAAACATTCCAATCTATTTAACACTTGTGCCGGCATTTAAGATTCAACCCGAATATTTTCACATGAAGTGATTTCCAGTCACTCTGTCAGACAGTAAATCAGTCGGAAAATTACCTTAGGAAAGCCAACCATTTCTGTTTACAGTATTGGGAATTTCCCATCTGCTGACAAGGCAGAGTCCTCACAATCAACATTTTCTTTGTTCTTCCTGACTAAAACGTTTACCACTTCTTATTTTCAAGACAGGAGTTTTGTTTATAACACGTTCCAAGAACAGGAACAACCTTCCAATCTCCTGAAGCCGTTTCCAATTTAAAATGAAAGCTTTGTTCCTTTCCCACGGGAAGAGCAGTTAAGGAGAAAGGAGTTTCCACGAGCTGTGTCCCAGGGTTTAGCAGGAAGCCCTGATTGAAGCTGCAGTGGCCGCTTTCAGTTGGCATCGGGGGATTGGAGAACATGGTGTCGTATTCTGCTGCGTGTAAACGTCTTGCTCCCTGTGGACTCGGGGTGAATCATGGATGAGTTTCGGAACAACACTGCCGACCAGTCTCTGGCCATCTGCTATCTAAGGAACTAGAAACAGAGTTATTTGTTCAGTTTGAAGTCCTTGGCAATGTGAAAGATCGAACAGTTGTGATACAAAATTGGAGACTGTGAAAATGGTTGGAGAGGAAGTAATAAAAGAGAAGCTGAATATAAAGTTGAAAGTCAGGAGACATTCAATAAAAAGGAAGAGTGTGCAAAAGCAGGTGGAGATAGACATGTAAAAGAAGTGTCACTAGTCCCGAAATCTTAAATCGATTCATATTTCCAAGATGCTACCAGACCTGCTGAGATTTTCCAGTAATTTCATTTGTTGGTTTAGAAACAGAAGATGGCAGTGATGCTGGACCAAACAGTTCTCCCGTGCTCTGGGGATATTTGACTTACTGATTCTATGTCCCACACTGAATCCTCACGATTCTGCCGCACCTCCACCCACGTTACTGACAATATACAGTTCATTACGTTAAACACAAGAAGAAAAATTGCAAAACGTTGAGGGAGAGTTCCCTTCTGTTTCCATCAGAACAATCTGAATCACTGAAAATTGGTTCAGGATCCATGTGACATTGATCCGTCTCTGTCAGACCCCTAGCAAGTGGCCATTCGCTTTCCGTGCCTTTGAACACTTTGGGTGGTGCACGGTTGGTTTGGAACCTCACGTTTTGAAACGGACATCATTCATTGTATTTTCGGCTGAACTGATAAAGTTGTCTCTGGCGCCTCCAGTAAAATGGAAACAGTGTTGACTCAGAAACCGACGTTTGATCAAAAGCAGGCAGACAATGAAAGCAGCAAGAACATTCCCCTGCGAAGTGTTGCAATACTGCACGTAGAACGAAGAGCCGGAATTGTGTTAAGCGGTGAAAGAGCCCATTGTGAGGCTTGCACCCACCACCCTCAGATTAAGCATCTCACACTGCACCGACTGAGCTAACCAAGCACGGGGCACTGTGGATTAGTTTGCTATTACTTTGCGAGCATAATTCATCAGCACTTTGTTAGGATCCAGTTCATTCCTCCTAATCACAAAAATATTATTGACACCTTTCACTTCAGTTATTCCTTCAAAGCATTACAATCTATTCAGCACTTGTCCCGGGATTTAAGGTTCAACTTTAATATCTTCACATTTTTACCCTCACATTTATGTCGCTGATGTAATTTCCAATCACTCTAGCAGACAGTAAATCAGCCAGGAAATTACCTAAGGAAACCCAATCATTTACGTTTACAGTGTTGGGCATTTTCCCTCTGCTGACGAAACAGAGTCATCTCAATCAACACTGTCTTTGTTCTTTTTCCCTAAAACCTTTACTACTTCTTATTTTCAAGTCAGGAGTTTTATTTATAACATGTTCCAAGAACTGGAGCAACATTCCAATGTCCTGAAGCCCTTTCCAATTTAATGTGAAAGTTTTGCTCCTTTCACATGGAAAGAGCTGTTACTAAGGAAGGAGTTTCCACGAGTTATTTCCCATGGCTTGGCAGAAAGTCGATGATTGAAGCTGCAGTGGCCGCTTCCTCTTGGCATCGGGAGCTTGGAGAAAGTGATGTCATATTCTGCTGCGTGTAAACGTCTCACTCCCTGCGGACTTAGGGTGAATCATGGATGAGTTTTCCCGGTTACAATGTCAATACATGGTCGGGGTAAATGCTTGTGCTGAAATATTTGAGGCTTATTCCCTGGGTGGGATCGAACCACCAACCTTTCAGCCAATTGTGCCGACCATTTGAGATACAGAAACTGGCAACGCAGATATCCAAAAGCAAAGTTATCGATGGGATATGAGGATACGTCGGACAGCCGGAACTTGCGTTGTTTTCAGAGATAGTCGCTGATTTTCACACTGAGGGTAAGCTCACTGAGGAGCTGCAAACACTCAAATTAAAAGGCATCCACACATGCGCAGTTCTCTCACATACATCTCCACATTGGAGCACACTTACGATGCTGGTATTTGAAGCCACGATTCGATAGAAACTGAAGCTTAAAATCCAGCATATTAGACTGCTCGACCACGCTACCACACACTCAGATTTGTTATGACTAGTGTTTCAGCATCGATTCACTTCAGGCACTTAGACCTCGCAAAGTTTGTAATGAAATTGGCGTAATTTAAGAAGAAAGACCAAAGAAAATGTACAGACAAGGAACAGGCCCTGCATCCATTCAAGCCTGAGCCGATCCAAATCTACTGTTTAAACCTGTCACCCAATTCCTAAGCATCTGTATCCCTCTGCTCCCCACCTACTCATGCATCTGTCCAGACGCATCTTAAATGTATCTACCGTGATTACCGCTCCCGTCTCTGCTGCGAACGCGTTCCAGACACCCACCACCCACTGTGTCAAGTCGTTGCCACGTGTATCCCTCTTAAACCTATCACCTCTCACCTTGAAAGCGTGACCTCTCGTTATTTAATCCTTCAACCTGGGAAATAAAACTTTTCTCTATCTACTCTGTCTGTACCCTTCAAGATTTTGTAAACCTCAAAAAGGTCCCCATCAAACTCCATCTTTTCTAATGAAAACAAACCTAACCTACTCAACCTCTCTTCCTAGATTGCACCTTCCATACGATGCAACATCCGTTTAAACCTTTCACACGCCCTCTCCAAAGCGTCCACATCCTTTTGGTAATGTGGCGACTAGAAATTTACACAGTATTCTAAGTGTGGCCAGACCAATGTATTGTTCAATTTTATCATGACTTGCCAGCCATTTTATTCAATACCCCATCCAATGAAGCCAAGCATACTATATGCCTGCTTGACCACTCTATCCACCTGTGCAGCAACCTTCAGTGTATAATGGACCTGCACTCACAGATCTCTCTGTCCATCAACTTTTGTTTCCCAAAGCTCTTCCGTTCATTGTTTAACCCCATCTAGAATTAGACTGACCGAAATGCGTCACCTCACATTTGTCAGTTTTGAACTCCAGCTGCCACTTTTCCACCCAACTTTCCAGTATACCTACATGCTCCTGTATTCTTTAACAGTGACTTATACTTTCTGCTAGTCCAGAAATCTTCGTGTCATCTACAAACTTTCTGATCATTCCAACAGTGCTCTCTTCCAGAACATTTATCTATATCACAAACAACAGTGGCCACAACACTGACCCCTGTGGAGTGCTACTGGTCATCTTTCTCTATTTCCAGAAACTCCATTCAACTGCCACTCTCTGACTCCTATTGCTCAACTAATTCTTTATCCACCTGTCTAGAACGCCCTGCACACCATGTTACTTTACGTTCTGTGTTTGGTTACCATGGGGAACCTTATCTAACTCCTTACTGTAGTGTATGTATATGACATCAACAGCCTTTCCTTCATCTATCAACTTGGGCATTTTCCCTAAAACCTCTATGCCTTTCACTGATATGCCCATTCTTTTCTAAATATGAATAGAACATATCCCTCAGTACCTTCTCCAGCAAATTTCCCAAAACCAATGTTAGGCCCATTGTTCTGTAGTTATCCGGAATATCCCTACTATCCTTCTTGTACAGGGGACAATATGAGCAACGTTCCAGTCGGCCAGAACCTCACCTGTGATGAAGGATGCCACGAAGATATCTGTCAGGGCCCCAGCTATTTCCTCTCTCACCTCACTCAGGAACCAGGGATAGATCCCATCCGTTCCTGGGGATTTGTCCACATTAATTACCCCTAGCCTGCCCAACACAGCTTCCCTACTTATGTCAACATGATCCAGACTAATCAAATGTCTTACTCTAGACTCAACATTTATCATGTTCCTCTCCTCAGTGAACACTGATGCAAAATAATCATTCAGAATCATACCCACTCTCTCAGGTTCGACATACAGCCTTCCTTCATTTTCCTTTAGTGTACCAATCCTTTCTCTAGTTTCCCGCTTGCTTCTGATATATGAATAATAGGCTTTAGGATTCTCCTTAATTCTGCTTGCGTGAAGTTGTTTCATGACCCCTTTTAACCCCCTTGATTCCTCATTTAAGACTTGTCCTACTCTTCTCATGTTCCTCCAGGGACCATTATGTTCTTAGCTGCCGATGCGTTATGTATGTTTCCCTTTTTCTCTTGGCGAGTCGTACAATTGTCCTGTCATCAACAGTTCATGAATATTGCCTTTCAAATCCTATGCCTTCAACGGGACATGTTTATCCTGCACTATATCTAACCTATCTTTGAAAGCCTGCCACATATGAACTGTGGACATTCCTACAAATAGCTGTGTCCAAACCACATTTCCGACATCCTGTATAATTTTGATATAATTAGCTTTGGCCCAGTTTAGTACTCTTTCCTCAGGACCACTCTCATCTTTGTCAATGAGTATTCTAAAACTTACAGAATATTGGACACTTCCCAAATAAATCACCCACAGCAACTGCTATCACCAGCCCTGGCTTATTCCCCAATATCAGTTCCAATATGGCCTATTCCCTCGTCGGACTATTGATATCATCCCTGACCAGCAATGCAACTCCTTCCCCTTTTACTTCCCTCCCTGTCCCGTCTGAAGCATCTATATCCTAGAACATTTGGTTGCCAAACATGCCCTTCGTTCAACTAAATCTCTATGATCGCAATAACGTCATTATCCCAGGCACCAACCTAAGCCCAAAGTTCATCTGTCTATACTCCATGCATTAAAGTAGATGCATTTCAGGCCACCAGTTCTTTTGCATTCATCTGCTCTCTGTCTACTCTTCCCATTATTAATGCTATCTTCCTGATTCTTAGCGTTTCCAGTTTCCACCTCACTGCCGACTTCCTTAATCGTGTGGTTCCCAGCCCCCTGCCACATTAGTATAAAACCTCCCCAACAGCAGTAGCAAAAACTCCCGAAAGGACATTCGTTCCCGTCTGGTTCAGATGTACATCATCCATTTTCTTATAGTCCCACATTCCCCAGAACTGGTCGCAAAATCCAACAAATCTGAAACCCGCCATGCAGCACCATTCCTCAAGTCACGTGTTCATCATGAGGGACACATGTTCTTCACACAGAATTTTTGTGTGTGTGGAATGAATTGTCACATTTAGTGGCAGAGTCTGGTGCACTCACAACATTTCAAAGGCATCTGAATGGGTGTATAGACAGGAAGACCTCGGAGAGATAAGGCACAAATATTGGCAGATATGTATGGATTAATTTCGGTTATCTATTCAGCAAAGGTAAGTTGGTTCGCGGGAGTTGTTTCCATGCTCGACATGCTCTGACATGCTCCAGCCACCGGCAACGGTTTGAATACACCATTTGCAAAAAAAAACGCATGATGTTTGTTACTCAGTCAGCGAGTTTGGCTATTTTGTTTGGAGGGTGGATGGGCCCAACCGATCCAGAGATGAAGGTTTTCCGGATATTTGCTTCCAATGACCATTCTTCTTGACACTTTCCCAAGTTCGCCATCAAAGATTTTGGCTGAAGAAAATACCTCCCATATCGCATTACCCACTTTGCTCTCCAGCGAATCCAAAAACTGACTGCTCTTAACGTGGAACAGAATTAAAACTGAATAGGCAGTACCATGATCAAATACACCGAAGCTGAAGTGCTGTCTGTGAGGCACTGTGAGTCATCTCTGACATGAACCGCTCGCACAAGTAACAGCGAGGCAATTCCAAACCTACTGGAGATTTAGTTTATTGCCAAGTCCCAGAAAGTGCTCAAGTATCATATAAAAAATAGAATAACAACGAACCATTAAAAGTGAACATTTCCAATTATATCCGTGATTAAATTAGGCCATCAATGCGCCGGTGCCCCCATCTGATCGAGAGAGCCAATCACCTTTCTGCCTCACCAGGACAGTAATGAAGGAAATGAAAGTATAGTAACGTTTCACATCGCGATTGCCCACCTTTTCGCCACAGCATCAAAAAGCGGCGAACAGATTCAATGCAGGATCCTCTTTCGAAATAACGGTGAAATAACTATGTCTATTCACTTTCAGAGTAAACGGGGAACAACCCGTTTGGAATATGAATAACCAACATAAACTACTTGGGTCCCAGATTCTACTGATGCACAGACTTTCATATGAAAAGGTACCTTGGGTGATTGCCCTCCACCCAATAATCTTCTGGCTGCCTTCTGTTTGCCCTGTCACATTAAACCTGTGCTGCTCTAATCGAATTTGTAGTTCTTGCCATTTGTCCGTATTGCAACTAGGAATAGTTGGTCGTGGCAACTCGTGACTGCCACACAAATTATTTGCCCAAATTGGATAGTCCCGCAACGTGAATCGTAGTGCACGAACTTCGTAACGAGGATATGCCACGCGGCAAGTTAAAAAGCACGCTTCCATTTATTAAAGTAAGTTTCTGGGAACTGACAACCAGATTCCTCCTTACACTCGGAATTATGACAACACATAAACCAACAGCCTCTCTTAGAGACAAGCGACCAATGCCCATCTTGTGCCAGACAAACGTAGTTGACAAGATTGCACGCAGGGACTGCACAGAAAACTATAGAGGAGAAGCAGACAGACCACCATCGAGCTGCATTCATGCAGTTCTGTTACCCTGTAAACCCCATGTACAGCTGTTCCTTGTAGGTACACACAGGGCACTGAGTGTCTCTGACTCAGGGACTTGGGATTCGGATTATATGACCGTCTGCAGCACTGGTTACTTCCTTGTGTGAGGTAACTCCCGACGGAACATATGTAAAACACGATAGCTCATTGAGAAATACATCCAAAATAGTACCCAAGAGACCTATTTCTGTTTTATTTCTGGTCTTGTTCCTGACATGGCCATTTCACCTAACCGGTACATTTTTGAACTGTGGGAGAAAACCAGAGCAAGCGCCGCAGCCACGAGGAGAATGTGCAAACTCCACACATCCAGTTGTTTGAGGCAGGAATTGACCCTGACTCTGGTATTGTGAAACAGCAGCGCTCACGATGGTGTCAGCGTTAGATGGGACTTATTTGCCGTCTTTTATTGGGAAAAATCTCTTTCATTGAGAGCTTCTGGAAAGACCAGTTCGTTCGCCAGAAAAAGAAAAGAATATGTCACTAACCTTTGTTTGTTTCATGTCTAAGAACAATCAGATCAATAGCTCCCTTGATTACCTCTGCTGGTCATGTTCGCAAAGAGATCTAGCAAATTGCCATTGGGATTTTCCTTTCAATCAATAATTTTGACTCAGTTTGGCTACAAATATCTTTTCCTAACTTTGTGCTTTTCTTCTTTTACATGATGTCTCGCACCTTAAAATTGAAAGCAGAGTTAGGAGAGGAGATGGAAGCATTTAGCTCATCACGTCAACGGAGCTTTCAATGAGATCATGGCTGATTTGGTTAATGCTCAACTCTGCTTTTTAGTCAGTACTCCTGGCAGAGTGGTTAAGGTGATAGGTTAAACATCCATTGGGGTTTCCCCGCATAAGTCCGAATCCTGCTGACTACGCTATGAATGACTTGCTGCTGGGCGAATTTTCGCTCAAAGTTCAAAACACCTATTTTGCAAACCAATCCGGTAAATTAATTAGACTTTGGAACTCGAGTCATTCATCAGAAATGTACCATATTTAAAACATTATCTCTGTTTCTCTTTCCAGATACACTGCTCGATACATCGGTTTTCTGTAGTTGTTATTGAACGTACAATGCAGAAGTGCTGCTTTTCATTAGGTTCCTTTAATCCCTGTCCTCTCTTCTCCGACTCGGGTCAGTGGCAACACTTCCTCCTGCTCGTCAAAGTGCTCATTCCCCACCGCTCCCTCTCCCATCATTGCAAACAACCGCAGGAAATTGCCAGATAACCATCTTTGTTCCAAAATGAAACTCACCAGCCTCGAGAATCTCTCCACCAAACGGGACTTCTCATCACTGGACATGGTGCAGGCCAGAGGTTTCTGAAGCTTTACTGTGAAAATATTGTCAATTGGCAGTTGGAAAAATGTTAAGGATCCAAACCAATCCAGACATCAGCTTTGGGAATCTAGAGAAACCCTTTGGGAAGTGAAATCAGAGGAGAATGCAGAAGGGTGAACTGTCGGACCGAGCAGAGGCTAGAACATTGACTCTGATGTTGTCGGGACAGGAACTGGTCTTATACATTGAAAACATTCTCCCCCTGTACATGGGGAATAGAAACTTCATCTGTACTCTGCGACAATGAAAATCTCTGGATCACACAAGACACTGAGAGGCAAAAAGGGAGATTATCCCTGATGGAGGTGAGCTGGTTCCCAGTGACATGGCTGTGTCTGTCGTGGGGTATCAGACTGTTACAATGTCTCCATAATGAATGGTTCAGTCTTTCATTTGGAAAAGTAAAACTGATAGAGGACAGTAGTCGTTCAGGGAATGGCATTTTGAATTTGGAATTCAGTCACGGACTGCTTTAGAGGATCGTCGAATTTGTTAGGTTGGAAGTTTCAGCGCATTCGACCGTTAACTGAAACGTCCTTGTGGAACATAGTAAAGAATCTTTCCGTTGAATGAGCAGGATCTAGTATTGACTGATGGAGCCACAGCAGGCGGCAGGACGTGGTAACACGAAATAAAAATGCGCTGAGCTCAAACACAAGAAGCATGCTCTTTCGGTGTGGTGGATCAACAATACAGCATTTTAAAGAAGTTTAAGCAACGATCCTTCAATGTACAGGACTTGCAACGCCAGGATTTGACACCATACTCGTCTCGTTATTACCAGGCGATTTAACTAATTCATCAATGGTGTCAGTGCAGACAATGCTGTTCAAATCCATATGTGTATTTAATTAGCTGTTCAATCACAGTAACTTGGACATTTGTTACTTTATTAAAGTTACTCCATAAGAATCTAAACTAACCTCTGCTGATGCAGAAAAGAAACGTTCACACCTGGACATTCTCCAGTGTAAATGCACAGAAAGAGCCAATCTAGTATTGTGTTCATTTCAAACTCATATATTCATCTGTTTAAGTCGACAGGATAAAGAAGATACGTTCATCCTCTTGGGGCCCATTAACCACGTTAATATGCACAGAGGGAATACAATGCCAAGAGAACAGTATCATTGTGGTGAATTGATCAGCAGTGTTGTGTAAGTCAGTGTAAACAGTGGCAAGTATAGGCTGACCCATTAATTCCAACAGTGAGCCTTGCATCATCACTTCATCTTTCACTTACAGCCTCATGCCCTCCAGTCATCATTGCCTTTGACTTTACTCAAACGCCCTGCTCCACTACTCCCTTCTCCCGATCGCTCGCGGGCGTCCACGTAGAACGTGCAGGTGTTCGAAACTCATTCGTGGCGTATAGACGTCACACAATGGCATTGGATTCACTGCCCATCCCTAATTACTCCAGTGATTGAGATGATGAGCTACTGTACAGAAACTTGAGCGAACTGAACATAGAGGTACAGCCAAGATGCTGTTAGCGAGGGAGTTTCAGGATTTAGGAATAGACAGATACTTCCAACTCAGAAAGGCGAGATCCCTGATAGGTGATTTGCGGTCACAGATTTCTCTTGTTTCTGCTGCTATTGTCCTTAGAGATAGATGTAAACAATCACAGAATTGATTCTGGCAACCAAAATTAAAACCCTGCATCTACTGTCGTTTGTGGAAGTGAGTTCCAAACCTCTCCCAAATATTGTGTGTAGAAGTGCTCACTAACATCTGTCCTGAATACTCTGAACCTCATTTTCAGATTCATTGCAGAATCCACAGCGAACTGAAACAGTTTATCGCTTCATTTTAGTATCTTGCATTACTTCTCTTAGGTCACCACTTAACATTCAAAGTTGTCCCAAAAACAGGCTTCATTTGTATATCAGAAACAGAAATTGCTCAGCATGTCTTACATCATCTGTGGGATAGCAAGAGTTCATATTTCACTTCCGTTGATCATTCTTTGCAACTGACCTGCCTGATTTCTTATCATACCTACAAACATGAAGTGATATTTCGTTTTAAGATTTCGCACTGTAAATCTTCTAATAATGCCCGGTAAAATCATTGATAAATGAAACACAGAGGCATTTGAAATTCCAGATAAAAAGACAGTAAAATGCAAGAGAAGAAGTCGGCAACTCAACCTATACAGTCTGCTCTCAACATTCAGCGAGATTTGGGCTGATCTGATAATCCCCCGATTCACATTCCTGCAATATCACCTAACCTTCGAATCTCTTGCTGTTTAACATCTGTTTCTCCCAGTCTTGGATATACTGGGCAGGCAATTTCTAGAGCTGTCTGCAGTAAATAGTGTCACATAATCAGTCGGCTTGAAGAGTACTAATTTGCTCCAAAACTCTCTTAAATCGTTGACTACTTACTCTGAGATTATGTTCTCTGGTCTTCGATTCTTAAACAAGGCGAATCATTCTCCCAGAAATTATCCTATCATTCCCCTCAGCATCTAATGTATCTCACTAAAGTCTTGTTTCATTCTTCTGGACACAAATGATTACAGGAGCAATCTTCTCAATCTCATCTCCCGAGAATATCCTCCCATATCCAGGATGATTTGTCTTAAAATTCCCTGAATTACTTTTCCTAAAATAGGGGGACTAAAGCTGTTCACATTAATCCAGCTGCGATCTGACTCATGCCATGTATAAATTGAAAAAAAAATTAAGCATGCCCTCATTCCCTTAAATAAAGTGAAAGAAATTATTTGACATCCCGAATACCTGCTGAAACTGGTTACGAGCTTTTCATATTTCATGTACAAGGAAACAAAATCATCTGTACGCTGAAGCTTTGTGCAGTGAATCTCCCCACGTAATATTCATCTCTGTAATTCTTCCTGCCAAAACGCATAAAGCTTTTTTCGCGTAAAATGCTGCTGAGTTTTTGTCCACATGCTTATCTTGATTCTGCCCGTCCACTATGTTGCTGTGTCACCCTCACTACTTGCATCCCCATCTATTTTGTGTCATTTCAAAACTGAACAACAGTACATTAACTTCTGTTATACAGGTGATTAGTATATGTTGTCAACAGCTGTGGCACCAATATTGTTGGCTATGGGAATCCGCAAGTTACAATTTACCATCATGAAAAGGCCCTCATTCCCTCTCCTCTGAATCCATCCCCTAATCCTCGATTAATACATACCACCAAATGTGTGGGTTCATGCTTCATGCTTGTGAAGTGGTATCATATAAAACACCGTTCTGAATAATTTTAGAAATTCAGATATTTTCCATTTACTGTATTTCCAATTATGTATCGTGTTTATTACGATGTAAAAATACTTATAAAAATGTTCGATCTGATTTCTTCTTCACGAAGCTGCACTGAATCTACTTTATTCTGCAATGCATTTCTAATGCTCTGTTATCCAACTTTAATGACAGACTAGCACTTTCCTTAAGACAGAGTTAGATGTGAACCTGAGCTGAAGTTGTTAGGCTGGGCACTCACCCGAGGTGACCATGGATGAGGAAGTGTGTTCTGGGTCTGGTCAAAATGAAACAATATCATATATCAGACAGGCAACATGGTTGAAATTAATTTCTAGTGGGGACTTCAACAAGTTGCAGACCAGGAAGGCAAAAAGGTGATATGAAATAATCTAATCCAACTGGGTTGAAGATAATCCAAAGAGGGTCTAGAAGTACATATCTAGCAAGAGAACCACTCCCGAAATAGTCCCTTAAAGATCAAGGAGTTTGACGTTGCGTTTGAGCTCAGCAGATGGAAGAGACATTAAACGGATTTTTCACGACAGTTTTGACTGTGGAGAAAGCGAGACCCAATGTTTACACTCCATGCATGGAGAGGACGATTCCTTTTCCTAAACTATTTGACCAGGCATCAAAGAAATTGAGATTAGGTGATGTTTATAGTGGCTGGATTGCATTCGAATCTGTGTGGCTTCATGCATCAAAGAGTCTACATGTTCCCAGGAGTGGATTGTTAAAGGGAGACTGTGCAGGCTTTGACTTGTCGGACTGCAGCATTGGAGTTCGAAGGACGACTTTATAGAGATTCATTAAGTCAGGAGTGCTCTCGATAAGGTGAACAGCAAAGGTCTTTTTCCATTGGATACAGGAACTCGTAACATTTACACGGAATGACAAGACATACTTTTCACACAGAGGATGGTTTGCATGTGGAACCAACTGCAAGGGCAACTGGCACGTGGAGGTGCGATTACATTATTTGAAAGACATTGGGACATTTAGATGAAGAGAAAGTATTTAGAGGGATTCAGCCCAAATTCAAGCAAGATGGAATAGTTCAGTTTGGAAAACCTGTTCACCAACGATATGTTGGACTTATGGAGGCTACAGAAATCATGGAAATACATAGTGATAAACACTTCATAATCCAGGAAAATAATTGCTGAAGGTATCAGAAAATGCAAAACGGACACATCTCCAGACCCTGGTCTCGTGTATTTTTATGAAGGTGTTGTGAAGAAAAGAGTTGAAAAGCTTGCAAGGAGATGGCACAACCTGTTCTGAACAAGGTAACAATGTGACATTTCTTCGAAACAGCCAGCAGAGCTGGATTGCCATCAGGTTAAATTATGAATCAAGATCCCAAACCAAAATCAGGTTTGAACTTAGCATTTTGATAATTTTAAAGCAAATGAAACAATCCGGTGATTGGCGATATAAAACAGGATGTTTTGAATAGCTAGTGCGAGGACTGTGTCAAAGACTTCCAGCTCAAAAGATCCCAGAAATGTACCTACCTGGGGAATGTGTTTACATGGCAGAACATCGGTGACAACCTGGTAATAATCTACACCGAAAAATACACAAAAGGAGACTTGGCCATGCTAAGTGGTTTTGAACAGTAATGTTTTGTTTAAAATCGTCATTGGAAATTTTTTATTCGGAATATTATTGTGGATTGGAAGGTAAAATTTGGTTTTAAGAGAAAGTAGTTGTAAATAGTTGTTAGTTTTCATATTCTCTGTTAGACGTAAAGAATAAAGTTGGTAATTTTTCTTTAAAATCCTGACCATTTGGCTACGCTTTGCCTCTCGAGTTTTCACGGATTACAGCACGGGGTAAATACCTTTCTGTGTTGCTGGTTTCAATTAGCATAGAGGTTTACCCTGTGTTGGAACTTTATCCCAAAGCATTGTGGGAGATAAGTGTGGAAATTGCAGGACTCCTTGCTGAAATAATTGTGTCATCTCTAAATATGGGTAAGATTCCAAATGACTGGACAGTGACGAACGTTGTTGAAGAACGGATACAAGGAAAAGACTGTGACCTACAGATTTGTGAGTTTGAAATTGCCGGTTCGCAGGTTTTTAGAGGTGGTTTTGGAAGACAGCATTTGCAGAGGCCAGAAAATATAGGGCGTCATCAGCATGGATTCGTGAGGTGCAAACGGTATCTCAGAAATTTGTTTGAATTGTTGATCAAGTATTCAAGAGGATTACTGAGGCAAGAACAATAGACATTGCTTATTTAGGCTTTAGGAAAGTGTTTGACCAGATTCCGCATGGAAGACGAATGAGTCAAGTTCGATCACATGGGGTTCACAGTGAGCATGCCAATTGGATACAAAATTCAATAACAACAAGAGAAAGAGTGAGGTTTTGAAGGATTTTTTGCCAGACTGGAGACTTGTGACCAGCAGTGTTCCACGCGGATCAGTACTGGCTGCTTTGTTTGTGACTTATGTAAATGTTTTAGATGACAATATGGAAGGTAGGGATCGTCAGTTTGTGGTTGACACCAACATGAGCAATATGCATATAATGAGATGACAGCAGAGGTTTTTGTGTATACACAAAGAACATTTAAAAGGCGTTTGGACAAATACATGGATAGCAAAGGATTACAATGAAATGGTCAAAGTGCAGAGAAATGTGGTTAATGTGGACTGGCATTATGATCAGTATGAACCAGTTTGCACCAAACGACCTCTTTCTGTGCTTAGAGACTCCATAACTCTCCATGGTGGTACAGTAGATAGAGAAGAAGGTTATCTAAGGTTATCTAAGATTAAAAGAGACATTGATCATTCAGGTATATGGCCAAATGAATGGCAGAGAGAGTTTAACTTGGATAAATGCAAGCTGCTGCATTTTGAATCATAAACTGATGTAGCACTTGTACAATTACAATTGAATAATGCTGCATAATATACACGTGAATAGATCACGAAATTGACGTTTAAAGTCGTGTCACATATCGACAGTTCCATTAAAAATGCTGTTAGAATGTTTCCGTCATTGTTCTTTTTATTGTGTTGGAGTTGGGACGCCATGATGAGGTTGTACGAGATGTTGGTAAGGTCTCTTCTGAAGTACTGTGTCTAGTTCTGTTTGCCCTGTCATACGAAAAAGAATATTACTGGAGAGAGTTCAGAAGAGATTTACCAGTATGTTGGAATGAAGGAATTGAGCTGTCAGGGGAGGTTTGATAGGCTGGGACTTCTTTCAAAGGAGCAGAGGAGGTTGATGTTTACCATATAAAAGTTTTTGAAATCCTGAGGGGTACAGATTAGCTCAACTGCAATTGTGCTTTCCTTCTTTGGGGGATTTCTGTACGAGTGGACATATTTTTAAGGTGAGAGGAGAAATTTTATACAAAGGCATGAGCTGCACTTTCTTTTACTTTACACGGTATGTCTCCTGTGCAAAGGAAGTAGTGAATGTGGATAAAGTTACAACGATTAAAAGACAATTGGTTAAGTGCATAATCAGGAAATGTCAGGAGAGATATGGTAGTATGGACTGTTTGGAACAGCAGTCTGTTTCAATTATGTCTGAGTCAATGACTCGATGTGATTGAAATTTACAGAATGATGAGAGGCCTGTGCAGAGCCAATGTAGAGAAGATGTTTCAACCAGTATGACACATCAGAAACCGAGAGTACAGAGTCAAAGTGAAGTGATAACAATTTGGAAATGAGACGAGGAGAAATACCTTCAGCAAGAGAGTGGTGACTCTATGGAGATCGTTGCTCTCGAGGGCGAAAGGCGCCAAGTAAGTGAGCAAATGTGTGACACGGCAGCTCATTGGTCAGCACGGCTGCCTCGTAGCACCAGGGTCCCAGGTCAGATCCCAGCCTCGAGCGACTGTTTGCGTGGAGATTGTACGTTCTCTCCGTGCCTGTGCCGCATCACATGGCAAAATCGAGATCAGCGCATGCTTCCTCACATAAGCCCTTCATCACTTACCACCACCAACCAACATACCCCGACCAGCACCTTCCCCTACCACTGCAGGAATTGTAAATCCTGAGCCCACACCTCCCCATTACCTATGTCCAAGGCACAAAAAAAAAGCCTTCCATATTTGTCAGAGATTTACCTACACTTCACACATGTGATTTACTGTATACGTTACTCCCGATATGGTCTCCTCTACATTGGGGAGACAGGCCACCTACGTACAGAATGCCCACAACAACAAATCGCACCACTGACCACTTAAACAACCCCCTCCCACTCGGCCAAGGACTTGAAGGTTCTGGGCCTCCTCCATTGCCAAGTCCTAACCACTGCACACTTGTCGGGAGAACGCCTCATCTTCCACCTTAGGACTCTCCAACCTCACGGGATTAAGGTGAATTTCAACAATTTCCTCATTCCCCTCCCCCCACCTTATCCCAAATCCAAACTTCGAACGAGGAAACTCCCTCATGACCTGTCCTACAACGTCGAGCTTCCTTCTCATTTATCCACTCCACCATCCTCTCTGACCTATCACATCATCCCCACATTCATCCACCTATCGCACTCTCAGATCCCATGACCTTACCCACCCCCTTCCAATTATCTTACTACTGTCTTGACTCAGAAGCCTCATTCCCGGTGAAGGGCTTTTGCTCTCAAAAAGTCAATTCCCCTGTTCCTCGGATTCTGCTTGACCAGCTGTACATTTGCAGCACCATACTCAACAGCAATGATTTAACTCAATAACATTTGATTTCAGCCCCATGCACACCAAAGACAGAATAACAAACAGTTAAGCGATAACTCAAACGAAAACAAGACAAGCTGATTCAAGGATAATGGCCGTTGTATGGGCCTGTTAGTGCGAAGAAGCCTGAGGCTCTCTGCAGCTTCAATCACGGTCCATAAAACCATTTGTTTGGGGCGACAGTCCTGCACAGACCAATCATGAAACCTACAAACCTGTATACAGCTTGGTACTCTGCCTTCCCCTTCAAAGTACACTCGCTGCCTATGATGGGAGAGACCAACATTTCTGACTGGAGATAACTTGTGGTTGATCATGTTCATAATCAACATTGTGCTCTTGTTCCAGCACGCTGCCCAACGGCATGGTGATGTGACACTGTCAACAGGAAGCAAAGGGTGAACTGGTGGTACAGGGATGGAGAGGGGTCCATGACTAAACATGAAATAAGGGCAAGGTGGAACCTCGCTCTCTGTAAGTCTGAGTGACGGTGCGAGGGAGTTGCTAGGTTCGCTGGGTCATTGATCATCACTGCTTTCTCACAGCGCTGACGACCCAGATTCAACTTCATCCTCTGGCAATTATTTAAGTCTTTTTTAAGCCATAAGCTGCAAACTCTCCAAGTTGGGCTTTCTGCAAAAGTGTTCGTACTTCCCCGCTGTGGTCATACGTTCCCACGTTGGGCAAAGATGCACCTTTTTCTTCCAGCTGACCCCACTGCTGACTGCTGCTACCGAACCTCAATGGTTATATTACACCTCACCACGTCAAACATCCGTCGCTGTCACGAGCACATTCCGGGCTCATGCTCGGCCAATGCTGCTGCCATGCTCCGGTACCACGTCAGCTGTCTCGCTGCAGAATCCAGTTGTAGACATTAATGAGGCCGTGATTCTGTTGGCCGTGAACAACCGTCTCGTGGCCGACGGACAAAGCCCTGCAGGAAATTGCAATACCACCTCCACGACCAAGTTCCAAAGGCAAACCAGTATTCTCACCACGTCTAACGCACCCAGAAACCCGATAAAACATTTTAAAAACTGACGTAATTATATTCAAATCTCTTGATAACTTCCTCTCTGCCTTGGTCGTTAAAGTCCACCAGCCCTCTACATGGGCAATTAGAGCTTGTCAATAAATGCCAACACAGCCAAAGATGCCCATATTTAAAGAATGAAAGTTTTAAAACACCCTTCATGATATCTGCATTTCCTCAAATCCGTGCACCTAATCATTCTCGCTTTTAACCTTTCCATATTTTCACAAAGGCTACCCACAACTTCTCGCTGCCAAAGCCATAAACTGTGTCGCCTCTTCACTAAACTCCCTCCCTCGATCTCAGGTTTTCACTTTAAAATACTCCTTAAAAAACCAAGCACATTTTGTGACCTCCATTCTAACTCATTACATGACTGGTGTCAAATAGTTGGTTCGTAAAGCTATATTTATGTCATGAAATGGTAAATGAATTGGCACTTTTAACATTAATTATTTTTGTACATGAAAATGTTCTCTGAAGTGATTATTCTGTTCCTTTAAACTGCCGCTACCTGACATATCTCCAAGTGAAATATCATATTTGGCAAGTAATCCTGTTGTGGATATGTTCCCTCATTCCATTTCAAACAGGCATTGCACATTAGTGCGGTGAAGAAGGCATATGGCGTACTGGCTTTTATTGGTAGAGGAATTGAGTTCCGCAGTACCGAGGTAATGTTGCAGTTGTATAAGACTCTGGTGCGGCCGCATCTGGAGTATTGTGTGCAGTTTTGGTCCCCATACTATAGGAAGGATGTGGAGGCACTGGAACGGGTGCAGAGGAGGTTTACCAGGATGTTGCCTGGTATGGTAGGAAGATCGTATGAGAAAAGGCTGAGGCACTTGGGGCTGTTTTCATTGGAGAAAAGAAGATTTAGGGGTGACTTGATAGAGGTGTACAAGATGGTTAGGGGTTTAGATAGGGTCGACAGTGAGAATCTTTTTTCCACGTATGGAGTCAGCTATTACAAGGGGGCATAGCTTTAAATTAAGGGGGGGGGGGGGTAGGTATAGGACAGATGTTAGGGGTATATCCTTTACTCAGCGAGTCGTGAGTTCATGGAATGCCCTGCCAGTAGCAGTGGTGGACTCTCCTTCATTATGGGCATTTAAACGTGCATTGGATAGGCATATGGAGGATAGTGGGCTAGTGTAGGTTAGGTGGGCTTGGATCGGCGCAACATCGAGGGCCAAAGGGCCTGTACTGCGCTGTATTCTTCTATGTTCTATGTTCTATTCTAACACTTACTTCTACATGGACACGGTTCAGTCTGTGCTGCTGTCACTGTTGCTGGGTGGACTTGCCCCAGTCTCACCAAACCATTCGAACCATCAAACCATTTGGATAAATCAGACACCGTGGTTGTGAGATCAATCCTCATTTTCCACTTTCAAATGGCATTGACCAGACAGTGTTCGAGCATCAATCTGAGGAGAAAAATACAGAGCAGTAGCGAGGAAAAGGGATTTTTTTTTTGGAAAAGAGCAATTGATGTTGATTTCTGTGATATTTATATCATTTTGTTCCTTCAGCTGCAGATTTTTGTTCGGAGTTCCGCAATTCACGTTATAGGGGCAAAATGACAGCGATGCGAAAAGGAAAGAAGTGAATTATGAGGATAGTTTCTGTGCTGAACAGCTTCAGTTAAGAGGTGAGATGAGGCACCTTGGGGTTATATTTTCTGAGGAAGAGGGATAAGATTAGGAGACATGATTAAGCAGTGCTGATGGGCGGCACGGTGGCACAGTGGTTAGCACTGTTGCCTCACAGCGCCAGAGACCCGGGTTCAATTCCCGACTCAGGTGATTGACTGTGTGGAGTTTGCACATTCTCCCCGTGTCTGCGTGGGTTTCCTCCGGGTGCTCCGGTTTCGTCCTACAGTCACAAAAGATGTGCACGTCAGGTGAATTGGCCATGCTAAATTGCCCGTAGTGTTAGGTAAGAAGGGGTAAATGTAGGGGTATGGGCGGGTTGCACTTCGGCGGGTCGGTGTGAACTTGTTGGGCCGAAGTGCCTGTTTCCATACTGTAAGTAATCTATGGACACGGTAGACAGAAAGAAACGCTTTCCCTTGGTGGATGGCTTCATTCACCAGGGTGCCATAGATTTCAAGTAAGAGTTAAAAAGGTTTGTGTCGATGTGTGGAGGAATTTTATCAGCCACCAATGTCGGCAGGGGCAGGAGAGACAGATACCATCACAACCTTCAGAAGCATTCAGGTCAGTTTTTGATGATAAGGCATACAGGACAAAATGATGGAAAGTGGAATGAGGATAGCAGTTGTTATTGACAAGAACACGCACAATGAACAGGCGCCCTACCGGATGTATTGAGTTCTTTGGTGGTGAGTATCCTCGCCTATTCCGCGGGAATCGGAGTATCAATTTCCTGCCGGTGAGGACCGTCTTGGAGTCTCAAGGTTTGTGGAAAGATTTGGCACCATGGAAGCGGGGGCAGTTATTATGGGTGTCTTCTGTCGACCTGGGAAGTTGGCTTGCAGCCATTTCCTCCCACTGGTTGGATCATAACAATAGATTTATGTAAATTAGTTGTCACTGGTTTTGACACGCATCACAGTCATTTCACTATTTCAGTCATTTTCATATCTCCTAGCATAATGGCCTTATGGGACCTTCTCAAGGAAGAAAATTGCCAGTAGCACATAGTCAGGAAATGTTCAGCTCTAAAACCTAATTCAGAGAGTCAATAGAGGTAAGAATAAAAGGAAACCAAGACAATACTGACATTCTTGGAGAAAGAGGTAGTTAAACCATGACAGAAACTTCATTCAGGATAAAAGTATCAAACAGATCAATGGATGAACTTTGCCTCAGTTGGCACGAAAATGTCACATCAGCCAAAGAAACATGTAAAACAGTTTTCAGATAAGAAAGCACAGCACGGAAATCCGAACTGGGGAGTTTACCAGTTAAAAATCTTGAAATAATTCATTTGCTTCCAACTTGGTAATCTAATGATGGACCAGGCAGCTCGAAAGAAATCAGAAGCACTGTGGTCAGAGCAAACGCTCACAGTTGAGGAAATACCCAGGAATCAGGATGATGTTACTGAGCAATTGCCTGTGCGTGTTAACATCACCCACATGAATACACAGCATTTGGGTATACGCAAACAGGTGATCATCATAAAGAATGTGAGTGTCTGTGGAGAAATCTAAAGGAGAATTATCAGAACAGTGAAAAAAAATGCGAAATAGTATATGTAAGTTCAGGGTGGAGAAGTTGAAGTTGTTCTGCACAGAGCAAAGAAGATTGAGGTCTGATTTGTTAACGGTACCGAGGTTTTAATACATTTCGGAAGTTAGATGAAGAGCAGCTGTTCCCTTTACATGCGAAAAAAAATTATGATATTATGCAAGAATTACTGCGAGTCAGAAGGAAGAACTTTTATGTTGCTTTTGTCTTAGCGAATAAAGTGGTGTAATTTTATCTTCATACGTAACTTGGTTTCCGCCTTCGAATCTGTAACTCCTCTTCTAACATGCTGTAAGATAATTTTCCAAAGGTCATCTTAGTCAGTCGGGGACTGAAGCTCAGAAAAGAATAAATATTCCTGCTATTTGGAGCTTGCTAAATTTAAATTCTCCCCGCCTGACTCCAGTAAAAGGAGTTATTAGCTCAACTTCTGTCAGTCCAGGTGAGACATTCACAAAACCAGCAAATAAAATCATCCACACTGCTTGTGTTCAATAATCGCCACTTTGTGATGCGGTAAATTTTATTGGCAAAGAAAGTACATTTGTCGTCATGAAGATTCCTTTCACTCTCTATCTGCCCACCCATTCAATTGGATCACTGCTGATCTGAACAATTTCACCATTACTCTCCTGTTGTTCCTCCATAATTCGAGGGAAACTTGAACCGAATCACAACATCATATATTCACTTTCTATTTCGGATGTTTAGGTAACTTTAACGACCTGAACAAGATAGCAGGAAATTGCATCGTATGGAAAAAGAAAAGATTTTTAAAAGACCCTACAAGAAGGTTAAACTATTGCAGAGTCAGACAAGTGAGAAATGTTAGAGGACAATAATATTAAACACATTTCGCAATGCACAGGTGCTCCGTCACGAGCTCAGTCGTTTTAAAATGTTTATTTATAGTTGAGACAATTCTCTGGGGCAGATTCCTCAATGTACAAACACGTGCTGCGAAACCAATTTCAATTCAGATTAAAATAGCTCAGGATCCTTTCACTTAACGCAATGCTCCATGCGCCTTGTCAATTGAAGTGTCGCAAGTTAAGGTTAGACCTCGCAGCCACTTGTTACAATTCTCCCTGCTCTTTGTGAACAGAGTTGTTCCAGGTGAGTTTGGAGCTCCCAGCCTCGGCGTTTCACGCGCTTCTTTGCCTTCATAGAAGGACTGCATGGTCACGGACTTCGTCATTGGCAGATAGAGTCGTGATCCACTCCCAATTTGCGATCGGATCGTCACCACTCCTCCACTCAGTTTCTCTGATTCCAAACCTGGGAACCGGTGTGATGTGGTAAAGTAACGAAGTGAAACTATGTTGTTATTGAAACCTGCATTTCAACAATATTAGTGCACTATCGCCTGTAAATTTAATCCTTTATAGAAATCTATCGAATTCAGTCATAAAAATTCTCAGTGCTGGAATCTCCACAGCCACTGGGGACATCGAAGATGACGACTCAATCCAATCTCAGTGGGTTTTCCTGTTGTACATGTGGTGCTGTTCCTGGCCTATTTCTGCCATTGCATTTATTGCTTTTTGTGTTGTGCTTTTTCATGTGATCGTATAAAGGTTCGTCCTCTGCATTGTGGCCGAAGCGACCTCCACTTAAAATCTGAGTATCAGTTATTCACTATTGTTCCGTATTACTCCACATAACCTGTGCAAAACAAATGCATAAAATGAACAATCAATTTTTAAGGTGAAATTACTCTGTAAATTGATTATTTTATTGCTTAAAACCGCCACTCTCTACACCTAATCTCAGAGATTTTTCTCCATTTCACAATCACATTTCCCCCTGTCCATCCCACCTCCCATGTCACTGGGCCATTGCACAAATTATCATTCACGTTCACATTGGCACTGTTAAGTTTGTGCTGCAGCTGTTACTCTTGTTTGGTGTACCTGCTCCAATATCACCATCAGAACCTTTCAGACACTGAATGCAATCAGATAATGTGGTTGGGTTTTCAAACCTCATGTATAGTGTTTTATTTGCATGGACCAGAGATCATTGAAGCATTGGGTTCATGAAAAGGACACAGAACAGTACGGAGGGAAAAATAGTTTATTGGAAAGGACCAGTGTCTGTGGTATTCGCACATTTATTTCAAGTCTCCATTCGTCTCTCGCCTGATTATTGTGTACAATTCTGCAATTCACATTATCAAAGCGATATGACAGCCGTGGAAATGGTGCAGAAGTGATTTGCCAATATCTTATCTGGATTGAAGAACTTCAGCTATTAAAGAGTTTAGACAGACTGGCGTTGTTCTTCTGAGAGCAGGGGAGATTGAGAGGAGACAGTATTTAGATGTAGGAAAGAATGAGAGGTATGGATTAGGTACACTTAACGAAATTTTCCCTATCATGGAGGGATCATTCACCAGGGAGCCAGAGATTTAAGATAACAGTCACAAAGGTTTGAGTAGGAGCTCACAAAAAAAAACTTTACCAGCCAGCGAGTAGTTGGAATGTGGAACTCACTGTCTCTAAGTGTTAGAACATAGAACATAGAACATAGAACAATACAGCACAGAACAGGCCCTTCGGCCCACGATTTGTCCGAGCTTAAGCACACATCCATGTACCTATCCAATTGGCGCTTAAAGGTCACCAATGATTCTGACTCTACCACTCTCACAGGCAGCGCATTCCATGCCCCCAACAATCTCTGGGTAAAGAACCCACCCCTGACATCTCACCTTTACCTTCCACCCTTCACCTTACATTTATGTCCCCTTGTAACACTCTGTTGTACCCGGGGAAAAAGTTTCTGACTGTCTACTCTATCTATTCATCTGATCATCTTATAAACCTCTACCAAGTCACAGCATCGATTTAGGAATTCTTAATATCTGCTGATCCAGGTGCTCAACCGGAAGAGAGATATCTTTAGTTCCAAATCTGTGAGACATGCTGTAAAAATCCAAGCTACCGGATGGCTCATCACCTTGCTGAAAGTATTAACAGGTCTTTCTAAATGCCCTCACTGCGGAAGTGCTCCACAAGTTCCTGGAGACTAACGTGTCATCAACGTGTTCACACTGAGGAAAGACATTAATCAATGTAAAATTCCTGGGGATAGTTTATCATGAACGTCTTCAGTTTGAGGAGAGACCTATTAAATATATAGTATGTGGGATGTGCTCTCCAGTCTCCGTAGAACTGATGTCCCACCGTCATTTTCGCAATGTGAGAGTCGTTTCAAGTGTATTTATTCCAGGAATAGTATCAAGCGATCTTCTCAACTCTCCGTACACCAGCTAGTTTGCAGTGGGCAGAAAGCATTTACCTGCTCCATGTGAGAAAAACAAAAAAGTCACTCATCGACCCTGCTTCTCTAATACCGAGAATTCTTAAAGGTTCATGTGAGAATATTTCGCGGAGATGAAGCACATTTGATAACATTTTCCAAAGTCTGGAGCGTGGTGTTCGGTTATCCAATCGCTGGATGCTTAAAAGCATTTTCCACAGTCCAGACATTGAAATGGTTTCTCCTCATTTTGAACGAGCAGTATAATCAAATTATACAAATTTAATGTCATTGGAGTGTAAATAAAACCAGCATTTTGTAAACTAGAGTCAGAACTACTGATGGAGAGCTACCCGCCCATCTAACACTTTCCTTTCTAAGAAATTAGAAGGCACTCTCTAAACGTTCCTTTTTTTCTGCAAAACATACTCTGTAAAAATGAAAGAAGTTGAAAAATTGAGATGAGCAGGTAGATGTTGAAGACAGCGAAGCACATACAAACTGTGTGGACTTCAGATTAAGTTGATGTCGTGTTTAACAACTGTGATGTTGAAATAGCATGTAAATAGGATTGTGTTCAGTTAAAGTAAATAATCTTTAGTTTGTTCATTGTTTTATTTAGTATTCGCAATTGCATTAAAATAAAAAGTTGTTTTTCTTCAACTAATGGAAGTTAAAAGTTCTGTGTCACTCACTCACGCTTAAACAGATTACGAGATGAGAAGAGGTTTCCCGAGTGTTTGCATTTAATTAACGAGGGGCTCGACGTCCTCATTATAACAAAGGTTTCCTTTCATTCCAATCGACTCCAGGTTTGCAAAAGCTCTTCAATGCTTTATCAGACAGTCGCAGCCTTAATATCAATGTCAGTCAGTCTCATCTTGCCTCTTAAGTGCAGTATTTAATCCATGCTGAACTAATTTAAAATGAGGATAAAAGCTAAATAACTCTGATGGAACACACAACATCAGAGAGCTGCTTATTATTGACTGAAAGCACCGTTCCATCACTTTGCTGATGGTTGAGCATTGATTGACTGGAGTAAAAGTTGGATTTGTCTGCTTTTGTGCACCCGACACAACTGACAAGTTCATAAAAACCTGTATGAATATGAATGTCGTGGCTACACTTCAATGTTGTGAAAGCGGGATCAGAGCATTGAGTATGATTACCACCAATCATTATATCGAAAGGAAAGACAGGCTTGAAGGCCGAAGTGTCGGCCTGCTGTTCCGATGTATCAATGCTGGGATCTTCGGGGGAGGGGAAGCTGATAAAGAATCGTCCAGGGTCTACATCATTTCGCACGTCTGCCTGAAGATTATTGACAATGTTTCGGACTTAGCTTATGCACGGATTGTGCTGGGCACTCCCGTCTGCCCCATGCCAGAGACAGTCTTTGAGAAGAGTAGCTCATTTCCAGTCCAGCTTGTTATGTGAGGACAGAGTGATCCTTCTCCCTCACCTGTCTGCGCCGGCACTGGGCTCATACTTGTTCGCTCTGTGTTTGGTGGATAACTATTCGCGCCCCCTACACCTATTGGAAAGACGCCACAGTCAATCACCTGTTTAGCGTGCACGGGCAGCATTGTGAAGCAGCGGTAGAGACACAAACCACGGGCTGGAGCCATATGGACTAGAACTGGAGGCTTACTCACACTGGGAGAGTAGAAATACCCAACGTTCGCCTAAACGTCCAAATAAGACTGTTTATTGCTCTGAGTTAGAGTCAGTAGCATGATTTGAATCTCATTAGTTAGAAGGGAGAGGGACTGTGAACAGTATTGAAGATTAGAATCACTGCCTTTAATCTTCCCAGTATTTATTGGAGTTAATTAATCAGCGAGAAGGGAAGCAGAACTCAAGATGGCTCATGAGATGGATTCCAAATGCAATTGAATATAAGCGGGAGAACAGGAAAGAATGGAACACTGGCAGGTTTAGAGAAACAACATTGAAACAACAGTCTGCAGCAGTTAATCATTTCTGCCATGACGGTAAATTGGAGAATGCGGACAGGAAATTCCGAACAATTTTTCAAAATCATGAGAGTACCATAGAGAGTAGATAGTGAGAGACTGTTCCCACTCGGAAAAAAGCTTTGAGAATACGAGTTGAGATGCCAGATAAATTACAAGAGAAGATAATGTGATGTGAGAAATAAACTTCACACAGCGAGCAATTCTATATGGAAAGCTTTTTTTTAGATCTGTAGTTGAGGCTCATTCAGTCAAGGGCATTAGAAGATAGGGAAAAATTACAGGATTACAGAGGGAGAATCAGCGAAATGGCACAAAATCAGAAAACATATTCGGAGAATCGTGCTGACCAAAAGAGATGATGGCCTCCTCTGTGCCTTAATAATTCTGTAATTCAAAATTATTCATTGAATCTCCACTCAGTCAGTCAAGAACATGGCACTAATATTACAATTTCAGTCTGGTTGCTCAACTATGCTGCGATTAATTATTTAAGAGAATCAGTGACTAAATTGAATGATCAAACACAACACGGCTTCCAGATACACATTTATTTTTTTAAAAAAAGTTTCTGAAATGAACTATCCAAAGCAGAATTTAGATTTTGTCGAACCAGGGGGAAGAATGTGGGACACAGATTTACAACTTTGAGATTCACAGAAAGGTAAAATGTTAAATACAAATTGGTTTGCCTGGCAAATACCTGTTCTATATGGACAGAGCTGAAGTTTGCACATTTTTTTCCCTCAGCGATGAGAAAGAGAATATTTGCTGATGCGAAAATTAAACAAGACACTGTACTGAGATCTGAAAGACCCCCGCGATTGATCAAAAACTGAATGCTACCTCTCAATGTGTTCATCTGAAAAGTTTACAAACATTAGCATTATAGATTCCCTATGTGGGGAAATAGGCCATTTGGCTGAGCATGTCCACACCAACTTAGTGCACAGCATCCATACTAGAGTCACCCATCTACCCTCCAACAGTGCATTTTCCATGGCTAGCCAATATAAATCTGAACACTGGGGGCAGTACAATTCACCACTACACATTGAACTGTGGGATTAAACACGCGCACACATCTGCAGAATGTCAAAATTCCACACAGACTGTCACACAAGGCAGAGGTTGAACCTAGATCCTTGGAGTTGTGAGGCGGCAGTGCAAACTACCGTGCCACCCTACTGGAAAAAAAGAGCACCAGTACATAGACACTGAGTTGGTGTTCCAGGGAACAGACTGTGGAAAGAACGAGTCAGTTACTCAGTTGTAAATTCACTTGTTTCCAAAATTTGTATGTTTCCCCTGAAACCAATGCTTGGTTTATTTGATGTTTACAAAGACCAGCCTGCCTTATCAGTGAATTGATTCAAATATAAGGAAAATTCTCAGCGTTATCCTGGGACTCCTACTTTCAGTTTCGGTCAGAATCGTGGATGTTCCTGATGGAGATGTCGGAATAAACTCATATTAATTTCTGGTGAGCTCCGTCACTATCATTCTCACTTTTATCCACTTATCCACAGTAAAATCTATGACCGCTGTCTGCTAATACATTTGGGTTCTTCATGGGAACACTTTGATTTTTCACACAGTCCTAATTCTCATTAACGTTCTCTTCCTCCAGAGACTCAAAGTTAGTGGGACAGGGACATGGGAGAGAAAATGATCTCCTCTCTGGCAATGATGGGTAGATCTCCACCATTCCTTGAAGGCCCTAATTTTGTCGGTTCTCTGGCCTGAGCACCTGTGACTGCACACATGTGCACTCCACTCTCACATCCAAGAGGCATATCAGATTCGAATCCAATCCGTCTCATTTGAGTGTTCTTTGATATGGATGGGTTGCTTTTGATTCATGTATCATTTGGCTTTTCTAATTCCGTGATTGAGTCACTTATTGGTGTCAGGACAGGAGTAGAAGTGGTCAAATTTAAAATGCCCCCCGGTCAGTCAATTTTAACCACATCCACAAACGTGCCTCTCATGCACTCCTTTTTTTCACTTTGAACCAGCAACTGAGGCAAAGATAATCAGGACAGGAGATAAACTCACTTCGAATATGATGTCACTGCCAGTTGAATGAGAAACCTATGTTCAGCTCAAAATACAAATTTTCAATGGAACATTATGCAATGAGGGTGTCAAACCTACGACCTGAGACTGAAACGCTCTTATTCTCCTAACACTGGCAAGTCGACAACACAGACAAGATACAATCACATATCTTATCAACGCCAGGTTACTGTCTAAAAACCATGCACAGAATTTAATTAACTCTCAGAGGCCAATGACATCAATGCTTCCTCATCAAAAAGTCATTGGAAGCTTTGAGATATACGATAAGGAAACAGTTTTCTGTGATACTTTTCCTGAGTACCTTCGTCAGCCATGATTGTCTAATCCCAACCCAGGTAATCTTTCTTTTCTTTTGGATTCAACCTGAACAGCCTTCAGAATTTTATCAATTGTTTCTCTACCAGTGATGACAGAATTGATAGTCTTTATTCTGATGGCTTATTTCTCACACTCTGAAAATTGAACCAGCATTAGATGCTATCCTGAGGAGAAAGTGAGGTCTGCAGATGCTGGAGATCAGAGCTGAAAATGTGTTGCTGGAAAAGCGCAGCAGGTCAGGCAGCATCCAGGGAACAGGAGAATCGACGTTTCGGGCATAAGCCCTTCTTCAAGAGTCCTGAAGAAGGGCTTATGCCCAAAACGTCGATTCTCCTGTTCCCTGGATGCTGCCTGACCTGCTGCGCTTTTCCAGCAACACATTTTCAGCTTAGATGGTATCCTGTCCTATGAAACCTCCTCAGTGGCCAGAGGCAAAACAAAAAGGAAAGAAATTCAAGAACCTGTAATCTCTTCATTCGTCTCCCACATCAGCCAAAGATACAGCTCATCCAGATCTGGGCATTTGCCCACTCTTTATCGTGCATAAACTTTCAATTCTTCCTTAGCTTTTGCCTCAGTCTGTTCGAGGATCGCACTGTCATTCTCCCTGAATCCAGTCACTGCTTTTCCAAAGTGAAGACCAACATGAATTGCGTGTTTAACATATTTTCTGCCTCCCTGCACATGCTTCCTCCTTGGTCCTTAATACAACCAATTCTTTCACGTGTTATCATCTTCCCCTTCACAAACCGATGCAATATCGTTGGATTGTTGCTAATTTTACCCTTTAATGTTTTATCACATCACCTTTTAGCTTTTCTACTCAGTTTCTTAAGTTCAGCCCCACACTTTCTGTACTCTTCTTGTACCTGCACTGATCTGCTCACATTATATCTGCTTTAAGCTTTTATTTATATTTTTTATTCCGTTCTGAATATTTGTCGTCATACGAGGGTCTCTGTGCTGTTTTTCCAAACTTTCAGCTTCGATGTAACATGTTGGGCCGGCACTGACATCATTTCCTTTTTAATCATATGATCCCACCTCACGCTGTTCTGTTGCAATGTTAAACAGATCTAACCACACTTTCGTCAGTTCCTGTCATTTAAAAAAAAATATGCCTCCGCAATCCAAAAACATTTTATTTCTCAGACCTTTTGCTTTGTCTTTTCCTGGATAAATTTAAAATGTATGAGACATGGTTACTGGTCCTATAATGGTCTCCAAATCCTGCCTAGAATAATTGACTGGCTTCACTCCCCACAATGAGGTCCCAGTATTCCACCATCCCTTGTTGTGGCTTTTACATTTTAATATAAGGAACTCTCTGGAATAAATTTCAAACCGTCTGGCTACTCTGAAAAAACGTTATCACGGCCCCAACATAAGTTGGTATATTAAATATCTCAGTATAATTATCCTATTACTGCTTTACACACCTCAATGATTTGCGTTTATATCTGCTCCTGTATTTTCATTCATCTGTTAATAATATATCCCCAGCAGTTGTCTGTCATCGTTTTAATCCTAAGCTCTACCCACAAAGCCTCGCTTGAAGATTCTTCCAAGATATCATCCCTTCTTACATCAGTAACAGACTCCATGATTAATAAACAAAACCACCTCCACTTTTACCCCCTCTTCTGGCCTGGCTATGGTTCCTGTACAATAGAATACTGAGTTACCAGTCCTGCTCTCCCTCAGTCATATCTCTGAGGGAGAAGATTTACCAGGATGTTGCCTGGAATGGACAATAGGTCGTACGAGAATAGGTTGAGAGTGCCAGGCCTTGTCTCATTGGAACGGCGAAGGATGAGGGGTGACTTGATAGAGGTTTATAAGATGATCAGAGGAATAGATAGAGTAGACAGTCAGAAACCTTTCCCCGGGTACAACAGAGTCTTACAAGGGGACATAAATTTAAGTTGAAGGGTGGAAGGTATGGGGGGGATGTCAGGGGTAGGTTCTTTATCCAGAGAGTGATGCGGGCATGGAATGCGCTGCCTGTGGGAGTGGCAGAGTCAGAATCATTGGTGACCTTTAAGCGGCAATTGGATAGGTACATGGATGGGTGCTTAAGCTAGGACAAATGTTGGGCACAACATCGTGGGCCGAAGGGCCTGTTCTGTGCTCTATTGTTCTATGTTCTATGTTCTATTTTCTAATGAAAATTTACAGCCCAGGGACAGGCCCTTCGGTCTTCCAAGCCTGAGCCGATGCAAACGTACTGTACAAACCTGTCGATCAATTCCTAAGCAGCTGTATCCCTCTGCTCCCCACCTACTCATGCACTTTTCCAGGCGCATCTTAAATGAATCAACCGTTCCTGTCTCTGCCATCTCTGCATTCCAAACGCCCACCACTCTCTGTGCGAAGTACTTACCATCTGAAACCCCCTTAAACTTTCTACCTTTCAGCTTGAAAACGTGACCTCTAGTTATTAAATCCTTCACCCTAGGAAAAAAAGCTTGTCTCTATCCATCCTGTCTTTGCTCTTCATGATTTTGTAAACCTCAATCAGGTCCCCCCTCAATCTCCATTTTTCTAATGAAAATAACCTAAACGACTCAACCTTTCTTCATAGCAACACCTTCCATACCAGGCAACATCCTCGTAAACCTTTTCTGCACCCTCTCCAAGTCGTCCACATCCTTTTGGTAATGTGGTGTGAACTGTACACAGTATTCTAAATGCGGTCGAACCAATGTATTGTACAATTTTAACATAACGTGGCAGCTCTTTTACTCAATACCACGTCCGAAGAAGACAAGCATACGATATGACTTCTTGATCACTCTATCTGCTTGTGCAGCCACTTTCAGGCTACAATGGACCTGAACTCCCCGATCTCCCTGTTCATAGACTTTTCCCAAAGCTCTTCCATTTCCAGTACAGTTCACTCTAGAACTAGACCTCCCAAAATGCATCACCTCACATTTGCCCGGATTTGAACTCCATCAGCCACTTCTCCGCTCAAATCTCCTGACCTATCTATATTTTATCGACATTTATCTATATTTTCTTGTATTCTTTGACAGTTCGCTGTGTTTTCTGCTCCACCATCAATCTTCATGTCGTCTGCAAAACTACCAATCAGACCATCAATGTCCTCTTCCAGATTATTTATTTGTATCACAAACAACAGTGGCCCAGCACTGATCATGCGGAACAACATTGGTCAACTTTGTCCATTTCGAGAAACTCTTTTCAACTACTATTCTCTGTCTCATGTTGCTCAATCAGGTCTTTATTCACCTAGGTTGAAGACTCTGCGCACCATGTGAATTCACTTTCTTCATTAGTTTACCATGGGGAATCTTATCAAACTCCTTACCAAAGTCCAAGTATGTGACATAGACATCACATCCTTCATCTATGAACTTGGTCACTTCCTCAAAGAATCCTCATAAGTTGGTAAGGTACGAATGCCCCCGCACATAACCATGTTGCCTATCACTGTTAAGACCATTATCTACCAAATAGAAATGGATCTTATCCCGCCGTACCTTCCCCACCAACTTTCCCACCACTGAAATCAGGCGCACAGGTCTGTAGTTAACTGAAATATCCTGAGAACCCTTCTTGAACAGGGGAACAACATTAATAATGTTCCAGACATCCGGCACTTCACCTGTGTTTAAGGAGGTGACAAGCATCTCTGTCAGAGCCCCTGCTATTTTCTCTCTCACCTCCATCAGCAACCTGGGATTGATCCCATCCAGCCCTGGGGATTTGTCCACCTTAATATCATTTAGCGACCCAACACATCCTCTCTCCTTATGTCCCTCATGATACCATAACTTAATAAGTTTTGTAACGTTGCCCTCTTCAACAACTCTCCCAGGCAATGCATTCTGGACACGTCTCTTTGTTGAAAGCAGGTTCCACAAATACTTTCAACATATCTTGTCTTTCACTTGAATCGTGTGTCCCCTGGTTTTTAACTCACTTACTAAGGGGAACAGCTACTGTCTGTTCACTCTGTCTGTCCCTCTCACGATCTCTGTCAGGTTCATTGTTCAACCTTCTATGCTCGAAAAGCAAATCTAGCTTATCTTCATGGTTGAGTCCTCTCTTGTTTTGTTTTTGCTTCCAAAGTCCAGCATTCACATATTCCAGCGTTAAGTGTGTTTTGGGTAATTGATCTGGCTATCTGAACAATCTTATTGTACCCTCCTGTAACCTAACACGGTCCTCCTCAATGTGAACGACCGGCTAAGCATCGTGTCATCCACAGCATTCTTTATCATCCTGCAACACCCCCTCCATCGCACACATTCTAACCAACAGCATTTATGAATATCAGAAACAAAACTTGATTTTCTTCCTGTTCTACACAAGTTGTTGCAGAGAAAGAATTCAGAATTCCATTCTCCTGTGTTTTTCTCTCCCTTCGTGAATTTGTAGCGTGATGCTGATTGGGTCATTTATGAGGGAGCCACAAATAGTATTTTGGACATGGAGCTGAATTCTGCCTTTCTGTTCTGCTCCGCGGTGGCGCAGTGGTAAGCACTGCTGTCTCACAGCACCAGAGACCAGCGTTCAATTCACCATCTCAGGCTACTGTCTGTGTGGAGTTTGCACATTCTCCCCGTGTCTGCATGGGTTCTCGCCGGGTGCTCCGGTTTCCTCCCACAGTCCAAAAATGTACAGGTTAGGTGAATTAGCCATGCTAAATTGCCCGTAGTGTTAGGAGAAGGGATAAAATGTAAGGGGATGGGTCTGGGTGGATTGCTCTTCGGAGGGTCGTTATGCACTTGTTGAGACGAAGGGCCTGTTTCCACACTGTAAGTAATCTAATCGAATGTATTATGCATAAGGCTAGTACATCATTAATTTTAGATAAGCTTTTGGCACTGTACATTGTAACATTTCCGTTTTATGCACACCTGCAGCTTATTCTTATGTCATTCAATGCAATAGTCAGATCTAAAGACTTTTTTTCATCTGCAGGATGGACACAGACTCTTTCGTTAAGTTTGCTTGAAAGAGCTAGAGCGATGAGAATAAAGGTTGCATTAAATTCTACAGTTAAACACTCTGTAGAAGGTCAATTTTCTCGTTCTCATCCCTAGGTTGAGTTGGAAGCAATTTAATAGAAGAAACAACCACCGTACTGAATATTGTTTTAAAAAGTGACGTCATGTTGACATAATGCATTGGGGAGAAAAGAAAATGTTGTGTGCACTTGATAGACAAACAGAAATGCAGAGTTAATGCACAATATGAACAAGAATATAGTGTTAGTTTTAAAAGCAGGAGAAATCTTTTCTTAATTTTCAAAGGAAACCAGACGCCAGATTTCCTGAACAGTGATATTTGATTGTCCATCAATCTCACTTTTCCAAATACAGGCTTTCTTTGCCACTGATGCTTTTTTCAGCCACACCTCCTCCTCGCCTTCCTACTCTTTCCTTTAACACCTCTTCCCTTGCATTGCACAGTTTGCTGCTACAGACGCTTCCACTGACCATCTCCCTGAACACTTCCTGCACTGTATGTCAACCCACTTCACCTATTACTCCCACTTTCCCTGACCATCACTTTCGCTTTTTGCTCTCAACTAGATGCTGAAAGTTGCTGATTTCTATGCTACTGCAGGTCATCAATGAATGATGAGTTTGGAATGATCAATTTCCAACAGCTACAGACAATAATATGTTTCCAACTATCTGCTGCACCGTGAACTGAATGGTTTTGGTCAATATTGATACAAACTGGAGGTTCTTTCCGCCCCTCTTTCACAAAGCTTAACCAAAGAGTCTTATTACCAATAGGACAGAAATCTTCGGACAGAATTAAAAGTCCGTGCCCAATTTACTTTTAAAAATTTTGAGGACATTATTAAATGAAACAGTCTTCTCATCTTTTGCTCTTTATTCTTTCAATGGATCTTCCAGTGTAATTTGAGGTGAGATAAGAGGTCACTCCCATCGAAACAGGACTTGATGGAAGGTGGCATCACGGATCCTGACCAAATTGTGAAAAAATCCGAATTAGAGAATATTCTGCACTAGTAATGGGAATAGTGACTAAAAATAACCTCTGCAAGTTATCTTCCAAGTAACATGTCATTCTGTCTCGGGACTAATTTGTTGATAATTCACTATCAGTTGTTAAAAACATCTTGAAACGTCCCTAAAACAGTTGTGTGTGTATGTGCATCACTTCGAGAGAAGAGATTCATTCAGATGGCTCTCTGTCACCTTCTGCAGAATGTTTCGGTTTGTCAAATACAATCTTCCCATGCTAGTGCGTTCAAAACTCATGAATGAATATGTCCTGTATAAATATGCCAAGATATTTCATGTTTCATAAAGTTTGAGAGCTTGCTAGACCCCAGTGACATCAGGACACGACATGACATTGAGGTAATGCTCGGGGTTTTTACTTCAATCGATTACTTTCAGAGGGTTGATTATGCGACATCATGACCACTGATTTCTACATTTTCATGGCGAGTCATGACAGTCCATGACGTTATCGATATTGAGAATTTTTTTCAAAGACAATTTTTTAAATTTTACATTCAAATACTGCAACCAAATACTTGAGAGTCAACTCAAATGGCAGCTTCACCATCTCATTTCAGGTCAGATAAATATCCAGTCCAAAAGAAAAAAAGACAGTTGAAAGCGCAGGAAAACTTTAGCACATCTGTCAGCATCTGAGCAGCGAGAAACAGAATTTACGTTTTGAGACCAATATGAGTTTTTTTTTCAGAACAGAGTCACAACAGACAGAATATGCCAATTCTGTTTCACTCTTCAATCCTGACTCATCTGATGAATTTCGCCATCATTTTCTGTTTGCCTTTCAGATTTCCATGTTCCCCAGTATTCCTTGTCACAGGAACGCAGTGGTGAGCGTGGCACGGTGGCACGGTGGCTCAAGGGTTAGCACTGCTGTCTTATAGCATTACGGGCCTTGGTAAAATTGCACCCTTAATCCAGTGCCTGTATTGAGCTTTCACATTCTTCCCTTGTTTGTAAAGTGCTTCTTAAGCTACTCCCGATTCCTCCCACAGTCCAAACATGCACATTTTAAGGGAATTGACCATGTTAAATTGCTCATCCGTAGCTACTTGAGTTGGCTTTGGGAGTTACAGGGATAGTGGAGGAGGAAGGATAGCCATAGGAGATACATGGATAGGGTAGCAGGTGGTTCTGGGTGCAGTGCTCTTCAGAGGCCAGTGTCGGTTCAATGGGCCGAATATCTCACTGTTACAAATTAGGATTGCATGTGAAAAGTACAACAAAGTTGGCAGTTACTGAGACCATCATCTCTGCACAAGCTCGGAATGAGTTTTTTTCTTGACTGTTGTTGTTCTGTATTCTCACATGGCCCTGCGCATTGTTGTCTGTGTTTTTAATTCCGAATATCCTATGCATATATGCTCAACCTTATCGATCTGGATATCCAGTGATTTAAGTTTATACATAACGTACTCTTATCTCCTATTAAACGTATCCCATTTGGTTCACATTGCGGTACATTCTATCTGGCAGAAAGAGAGATGATGACTGGGCAATATCTCCACAGCAACTGTTCGAATTTCTGTCTTCTAGTTGACGGTATATCCACTCTGTCCCTGACCCATGAATCCATGGTTTTTAATGACCAAGGTCTTTGTACATGCCAAGTTTGACTTAGGTCTGAAGTCATGAAAAGTCAATTATTGTTTTACAACGAGTAATACAGCAATAAGATGCTTGTCAATTTTTTAAAGAGTATCCTGACCAGCAATGTGTGTTGACATTACAACTTAGCCTCCTGCGGGCAGTGAGAGGAACGTCCAGACAATTCCAAGCTCCTTCTGTAATGCTAGGGCAACTCAGTTATTTGGCCATCTTTTGGTTGGCATTTGTTGCAGCGGAGGAGAGAGCAGCACAGTAACAACAACTTGATTGTGTGATTTTTGGGGAGGCAAGCGGTTACAGCATTGTAAATGTACAACATTCTGAATCATATAGCCTGCGAAAAGAAATCATCCATCATTTCTCCTCACCACTAACTTCGCTAGAGCAATCGTGTTTGGAGATTAAATCAATAGTTAGTGATATTGACATCCAATCCAGTCCAAATGTTAATGTGAGCTGAAAGTTCTGTAGTGAAAGGGTTAACTGGAACTGTTTGTTCAGAGACTGATTGATGTCAGTCTCCATGGATCCTAACTGTGTCACTGGAGGGTTTCTCTCTCCTATTAGTAAGAGGCTTCTTTCAATGTGTTATGCTATTGTAGCAAGAGATGCATTAACTCCGTCACGAACAGAGTTCAGCAGCTCCAAAGACAGGGCAAGGAGAAATCAGAATCTGAGAAGATTCGACTGGAATCGATCAGAATCTGAGAACAATGGACTGGAATGTTACAATTACGCACAGGCGTGTATCCGAAGGTCTTTACTGGTTGCAACGGACTAAATCAGATTTACCAAGACAGATACTATGTGTACTCATGATTATTCAGGCAGGTTATTATCCAGTCCTCGCTATTATTGGTATTCCTGGTAAGTCCCTCTAATTCTGCTCATATATTAATTACAGAAACCATGTTGAAATTCTTTTTTTTTCTGTTTTGTATATCTGGTAAATATATAAACTATTGCATTTAGTTTCATTATAAACTCCATTCATTATCTGTATATTTCAGAACCTTTCCTCACAAATATCTAAGAACAAGACTGTAAGCACCGTTTTTATCTTGAACTGAATTATATCTTGAATTATCTTCCATCACCAAACCTGTCCACTACTCGTTTCATAATACCCCGAATCTCCAACTCTGCGTCAGTGCGGTTGCTGAATAAACCATTATCTAAACCAAGTTGAATATCACACTTTACAGTTCCAGTTCCCTTCTGGTCACTGATCCAGTTACACATATTTCAATCACAAACTTGTTCTTGTCTCCAAATTTACTTCATAATGGGGACAATGTGTCAGAGTAGGAAAGTCGCTGGATGGATAATTCAGAGTCACACGTCATTACACGAAAGACATTGTTTCAAATCCTACCACAGCTGGTAGCAGAACATAAATTCAAATAATATGAACGGAAATTTTAAAAAAAACAAATTTCAGGAACTGTAACCATAAAATGAGCAGCATTTTGTCCAATAACCTATCCGTTTTACTGATATCCTTTGGTAACGAAATATAACATGTAACCGAGTTTGGATTAAGAGTGATTCATACCCATAGCAATGTGTTTGGTTCTATACTGCCTTGCGAAATGGTCACAGTCAATGGAAATTAGTGATGGTTATCAAATGCTACCCTTGTCAGCGATGCTGAAATGCCGTAAAATAACAAAATAAAGGGTAAATCAAACAAAGAAAGATACTGGAGATCAGAAACAGAAAGAAACAGAGTGCTGAGGGACAGGTTTGGCAGCCTCAGTTGACATATAAACAGGGTTTTGAGTACTCTGATCACTGTTCAGGTCTGAAAGTAGCTGGGAATTAGTGTAATGTGTATTGGTGGAGTGATCTAATTATGAAGAAATAGAGAGAAAGGAAAAGGAATCAACAAAGGAATTGTTGATCATCATTTGGGATGGAATTAATATATAAGATTATTATCACTGATTTTCCACATTTTCCCATATTCCTGAGTAACATGCTCAGGTCAGTATATGTCCCTGTTTAAAGTGAGTTATGTTTCCTCTGTTTCTATTTCGTGAGTGTGGTCATCTTCTTTTATTCACTAACGGTTCATCAGTGTTATTTCTGAGTCAGTATATGTTTCCCTTTCGCAGTTGCCCTTGATAAGCTATTGGTGAGCTGCCTTCTTGAACCACTGCAGGCTGCCAGTGCTTAGCCAGGAATGCAAACTAAAGGGAGGATGGCATTTTAACACTGAGTGGGTGTACTATGTACGTAAAGATTTGACTTGTTCCTGTTATTGGAAAGTCAGAGGAAGTTCGCTGGATGGTAACCTTGGATTTGCGTTGTCAGCTGCACTGATTGTTCAGGGAGATCTGAGGGTCTTGTATCCCCACAATGGACAAGGTGTAGACACTGCATTTACAAATTGTCTGCGTCTGCAGAGACCGCACAGAGAGGGCCAAGACACTCCACTATCATTTTTGCTACTTCCCAATGTAGTGTATTATCCAGGTCCGAAGTGTGAAGCCAGTTCATTTCAACAATGAGGAGGCCACAGAGCTTTGTAACCTCAATCAGCACAACCTGTAGTTTCATACCAGAGAGAAGACTGTACTGACAATACCAAACAAATGTTTTGATTCTAGAACATTCCGGACATGTGTGGGTGATATATCCAATATGCCACATTGTCATCCTCTCACATATTCGCTACTTGGCAGAGGCCATCTCTGTTCGAGGTAAGAATGTTGGTTCTGTCTCCACAGAGGAAGCAACAGGAAATCTTTTGGAAATGGGCTGTAGGTTTGCTCGCTGAGCTGTAGGTTTGGTATCCAGACGTTTCATTACCTGGCCAGGAAACATCATCAGTGGGGACCTCCAAGGGAAGCGAAGCTGTTGTCTCCTGCTTTCTATTTATATGTTTGTCTTGGATGGGGTTCCTGGGGTTAGTGGTGATATCACTTCCTGTTCGTTTTCTGAGGGGTTGATAGATGGTATCTAGATCTATGTGTTTGTTTATGGCCTTGTGGTTGGAGTGCCAGGCCTCTAGGAATTCTCTGGCATATCTTTGCTTCGCCTGTACCAGGATAGATGTGTTGTCCAAGTTGAAATGGTGTCTTTTTTATCCACGTGTAGGGCAACCAGGGAGAGAGGGTCGTGTCTTTTTGTGGCTAGCTGGTGTTCGTGGATCCTAAAGACTAACTTTCTTCCTGTTTGTCCTACGTAGTGTTTGTGGCAGTCCTTGCACGGAATTTTGAAGTTGACGTTGGTTTTGTCCATGGGTTTGACTGGGTCTTTCAAGTTTGTTAGTGTTTGTTTGAGAATGTTGGTGGGTTTGTGTGCTATCAGGATTCCGAGAGGTCTTAGTAGTCTGGTTGCCATTTCTGAGACTTATTTGATGTATGGTAAGGTGATTAGGTTTTCTGGCTCTGTTAGGCCTGCTTGTCGTGGTTTGTTCCTGAGGAATCTGCGGACGGTATTTTGTAGTATCTGTTCTTCTTGAATACGTTGTATAGGTAGTTCTCCTCTGTTTTCCGAAGTTTGTCTGTGCTGCAGTGTGTGGTGGCTCGTTGGAATAATGTTCTGACACAGCTTTGTTTGCGTGTGTTGGGATGGTTGCTGGTGTAGTTAAGTATTTGGTCAGTGTTTATCTGTTTTCTGTACACACAGGTTTGTAGTTCTCCGTCATCGATTCTCTCGACTGTGACGTCCAGGAATGCGAACTTGTTGCCGGTTTCTTCCTCCTTGGTGAACTTTATGCCTGTGAGGGTGTTGTTGGTGATGTTATATGTCTCTTCTATCTTGTTTCGTTTTGTGATGACAAAGGTGTCATCTACCTAGCGGACCTAGATTTTTAGTTTGATCGTTGTTCGGGCTGTTTGTTCTCGTCTTTTGGAAACGTTAGAGAACAGGGTGACTGGCGAAAGTGAGGAACTTCAAAAATCTAGAGTTATGAAAAGTATTGGAAAAGTTCATGGTAGTGAAGGTTGGTAAGCTGCTGGACAAGATGTGTGATGAATTTAGAGGGCTGCATAGATAGTGTTGGAGAATTCAGCTCGCTGGATAACACTTTTGGTATCTGGTAGAGACACGATGGGTCAATGGCCTCCTTCTGCACTCTCAATTCCTTAATTGAGGAGGGAGGAAAAAGTTCATCAAAACTCTTTAGATGATGGAAATACATCCTACAGACTGCAAATTAACCTGTCTGAACGCAAAATAGATTAACAGAAAACCAACAGATCGATAACTTGACGTCGGGTATGAGGAAAATATTTACATTTTTTTGTAATTAACAATAACCAGACCCTCGGTGGATAATGATATGATTTAGCAGAGTCAGCCGAGATTCATGACAGGAAAATTATTTTTGATAAAAATACTGGAGTTTATGGAGAATGTTAGTTGTGACATCGACGAATGAGAAGAGGTGGGAGTAGTGTATTTTAATCTGAGAAGATACTTTGACATGGTTGCACACAGGTGAGTGACGAAAGTAACAGTGTAGCATAAGGGAGAGTATACTAAATGAATTGAGAATTGAATGATGGAGAGAATACTGAGAGCAGGGCCCTGTTCTGTTCTGAAGACTACTACTCATTGGTATCTCTTGTATGAGTCGTTGAAACACCACGATTTACAACGCAAATAAATGATTTGAACATCAAATGATGTGAGCATCGTATACAGTACTTTTCATTTAGTATTTCTTAGAATGTGAGAAGTAGGGAAGCACTTTTCTCGAAACGGACCTTGATGTCCTTGGTCATAAGTCACTAACAGAATTCATGCAGGCAATCTATAAATCACTACAGTGAATTGTATGTTACCCTTCATTACAAAATGAATCGAGGTAGGAGTAAAGCTGGAGAGAGGTCTTGAAGCAGTATTTGTGGTATTCTGGACAGAGGTTCGCTTCTTTTATAAGCAAAACCTCCACGTCACAGAGACAGTGCAATGGATTTTCACCAGACTAATCCCTGGGTTGACGATACTATGAGGAGAGTGTGAAGGAAATAAGTGTTCAATTTGTATTAAATGTTGAAGATTATGGACGAACACTCATTATGTCGAGTGAAAGACATTGATGGCATCAGGAATTGTATTTTCGCGATGGTACCTTGCCGGATAGTTTACGTATCTCTGTGGGCCCCCCATATTAGGCGAGACAGAGCTCCAGGCTCTGAATACACACTCACTATCTAAAAGTGCAGTTGGTTTGTGACCCTTCACTGAACATCATAGAACATAGAACATAGAACAGCACAGAACAGGCCTTTCAACCCACGATGTTGTGCCGACCACTGATCCTCATGTATGCACCCTCAAATTTTTGTGACCATATGCATGTCCAGGAATCTCTTAAATATCCCCAATGACCCTGCCTCCACAACTGCTGCTGGCAACGCATTCCATGATCTGACAACTCTCTGTGTAAAGAACCCGCCTCTGACATCCCCTCTATAATTTCCTTTAACCAGCTTAAAACTATGACCCCTCGTTTTTGTCATTTCTGCCCTGGGAAATAGTCTCTGGCTATCGACTCTATACATGCCTCTCATTATCTTCTTTACCTCAATTAGGGTCCCTCTTCTCCTCCTTTTCTCCAATGAAAAAAGTCCGAGCTCAGTCAACCTCTCCTCATAAGATAAGCTCTCCAGTCCAGGCAGCATCCTCGTAAAACTCCTCTGAACCCGCTCCAAAGCATCCACATCTTTCTTATAATAGGGCGACCAGAACTGGACGCAGTATTGCAAGTGGGGTCTAACCAAAGTTTTATGGAGCTGCAAAAAGATCTCACGACTCTTAAACTCAATCCCCCTCTTAATGAATGCCAAAAGACCATATGCTTTCTTAACAACCCTATCTACTTGGGTGGCTATTGTAAGGGATCTATGTACCCGCACTGCAAGATCCCTCTGTTCCTCCACACTGACAAGAATCTTATCCTTAATCCTGTACTCAGCTTTCAAATTCGACCTTCCAAAATGCAATGCCTCGCATTTATCGAGGTTGAACTCCATCTGCCACCTCTCAGCCCATCTCCGCATCCTGTCAATGTCCCGCTGCAACCTACAACAGCCCTGTATACGGTCAACGACACCTCCAACCTTTGTGTCATCTGCAAACTTGCTGACCCAACCTTCAATTTCCTCATCCAAGCCATTAATAAAAATTACAAACAGTAGAGGCCCAAGGACAGAGCCCTGTGGAACCCCACTCACCACTGACTTCCAGGGAGAATATTTTCCTTCTATTACCATTCGCTGTCATCTGTTGGCCAGCCAATTCTGTATCCAGACAGCTTTGTTCATGTTGTTCATAAATCTGTCAGCAAGCATAATGTCTTATTCCTGAAAGAGGTAGCACGTTCCACCGGCTTCTGACCTCCAAACAGAACACTAGCCTATCTTATTGGAGATGGAAGTTGCCTTCTTGAGACACAGCACAAAACAAGCACGGTCCTTCCTCACCGTCGGCAAACGAATATAAAATAGCACGTGTGAACCATTAACACCGGAGCCAGGCGGAACAACGTGGAGCAGTCTGTCCGTCCAGTCTTTGCTTATTGGTTTGTCATGTTGGGACGTTGATATCATCCTCCTTTTTTGAGGGGCCTGAGGGACTGAAGCCTCCTGATCCAATTGAAGAAGCTCAAGGGCATGATTTGGTGACTGCTGGTTCCTGTTTAACAGCTCAAAACTTTGACTAGTTTCTTTCTCTTCCTGTTTAAACAACAGGCGGGAGCGAATGGGCTATCCCTCTTATCTAATACTTGGGGGGGGTGTTATTAGCTTCATCATATTCCTATAAATTAGTCTTGAGGTGGTCAATAAGCTCCTCACTTTTTCTGGACTGTCTAGCAGTACTGTTACATGTATTGGATCCACACTTTCACAGCACAAGCCTAAATGTTGTCCGGGTCTTGCCGCACATGAACATACACCACTTCAGGAGATGAGGGGGGCACATTGTTGTGAACATTGTGTAATCTTCAGTAGCTATCCGCACTTCTGATCTTATGATGGGCGTAACATATTGATGAAGCAGCTGAAGATGTTTGTGCCGAGTAATCTACCCTGAGGATGGCCTGTAGTAATGTCCCATGACAGAAATGGTAGATGTCCACTAACCCACAAACATTTCCTGAGTGCTCTGAATCACTCCAATGGCTTACTCCTGGTTGCCATTAAGTTCAATTTTCTTCGAGTTTCTTGATATCAACCTCAGTTAAGTTTTGCTTGATATGAGAACCTGACACTCTTACCATGTGTGCATATATTTTATTCATGTCAATAGGTCGCGGTGTACGTGTGGTGAGTGCTTCGTTCTTACAGAGGGTAGTCACTATCAGGACCCTTCCTCTTCATAGAGTTAGGGGAGATCGATCACTTTGAATTTTGGAAGACAGGTATTGATAGATGTTTGACATGTCAGGTAGTTCAGGAGTTGGGGCCAAGAGCAGATCAGCCATGCTCTGATTGAAGGGAAAGTTAGGCTTTAAGAGCTGAGTGACCTACACCTGCTTCTTATGTTCTTTCATTCCGTTATTAGTGGTTTCACTGTTTTTTATATTTTCCCAGAAGTCCTGTGAAGGAATTTTACAGTCAGAGAGACTGTACAATTTTGCGAGTAATGTCTGGGTACGGCATCAGACATGTATTCACAGTGAATCTTGGTGTACAACATGGCTAATAAATGGAGACAGGGGAACTTCTGCAAGAAGAAACGAAACGAGGGGAACGTTTCACTGACACCTACTCAACCCCAAGAACATTTTCCAATCCATATTAAACCATGCTTTACTGTGAGCAGAGGCTGAATTTTCTCTGCTTTTTTTTTCTGTGCACCAGTTACAAGGAGAAAGTGGTCTGCAACTGCTCCTGTCTAGCAATTTTGAGGAACTGACTAACATGAGGTGACGTAGAACTAAGAAGCAGGAGTAGTTTCATACTCCACCTGGCACAAAGACTGTGGCTGATCAGATTGTGGCTTCACTTTCCCTTCTGTGGTTCATGATCGTCGAGTCACTTTTCCGAAAAATATTTAACTAACGCACAGCTTTGAATAAATGTACACATACAGGTACCACAGACTTGTGGAGAAGAGAATTCCCATCAAACGACCTTTTGAGAATTTCTCCTGATTCCTCTTCCGGCTGTAGTTGGAGAATCACTGTTTCCTTTTCTAGTCCCACTTCTCCATAGATTCCACCAAATTCGATATGTGACCAAATGTGTCTTGTGGTAGTTGATATTGGTCTCAGACTGGGTCAGGTTCAAGAACTTCGTCCAAGAACTCCCCACCTACGTTCAGTTCACCACCCACGCCCTCCATCTCCTCCATGATTTTCACTTGCCCGGCCCCCAAAGCCTTATCTTCACCATGGACATCCAGTCCCTATACACCTCCATCCCCCATCACGAAGGCCTCAACGCCCTCCACTTCTTTCTTTCCCGCCAAACCAACCAGTAAACTTCCACTGACAGCCTCCTTCGACTGACTGAACTGGTCCTCACTCTGAACAACTTCTCTTGCCAATCCTCCCACTTCCTCCAAACCAAAGGAGTAGCCATGGACACCCGTATGGGCCCCAGCTATACCTGCCTCTTCGTCGGATGTGTGGAACAGTCCATCTTCCACAGCTGCACTGGCACCAACACCCCACCTTTTCTCAGCTCCATCGATGACTGTATCGGCGTTATCTTGCGCTCCCATGAGGTGTTTGAAAAGTTCATCCACTTTAATAACACCTTCCACCCCGACCTCAAATTTGCCTGGACCGTCTCAGACTCCTACCTCCCCTTTCTAGACCAATCCATTTCTATCTCAGCCGACCGACTCAACACAGACATTTACTATAAACCGACCGACTCCCACAGCTACCTAAATTACACCTCCTCCCACCCTGCCCCCTGTTTAAATGCCATCCCACATTCCCAATTCCTTCGTCTTCGCCGCATCTGCTCCCAGGAGGACCAATTCCATTACTGAACAACCCAGATGATCTCCTTCTTCAAAGACCGCAATTTCCCCTCAGATGTGGTTGACGATGCTCTCCACCGCATCCTATTCACTTCCCGCTCCTCCGCCCTTGAGCCCCGCCCCTCCAATCGCCATCAGGACAGAACCCCTCTGGTCCACACTTACCGCCCCACCAACCTCCAGGTACATCGTATCATTCTTCGTCATTTCCGCCCCCTCCAAACAGACCCCACCACTAAGGATATATTTTCCTCCCCTCCCCTATCTGCGATTCAGAAAGACCACTCCCACCGCGACTCCCTCGTCAGGGCCACACCCCCCATCAACCCGACCTCCACTCCCGGCACCTTCCCCTGCAACTGCAAGAAATGCAAAACTTGTGCCCACACCTCGCTCCCTCACTTCCCTCCAAGGCCCGAAGGGATCCTTCAATATCCGTCACAAATTCACCTGCACATCCACACACATCATTTTCTGCATCCGCTGCACCCGATGTGACCTCCTCTACATTTGGCAGACAGGCCGCCTACTTGCGGAACATTTCACAGAACACCTCTGGGACACCCGCACCAATCAACCCAACCGCACCGTGGCAGAACACTTTAACTCCCCCTCCCACTCCGCCAAGGACATGCAGGTCCTTGGCCGCCTCCATCGCCAAACCATGGCAACATGACGCCTGGAGGAAGAGCGCCTCATCTCCCGCTGAGGAACCCTCCAACCACAAGGGATGAATGCAGATTTCTCCAGCTTCCTCATTTCCCCTCACCCCACCTTATCTCAGTCCCAAACCTCGGACTCAGCACCGCCTCCATGACCTGCAATCTTCTTCCCGACCACTCTGCCTCCACCCCTCTCTGGCCTTTCACCCTCACCTTAACCTCCTTCCACTTATCGCATTTCCAACGTCCCTCCCGCAAGTCCCACCTCCCTACCTTTTATCTTAGCCTGCTTGGCACACCTTCCTCATTCCTGAAGAAGGGCTGATGCCCGAAAGGATGATTCTCTTGCTCCTTGGATGCTGCCTGACCTGCTGCACTTTTCCAGCAACACATTGTTCAGCTCTGATCTCCAGCATTTGCAGTCCTCACTTTCTCATTCAGGTTCAGTGTTACCAGCAAGTTATGCAGATTATTACATTTTTAAAAAATAAGTTCTAAACCAAAGTTACTCGAGCTACGATGGAAAGATAAATGAGAAACAGTTTGGAAATTAACAATATGTACATCAATATTTGTTTTCTCTGAGACACAGAAATGTGTAAAATCCTGCAAAATATTAATTCAGAAGAGCTTCGTCCAAATAATAATTAATTTCATGACATAAAGAAAATTGCGATTGTCTCAGTTGTTATTCTACATCTGAAGTTATTCTGTTCACACAAGCTGCTAGCAATGGGTTGTCTTCCTGGAACCGTTTGATTTAGCTGAATTTCCTTTGCTGCAGGCAGTAGAGATATTCCATTGAATCCTCAACAGGGGTCCTACATAAGTGAAATAGATATCTGATGGGTTTTCAGCTCTCATATGTTGCTGTTACGCGAAAATCAATCTGAACCATGTACAGTCTCGTTGAAAGTTCCCCTGACTGTATGACTCCAGCACCGATCTCTTCTCAATTTCGGAGTGATTCATAGTTTAAAATGAAAATACATGTTTATATGTGCCTGCATGAATTTATTTACAATAAATTCATGTCTTCATAGTACCTGCCATAAAATTAATGTATTGCTTCCTTAAAATTGAATCCTTAATTTCACTTTCTCAACCATCGGACATGCTTCTAATGCACTCTCCTCAGGTTAGATGGTTCAATACGAATATCTCCCACTTTAATACCTAAACTGCCCTGGACTTGTATAGGCCACGAGGGATCTAAATACGGTAAACAGCCAAAAAAATTTTAGAGGCTATAAACTCAAGGGCATAAATTAAGGTGATGGGGCAAGATTTTCATACAGAGGGTAGTGTGCGTGTGGAACGAGCTGCCAGAGGAAGTGTTAGAGTTTGATACAATTACAAACGTTATGAGGCATCTGGATGAGTATATGAATAAGAAGGGTTTAGACGGTTATGTGCCTAATGCGGCAAATGGAATTACATCAGAATGAAATATCTGGTGGGTGCAGATGAGCTGGGCCGAACGGTCTACTTACTCGCTGTGTGACTCTATGCATCCATCAGGCCTTCACTTTAGTAACGAGTAAAGTACATCTTTGAAAAGCTTCTAAATCAATTGCATATTTTTCTAACAGTAAAGGGGTTCAGAACTTCACACAATGCATCAGATTATAATCATATGCAAATGAGAAACTGGAGCAGAATTAGGCTATTCGACTCAACATTGCTGAAAGCTTTCTCCAAGCCATTCACTTGCCTTGTCCGACTGACCATTGATTGCCTATTAATTGTTGTGTAGGCTTAGTCTTACCAGATCATAGGTTCTGCTCTTGTATTAGCGAGAAACGACTGGTGGTGATTTAACCTGAGGGCCACCAGACCACAGGTGAGGGAAACGGTGGCGAAGGAGGGTCCTTCATGTGGAACTCAAACAGGTAATGGGAACTGATCCCATACTGTTGGCGTCACTCTGCTTTTAAAACAACTGAACTAAACGAATTCTCTACCTATTGAACTAATATATATATATACATATTTCTTTCTATATATTTTATACGCACATATATATATATATATATATAAAACACACACACCCCTGTGTGTTTGTGGGTGCTTGATTGGGGGAGGGGATTCATGTGTTTGCGTGTATGTGCCCATATTTGTGTATATCTCTTTGTGCATGTGTTCTGTGTATTAGTGTCATTGTCTCTGCTTGTGTGTACTTCAGTCTGCATCTCTGCAATCTTGTTTTCCAAGTCATTCCATTAATGAATCAAAGTCTCCCACCTGTCTTCTGTTGTCCTTTCTTTTAATATTCATACGACACTGCACTCTGCTGGCGACCCCACACGATTGCATGAGTGGCAGTTGTTTCTTCGAGAAGACACCAAATGATGTCAATCTCGAACGATGCACAGTTGTTTTGTTTCTCAAATAGTATATTTGGAAGCACAGAGCAGTTTTGCTGTAGTAAGCAATGTTCCTGCGATATTCCGACCACTATTGAGTCTTTTTCAGACTTTTCGATTCTTTCTCGTATAGTTTTTAACTATTAGGAAACATTACAAGTTGCTGAATGTGCAATAACTTATCTCATCCCCTGATAAAATGGTTCAGTCGGAGGTGCACACTTCTATTCTGATGGACCCAACGCGCTGTCATGTTGGATGGTGCTGTGATCTGCAATTCTCCCTCTCTGCATTCCAGACTGAATCATTGAGGCCGATCATCCTGTGCCCCTGTCGCTGTTGGCGACGTTATATCTCTTTTAGCATCAGAGAGACTGCCAAACTTGCATCCACACACAGACTCGCGCAGAAACAAATACACATATAAATGTACCTACACTTAAATACACATTCATACAGATACACAAACAGTAATACAGAAACACAGGCATACACAATAATGCCTTGACATTTATACAGACGTTGGGAATCTGCAAGTATATCTTTAGATTTTCGGTTATTTTCTCACTATGTCACTGGCTGTGTCGTGGTTTCTCAGCATTACTCTTACTCAGATGTTTGAGTTTGCCAGTATGTCAATTGTCTTGCGTGGAGTACGATGTAGTACAATTTCCATGCTTGCAGATATGTGACAGATGAGGATCAAAGTAGAGCAGTGGGAGGTGGTGCGCTTTGGTAGGAATGACTTTGAAAGACAGCATAACACAATCTGTATCTTTCTTGACGGGGTCGAAGAGCAGTGGGTCCTGGATGTGTATGAGCACAGATTATTGAAGATGCAAGGACAGATAGGGAGAGCAGCAAATACAACTGGTACATTTCAGTTTCCGAGCTGTTAACAGTAGTATGCATAAGAGAGTGCCACCGTGCTTCCTTCCTGGGAGTTGTTGTGACTGAGACAAAGTATTGTTAGTTTCAGCCCAAAGAGTCTTAGACGTTGCTTAGCCGACCCCCCCCCCCCCCCCCCCCCCCCCCCCCCCCCCCCGTTTCAAAGCTTAGCTGCTTGTCCATTACTCGCTATCACAGAGAAGGAGCAAAACGTGACTAACATTTGTTGGGGGGGAGAGGGGCAGTATTTGTGGCAAGTCATCATAAATCTATTAGTTTTAAAATAGAGGTGGAAACGGACGAACTGGAACTAAAATGTCAGGTTCGAAATTGGAGGAAGGTCAAATTTGATGATATTAGGCACGAACTTTTAAAATACGATTGGACCTCATAGTGGCCATCTGGGAAGGGGGACGCCGACAACAACGAGATATCAAGAGTTCAGAGTCAGTATGCTCCTGTTAGGGTAAAGGGTAAAGGTGGGAGTTGTGCGAAATGCTGGATGAGTCGAGAAGTTGAGGTTCTGTTCTTGGATAAGTGGGAATCACGTGTCAGATATAGACAGCAGGAATTGAGTTTTTTTCAATATTCAGTCATGGGACGAAGGTGTCGTTGGGTAGGTAGAACTTATTGGCCATCTCTAATTTCCCATAGGTCAGTTCAGAGTTAAACACATTGCTGTGTGTCTGGAGCCACATGTAGACTAGACCAGGTAAGTATTAGGGTGTCGGTTTGTTCGCTGAGCTGTCGGTTTGATATCCAGACGTTTCGTTACCTGGCTGGGTAACATCATCAGTGGCGAACTCCAAGTGAAGCGAAGCTGTTGTCTCCTGCTTTCTATTTATATCTTTCTCCTGGATGGGGTTCCTGGTGTGAGAAACAAAAGCTCACTCACTTTAATATTTTCAGTCCGAGACCAAATATCTGAATCAGCCGTTTATTTGTACACTTGCAAGTGGGTGCCCTGTCCAATTGCCAGGTACGGCAATTAGAAATGCACAGTATATCCCAATAAACTCTTGCAATTTATACAGTTTATTTTCCCATATGTTTTCCTTATTCCATTGTTTGTTCCCTGCTTCGCTTATGTCACTCATTTCCTTAAGACGGATCCCACAACTTCAGTTTATCCTGTCTTGTCCGTGACAAACTCTTATATCTGACTCCCATCAGGGTGTTTGACGTCAGTCTACCGTAGGTTATTGATTAGGCATATCTTTTCTTCTATCAGCATCTATTTCTATCCAGAGGCCACTTTGACCTCTTTAATTAGGGTTTGTTCCTGTGTCTCTGTGCAAGCGGGGAAAACAGAAGGTTTTCTGTTTGCCCACACATCCACCATTGTTCTGTAATCACGTCTCATGCTAACATACCATTTTCTTTTTGCTGAATATATATTTTCTCATTCCTGTTCTGTATCAGAATTCATAGATGCAGAAATAACATTAATTCATTTATATCCCACAATTTCCCCTTTTTCTTTTTATTACTATCTGTTATCTTCTGCATTTTTGTCTCCTTTTTTAAAAACATTGTTCCTAAAATTCGCAAGCATAATTTCAGAGATTTCATCCATCTTAGTCTCACTCATCTCCTTATTATTTAGTTGATAAAGTTCCTCTGTCTGATTCCCCTCAGGGGCACTCGTTTCACCAACGCTGTTTCAATCAGTCTTTGGTTGAGCCCTCGTATACAGGGCCTAAAATGTGTTGCTGAAAAAGCAGGTCAGGCGGCATCCAGGGAACAGGAGAATCGACGTTTCTGGCATAAGCCCTTCTTCAGGAATGACGAAGGTTTGTCCAGCAGGCTAAGATAAAAGGTAGGGAGGAGGGACTTGGGGGAGGGGCGTCGGAAATGTGATAGGTGGAAAGACGTCAAGTTGAGGGTGATAGGTCAGACTGGGGTGGGGGCGGAGAGGTCGGGAAGAAGATTGCAGGTTAGGAATGCGGTGCTGAATTCGATGGATTTGACTGAGACAGGGTGGGGGGAGGGGAAATGTGGAAACTGGTGAAATCCGAGTTCATCCCTTGTGGTTGGAGGGTTCCTTGGCGGAGGATGAGGCGCTCTTCCTCCAACCGGCGTGTTGTTGTGGTCTGGCGATGGAGGAGTCCAAAGACCTGCATATCCTTGGTGGAGTGGGAGGGGGAATTGAAATGTTGAACCACCAGGTGGTTGGGTTGGTTGGTCCGGGTGTTCCAGAGGTGTTCTCTGAAACGCTCCGCAAGTAGCCGGCCTGTCTCCCCAATATAGAGGAGGCCACATCGGGTGCAGAGGATGCAATAGATAATGTGTGTGGAGGTGCAGGTAAATCTGTGGCGGATATGGAAGTTTCCTTTGGGTCCTTGGAGGGAGGTGAGGCGGGAGGTGTGGGCGCAAGTCTTGCACCTCCTGCGGATGCAGGGGAAGGTGCCGGGAGTGGAGGTTGGGTTGGTGGGGGGTGTGGATCTGACGAAAGAGTCACGGAGGGAGTGGTCTTTACGGAATGCTGATAGGGGAGGGGAGGGAAATATATCCTTGGTGGTGGGGTCCGTTTGGAGGTGGCGGAAATGATGGCTGATGATGCGCTGTACATGGAGATTGGTGGGGTGGTAGGTGAGGACCAGTGGGGTTCTGTCCTGGTGGCGGTTGGAGGGGCGGGGTTCAAGGGCGGAGGAGCGGGAAGTGGAAGAGATGCGGTGGAGGGCATCGTCGACCACGTCGGGGGGGAAATTGCGGTCCTTGAAGAAGGAGGCCATCTGGCTTGTGCGTTTTTGGAACTGGTCCTCCTGGAAGCAGATACGGCGGAGTCGAAGGAATTGGGAGAATGAGGTGGCGTTTTTACAGGGGGCAGGATGGGAGGAGGTGTAGTCCAGGTAGCTGTGGGAGTCGGTCGGTTTGTAGTAGCCTGATAGTCTGACCTATCACCCTCACCTTGACCTCTTTCCACCTATCATATTTCCGACGCCCCTCCTCCAAGTTTATCCTCCCTACCTATTATCTTAGCCTGCTGGACAAACTTTCCTCATTCCTGAAGTAGGGCTTATGCCCGAAACGTCGATTCTCCTGTTCCCTGGATGCTGCCTGACTTGCTGCGCTTTTCCAGCAACACATTCTCGGCTCTGATCTCCAGCATTTGCAGACCTCACTTTCTCCCCTCGTATACAGGGTATGACACAACAGCCAATGGCCACCAATACCCCGACTACTACTATCAGGGAAGGAAGGATAAAAACCAACACCCCCTTTGTCTGCTAAAATCATATCAAGGGCTATTCTGTTTTCCCATGCCATCCTACTTGTCGCATCAAGCTGTTCTGATATTCCTTTAACCGCCTCTCTTGTATAATTTATAAATTGCTGTTGATTATAGAAAATGTAATTTATCCAATCTACATTTTTATTAATTGTTGCCCAGCAAAAGACAGCTGACTCAAAGCCTGCTGCAATCTGGTTACGAGCGTTGAATTCAGGTACTCCCTAGGGACTCCTACCGAGTCGAGATAAATCCTGTCATCAAAAGAAGTATCTAACAGTAATCTCTTACCCCTTCCCTTTTTCCCTACTATCTTTTCCTTCTCAAAAGCCAAGGTAAATGGAATTGCCAAATGTACAATTGCGCATATCCCTTTCCAATCCGGAGGTAGGGTGGGTCTCAATATTTTTCCTCCACAGTACCACCACAGATCCGCTCGGGGAACCTTTAGTGCTGAGTAGTTCCCTCCCTTCTCCGTTTCAGTAACATTCTTATCTCTGTACATAATTTCAGCTCCCCCAAATCTCTCGACCGACTCGTACCTCGTCTGTGCACACACGATGTGTGATTTCCAACTGCGGCGGAAAATGTGGGGGGACCTTTTACATCTTTCTTCTCCAAGGGAGGGAACATCAGAGAAGGGGAGGTACAATTCCTATCATTCCATGCAGTCTCATCCTGGTACAGGGCTATCATACATTTCATGCCCTTCCTGTCTCGGTTCCACCCGAGCAGAAACGGAACCACCTGGGCCACTGGCCTACCAGAGGCACATGCATAGCAATTGCTTTTGTTCAGACCTTGTTACAGTATACTTTACCCATTCAACCCAGGCATTTGCATCCCCGTACTCAGTCTCTATCTCGATGGTCTGTTTCAAATCCTTTACCTCTATAATTTTTACTACTTTAGAATCATCGAGAGGGGTGAAAACTTGTATCTCATTACCCAGTAATTCTACCCGTTTTCCCTGTCCTACGCTAATTCGAAAACAACAGCCCACAAACTCCTTCCCATTTGCTTTCATTTCAATCCCAAATGTTTCATTTAATTGTATTTCAGAAGTGCCATGTGGTTTTCCTTATCGTTAAATATATGGGGTTACACTTTTTATCGGGACAATCGCGTGCTGGTCGGAAGGGGACCCGGTGTACTGTGACGAGACCATAATACCAAGTACCATCCCAGAGGCCATCTCCATAGGACTTAAGATGTATCTCTGAGTTGGGGTATTGTCTCTGATTAGCTACATCCCCACAATTTACTAAGCTATCCCCACAATTTACTAAGCTACATACATCAGTGTCTATTACTTGTGGATTATCAGACTCAGGAACCATTAATAATACATATGAAAATGATATGTGACAAAATCTTAATACCAAGTGGGCTAGCATCATAACTCTAAGCATTCCCAGTATTCTAATCATTATGCTAAAACACAAAAAGACTTAATATACAATCTTTCAGAAATAATCCCGCGCTCGCGTCTCCACTGTAGAGTCAATTACACAAAGTCTCTTTAGTCTGAGTTTCAGCGGGTCTTGCATTGATTCTGCTGTCCAGACTTCTTCCTCAACTGGAGGGTCCACTGGCCCTTTGATCCGAGTGTAATGAATCCAGCCTTTCTCCGCCGTCCTTATTGCCGTTTCGGTAGTCAAAAGAGCCTGATACGGCCTTTCCCAGTCTGGCTGCAGCTTAGTCTCTGTCCATGATTTTATTAAGATACAATCTCCTGGCCGGATGGGATGAACAGCAAATTCAAGGGGCGGAGTCTGTGCCAATAGACCCTGTTTTCTGAGGAAAGATAAAGAGGAGGACAAACCCAGTATATACTTCTTTAAAAACAAATCTTTAGTTTCGGGAATTGGCAATTCTCCCTGCGTTCCCAGATAAGGTAATCCAACTAAGATTTCATAGGGGGATAGTCCCAAATCTTTCCTCCGCCAAGGGACAAGCCCAAAAGGCATCCTTTAAATCTATCACACTAAACCATCTGTAATCATGAGGGATCTTACTTAATAAGGGGTTTGGGGTTTGGCACCACTGGGTGCCTGATCTGTACTATTCGATTTAATGTTCTCAAATCCTGCACCAATCGATAAATTCCATCAGATTTCCACACTGGTAGAATTGGGGTATTATAAGGAGACATACATCCAATAGTCCATCTCTAATCAGTCCCTCAATTACTGGCTGCAGTCCTCGTTTACCTTCTATGGAAATAGGATATTGTCGTTCACAGATAACGTCTCCTTTTCGTTTTAAATTTATTGTAAGGGGAGGGATCTGTAGTTTTCCACGATTCCCTTCTCTAGCCCATACAATAGGGTCTATCTTTCTCTCTGCATCCTCTGTCAACATCGCCAGTTGTACAACTAATTCTTTTTCCTCAATTCCAATCTCCAGTCCTAAAAGGATAATTAAGTCTCTCCCCAGTAAGTTACTTCCGATATCAAGGATATAGAGCAGTTCCCCTGTGACCCTATCCTTAGGATCTTCTATCATCATAGGTTCAAATACGGGAACAGTAAATCCTTCCCCTTTTACCACTGAAACAAAGAAACAATAATTGACCGTGTCGACATTTCTACCTTCTTTGTTTTAAAATTCAGCAATGACCGTGCTGCCCCCGCATCTACTAGGAAGACTACATCCTCCCGACAGGGTCCCACCTTCAAGCTTATCAAGGGTCTCAATCAAAAACTAACAAACTTAAAATACCCAATACATCCCATGGACAAAACCAACGTCATCTACAAAATTCCATGCAAGGATTGCCACAAACACTACATAGGACAAACAGGAAGAAAGTTAGCCATCAGAATATATGAACACCAGTTAGCCACAAAATGACACGACCCTCTCTCCCTCGTCGCCCTACACACGGATGAAAAAAGCCACCATTTCAACTGGGACAACACATCTACTCCGTGATAGGCTAAGCAAAGGCATGCAAGAGAATTCCTTGAGGCCTGGCACTCCAAACACAACGCCATAAACAAACACAAAGTTCGTGATGCCATCTATCAACCCCTCAGAAAATGAACAGGAAATGATATCACCACAAACGCCAGGAACCCCATCCAGGGGAAAGATATAAATAGAAAGCACGACACAACGGCTTCGCATCACTTGGAGGTCACCACTGATGATGTTACCTAGCCAGGTAACGAAACGTCTGGATATAAAAGCTACAGCTCAGCGAGCAAACCGACACCCTAAATCTCAACCTGAGCTACATAAATTAACAAACCTTTCAATAGGTAAGTATTGCAGTTTGCTTCCTTAAAGGACAATTGTGTAACAGATTGGTTTTCCAAACAATTGAAAATGGATTAATCATCGTCATTAGACTCTTAATTCCATGTATAAAGTGAATCGCCAGAGGAGTCTAAAGTCAGTGGGGCTGCACCTCAGAAGGAAATCAAGAGGGCAAACAGGGTAAAAGTGGTCGCTATGGCAAGTAAAGATAAGAAGAATCCAAAGGCTTTTTAGAAATGCATTAAAGAGAAAAGAGCAACGAGGGAGATCAACATCGTTGCCGATGTGCAGAACTGCTTGAGATGAAAGAGGTATCACAAAAGCATTTTGCATCATATTGACTGTGCAGGAGGTTATGGAAGCTCGGGAATTTCGAAATAATCAATGACATCTTGGAAATTGTCTGTATTACAGAGAGGTTCTTAAAACGTATAAAGTTGGAAAAATCTCCAGGACCTGATCAGATGTACCCTCGAAGTCGTGGAAAGATAGGGAACGGAATGCTGGGCCCCATGATGAGAAATATGAATCATTGTTAGCCAAAGGTCAGGTGTTGGAAGACTGGAGTTTGGCTAACGTGGTGTCATTACTAAAAGAATCTCAGAAGGGTGATAAAGAAAAGTGGTGAGCCTGACGCTATTTGTGAAGAGTGCCAGATCAGTGCAGGGTTGCACATGTCCCAACCTGTTTATAAAACAAGACAGAGATAAATCAACAGACCAGCTGTATAAAATGACTGATGGAGCCATGTCTAGAGGCCATAAAGCAACGTACAAATATTTATTGTTCACTGACTTTGTGCAATGCTGCTCCAAGTTTAAAATGCTCATTTATTAAGGCCTTTCAGAACATTGAGACATCGTTCAGAGCACCGAGACTGCTGCTCAGGAACGGGGAGAAACCAATATGACACAATGTGCCTGTTACAGAGTGATATGAGGAGGTTCGTCAGCCCATACGAGCCTTTTCCTACTTAAAGAGTTGGAAAGCTGAAATTTGGCACATTTTGCAAAAGGAATGAGTCAAAACATAGAGAAGTGTTGCTGCAGCTGCGCGAGGTGTTAATGAAAGGACACCTAGAGTAGATAGCGCTGTTTGTTTTTCTGTAACTGAGAAGGGTGAGAGCTCCAGCAAATACTGTTAACTAGCTATTTATCATCCAAGGGTTGCTGCGACATTTAATGCCTCCGGCCTGCTATAAACGCTGAGGAGAAGGCCATTCATCCTATTGAGGCTGGTACAGAGGGATAGGATGAGGCCATTCCATCCAGACCGAGTAAAAGTTCTCTTTTATTATGATATAAAATTTTTGTAAGTAAGAGGTTAACTGAACCTATTTGTACAGTCATGATTTGAAGACGCTGGTGTTGGACTGGGGTGCACAATGTTAAAAATCCCCACTTTATAGAACAATAGAATTTATAGCCCGTTTTATAGTGGGATGTAATTGAAATTATACATTGAAAAAGACCCAGATTATTTCGTTCATATGTAAATCACAAAACAACTTTTAAAAGATATATTCTCTGTTTATAACACGGTGTTTAGTCTCTCTGTGTTGACTACACAAACCTTTGCCAGTTGTCCACATTTGAACTGATTTCCTCCATGCGTATTCTATCTCAAAAGAACGGTTTTCATATCGACTGCAAGCAACACACCCACACAAATACACAAAATGTATTACCTTATACTTGTGCAAATGAGATACAGAACTATACATTTTTGGGAGTTCATTTACTTTCACTCGATGGATATGAGTGATATACTGCAATGGTTTGCAACACAGATAGCCCAATTTATGGAGTACTCCACTCGAACGGTCTGCACATCTCTCCATTATGGCTGGTACCTTGCCCCGTTTATGGTGTCTGGGGCGGTTCGATGATGCAGATTCAGAACTTGATGTGACAAACCATTTCTACTGATCTGACAATGTCTTTATTGAATTTTCTCGTCCTTATGATTGGGCCAACCATTGTCTCACTTCTGCTGTCAGTTCTACTCTCCTTTCTCCTTATCCATAAGTTCACAACATGTTAGCAATTAATTAATTAATTACTTGCCTTTCTGTGTCGTTCCCTGAACTTTGCTTTTGACTTCTCAGTATGTCGAGTGTTGGCATTTTGTAGATCAGAAAAAATGAAATGGTGTGTTTCGGGCCGTTATTCACTTCCCATTGTGTCCCATATGGTGCTCCATGTTAGATAGAGGTACTTTTCATCAGCTTTGACGTATGTCTTTGTAACTTGGTCTGTGCCTGTCCCCGGACCGCCTGTTTATCCCTCCCAGCTGATTGTGCGGTCAGTAACATGAGGAAGTCCCTCAAGTATTATTCTGAACGGTCAGACATCTATCTTGCAGCTTGCGGACTTCTACCTGTCTCCTGTTATTGAAAGGTTAGTGCAGGTGCTGGGGATGTTATGTTGGAGGTTGTACTGTGAGCTGCCTCAGATATTCAAGGAGACATGCGGAATCTGGAAGGGGAGACAAGGCGCTCTGTCTTCCCTTCTTGTGGATCGTTTCACGGAACATCTCTGGGTCACCCGCACCCACCAACCCCACCGCCCTCTGGCTAAACACTTCAGCGCCCGCTCCCTCTCCATCAACGACAGGCAGGTCCAGCCAACCGTTGCTACTCGACGCCTGAATGAAGAATGCCTCATATTTCGCCTTGGGACCCTAGAAACACAAGGGATAAATGTGGATTTTAACAGCCCCCTCACTTCCTCTCCCCCTACATTATCCCAGTCCCAAGCCTCCAACTCGACACTGCCCACCAGACTGTCCATCCCTCCTCCCTCAGAACTATCACCTTCTCCATCACCTTAAAACACACATCGCCTTCTCAGCTAACTCCCCCACAACCCCAACCCCGTCCGATTTATCTCTCAGCTTTTTCCAACAAGCCTCATTCCTGATGAAGGGCTGATGCCTGAAACGTTGATTTTGCTGCTCCTCGTTTGCTGCCTGACCTGCTGTGCATTCCCAGCAACACATTCTCGACAATACAATGATGTTTGTAAATAAATGACTTGGGAGAAACTTTTTGTGTTGCAAGTAATAATTATGGATAAAGTTAACATGACTGTCCAATGCAGTATGGAAAAACAATTAATGCAGTGCATTTGAGTTTTTAGGAATATTTTTTCATAAAGTCCCACACCTAGAGTGCAAAATCAAACCGAGTGGTAATGGGGTTAATACATAAACATGGTTTTAGAATGGGCGAGCTCACAGGAAGCAATGTATCGCTTTAAAGATAGCCTTGTTTTGTAGCAAAAGCAACATGGGATACCACAGACAGTGGTACCTCGGCCTCAGCTATTCCCAGTACATCTCAAACATTTGATTGAGAGGATCAAATGCAATATTTACAAGTCTGCTGTTGGTTCTAGCCGATGTTGGATTGTAGTGGGTGAGGAGGATGTAATAAAGCTCCAAGGTGATTGAGACAAGTGGAGTGACTGGGCAAATACGTGGCAGCTGAAGAGCAATGTGTGTAGATCTGATGTTGTGATCTTTGGTGGGAAAAATAGAATGGCAAAATATCCTTTGAAAAGGCATTGGTGAAAGAACGTTGATAGAATAAGGTGAATTATGGTCATTTTCTTTTCTCCGCTGCAAACCCCTCCGAGGTCAATGCAGGACAGTGAGTTCTGAAGCCAGACGTCAATACTGGAAATGGCATTGGCACGCTGACCAGTGTACATAGACCCACATGGGTAGCTGTAACACTGAAAAGTGTCTGGATCTCCTTTCACTACAGTCACAGAAAGCAATATTGCAGGAATGGAAAACAGTTAAGAAGAGAAATGTGGCGTTGCACTTCATTTCCAGGGGATTTGAGTCCAGCAGTGATGGCATCTCACTGCAACTGTACAGGGACTTGGTGATACCTCATCTCGAACATTGTGGAGGATTGTGTGAGGTTTGGACTACTTAACTGACAAACGACAAACCAGACATTGAGGGAGAGCTGCGAAGTAGAGCCAGACTGATCTCTGAGATGAAAGGATTGTGTGGGAGAAGAGTATCGGGCGAATGAGCCTGTATTCCTTGGGGTTTAGGAAAATGAGTGGAGATCTCAGTGACATATATAATTCTTTGACAGGGTGAAACCGATTGGAAGCAGGGATGATATTTCCCCTGGATGGGACGTCTAAAACAAGTGCCCACAGTATTAGGTAGACAGGTCACTCTGCATTGAGATGACAATAGATATCTGCGCTCAGAGACTGGTGAACCTGGGGGACTCTCTCGCACATAAGACTGTGGAAGTCAAGGCACTGAATATAAATGAGGATTTCTATACACGAGATGGAGAGAACAGGTGTATGATGTAGAGGTAGAGCAACAGCCTTCATTTTTATATTATGGTAGAAAACTCAATGAACAAAGGGGATTAATCAAATGTCTCTTTATATAGTTTTATCATAGTTAATCATATTAATGAATATGCACATTGTGTGGGCGAAGTGCATTGATGGGATATTATCAAATGAACTAGAATGGGTGGAGGCTCAATGTGTTGAATGACCGCCTCCTTTCCCGATGTTTCTGTGCAGTTTGTGGGAAAACTCTGTAAATGTTGTCACAAGCTGTCACGTGTTCGGAAGGAGGGCTCTGCAGGTCTGCAGGATTGTGTATCCAGATACGTTTTTCCAATTCTAAGCCTGGTGATGGGTGGCCTATCAAGATTATCCTTGAAGACCTCAGAGAAATGTGATACAATTGATGGTCTGCTTGGCCCTTTCTGAGACTATTGAAGAGTTCATCATATGTCTGCGTCTGACGTCACGTTTAGGCCAGACCAGGAAAGCATGCGAGATTTGCTTCCTGAAAGTACATTGGGGAATACAGTGGTGATTTCAATCGACGTTGAATTCAGGGTCATTGTTACTGACAATAGATCTTCAATCTCGATATTTTATTAATTGTTTTTAACTTTCACCAGCTGTCAGAGCATTAACCTGGCCTGGATTCGTAATCCAATGGCATTTCCACAACAGCACCATCTCAACATCGGGACATATCAGAAACCACACTGAGCAGGTTATTTCTTAGCTGTTTGACAGCTCTTTCAAAAAGAACTCCCACCAATGTTACTGTCTTGATGGGACTGAAGCAGTGGTAATTGATCAACTTGCAATTATTCTTCTCTTAGGGGATGGGACACAGCTAAATAATTTTCCACGTTGTTAGGGAGCTGTGAGAGTTGGAGATGGAATGAAACAGTTTCCCCAGGGACAACATGCAGCAGAAATTTTCAGTCCTATTCCAGGAATGGTGTCATGGCCCATTGTCTTTGCTGTATCTACTGTGTTCAGTTGGTTCTTCACGTCAGGTGCAGTGAATCGAAGTGGTTGAAGTCGGAAATCTTTGATTCTGTGGGTATAATGGCGAGGGTGAGATGGATCATCGACTGAACACTTCTGGCTGATGATAGCGCAAATAGTGCATGCTTTGGTTTTACCCTGATGTGCAGGGCTATTATATCGTTAATAATTGGGATATTTGTGGAGCCATCTCCGCCATTAAGTTGTTTATTCGTTCATCACCATTTACGACTAGATGGGGCCTGAGTGAAGAGTTTTGATCTGATCTGTTGGTCTTGAAATCATTTCACCTTCTCTTTCAGAAGTTAGTTCTGCTGTCTGAAATGCAACCAGTCCAGTCCAATAACTTTAACAGGTTGTCATCAGGTTTCAGTACACACGTTTCTAACCCTGGCATATGCAACACACTCATCACTGAATCATAGATCGGCTCGTTGGTGATGGTAGACTGAGAGAATATACTAGGGAAAAGGTTTCAGGTTGTGGTTCAATACCATTTTGCTGCTGATGCTGTGGCTTGCGTTATTACATCAATGTTAAGAATGTTATTTTCAAAGTAAGAGGAGCACGAACTTTGAAGAGGATTTTTGTCCTAGAAATGAGCTGAGAGTAGCAAAGCATTGGCAATGAAAGAGATTTATAATGTCATAGAGTCTTAGATTCACACAATATACAAAGAAACCCTTCAGCCCAACGTGTCCATGCTCACCAGGTTTCCTAAACTGAACTAATCCTGTTTGTCTGCATCTGGCATATAGCCTTCCAAAGTTTTCCTACTCATGTATCCATGGAATTGTATTTTAAATGTTGTAATTGTATGCCCCTGTACTGCTTTCTCTGGCAGCTCATTACATATACACAGCAGTCTGTGCGAAACATCTAACTCTTCGATCTCTTTTTACCTCTCTCCACTCTTTCCTAAAAGCCTGTACCTTTGATTTTGGACACTTCTTCCCTGGGGAAAAGACCTTGGCTATTTACCCTATCCATGTTCAAAATAATTATAACACTCTGCAAGTTCACCACTCAGCTTGCTACACAAAAGGGAAAATAATTCCCAGACTATCAAAGACAGCGATCTAGGGATTAGTACCGGTACCACGTGCTAGCCAACATAAAAATGAACGAATAGGCAGGATGAACACATGGCTTGGGGGATGGTGTAGAAGGTTCAGGTTTGTTGGACATTTGGACTGGTTCTGCGGAAGGTGGGACAATTAAAGATTAGATGGTCTACACATGAACCAGACTGGAACTAACGTCTTGGGGGAGGTTTTGCTCCTGCTGTTGGGGAGGTTTTAAACTAACGTGGCAGGGGGTTGGAAACCAGAATAGCAAAGAAGTAGACAACAGGGTGGAAACTGAAGGCTATAAGAATCTTGAAGTTAACATTAATAAGGGGAATATTAGACAGAGAGCAGATGAACGCAAAGAACTGGTCGCTCAAGTGCATATACTTTCATCCAAGGGGTATAGTGGGCAAGGCAGATGAACGTAGGACTTGGGTTGGTGCCTGGGGTTATGTCGTTATTACAGTCACAGAGACTTGGTTGAAAGAACGGCCTGATTAGCAACTAAATGTTCCAGGATATAAACGCTTCAGACAGGGCAGGGAGAGAAGTATAAAGGGTGGGGAGGAGTTACATTGCTGCTCAGGGATGATACCACGGCTCTGCAAAAAGAGGGCATTATGGTGGGCTTTAGTAGTGAAGCATTACGGGTGGAAACGAGAAAAAAGAAGGGTGCAGTTACATTGTTGGAGGGAAAAGTACTAAACTGGGCCAACGCAGTTATATCAAAATTAGGCAGAAGCTGGGAAATGCGGATTGGGAGCAGCTATTTGAAGGGAAGTCAACATTTCATATGTGGGAGGCTTTCAAATATAGTGTAAAGATAGTGCAGGATAAGCACGCCCCGTTGAAAGCAAAGGATAGGAAAGGTAAGATTCGTGAACCGTGGATGACAGGAGAAATGGGACGAGTAGCCAAGAGGAAAAGAGAAGCGTACATAAAGTCCAGATAGCGAAGAATAGAACGGGCCGTCGTGGAATATCGGGAGAGTAGGACCATTCTTAAACGAGGAATTAAGCGGACTAATAAGATTGAAGAATTCATTGTTCGGCAGGTTTTGGAAAAATGCATATGTAGCAAAGTTGTTGTTTTGGGTGATTTCAACTTTCCCAAAATCAACTGGAATCTCCTTGGAGAAGATTGCTTGGATGGAGCCGCTTTTTGTCAGGTTTGTTCAGGAGGGGTTCCTTACTCAGTATGTAGACAGGCCGACGAAGGAAGAAGCTATTTTGGATTTGGTGCTCGGAAATGAGCCAGGACCGGTGCAAGATCTCGCGGTGGAGGACACTTTGGTGATAATCATCATAATTGCCTCACATTTATCAAAGTCTTGGAGAGGAAAGGCAGCAGTTACAGGAAGGGAAGATACTTTATTGGGGAAAAGGAAATGATGACGCTATCTGACAGGAGTTGGGAAGTACAGCATGGGAGCTATTGTTCCACAGAAAGGGCACAGCAGACATGTGAAGACTGTTTAAGGAGAAGTTGTTGCGAGTGATGCAAAAACTTGTTCCTCAGAAAGGTAAGAAGGGGACAACGAGAACACATGAACTTCGCATCCAGAGGAAGAAGGCAGCTTACGTAGGGTGGAGGAAGCAAGGATCTACCACAGCTTTAGAGAATCACAGGCTTGCTAGAAAGGAGCTCAGAAGTGGACTGAGGAGAGTCAGGACTGGGCAGGAAAAAGGCCATTCAACTCATACGTGAGGAATAAGAGATGATCAGGATAAAAGTAGGGCCGATCAGGGACAGCGTAGGGAACTTGTGAGTAGAATATGACCAGACACGGGAAGCCCTAAATGAGTCTTTTGCTTCGGTTATCACAAAGGAAAGGGACATTGTTTCGAATGGGAGATTTGAGAAACTCGTATACAGGCTTGATTCGATCAAGATCGATGAAGCTGATGTGCTGGAAGCTTTGGCAAACATTAAGATTGGGGAGTCCCCAGGGCAAGGCCAGATTTATCCCAGCTACTCCGGGAATCGAAAAAGGAAGTAGTTCCACTTTTTAAGAAGGGTACGAAGGAAATACCTGGCAATTACAGACTAGTTAGTCTTACATCTATGGTCAGCAAAGTTTTGGAAAGAATTCTGAGGGATAGGATTTATAATTGGGAGAAAGTGAGAACTGCAGATGCTGGAGTACCAGAGTTGGAAAAAGTGGTGCTGGAAAAACACAGCAGGCCAGGCAGCATCCGCGGAGCAGGAGAGTCTACGTTTCGGGCATGAGCCCTGCTTTATTCCTGAAGAAGGGCTTATGCCCAAAACGTCGATTCTCTGCTCCTCGGGTTCTGTCTGTCCTGCTGTGATTTTCCAGCACGACGTTTTTCAACATAGGATTAATGACTATTTGGAAAAGCATAGCCTGACGAAAGGCAGTCAGCATGGCCTTGTGAGCGGCAGGTCATGCCTCAGAAATTTTATTGAGTCCTTTGGGGAGGTGACGAGGCAGGTCGACGAAGGTCGAGCAGTAGATGTGGCATTTGATAAGGTTCCCCATGGTAGCCTCACTCATAAAGTCAGGAAGTATGTGATACAGGGAGACTTGGCTATCTGGATTCAGAATTGTTTAGATGACCAAAAGCAGAGAGTGCATGTAGGTGGAAAGAATTCTGCCTGGAGGTCAGTGTTGAGTGGCTTGCACAGAGCTCTGTTCTTGGGCCTGTGCTCTTTGTACTTTTTATAAATGTGTTGGGTGAGGAGTTTGAGGGGTTGGTGAGTAAATTTGCAGAACACACAAATGTTGAAGGTTCGTTTATAGTATCGAGGGATACTGCAGCTGCAGCGTGACATAGGTAAAATATAGTGCTGGGCTGAAAATGACAAATGGAGTTCAATCTTGACAATATGAGGTGATACATTTTGCAAGGTCAAACTCGAAATCTGAATATAGGATTCCAGACAAGATTCTTGGCAGTGTGGAGGAACAGAGAGATCTTTGTGTTCAAGTAGATAGATCCGACATAGTTGCTACCCAAGTGGATAGGAGTGTTAAAGAGCATATTGTGATTTGGCTTTCCTTAAAAAGGGGATCGAATTTAACGCAACGAGATTTTGTTACAGCTCTACAAGTCACTGGTGAGACCACACATGGAACATTGTGTCCCGTTCTGGACGCCGAACTGTAGGAAATGTATAGAGGCTTTGGAGACGGTGCAAAAAAGGTTGACCAGGATGCTGCCTGGACTGGAGGGCTTGTCTTGTGAAGAGAGGTTGACCAAGCTCGGACTTTTACCTCTGGAGATGAGGAAGAGACGTGACCTGATCGAGGTATGCAAGCTAATTAAAGAAATAGATAGAGTTAATAGCCTGAGACTTTTTCCCAGAGCAGGATTGACTGGTGCTCGTAGTTTTTAAGATATTAGGAAAAAGGTATAGAGGGGATGTCAGAGGAAGGTTCCTTTCGCAGAGTTGTGAATGCAAGGAATGCGTTGTCAATGGTGATGATGGAAGCGGAGTCATTCGGGACATTAAAGCGACTGCTGGCGTGCAAATAGATCGCAGACAATTCAGGGATGTGTAGCTTAAGTTATTTGATTTTACATTAGGATTAATGCTCGGTACCACACCGTGGGCCAAAGGGCCGACTTTTCTATGTTTTATGTTCTAAATATGGTAATGAAATAACTTTAGTGAGCACAATTAATGAGAATTGCAAAGAAGCAACCGGGTAACTGGAGAAAGGATTGGTCCACAAAATGATAAGGAAGAAAGGCTGCATTTTTAACCTGAGAATATGTATGAAATTCTGAATGATTTCTTTGCATCCACGTTCACTGAGGAGAGAAGAGATAGAAGTTTGATTACTCTGAATCACGCTCACATAAGTATGTAAGATTTGTTTGGTAGGCTCGAGCTTATTAAGGTGGACAAATCCACAAGACCGGATGGGATGTATTCCAGGTTGCTCAGGGAGGCAAGAGAGAAAATGCCTAGGCCCTGTCAGCTATCTTTGTAGCATCCTTAAACACAGGTGACGTGCTGGAAGAGTGGAAAATTGATCATTTTGCCCTCCAGTACAAGAGGGTACTCTGAACATTTCGGTTAACCACAGACCAGTGAGCCTGACATCAGTGGTGGGAAAGTTGCTGGAGAAGGGACTGAGGGGTAATTTCTATTTATATTTGGAAAAGAACGGACTTATCAGTGATAGGCAAAACGGTTTTGTGCGGGAGAGATCGTGCCTTACCAACTTACTCGAATTCGTTGAGTAAGTAACTGTATTGATAGATGAAGGAAGGACTGTAGATGTCATATACATAGACTTTGACAAGGCGTTTGATAAGATTCCGATAGTAAACTAACGGAGAATGTGAAGTCACATGGTGTGCAGAGTTTTCCAGCTAGGTGGCTAAAGAACTGATTGAAAAACAGGAGACCGAGAGTCATCGTTGAAGGGAGTTTCTCGAAATGGAGAAAGGTGACGAGTGGTGTTCCACAGCGATCAGTGCTTGCGCCAGTGCTGTTGTTGATGTACATAAATGATCTGGAAAAGGGCACTGTTGGTATAATCAGCAAGTTTGCAGATGACACGAAAATTGGTGGAGGAGCAGAAAACGTAGGACACTGTCAAAGAATGCAGGAGAATATAGATAGTCTGGAGAGTTGGCAGAGAAGTGGTAGATGGAGTTTAATCCAGGAAACTGTGAGTTAATGCATTTTGGAAAGTTTAATTTTAGAACGAATTATACAGTAAACAGAATGGCATTGTGAAAAGTTGATGAGTAGAGAGATAGGGGAGTTCAAGTCCATTGTACGCTGAACGTCGCTCACAGATGGATGGATTGGTCAAGTAGACATATAGTATGCTTTCCTTCATCGGATGGGCTATTGAGTATAAGAACTGTCAGGTCTGTTAAAATTGTACAAGGCATTGGTTCGACCGCATTTGGAATACTGTGTACTTTTCTGGTCGCCACATTACCAAAAAGATGTGAAGGCTTTGGAGAGGGTGCAGGCAAGGTTTATGAGGATGTTGTCTGGTATGGAAGGTACTACCTATGAAGAGCGGTTGAGTAGCTTCGGATTGTTTTCATTAGAAAAAAGGAGATTGAGGCGAAACCTTATTGAGGTCTACAAAATCATAAAAGGTATAGACAGGGTACATCGAGATAAGCGTTTTCCAGAGTGAAGGATTCAGGAATGAGATGTCACGCTTTCAAGGTGAGAGGTGAAAAGTTTAAGGGGGAGACTCGCGGCAAATACCTTACACAGAGGGTGGTAGGTGTCCGGAATGCGGTGCCAGCAGACGCAGGCACGTTAGATTCATTTCAGATGCGTCTGAACAGATGGATGAGTACATGGGGAGCAGAGGGACACAGATACTTCGGAATTGGGTGACAGACTTACACACTGGATTTGGATCGGCTCAGGCTTGGAGCGCCAAAGGGCGTGCTGGCTGTAAATTTTCTTTGTTCTTTGTTCTCTTTGTTTTATCCAGGCTACCATTATACCTCAAGACCTCCAGTCTCTTTCTCATCATTGAAATATTTTGCACTCTTTCCGGTTTATAACATTCTTCGTATATCAGGGCAACACGAATTGTACACAGTACTCCAAATGTGACCTTACTGTCCTCTTGAACAGCAACAGCATCATGTCCAAATTACTATATTCACTGCTCTGACTGATGAAGGTAATCGTACTTACTGCCTTCACACCAACCTGTCCACATGTGTAAGTCCTGCTCTGATTTGTCTTAATAAAGGCAGTACCTCATATTTATCTGTAGGAAGCTCCGGCTGCCAATCCTCAGCCTACTGCTGCAGTTAATTATCATCTTATTTTCCCTTTAAATGACCTTCTTCACTGCCATTTAACCAGCAATCCTCGGAATTCTAGTAGCACACAAACCCACCAACACTCTCAAACAAGAATTAACAAACTTAAAAGACCCAGTATATCCCATGGACAAACTCAACGTCATCTACAAAATTCCATGCAAGGACTACCACAAACACTACGTAGGACAAACAGGAAGAAAGGGAGGCACCAGGATACACGAACACTAGTTAGCCACAACAAGACACGACCCTCTCTCCCTCGTAGCCCTACACACGGATGACAAAACCAAAACTTCGACGGGGACAACACATCTATCCTGGGACAGGCTAAGCAAAGACATGGAAGAGAATTCCGAGAGGCCTGGCACTCCAACCACAACGCCATAAACAAATACATAGATCTCGATGCCATCTATCAACCCCTCAGAAAACGAACACGAAATGACATCACCACAAACCCTAGGAACCCTATCCAGGAGAAAGATACAAATAGAAAGCAAGAGACAACAGCTTCGCTTCACTTGGAGGTCGCTACTGGTGATGTTACCTAGCCAGGTAATGAAACGTCTGGATATCAAACCTACAGCTCAGCGAACAAGCCTACACCCTAAGCCTCAACCTGAGCTACAAACCTTCATAAACCTTGCAAAAACCAGCAATTTGGTATCGTCTACAATGTTACCATCCATCCTGTGTATATTCTCATCCAAATCATTTCTCAAAATAACAAACAACAGTGGCCCCAGCACTGGTCTTGTGTCACATCGCTGGTCACCACAAATCTCTCCCTGCACCATCTGTCTCCTACTTTCATTTCGAAGCTCTTCCTGATCGCCTGTGATCTAACCTTATTAGCCAGGCTACCATGTGGCATCTTGTTAGGTCTCACGAATGTCCTCGTAGAAAAACGTATATTTGAACAGGCCCTGGGTGTTTATCTAACGTTGTGCATTTTCAAAATTCCGGTACTTCCTCTTCTGTAAGGAAGCCGCATTTCAAAACATCACTGCATTGATTTATTTCCGTAAGTTCCCCAGTTTCCATGTCTTCCTCCACAGTAAATGCTGACGCATTTTGGGACCTGGGAACATAATTCTATTAGTATGATAATAGTCCTGAAAAACGAAATGTCTGCTCCACAAGTTTACGTAATAAATTGGGGCAAGGCCAGTTCTAATGGAATTGGGCAAAAACTTTAAGAGTTGAGTGGAGGAATCTGTTGAAGGTGAAAGAACATCAGAAAAGTGGGAGTAATTAAAAAGCGAGACAGTGAGATTTCAGGAATTACATCTGCACCTTAGTGTGAAAGGCAATGCTAACAGGAGCAGGGCACAGGATATGTCAGGGCACATTGAGGCTTTGAACAAGGAAAAAAAAAGGAGGCATACAAGCAAGACGTTGTACAAGCTTGCTGGTACAAGCAAGACGTTGATGAGATTCCCAACAGTGTGGAAACAGGCTCTTCGCCCCAACAAGTACACAACAATCACCCAGACGCATTCCTCTACACTTTACACTATGGACAATTTAGCATGACCAATCACCTAACCTGCACATATTTCGACAGTGGGAAGAAACCGGAGCACCTGGAGGAAACCTACGCAGATACGGGGAGAATGTGCAAACTCCACACAGACAGTTGCCCGAGGCGGGAATTGTACCCGGTTCCCTGGTACTGTGAGGCAGCAGTGATAACTGCTGAGCTACCGTGCCGCCCTTCATATATGGGAACACTATAAGTTGCACAGTATACATATATCCTCAAGGCGCATATAGCAAAAGGGTAAGATGACTCAACCATGATTAACAGACGAAGTTAAAAATTGTATTATATCAAGGGAAAGTCGTTCAGAAAAATAGCAGACATCACGGATTCATTGGAACAAAGGAGGACCAAGAAATTGATAAGGACATTAAAAAGACATCAAGAATGCAAACTAAATAGAAACATAAAGACTGATGTAAAGCTTCGGACAATATTTGAAAGGAAAGTTAAAGCCACGTGAAATGTTAAGCAGTGTGGAACAAATGTGGATAGGATAATTTATTGCTGATAAAAGAGAAATTGCAGTGAAACTAACTCGTTATATTGTGTCTGTCTTCGTGGAGGAATACATAACATCTCCCAGAAATACAAAGTGACCATGAGACTTGTGTAACTAAAGACTCAACTCCTGCATACTAGTAACGTGGTGTGTTAGAAAACATAACCGGGTTAGTGATAAGTCTGACAGACCAAATGTACTTCACAATGTAATTTCAGAGTAAGAAGCAATGGATAGATTGATTGCATTGGGCAACACAGTCCTTCTCCTGTGCAATTTGGAAGGTTAGAAATGTATTCCACGATCCAAAAAGGGGAGAAGAGGATAAGTGGGGAAGTATAGACCAAGTAACTTGTCATGCACAGGAGAGAATCTGTTTAAATCTGTTATAACAAATGTGGTATTGGTCATTTAGAAATTAATAGAAAACTTCAAGAGAATGCATATATGAAAGGGAAGTTATAATTTTCAGACATTTTTCTTGAAGATATCGCTTGTAGGTATAAACAATGGAGAACGAACAGATTTGATATAATTGTCTATTCAGGAGGATTGTTGTGGTTCTGTTCGCCGAGCTGGGAATTTGTGTTACAGACGTTTCGTCCCCTGTCTAAGTGACATCATCAGTGCTTGGGATCCTCATGTGAAGCGCTTCTGTGATGTTTCCTCAGGCATTTATATCGATTTGAATCTGCCGCTTCTGGTTGTCAGTTCCAGCTGTCCATTGCAGTGGCAGGTATATTGGGTCCAGGTCGATGTGTTAATTGATTGAATCAGTGGATGAGTGCCATTCCTCTTTGGAATTCCATGGCTATTCTCTGTTTGGCTTGTCCTATAATAGTAGTGTTGTCCCAGTCGAACTCATGTTGCTTGTCATTTGAGTGTGTGGCTACTAAGGATAGCTGGTCGTGTCGTTTCGTGGCTAGTTGGTGTTCATGGATGCGGATCGTTAGCTGTCTTCCTGTTTGTCCTATGTAGTGTTTCGTGCAGTCCTTGCGTGGGATTTTGTACACTTCATTGGTTTTGCTCATGCTGGGTATCGAGTCCTTCGTCCTGTTGAGTTGTTGTCTTAAAGTAGCTGTTGGTTTGTGTGCTGTTCTGAGTCCTCGTGGCTGTCAGTTCGGAAATGTTTTTGATGTATGGTAGTTTGGCTAGTTCTTTGGGTTGTGGCATATCCTCATTCCGTTGTCTTTTCCTTAGGCATCTGTTGATGAAATTGCGGGGGGTATCCGTTTTTGGTGAATACATGGTATAGGTGTTCTTCTTCCTCTTTTTGCAGTTCTGGTGTACTGCAGTGTGTTGTGGCCCTTTTGAACAGTGTCCTGATGGAACTTATTTTGTGTGTGTTTGGGTGGTGCTTTCGTAGTTTAGGACTTGGCCTCTGTGTGTGTGGCTTTCCTGTATACCTTTGTGGTGAATTCTCCGTTAGGTGTTCTCTGTATCATCACGTCTAGGAATGAGAGGTGGTTGTCCTTTTCTTCCTGTCTAGTGAATTGGATGCCTGCGAGGCTGGCGTTGATGATCCGGTGTGTGTTCTCTATTTCTTTGTTTTTAATGAATACAAAGGTATCATAACATATCTGACTCAGAGTTTGTGTTGAATGTGTTTAAGACTGTTTGTTCTAACTTTTGCATTACCATTTCTGCCATGAGTCCAGAGATGGGTGAGCCCATGGATGTGCCGTTGATTTGTTCATATATTTGGTTGTTGAATGTGAAGTGTGTTGCGGGGCACAGGTCCAGTAGTTGGATTATGCAGTCTTTGTTGATATGTTCCCAGTCTTGTTGTCTGTTCTGTATGTACAGCAGGCTGGCTATTGTTTCTCTGGCTAGGGTTGTGTCGATAGAGGTGAACAGTGCCGTTACATCGAATGAGACAATAGTTTCTTCCTTGTCTATGCGTATATTTCTAATGATGTCCAAGAATTCCTGTGTTGACTGTTTAGAGTGGCTGGATCCGTTGATCAGGTATATTAAATAAGTATTAAATAAGTGCTTCCCCATGTCCTCAGTTTCAACTAACACTTCCCACTACGATCTTTAATTGGACCAAGTCCGACGAGCGACATTATACAATATCTAGTCTCGAGACTGTCGACCATACCAGTTTCAGTCGGCAGACCACACCAGGCTCAGTCTTCAGACCGCACCGTGCCCAGTCTCAAGGCCTCACGGGGCCCAGACTCCAGACGATACCAGGGCCAGTCTCCATAACACACCGGGCCAAGTCTCCAGACCGCAGCAGGCCCAGTCTCCAGGCCGCAGCAGACCCAGTCTCTGGGATATACTGGGCCAGACTGCAGAACATTCCAGGACCAGTCTCCAAACTGCATCGGGCCTATTGTACAGACGACACCGGGCCCAGTCTCCAGACCACACGGGGCCCAGTCTTCAAATTGCACCAGACACAGTCTCCAGACTGCCCCGGACCCAGTATCCAGACCGCACTTGGACACTCCAGGCAGCACTGTTCTTTAAATCTTGAAACCTTGATTCCCCTCGCGATCCTCTGGTCTGGGACACATTTCCTCTATTCCCAAAGGAGTCACGTTAAAAAGACACTAGTTTGGCAAGAAAATACTCTCAAGAAAATAGAATAAATAAAGAAGACACAAAGTGTGAGCGGAGAATAGGTGTTCAACCTGGAACATTCTGACGCTGTCACCATCTTTATGACATTCCACGCTGTTTCCTTCTTCAAAGAATGTCTTTGAAGACTCAGAGCAGTTTTCTATGATTCCTTGCAATGTTGTCCTTGAGGTAATAACAGAAAGACACAGATACCCTTTGGTGGCCCGTATCCTGCCATTGTGGTTGTTTCATGACTTTACAATCTATTTTCACTATTCTTTCGAAGAGTATATCCAAAAAAAAACATTCAAAGTTATAGAAAGCGAACTAAAATTAAACTCAACCTCTCCTAAATTACTTCAGTCAGGGTGACCTCGATGAAATTTAACTGTTTGGTCTGCATAGCTCCATGTGTTGGACAGATATCGATTCCGCATGTGTAGGTAAATTCACTGCTGTGGTCTGCATAGATTCTGGTGCTGGAAAGATAAATTTTCTAGGTCTATAGATCAAAGCACTGCGGTGGTCTGCTTAGTTCCCCATGCTGGACAGATATTTTTTTCCAGCTTTATAGATCGCTGCAGTGTTGCGGTCTCCCTAGCCCCCAGTGTTGTACAGAGACCTATGAGAAAGTGAGGATTCAGATGCTGGAAATCAGAGTCGAGAGTGTGCGGCTGGGAATGTACAGCAGGCCAGTCAGTATCCAAGGAGATGGAGAATCAACGTTTCTGGCATAATCCCTTCATCAGAAATCTGATCAGGGCTTATGCCCGAAACTTCGATTCTCTTGCTCTTGGCATGCTGCTTGGCCTGATGTTCGTTCCCAGCATTCTAATCTGTGTTTAAAGGTCAATGCAGATCTTGATCGACACAGTGTCGTGTGCTTGACAGATATCTCCTCTGATTTAATTTTCTCTGTTATGGATTGAAAATGTATTATATCTAACAATTTCAGCTGATTTATAATGCCTTTCATTCTCATTTTGTGAATGGATCCGCCGTTTCTCACTTCATTAATGTTGCAGTGTGCCTATGTACAGTACATCATGTTGGTAGATATCTACTGTACTGGCAGCAACCACAGCCTCTTCATTCAGAAGCAGTCAACCATTCCCATCGTCTTCAGGTCTCCACGTTGCAAGAAATGATAGCCTTCTGAATAAAGGCCATCCACTTGGAACACGGCTCAAAACGCAGCACCCCTCACCACCCCCCCCCCCGCCCCCAACCAACCACTTCCAAATATTCCGTGTGTACCGAGAGCAGTGGGGCCACTGGGAGCATTAGGGAGCAGATCATCAGGGAGATGGAGCAACACTTACCATGACTGAAAAGGTCAGACTGAACATAACAGTACACACTGTGTCTCTACGTCCTGTTATCTCCTTACATTTATTTAATATAAAGACTGTAATTCTTGCTGAAAAATATCATAGTTTTACATATACCCACGTTACATTCCAGCTGCCAAGTCACTGTCCATTGCTTATCCAATTAGAGATTCTTTACCTCCTCTTGATAGCTGAGTTTTCTGACTATCTAAGTTAGAATACATCTGTTGCATTTCTCCAAAACATTGCAAATCCTTGAGGTCCCACTACTGGTCACTGTGTCACTGCAGTCGTTAATTTGTGCTAAACTGATAAAGACTCAATTATCCCTAACTTATCCCTTCTCCCGGCTCAATAACCAGTCCTCCCATACGCCCGTGTGGCTGTTTTGAAAGGATGAATGTTCCCTGCAATTTCCAATGGACCAGGAATGAGATATTAAAAGATCAGCTTCAATTACTGAGCAACAGGCTCGAATAGCTGAATAGCCTCATTCTGTTCCTGTTTAAAACTCTTGATGGGCAGAATAGCCTGCTTCAGTTAACTTCTGACATTATGATGGAGGGAACGCCATTGATGTGGCAGCTGCTGATAGACCATGTTGTCTCATGGAGGACCAGCTTCCATTTGCTTGGTCCTTTCGAAGTATGTCCTACTTCACAGGCGGGAGTGCCACATAACACAGTGGGCAGGACCTTCAATATGAGGCAGCTGAGATATTCCCTCCAGCAGGACTGTGTGCTGGCTGCTCCAACAGATACAGTTAGAGACAGATCCATCTGGAAAAAGGAGTTTGGTGAGAATGTTTCCTTCATTTTGGTTCCCCCATCAGTTGCCGCAGTCTGGTTTTTGTGTATTTGATGTCTCTCCCTGCTCAGTCAGTGGTGGACCTCTGTAGACACACTTGGTGTTGGCCATGAAGTCCCAGACCCAGAGTATGTTCTGTGTCGTTCTCACCCGCAGTGCTTCCTTTGATTTGTTTTCAAAGTCAAGGGGAACTGAGTTACCACTGAGAGGTGGGGAGGAGGGGAGCAGGATATATCCATCCTCAGGCGATTTCCTTGACCACCTTTGACCTGTTAGCAAGAGATTTCCGGGGTCCTGAAAATAAATATTGGGGAATTGCACGGTAACCTCTTCCCTAACTTTAACCCAGTGAACCCCCATCACATTTGGGTCTGTACTGCCGGTGGGACAAGATATACCCAGGGATGGTGATAGTGCTGCATGAAACATTACCCATCAGGCCTGATTCTTTCAAGAGAATGGTGTCAGTCTGTTTTCTAACTGGAAATGTAATGCTCGAAAAGCACAACAGATCAGGCAGCATTCGATGAGCAGGGGAATCAACTTTTCGAACATCAGCCCTTCAACAGGAATGAGGCTTCTGGGCTGGGTGGCTGAGAGACAAATGGAAAGAGGTTGGGGGTGAGGGCAAGGTAGCTGAGAATGTGATAGACAGGTGAAGGTGAGGTAGAAGGTGAGAGGTCAGAGAAGAGAGCCGAACAGAAAAAAAGGGAAAGATGAAGGACAGGTCAAGGGTGCGGTGCCGAGTTGGAGGCTTCGGATTGTGATAATGTAACGCGAGAGGAAATGCGAAAACTAATGAAATCGACATTGACCCTGTTCATTTGCAGTGCCCCACAGCGGAATATGAGGCGTCTTCCACAAGGTTTCGGCTGGTTATTGTTTCCCGATAAAGAAGCCAGAACCTGCATGTCCATGATGGAGTGGAAGGCAGAGTAGAAGTGTTCAACATGTGACAGTGGTGGTGATTGCTGCGGGTGTTCCAGAGATGTAGGCTGAAATGATCTGCAAGATGGTGTCCAGTACCCCCGATGTAGAGAAGACCAAATTGAGTGCAAAGGACACTGTAGATGACATTGTCGTAGGCACAGATAACTTTCTGTCGGATGCGAAAGGATCCTTTGTGGCCGGAGATGGATATCAGTCGGAAGGTGAAGATTTTGCAGGTCTTGCGGTGGCAGGGGAACGTGCCGGGAGTGGGATGAGGGCTGGTGGCGGGCGTCAATCTGACAAGGAAGTCGCAGAGGGAATGGCCTCTGATCAGGGTAGGGAGGGAACTTCCTTCCAAGTTGTGGCGTCTGTTTGTAATTGGCGGAAATGGCGACGGATGATGCGATGTATACGAACGTTGGTGGGGTGGAAGCTGAAGGGTGTCTGTCCTTGTTGCGTTGGGAGCACTGGGATTGGATGGCGCAGATGCAGCAAGTGGAAGAGATGCGCTGGACGGCATCAACAAACATTTGGGAAGGGAAATTGCAATCTTTGAAGAAGGAGGCTATCTGGGTTTTTTTTTGAGGTGTAATTGGTCCTCCTGGGAGCAGTTGGGACGGATAGAGAGCAATTGTGAATCAGGAATGGCGTTTTTACAAAAGGCAGGATAGAAGGATGTGTAGTCTCTATAGAGGTAAGTGCGCTTGTAGGAAATGTCCTTTGTTAATTGGTCGCTAGAAATGGAGGTGGAGAGGTCTAGGAAGGGATTAGGTGTCCAAGAACACCCAGGTGAACTTGAGGTTGGCTCGAATATATTTGTGAAGTTGATGAGCTGTTCAATCTCCTCGTGGGAGCACCAGGTATCTCCAATACTGTCACCAATCTAGCGGAGTAAAATATGGGGAATGGTGCTGAAGTACCTGAGGAAGATTTCGTGGAATATTCTGTACCCAATATTTTATAACGGACTTTCACCGAACATTCTATCCCTAATATTATTTGTGAACGGCCGGACGTCAGTGAATTGCACAAACGGTCAGATGCCGAGGGAAATGATCCCGTTCCAAGGAGAAGGAGACAGTGTTCTGAAGTCCTTCAGGCAGTGAAAGTGTTGAGTACATTTTCCCTGCGTTTACATTTCTTCACGATACAGGATCGACCACAACTTAGACGAAAAAGCAGAAATTTCGAAACTCCGTTTGTCCTCAAAGAACTGGGAATGAATCCTCAGGTTAGCAAATTTTTCACCCTGTGTATTAGGTACTGGAAAGAAATGACCTTTGCCTGCTCTCGAGTTATCGAGTTTGGGGAATTTCTCATGAACCATCTGTTCTTGCGGACGTGTCTCTGTGTGTTTGGGAAGGGAGGGTTTCTTGTGATTTGTGACATTTTTGTCAGTAATTCAGAATTTCCCATTCGTTATTGCAGCTCCAATTATTTCAGTAATAATTCTCTGAGTAATTTTACACATTTGATAATCTCACTGGGTCCTCAGTCAGACTAGGAAACTTGCGTACAGGCTGATGGATAATCTGCTTGTTTTCCTTCCTCACAGTTAACGCACTGACAATCTACGTCCTACATGAGAAAGATTGTGGATTGTCTCCATGTGTGAGACGTTACCTGGTGGCTATGGCAGCGGCAGATCTACTGGTCATTATCTTCGACCTGATACTGAGAAAGATTCCCGTTGTTTATGCAGAGTTGTTTTATTTTTTCATGTCCATTCCCGTGTGTAATATCCACGCCGTCCTAGTTAATGCATCCAATGACTGTTCTGTCTGGTTCACCGTCACTTTCACCTTTGATCGGTTTGTGGCAATTTGCTGCCAGAAACTGAAAAGCAAATACTGCAGTGAGAAAACAGCAGTTGTGGTGCTGGGAGCAGTGATGGTGCTGAGTTGTTTAAAGAACATTTTCTGGTATTTTATGCTCACAACTCAGTATCGGCTGATGAACCGCCCCTGGTTTTGTGATGCAAAAGATGGTGTTCAATTCTCCCATGTCTGGGTCACAATCCAGTCCATCCACTACACTGTAACCCCGACTCTACCATTTCTCCTGATTCTGCTGCTCAATGGTCTCACAGCCACACACATTTTAGTGACCAGTAGAGCCCGCAGGACATTCCGAGCTACTACCAATGGGGACGCTCAGTCGGACACAGAAATGAAAAATAGAATTAAATCCATCATTTTACTGTTTTTGATCTCGACCAATTTCATCCTGCTATGGTCAATATTTATGATGTATTCTATGTGGGTCCGGATTAAGGATATTGTGAATACTCCTGTACATTTCCATCGTTATCTGCGGGAATTGGGCTTCATGCTGCAGCTCCTCAGTTGCTGCACAAACACCGCGATTTATGCAGTGACACAGAATAAGTTCAGACAGCTTCTGAAGAATGTGCTGAAATATCCATTTACCTAAATTCATCAATCAATCACATTCAGTCGTTAATCAATCCATTCAGGATTTCCTCATATCAGTTCAGAATTTCAGAGATGAAGCAGTCTGTCTCTCTTTTAACAGACTGAGGGTAGCTCTGGTCTGTCCAACATTATCCCACAGTGGGTTTACTTGGACACATTAGAATGTTCCTCACAACTTAGTGGCCAATGGGAAACCGCAACATCCAACTGACTGTCCTCCATCACTTCAAATTGTAAATAAAAGTTCATTAAAAAGTGCCAAGCAGCAGAGTGAAAGGTATTGTTGTTTGCCTTTGATTTGAAGAAGCTGGGCTGGATGGAGAAAGAGTCAGCCCCAAGTCCATCTCCACAGGAAGGGGAGGGATTGGGCCTGAACTCAGCAGTTGGGTTTCAGTCATTCTGTCCTTGCTTTTACCTCTGTATCCCCCCACTCTGACCTGGCCTTCTGCACAAGTCAGCTCTCTGCCTTTTTCCTTCTCCCTCCATATCTCCCTCCCATGCTCACAGTGTTCCTCTGTTTCTCTCACTCCGACTTCCATTTACACAGTCTATTTCACTGTCCTCCGTTCCCCATTCTCCTGCGCTCTCTGCGTTCTGCACTCGTTACATCCTAATCTCCGTCTCTCCAATTCTGTCTTCCGTGAATCCTCTCTTTACATTCCGTTGCAGGGGGAACAGAAGATGGGTGTGAATATTCAGACCGATTCTGGGGGAGAAAAGATGAATGTGACGTGCCAGGCTGTTGCTCACTTATCAGCCTGGGGCTTGGGACCAATGTCCTTTCTCGGGGATACAGTAAATGCGAGAGCATTCATGAAGGTAATAGTGGGGGAGGCACCATCGGCTGTGGAAGGGGCTGAAGGGTGGGAGTTGGACAACAGGCTGCTTCACAAGGTAGAGACTATGTGGAACCCATTGTAGATACTCATTGATCTGAGTGGGAACGTGATCAAAGGCCATATCGAGAGAATTAACGAGGGAGGGGTATGTGACCAATGTTCAGGGTAGGGAGAGTGCGGGTGAGTGAGCGTGATTGTGAGGGAGAATTCAGGCGGATGTTCGTGACGGTGTGGACTGTGCACTAGTAGCGTAAATGGTGCTGGAGTTTACGAGGAGTGAAGATGACGGGAGGAGACTGTGCATGGGGGTTGTGAGGGACCATGGGGTAGTGTGCAGGAGACTGAGTGCAATGGTGCGGAAATATGCAGGGGGAGTGAACATGATAGTGTGGGCGTTTGCGGGGGAGAGCGCGTGATGCGGTATGAGTGTGTGGGGAGGGATAGTGATGGTGTGGGAGTGTGTGGGGAGTGAGTGTGACGATGATGTAGCATGATGGTGGGGAAGTATGCAGATGAGTGAGGGCTATCGTGTTGGCGTGAGATGGGTAGAGCGTGTCACAGTGGAGGAGAGTGTAGGGGAAATAAAAGTGATGGTGAGAGAGTATGAGGGGGAGTGAGTGTAAAAGTGAGGGCGGGTGCAGGGGATTAAGCGTGTTGGTGGGGAGTGTGTAGCATGGTAGGCGTTATAGTCATGAAGTTTACGAGGATTGAGCAAAATGTTGTGGAATTCCGTGGGGGAGAGTGCATGGTAATGTGGGCATGTGGGAGGAAAGAGAGCGTAACGTTGAGGGGAGAGTGTGGGGGAAGTAGTACGTTGGTCGGTGAGTGTGGGGGTGAGCGTGACGGTGATAGAGCTTGTTGGAGAGTCAGCTTGACTGGGTGAAGTGTGCAGGAGTGTGAACATGATGGTTTGGGCGTATGCGGGGAAGAGAGGGTGACAGTGGAGAAGAGAGTATGGGAAGTGAATGTGATGGTGGGGGAGTGTGCAGTGAAGTGACAATGATGGTACAGTACTATGCAGGGGAGTGAATGTGACTGTGATGGAGTTTCTGGGGAATGAGTGTGATGGAAGCAAGTTTGTTGAGGAGATGGTATGACAGTGGGAGAGAGTGCAGAGGAATGGATCTGATGGCGGGTCTGTGCATGGAAGAGTGAGCGAGACAGTGGGGAAGTGTGCAGGGGAGTGATGTGACGGTAGGACAGTCTGCGGGGTATTGAGCATTACGGTGTGGCGGTGTGTAAGGACGTGTGCGTGTTGCTGGGGGCTTATGTTTGGTAGTGAGTGTGATGGTGGGGACGTGTGGAGGGGAGTCAATGTGACCATGGCCGATTGTGTGACTGTGGGGAGCATTCAGGGGAGTGAGCATGATGGTGGAGAGTGTGTGAGTGAGTGAACGTGATGGTGGGCATATGTGTGGGGAGTAGGCTTGACGGTGAGGCATTGTGTGGTGGAGCGAGCATGATAGTGGGGGAGTATATGGAGGAATGAGCATGATGGTGGAGGGATTTGGTAGATGTGATTGAGATGGTGGGCAAACATATGGGGAGTAAGTGCAATGGTAATGGAGTTTGTGATGGTGTGAGTCTGACAGTATGGGAGCCTGCAGGGGAGTAAGCATAAAGATGTGGGAGTGCAGGTGGAGTGAAAGTGACGTTGGCATTTGTACACCTGAGCGAGGCTGTCCATGGGTGAGAGTGCAGCAGAGTAAGTTGACAGTGGGGGAGTGTATGGGTGCATGCATGACAATGGCAGAGAGGGCGAGGGAGTGAGCAGAATGGTGGGGCAATATGTGAGGGAGTGAGCGTGATGGTCGAGGAGTGTGCGGGTGAGTGCGTGTGATGGCGGGTGTATATGCGGATGAGTGAGAGTGAAGGTGGAGAAGTGTGCGGGTGGTGAGCATTACAGTGATGGAGAGGATGGAGGAATGAGCGTGATGGTTTTGGGAATGTGAAGGAAGAGGCAGTGAGGGTGATTGTGGGTGATTGCGAGCGTGACAAGGGGCAAATGTGCGGGGAGGTGAATGACAGTGTGCAGTCATGTTTGGGAGAGAATGTGATGGTGGAAAGATTGCGGGAGTGAGTGTGACCATGGTACATGCCGCCGGGAGTGATCATGATGATGTTGGAGTATGCAAGGGAGTGAGTGTGACGTTGTTGGAGACTCCTGTTGAGTGAGTGCGACATTGGAGGAATGTGAGGCAGAGAACGTGACGATGGGGTAGCGTGTGAGATGAGTAAGCATAACAGTGGAGGAGTGTTTGGGGGAGTGAGTGTGACGGTGGGAGTGGATGCTAGTGAATGAGTGTGACAGTGGGGGTGTGCATGGAGAGTGAGCATGATGATGGGACAGTGTTTGGGGAGTGAGTGTGACGGTGGCATAATGCATTGGGGAATATATGAAATGTTGGTGGCGTTTGTGGGGAGTCGGCACGATGATGGGAGAGTGAGTTTGATGGAGGGGGAGTATATGGGTGAGAGTAATGGTGAGGGAGCCCGGGGGAGTGAGCATAACAGTCGGGAAGCAAGGGGATGTGAGTACGATAGTGGGGGATTGTGTGAGGGATTGAGTCAGAGGGATTGACTCTGACAGTGTTGGTGTGGGCGGGGTAGTGAGCGTGATGGTGAGGGAGTGTGCAGAAAGAAGCAATGACGATAGAGCAGTGTGTCAGGGAGTCAGCGTCAGGGTGGGAAGTGCGTGAGGAGAGAGCACGAAGGTGCGTGAATGTTTGGGATAGTGACGGTGGGAGAGTGTGCAAGGCCGGGGGTCTGATGGTGGGAGAATGCACGGGGAGGGAGAGTGACGTTTTAGAAGTGTGGGGGGTGGGAATGAGCGTGATGATGCTGAAGTGTGCAGGTGAGTGAGTGTGACGGTTGGGGAGAGTGCGTGAAAGTGAGTGTGATGGTGGTGGGTTGTGGGGGAATGACCAAAACGCAGAGCAGTGTGCAGGGCAGTGAGTGTGATGGTGGGGGAGTGTACCTGGGAATTTACGTTGTGCAGGGTTATTGTGGGCGGCGAGTGAGCGTAACGGTGGGGCAGTGATCAGGGGTGTGAGTCCAATGGGGGAGTGAGCAAGACGGTGGGAAAGTGTCTGGGACACTGATTGTGACAGTGGGTGTGCGTGTGTAGGGGATTGTGTGTGACGGTGTGGGAGCATGCAGAGGAGTAGTTGTGATGGGAGGGGTGTGTGCAGGGAGGTGAGAGTGACTGGGTAATGTCTGATGGGGAGTGAGCATGATAGCGGCAGTGTGCACAGAGAAGTGAGCGTGATGGTTCGGTGTGCACGGTGGAGTGAACCCAACACTGGGGCATGGTGCGGGAAGTATGAAAATAACAATAGAAAGCGTGCGGAGAGTGAGCATGACATTGCCGTATATGTGGGGGAGTGAGAGGGACTGTGGGGGAGTGTCTGGGCAAGTGAGCGGGACGTCTGGAGATGAAGTGCGGGAGTGAGCTGGTTGGTAGTGGAGTGCACAGAACTGAGGTGTGATGGTGGATGAGTGTGCGGGGGAGTGTGCATGATGGTGATGGAGTGTGTAGGCAAGAATGTATGAGGGTGGGTGAGTGTGTGCAGGAGTCAGTGTGATGGTGCGTGAGTGTGTAGTGGTTTGAGTGTGACGGTGGGGGTGTATGCCGGGGACTGAGTGCAAAGGAAGTGGTGCATGTGGGGGGGGGGGGAGCGTGATGGTAGGACAGTGCGTGGTGGAGTTTGTGTGATGCTGTAAAAGTGTATAGGGGAGCGACTGTGACGGTGGGTAAGTGTGGTGATAACGGACTGTGACACTGGGACAGTGTGTGGGAGAATGAACTTTATTGCGTGGAAGTATGTGGGAGAGTGAGCATGAGGTGGGAGAGTGTGCGGTCGACTAAGTGTGACGGTGCAGAAGTGTGAGGGCAAATGAGAATGACATTGAATGAGACTGCGGGAGAGTGAGTGTGAAGGTAGGGGATTTTGTGGGAGAATGAGCATGTTGGTGTGGGTGTGTGTGGGGCGGTGAACATGATGGTGGGGGCGTGTGCGTGGGTGTGCAATGGTAGGGGCATGTGGGCGTGACCGCTACGTTGGGGTTGTGAGAGTGCGAGGGTGGGGGAGAGTGTGGGGGAATGAACATGACGGTGGGTCAGTTTGCAGAGTAGTAAGCGTGACAGTGTGGAGAGTGCGGTGGGGTGAGTTTGATAATGAGTGTGCAGTGTAGTTAGTATGATGTGAAGCAGATTGTGGGGAAGTTGGCTTGGTGTTGAGGCGAGTGAGGCAGAAGTTGTGGGAGTGTGCAGCGGAGTGATGGTGATGGTGGTGGACTGTATCGGGGACTGAGCATTGTCTTGGGGAATGTGTGGGGAAGAGAGAGTGATGGTGGACGAATGTGCAAAAATATGAGCATAACGGTGGAGGCGTGTGCAGAAAAGTGCGCATGACGATGGGGGAGTGTGCAGGGGAGTGAACGTGATAGTTGGGGTGTGTGCAGGCAAGAGAGCATGATGGCTGGAGACCTTTTGCTGGAGTGAGAGAGAAGATTGGAGAGCACGCAGGGAGAGATTGTGCAGGTGAGTGACTGAGACTCTGTGTGCATGTACACGACAGTGAGTGTTCATGTGGAGCAGTGTGCAGGGGAGTAAGTGAGAATGTAGGACAGCGTGTAAAGGAATGAATTTGGTGCTAAGCAAGTGTGCGGGAGAGCGGGAGTGAGGGTGGGGAAGTGTACACGTGAGTGAACTTGACAATGGGGGATATGCACGGGAGTGAGTGAAACATGATAGACCAAGCGTGAGATGGAGCGTGACGGTAGGAGATCATGTGGGGTGCTGGCGAGGGGGCACAGTAGTGATAATTATAGTGGGGGATTGAGTGAGGAAATGAGTGTGATCGTGCAGGGGAGTAAGGGCGGTTGTAAGTTGGACAGTGCAATGAAGTGAGCGCGAATGTAAGCGAGACTATGACGGAGTGAGTGTGAGGGGGTCAAAGTGGCAGTGATGAAGTGAGTCTGAGAGGTTCAGAATTACATTCAATGAGTGGGAGAGACGAGGTCAGGGTGAAAAGTGATGGAGTGAGTGTGAGGTGGTCAGGAAGATGGTGACAGAGTGAGTGTGAGGGGTCAGGGTGACGGTTAATGAGTGAGTGTGATTGAGTCAGGGAACACAGTTAATGCCGGGGTCAGGGCGATTGTGACAGAATGCGTGTTAGAAGGTCAGTGTGACAATGTAAGAGTGAGTGTGAGGGGACAGGGACGATAGAATGAATGTGAGGAGGGCAGAGTGACAGCAACGGAGTGAGTGTGAGGGTGATATGTGTGACAGTTACAGAGGGAGAGTGAGGGAGTCAGGGTGACAGTAACGGATTGAGTGTGAGGTGGTCAGGTAACAGTGATAGAGTGACTGTAAGGAGGTAACGGTGACGGAATGGACTGAGTGTGCTTGGCTCAGGCTGACAGTGACAGAGTGCATGTCAGGGTATGCTTGGACCAGTGACAGACTGATTTTATTGGAGTAAGTGTTATGGCGGTGGAGTGATTGTGGCTGGGTCAGGGCGACTGAGTGACTGTGAGGGTGTCAGGAAGATATTGATGGGCTACGTGTGAGGGGTCAGAATGACACTAAAGGAGTGAGTGCGAGGGGGTCAGATTGACAGTGACTTAGTTAGTGTTCGGGGGTCAGGGTGGCAGTAATGAGTGCATGTGAGGAGGTCGGGGTGATGCAGTGATTGTGAGGTGGCCAGTGTGACAGAGATGGAGTGTGCGTGAGGTGGTCAGGGGACAGAGTAAATCTGAGGTGGTCAGGATGACATGGAGGGTTTGAGTGGGAAGGTGTCAAGGTGGCTGGGCGGACTCAGTGTGATTGGGTCGGGGTGACGGTGATGAGGTGTGTGTGAGGGGGTCAGGATTAATTAGAAATTGTGAGGAGGTCAGGGTGACAGTGATGGAGTGAGTGTGAGGGGGACACAATGATGGTGACTAAGTTTGAGGAGGTCAGGGTGCCTGTTACTGTGACTAGTCAGGGTTACTTTCTCGTACGGTGTGTCATAGGCTCAATGTGACAGAGACAGAGTGAGTATGAGGGTGTCAGGGTGACGGCGAGGGAGTGAGTCTGATGGGGTCAGTGTAATTGTGACAAAGTGAGTATCGGGAGTGAGGGTGATAGTGACAGACTGAGTGTATGGGTAATAGTGTGATGGTGATGGAGGAAGTGTGAGTGGGTCAAGTTGATTGCGAGTAAGTGAGTGTGAGTTATCAGGGTGATGGCGACGGAATGAATTTGAGGGGTTCAGGGAAACAGTGACGGGGTGAGCGTGAGGGGGACACTCTGACGTTGACTAAGTGAGTGTGAGGGTTTCAGTGTGTCGCTGAGGGAGTGAGTGTGAAAAGCTCAGCGTGACAAAGACGGAGTGAGTGTCAGGGACTCAGTGTGACAGTGGCAGACTGAGCGTGGGGCAATAGTGTGATGGTGATCGAGTACGTGGGAGGCGGTCAGAGTGACAGTGAGGGAGGGAATGTGAGGCGGTCAGGGTGACGGCGACTGAGTGAGTGTGAGGGGGTCCGGGTGACATTGAAGGAGTGTCTATGAAGATGGTCCGTGTGATGAAGGGCTCCTGGTGACGGTGATGGAGGGAGTGTGAGGGGTTCAGGCTGATACTGGGAGAGTGAGTCTGAGGGATCAGGGTGACAGTGATGTAGTGAGTGGTAGGGGGTAATAATGCGAGTGTCAGGCTGATAGTGAAGCAGTGAATGTGTGTGTGTGTCAGTGTGACGATGACAGATTTACTGTCAGGTTGTGAGTATGACAGTAATGGAGTTAGTGTGAGGGAGTTGGTGTGTCAGTGATGAAGTGAGTGTGAGGGTGTCAGGTGACAGTGAGAGTGTGAGTGTGAGTGGGTCAGGGTAACAATGAAGGAGTGAGTGCGACCGGGTCAGGATAACGATGACGGAGTGATTGTGATGGGTTCAGAGTAAAGGTGATGGAATGAATGTGAGGGGTCAGTGTGACGGTGATGGAGTGAGTGAGAGCGGTTCAGGTTGATTCTGGGAGAGTGCGTGTGTGTGTGAGAGGCCAGGGTGACAATGATATAGTGATTATTTCGGGACAACAATGACGTTTACGAAGTCAGTCTGAGGGAGTCAGCGTAACACTGAGGGTTTGATTTTGAGGGTTCAAGGTGTCAGGGAAAGTGTGTGTGTGACCTAGTCAAGGTGATGCCGTGAGAGTGGGCGATTCAGATTGACGGTGATGGAGTGAGTGGAATGGGCTTAAGGTGATTGTGATTGTGGGATTCTGATGAGGTCAGGGTGACGGGGACCGAGTGAGAGTGAGCAAGTGAGCGTGACTGTGACAGAGTAACTGTGATCAGGTTCGATGATGGGGACCAAGTGAGAGATAGGCGTTCAGGGTGATGGTAACGGAGTGAGTGTGAGGAGGTCTGAGTGTCAGTGATCAAGTGAGAGTGTGGGTTTCAAGTTGGTAGTGAATGAGTGTGATGGGATCAAGTGACGATGACAGATTGAGTGTTAGGGTGTGCGTGTGACAGTGACAGAGTGAGTGTGGGGGTCAGTGTACCGTTGATGGAGTGTGTGTGTGAGGGGTTAGGGTGATAGTGATGGAGAGAGTTTGAGGTTGCCAGCGTTACTGTGATCGAGTGAGACTGAGGGGTGCAGGGCGACAGTGACAGAGTGGGATTGAGGGAGTCAGGGTGAGAGCGATGGAGTGAGTGTGAGGGGATCAGTGGGATGGTGACAAAGCGTGCGTGAGAGGGTCAGGGTGACAACAGAAGAGTGAGTATGAGTGGTTTCAGGGTGACGGATTGAGTGTGAGTTGGTCATGGTGACAGAATGAGTGTGAGAGGGTCAGTGTGATGGTTATGGAGTGCATGTGAGAAGGTTAAGGTGAAAATGCCAGAGTGAGTGTGAAGGGATCGGGGTGACAGAATGAGTGTGAGGAGGGTAGGGTGACAATAATGGAATGAGTGTGAGGTGGACAGCATGACAGTTACAGAGGGAGTGTGAGTGTTTCAGAAAGATAGTGAATGTGTGAATGTGTGGGGTTCAGATTGATAGTGATGGAGTAAGTGTGTGAAGGTCAGGGTGATAGTGACAGAGTGAGTGTGAGATGTTCAGTGTGATGGTGATTGACTACGTGCAGTGGGTAAGGTTGTCGCTGACAGAGTGAGTGCGAGTGGGTCAGGTTCATAGTGACAGAGTTAGTTTGAGGTGGTCAGGATGATTTTGAGGGTTTGAATGTGAGGGGGTTCAAGGTGTCTGGGAGACAGTGAATGTGATGGGGTCAGGGTGACGATGACAGAGTGAGTGAAGTGGCCAGGATGACAGAGATGGAATGAGTCTGAGATGGTCAGCGGACAGAGTGAGGTTGAGGTGGTCAGGATGGCATTGAGGTTTGGAGTGTGAGGGGGTCAGGATGGCGGGGTGACTGAGTGTGATTGGGTTTGGGTGATGGTGATGGAGAGTATGTGAAGGATCAGGATGACAGAGTGATTGCGAGGGCGTCAGGGTGACAGTGACGGGGTGAATGTCAGGTGACGGTGACTGAGTGAGTGTGAGGGTGTCAGGATGCCTATGACTGTGACAATCGGGGTTATTGTGATGGATTGAGTGTAATGGGGTCAGCGTGATAGAGTTGGAGTGAGTGCGAGGGTATCAGGGTGTGCGTCAGGCGGTGATTCTGATGGGGTCATTGTGACGGTGACAAAGTGAGTGGCAGGGAGATGTAGGTGACAGTGATGGAGTGAGTGTAGGGTAGGTCGTGTGGTGGTGATGAAGTTAGTGTGTGGGGGTCAGGGTGACAGTGAGTGAAGGAGTGTGAGGGTGCCAGGTTGATTGTGACCCAGTGAGTGTATGGGGATCAGGGAAACGTTGACGGGGTGAGTGTGGGTGGCACATAATGATAGTGACTGAGTGAGTGTGAGTGGGTCAGGGTGCTTGTGACTGTGACTATCAGGGTTACTCTGACGGACTGAGAATGATGGGCTCAGCGTGATAGAGGTGGAGTGAGTGTGAGGGTATCAGAGTGACGGTGACTGACTATGTTTTATGGAGCCAGTGTAAACGGTTACAACGTGAGCGTCAGGAATTGAGGGTGATAGTGATGGACTGAGTGTGTGGGGGTAGTGTGATGGTGATGAGGTTAGTGAGAGGGGTTCAGGGCGACAGTGACGGAATAAGTGTGAGGGGGTCAGGGTGACAGTGAGAGTGTGAGGGGGTCAGGGTTATGGTGATGGAATGAGTATTGAGGAAGTCAGAGTGATGGTGATGGAGTGAGTGTGGGTGGCAGGATGACCGTGACCAAGTGAATGTTGCTCGGTCTGGGTGACAGTGGTGGAAAGCGTGTGAGTGGGTGGGAGTGACAATGATGTGGTATGTGTGAGCGGTCATTGTGATATTGGGAGACTGAGTATGAGGTGTCAGAGTGACAGTGACGTAGTAAGTGGGATAGGTTAATAATGATGACGAGGATGTCAGTGTGATGTAGACAGGTTTACTGTGAGTGTTGGGGTTCAGCGTGACAGTGAGGGTTTGAGGTTGAATGGTCAGGGGAACAGGGAGGGAGTATGTGTGACACAGACAGGGTGACGGTGTGACAGTGAGGGGTTCATTGTGACGTGACGGTGTGAATAGGAGGTTGTCAGGGTGACAAATGGGGTTTGAGTGTAAGGACGTAATGGTCACGGCAATGGAGTGAGATTGAGCATCAGGGTGATGGTGAGGGAAGGATTCTGATGGGGTCAGGGTGACGATGACAGAGCTGATATCAGGGAGTTAGTGTGACTGACGGTGACAGAGAGATTGTGCGGGGATCAGAGTGAAAGTGATGTAGTGACCGTGACGGGGTTATGTTGACGGTGAATGAGTGAGTGTGAGGGAATCGGTGTGACAATGGCAGAGTCAGTGTGAGGGGTTTTGGGTGACGGTGAGAGAGTAAGTGTGAGGGGGTCAGTACAACGGTGATAGAGTGCGTGCGAGTGGGACAGAGTGACGGTTACTGTGTGAGTATCTGTGCGTCAGTGTGACAATGATGCAGTTAATGTGACGGAGTCATGGTGATGGTGACTGAGAGATTGTGACCCTGTCAGGGAAACTGTGACTGAGTGAATATGAGCGGGTTAGGGTGACAGTGAGTGTGTGGCTGTGAAAGAATCAAAGTGATGGTGGCGGAGTGAGTGTGAGGGGGTTAGGCTGACAGTGACAGAGCGAGTGTGAGGTAGTCAGGGTGACAGTGACCAAGTGACAGATGGTGTGTGCATTTCAGGCTGGCGGTACAAAATGAGTGTGAGTGGCTCATGGTGACGGGCACTTACAGAGTGTGAGGGGCTCAGGATGACCGTGATTGTGTGTGCTTCAGCATGACTGTGTGTGCTTCTGTCCTTGGGCCTCTATTGTTTGTAATTTTTATTAATGACTTGGATGAGGGGATTGAAGGATGGGTCAGCAAGTTTGCAGATGACACAAAGGTTGGAGGTGTCGTTGACAGTAGACAGGGCTGTTGTAGACTGCAGCGGGACATTGACAGGATTCAGAGATGGGCTGAGAGGTGGCAGATGGAGTTCAACCTGGATAAATGCGAGGTGATGCATTTTGGAAGGTCGAATTTGAAAGCTGAGTACAGGATTAAGGATAAGATTCTTGTCAGTGTGGAGGAACAGAGGGATCTTGGGGTCAGGTACATAGATCCCTTAAAATGGCCACCCAAGTAGTTAAGAAAGCATATGGTGTTTTGGCTTTCATTAAGAGGGGGATTGAGTTTAAGAATCGTGAGATCTTTTTGCAGCTCTATAAAATTTTGGTTAGATTGCACTTGGGATACTGCGTCCAGTTCTGGTAGCCCAGGATGCTGCCTGGACTGGAGGGCTTATCTTATGAGTAGAGGTTGACTGAGCTCGGACTTTTTTCATTGGAGAAAAGGAGGAGAAGAGGGGACCTAATTGAGGTATACAAGATAATGAGAGGCATGTGTGGATTCGATAGCCAGAGACTATTCCCTAAGGCAGAAATGACATACACGAAGTGTCATAGTTTTAAGCTGGTTAAAGGAAAGTATAGAGGGGGTGTCAGAGGCGGGTTCTTTACACAGAGAGTTGTGAGAGCATGGGATGCGTTGCCAGCAGCAGTTGTGTAAGCAAGGTCATTGGGGACATTTAAGAGACTGCTGGACATGCATATGGTCACAGAAATTTGAGGGTACATACATGAGGATCAGTGGTCGGCACAACATCGTGGGCTGAAGGATCTGTTCTGTGCTGTACTGTTCTATGTTCTATGATAAGGACAGAGTATGTATGTTCAGGTTGACATTGATGCAGTGGTTGTGACGATTGTGACCCTGTAAGGGAAATGGTGATGTAGAAATGTGAGGGGGACAGAGTGACGGTGACTGAGTGAGTGTGAGGGGGTCCGGTTGTCAATAACTGAGGGAATGTGAAGGCGCAAGGGTGACAATGATGGAGGATGCGTGTGGCGGTCCAGGTGGAAGTGACGGATTGACTATGAGGATATCAGGGAGACAGTGGTGGAATGAGTGTGACGGTATCAGTATTACGGATTGGGGTGATGGTGATTTAGTGAGTGTGTGGGGGTCTGGGTGGTGGTGACAAACTGCATTGAGTGCTCAGGCTGATAGTTATGGAATGAGTGTGATGGGGTAAGGTTGATGATGACACAGTGAGTGTGGGAGGGTTAGGTTGACGATGACCAAGTGAGCGTAAGAGGGTGACAGCGATAGAAACTGGGTGAGTGTGAGGGGTTCAGGATGACAGCGACAGAGTGAGTTTGAGGTTATCAGGTTGACAGTGATGGAGTGCGTGTGACGGGGTGAGGGTGATGGTGCTGGAGTGAGTGTGAGGGTTTCAGCGTAGTGCTGATGGATTGAGTGTGAGTGCCAGGGTTACGATGCTGGAGTGTGTGTGAGGGTGTCATAGGTTATGGTGATGGAGTGAGTATAAGGACCTAAGGGAGACAGTGATGGATGAGTGTGAGGAGGTCAGAGTGATGGTGATGGAGTGAGTGCGACGGGGCCAGGGTGATGATGAATGTGAGGGGGTCAGGGTGACAGTGACCAAGTCAGTGTGAGGGCGTAATAGTGACAGTAACTGAGTGAGTGTGAGGGCTTCAGGGTGACCCTGATGGAGAGATTTTGCAGTGGGCAAGGTGACAGAGATGAATGAATGTGAGGTGGTCAGGTTAATGGAGAATGTGTTTGATGGGGTTATGTTTACTGTACTACTGAGTGAGTGTGAAGGGGTCAGGGTGACGGAGACAGAATGAGTTTGGGCCGTGACGGTGTTTACGAGTGATTGTGTGGGGATCCGGGTGATGTCGGTGGAGTGAATGTGAGGGGGTTAGGTTGGCGGTGAAGGAATAAGTGTGAGATGTCAGGCAGACGGTGATGGAGTGAGTGTGAGGAGGTCTGTGTAAAGTGATGTAGTGAGTGTGAGGTGTCAGTGAGATGGTGACGGAATAAGTGTGAGGGGTGAGGACGAAGGTGACGGAGTTAATGAGGGGGTGTCAGTGTGATAACCTTGCCATCCTCACAGTCACTCCGTTACTGTCACCCTGACCATCTCACACACAGCTGAAAATGGAATCCTGAAGAAGGGCTCATGCCCGAAACGTCGATTCTCCTGCTCCTTGGATGCTGCCTGACCTGCTGCGCTTTTCCAGCAACACATTTTCAGCTCTGAGCTCCAGCATTCGCAGTCCTCACTTTTTCCCATCTCACACACACTCCGCTAGGGTAACCATGATACTCTAACACTCACTACATCCCCCTCACCCAGACCTCCTCACACTCATCAGTCACTGTCTTCCTTACCTGCTCACATTCACTCCATCACCATAACCTATGACACCCTCACACTCACTCCGTCAGTGTTACCCAGAAACCCTCAGAATCTCTCCTTCATTCTCCCTGACGCCCTCAAATTCAGTCACAGACATCTTGACCCCTTCACACTCGCTCAGTCACTGTCACCATGTCCTCCTCACACATACTCATGTACTGTCACCCTGACCCACTCGCACTAATGCCATCACCATCACGCTATTCCCCCTACCCTCGCTCTGTCACTGTCACCCTCACTCTGAAATTCACATTGTCACCGTCACACTGATCCCATCAGACTCAGTCCCTAACCGTCGCCCCGACACCCTCACACTCACTCAGTCTCTGTGACGCTGAGCCCATCACACTCAGTCCGTCAAAGTAAACCTGTAGTCACAGTCACAGGCACCCTGACCCCTCACACTCACTGAGTCATGATCACCGTGTACCCCTCACATTCACTCCATCACCGTTTCCCTGATCCCCTCACACTCATTCCATCACCATCATCCTGATACCTCACACTCACTCGGACACAATCAACCTAACCCCCTCACATTCACTCACTCACTGTCACCCTGATCCCCTCACACACATTCCTTCGCTGTCAGCCTGACCACCTCACAATCATTGCTTCATTTGAGCCCCTCACACTCACTCCATCATCATCACCCTGATCCACTCACACACACTCCGTCACTGCCACCCTGTCCAACTCACACACACTCCGTCAGGGTCTCCGTGATACTCTCACACTCATTCCATCCCCCTCACCCTGACCTCCTCACACTCATTCGTCACTCATCCACCTCACACACACTCCGTCGCTGTCACCCTGACCTCCTCGCAAACACTCCTTGATCCTGAGCCCCTCACAATCACTCCATCATCATTACCTGATCCCCTCACACTCACTCTTCACTGTCACCCTGATCATCTCACACACACTCCATTAGGGTCACCGTGACATTCTCACACTCACTCAATCCCCCTCACCCTGACCTCCTCAAACTCGTCCGTCACTGTCATCCTTACTCCTCACATTTACTCCATCACCGTAACCGAAAATACAAGCACACTCACTCTGTCACCCTCAAGCTCAGTCACAGGCACCTTGGCCCCTTTACACTCACAGTCTCTGTCATCCTGTCCACATCACACACACTCAATTACTGTCACCCTGACCCACTCGCACTAACTCCATCACCTTCAACCTTTTCAACCTACACTCGCTCTGCCACTGTCACCCTCACTCCGAAACTCACATTGTCACCGTCACACTGATCCCATCAGACTCACTCCCTCACCATTACCCTGTTATTCCCACACTTACACTGTTTCAGTCACGCTGAGCCCATAACACTCAGTCCATCACCATCACCCAGACCAATTACACTCAATGCACCCCGCCGCCCTGACCCTTTCACACTCAAACCCTTAATGTCATCCTGAACATCTCAAACTTACCCTGTCCCCGGGCCACCTCACACTTCTCCATCTCTGTCACAATGAACCCCGCACACACACTCCATCACTGTCAACCTGACGTCAATACATTCACTTTGTCACCCAGATGCAACCACACTCAGTCCTCCCTTCCACCCTGACCCACTCACACTCAATAAATACCGTCACCCTCACTCCATCACAGTCACTCCTTTAGCGACCCTCTTAACGCTGGCACGTAGTCAGTTACTGTCACCCTGAAACCCTCACAATCTCAGTAACTGTTCCGCTGTCCAGCCTCACAGCCATTACATTCTGTCACCTGATCCCCTCACATTCACTGTGCCACTGTCATCCTGACCCTCTCTCACACACATTCTGAAACCATCACCCTGACACTCTCACACTCATTCTGTCACCCTAACCCCCTCAAACTCACACTGTCATTGTCACTCGACCCCCTCACATTCTCTCTGTCACCCTCAAGAACTCACACTCACTCTGTCACCCTGAAACCCCTTACATTCACTCCAATGTTATCACCCTGACCCTCTAACGCACATTTTGCCACGTCACACTGAAGCCCTCACTCTCATTCCATCCTGACCCCCTTACACTTACTCAGTTACCGTCACCCTGAACGGCCATCTCTCACTTGGTCACCATCGTCTCACCCGATGAGCCTTACTCTGTTACTGTCACGCTAACTTGCTGACTCTCACTCTGTCCCCGTAACCGTGACCCCATCAGGATCCCGCAATCACAGTCACCTTGAGCCCATCACCCTCACTCCATCACCGTCAATCTGAATCGCTCATTCTCACGCCCTCACCCTGACTCTTTCACACACTGTCACCCTGAACCATCAAAATCAATCCCTCAGTGTCACGCTGACTTCCTCACACTCACTCTCCCAGGATCACCCTGAAACCCTCACACTTCCTCTTTCAGCATCATCCGCAGTCCTCACACTCACTCCATCACACTGACCATCCTCATAAACACCCGTCACTGTCACCCAGACCCCCTCACACTCACTCTGTCACTGTCACTCAGAAACCCTCAAACCCACGCAGTCACAGGCAACCTGACCCCCTCATACTCACTCTATCACTGTCACTCAGAAACCCTCAAACCCACGCAGTCACAGGCAACCTGACCCCCTCATACTCACTCTGTCACTGTCCCTGTATCCCCTCACACTCATTCACTCACTGTCACCCTGACCCCTCTGACTAATTCCATTACCATCACACTATATGTCCACACTCAGGCAGTCACTGTCACCCTCAACTCCCTGGCACTCAATTTGTCAACGTCACACTAACCCCATTAGACTCAGTCCGCCATTGTCACCTTGACGATCTCACGCTCACACTGGCACCATCACCCTGATCCCTACACGCTCACTCTGTCACTGTCAAACTGACCCCCTCATACTCACTCCATCACTGCCGTCCTGGAACCCTCAGTTTCACGTGGTCAATCTTACCCTGAATCCCTCAGTCTCACTCCATCACAGTAAGGCTAGTACCCTCAAACTCTCTCCATCACTGTCACCCTGAACCCCTCACACTCACTCCATCACCATCACCCTGACACCCCCACACTCAACTGCGTGACCGTTACACTGACCCCGTCACACTCACTGTGTCACAGGTAATTTTTTTTTAGATTACATTACAGTGTGGAAACAGGCCCTTCGGCCCAAAACGTCCACACCGACACGCCGAAGCGCAACCCACCCACACCCCTACACCTACCACTTACCCAAGACTACGGGCAATTTAGCATGGCCAATTCACCTGACCTGCACATCTTTGGACTGTGGGAGGAAACCGGAGCACCCGGAGGAAACCCAGGCAGACACGGGGAGAACGTGCAAACTCCACACAGTCAGTCGCCCGAGGCGGGAATTGAACCCGGGTCTCAGGCGCTGTGAGGCAGCAGTGCGAACCACTGTGCCACCGTGCCACCCACAATCTTGACCAATTAGTCACCTTCACCCTGAACCGCTCACACCCCCTCTGTCACTGTCACCCTGATCCCCCTCCACACTTTTCCATTACTGCAACCCTGACCAATTACACTGACTCTGTCACTGTCACAGTGACCTCCACACAGTCACTATCTCACCATCACACTGACTCGCCTCACACGCACTCCATCACCCTCACCCTGACGTGATCACATACAATCCATCACTCCTACCCTGGCTCCCTCACACTTAGTCAATCACCTTGACGCTCTCACAATCACTCCATCACCGGCACCCTGTCCCGCCGCTGATCACTTCATCAACCCTACCCTGCCCACCGTCATACTCACACAGTCACCCTGATCCACTCACACTCTTTCCCTCACCGTCACCCTGACCCCCTTAGAACCACACCATCGCCATAACCCTGAATCACTCACAGTCACTCCATCACTGTCACACTGTTCCCCTCACTCTCAATCCATCACCGTCACCCTGACCTCCTCGCACTCATTCCATCACTATCAACCTTACCTTATCAGACTCCCTCCTTCACCATCTCCGTGACCACATCACGCTCACTCTGGAACTAGCACCATGGCCCTCACACTCACTCAGTTGATGTCACCCTAGCCACTCACACACTCTCACTCCATCTCTGTAACTCTGGAAACCTCACACTTACTCCAGCAAAGTCACCCTGAACCCCTCACACTCATTCCGTCGCTGTCAACCTGGCCAACTCACGCTCAATCCGTCATCGGCATCCTAACTCCCTCACACTCACTCCAGAAATATCACCCTGACCCCTCGCACTCACTCTGTCAATGACACCCTGGCAACCTCACGCTCACTCTGTCACTGTCACTCGGACCCACTCACAGGCACTTGGTCATTGTCACCCTGATCCCATCTTACACTCACTCTGGAACTATTAACCTGACCCCTCAGACACACTCCATTTACGTCACCCTAGCCAAATCGCACTTATTCCAACTTTGGCATCCTTGCCACATCACATTCACGGTATCTACCCGATTTCCTCTTAACCACTCCGCCTTAGAACATAGAACATGGAACATAGAATAATGCAGCACAGAACATGCCCTTCGGCCCACGATGTTGTGCCAAACATTTGTCTTCGCTTTAGCACCTACCCATGTTCCTATACAATTGCCGCTTAAAGGTCACCAATGACTCTGACTCTGCCACTCCTACAGGCAGCGCATTCCATGCCCCCACCACTCTCTGGGTAATGACCCTACCCCTGACATCGCCCTATACCTTCCACCCTTCACCTTAAATTTATGTCCCTTTGTAACACTCTGTTGTACCCGGGGAAAATGTCTCCGAATGTCTACTGTATCTATTCCCCTGATCATCTTATAAACCTCTATCAAGTCACCCTTCATCCTTCGCCGTTCCAATGAGAAAAGCCCTAGCACTCTTACCCTATCCTCATACTACCTATTCTCCATTCCAGGCAACATCCTGGTAAATCTCATCTGCACCCTCTCCAAAGCTTCCACATCTTTCCTAAAATGAGGCGACCAGAACTGCACACAGTACTCCAAATGTGGCCTTACCAAGGTCCTATACAGCTGCAACATCACCTCACGATTCTTGAACTCAATCCCTCTGCTAATGAACGCTAATACACCATAGGCCTTCTTACAAGCTCTATCCACCTGATTGGAAACTTTCAAAGATCTATGAAAATAGACCCCAAGATCCCTCTGCTCCTCCACCTTACTAAGAACCCTACCGTCAACCCTGTATTCCGCATTCTTATTTGTCCTTCCAAAATGTACAACCTCACACTTTACAGAGTTGAACTTCCTCTGCCACTCCTCAGCCCAGCTCTGCATCATATCTAAGTCCCTTTGCAGCCGACAACAGCCCTCCTCACTATCCACAACTCCACCAATCTTCGTATCGTCTTCAAATTTACTGATCCACACTTCGACTCCCTCTTCCAAATCATTAATAAAAATTACAAACAGCAGAGGAGCCAAAACTGATCCCTGCAGAATTCCACTTGTAACTGGGCTCCAGGCTGAATATTTACCATCTCACACCACTCTCTGACTTCGACCGGTTAGCCAGTTCTCTATCCAACCGGCCAAACTTCCCACTATCCCATGCCTCCTGACTTTCCGCATAAGCCTACCATGGGGAATCTTATCAAATGCCTTACTAAAATCCACTGCTCTACCCTCATCCACATGCTTGGTCATCTCCTCAAAGAATTCAATAAGACTTGTAAGGCAAGACCTACCCCTCACAAATCCGTGCTTGCAGTCCCTAATCAAGCAGTATCTTTTCAGATACTCATAAATCCTATCCCTCAGTACACTTTCCATTACTTTGCCTACCACCGAAGTAAGACTAACTGACTTGTAATTCCTGGGGTTATTCCTATTCCCTTTTTTGAACAGGGGCACAACATTCGCCACTCTCCAACCCCCTGGCCCCACCCCCATTGACAGTGAAGCCGAAAAGATCATTGCCAACGGTTCTGCGATATCCTCACTTGCTTCCCACGTAATCCTAGGATATATCCCGTCAGCCCCGGGGGACTTGTCTATCCTCAAGTTTTTCAAAATGCCCAACACATCTTCCACCCTAACACGTATCTCCTCCAGCTTTCCAGTCTGTTTCATACTCTCCTCTTCAACAATACAGTCCCTCTCATTTGTAAATACTGAAGAAAAGTACTCATTCAAGACCTCTCCTATCTCTTCCGACTCAATACACAGTCTCCCACTACTTCGTCATCGGGATCCCCTCACACTCACTCCGTTACTGTCAGCCTAACCTTCCTCCCTCACACACACTCGGTCACTTTCACCAAGACACTCTCACACTCATTGCATCACTGTCACCCTGACCACCTCAATCTCACTCCATCACCGTCACCATGACCCCCTCACACTCACTCCGCCACACTGACACCCTCACACTAACACCATCATAGACCTTGTCACAAGAACTCCTTCTCCATCACCCTGATCCCCACACAGTAACTCCATCACCGTCAGACGGACCCCCTCACACTTACTGCGTCACTGACACACTGACTCCCTCACACTCACTCCACCGTTGTCACTCTGACTCACCAACATTTACTCTTTCACCATCACCCTGAAACCCTGATATTCACTTTGTCACACTGATATTCTCACACTCACTCCATAACCGTCACCATCACCCCTCACATTCTCTCCGTCACTCTGACCACCTCACACTCACTCTGTCAGCCTGACCGCCTCCCACTTTCTCTGCTGTTGTCAGCCTGACCCTGTCACACTTACTCTGTCACCATCAACCTGACTCTCTCGTACACACTCTGGCTCTATCACCCTTACCCGCCTAACTCTCACTTCATTGCCCTCACCCTGATCTGATCACATTCACATTATCACTGCAACACTGACCCCCTCATACTCACTCCGTTGCCTTGACCCACTAACAATCACTCCACCCCGTCATACTTATCACTTTATACTCAGACCTACACTGGTCCACGCGCACACTGAAACCTGTCTGTCACTGTTACCCTGACCCAGTCACACTGAGTCCGTTCCATCAAAAATTTCTCCTTACACTCACTCTATCAATGTAACATGAGCCACTCACACTCACTCGATTACTGTCACCCTAACTCCCTCACGCTCACTCCATCACTGTAGCCTGAGTCACTCACACTCACTCCATTACAGTCACACTGACCCCCTCGTTCTCACTTCATCACTGTCACCATGACCCCCTTATAGTCACGCTGTAACCATCACACTGAGTCCCTCACACTCAGTCCATCACGGTCACCTTGAACCTTCAGTCTCAGTCCATCGCAGTAAAGTTTGCACCCTCAATCTCTCTCCATCCCCATCACTCTGACCACCTCACACTCACTCTATCACCATTGCCCTGACGCCATCACACTCACTCCATCACCATGACGCTGACGTCCTCAGTCTCACTAGGTCTCTGTCACCCTGAACCCCTCAGTCTCACGTCATCACATTAACGCTGACAACCATAAACCCTCTCCATCACCGACACTCTGACCCCTCGCACTCACTCCGTTACCATTATCCTGAACGCCTCTCTCACAGTCTGTTACCGTCATCTAAACTGATCACACTTACTTAGTCACTTTCACCCTCAATCGCTGACTCTCACTCTGTCTCCATCACCCTGACCCCAACAGACTCGCACACATTCTGTAACTGCCAAGCTGACCTCCTTACATGCACTCCATCACTTTCATCCTGACCTCCTTAAACTCTGTCTGTCACTCTCACCCTGTCCCCATCAGAGTCCCTCCATCACCCTGACTGCTAACACTCACGGTATACCCCTCACCCTGACCCCTTCACACTCCACCCCTCATTGTCACCCCGACTATTTCACACTCAGTCCAGCACTGTAACCCAGACCACCTCACACACACTTCATCACCATCACCCTGACCCATCACATTTACTCTGTCATACAAACCCAATCACACCCAGTCCGCCCCACCATCCTGACTCCCACCCACTCAAAGTCTTAAAGTCATCCTGATCACCTCAGACTCATTCTGTCACCCTGGCCAGCTCACATTCGTTCCATCACTGTGACCATGAACCCCTCAAACTCACTCAGTTATAAGAACCCTGACCCACTCACACTCACTCCATCAACATCACCACGAACCCCACACACTCACTCCGTCACTGCCACCCTTACGCCCTCAAACCCAATCCCTCATTTCACCCAGACCCCCTCACACATACTCCATCACCATCACTGTGAACACCACGCACTCACTCCATCACTGCTACCCTCATCGCCAAATACTCACTCCGTCACAGTAACCATGACCCCCTCACACTCTGTCAATTTCTTCCTGACCACCTCACACTCACTCCATCACTGTCACCCTGGCCTCCTCATGCACATTCCGACACCATCACAATGAACCCCATAAACTCTCTCCATTCCAGTCACTCTGACCGCCTCACACACACACTCCATCACAGTCACCCTGACTCCATCATATTCACTCCATCACCGTCACCCTGACCCCTCACACTCACTCCATCACTGTCATCTTAACCCCCTCACTCTCACACCCTCACTTTCACCCTGATCCCCTGACACTGACTCCATCACCGTCACCCTTGCCCCCCACACTCACTCTGTCACCGTCTTCCTGACCATCTCACACTCACTCCATCACTGTCAACCTGGCTTCATCCCTCTCACACAGTGAACGCAACTCTGAACCTCTCAGACTCACTTCATCACTGTCACCTTGACCCCCTCACACTCACTCCATCATAGTCACGCTTACATTCACGCTCACTTCATTGCACTGTCACACTCACAACCGCCCTCATTCCCCCGCACCATCACACTCATTTCCTCACTCAATCCCCCACTATAATACTGTGCCCCCTCACCAGCACCCCACATGATCTCCTACCGTCACGCTCCATCTCACGCTTGGTCTATCAATGTGCCGCTCACTCCCGTGCATATCACCCCACTGTCAAGCTCTCTCACCTGCACATTTCCCCACCCTCACGCCCGCTCTCCCGCACACTTGCTTAGCACCAAAGTCATTCCTTTACACGCTGTCCTACATTCTCGTTTACTCCCCTGCACACTGCTCCACAGTAACATTCACTCTCGTGTACATGCACACAGAGTGGCAGTCACTCACCTGCACAATCCTTCCCTGTGTGCTCCCCAATCTTCTCTCTCACTCACGCAAAAGGTCACCATCCATCATGCTCTCTTGCCTGCACACACCGCAACCATCACGTTCACTCCCCTACACACTCCCCCATCGTCATGCTCACTTCCCTGCACACGCCTCCATCGTTATACTCATATTTTTGCACATTCGTCCGTCATCAATCTCTCTTCCCTGCACACTCCCAACACAATGCTCACTCCCCTACACAGTCCGCCACCATCACCATCACTCCGCTGCACATTCCCCCAGCATTTGCCTCACTCGCCCCACCTTCCCCACAATCTACTTCACATCATATTACCTAAATTGCCCACTCACCCACTATCAAACCCACACCCCCACACTCTCCACACTGTCACGCTTACTACACTGCACACTGACACACTGTCATGTTCATTCCCACACACTTTGACCCACCCTCACACACTCAAAACCCCACCGTAGCGCTCACTTGCCCACAAGCCCCATTCATTGCACTCTCATGCACACGCCCCAACCATCATGTTCACCGCCCCACACACACCCACACCAACATGCTCACTCTCCCACAAAATCCCCCACATTCACACCCACTCCCCTGCTGTTTCACCCAATGTCATTCTCATTTGGCCCCACACTCAGTCGACGGCACACTTTCCCACCCTCACGCTCACTCTCGCACACAGTCGCACACAATGAAGTTCACTCACCCACTTTCAAATCACTCCCCTGTACACAGTCACACTATCACAGAAACTCCCCCACGCACTCTCCTACCATCACACTCCCTCCCTCACACGCATCACTTCCTTTGCACTCAGTCCCTGGCATACTCCCCCACCGTCACACTCAAACCACTACACACTCACCCACCATCATGCCCACTCCCCCCCACGCTCACCCACCATCATACTCAGTCACTCGCACGCTTCACTGCTGTCCACCTCACTCCCGCACTTGATCTCCAGCTTCCCACTCACTTCCCCACAAACTCCCCACAGTCCCTCTCACTCACCCATATACACCACAATGTCATGCTGACTCCCCCGCACGCTCTCTCACTGTTATTTTCATACTCCCCGCACCCTGCCCCAGTTTGCGTTCACTCCAAAGCGCACACCCCACAATCATGCTCACTTCTCCGTGCACACTGCCACTATCATGCTTACTCACCATCAGGCACTACCCAGTCACTCTCACCTCCCTGCACACACCCCAACCATCACACCTACTCCTCTGCATGCTCCCTCACCGTCACACACAATCTCCTACACACGCACACCTACTGTCACAATCAGTGTCCCAGATACTTTCCCACCGTCATACTCACTCCCCCATCAGACTCACTCCCCTGCACACTGCCACACCGTTACGCTAACTCCCCTCCCACAAACACCCGACACAACGTTCATTCCCAGGTACACTCCTCCACCGTCACATTCACTGCTCTGCACACTGCCCTGCGTTACAGTCATTCACCCACAATCCACCACCATCACACTCACTTTCCTGCAGTCTCTCCCACCGTCACACTCAATAACCTGCACACTTAAGCATCATCACACTCACGCCCCCCACACTTGTAATACATCACTCTCCCTCCGCGTGCATTCTCCCACCATCAGACCCCGCCTTTGCACACTCTCCCACCGTCACTACCCCAAACATTCACGCACCTTCATGCTAACTCCTCACACACTTCCCACCCTGACGCTGACTCCCTGACACACTCCTCTACCGTCATTGCTACACTCCGCACACTCCCTCACCATCACGCTCATTACCCGCACATACCAACACTGCCAGAGTCAATCCCTCACACAATCCCACTCTATCATACTCACTCCCTCTTGCTTCCCGACTGTTGTGCCCACTTCCCCACGCACCCTCCATCATTACTCTCACCCATATAGTCCCCCTCCATCAAACTCACTCTCCCATCATCGTTCCGACTCCCCACAAACGCCATTTCACGTCTTCCTCACTGAAATATGCCATAGTCACACTCACTCCACAAACACCGTCCCATCATTTCGTTCAATCTCCATGCACACAACCACTGTCACACTCACTCATTAGCATACACTCCCACAGTCACACTCACTCCCCCGAACACTCCTCCACTGTCATGCTTACTCATCCCACACGCTACTCCATCGTCACGGTCTCTGCCTCACATTGCCCCAATGTCGCACTCACTCAGCAGGAATTTCCACCAACGTCACACTCACTCTCCTGCATACTCCAATATCATCATGATCACTCCCTGCGGTCTGTACCATGGTCGCACTCACTCCCGCAATCTTTCCACCATCACATTCACTCCCAAACATTACTGCGCACTCTCATTCACTTCTCCGCACATTTGCCCACTGTCACACTCACAATTATCCACAATCACCCTCACTGCCTTGCGCACATCCCCACTTTCACACTCAGTCCTACACACTGCCGTACTGTACACTCACTCTCACGCACTCTCCCCCACCGTCACTGTCTCTTCCCTGCACATTTCCAAAACCACCACGCTCATTCCCCCTTCCCCTTCATCACTGTAATGCTCACCTCCCGCACACTTCTCCACCTTCACTCTCACTCCTCCGCACATACACCCGTCATCACACTCACTCACCCGCACACTCCCGACCATCACGCTCACTGACTCACTTATTGCCCCACCATTATGCTCACTCCCTCGCCCTCTTTGCCGACGTCATGCATGCACCCATACACTTCCCCACTGTCACACTTACTCTGCTGCACTCTCACCCATGGACAGCCTCGCTCAGGTGTACAAATGCCAACGTCACTTTCACTCCACCTGCACTCCCACATCTTTATGCTTACTCCCCTGCAGGCTCCATACTGTCAGACTCACACCATCACAAACTCCATTACCATTGCACTTACTCCCCATACGTTTGCGCACCATCTCACTCACATTCCACAAATCCTTCCACCGTCATGTTCACTCTCCCATACACTCCCCCACTGTCATGCTCGCACGACCACACACTGCCTCACCGTCAAGCCTACTCCCCACACATATGCCCACCATCACGCTCACTCACTCACACACTCTCCACCATCATGCTCACTCCCCTGAATGCTCCCCACAGTCATATTCTCACTCCCACACAATCCGCCATGGTCACATTGACTCCCCTCCACACGTCCCCACCATGACACTCACTACCAAACATACGCCCCTACCGACACGCACACTTCCTTCCAAACTGCCACACCGTAATGTGCAATACCCCGCACACTGTCCTACCGTCACATTACTCCCCTGCACACTTCCCCACTGTCCCGCTCACTCTTCCACACGCAGCCCCGCTGTCCGACCCATTCTTCAGCGCTCTCTCCCATAGTCATGCCATTTCCCAAAAAACTTGCTTCCATCACACTAATTCCCCAGAAACTCCATCACAGTCACACTCATTCCCCTGCATACTACTGCACCATCATGGTCACTTCACGACACTCTCCCCACCATCACATTTACTCCCCTACCCTCTTCTCCACTGTCACCCTCTCTTCCCTGCACACACCTAAATCATCATATTCACACTCCTGCACACTTCCCCCAGTCAAGCTGACTCTCCAACAAGCTCTGTCACCGTCATGCTCACCCCCGCACTCACCGACCAACGTACTTCCTCCCCCACACTCTCCCCTCAACGTTATGCTCTCTTTCCTCCCACATGCCCACATTTCCATGCTCACTCACCCACGGAGTTCCCCAACATTATGCTCTATCCTCGTAAAATTTATCACTATAACGCCTACCGTGCTACACACACCCCACGATCACGCTTACTCCCCTGCACCCGGCGTCACTGTTGCAGTCACTCCCCCTCACACTCCCTCACCATCACTTTTATTTCCCCTACACTCTCCTCCACTGTGACACGCTCTACCATTCCCACGCTAACACCATAGCCCTCACTCCTCTGCACACATCCCCATCATCATCACACTCACTCCCCGACACACTCCCACACCATCACACTTCCTCCCCACACACTCATACCGCATCACGCGCTCTCCCCCGCAAATGCCAAAAGTATCATGTTCGCTCCCCCTGAATATTTCCCCACCATCGCACTCAGTCTCCTGCACACTACCCCACGGTCCCTCTCAATCTCCATGCACAGTCTCCTACCGTCATGTTCACTCCTCATACACTCCAGCGCCGTCACACCAACTCTACTTCACAGTCCACACCGTCACGCTCATCCGCCCGAATTCTCTCTAACCATCACGCTCACTCACCCGCACTCTCCCTCCCCTGAGCATTGGTCACGTACCCCTCCCTAGTTAATTTTCTCGAACTGGCCTTTGATCATATTCCCACTCAGATCAATGAGTATCTACAATGGGTGCCACACAGTCTCTGCCGTGTGAAGCCGCCTGTTGTCCAACTCCCACCATGCAGACCCTTCCACAGCCGATGGTGCCTCCCCCACTATTACCTCCTTGCAATGACTAATGCTCTCACATTCACTGTATCCCCGAGAAAGAACATTTGTCCCAAGCCCCAGGTTGTTAAGTGAGCAACAGCCTGGCACGCCACATTCATCTTTTCTCCGCAGAATCGGCCTGAATATCCACACCCCTTTTCTGTTCCCCCTGCAACGGAATGTAAAAAGAGGATTCGAGGACGACAGAATTGGAGAGACAGAGATTAGGATGCAACGAGTGCAGAACGCAGAGAGCGCAGGAGAATGGGGAACGGAGGACAGTGAAATAGACTGTGTAAATGGAAGGCGGAGTGAGAGAATCAAAGGAACAGTGTGAACATATGAGGGAGATATGGAGGGAGTATGAAACAGGCATAGAGAGGAATTATGCAGAAGGCCAGGTCAGAGTGGGGGGACGCAGAGGTGAAAGCAAGGACAGAGTGACTTAAACCCAACTGCTGAGTTCAGGCCCATTCCCTCTCCTTCCTGTGGACCAGGACTTGGGACTGAGTCTTTCTCTCTCCAGCCCAGCTTCTTCAAAGCAAAGGCAAACAACAATACCTTTCACTCTGCTGCTTGGAACTTTTTAATGAACATTTTTGTTGTTTACAAATTGAAGTGATGGAGTACGGTCAGTTGGATGTTGCCGTTTCTCAAGTTGTGAGGAACATTCTAATGTGTCCATGTCACCCCACTGTGGGATAATGTTGGACAGACCAGAGCTACCCTCAATTTGTTCATGTAGAGACAGACTGCTTCATCTCTGAAACTCTGAACTTATTCTGCGTCACTGCATAAATCGCGGTGTTTGTGCAATAACTGAGGACCAGCAGCATGAAGTCCAATTCCCGCAGATAACGATGGAGATATGCAGGGATATTCACAATTCCCTAAATCCGGACCCACATAGAATACAGCATAAATATTTACCATAGCAGGGTGAAATTGCTCCTGCGGGCTCTACTGGTGACTAAAAATGTGTGGTGGTGAGACCATTGAGCAGCAGAATCAGGAGAAATTGGAGAGCCGGGGTTACAGTGGAGAATATGGATTCGATTGTGACCCTGATATGGGATGATTGAACACCATCTTTTGCAGCACTAAACCAGGGGCTGTTGATCAGCCAATACCGAGTTGTGAGCATAAAATACCAGAAAATGTTATTTAAACAACTCAGCACCGTCACTGCTCCCAGCACCACAACCGCTGTTTTCTCACTGCAGTATTTACTTTTCAGTTTCTGGCAGCAAATTTCCACAAACCGATCAAAGGTGAAAGTGACGGTGAACCAGACAGAACAGTCAATGGATGCATTAACTAGGACGGCATGGATATTACACACGGGGATGGAGGTGAAAAAAAACCAACTCTGCAGAAACAACGGGAATCTTTCTCAGTATCAGATCGAAGATAATGACCAGTAGATCTGCCGCTGCCATAGCCACCAGGTAACGTTTCACACATGGAGACAATCTACAATCTTTCTCATGCAGGACGTAGATTGTCAGTGCGTTAACTGTGAGGAAGGAAAACAAGCAGATTATCCATCAGCCTGTACGAAAAATTTCTAGTCTGACTGAGGACCCAGTGAGATTATCAAATGTGCAACTGTACTCAGAGAATTATTACTAAAATAATTGGAGCTGCAATAACAAATGGGAAATTCTGAATTACTGATAAAAATGTCACAAATCACAAGAAACCCTCCCTTCCCAAACACACAGAGACACGTCCGCAAGAACAGATGGTTCATGAGAAATTCCCACAAACTCGATAACTCGAGAGCATGCACAGGTCATTTCTTTACAGTTCATAATACACAGAGTGAAAAAGTTGCTAACCTGAGGATTCATTCCCAGTTCCTTGTAGACAAACGGAGTTTCGAAATTTCTGCTTTTTCGTCTAAGTTGTGGTCAATCCCGTGTCGCGAAGAAATGTAAACGCAGGGGAAACGTACTCAACCCTTTCACTGCTTGAGGGACTTCGGAACAGTGTCTCCTTCTCCTTGGAACGGGATCATTTCCCTCGGCATCTGACCGTTTGTGCAATTCACTGATGTCCGGCCGTTCACAAATAATATCAGGGATAGAATGTTTGGGAAATGTCCGTTATAAAATATTGGGTACCGAATATTCCACGAAACCTTCCGCAGCTACTTCAGCACCATTCCCCATATTTTCCTCCGCTACATTGGTGACTGTATTGGAGTTACCTGGTGCTCCCACGAGGAGTTTGAACAGATCATCAATTTCACAAATATATTCTTGCGAACCTCAATTTCACCTGGACCTTCTCGGGCACCTTATCCCTTCCTAGACCTCTCCACCTCCATTTCTAGCGACCAATTAACAATGGACATTTCCTACAAGCGCGCTGACCTCCATAGAGACTACACCTCCTTCTATCCTGCCACTTGTAAGAACGCGATTCCTTATTCACAATTGCTCAATATTTGTCCCAACAGATCCCAGGAGGACCAATTCCACCTCAGAAAAAGAACAGATAGCCGCCTTCTTCAAAGATTACAATTTCCCTTTCCACATATTTGATGATGTCGTCCAGTGCATTTCCTCCACTTCCTGCACCTGCGCCATCCAACCCCAGTGCTCCCAACGCAACAAGGACAGATACCCTTCACCTCCCACCCCAACAACGTGTATATACATTGCATCATCCTTCGCCATTTACGCCAACTACAAACAGACCACACAACTTGGAATATAGTTCCCTCCCTACCCTGATCAGAGGCCATTCCCTCCGCGACTTCCTTGTCAGATTGACGCCCGCCACCAGCCCTCATCCCACTCCCAGCACCTTCTGCTGCCACCGCAAGACCTGTAAAACCTTTGCCTACACCTCCCGAATGTTATCCATCTATGGCCACAAAGGATCCTTTCGCATCCGACAGAAAGTTATCTGTGCCTACGACAATGTCATCTACAGTGTCCTTTGCACTCAATTTGGTCTCCTGTACATAGGGGATACTGGACGCCATCTTGCAGATGATTTCAGACTACATCTCTGGTACACCCGCAGCATCACCACCACTGCTCCATGTTGAACACTTCTACTCTGCCTTCCACTCCATCAAGGACATGCAGGTCCTGGCTTCTTCATCGAGTAACAATAACCAGCTGAAATCTTGAGGAAGACGCCTCATATTCCGCTGTGGGACACTGCAACTGCACAGGGTCAATGTAGACTTCAACATTTTTCTCATTTTCCCTCGCCCTACATTATCACAATCCGAAGCCTCCAACTCGGCACCGCATCCTTGACCTGTCCTTCATCTTTCCCTTTTTCTGGTCGGCTCTCCTCTCTGACCTATCACCTTCTACCTCACCTTCACCTGTCTATCACATTCTCAGCTACCTTGCCCTCAGCCCCAACCTCTTTCCATTTGTCTCTCAAACACCCAGCCCGGAAACCTCATTCCTAATGAAGGGATGATGTTCGAAAAGTTGATTTTCCTGCTCCTCGGATGCTCCCTAACTTGTTGTGCTTTTCGAGCATTACATTCCCAGTTAGAAAACAGTCTGACACCATCCTACTCAAAGAATCAGCATGATGGGTAATATTTCATGAAGCACTATCACCATCCCTGGGTATATCTTGTCCCATCGGCAGGACAGACCTAAATGTGATGGGGGTTCCCTGGGTTAAAGTTAGGGAAGAGCATACCTTGCAGATTCCCGACATTGATTTCAGGACCCGGGAAATCTCATGCTAACAGGTCAAAGGTGGTCAAGGAAATCGCCTGAGGATGGATATATCCTGCTCCTCTCCATCCCACCTCTCAGTGGTAACTCAGTTCCCCTTGACTTTGAAAACAAATCAAAGGAAGCACTGCGGGTGAGAAGGACACAGAACGTACTCCGGGTCTGGGAATTCATGGCCATCACCAAGTGTGTCTCCACACGACCACCACTGACTGAGCAGGGAGAGACATCAAATACACAACAACCAGACTGGGGCAACTGATGGGGGAACCAAAAAGAAGGAAACATTCTCACCAAACTCCTTTTTCCAGATGGATCTGTCTCTAACAGTATTTGTTGGAGCAGCCAGCACACAGTCCTGGTGGAGGGAATATCTCAGCTGCCTCATATTGAAGATCCTGCCCACTGTGTTATGTGGCATTCCCTCCTGTGAAGTAGGACATACTTCGAAAGGACCAAGCAAATGGAAGCTGGTCCTCCATGAGACAACATGCTCTATGAGCAGCTGCAGCATCAATGGCGTTCCCTCCATCATCATGTCAGAAGTAAACTGAAGCAGGTTATTTTGCCCATCAAGAGTTTAAACAGGAACAGAATAAGGCTATTCAGCTATTCGAGCCTGTTGCTCACAATTGAAGCTGATCTTTAAATATCTCATTCCTGGTCCATTGGAAATTGCAGGGAACATTCATCCTTTCAAAACAGACACACAGGAATATGGGAGGCCTGGTTATTGAGCCGGGAGAAGGGATAAGTTAGGGATAAATGAGTCTTTATCAGTTTAGCACAAATTAACAACAGCAGTGACACAGTGACCAGTTGTGGGACCTCAACGATTTGCAACGTTTTAGAGAAATTCAACAGATGTATTCTAACTTAGATAGTCAGAAAACTAAGTTATCAAGAGGAGGTAGAGAATCTCTAATTGGATAAGCAATGGACAGCGACTTGGCAGCTGGAATGTAACGTGGGTATATGTAAAACTATGATATTTTTCAGCAAGAATAACAGTCTGTTTATTAAATAAATGTAAGGAGATAACAGGACTTAGAAACAGTGTGTACTGTTGGGTTCAGTCTGAAAGTTTCAGTCAAGGGAAGTGTTGCTCCATCTCCCTGATGGTCTGCTCCCTAATGTTCCCAGTGGCCCCACTGCTCTCGTTACACACGGGATATTTGGAAGTGGTTAGTTGGCGGCGTGGGTGGTGAGTGGTGCTGTTTTTGGTCCGTTGTCCAAGGGGATAGCCTTTATTCAGAAGGCTATCATTTCTGGCAACGTGGAGACCTGAATACGTTGGGAATGGCTGGCTGCTTTTGAATGAGGAGGCTGTGTTTGCTGCCAGGACAGTGGGTATTCACCAACATGATATACTGTACATAGGCACACTGCAACATGAATGGAGTGAGAAACGGAGGATCCAATCACAATATGAGAATAAAAGGCATTACAGATCAGCTGAAATTGTTAGGTATAATACATTTTCAATCCATAACAGAGAAACATTAAATCAGTGGAGATATCTGTCCAACACGCGACACTGTGTCGATCAAGACCTGCTCAGTCCAACCCAGAAATCTGCCGAGTGCAGAAAACTGTGCAGACCACAGCAGTGCATTTCTCTATAAACCCAAACTAGACATCTGTCCAGCACGGGGAGCTGTGCACACCACAGCATTGCCTCGATCTTTAAACTCGGACTAGATGTATGTTCATCACTGGGAGCTATGCAGAACACAGCAGTGCATTGATCTTTAAACACAGACTAGATATCAGTCCAGTTCGCCGAGTTGTGCAGAGCACAAATCCACAAATCCGGACGAGATGTCTGTCCAGCACCGGGAGCTATGCAGACCACAGTAGTGCATTGATCTATGCACCCTAAATGGATATCAGTCCAGCACGCGGACCTAAGCAGAACACAGCACTGCATTGACCACAGGTATCTGTCCACAGGTATCTGTGCTGCTGGGACCGTCCATCAGGCCGGGCAGCATGCAGAGAGCAAGAGAATCGAAGTTTCTGGCATAAACCCTGATCAGATTCCTGATGAAGGGATTATGCCAGAAATGTTGATTCTCCTTCTCCTTGGATACTGACTGGCCGGCTGTGTACTCCCAGCAGCACACTCTCAACTCTGATTTCCAGCATCTGAGTCCTCACTTTCTCATAGATCTCTGTCCAGCACTGGGAGCTAGGGAGACCGCAACACTGCAGTGATCTATAAACCTGGAAAAGATATCTGTCCAGCATTGGGAGCTAAGCAGACCACCGCACTGCATTGAATTACACACCTGGACAATTTTTCTGTCCAGCACCAGAGTCTATGCAAACCACAGCAGTGCATTTACCTACACACGCGAACTCGATATCTGTCCAACACAGGGAGCTATGCAGACCACAGCAGTGAAATTGCATCGAGGCCACCCTGAGCGAAGCAATTTAGGAGAGGTTGAGTTTAATTTTAGTTCGCTTTCAACAATTTTGATTGTTTTTTGGATATACTCTTCGAAAGTATAGTGAGAATAGATTGTAAAGTCATGAAACAACCCCAATGGCAGCATACGGGCAACCGAAGGGCATGTCTATCGCTTTCTGTTATTATCTCAAGGACAACATTACAAGGAATCGTAGAAAACTGCTCTGAGCCTTCAAAGGCATTCTTTGAAGAAGGAAACAACGTGGAATGTCGTAAAGATGGTGGCAGGGTCAGAATGTTCCAGGTTGAACGCCTATGCACCGCCCACACGTTGTGTCTTTCTTATTTATTCTATTTTCTGGAGAGTATTTTCTTGCCAATCTATTATCTTTTTAACGTGACTCCTTTGGGAATGGAGGAAGTGAGTCCCAGACCAGAGGATCGCGAGGTGAATCAGGGCTTCAAGATTTAAAGATCAGTGTTGCCTGAAGACATGTCCAAGTACTGTCTGGACACTGAGCCCGGGGCAGTCTGGAGACTGCGTCTGGTACAGTTTGAAGACTGGGCCCCGTGCAATCTGGAGACTGGGCCAAGTGTGGCTGGCAACGTGGCCCGGTGTCGCCTGTACAATAGGCCCGATGCAGTTGGAGACTGTTCCTGGCATTTTCTGTAGTCTGGCCCAGTGTGTCCCAGAGACTGGTTGTGCTGCGGCCTGGAGACTGGGCCTGCTGCAGTCTAGAGACTTGGCCAGGTGCGCTATGGAGCCTGGCCCTGGTATAGTCTGGAGTCTGGGCCCCGTGAGGCCTTAAGACTGGGCACGGTGCGGTCTAGACACTGAGCCTGGTGTGGTCTGCTGACTGAACCTGGTGTGGTCGCCAGTCTCGAGACTAGATATTGTATAATGTCGCTAGTAGGATTTGGTCCAATGAAAGATAGTAGTGGGAAGTGTTAGTTGAATCTGAGGACATGGGGAAGCACTTATTTAATACTTTTCGTCAGTATTCTCATTTGAACAGGGCAATGTCATTGAGAATACGGAGATTCAGGCTACAAGATTATATGGGATTGATGTTGACAAAGGGGAGGTTTTCGCAATTTTGGAAGATCTGAATATAGGTATTAACCCTGGGCCAGCGGGATTTATTCTGGGATCTCTGGTAAGCCAGGGAGGAGATTAAGGAGTCTTTGACTTCAAAATATATGTCATCGTTGTCGACAGGAGTTGTGCCAGAAGACTGGAGGATAGCAAAAGTTGTTCTCTTGTTTAAGAAGGGGTGTCGGGACAACGCTGGTAATTAAAGGGCAGTGCGCCTTACACCATTTGTGGTTAATATGTTGTACAATTTGTGAGAGATAAGATGTGTAATCACCTGGAAAGGAATAATTTGATTAGAGATAGTCAACATAGTTTTGTGAAGGGTAGATCGTACCTCACTCACCTTATTGAGTTCTTCGATAAGGTGAGAAAACATGTGGGTGAAGGTAAAGTGGTTGGTGTGGTGAACAAGGACTTCAGTAAAACATTTGATAAGATTCCACACGATAGGGTATTGCACAAAATACTGAGTTTTAGGATTCAAGGTGACTCAGCGGTTTAGATCAGAAATTGGCTATCTGAAAGAAGACAGAGGGTGATGGTTAGTGGGAAATGCTCATTCGGGAGGACAGTTACCAGTGTTGTGCTACAAGGACCTGTTTTGGGGCCACTGCGGCTTGTCATTTTTATAAATGATCTGGACGTGGGCGAAGATGGATGGGTTAGCAAATTTACGGGCGACACGAAGGGAGGCAAAGTTGTGGATCGTTCTGACAAATACATAAGATGCAGCGATAGACTGAGAAGTGGCAATTGGAGTTTAATGCAGGCAAGTTTGAGGTAGTTCAATTCGGAATAAATGACAACAATGCAGATTATTGAGCTAATGGTAAAAGTCTTGGCAGTTTAGATGAACAGAGAGATCTCAGTGTCCAGGGGCATACATACCTGAAAGTTGCCACTCAGTTTTATACGGTTGTTAAGAAGACATATGGTGTGTTAGCGTTTATTCGGAGGGGGATTGAGTTTCGGAGCCAAAAGGGCAAGGTTCAACTGAGAAAGACAATGGTAAGGCCGCACCTGGATTATTGCCTGTAGTTCTGGTCAGTGCATTATATGAACGATGTGGAAGCTTTGGACAAGTACTAGATGAGATTTACGAGAATGTTGCCTGTCATAGAAGGAAGGTCTTACGAGGAAAGGGTGAGTGAGGACTTACACTGTATCTGTTGGAGAGAAGAAGGTTTAAAAGTGACTTAATCGAGACGTACAAGATAATCAGAGGGTTGGATAGAATGGACAGTGACAGCCTTCATCCTCGGATGGTGAAGGCTAACACGAGGAGGCATAGCTTTACATTGAGGGGTCAGATACACAGGACTGATATTAGATATTAGATTTCTTCACTCAGAGTGCAATAGGGGAAAGGAATGACCTGCCTGCAACAGTCGTCGAGTCGCCGACATTAAGCGCATTTAAATGGACCATGGATAGACATATGGATAATAATGGAACGATTTGATTAAATGTGAATCAGATTATTTTCACCGTTCGGTGGCATTGAGTGCCGAAGGGCCTTTACTCCGCTGTCACTCTCTATGTTATTTGAGTGTCGGCCCGGTGCAGCCTAGAGACTAGTCATGGTGCATTCTGGAGACTGGGTCTGGTGGTGTCTGGAGACTGCGCCCAGTGCTGTCTGGATATTTGTCGCTGGCACAAACTGGGTTGTAATTCGAGTCAGTTCTTTCTTTCATTTTTATTCTTCTGTTGGCTAAATGTTTATAGGAGCTTCTGGGAGGCAGGATTTACATGCATTGGGAAAAACAAGGACTGATTAGGGATAGTCAGCATGGCGTTTTGTGTGGTAGAACTGGTCTTAAAAATTAGTTTACATTTTTTGAAGAGGTGACCAAGAAGATAGATGAATAGCAGTCAGCATACATTGTATACGTGGACCTTAGCAAGCCTCAACATTTGGGAGAGCTAGCCAGTTATATACAACATTGCCTTAACAGTAGGAGGCAGAGGTTCCTGGGAGAGATTTGTTGTTTCTACTGGTTGCCTGTGACCAGTGATGTGCCAAAAGGAGCAGGATGCTCCTTTTCATTGCTTTTCTAAATGATTTGGATTGGAATGTAGGAACCTTGGAAAGTAAGTTTGACGATGAAACCCCAAAATTATTTGTTATAGTGGGCAGTGAAAAAGGTTCCGGAAAAGAACGGTGGCTCAGTCGTTAGTACTGTTTCCTCACAGCACCAGGATCTCATGTTCGATGCCAGCCTCGGGCAACTGTCTGTGTGGAGTTCGCACGTTCTCCCTGTGCCTGCGTGGGTTTCCTCCCACAATCCAAAGATGTGCCAGATGAATTGGCCATGCCGAATTGCCCATAAGTTGGTGCATTAGTCAGGGGAAAATGTGTCAGGGTGGGTTAATCTTCGGAGAGTCGGTGTGGACTTGTTGGGCAGAAGGGACTGTTTCCACACTGTAGGTAATCTAATCTTGGTCCAATGGGCCGAGGAATGGCAGATGGAGCTTCTTTCTGTTTAATGTAAAATGCTGCATTTTGTTAGACACACCAGAGCAGGATTTACACAGTTAACGGTTGGGCCCTGGGCAGTGTTGTTCAACAGAGAAACTCAGGTTGCAGGTACATAGTTTTTTGAAAGTGGAGTCGCAGCTAGACAGGGTACGGACGAGGGTATTATGCACGCTTACCTTCAACTGACACGCCATTGTGTGTAGGATTTGGGACATCATGTTGAGGCTGTGAAAGAGAATGGTAAGGACACATTGGTGTATTGAGTACAATTCTTGTCGCCCTTCTATAGGAAGGATGTTATAAACTGGAAAGGGGACAAAATATTTTAAATGATGTGGCGGAGACGGGAGGTTTTGAGATACATGGCAAGTCTGTGATTTTGTTCCCTTTGCGTAGGAGGATGTGAGGTGACCCTACAGAGGTTTATAAAATCATGAGGGACACAGATAGGATGCACGGTCTTGTCACAACAGTAAGTGTGTCTGAAACCAGAGAGGACAGTTTCAAGGTGAGAGGGAAGAGATTTAAAAGGGATCTAAGAGGCAGTTGTTTCTCACAGAGGGTTGTACTTACATGTAGCCAGCTATCAGAGGAACTGGTATTGCTGAGTACAATTACAACATTTAAAAGACAATTGGATGGGTACAGGTACAGGAACGAGTTGGAGGAGTACGTTCCAAAAGCAGAAAAAATGGAAATAGTTCAGTTTAGGAAACATGGTATAGACAATTCCTGATGCTGATGTGGTGCTACAGACCACAGCAGCAGCAGACGAATGATTATATTCAACCACAATCTGCAACTTTTTCTTCTGGGGATTATCCCTCAGTCTGCCATTCATACCAAGCTGATATATGGTTCGGTGATGAGTGTGGGTGAATATTCCAGACAGAACCATGTGTACCTAAACCTGATGGCAAACCATTAAAACTACCGCACTTGCTACTTATATTCCAAACTGTTGGACTAACATCTGACAGGGCGAAATAACCCCAAGACAACAGACCAACAGTCCGGCCACATTCAGTCATAAGTGGTGATGGACGGTTAAACAACTCACTGGAGAAGATGGCTCACAAATATCCCCATCCTAAATAATGGAACAGCCCTGTATCTCAGTGTAAAAGACAAGGATGTAGTATCTGCAGCATCCCAGCCAGAAGAATTGAAGAATTGATCTTCCTAACTCCAGCATGATGCCCACAGCATCACAGATGCTCGTCTTAAATCAATTCGATTTTCTGCACGTGACGTGAAGAAACAACAGAACAAAGAAAACTGACAAAGTCAATGGGCCCTGACATCATTCCTGCAATAGGACTGAAGACTTGTGCTGCACAACAAGCAGTGTCACTCGGGAAGATGTTTCATTCCAGCTCCAACTCAGCTTTCTCTCTGGCAATGTGGAAAATTACTCAACTGTGTCCTATTCCCCAAGAGGGGAATAATTTCAATCAGAACATGTACCACACCCTCAGACTCATCACGGCAGTTAAATTCGTGTACAGTCTTCTTGACAGCTGTCGAGCTGCACAGAAACGCCAAGCAAGGTGATCAATTTTATTAAATTGCCCCGAGGTCGAAAGGATAAACCCAGATGGAATTAACGATTTTGAGATGCCGGTGTTGGACTGGGTTTTACAAAATTAAAAATCACACAATCCCAGCTTATAGTCCAACAGTTTTAATTGGAAGCACTCGCTGTCGGAGCGCTGCTCCTTCATCGGGTTGTGTACATTTGGAGTTTTTGCTTTTTAACCCCGGATACAGCACCGATCTTTAGCCTCCGTATTGGAAAAGGAGACGGAAGTATAGTCCTACCGACGCTCTAGAGGCCTCCTTCCTAACATCCGACAGATTGCGATATGCTTTACAGAGCTTTCCCACAGATTGTACAGAAAGATCGGGAAACGAGTGAGCCATTCAACACATTATGCATCCCCCATTCCAGTTCATGGCTGAACATCTCCCTCATGCATTTCACCCCTAAAATGCATCCCTTAATATTATCAACAATTGGAAAAATATTAAATATCATCTTCAGTAGTCCCTTCGATCCATCGTTTTGTGCTCCCATTCAATGTAATGATGATGATCCTTTATCTTCAAACCATGGTCCTGCGCTATCTCTTCCCATTTAGTGTCTATGCATTTTCAGTGCGTTTTGTCTCACAGGCCTGAGTGGGAGAGAATTCCCAAGGTTCAACAGTCTCTGGGTGCAGACATTTATTGTCGTCTCAATGCAGAGTGGCCTGGCTGTACCTCATAATGTGGCCTCTTGTTTCAGAAATCCCAGCCAGGGGAATTATCATCCTTGCTTCGAATCTGTCTCACCATCACAGGATTATATTATTTACTCAGATCTCCACTCATTTTCCTAAACCCTTTGGAATACAGGTTCAGTCCACATAAATTAAGTTCCCACAACACGCCTGATATCCCAGAGATCCTTCACTGCACTCCCTGAAGGTCGGTTTTGTCCTTTATTAGGTACAGAAATCAAAACTGCACATAATATTGCACAATGTTAGATATGTGTTCTTACCAAATTGCAGCTGCAGTAAGACACCCTTACTCTTGTGTTCAAATTCCCTTGAAATGACTGTCGACGCACCATGTATCTATCTAAATGTTGCTTTCAGTGACTAGTGTACAAGAAGATCCAGATTATTTCCGATCTTGCAGCTTTCCACTTCGTGTGTATATGTACACTAGTCACTGTGTCAATGTCATTCCCAGAACTGATCTCTGGCGCCAGAACTCACAGCTGTGCATGAACCTCGACGGTCTGTGCAGATGAAAACAAGAAAATCCGCAGAAGTCCCTTGAAAATAATATTTTTAACCAATCCCTTTTCAAATGGCAGGCTTCAGTTCTATTATTCCCACTAAAGTACACAATATCACATTTACACATATTGGTCTTCATGTGCCATGTACTTGTCCATTCACTCAACTTGTCTCAGTCACCTTGGAGCATTTTGATATCCTCCTTACCCACTCATAGTCAGACACCGTTTAGTGCTGTCAACAGGCTTGGATATATAGCATTTGGGACCGAGAACCCTATGTTTGAGGTGTATTGGGAATACCTGAGGCCCAAGGCCCAATTACTGTCACACACCACGATACGTCCACTCCCAAAAAAAGTGTTCGCGCACTCATGGATCAGTGCAGAAGCCCCCTCTGGACTTCCCAGTTTGCTGCCCTTCAATGAGTATTCCCCTGTCTGCGTCTTTACTTCTGAGGTGTATCACCTCATATTTATCAGTGTTACTTTGCATCTGTTATTGATCTGGCCATTCCATCTACATGTTCCTGTTACATAAGACCTTCCTCCTCACTGTCAAACAAACACTTACTAACCACATTCCCTCACAACCCTCAACATTCACATCTCCATTATGTTAGAGTACCCCAAATAGTAAGTGACACAGCACTGATCCTTGTGTTATACGTCTCCAGTCACACAAACAGCCTTCTGCTACCACCCTCCTTCTCCTTCCACTGAGGTAGTTTTGGGTATAACTTGCCAATTTAACCTTGATACCATAAGATTATAATTAATTTATCAGTTTCCCATGCGGGCTTTGTCAATGGACTTGGTGGTAAAACCATTAAAAGATCTCCTTGAAAAATTCCAAGAAAATTCATGAGGCATGACTTGCTCCGATAAAACCAAGGTGACTGTCCTTGATGAAACATTGCCTCTCAAATGGAGATCAATTTTATCCTTCTTTATATTCTCCAATAGCTTCCCTAAAAGTAAACTGTTATTCACTGATCTATAGTGCCCTGGTCTTTCTGCACCACCCTTCCAATACAGTGTAACCGGATAAAATGCATCCGGATCATTTGTCCAATTTTTAGATCAGCTAAAACCATCAATCCATGACTATACCTTATATCAATTTGCTCAATAGCTTCCCAGTCCATCTTCTCAAATTCTGTCCATGCCTCCTCCTTCATATACAGATTGTTCTCTTGCTTTCTAATGGGTTCTAACTGTTCGCATGTAATATTATTCTGCTTGATGTCCTTGTGGAAAATCTTAGGACTCTCCCCAATCATGCCTGCTCCCATTCTCCAACTCCCTGTTTTATTCAGCCCTTTCTGTGTGAAGCTTCTCGTTTTCATTAAGATTGCTTCTCAATAGTTGAAATTCTAGGTAACACAGGCCGAGTTCCCTCACCAGACAATCTTGCCATCTGTGGGATTAATCTGGAGAATGCCCATTCAGTTAACGTTCCCAGTATATTCTTCCCTAGATCAGGACACCGAACCTTTACACAGTATTAAAGTCACAGTCTCAGCAACACTCGGCGTAAGCGAGGCAAGACATATGTACCTTTAATCAAAGTAAATAACTGCAGATGCTGGAATCTGTAGTGAAAGCAAGAAATGCTGAAGATCACAGCTGTTCAAACAGCACTAATGGAGAGAGAGCAAGCTAATGCTTCCAGTCTGGATAACTGTTCGTCATCTACATTCAGATTCCCATTAAATAAAGGTAAACCTGAAATAGATCTGCATGTTTCCACGTGATTCTTCAATACCCTTTTATTCAGTTTCTTTCGAATAGCGTGCTTTGACATTTCTTTAAAAAATCCTCCGGAATATACAATTATATCAAATCAGTTGGTTCTCCATTGTTTTATATCTACAAGCGATATCTTCAAGAAAAAATGTCTGAAAATTATAACTTCCCTTTCTTGAAGTTTGCTATTATTTTCTAAATGACCAATACCACGTTTGGTATAACAGATTTAAACAGATTCCCTCCTGTGCATGACAAGTTACTTGGTCTATACTTCCCCTCTTATCCTCTTCTTCCCTTTTTGGATCGTGGAATGCATTTATAATCTTCCAAATTGCACAGGAGAAGTACTGTGTTGCCTAATGCAATCAATCTGTGCATTGCTTCCTTCTCTAAACTTTCATTATGAAGTACATTTGGTCTGTCAGACTTACCAATCACTAACCCGGTTATGTTTTCAAACATACCTCGTTACTAATATGAATGAGTTGAGTCTTTAGTTACACAAGTCTCATGGTCACTTTGTATTTCTGGGAGATGTTATGTATTCCTCCACGAAGACAGAAACAAAATAACGAGTTAGTTTCCCTGCAATTTCTCTTTTATCAGCAATAAATTATCCTATCCACATTTGTTCCACACTGCTTAACATTTCACGTGGCTTTAACTTTCCTTTCAAATATTGTCCTAAACTTTGCAAAGGTCTTTATGGTTCTATTTAGTTTGCATTCTTGATGTCTTTTTAATGTCCTTATCAATTTCTTAGTCCTCCCTTGTTCCAATGAATCCATAATGTCTGCCATTTTTCTGAACGACTTTCCTTGATATAATAAAATTTTTAACTCCGTCTGTTAATCATGGTTGAGTCACCTTACCCTTTTGCTATATGCGCCTTGGAGGATATATGTATACTGTCAACTTACAGTGTTTTGATAATTGAAGGGCAGCACGGTAGCTCAGTGGTCATCACTGCTGCCTCACAGCACCAGGGACCCGGGTACAATTCCCGCCTCGGGCAACTGTCTGTGTGGAGTTTGCACATTCTCTCCGTGTCTGCGTGGGTTTCCTCCAGGTTCTCCGGTTTTTTTTTCCCACAGTCTAAATATGTGCAGGTTAGGTGAATTGGTCATTCTAAATTGTGCACAGGGTTAGGTGTAGCGGAATCGTTCTGGGTGATTGGTGTGGACTTGTTGGGTCGAAAAGCCTGTTTCCACACAGTTGGGAATCTAATCAACAGAAAGTGCCCACCTTCCACTGTATATTTCTGATGCACTTTTAAAGTTGCCACCTTGCTCCTCATGCATTCATGACTCTAATCAGATACACGTAATTTAATTTAAAAAATACTTTGTATTCAAATATCATGTAAAATTCAATATATTAAGATGGTTATTCCCAAAAGCTCCTTTTCCACAAGTTTTTCAAATAGCTCTTCTGATCACACAACAGCAATTTCTAAATAGCCTGATCTCGAGTTCACTGTTCAACAAATTGTTCAAGGAAAGCAGCTCATACACACTCATGAAACTGATTTTACCAGCATAAACATTAACTTGGATTCACATTGTTTAGGTGCGGTTTTAATGTCTCCATAATTGCTGCAGTACCCAAAATCTTGCATTTCTATTTTCCTATTTTGTAACATACGCACCATTTGTGTCACAACATTGACGCTGATAAATAAATCCCGTCAATATTTGCTTATCTTTGCTATTTCTAAGCTCCACTTTAGCAGATTCTGTGGAACCTGACCGACTTGGGATCGAAGAAAATTAATGGCCGATTCAGGCGAAAGTTTTTGGCGAAGGCATATTTGAACATTGACATAATCTCGCTGTATCCTACACGTCCTTCACAAGTGTCATTCTGTCATTTTCACCAGTTCTCCCATTATGCTCGTGGAGTAGAGATGAGCAAAATATTTCAACAATGCTGTGCATTCCCCCAGGCAACTGAAACCGCTCTAAGCTGGGTGAGAACTTTGCACCAGGGTGGTAAAGTGTTGTTGCTGCTGCGCAGGATCTTAGTGCAATCACACCTGGAGTAGCGTGTACAGATTTTATCTCCTCACTGAGGAAAGGATATTTGAATTAACCAAGAGATTGTTCCCTTAACTTATTTTCGCCGTGAAGATTTTGATCATAGAATCACTACAGTGTGGAAGCTGGCCATTTGACCCATCGACCCCACATTGAGCCTCAGGAGACCATCACATCCCAACCCGAAACACTGTCCTCGCCCAAACAATCTCTGTAACACTGAATTTTCCATGATTAGTGCATCTAGCCTGCACATTCCCGGACATCCAGGGTAATTTAGCACACCAAATCCACCTATTTAGCAAATTGTGGGACAGTGGTCAAAACTGGAATATCAAGTGGAAACCTTGGCAGACACGGAAGAATGTGCAAACTCCACATAGATGGTTAACTGAGGCGGGAATTGAGCGCGGGTCTCAAGCACTGTGAGACTGCAGTGCTAACGACTGAGCTACACTATGTCGGTCTTAGAACTTGCCTACATAATGAAGATTAAATTACAGTGTGGAAACAGGCCCTTTGGCCCAACAAATCTACACCGACCCGCCCGAAGCGCAACCCACCCATACCCCTACATTTAGCCCTTACCTAACACTACGGGCAATTTAGCACGGCCAATTCACCTGACCTGCACATCTTTGGACTGTGGGAGGAAACCGGAGCATCCAAAGGAAACCCACACAGACACGGAGAAAACGTGCAAACTCCACACAGTCAGTCGCCTGAGGCGGGAATTGAACCCGGGTCTACTGGCGCTGTAAGGCAGCAGTGCCAACCCAGATGTTGAGCTAACTGGTCTATAGTTCACATGTGGAGATATTGATAGGCGGCACGGTGGCACAGTGGTTAGCACTGCTGCCTCACAGCGCCAGAGACCCGGGTTCAATTCCCGCCTCAGGCAACTGACTGTATGGAGTTTGCACGTTCTCCCCGTGTCTGCGTGGGTTTCCTCCGGGTGCTCCGGTTTCCTCCCACAGTCACAAAGATGTGCAGGTCAGGGGAATTGGCCATGCTAAATTGCCCGTAATGTTAGGTAAGGGCTAAATGTAGGGGTATGGGTGGTTGCGCTTTGGCGGGGCGGTGTGCACTTGTTGGGCGTGTTTCCACACTGTAAGTAATCTAATCTAAAGGAGCAGCACACACTTGTTTCTACCTAGGGATGTTTCCCACGGGAGGTGAATGCGACAACTACACATTACAGAATCACAGTGTGGCCGCTGACTTTCTGAAGGCTCTGCGTTGTCCCTCATCATAGATCACTTTGTAAGAAACAGATTACATTTTTGTCATGTTCAATTTAAACATAGCTCACTCACACGAAGATTCAGCATAACACGCAATTAGCGCAAATGGCAGTGATGGGATACAAGTCCACAGCTACTTTCACAGTGAAGCTTAAAAACAGCGCCTTATCTTGCTCGGTCACAGGACCACGCAAAACTGAACCCATGAACAAGATTTGAATCGAGCTCCTGAGGATACTACTACATTTCTGGCTGCATAGGGAAGTGCACACATACCAGTGCACAATCACCTCAACTGAACACGACATTGTCTGATTGGGGGACAAGCCCTGCTTATAGGAGTGGGAGCACTGTTACCTTGAAAGAGATAGAGACAGCAAGAAAGAGATTAATCCGAAAGAGATTACTTTGCTAAATCTATCACTTTGCTAACATTTTAAGTAGACAACCTAATTATGCTGGATTCTGCATGCAAACAGCTGGCCCTTACAAGTCTTGCAAAACTGTCAGATTCAGCAATAGTCAGGGAAATCATGAACTTTATATAACGAGCCGAATGTTCCCAGTTCTTGTCCTTGATAAGGATAAGCAAAATGTAGTACAAAATGAATATGTGAAAGTTGTGCAGTCCCTCACATACAGCGTCTTGCCAAATGTATTGAGCCTCTGCAGAAGTTACAATAAAGCTTTCCCTTTAGTCTTGCTAGCATTTGAATCGAGTCGATTTAATTTCCACGACTGCAAACTTGGGGGCTCGTCCGGGACCCCGCGACTGGGTAAGATCTGAGTATTCCCAGGAGGTGTCGGTGCCAGCGCATTGAAGGACTTTCGCTTCATCTTGAACGTTGAATTTGCCCCTTTGCGTGAGAGGACTGGGAATCTGTGGATCGCCCCACCACCAGGATTTCAATCGAATAGGGCCGGGGTAAGAGTTTTGGCTTAACTAATCATATTTAGAGAATCATTCTCTGAGAATAAATAAAGCAGGAAGAGTTTCCAGCGAACTTGCGCTCGGTATTCGAGTAAAACACAAGGGATGGGATTGCTGACTCTACAGTGCTTTATAGACAGTAAGTTTAAGGGTAGTTTTAGACTTGGAACCACCACTTCCTGAGTTAGACTCGCCAAAGACATGCCGGACATGTCGTTTCTTGGTTTGCGAACTCCAAGACATTTAGGCAGACGCGCCCATTTCGAGAAGGCACCTCCAGAGGTGAAAGCAAGTCAGAAAGGAAAATATAACAGTAGAGAGAGAGAGAGCTGAACACTTTTCCAGTAAAGTTGAAATGGACTCCAGCAAGAGCAAACAAAAGAGGGTCCTGAGAGGACTTGGAATGGTCAACCAAAAGTACAGAACATGTTAAATAATTATAGCCCAGAGTCTGTAAAGCAGTTAGAATTGTGGATCAAGGAATGTGGTTTTTCGGAGGGTGCGAGTTTTAGTTGAAGGCAGTTGGAAATATTGAAGTCACGGTTGGAGGTGAGAGAGAAGAAGAAACGGAAGGGAAGAATAAAACCTGTGAACTGGAGTGCTTATAACGTGTGGAAGGCTGATGCTGATATCAGGGAAAGGACAGATATCAAGTAAAAGATAGATCAGATACGCGTATAAACACGAGCACACATGCAGACGTGCGCGGAAAACAACCTTATGAAGCTGTACAGTGTCTTAAATCTGTTCCAGATCCTGACCATGATGACTGCCCTCCGAGACCTACAACCCCTCTATGAGATCCACCTGCCGAAGGTTCCAAGTCAGCGGCCGCCGTCTTCGGGTCTGCTGGATCATCAATAGCCTATCGTACCTGCAACCAATTGAAGCAAGAAGCCTAAAATGAGGACGGCCACTTCAAGACTGATAGACATCCAGGGCCTGCTCACGATCAGTCCACGATTGACGATATGTCAGACAGCGAGAGTACTCACGTGCGATCATCTAAACAGGTCGTTCTGCAAGCACTAATGGTTGAGATTGCAGGTCCAGAAGGGCGCCCAGTGCTGGTCCACTGATCATGGACCATGAAAGATTTGGAATCTGCCTATGGGCAGTTGCCTGACCCACGCGAGGTTGGAGCTAATAAGTTTGCTGAAAAGTAACAAAGTTCTGTGTCAAGACATCTCCTTGGACAGACACTGTTGCCGATGTCACCACAATCAATTATAAATGGTCAGCCGTAAACGTCCATGCCAGATCAACCAACCCACAAGCGTAAGAGAACAGAGACTTAAATGCTTTCGCTCCACGATGGAAGCCGCCTGTGGGGAGGCATTCCCAGTGCGAATGGATATGACCAAATTGGAACGTGTAAACAACAACAAGATGAGACAGTGTCCCAGAACCTTACGCGCCTCAATGAAGTCCATAATGCCCTTGGTGGACGGAGACCATCCGAGGACATGACGGCAGCAGAAATCACACCGTATGAAGCACACCTGAGGAACAGCTTCATCAATGGAATGAAGGGCGAAATAGTCAAAAAGGTAAAACACACATGTATTACCTGGGACACTAGAAAGCTGAATGTGATAGAACAGCATGCGATACATGCTGAAATAAATGCTGACCCACGGGAAGGAGAAGCAGAAACTAAAGATGGAACAGCAAGGACATAAACCTCAGCTTACTATGATGCAAATGGTCAGCCGTTGGAGGGAAGTACTGCAGGGAGTGAGGCAGGTGAGGAGGTCGCGGAAGAGGAAGACGAAGTGGTCATAGAAGAGGCGCTGGCAGAGGTAGATCTGGTGGGTGCTTTGTTTGCGAAGCAATGGACCGCTGGGCGAGACAGTGTCCATTCAGACAATCCCAATCGGCCCTGGAGGCTGGACAGCAGGGTGACTGACAGGGGAATGCTGAGGTGGAGGTGGGCAGCCCACAAGGTACAGGTAAGCTTCCTTCCCTAAAGCTCGGCAATGAAGTATCGCTTATGCTAATCTCTTCTGCTTAACGTCCGGGCACTGAAACAAGTCCCAATGCCATTTTGAGCACTGAGATTGTGAAGTGTGGACTATATGTTCAATATAACTATGATGCATATAAGTCGATGCCTACCTCCATGTTATATGTGGAAGGTACATCAGTTATCTTTTTGGTAGATACAGAGGCAACATATCACGACCTTAAATTAAGCCAGTTCAGAGAAACGACGGAAATAAAGATGAGTGGAAGGCTCCTGAACACAATGTGTGCATCAGAAGTCGTGATATGAGAGAGATTTTCGTCACCCCAAATTTGTGAACCGAGTCCTGGGGAAGCATTCCAACGCTTATTTTTGTTATCTGAATTCTGTCCTTAAAGTTTGATAGCTCGGGATATCATAGTCAGTCTGGGGTTGGATTTGCTCAGTACCCCGAGTGTTTGCACGTAGTCCAAAGGGAATATTTACCCGTGCAGGCTGTAAAATACGACCCACGACCCCTGATGTATGTCTATGAGTGGTGATTAAGCCAAAGAACGATACGTTCAGTGAGTGATTCACTCGCCTTGGGAATAAGTAACCATGTTAATCCTATTAACACCGATAATCTTGCTGGTGACGCGCTGCACAGCACATATACACCACGATGGCCCTGAGTAATCATATTGAAAGGATTGGTTCAGGATATTCTTTAAACCAGATCATTTGTTATTGTGCGAAATTTATTGGAATGAACACAGATGTGCAGTCAGTGTGAACTTATTTGAAGTATCTATAACCGCAAGCAGACACTTCCTTTTTGATGTGCAAGGCTCTTTTTCCTCACGTGTCATTGACGAAGGCGTCCAGAAGGAATTGGGACCATGGGTGCTAAAGGCACAAAGGTTGGAACTTCAGGGACAATGTGGGTATCTGGTTCAATGCAGATATGTGGACACATAGGAAGAAACCAAATTGGCTAACTCAGGAAGATCGGACAGTCCAGATAACCCCCGCTAGTCCTGAAGAGCATAGGAGGGTACACTGACGTTTCCCTAAGATAGAAGTCTCGGACCCAAGATTAAAACGGCTTCGACTGAGTTGTGGGCAAAAGGCAAACATGGTGTGGGACTCATACGAGGCTGTGAACCCAGAAGTCCGAGTATCGTCCTTGCAGAGCACAATAACCGTTAAAACCCGAGGCCATAGAAAAAATACTCCAGTCTTTGAATCCATCCTAAAGGCTGCAATGATAATCCCCTGTGAAAACTCACCGGTGAGAACTCCCATTTTTACGGTCAAGAGGCAAACATTCCAGTTGAACCGGAGGAATGGAGGTTTGTTCAAGACCTGCAGGCTGTCAATAACGCTGTTGTTCCAAGTGCCCCAAATGTTCCCAACCCCTATGTAATAGTAACTCAAGTTTCACAGGACAGTAAATGGTTGTCTTTTGCGGATTTAGCAATGCCTTCTTTCGTGTACCAGTTCACACAAATAGGCAATTCTGGTTCGCGTTTATATTCAAAGGGAAATCATATAGCTTCACACGACTTTGTCAAGGTGACTATGAGTCCCCCACCATATTTAATGAGGTTTTACGCAGAAGTCTGGAGACTCTAGTTTTTACCCCGGGGTCAGCACTTCTGCAGTATAATAGCAGCACTGACAGAGGAACAATGTGAGAAGGATACACTTGCATTGCTCTGCCATCTAGCGAGGGAAGGGCAGAAAGCTAGTCTTGCAAAGCTACAATTTGTGCAAAACAGGTGAAGTTCTTCGGTCACTTAATATCTGAACAAGGGAAGGCCATTGATCAAGACAGATTTCAAGCAGTTCAGCAAATTCCAATGTCTCACACGAAGAAACAAGTGCTATCCGTTTTGGGCATGTGCTCCTACTGTAGAATGTTTATTCCACATTACACACTCCCTGATGCGCCCCTAAGTGACATAACCGATAAGAAAGGTTTTCAGAGCCTGAGTCCGTTACAATGGACCCCAGAAACCGAGAGTGCATTTGTTGAATTAAAAAGGGGGCTCCAAACTGCACCTACACCGGGATTCCGAATCCAAACAAGCCTTTTGTACAAACCGCAAATGAGAAGCGTGACTGCATGACATCTGTGCTGTTGCACGATCATGGGGGAAAATTGACACTGGTAGCTTATTTTTCGGCTAAGCTGGTCCCCGTAGTAGCAGGATTGCCTCAATGCCTGCAAGCCATGACTGCAGCTGAAATTCTGTCGGCGGCAAGGACGGCAGCACAGCAGCCGCCAAGTGATCAATTTGACATGTTTATGACAAAAATTTGTACCCCAACAGCAGACGTACGAGTGTTACAGACAAAGGGCCTCGCTGGAAGAAAAGCGTGAGTGGACTAAAGCAGGGTCCAGCGAGAGAAAAGAGGAATGGTGTGGCCCCAATGATAAACCTTCCCTATCACGATCATTACTTCCATTCTATGCCAAACTAACACACGGTAAGGACCATGTGCCAAAAGGTGGAGGCATGACAGTATTTCGGCACAATGGTACACTAAGGGATTTAATCATTACTCCCAGAAATATTGTGAAGGATGTGTTATCTGTGCCACTAGTAATGTGTGGAGGGGATTGCAGATGAGTCATGCAGCACACCCCCAACCCCAAAGACTCTTCGAACATTTCCAGATGGATTTAATTGACCTAACGCTCAGTGAAGGGAAAGGGTATTATCTGGTAAAAGTTGATGTGTTTTCCACATAGGTGGAAGCGTTCCCCGCGTCTAATCATGATGCCAGTGTAATAGCAAAGGTTTTGCTAACTTAAATAATTCCGAGATGGGGCAACCCTGAAAGGCTTAGTAGTGAGAATGGGACACCATTTGTCAGTAATTCCCGACAGGAAATCAGTGATTATTTGGGAATAAACATGAAACAACACTGTGCCTATCACCCAGCGAGCGTTGGGACAGTTGAAAGAGAAAATGCTACCCTAAAAACTAAATTGAAAAAATGCTGTGAGGAACTAGTGAGTCCATGGACAAAGGCACTTCCAATTATATTAATATATATGAGATATATGAGGAGAGGGAGAGCTAATTTCAGCCCGTTTGAGATTTTGTTTAGTAGGCCTCCCAATACAGGTATTCGACCAAGACCCACGGTCAGACAGATAACAGACCACTGTGAGGGTGAAATGTTGTGAAACTCTCTACACTTTTGTTTCAAATGCGGAATAAAGTGAAAGCAGCACGTTCCCAACCAGCGGAAGGGAAGCTGCACGATCTAGGACCTGGAGCCTGGATAGTGTTGAATGACTTCAGGAAGAAAAACTGAAGGCGAAGGGATGGCTGGGACTGTTTCATGTGTTCCTCACGACACAGACAGCTGTGAAGATCGCCGAAAGTGCTCCGTGAATACACGCCAGCCATTGCAAACGTGTAACTGGGCCTGAGGAGACATCGGACAGCAGCAGAACCGATTAAGTGCAAGTAGTAATTAGAAGCCTCGCACGCATATGGGGATGCCCTGTTAGCAAGCGCCCTGGTAGTACTGGCGTCTGAGATACAGATGCAGATGATAATCTTATATGATGGTGCAATAAGAACATTCACATATGACCCATGGCCGTTTACAAACCAACAAGACAATAAATTGGATAATAAATATTTATGCAGGGATTCTGGTGGCGCTAGTGACTGGCACTTTGAATTAGCTATCACGGCTACAGGGACAACTGACCCGGGAACTACGTATTCTATTATCAAGGTAGGAGGTGCCGGGGAGAAAGTGAGGTCTGCAGATGCTGGAGATCAGAGCTGAAAATGTGTTGCTGGAACAGCGCAGCAGGTCAGACAGCATCCAGGGAACAGGAGAATCGACGTTTCGGGCATAAGCCCTTCTTTAGGAGGTGCCAGGGCACAGATGATAATATCCAAGACTCAGAATAGCGATGAGGGAGTCTGTGAAATAGATAGACCCTTCTCTGACATCATTAGGCAGGTGAATATAGTGGCTTAGTCACACCTCCACCTACCCCCGAGATGCAGTGCAGTATTCCAGATAGTAGCACCGGGGCATGGCAACCAAACAAACCAAATCATGGACCTAACCCCAAGCAGGGCAGAGTGCATTAATGTCACGCCCGAACCCGGAGGGAATCGTCAGCCAACTCGGTATTGGAATTGGCCCTGCAGGAGGTAAATGGTGTAAATGCGACGCCAGTAGGTTGGGAGATGCGAAGGACCATTGCTAGATGCGAAGGGAGCAGAGCATGTGTTTTGGCTCTAATACAACACCGGAAATTAGGCGTTGGCTACTTGCATACACGCCAGCCATTTCTGGCGGCACTGCCCATCGGTGGACTGCTGAACGAATTACAGAGAGCCTGGGGAGAAATGCTACCTGTCTGCTCCCGCGGGCGGCGACTACCCTGCCACTGATAAGGGAAGCAATTAGGGCAAACCTCGCGCCACACCCAGATATCAAGGCCAACTGCAGTCCCTAGGCTGACACGTTTCTGACCACAGCCTCCTATATGGTGGAAGGGAGGGGAGAAACGTGTATTTGCACAAATGGCTCACCGCCCTCTAGAGAGGATTAGGGGTATTTAATACTACACGTTCTCCTAGTTGTAGGACTGGTAATGCACATAATGCTTTGTATAGGACACTGCTTGTGTACCTGGCTACGCCGTTTGCTTATGAGTGCAGTGATATTCCAAATGGTAAAACAATCAGTGGCCCCACAACAGGAGGTGTCCGATTGCGAGGACCACACCATACCCTGACGTTGACGAGTATGACGTGTGAAAATGGGTTGTGTACAGGGCACACAAGGGCAAGTGATGACATCAACACATAGCTGTGTTACAGGTAGGAAAAGCCTGGTGCTACCTAAGCAATTTGGATGTAGCACGATGTCGCTTTGTATAGTTTTTTTTTGGTGTTTTTGTAAAATGCCAAAAGGGGGAGATGTAATGGAAAATTAACACAATTAACATTTGCCGTGAAATCTGAAAGAGAATACTTTGCTAAATCTAATACTTCGATAAAACTAACACTTTGCTAAAATTTTAAGTACATAGCCTGACTTTGCTCGATTGTGCAAGCAGACAGTTTGGCCTTGCAAGTCTTGAAAAATCAGTCACATTCAACAGGAGTCAGGGAAAACATACGCAATCATAGCAAGAGCCGAATGTTCCCAGTTCATGTCAGTGAAATGCAGTATAAAAAGAATATGCACAAGTTTTTCAGCGCCTTACATGCGGCATCTTGCAAAGTGTATTGGGCCCCCTGCAGAGGTTACGGTAAAGCTTTTGTTTTCCTTTTGCTCGCATTTGAGTAATGTCGATTTAATTTCAACGACACACGTTCAACAAATAACCGTCTCCTTCTGCATCACGAAGTTGGATCAACAACCTGATGGAACAGCAACATGGGATTTGAGAGAGGTTTAACAAGGTATGGTTCATGTGAGGTGCAGACTCTGCTAGGTTATTAACCCCCGATCTACCTGTTTATTAAGGAGGAACTCCAATAAACTAAGCCACAGCGTCACGTTAAACTAGGAGAGAGGGATAAGCAGATTGATCCAATACCTCTTAAAGTTTACAAGAATGACAATGGTCTTGTTTTAGGGCTCAGCAATGGAAAACAATTACACATCAAATTCAGGAATCCGTTTCACTTCTCGAACCTGGAACACAGGAACAGCAGAAGGAGATTATTCGAAACTGTTACAGTAGATTTAGCAGGAGGATGTTTCGTGTCTGGATCCTGATATAGTTTCAGGAACAGGCCAATCAGCACGTCCACACTCCAACACAGGAGCCATAATAGACCATGCAGCACCTAGATCGTGTTAAACACAACAAGATGAGGCCATTCTGCCTTCTAAGTGCTGCAACACAAGAACTGGAAGACGCCACAAAGTCACTGGAACTTTTCACACTAGGTTACGGCTATTCAGTCGATTGAGTCAATTGCACAATAATAGCAGACGGACATGAAACCATTTGAGATGGTTTCTTATTTGAACAAGGGGGGCAATTCATCCACATTTATGTTCTTTGGGAACAGGAGAAGACCAATCACACCGTCGTTGCGATTTCACGGATATAGGAGGCAACTGTTCAGTTTCTCCAGCCTGTTGTGAAGAAACATGAGGAGACACTTCAGCCACTTGAAATGGTGCAGCAAGTTTCCATATGTCCCCAATCCTCACATGAAGAAAAAGCAGAAGGCATTCACGTATTGTTTGGCTTGGTCATGAACAGGAGCAGGAAATTCAGCTCTTTGAGACCATAATATAGGAACACCAGGACGACATTCAGCGTATCAAGACTATAATGTAGGAACACCAAGAATCCCATTCAGCACTCGAGTGTGGAAAGTAGCAACAAAGTGAGTCTAATCAACCACTCGTGCCTCTTTCGCGGCAATTGCAGCTGAGATTTTTGCCGTCTTGTGCCTGTTACACAGGAATTGAAAGGGAATGTGGAGACTATAGAAAGGGAAGAACTTCTATTACATTCGGAAGCCAAACACCCAAGTTCAGGGAACGATACAGAGAGACATAAACATTCGGGTTAAAGATAGAAAGAGATAATTAAGACAGAAACAGAACATGTTGAAATATGGGGGAAAACACAGGGGAGTACTTCTAATTGGAGGAGTGAGACCTTGCTAGATCCAATCACAAGAAAGAGACCATTGATTAAAGGCAGTGCCAAATCAACTGAAACAAGTTGTTACATTATATTCTGAATCTGCCTCACAGAACAAACGCAGACGGTCTAAACTGAGATAGGTTGTTTGCTCAGAAAGGAGAGCGGTGAAGACTATGTTCCTGTAATTCTCAGTAAGCTAGACTATCTGCCCAGCATGGGGAATATTGAAAATCTTGGACAGTATATTGCTGCAATAGATATCTGTTAAGCATGGGAAGATTTGTAGTCCATACTGTAAACGACTGTGAATGGGGCTCCCAAAACTTTATGTTTCTGTATCTCCATGCATCAGCTTGATGCAAGGTCTTTTTTCATGTGTGCATTCGTGTGTGTATAACAGAGGCGATGATAGATGTGAAAATCATTGTCTGAGAGAGAACACATATGGAGAAAATCAGTTCAAGTATGAACAATAGGCGAGTTGGGGATGATACACAGAGAGGGACTGAGAAACAGTTAATGGACAGGTGTGAGGATATGCTTGAGAGTATTAAAGTAAAGGCATTGCCAGACCCAATAACAACATCAGTGCGCAAAGGAATGACAGAACTATGGGGAATTTTTTGTGGGTTCAGATAAGAGCCGTATGGAATTGACGCAGATTAGCTTCTGCAGGTTTGAAGCTGGGAGTTTTAGCAGCAGATTATTGGCTTCATTAAGACTGTCTGTCATAGCGCAAAGTTCAAACAGCAGATGCGATGAGCCAGAGATGTATATCCTACAGGTGTCAGTAATTATAATTAGGAGTGGGCAGGTTATGGTGCAGAAATCAAATCAGGACCAAAGGGATCACTACTGTTGCCAGTTATTTGTTTCAGCCTCATATATTTGTCAAGGATGAGATGGAGTCGAAGGAAGGAAATTGAGTTTGCAATCAGAATAGAAAACAGTGTTCTATGCTCCCAATATTTAAATATCAAGGGCAGTGATACAATGAAACATGGTTCACAGCTAAAATTGAGTAGGTCAACATACAGACCCATGAGTAACACTGCACGAAGCAATGAAGGAGATAGTGAATCATCAAGTTCACTGATGCAGTTAGTACAGCTTTTTAAAGTGGATATCTGAATTCAGAGTCTCAGCAGGAACATTAGGAGCGGCAAGAATGGTAGTGTCAATGAAAAGAACAGTGTTACAGTCAAACATGATTTATAGAATAAGTGACTGAACTGTGTGACTTACCAGAGACACCAAAGAAAGCACGGACTGAATAATCAAAATATTGAATAATATTCGATCCAACATGATAATTAACTTCGATCATAATATGTAGATGAAAGCCAAACATCCCAGTATAAACTTCTGTCCATTGTTAGAACATGCCGTCTAATGTTCTCAGAATCTGATCAATTGTTGGAATATCATAGTCGAACGTTCTCAGATTCTGATGGATCCACCCCCTCTCTGTGGTACTGTTGATCCCTGTTAGTACTGTTGGTAATGCTGCCGCTCATCCGATAGATTAACACATTGAATGGAGCCGACTTATAATTAAAAGATGGAAACCCTCCACTGGAATGCTTAGATTATTTGGAGATTGACATTATTGACAGTCACCAAAGGAAGAGGTGAAATTTACACCTTCCTTACATCACTTTATGTATCACAATAAAAGGAACATTTCCTCGATCTAGATGGAATGGATGAGGTTGGCTGACCATAAACTTTCAATATTATAAATCTCTTCTCCCTGTATGTAGGAGCACTGTCAGAACACTGCAGGAATGTATATGACAGAGATAAAATAACAGAGCACCTTTACAAAATGTCTGCTGGGCATTTTCTCGAGACCACAAAATAGGGTAACAAGATTTACTGCCCATTGCCTTTTGTAATTTCACTCCTCTTGTTTCGTGAACGTTTATAAATTCTTCCAAACCTCGAGAAATCATCCAAAACATTTAAACTGCCAATTAGGAATAGGAGGAAGCAATTCTGTCCCCATGTGTCATTTGCAGAAGGATAGGAGAATGCCAACAGCCTCCCTTGCCTGTTATATCAGGGTAATTCAGCCTCTCTTGTCTGTCACAGAGGGACAGAAGGAGGCCATTCAGCCCCTTGACCCTGTCACAGAGGAACAGGAGGAAGCCATTCTACTTCTTTAGTCTGTTATGCAGTAAGTATTAGTTTTAAAATACTTATAGAGAAATTAGTCATGACATAAACATTAAGGTTTGAGTAAGGACAACCTTGTACGTTTTAGGCTGGCTCTTTAAAAAGTTGCTTGAGAGAAGCTATTGGCATGAAAGTGGTCGGCCTTCACAAATGAGATTAAAGAGTCTAGCGACAGTATAGTTCTTTTCATGAGGAGTATAAGGATGGTAGCTGTAGAGAACGCTGGATGACTAAAAGGATGGAGGTTCTGGTCAAGAAAAAGAAAGACGCATATGATAGGTGTAGGTATCAAAGATCAACTGAATCCATCGAGGAGTACAAGGACAGTAGGATAATACTCAAGAGGGAAATCAGGAGGGAAACGTGGCGACATTATATAATTTTGGAAGATAGGGTAAGCAATAATCCAAAGAGTTTCTGCAAACATATTAAGGTCAAACGAGTAACTGGGAGAGAACAGGCCCTTTTACAGTTTAGCAAGGCGACCAACATGTGGAATCACAGGATTTGGGGAACACTGAATAAATATTTCGCGTTCGTATGTACTGTGGAGAAGGATACGTGATGCAGATAACTTGAGGAAATGAACAGTGATATTTTGGCAAGTGACCCTATGACAGAAGATGAAGAGCTGTCCATCTTAAAATGCATCAAGGTGAATGACTCCCTGTGTTTAATTTTTCCTCTCTTTTTGCAGGGGCTTTCCCCCGTGTCGTAACAGAGTCAAGTTTCGTGAATGTGCTTTATTCTTGAGGCAACTGAAATAACTCCACAGAGGTCGGCATCCCATCACCAGAGAGAGTACTTGACACTGATCCAGCTCCCTCAGAAGCAGCTCTCAGGGTGACAGAACCAGAGACACTCCTGTTCATTGTGTGTGTGTGTGTGTGTGTGCAAATGTGAGACAGTAAAAGACACAAGGAGTACAAATCTTTATTCCATTTCCACGATCAGGAAGAAAAGAAACACCCAATTGGCCAGTGACCAGCAGTGCCCTTCACACCAAAGAGCAATGCTGTGCGATCAAACGGTGAAGGGGAGGGCAGGGATTAAATCAAAATAGAGTTGGAACTCCCTGTCTTTAAAGCGACTCCTGGATAGGCACACGGGTTAGTTTGGTTTGGAGAAGCATGGAAGACCTGCACAATATCGAGGGCTAAATGGCCTGGACTGTTCGATGTTCTCTGACCTGATCAGGTGTTTCACATAATTCATTGGGAAGCTCGGAAACTAATTGTTCAGCCTCTCGCTGAGGTACTTGCATCATGGACAGTCACAGGTAAGATGCCAGAAGACGGCAGGGTGGCTGATATTGTGCGATTTTTAAAAAACAACTGGGAAGGAAAAGCCAGGAACTGTAGACTGGTCTGCCAGATGTCATTGGTGGGTAACTTGCTCCAGGGGATTCTGAGAAACTTGTTTTTGGAAAGGCAAGGACTGAGCAAGATAATATGGCTTTTTGTGTGGGAAATTATATTTCACAAATTTGATTTAGATTTTTGAAGATGTGACGAAGTAGATTGGTGAAGGGGCGGAAGTGTGGGTAGTCCATATTGTCTTCCGTAAGGTGTTGAAAAAGATTCCTCATGGTAAACTGGATAGCACTTGTTAGATCACATGAAATACTTGGAGAGTTGGAGGTAATTGACCCGAAGGTAAGAGATGAAGGAAGTGGTTGAGGACAGTTTTTGTTTTGCACTGGAGGCATATTTCCAGCAGAGTGCCATAAGGATCTAATGGATGTTGTAATAAACATAAATGATTTGGATGTGAATAATGTAGGATTGCCTCGTGGATTTGCAGGTAATATCTACGTTGGTGATTTAGTGAACAGTGAAGATGGTTAACTCAGAGTACAACAGGACACTGATCAGATGGGCCAAAATGTCGAAGACTTGCTAATGGAATTTATGTTCTACAAACTTAAGGTGTAACGGTGTGATGAGCCAACTGGGGGCAGAAGTTATAGGTAGGATTTTGGGATATGTTGCCAGCCACAGACACCAAAATATAAATCATGGAAGCTCTGTAGTGTGGAAACAGGCCATTCGGCACATCGTTTTACACTGACCTGCCAAACAGCATCTCGACTCATGCAGCCATGCATTACCTCGTTAACCTGACATTTCCTACAACCAATCCACCACAACCAGGATACTGCACAGCAGTTTAACAAGGTCACTGCTCATGTTGTACTGTGGGACGAAAGTCAAAAACAGTGTTGAAACCCACACAGACCCAGGGAGAATGTGCAAACACCACACATGCAGTCACCCAAGTTCGGAATCAAAGCTAGGCGCTAGTTGCCGTGAGCCAGCAGTGGTAACCACGGAGGCACATTCCACCCCCGTGACCAGCGCAGAGTTACTGCATTCTCCTACTTTCTCTGGAACCATCACATCTGTTCAGGTGATGTCGAGTTACAGTGGAGGACTTTAGGCATGCCCACCTTTTCTCTCGCACGAGGATTTACGTTAACCCTCCCAAACTCTGATGGACAGGGCCTTCAGCTGCAATTGTCCCATGTCTTGCACTTCTGCCCTCAACCCCTCCCCCTTTCCTATATTAACCCAACCATTACTACTGTGGTATACATAATAATTGACTATTGAAAAATAAAACAAATAGTGCATATGCTTGAGATCTGAAACAAAAGTTCTTCGATTGCAGCGTCCTCAGATTTGAAATGTTCACTCTGCTTTCTTCCTTCAGATGATACGAGTCCTGCTGAGTTTTGCCAGCAATTTCTTGCATATCTGATGCCATGCTTACAACATGCACAAGATTTGCAGGTTTGCCTTTGAGAGATAACACCCACCAGTGTTTGTTTCTTCTTGCTATTTCTAAGGTCCAGACAAATTGTTTCTGTATATTCTGAGCGCCGTGGGTTGTGGTGAGATTAATTATAGATTCAGCGAGATGTTCCCTGAGGCCTTCCTCGATGTTAAGCTAAGTTCGCTGCGTCAGATTTGTCGTTCTCAAGGGGAATGGTGAGATTTTTCCCGGGGATCCCCTTGTGGTGGCTGAGTGGAGAATCACAATGATCTCCCTACAATTATGTACGTTGCTCCCGATACTTGCTCTTACCTTGGGAGTAAATTCAGAGCAGGTAGGCATGGTCTGCTCTCATGGCCCTCACTCCTGGACCTGGGGGAAGGGGAAGTCCTGACTGTGACCCTTGTCACCCGAGACGAGTTTATTCCCATGCACAAAAGTTTGGGGAGGGAAGTAATGTCACCCTGCCTGCCATGTACAGGCTCAATATCAGGGTCTGTGCAAGTTCTCACCACACGACTGTGCTTGTCCCAGTGCACTAGGGGGTTTCAAAGATGGCACAGGTTCCTTGGGATTCTGGATAATTCCAGGCTCTCCCGTGGTGGGAATGTTGTGCAGTAAGAAGTGGGGGAAGACCGATGTGATTCTCATGGTGAGGACCCAAACAACAATTAATGTTTGGTGAGTTTGGTGAGATCCCCTCAGCCTCATGTTCGAAATCTCTCCCCAAACCCAAATCAACTGGCACTGTGCATAAAAAAACAATCATTATGAAGATGAATCCATAAGATCATAAGGAATTGGAGCAGGTGTCGGCCATCTAGCCCCTCAAGCCTGCACTGCAATAACGCCAGGGCGAACCTTTTCATAGACTCAGCTCCACTTACCCGTCCTCTCACCATTACCCGTGATTCCTTTACTCTTCCAAAATCTAGCTTTGCTTTAAAAGCATTCAGAAAACTAGCCACACGTATTTCACTCAACAGGGTATTCTACAGAGTCACGTGAAGATGATCCTCCCCAACTCTGTCCAAAATCTGGTCCCATTCATTTTGAGGATCCTCCTAGGTTTAAGTTTCACCCAACAGTGAGAACAACCTCCCGACTATTACTGTATCTAATCCCTTCACAATGATATGTTAGCATAAATCACCAATCATCCTTCTATGTCCCCATGAGTATAGTTCCAAAGTACTTAATCTCTCTTCATTATTCAACGCTCTCAATTCTAGAAACACTTCTGCACCGATCGAATGTGAGTACGTTCTTTCTCAAGTAAGGAGTCCAAACCTGTATACGGTATAATCGGTGTGGCGTCATCAGCACCATTTACAGCAGAATCTTTATGTTTTTAAACTGTATCCCTTCAGCAATGAAGGATAATATTCCATTTGCCTTCTTAATTATCTGCAAATCAATGTTTTGTGAATCCTGCACAAGGAAAACCAGGGTCCTCCGCATAGCAGCATGCTGCAATTTTTTACCACATATAAGGTTGTCCATTGTACTGTTATTCCTGCCAAAATGGATGAACTCACATTGACCAACATTGTACTCAATCTGGGAGACCCTTCCCCACTCACTATACTATCTCTACCCCTCTGCAGACGTTCAGTGTCTTCTGTACACTTCGCCCGCCCACTTATTTTCTGTCACCTGCAAACTTTGTCACACATGAAATCATCTACGCAATACCCTGATCAATGGATTTAAGATCCTCCTTTTCAATCATACAGATGTCATTCTTTGTTAGGAGATCTACCCTACCTCATCTTTAGTTTTGTATATTATCCCTTAATCTAAAATCGGGTGATGGTTCAGTTCTTAGTGTTGGTGGTCCGATCACCATGTTTCTCTAATGGCATTAAATCATATCCATTTCTCAATCCCTTTTGAGAATATAAAACATTTTGCAATAAAGTACGTTCCATCAACTTTTTAAAATCATTATTCCCATCTTCACTTTCGCCTTTATTTCTCATACTGACGCCGTCAGGAAACAGTGTGACACCGTCATACTCACAGAATCAGGCTTGATGAGTCATGTTTCAAGAAGTCTCATCACCAACACTAGGGATATCTGTTCTTCCGGCATGATAGACACACCAGTGGTGGCGACACGGTGAGATACAGTCGGGAAAGGAGATATCCTGGAATTCCCCAACATTGATTCCAGAACCCGGGAAATCTCATGGTAACAGGTCGGAGATTGTCAAGGAAAGTTACTGATGATAGACACCTACTGCCCTCCACAGTATTCCTCGGAGGAAGCACTGAGGGTGCCAATGACATAAAACTTAGTATGGGTGTGGGACTTCGAAGTCTATCACCAAGAGTGTCGCCATAGGCCTACCACTGACTGAACATGGAGAGGCCTCAAATACACAGCAGCCAGACTGGGGGAAGTGATGGGGGAACCAACAAGCGGAAAACATCTTCACAAGAACAATTGTAACAGATGGATCTGCCCCGACAGTATCTGTAGGACCAGCCAGCACACGGTCCTGGTGGAGGGAACATACCAGCCACAGATTGAAGATACCGCCTACTGTCTTATGTGGCACTCTCTCCTGTGCAGTAAGACATGCTCTCAAGGACCGAGCAAATGGAACCTGCACCTCCATGGCGCACTGTGGGCTCGCAGGAGCTGCAGCATTAATGGTCTTCCCTCCATGATAAAATCAGAAGTGAGCTGTTCACTGATGGTTCCAAAATGATCAGCACCAGTCACAACTCCACCCATGCTAAAACGGGCTAATCAGACCATCAGAAAATTTAAACAGGAACAGAATGAGGTCATTCAGCCGTTCGAGTCTTTTACTCCGCCTTTGAAAAAGATCTTTCAGTCTCTCATGTGTGTTACATGGAAAATTGAAGGGAATATTCAGCCGTGCAAAGCTGCTACACAGGAATACTGGAGGGACTGGTTACTGAGATGGGAACTGGGCTAAATTAGGGATAAATCAGTATATATCAGTTTGACAGAAATTAACGACTCCTGTGACGCAGTGACCAGTGCTGGGGCCTCAGTTACTTGCCACTAATATCAAGGTTTTCGAAAGATTTAACAAATGTATTCTGACTAAAATGGGCAGGACGTTAAGTTGTCAGGAGGCCGTGCAGTATCTCTAATTGGATAAACAATGGATGATAATTTGGTACCTGGAAAATAACGTGGGTAACTGTGAACCTGTTACTTCTACAGGAAGAATGACAAGCTATATATTAATAAATTTGGAATGATTACAGGACTCCGTGGTAAGTGTGTACTGGAGGATTCACGCTCTCGTTCCCAAATGGGAAGTGTTGCTCCATCTCCTTGAAGATCTGCTCCCCGATGCTCTCAGTGGTCCAGTTGATCTCAGTACACGCTGGCTATTTTTATGTGCTTGGATGGCGGTGTGGAGTGCTGGGAGTGTGTGTTTTGTGCTGTGTATCAAGGGGAAGGCCTTTATCGGATAGGCAATCCTTTCTTTTGACGTGGAGACTCGAGGACAATGAATGTAGAGGCCAGCACAATGAGTTTTCACGAACATGGTAGACTGTGCATGGTCACACTGCAACATGAACTGGGGAAGGGACGGAGGATCCAATCACAAGAATGAGAACTAAAAGCATTGCCAGATCAGCTGAAATAGCTCGTTAGAACTTATTCTCAATCCAACACAGAGAACCGTTAATTCAGAGGAGATATCTGTTCAGCACAGAGTGAAATTCAAACTCGGTTCAGTCTAACCGAGCAATCTGCCGAGTGCGGAAAAATGTGCAGACCATACAAGTGCATTAATCTATAAACTCTGACTAGATATGCGTCTAACGCTGGGAGCTATCCCCACCACAGCAGTGTATTCATCCAGACACACCAGATATCTGTCCAGCACTGGCAGCTATGCAGATCACAGCAGTGCATTGATCTATAAACCCAGACGAGATATCTGTCGTGTAGCACGAGCTATGCAGACCACAGCAGCACAATTGTATTCAGGCTACTCTCAGTGAAGCACAATGGAAGAAGTTAAGATGGAATTTCGGCCACTTTCTCTACCTTGCAATATTTTTCGATATACTCTTCCAATTTTTAGTGAGAATGGATTATAAAGTCCCAAACCCAATGTCAGCATATGGGCCAGCAATGGACATGCCCATCTCCTTTTACTAAGAGGCAGCATTGCAATGAATTGGGCAAAACTGCGTTGAGTCTCCAAAGTCATTCTTTGAAGAAGGAAACACATATCCTAAAGATAGTGGCACAGTCAGAACGTTCCATCCGGAGCTTCTCTGCTCTGCCCACTCTTTATATATACCTTTATTATTCTGTTTTCTGGAGAGGCTTTTTTTTTCCAAACTTATAACAGTTTAAATTTCCTCGATTTGAATGGAGGAGGTCAGTCCCAGACAGGGGGCAGTCGCGAGGATGGGGTGCTCGAGAAATCACGGTGAAGCCTGGAGACTGGGCCGACTACAATCTGGATACTGGACTTGGTGCGGCCTGGAGAATGGGCCCGATGTGGTCTGGAGCCTGGGTCTGGTGCGGTCTGGAGACTGACCCTGGTATGGCCTGGAGACTGGACGTGGCATAGTGTAGAAACTATGCCAGTGGCCGCCTGTAGACTGGGCCTGGTGCTGTGTGGTCCTGGAGAACTATGGAGACTAGGCCGGTATCGTCCGTTGACTAGGTCAGGTACACTCTGGAGACTGGGACCCGTACAGCCTGGGGACTGGGCCCATTACGGCCTGGAGGCTGAGCACAATGTGGCCATGAGACTGTGGTCGCTGCAGTCTGGACACTTGCCCCGGTGCAGTCTAGAGACTGGGCCCAGCACTGTCTGGCTACTGAGCCTGGTGCAACCTGGAGACAGGACTCGGTAGTGTCTGGATACTGAGCCCAGTGCGGACTGGATACTGGGTCTGCTTCGTTGTGGAAACTGAGCCTGGTATTTTGTGGAGACTGGACTGGAGCCGCCGGGAAACTGGGCCCAGTGCTGTCTGGCGACTAGGCCTGTGGAACTCTGGAGACTGGTCCCCATATTGACAGAAGACTCGGGAGACTGGGCTCGATGTACTCTGGATGCTGGCTCCAGTGCATTCTCGAAATGGAGCCCGGCCCAGTGTGGAGACTGGGCCCGTTGCGGTCTGGAGACTCTTTGCTGGCACAAACATGTGTGTCAGGGATTGTAATTCGTGTTGGTTTTTTTTTCTCTTTTAGTCTTCTTCTGGACTTTCAATTTTCATTCTTTCATTTTTGAACTAAATCCCTAAGAATCTGTTCCAAGATTCCTTGTACCTAAGATGGCGCCATAAGTGAAGCCATTGCAATGCTTCCACTGCATTCCTTAAAGTGGACGTGACATTGAAGCCAATTCAGTTCAAATGTGAGGGATTAACTGTCTTTGATGGTTTTTCCAAACAGAGCTGCTGCTTGTGCAGGGGCACGGGGTGGACAGTAGAGGTTGGTATTACATCACTTAGAACACAAGATGGAGAGACAAAGAGAGAGAATGAGAGAACGAGGAGACGCATTTTGATCCTCATTTCAATGGATTCACTCGCAAAACAACAGAAATCCAATTCTCAGAGACGCAGATGCAGAGACAGACACATTAACACACTAAAGCACGAACACGTAGACACACACACACACACACCCACACACACACACACACACACACACACACACACACACACACACACACACACACACACACACACACACACACACACACACACACACACACACACACACACACACACACACACACACACACACACACACACACCAATGCAGACGTTTGGCTCCTAGTCGCTGCCTTGCCATTCAATAAGATAATGGCTGATCTGATCCTGTCATCACCTTTATTTCCTCCTGGGAATTAAGGCAGAGCATGCGGTTCAGCTGTTAAAATGGGTGACTGTAATTCCATTAGTTTGAAAATAGTTCTGGAAAAGGATGAGCCTGGTACAGATGTTAACATCATAAATTAGTGCAAATCCAATTGCGATGATATTTGGCAGCAAGATTCAAAAAATGATTGGAGAAGCTGTTCGCAGTTAAAAGGGCATCTGGCAAGTCGGAGTGTTTCAACGCGAGATAGTGAGATTTCAGGGACAGCACGTTCCTGTTCGTATGAAGAGCAATGTCGGCAGGAGTAGGGATCAGGGCATGGCAGCGGATTTGAGTGTCTGGTCAAGGGAAAACAAGCAAGTATATGTCAGGTATAGGCAGCAGGGATCAATGGAATCCCTTGAGCGTAATGTTTGCCGGAGTATACTTACCAGGGAAATCAGGAGGGCAAAAACGGGGCATGAGACAGCTGTTAAAGTTAAGGAGAATTGAAAGAGATTATATTAGTATATTAAGGGCAAAAGAAAATCTAGAGCGACAATAGGGCGCCTAAAAACTTAGACAGTCATCTTTGCGTGGACCCACACAAGCCATTGCGTTTATGAGGTTTATTGTCACGTGTACTCACATGAGGACAGGGAAAACTGTGCAAGTCGCCATATATGACGCAATCTTCGGCACAAAGTTCCCCTCCCCCACCAAAGTACAGGATCTTGATATAAAGCAGAAAAGTAAAGAAAACACATTTAAAATGTAAGGAATTATAGACATTCTGGTAAAAGTGGAAGCACAGAAACACTGTTAACATTTGAACAACGCACGACATATGTCTCTGACTATGCTGGGTTCACAGTCCTCACAAAGTATCGAACGCACCCCACTCCGATGAGTTAGAGCCAGTTCCTGCTCAGTGGGCGAGACAACCATGACAATGTCGCGTCAGTATTTACTGTGGAGGAAGACATTGAAGCTGGGGAACTTAGGGAAATAAATCGATGCAGTGATATTTTGAAATGCGTCTACCTTACAGAAGAGGAAGTGCCAGAATTTTGAAAATACGAAACGTTAGAATAACACCCAGGGCCTGTTCAAGCATACGTTTTTCTACTTGGATCTTCGTGAGATCCAACAAGATGCTACATGGTAGCCTGGTTAATAAGGTTAGATCACAGGGGATCAGGAAGAGCTTCTAAATTAAAATATGAGGCAGATGTTACAGGGAGAGATTTGCTGTGACCAGCGGTGTGAAACAGGACCGGTGCTGGGGCCACTGTTTGTTATTTTGAGAAATGATTTGGGTGAGAATATACAAAGGATGGATGGTAACATTGTAGACGACACTAAATTGCAGTTAGATGGCAGTGAATAAGATCATTTAAAAGGAAAATGAGATCATGATTAACTGCGCCAGTAGGCCGAGGATTGGTATGTTGAACTTCCTGCAGATAAATATGAGGTGCTGGCTTTTTCTTTCGACAAATCAGAGCAGGAGTTACATATGTGGACGGGGTGGTGTGGAAGGCAGTAGGTACGATTACCTTCATCAGTCAGAGCAGTGAATATAGTAATTGGGACATGATGCTGTGGCTGTACAAGAGGACAATAAAGTCAAATTTGGAGTACTGTGTACAATTCATAATGCCCTGATGTACGAAGAATGTTATAAACCGGAAAGGGTGCAAAATATTTACCAATGATGTGAAAGAGACTGGAGGTCTTGAGGTGTAAGAGTAGCCTGGAAATAACAAAGAGAAAAGTACAAAGAAAATTTACAGCCCAGGCTGCCCTTTGGCTTTCCAAGCCTGAGCCAATCCAAATCCACTGTGTAAATCTGTCACCCAATTCTTTTTCCCTCTGCTCCCCATGTAATCATCCATCTGTTCAGACGCATGTGAAATGAATCTAACGTGCCTGCCTCTCTACCTCTGCTGGCAACGCGTTCCAGACACCTACCACCCTCTTATAAGGTGTTTGCACCGAGTATCCCCCTTAAACTTTTCACCTCTCACCTTGAAAGCGTGACATCTCATTAGTGAATCCTTCACTCTGGAAAACGCTTATCTCGATCTACCCTGACTATATCTTTTAAGATTTTCTAGACCTCAATAAGGTCTCGCCTCAATCACCTTTTTTCTAATGAAAATAATCCAAAGCTACTCAACCGCTCTTCATAGCTAGCACCTTCCATACCAGACAACATCCTCATAAACCTTGCCTGCGCCCTTTCTCAAGCCTCCACATATGTTTGGTGATGCGGCGACCAGAAATGTACACAGTATTACAAATTCGGCCAAACCTTGTCTTGTACAATTTTAACAGACCTGACAGTTCTTATACTCAATACCCCATACGATGAAGGCAAGCATACTATACGCCTTCCTGACCAATCCATCCACCTCTGATCGACATTCAGGGTACAATGGACTTGCACTCCCCGATCTCTCTGCTCATTAACTTTTCACAATGCCATTCCGTTTACTGTATAATTCGTTCTAAAATTGGACTTTCCAAAATGCCTGGATTGAACTCCATCCACCACTTCTCTGCCAACCCTCCAGTCTATCTATATTCTCCTGTATTCTTTTACTGTGTCCTATGTTTTCTGCTCCTACACAAATCTTCGTGTCATCTGCAAACTTGCGGATTATACCAACAGTGCCCTTTCCCAGATCATTGAGGTACAACATAAACAGCACTGGTGCCAGCACTGATCCCTGTGCAACACCACTCGTCACCTTTCTCCATTTGGAGAAATTTCCTTCAACGACTAGTCTCGGTCTCCTGTTTTTCAACCAGTTCATTATCCACCTAGCTCGAACACTCTGCACACCATGTGACTTCCCATTCTCCGTTAGTTTACGTTGGGAACCTTATCAAACGCCTTGTCAAAGTCTATGTATGTGACATCTACAGGCCTTCCTTCATCTATTAAGGCGGTTACTTACTCAAATAATTCAAGTTGGTAAGGCACGATCTCCCCTGCAGAAAATCATTTTGCCTATCACTGCTAAGTCCATTCTGTTCCAAATATAAATAGACTTTACCTTCTCCAGCAACTTTCCCACCACTGATGTCAGGCTAACTGGTCTGTAGTTAACCGAAATATTCCTAGTACCCTCTTGTACAGGAGGACAAATGAGCAATTTTCCAATCCTCCAGAACCTCACCTGTGTTTAAGGATGCTACAAAGTTAGCTGACAGGGCCTAGTTATTTTCTCTCTTGCCTCCCTTAGAAACATGGAGTACATCCCACCCGGTCTTGTGGATTTGTCCATCTTAATAAGCTCTAGCCTACCAAACACATCGTACCTACTTTTGTGAACGTGATCCAGAGTAATCTATCTTCTATCTCTCATCTCAATATTCATCATGTCCCTCTTCTCAGTGAACACTGATGCAAAGTAATCATTCAGAATTTCACACATCTTCTCAGGTTCAAAATGCACCCTTGCTTCCTTCCTTATCCTTTAGTGGACCAATCCTTTCTCCAGTTACCCGCTTGCTCCTGATATGCGAATAAAAGGCTTTGCGATTCTCATTAACTGTTCTCGCAAAAGTTATTTAATGACCACTTTTAATACAACAAAGAAAATAGAAACGTAGGCCCTTTAGTCCACGATGTGGTACCGAATATTAATCCTAATGTAAAATTAAATAACTTAAGCTACACACCCCTCAGCTGTCTGCTCTCCATTTGCATGCCCAGCAGTCGCTTCAATGTCCCGAATGACTCTGCTTCCACCATCACCGTTGACAACTCATTCCATGCATTCACAACTCTGTGCAGGAGGAACCTTCCTCTGACATCCCGTCGATACCTTTCTCCTAATATCTTAAAAACTACGCGCTCTTGTACCAGTCAATCCTGCACTGGGGAAAAGTCTCAGGCTATTGACTCTACCTATTTCTTTCATTACCTTGCGTACCTCGATCAGGTCACGTCTCTTCCTCCTCTCCACAGGTAAAAGTCCGAGCTTGGTCAACCTCTCTCCACAAGGCAAGCCCTACAGTCCAGGCAACATCCTGGTAAACCTTTGTTGCACTGCTTCCAAAGCCTCTGTACCTTTCCTACAATAGGGCGACCAGAACTGGACACAATATTCCATGTGTGGTCTCACCAGTGACTTGTAGAGCTGTAACAAAACCTCGGGGCATTAAATTCGATCCCCCTGTTAATGAAAGCCAAAACACTATATGCTCTTTAACACACCTACTCACTTGGGTAGCAACTATGTGGGACCTATCTACTTGAACACCAAGATCTCTCTGTTCTTCCACACTTCCAAGAATCCTGTCTGGAATCCTATATTCAGATTTCGAATTAGACCTTCCAAAATGTATCACCTCATATTGTCAAGGTTGAACTCCATTTGTCATTTTCAGCCCAGCACTATATTTTACCTATGTCACGCTGTAGCTGCAGTATTCCTTGATACTATAAAAGGACCTCCAACATTTGTGTCTTCTGCAAATTTACTCACCAACTCTCAACCTACTCACCCAACTCATTTATAAAATGTACAAAGAGCACAAACCCAAGAACAGAGCTCGGTGGGACCCACTCAACACTGACCTCCAGGCAGAATTCTTTCCATCTACATGCACTCCCTGCCTTCTGTCATCCAAACAATTCTGAATCCAGATAGCCAACTCTCCCTGAATCCCATACTTCCTGACTTTATGAGTGAGGCTATCATGGGGAACCTTATCAAATGCCACATCTACTGCGCGACCTTTATCGACCTGCTTTGTCACCTCCCCAAAGAAAAATAAAATTTGTGAGGCATGACCTGCCGCTCACAGGAATGAAGAAGGGCTTGTGCTCGAAACGTCGATTCTCCTGCTCCTCGAATGCTGCCTGGCCTGCTGTGTTTTTCCAACACCACGTTTTTCCACCCTGGTTCTCCAGCATGTGCAGTCCTCACTTTCTCCTAGTCATAAATCCTATCCCTCAGAATTCTTTCCAAAACTTTGCTGACCATAGACGTAAGACGAATTAGTCTGTAATTGCCAGGGATTTCCCTATTACCCTTTTTGAAAAGTGGAACAATATCCTTTCTCGCTTCCTGGAGTAGCTTAGGATAAATCTGGCCTTTACCTGGGGACTCACCAATCATAATGTTTGCCAAAGTTTTCAGCACATCAGCTTCATCGATTGAACTATACAAGTTCCTCAAAGCTCCCATTCGAAACAAAGTCCCTTTCCTTCGTGACAACCGAAGCGAAAAGACTCATTTAGAGCTTCCCCTTTCTGCTGATATTCCATGCACAATTTCCCTACGCTGTCCCTGATCGGCCCTACTTTATCCCTGATCATTCTCTTATTCCTTACGTATGAGTTAAATGCGTTTTTCGTGCCCGATCCTGACTCTCCTCAGTCCATTTCCGGGTTCCTTTCTCGCAAACCTGTGATCCTCTAAAGCTGTGGTAGTTCCTTACTTCCTCCACCTTGTGTCAGCTATCTACTTCCTATTGGTGAGAAGTTCATCTGTTCTCGTCATCCCCTTCTTACCCGTCTCAGAGGAACAAATTTTTGCATCACTTGCAACACCTTCTCCTTAAACATGTCTGCTATGCCCTTTCTGTGGAACAATAACTCCCATGCTGTACTTCCCAACTCCTGTCTGAGAGCATCATCATTTCCCCAATTAAATATCTTCCCGACTGTAACTGCTGTCTTCCCTCTTCAAGACTTTGATAAATGTGAGGCAATTATGATGACTGTCACTGAAGTGTGCTCCCTACGCGAGATATGACACCGGTCCTGGCTCACCTCCGAGCACCAAATCCAAAATAGCCTCTCCCTTCGTTGGCCTGTCTACATACTGAGTAAGGAACCCCTCCTGAACAAACCTGACGAAAACGGCTCCATCCAAACAATCTTCTTTAAGGAGATACCGGCTGATTTTGGGAAAGTTGAAATCACCCAAAACAACAACTTTACTACATCTGCATTTTTCCATAAACTGCCCAATAATGAATTCTTCAATCTTATTAGTCCGCTTAATTCCTAGTTTAAGAATGGTCCTATTCTCCCGATATTCCACGCCGGCCCGTTCTGTTTTTAGCTACCTGAACTTTATGTACGCTTCTCTTTTCCTCTTGGCTAATCGTACCATTTCTCCTGTCATCCACGGTTCATGAATCTTGCCTTTCCTATCCTTTGCTTTCAACGGGGCATGCTTATTCTGCACTATTTTCACATTATTTCTGATTTCCTCCCACATATGAAATGTGGACTTCCCTTCAAATAGTTGCTCCAATCCGCATTTTCCAGCTTCGGCCTAATTTTTACAGAATTGGTCTTGGCCCAATTTAGTACGTTTCCCTTAGAACAACTCTCATCTTTTTCGATGAGTATTCTAAAGCCTACAGAATTGTGGTCACTGTTCCCAAAGAAATCCCCAAAGCAACTTCTACCGCCTCGCCTGGATCATTACCCAACACCAGGTTCAATGTGGCCTCTTTTCTCGTCGGACTATTGACATACTGCTCCAGAAAACTCTCCTGGACGCTTCTTATAAATTCTATCCTATCCAGACCGCAGTCACTAATTGCCTGCGATTAAATGTTCGTAAAATTAACATGTCTAATCACAACCACACTGTGGGCTCGATATCTTTCCAAAATCTGTTCACTCATTTGTCCTTCTACCTCACACTCACTGTTGGGAGGCCTATAATACAGCTCCAACAATGGAATTGCACCCTTCTTATTTCTCAGTTCCACCCATAAGCTTCATTACTAAAGCCCACCATGATGCCCTATTTTTGCTGAGCCGTGATATCATCCCTGACCAACAATGCAACTCCTCCCCACCCTTTTTACTTCTTTCCCTGCCCTGTCTGATGCGTTTATATCCTGGAACATTTAGTTGTTAATCAGGCCCTTCTTTCAACCAAGTCTCTGTGACCTGAATAACGACATAATTCCAGGCACCAACCCAAGCCCAACGTTCATCTACCTTCCCCAAAATACTCCATGCATGAAAGTATATGCACTTGAGGCCACCAGTTCTTTGCGTTCATCTTTGCGTTCTCTGCCTACCCTTCCCCTTATTAATGTTAACTTCATGATTCTTATAGTCTCCAGTTTCGACCTTGTTGTCTACTTCTCTGGTATTCTGGTTTCCACGTGAGTTTAAAAGTTCCCCAACAGTATTTGCAAAAACTTCCCCAAGGGCGTTAGCTCCAGTCTGGTTCAGGTGTAGACCATCCAATTTTTAATAGTCCCATCTTCCGCAGAACCGGTCCAAATGTCCAACAAACCTGAACCTCCTACACCATCCCCCAAGCCACATGTTCTTCCTGCCTATTCTTTCATTTTTATGTTGGCGAGCACGTGGAACCGGTACTAATCCCGAGGTCACGGACTTTGATAGTCTGGGAATTATTGTCCCTTTTGTGTAGCAAGCTGAATGGTGAACTTACAGAGTGTTATAATTATGTTGGACATGGATAGGGTAAATAGTCAAGGTCTTTTCCCCAGGGAAGAGGTGTCCAAAATCAAAGGTACATTGATTTTGGACACCTATGTATATTTTGTGAACATAAGACCCTATGACTTTATAAATTTCTTTCATCACCAAAGCTTTGTTGCTCTCAGCTCATTTCTAGGACAAAAGGCCTCTTCAAAGATCGTGCTCCTCTTACTTTGAAAATATCATTCTGAACATTGATGTAGTAAGGTAAGCCACATCAGGAGCAGCAAAATGATATTGAACCCCAACCTGCGACCTTTTGCCCGGTATACTCCCTCAGTCTACCATCACCAACAAGCCAATCTATAATTCAGCAATGAGTGTGTTGCACATGCCAGGATTAGAAACGTGTGTACTGAAACCTGATCACAACCTGTTAAAGATACTGGACTGGACTGGTTACACTCCAAAGACCAGAACTAACATCTGAAAGAGAAGGTAAAATGCTTTCAAGACCAACAGATCAGATCGAAACTCTTCCGTCCTGCCCCGTTTAGTCAAAAAATGGTGGTGAACGAATAAACAACTTACTGGAGTGGATGGCTCCACAAATATCCCAATTATTAAGAATGGAATAGCCCTGCGCATCAGGGTAAAAGCAAAGCATGCACTATTTGCGCTATCATCTGCCAGAAGTGTTCAGTCGATGATCCACCTCACCCTCGCAAGGATACCCACAGTTTCACAGATTTCCATGTTCAACCAATTCGATTCACTGCACCTGACGTGAAGAAACAGCTGAACAAAATAGATATAACAAAGACAATGGGCCGTGACATCGTTCCTGGAATAGGACTGAAAACGTCTGTTGCATGTTGTCCCTGGAGAAACTGTTTCATTCCAGCTCCAAATCTTACAGCTTCGCAACAACGTGGAAAATTATTTTGCTGTGTCCCATCCCCTAACAGAAGAATAATTGCAATTTGACCAATTCCCACCGCTTCAGTCCCATCAAGACAGTAACATTGGTGGGAGTTCTTTTTGACAGAGCTGCCAAGCAGTTCAGAAATAACCTGCTCAGTGTGGTCTGTGATAGGTTCCCATGTTGAAATTGTGTTGTTGTGGAAATGTCATTGGATTACTAACCACGCCAGACTAATGCTCTGACAGCTGGTGGAAATTAAAAAACATTTAATAAAATATCGAGATCTAAAATCTAGTGTCAGAAACAGTGACCCTGAATTCAGCGTCGACTGGAAGCACCACTTTATTCTCCAGTGTACTTTCAGGAATCAAATCACGCGTGCATTCCTGGTCTGGCCTAAACGTGACGTCAGGCACGCAGAAATATGAACTCTTCAATAGTTTCAGAAAGGGCCAAGCAGACCATCAATTATATCACATTGTTCTGAGGTCTTCAAGAACAAACCAGATAGAACAACCATCACCAGGCTCAGAATTGGAAAAAGTATCCGATACACAGTCCTGTAGGCCTGCAGTTCCCTCCTTCCGAACACGTGACGGCTTGTGACAACATTTGCAGAGTTTTCCCACAGACTGCACAGAAACATCGGGAAAGGAGGAGGTCATTCAACACATTGAGCCTCCACCCATTCTAATTCATTTGAGAATATCCCATCAATGCACTTTGCCCACAAAATGTGCATATTCCTTAATATGATTAACTATTATAAAAATATAAAAATAGACATTTGATTAATCCCTTTGGTTCATTGAGTTTTCTACCATAATCCAAAAATGATGGCTGTTGCTCTATCTCCACACCATTAGCCTGTTCACTCCCTCTAGTATATAGAAATCCTCATTTATATTCAGTGCCTTGACTTCCACAGCCTTATGTGCGAGAGAGTCCCCCAGGTTCACCAGTCTCTGAGCGCAGACATTAATTGTCATCTCAATGCAGAGTAACCTGTCTGTACCTAATACTGTGGGCAATTGGTTTAGACGTTCCAGCAAGATGAATTATCATCCCTGCTTCCAATCGGTTTCACCTTGTAAAAGAATTATATATGTCACTGAGATCTCCACTCATTTTCCTAAACCCCAAGGAATACAGGTTCATTCGCCCCATACTCCTCTCCTACACAATCCTTTCATCGCTGAGATCAGTGTGGCTCTACGCCGCTGCTCTCCGTCAATGTCTGGTGTCGTTTGTTAGTTAAGTAGTCCAAAACTTCACACAATCCTCCACAATGTTCTAGATGAGGTATCACCAAGCCCATGTACAGTTGCAGTGAGATACCATCACTGCTGGACTCAAATCCCCTGGAAATGAAGTGCAATACAACTTTTCTGTTCTTAACTGTTTTCCATTCCTGCAATATTGCTTTCGGTGACTGTAGTGAAAGGAGATCCAAATCCTTTTCAGTGATAGAGAAATCCATGTGGGTCTACGTACGCTGGTCAGCGTGCCAATGCCATTCCCAGTATTGACTTCTGGTTTCAGAACTCACTGTCCTGCATGGACCTCGCAGGGGTTTGCAGCAAGAAAAAAAGAAAATGACCATAATTCACCTTATTCTAACAACGTTCTTTCATCAATGCCTTTTCAAATGGTATTTTGACATTCTATTTTTCCCACCAAAGAGCACAACGTCAGATCTTCCCACATTGCTCTTCATCTGCCACGTATTTGCCCAGTCACTCCACTTGCCACAATCATCCACCATCGGTAAGTGCCATCAGCAGACTTGGAAATATTGCATTTGATCCTCTTAATCAAATCTTTGAGATGTACTGGGAATAGCTGAGGCCGAAGTACCACCGTCTGTGGTATCCCATGATGCGTCTGCTACAAAACAATGATATCTTTAAACGATACAGTGCTTCTTGTCAGCTCGCCCATTCTAAAACCATGTTCATGTATTAGCCCCAGTACCACTCGGTTTGATTTTGCACTCTCGGCTTGGGACTTTATGAAAAATATTCGTATAAGCTCAAATGCACTGCATCCATTGTTTCTCCATACTGCATCGGACAGTCATGTTAACTTTGTCGATAACTATTACTTGTAACACAAAAATTTTCTCCCAAACCGTATATTTACAAACATCATTGTGTTGTCGAGAATATGTTGATGGGAATGCACAGCAGATCAGGCAGCAACCGAGGAGCAGGAGAATCAATGTTTCAGGCATCAGACCTTCATCAGGAATGAGGTTTGTGGGACAAATCTGAGATATAAATGAGACGGGGTTAGGGTTGGGGAGAAGGTAGCTGAGAAGGCGATGTGTGTTTTAAGGTGAAGGAGAAGGTGATAGTTCTGAGGGACGAGGGATGGACAGTTCTGGTGGGCGGTGTCGAGTTGGAGGCTGAGGACTGGGATACTGTTGGGCGAGAGGAAGTGAGGAGGCTGTTAAAATCCACATTTATCCCATGTGTTTGTCGGGTCCAAAGGCGAAATATGAGGCATTCTTCACCCCGGCGATGATTAGCAACGGTAGGCTGGACCTGCATGTCGTTGATGGAGAGAGAGCGGGCGTTGAAGAGTTCAGCCACAGGGCGGTGGGGTTGGTGGGTGCGGGTGACCCAGAGACGTTCCGTGAAACGATCCAAAGAAGGGAAGACAGAGCGCCTTGTCTCTCCTTCCAGATTCCGCATGTCTCCCTGAATATCTGAGGCAGCTCACAGTACAACCTCCAAAATAACATCCCCAGCACCTGCACTAACTTTTCAATAGCAGGAGACAGTCAGAAGTTCCTAAGCTGCAACATAGATGCCTGACCATTTAGAATAATACTCGAGGGAATTCCTCGTGTTACTGAACGCACAATCAGCTGAGAGGGCATTACAGGCGGTCCGTGGACAGGCACAGACAAAGTTACAAAGACATGCGTCAAAGCTGCTGAAAGCCCCTCTATCCAACATGGAGCACCATATGGGACATACTGGGAAGAGAACAACGGCCCGGCACACACCAAGTCATTTTTTCTGATCTTCAAAATGCCAACACTCGATACACTGGGGAGTCAAAAGCTGAGGTCAGGGAAAGACACAGAGAGAGACAAGTAATTAATTAACTGCTAACATGTTGTGAACATATAGATAAGGAGACAGGAGAGTAGACCTAACTGGAGAAGTGAGACAATGGTTGGCCCAATCACAAGGATGAGAACATTCAATTAAGACATTGTCAGATCAGTAGAAATGGTTTGTCATATCAAGTTCTGAATCTGCCTCATAGACCCGCCCAGATAACATAAATGGGGCAAGATACCAGCCAGAATGGAAAGCTGTGCAGACCGTTCTAATGGAGTACTCCATAAATTAGACTATCTGCCCAGCATGGGGAGCATTGTAAACCATTGCAGTATATCACTCATATGCTTTATTTGAGAAATGTGTTGCATGGGAGGATTTGCAATCCATCGAGTGACAGTAAATGAACTCCCATAAATGCATATTTCTGTATCTCATTTGCGCATTATATGTATTTGTGTTGGTGCGTTGTTGGCAGTCGATTTGAAAACCGTTTTTTTTAGATAGAATACGCATGGAGGAAATCAGTTTAAATTTGAACAACTGGCAAAGATTTGGGTAATCAACATAGAGAGGCTAAGCACTGTGTTATAAACAGACAATGCATCTTTTTCAAAATGTGTTGCGATTTACATATGAAAGAAATAATCTGGGTCTTTTTCAATATATAATTTCAATTACATCACACTGTAAACTTTTGCTACAAATTCTGTTGGACTATAACTTGGTGACTTTTAACTTTGTACACCCCAGTCCAACACCAGCGTCTTCAAATCATGACAGAACGAATATGTTCCGTTAACCCCTTCCTTACGGATTTTTATATTATAGTAAAAGGGAGCATTTACTCGGTCTGGATGGAATGGCCTCAGCCTATCACCATGTACCAGGCTCAATAGGCTGAATGGCCTTCTCCTTAGCGTGTATAGCAGGCCGGAGGCATTAAATGACGCAGCAACCATTGGATGATGAACAGCCAGTAAACAGTATTTGCTGGACCTCTCACCCTTCTCAATTACGGAAAGAAAAACAAACAGCACTATTTAATCCAGGTGTCCTTTCATTAGCACCTCGTACAGATGCAGCAACATTTCTCTATGCTTTCACTCATTCCTTTTGCAAAATGTCGCAAATTTCAGCTTTCCACATCTTTAAGTGGGATCAGGCTCGTATGGGCTGAATAACTTCCTCATATCCCTCTTTAACAGGCGCATGTTGTCATGTTGCATGTTGTCAGGCGCATGTTGCTCTCGCCGTTCCTGAGCAGCAGTCGCGTTGCTCTGAAAGATGTCTCGATGTTTGAAAGGCCTTCATAACTGGGCATTTAAAACTTGGAGCAGCATTGCACAAAGTCAATGAACAATAAATATTTTTACATTGCTTTATGGCCTCTAGACATGGCCCCATAAGACATTTTATACAGCTGGTCTGTTGTTTTATCTCTGTCTTTTTTATAAACAGGTTGGGACATATACAACCCTGCACTGATCTGGCACTATTCACAAATACAAGAATTAAAATGATTGAAAGATTTATGGTCTATCCCTCAGCAACCGTCATCTATTCTGTTGTTGCAACACGCCGGTAAAAGCTTCCACTAATTAAACGACGCACACAGAAATGCTCATCTTGCCTATTAATCTGTTAAAGCATGGGTGACAGAGAACTACCCCAAATATCACTGTATTCTGTAACTCCAAAAGTGATAATTAAACACAAAATATTCCATCTCCGAGCGTCCTTTGTCTAAAATATTTAGCTAACTGTAACAATTTAATGATCCAATAAAGCCCCTATTTAATTTCCAGCCGATAATTTTCAAAACCAGCCACCAGTGTCGATCCTCCACTGCAGAACTGCCCGGGACGTCTTCAGCCTTCTGCTGCAGATTTGTTTTTGTATATGCATAAAAAGGTACCTTTTAGGGAGAGTCGCTTTCGTTCAATGGCAGAAGGTGCTCTTTTTATTGCTAAAAGAGCACCTTCTTTTGGCGTTCGCGTTTTATACCCCAAAACAGTGGATCATCTCATTGGTTCGATGCTGTCAAAACAGTAAAATTCAAATTCGGTTCACTTTTAGAATATTGGGGCATAATTTAAACAGGTTGTTTGAATTCGAAGTGCTGTGAAAACAACAAGGTTTCCTATGTTACAGCCAAAATGTTTCATTTTAAATTTGTTCAGGACACTTTGTGCCTGCAGTCAGCCACATGACAGCTTTTCAACTTGCTCTTAAAGATTTTGTTTCAACTTCATCACTTTGTAACTTCTCCAGAGTTGGTCACCAAATACTCTAAGCTTCTTGAATGTACACAGAAGCTTAAAACACAACTTCCACGTGAAGATTCCCCAGTACTTCTAGTAAATTTTCAAGAACCGAATTAAATTAAATGTCACTGAATGACAAGTTAGAATCCTCGTCTAAATCAAACACAGTTGAAGGGATTCCTCATGCAACTGAGCAACTGATTAGCAAAGAGTGGTTAACGCGGGCTTTCAGTAAATAGGTTCAGCACAAGTTACAAAGACGTGTCTGAAAAGCTGCTGAAATCCCACAGTCCAACATGAAGCACCGTGCAGGACAAAGAAACCGCAAGCTATGCTTTAAAATAAAACTTTTCCTCAACTTCTTAACAGTGGAATCTGCTGTTCTAGGGTAAGCATCACTGAAGGCCAGGGAAAGATACAGGACAGTTATTCACATTAAAACTGAATGTCAGTTTGATTAACAACAAATGTGAGGGTTTGGAAAGTAGACAGCGGGAGAGACACTGGGAGAGAGCATTGTTGAAGGATGTGTTCACAGGTTTCAGTATGCTGAAATTAAGACATTTCAACAGCATTTTGCAGCATTTCCAGTAATGATGCAGAAACAGAATTTTGCTGTGAGCTCAGACAGAGTCAGAGAGGCATGGAGATGTGTAACATTGAAATAAACCCTTCTATCCAAGTGATCTCTGCTGAACAGATATCCTAAAACAAGTTAGTCACACTTGCCAACATTTTGCCTATATCGGTCTAAACCGTTTGTCGTCATATACCTATCCAAATGCCTTTTAAATGTTGTAATTTTACCCGCCTCCACCACAACTTTTGGCAGTTCATTCCAAACATACACCACCCACTGCATGAAAAAGTTGCTCCTTAGGTCCCTTTTAATTGATTTCCCCTCTCACCTGAGATTGTAACACTCTAGTTTTGGGGAAAAGATCTTTGATATTCACCCTGTCCATGCCCCTCACGCCCCAGGCAAAGTAGCCCCAAACTATTCAACCTCTGTCTAAAGTTCAAGTCCCAGCAACATTCTTGTAAATATTCTCTGACCCACTTCAACATTCACAACGTTTTTCCCACAGGAGGAGAACTAGAATTGAATGCAGTATTTGAAAAGTGACGGAATTACTGTCCAGTACATGACGTCCGACTCCTATAGTCAAAGTGTTGACGAATAACGACAAACATACCAAAGCCTTTTCACAATCCTATCTAACTATGACTGCACTTTCAAGGAGCCATGAACCTGCACTCCCAGGTCTCTTTGTCTTTCGACGCAGGACCCGCTCATTGCGTGTATAATTCTTGCAATGATTAGCCTCTCCAAAATATTGCACTTTACACTTATCTATTGTAAACACCATCTGCCACTCCTCAGTCTATTGGCCCATCTAATCAAGATCCCGTCTTCCCTGTCCACTACACCATAAATTTTGGTGATATCTTAAACCTTACCAACTAGTCCTCCTCTGCTCACATCCAATACATTCATATAAGCAATTAAAACTAGTGGAATCAGCACCAATCCTTGTCGCACACCTCTGGTCACAGCCTAGCAGTTCAAAAACAAGTCTACACCACAAACCTCAACTCCTACCTTCAAGTCAATTTTCTAATAAAATGGCTAGTTCTCCCTATATATACTAATCTTGTTAACTGGTCTACCATGTGGAAAGTTGTCAAATCACTTACTGAGGTCCATTTCAACAATACACATTTCCCTGCCTCAATGAAGCATCTTAGTTAATTGTTCAGAAAACTCAGTCAAGTTTGCGAGACAGGATTTCCCATGCTTCAATCTATGTTGACTATTCATAATCAGTCCATGACTTTGAAAATCCATGCAAATCCTATGCCTCATAATACTCTCCCAAAAACTTGACCACCACTGGCGTCAGGCTCACCTCTTTTCCTTATCACCCTTCTTAGATTCTTTTAGTAGTGGCACTACGTTAGCCAAGCTCTAGTCTTCCAACATTTGACCTGTGGCTATCCATGATTCATATATCTCAGTATCGGGCCCAGCATTCAGTTTCCTATCGTTCCACGACTTCTCGGGTACATCTGATTAGGTCCTGGAGATTTTTCCAACTTTATACGTCTTATGAACTCCTCTGTAATACAGACACTTTCCATGAGGTCATTGAATATTTGGGAATTCTCTAGCTTCAATATCCTTCTGCACAGTTAATATGATACAAAGTGCTTTTTTAATACCTCATTCATCTTTTGCAGTTCTGCACATCGGCAACGCTCTTCATCTCCCTCGTTGCTCTTTTCTCTTTAATTCATTTATGGAATGCCTTTGGATTCCCCTTAACTTTACTTGTCATAGCTACCTCATATACCCTGTTTGCCCTCCTGATTTCCTTCTGAGGTGCATTCCTCCTGCCTTTAGACTCCTCTGGTGATTCACTTTATACATGGAATTAAGAGTCTAATGACGATGATTAATCCATTTCAATTGTTTGGAAAAACCCATCTGATACACGAATATCCTTTAAGGAAGCAAACTGCAATACTTACCTTGTCTGGTCGACATGTGATCTCCAAACACACAACATTGTGTTTAACTCTGAACTGTCATTTGGGAAATTAGAGATGGCCAATAAATTCTGTCAACACAATGACACTTCATCCAATGGCTATTGAAAAAGACTCGATTTCTGCTGTCTATATTTGACATATGATTCCCACTTATCCAGGAACAGAACCTCAACTCCTCGAGCCATCCGGCATTTCTCACACTCCCACCTTTACCCTTCACCCTAACAGGAGCAAACTGACTCTGAACTCTTGACATCTCGTTTTTGTAGACGTACCCCTTCCACTTACATGCCACGATGAGGTCCAATCGTATTTTGAAAGTTCGTGCCTAATATTATCAAATTTGGCTTTCCTCCAATTTTGAACTGTACCTTTTAGATTCAGTTCGTCCGTTTTCACCTCAATTTTTAAACTAATAGATTTATGATGACTTGCCACAAAGAGTGCGCCCCCGCCTCCGCCCCCCCCCCCCACCCCGCCCCCACCAAAGGTAAGACACGTTTAGCTCCTTCTCTGTGATAGCGAGTAATGGACAAGCAGCTGAGCTTTGAAACGGGGGGTGGGCTCAGCAAAGTCTAAGTCTCTTGTGCTCAATCTAACAATACTTTGTCTCAGTCACATTTTCATTGAGTGTGTCATGGAAACGTCTGCACGAGGCCGAGATAGTTTCCTTTTGAACTCACTTCAGTAACAACATACCCCAATCCATGGTGTCCCTCTCATTCAATGACAGTTCAATTCTCCCACCCATAATTGCTGATGATACACACCATCGCCCGGATTTTCCTGAATATCCCGCGATCCCTGGCACTGGCGCTATCCTTAAAAGGACAAGGGAGGTTTCTTAGTTGGGAGCTATCCTGCACAGTTTACCGTGAGCATTCCAGAGAAGCGGCAATTATACAACGTTTTGTCGACGGGGGCAGCGAAATCTTGGTGGATGGGATAGTACAGAAGAGGACCATTCTTTTCCCAGAGTGGGCCACACTACCAGTCCCACCAAGCATGGTCTGAGCTTACCACCCAGCCCAGTGCAGTACCTGTAGTCTGAAGAAATGCCCAGCAATACAAGACAGGCATCTACGACCGTCACCATATTCTCTCTGCTCCCTCATGCTCACTGTATTTCTGTTATACCACCTGTCCCGTGAATTCGGCTCATTCTCCACCACTCTCCCCACTGCATACAGCATCTTTCCTACCTCTCTCTCTCTTTCTCTCCAATCCCCCAACAACCTTCTGCTATCCTTCCACATTAATAACACTGCATGGATTCAACACTGTGGACTGACTACGTACAGACACTATGCCAATTCATATGCCAACATAAACAGTACGGCCACCCACTCCCACCCTCAATCCCTCCTTTCCTATCTCCCATTCCATAAGAAAAAACATGGAATAGGAAGGAAAGTGCCAAGCCAAGTGTTGGAGTGCTCCATATCTGTGTCCTCACACACTGGTACAATTCAGACAGGAGTAGGATGCCTCGCGTGGAGATTCGGACATATCCAAGCCCTACAATTGGGTCAGAAGCAATGTTCATTGATGGACAATTCTCACTTTAAAACTATTGGCAGTTCCGTTTACCCACGGCATAATTCAGAAAGTGTGGCCCTGATGCCATCTACCTTTTGTGTCGAGTTGGTACAAATGGAATCCCCATTGTCTCAGTGGTCACGACGGTGTGCTCACGACACATTGTCACCAACACCTCCCAGGAAGGAAGAACGGTGGCGCTCCCTTACGCATACTACTGTAAACAGCTCAGAAACTGAAAAGTATCTGTGGTATTTACTGCTCTCCCTATCTGTCCTGGCATCTCAATAATCTGTGCTCATATACACACAGCACCCTCTGCTCTTGGACCCCGTCGAGAAAGATACAGATTGTTTTATGCTGTCTTTCAAAGTCATTCCTACCAAAGTACACCACATTAAAAAGCTCTAATTTGATCCTCATCTGTCACATATCTGCAAGCTTGGAAATTTTACAACATCGTGCTCCATGCAAGACAACTGACATACTGGCAAACTCAAACACCTAAGAGTAATGCTGAGAAACCACGACACAGAGAGTGAAATAGTGAGAAAATAACCAAAGATCAAAAGATATACTTACAGATTCCCTACGTCTGTATAAATGTCAAGGCATTATTGTGTATGCCTGTGTTTCTGTATCTGTATCAATGTGTATTAAAGTGGAGGTACATTTATATGTGTCTGGATTAGTGGTGCTGGAAGAGCATAGCAGTTCAGGCAGCATCCGAAGAGCAGTAATATTGACGTTTCGGGTAAAAGCCCTTCATCAGGAATAAAGTCAGAGAGCCTGAAGCGTGGAGAGATAAGCTAGAGGAGGTTGGGGGTGGGGAGAATGTAGCATAGAGTACAATAGATGAGTGGGGGAGGGGATGTAGGTGATAGGTCGGGGGCGGAGGAGGGTGGAGTAGATAGGTGGACAAGAAGACAGACAAGTAGGACAAGTCAAACCAAGTCATGGTGACAATGCTGAGCTGTAAGTTTGGAACTGGGGTGAGGTGGGGGAAGGGGAAATGAGGAAACTGTTGAAGTCCACATTGATGCCCTGGAGTTGAAGTGTTCCGATGCAAAAGATGAGGCGTTCTTCCTCCAGGCGTCTGGTGGTGAGGGAGCGGCAATAAAGGAGGCCCAGGGCCTCCATGTCCTCGGCAGAGTGGGAGGGGGAGTTGAAACTTTGGGCAACGTGGCGGTCTGGTTGATTGGTGCGGGTGTCTTCGGGATGTTCCCTAAAGCGCTTTGCTAGGAGGCGTCCAGTCTCCCTAATGTATAGGAGACCGCATCGGAAGCAATGGATACAATAAATGATATTAGTGGATGTACAAGTAAAACTTTGATGGATGTGAAAGGCTCCTTTAGGGTGAGGGAGGAGGTGTGGGCGCAGGTAACTCAGTTCCTGCGGTGGCAAGGGAAGGTGCGAGGGTGGGAGGGTGGGTTGTAAGGGGGCGTGGACCTGACCAGGTAGTCACAAAGGGAACGGTATTTGCGAAAGGCGTAAAGGGGTGGAGAGGGAAATATATGCCTGGTGGTGGGGTCTGTTTGGAGGTGGTGGAAACGACGGTGGATGATTTGGTTTATGCGAAGCTTGGTGGGGTGTAAGGTGAGCACCGGGGGCGTTCTGTCCTTGTTGCGGTTGGAGGGGTGGGGTCTGAGGGCGGAGGTGCGGGATGTGGATCAGATGCGTTGGAGGGCATCTTTAACCACGTGGGAAGGGAAATTGTGGTCTCTAACGAAGGAAGCCATCTGGTGTGTTCTGTGGTGGAACAGGTCCTCCTAGGAGTCGATACGATGGAGGCGGAGGAATTGGGAATACGGGGATGGCATTTTTGCAAGAGGTAGGTTGGGAAGAGGTGTAATCCAGGTAGCTGTGGGAGTCGGTGGGTTTGTAAAAATATATCAGTGTCAAATCGGTGTCATTAATGGAGATGGAGAGTTCCAGGAAGGGCTGGAGGTATCTGAGATGTTCCAGGTAAATTTAAGGTCAGGGTGGAATATGTTGGTGAAGTTGATGAATTGCTCAACCTCCTCGCGAGAGCACGAGGTGGCGCCAATGTAGACATCAATGTAGTGGAGGAAGAGGTGGGGAGTGGTGCCGGTGTAATTACGGAGGATCAACTGTTCTGCGTAGCCAACAAAGAGACAGACATAGCTGGGGCCCATAGGGGTGACCATGGCTACCCCTTTGGTCTGGAGGAAGTGGGAGGATTCAAATGAGAAATTGTTAAGGGTGAGGACAGTTCGGCCAAACGAATGATAGTATCGGTGGAAGGGTACTGTTGGGGACGTCGGGAGAGAAAACAACGGAGGGCTGGGAGGCCCTGGTCATGGCGGATGGAGGTGCAAAGCGATTGGATATCCATGGTGAAGATGAGGCGTTGGGGGCCTGGGAAACGGAAGTCTTAGAGGAGATGGAGGGCGTGGGTGGTGTCTCGAACGTATGTGGGGAGTTCCTGGACTAGGGGAGATAGGACAGTGTCAAGGTATGTAGAGATGAGTTCAGTGGGGCAGGAGCATGCTGAATGGGTCTGCCAGTGTGGTCAGGCTTGTGGATCTTGGGAAGGATGTAGAACTGGGCAGTGCGGGGTTCCCGGACTATGAGGTTGGAAGCTGTGGGTGGGAGATCTCCTGAGCTGATGAGGTTCTGTATGGTCTCGGAGATGATGGATGTTGATGGGGGTGGGGTCCTTGTCCAGGGGGCGGTAGGAAGAGGTGTCCTCGAGTTGGCGTTTGGCTTCAGTGGTGTACAGGTCAGTGTGCCAGACTACCACTGCGCCCCCTTATCTGCTAGCTTGATGGTGAGGTTGGGATTGGAGCAGAGGGAATGGAGGGCTGCGCATTGTGAGGGTGCGAGTTTGGAGTGGGGGAGGGGGTAGACAGGTTGAGGCGGTTAATGTCCCGACAGCAGCTGGAAATGAAGAGGTCAATGGCAGGTAATAGGCCAGCGCGGCGTGCCCAGTTGGATGCAGTGTGTTGGAAGTGGGTGAAGGGGTCCTTGGAAGGTGGGCGGGAGTCCTGATAGTGAAAGTATTTGTGTGTTTGTCTCTGCGTGAGTCTGCGTGTGGATGCAAGTCTGGCAGATTTGTGATGCTAAAAGAGATACAACGTCGCCCACAGCGATAGGGCCAGAGAGTGATAGGCCTCAATGATTCAGTCTGGGATGCAGACAGGGTGGATTGCACGTCACAGCACCATCCAACCTGACAGCGCATGTGCACACACACACACACACACACACACACAAACACACATACGGAAGAGTTGCAAATAGACTTGAGTCGGTCAGAATAGAAGTGTGCACCTCAGACTGAACCATTTTATCAGGGGATGAGATAATTTATTGCACATTCAGTAACTTGCGATGTTTTCTAATGCTTAAACATTGTACGAGAAAGAATCGAAAAGTCTGAAAAAAGACTCAATAGTGGTTAGAATATCGCAGGAACAACATCGCTTACGATCACCTAAACTGCTATGTGCTTCCAAATATACTATTTGGAAAACCAAACAACTGTGCAACGTTCGAGATTCACATCATTTGGTGTCTTCTCGAAGAAAAAAAACTGCCACTCATGCAATCCTGAGCGGCCTCCAGCAGAGTATAGTGTCGTATTAATATATTTAAAAAACGGACAGACAGAGAGACAGGTGGGAGACTTTGATTCCAATTTTAATGGATTTGCTCGGAAAACAAGATTGCAGAGATGCAGACAGAAGTACACACAAGCAGAGACTTTGACACTAATACACAGAACACATTCACAAAGAGATAAACACGAATATGGGCACATACACACAAACACACGAATCCCCTACCCCAACCACGCACCCACAAGCACACAGGGGTATATGTATGTGTATTTAGAAATATGCGTGTGTGTGTGTGTGTGTGTGTATACATACATATACTTGTAAGTTCAATCGGCAGAGAATTGGTTTAGTTCAGTTGGCTGAATTGTTGTTTTATGAGCAGCGTGACGCCAACAGTATGGGATCAATTCCCATTACCGGTTTGAGTTCCACATGAAGGAATTTCCTTCGCCACCGTTTCCCTTACCTGCGATCTGGTGGCCCTCAGGTTAACTCACCACCAGTCGTTTCTCGCTAATAAAAGTCCAGATCCTATGATCTGGTAAGACTAAGACTACACAATAATTAATAGGCAATCAATGGTCAGTCGGAGAAGTCAGGTGAATGACTTGGAAAAACGTTTCCGTAATGATAAGTCGAATACCTTCATTCTGCTCCAGTCTCTCATTGGCATACGAAATTATGGTGGGCAGAATTGGCTTTCTGCGAATTCAGTGGAGGCTAAATTTGGAAAGTATTTGAGTGAAGCGCATTAATGGGAGTGTGGTCAGGTTTGAGGAGCTGAATGCTCTATATCTGTTCCTAATAGTTGTGTTTCAAAACGGCAGTGATTTATTTGAAGGGAACAATCTTTGAGAATAAGGCATTCCCATTTCGGACTGGGATAGAGATATTGCTTTCTCATCGGGATTGTGCAATCTGTGGTGTTCTCATTTTCAATATGCTGTGAGGATTGGATGACTGAAAACAGTCAAGGTTGGGTTCCAGAGGCCTTTGAGGAAAAAGTAAACAGGCTCAAAAGGGATGTTCAGCCACTCTCATATCAACAATGAGCATTCTGAATTTTGCATCAGGCTCGACGGACTGAAGGGATAACTGGTTCTCCTCACCCATATGCGCTTAGCATGGCTGTTGAAGCGGAAGATGAAGATCCCATTCATCCATTCTGCCCTCGATGGATTTACACAAGAATAGATTGAAATAATTCAGCCCTTTAAGTATATTACACAGTATCGGTTGGGTAGGGGGGGCGGAAAGCCAAAGTTTCTAGTCAGCTGCCCTGCAACAGGTGAGCCTGGTTAACTATAAGGGAAGAAATATTCACGATTAATGTTTATTTTCATGTGAACCGGTGAGGTAGTGGAGTGCCTCAGGAATCAGTGTGAGGCTATCGACTATTTATAATCTATACCAATGAATTGGATGAGGGGATTGATTGGATTGGAGTTCAATTAGTTCATTCACTAAGATAGTCATTTAATTGGACATGGAGACTCTGCAATGGGCAAAGAAAGACAGGGAGGTTAGTGATAAAATCTTCAGCAGTAATGGTATAACGATGATTCGTGCTGTGACGGACGTACAAAACAATAATGAAATGCTTACATGGAGAAAAAAATCGCAATATTCTGTGGTACTCAGGGATTTGCATGTTCCAGTACAAGAATAACTTAAACTTCGTCAGGAGATTTGGCAAATGATAAAGAAAATGTATGCATTGATGCAGTTCCCTACAAGGGCTATCAGGTATAATCATAGGGATGCTTTATTTCATTTGTACATGGCAATGCTTCGATTATAATCTGATGCATTGAATGTAGTTCTGAAACACTATGCTGTTAGAAACATATGCAATTGATTTAGAAGATTTTCAAAGATGTTGCACTTTACTCGTTACTAAAATGAAGGTCTGATGGATATATAGAGTCATACAGCTTGTAAATAGACCGTTCGGTCCAGCTCATCTGCACCCACCAGATATTTCAATCTGATGTAATTCCATTTGCCGCATTAGGCACATAACCGTCTAAATTCTTCTTATTCATTTAACCATCCAGATGCCTCATAAAGTTTATTGTATCCAACTCTACCACTTCCTCTGACAGCTTGTTCCATACGCACACTACACTCTGCATGAAAATCTTGCCCCTATCAACTTGATTTCTGCCCTCGAGTTTACAGACTCTGAAAATAACCTTAGCTGTTTACCGTATCTAGATCCCTCGTGGCCTATACAAGTCCAGGGCATTTCAGGTATGAAAGTGGGAGATATTCGTATGGAACCATCTAACCTAATTAGATTGCATCAGAAGCATAGCCGGTGGATGAGAAAATGAAACTAAGCATTCAATTTTAAGAAAACCTACATTAATTTTATGGCAGGTACCATGAAGACATGGTTTTGTTGTAAATAAGTTCATGCAGGCACATGTAAATATGTAATTTCATTTTAAACTATGAATCACTCATAAATTGAGAAAGACCGATGATGTAGTCATACAGTCAGTGGAACTTTCAACGAGACTCTACATGGTTCCGGTTGATTTTCGCGTAACAGCAACATATGAGAGCTGAAAACCAATCAGACATCTTTTTCACTTATGTAGGATTCCTGTTGAGGATTCAATGGAATATTCCTAATGCCTGCAGCAAAGGAAATTCAGCTAAATCAAACTGTTCCAGGAAGACACGCCAATGCTAGCAGCTGGTGTGAACAGAATAACTTCAGAGGTAGATTAACAACTGAGACAATCGCAATTTTCTTTTTGTCATGATATTAACTCTTATTTGGACGAAGCTCTTCTGAACTAATATTTTGCAGGATTGTGCACATTTCTGTGTCTCAGAAAAATAAATATTGATGTACATATTGTTAATGTCCAAACTGTTTCTCATTTATCTTTCCATCGTAGCTCGAGTAACTTTGTTTTCGAACTTATCTTAAAAATTTAACAATCTGCATGACTTGCTAGTAACATTGAACCTAACCCAGTCTGAGACCGATATCAATTGCCACAAGACACATTTGGTCACCTATCACCTTCTATGGAGAAGTGGGACTAGAAAAGGAAACTGTGACTCTCCAACTGCAGTAGGAAGAGGAATCAAGAGAAATTCTCAAAAGGCCGTTTGCTGGGAATTCTCTTCTTCACAAGTCTGTGATGCCTGTGTGTGCGCATTTATTCAAAGCTGCGCCTTAGTTATTTTTTTTTGGAAAAGTCACTCGACGATCATGAACCACAGATGGGAAAGTGAAGCCACAATCTGATCAGCCACAATCTTTGTGCCAGGTGGAGCATGGAGCAACTCCTGCTCCTCAGTTCTACGTCACCACATTTCAGTCAGCTCCTCAAAATCGCTAGACAGGAGCAGTTGAAGGCCACTTTCTACTTGTAACTGATGCACAGAAAAAAAAGCGGAGAAAATTCAGCCCCTGCTCACAGTAAAGCATGGTTTGATATGAATTGGAAAACGTTCTTGGGGGAAGAGCAGGTGTTACAGTGAAACCTTCCCCTCGTTTCGTTTCGCAGAATTTCCCCTATCTCCATTTATTTCGCCATGTTGTACACCAAGATTCACTATAAATACATGTCTGATGGCGCACCCAGTCATTACTCGTAAAATCGTTCGGTCTCTCTGACTGCAAAATACCTTCACAAATCTTCTGGGAAAATAAAAGCAGTGAAACCACTAATAACAGAATGAAAGAACATAAGAAGCAGGTGTAGGTCACTCAGCCCCTAAAGCCAAACTTTCCTTTCAATCAGATCATGGCTAATCTGCTCTCGGCCCCAACTCCTGAATTGTCTGACATGTAAAACATCTATCGATACCTGTCTTCCAAAATTCTCAGTGATCGATCTCCCGTAACACTCTGGATAGGAGATGTCCCGACCGTCACTACCATCTGTAAGAACGAAGCACTCACCACAAGCACACCGTGATCTATTGGCATCAATAAAATATATGCACACAAGGGAAGAGTATCAGGTTCTCATATCAAGCAAGATTTAACTGAGGTTGGTATCAAGTAACTCGAATAAAATTGAACTTAATGGCAACCAGGAATAATCTCCTCACTGGTTGGAGTGATTCAGAACACTAAGGAAATGTTTGCGGTTCATGGACATCTGCCAAGTGATGGGACATTTCTGCAGGCGATCCTCAGGGTAGATTACTCGACATAAACATCATCAGCTGTTTCATCAATATGTTACGCCCATCATAAGATCAAAAGTGCGGATGGCCACTGAAGATTACACAATGTTCACAACAATGTGACCCTCTCATCTCCTGAAGTGGTGTATGTTCATGTGCGGCAAGAATCGGACAACATTCAGGCTTGTGCTGTTAAACTGTGGGTAAAATTCATGTAATAGTACTGCTAGACAGTGCATATTTCCCCAGAAAAAGTAAGGAGATCATTGAGCAGCTCAAGATTTATTTATAGGAATTCGATTAAGCTAATCAGCCCCTCAGCTATTAGATAAGAGGGATAGTCCATTCTCTCCCTCCTGCTGTTTAAACAGGAAGAGAAAGAAACTAGTCAAAATGTTGAGCTGTTAAGCAGGAATGAGCGGTCCCCAAATCATGTCCTTGAGCTTCTTCAATTGGATCAGGAGGGTTCAGTCCCTCAGGCCCCTCAATAGGAGGATGATATCAACGCCCCAACATGACAAACCAAGAAGCAGAGACTGGACGGACAGACTGCTCCACGTTGTTCCACCTGGCTCCGGTGTTAATGGTACACAATGCTATTTTATTGTGGTTTGTTGACGGTGAGGGCGGACAGTGGTTGCTTTGTGCCGACTCTCAAGAAGGCAACCTCCATCTCCAATAAGACAGGCTAGTGTTCTGTTTGGAGGTCAGAAGCTGGTGGAACTTGCAACCTCTTTCAAGAATAAGGCATTATGCCTGCTGACAGATTTATGAACAACATGATGTTCAGTGAATGGTCACAAACCAACTGCACATTGAGATAGTGGGAGTGTATTCAGAGCCTGGAGCTCTGTCTCACCAAATATGGGGGCCCCACAGAGATACGTAAACTATCAGGCCAGGTATCATCGCGAACATGCAATATCTTATGCTATCAATGTCTTTCCCTCGACATAGTGAGTGTTAGTCCATAATCTTCAACATTTAATGCAATCTCCTCTTATTCTGTCAGAGTGCTACAAATTGAACACTTATTTCATTTACGCTCTCCTCATAGTATCATCAACCCAGGGATTAGTCTGGTGAAAATCCTTTGCACTGTCTCTGTGACGTGGAGATGTTTGCCTATAAAGGAGCGAACCTCTGTCCAGAATACCCCAAATACTGCTTCAAGAACTCTATACAGCTGAACGAAGGTGCCTTTACTCCTACCACGATTCATTTTGTAATGTAGGAAAACAAACAATTCACTGTACTGAGTCATAGATGGCCTGCATGAATTCTGTTAGTGACTTATGACCAAGGGCATCAAGGTCCGTTTCGAGAAAAGCGCTTCCCTACTTTTCACCTTCTAAGAAATACAAAATGAAAAGGACTGTATATGATGCGCACATCATTTGTTGTTCAAATCATTTATTTGCGTTGTGAATAGTGGTGTTTCAACGACTCGTGCATGTGATACCAATGAGTAGTAGTCTTCAGAACAAAACAGAGACCTGCTCCCAGTACTCTGTCCATCATTCAATTCTCAATTCATTTAGTATATTCTCCCTTACGCTACACTGTTACTTTCTTCACTCACCTGTGCGCAACCATGTGAAAATATCTTCTCAGATGAAAATACACCACCTCCACTGCTTCTCATTCCTCGATGTCACAACCAACATCCTACATAAACTCCAGTATTTTTATCAAAAATAATTTCCCTGTCATGAATCTCGGCTGACTCTGCTAAATCATATCATTATTCACCGAGGGTCTGGTTATCGTTAATTACAAAAAAATGCGAATATTTTTCTCATACCCAACGTCAAGTTATCTATCAGTTGGTTTTCTGCTTTTCCACTTTGCGTTCAGACAGATTACTTTACAGTCTGTAGGATGCTTTTCCATAATCTAAAGTGTTTTGATGAACTTTTTCCTCCCTCATAGAATTAAGGAATTGACAATGCAGAAGGAGGCCATTGACCTGTCTTGTCTCTACGAAATCCCAAAAGTGTTATCCAGCGAGCTCAATTCTCCAACACTATCTCTGTAGCCCTCTAAATTCATCACTCATCTTGTCCAGCAGCTTACCAACCTTCACTACCATGAACTTTTCCAATACATAAACTTTCATAACTCTAGTTTTTGGAAGTTCCTCACTTTCGCCAGTCACCCTGTTCTCTAACATTTCCAAAAGACTCGAACAGACAGCCCGAACAACTATCAAACCAAAAATCTGGGCCGCTACGTAGATGACACCTTTGTTATCACAAAATGAAACAAGATGGAAGAGACAGGTAACATCATCAACAACACCCTCACAGGTATAAAGTTCACCAAGGAGGAAGAAACCGACAACAAACTCGCATTCCTGGACGTCACAGACGAAACAATGGACAATGGAGAACTACAAACCTGTGTGTACAGAAACACAACAACAACTGAACAAATACTTAACTGCACCAGCAACCATCCCAAGACACACACACACGAAGCTGTATCAGAACACTATTCCAACGATCCACCACACACTGCAGGACAGACGACCTTCCGAAATCAGAGTATAACCACCGATACAACATATTCAAGAAGAACGGATACTCAAAAAATACAGTCCGCAGATTCCTCAGGAACAGACCACATCAAAGAAGTCTCAGAAATGGCAGCCACGCTACTAAGACATCTAGGAATGCTAATAGCACACAAACCCACCAACACTCTGAAACAAAAGCTAACAATTTTAAAAGGCCCAGTACAACCCATGGACTAAACCAACGTCATCTACAAAATTCAATGCAAGGACTACCACAAACACTACATAGGAAAAACAGGAAGAAAGTTAGCCACCAGGATACACGAACACCAGCTCACCAGACAAAGACACGACCCTCTCTCCCTCGTAGCGCTACGCACGGATAAAACAAAGCACCATTTCGACTGGGACAACACATCTATCCTGGGACAGGCTAAGCAAAGACATGCCAGAGATTTCATAGAGGCCTGGCACTCCAACTACAACGCCAAAAACAAAAACGTAGATCTAGATACCATCTATCACCTCTCAGACAACGGATAGGAAATACCATTACCACAAACCCCAGTAACCCCATCCAGGACAAGCATATAAATAGAAAGCAGGAGACAACAGCTTCGCTTCACTTTGAGGTCGCCACTGATGATGTTACCGAGCCAGGTAATGAAACGTCTGGATACCAAGCTGCAGCTCAGTGAGTAAACCTCTACCCCATTTCCAAAAGATTTTCTGTTGCTTCCGCTGTGGAGACACAAGCAACATTTTTACCTCGAACAGAGAAGGCCTCTGTCACGTAGCGACCACGTGAGAGGCTGACACGGTGTCATATTGGATAAATCACCCACACATGTCCAGAATGTTCTAGAATCAAAATATTTGTTTGGTATTGTCAGTACAATCTTCTCTCTGGTACGAATCAACAGGTTATGCTGAATGAGGTTACAAAGCTCTGTGACCTCCACATTGTTGAAATAAACTGGCTTCACACTTTGGACCTGGATAAGACACAACTTTGGGAAATAACTAAAATGATAGTGGAGTGACTTGGCCCTCCCTGTGACGTCTCTGCAGATCCAGACAATTGGTGAATGCAGTGTCTTACACCTTGTCCATTGTGGGGATACAAGACCCTCAGATCTCCCTGAACAATCCGAGCAGCTGACAACACAAATCCAAGGTTACCAACCAGCGAACTTCCTCTGACTTTCCAATAACAGGAACAAGTCAAATCTTCACGTACATGGTGCACCCGATCAGTGTTAAAAATATCATCCTCTCATTAGTTTGCATTCCTGGCTAAGCACTGGCAGCCTGCAGTGGTTCAAGAAAGCAGCTCACCAACACCTTATCAAGGGCAACTGCGAAAGGGAAACATATACTGACTCAGAAATAACACTGATGAACCATAGTGAATAAAAGAAGATGACCACACTCAAGGAATAGAAACAGAGGAAACATAACTCACTTTAAAGAGGGACACATACTGACCTTGGATGATACACAGGAATATGGGAAAAAGTGAAAAATCAGTGATATTGAGCTCATATTTTAATTCCATCCCAGATGATTATCAACAATTCCTTTGCTGATTCCTTTTTCTTTCTCTCTATTTCTTCATATATTAGATCACTTCACCAACACGCATTACACTATTTCCCAGCAACTTTTAGACCTGACCCGTGATCAGTGTACTCAAAATTCTGTTTATCTGTCAACAGAGGCTGCCAAATCTGTCCCGTTCCCCCAGCACTCTGGTTCTTTCTGTTTCAGATCACCAGTACCTTTCTTTGTTTGATTTACCCTTTATTTTGTTATTTTACGGGATTTCAGCATCGCTGAGAAGGGCAGCATTTGATGACCATCCCTAATTTCCGTTGACAATGACCGTTCCACGAGGCAGTATAGAACCAAGCACATTGTTATGGGTATGAATCACTCTTAATCCAAACTCGGTAACAATGTTATATTTTATTACCAAAGGATATCAGTAAAACAGATAGGTTATTAGACAAAATGCTGCTGATTTGATGGTTACAATGCGTGAAAACTGTTCTTTTTAATTTCGGTTCTTATTATTTGAATTTAAGTTCTGCTACCAGCTGTGGTAGAATTTGAAAGTGTCTTTCGTGTAGTGACCTCTGACCCTGAATTATCCATCCAGCGACTTTCCTACTCTGACATATTGTCCCCATTATGAAATAAATTTGGACACAAGAACAAGTTTGTGATTGAAATATGTGTAACTGGATCAGTGACCAGCAGAGAACTGGAACTGTAAAGTCTGATCTTCACCTTGGCTTAGATCATGGTTTATTCAGCAACCGCACTGATGCAGAGTTGGAGATTCGGGCTATTATGAAACAGGTAGTGGACAGGTATGGTGGTGGAAGATAATTCAAGGTGTAATTCAGTTCAAGATAAAAACGGTGCTTGCTGTCTTCTTCTGAGATATTTGTGAGGAAATGTTCTGAAATATACAGATAATGAATGGAGTTTATAATGAAACTAAATACAATAGTTTCTTTGTTTACCAGATATGCAAAGCAGAAAAAAAAGAATTTCAACATGGTTTCTGTAATTAATAAATGAGCACAATTAGAGGGACTTACCAGGAATACCAATAGGAGCGAGGACTGGATAATAACCTGCCTGAATAATCATGAGTACACATCGTATCTGTCTTGGTAAATCTGACTTAGTTCTGTGGAACCAGGAAAGACCTTCGGATAAACGCCTGTGCGTAATTGTAACATTCCAGTCCATTGATCTCAGATTCTGATCGATTGTTAGAATATTCCAGTCGAATGTTCTCAGATTCTGATCTCTCGCCCTGTCTCAGGAGCTGCTGAACTCTGTTGGTGACAGAGTTGATGCATCTCTTTCTACAATGGCATAACACATTGAATACAGAACAACAACCATCAATAAATAACTCGTTCCGAGCTGGTGCAGAGATGATGGTCTCGGTAACTGCGACCTTTGTTGTAATTTTCACGTGGAATCCTAAACATAAACAGTGAGATATTCGGCCCATCGAACCGACACTGACCTCTGAAGAGCACTGCACCCAGAATCACCTGCTATCCTATCCATGTATCTCCTCAGGCTATCCTGCCACCTCCCCTATCCCTGTACTCCCATAGCCAACTCAAGTCGCTGCAGATGAGAAATTTAACATGGTCAATTCTCTTAAAATTTACATGTTTGGACTGTGGGAGGAATCGGGAGCAGCTAAAGGAAGCACTTACAAACAAGGGAAGAATGTGAAAGTTCAATACAGACACGAGACTATAAGGGTACATTTTTACCAAGGCCCGTAATTCTATACGACAGCAGCGCTAACCTTTGAGCCACCGTGCCACCGTGCCACGCTCACAACTGCGTTCCTGTGACAAGGAATACTGGGGAACATGGAACTCTGAAATGCAAACAGAAAATGGTGACGAAATTCATCAGATGACTCAGGATCGAAGAGTGAAACAGAACTGGCATATTGTGTCTGATCTGACTCTTTTCTGAAAAACTCATATTGGTCTCAAAACTTAAATTCTGTTTCTCGCTGCTCAGATGCTGACAGATGTGCTAATGGTTTCAACTGTCTTTATTCTATTGGACTGGACATATATCTGACCTGAAAGGAGATGGTGAAGCTGCCATTTCAGTTGACTCTCAAGCATGTGGTAACAGAATTTGAACGTAAAATTAAAATAAATTATGTTTGACAAATTTCTCAATATCGATAACGTCATGAACTCTCAAAACTTGACATGCAAATGTTGAAATCAGTGGCCATGATGTCGCACAATCAACCCCTTGAAGGTAATCGATTGAAGTGAAAACCCCGATCATGACCTCAATGTCATGTCGTTTCCTCATGTCACTGGGTTCGGATTCATCTAGCAAGTTCTCAAACATTATGAAACATAAAATAACTTGGCATATTTATACAGGACACATTACTCCATGAGTTTTGAACGTACTAACATGGGAAGATTGTATTTGTCAAACCGAATCATTCTGCAGAAGGTGACAGAGAGCTGTCTGAACGATGCACATACGCACACAACTGTTTTTTAGCGACATTTCGAGTTGTGTTTAACAACTGATAGTGAATTAACAACAAATTAGTCCCAAGACAGAATGACATGTTACTTGGAAGATAACTTGCAGACGTTTTATTTTTTCACTATTCCCATGACCAGTGCAGAATATTCTCTAATGCGGATTTGTCATAATTTGGTCAAGGTCCTTGATGCCACCTTCCGTCAAGTCCTGCTTCAATGGAAAGGGAGTTTACTCTTATCTCACCTCAAATTACACTGGAAGGTCCATTGAAAGAATAAACAGCAAAAGATGAGAAGACTGTTTTATTTAATAATGTCCTCAAAATTTTCAAAAGTAAATTGGGCACGGATTTTTAATTCTGCCCGAAGATTTCTGTCCTACTGGCAATAAGATTCTTTGGTTAAGCTTTGTGAAAGAGGGACAGCAAGAAGCTCAGTATTGGCCAAAACCATTCAGTTCACGGTGCAGCAGTTGTTGGAAAAATATTATTGTCTGTAGCTGTTGGAAATTGATAATTCCAAACTCATCATTCATTGATGACCTGCAGTAGCATAGAAATCAGCAACTTTCAGCATCGAGCTGAGAGCAAAAAGCGAAAGTGATGGTCAGGGTAAGTGGGAGTAATAGGAGAAGTGGAGTGACATACAGTGCAGGAGATGTTAAGGGAGACGGTCAGTGGAAGTGTCTGTAGTAGTAAACCGCGCAATGCAAGGGAAGTATATGTTAAAGGAAAGAGTAGGAAGGCGAGGAGGTGGTGTGGCTGAAAAAGCATCAGTGGCAAAAAAAGCCTGTGTTTGGAAAAGTGAGATTGATGGACAATCAAATATCACGGTTCAGGAAATCTGGTATCTGGTTTCCTTTGAAAATTAAGAAAAGATTTCTCCTACTTTTAAAATTAACACTAGATTCTTGTTCATATTGTACAATCACTCTGCATTTTTGTATGTCTATCAAGTGCACACAACGTTTTTCTTTGTCCCCAATGCATTATTTCAACATGACGTCATTTTTAATAAAAATATTCAGAACGGTGGTTGTTTCTTCCATTAAATTGCTTCCAACTTAACCCAGGGATGAGAACGAGAAAATTGATTTTCTACACAGTGTTTAACTGTAGAATTTAATTCAACATTTATTCTCATCGCTCTAGCTCTTTCAAGCATACTTAACGAAAGAGTCTGTCCATCCTGCAGATGAAAAAAGATCTTCAGATCTGACTACTGCAGTGAATGACATAAAGAATAAGCTGCAGGTGCGCATAAAGCGGAAATGTTACAATGCACAGTGCCAAAAGCTTGTCTAAAATTGGTGATGTACTAGCCTTATGCATAATACATCAAATTAGATTACTTTCAGTGTGGAAACAGGCCTTTCGTCCCAACAAGTACACAACGACCCTCCGAACAGCAACCCACCCAGACCCATTCCCCTACATTTTATCCCTTCATCTAACACTACAGGCAATTTAGCATGGCCAATTCACCTGACCTATATATTTTTGGACTGTGGGAGGAAACCGGAGCAACCATGCAACACAGGGACAATGTGCAAACTCCACACAGACAATAGTCTGAGATGGTGAATTGAACCCGGGTCTCTGGTGCTGTGAAGCAGCAGTGCTTACCACTGTGCCACAGCGGAGCAAAATATAAAGGCAGAATTCAGTTCCATGTCCAAAATACGATTTGTGGCTCCCTCATAAAAGACCTCAATGGCATCACGCTAAAAATTCACGAATGGAGAAAAATAATCAGGAGAATGGTATTCTGACTTCTTCCTGTGTAACAACTTGTATAGAACAGGAAGAAAATCAAGTTTTGTTTCTGATATGCATAAATGTTGATGGTTAGAATGTACGCGATTGAGGGGGTGTTGTAGGATGATAAACAATGCTGTTGTTGACACAATGCTTTGCCGGTCGTTTACAACGAGGAGGACCGTGTTAGGTTACTGGAGAGTACAAACAGATTGTTCAAATGGGCAGATCAATGACCCCCCAAAAAAAAACTTAACGCTGAAATATGTGAATGCTGTACATTGGAAGAAAAACACAAGACAAGAGAGTATTCAACCATGAAGATAAGCTAGATTTGCTTTTCGAGCAGAGAAGATTGAAGAATGAACCTGACAGAGGTCGTGAGTGTTACGGACCGAGTGAACAGACAGGAGCTGATCCCCTTAGTAAATGAGTTAAAAACCAGGGGACACACGATTAAAGTGAAAGACAAGGTATTGTGAAAGTATTTGTGCAATCTGCTTTCAATAAAGAGGATGGTATGTGTCCAGAATGCATTGCTTGGGAGGGTTGTTGAAGAAGTCAACGTTACAAATCTTATAAAGTACTGGTATCATGAGGGACATAAGGAGAGAGGATGTGTTGGGTACGCTAAATTATATTAAGGTGGACAAATCCCCAGGACTGGATTGGATCAATCCCAAGTTGCTGATGGCGGTGAGAGAGGAAATAGCAAGGGCTCTGTCAGAGATCTTTGTCGCCTAATTAAACACAGGTGAAATTCCGGAGGACTGGAGCATTATTAATGTTGTTTCCCTGTTCAAAAAAGGATTCTCAGGATATTTCAGGAAACTCCAGACCCGTGTGCCTGATGTCAGTGGTTGAAAAGTTGGTGGTGAAGGTACGGAGGGATAGGATCCATTTCTATTTGGTAGATAATGGTCTAAACAGTGATAGGCAACATGGTTATGTGCGTTGGCATTCGTGCCTTACCAACTTATTAGAATTCTTTGAAGAAGTGACCAAGTTCATAGATAAAGGTTGTGATGTCTATGTCATATACTTGGACTTTGGTAAGAAGTTTGATAAGTTTCCCATGGTAAACTAATGAAGAAAGTGAAGTCACATGGTGCTCACAGTCTTCAACCTAGGTGAATTTAGACCTAGTTGAGCAACAAGAGACAGTGACTAGTAGTTGAAAGGAGTTTCTCGAAATGGAGAAAGGCGACCAATGGTGTTCCGCATGGATCAGTGCTGGGACCATTGTTGTTTGTGATGTAAATAAATGATCTGCAAGAGGACATTGATGGTCTGATTGGTAAGTTTGCAGACGACACGAAGATTGGTGGAGTAGCAGAAAACACAGGGGACTGTCGAAGAATACAGGAAAATATAGATAAACTGGAGATTTGAGCGGAGAAATGGCTGAAGGAGTTCAACAAAATTGAGGTTAACAAAATCATGAAGGGCAAAGACAGGATGGATAGAGACAAGCTTTTTCCTAGGGTGAAGGATTCAATAACAAGAGGTCACGCTTTCAAGCTAAAAGGTAGAAAGTCTGGACAAATGCTTGTGTAGGTGGGGAGCAGAGGGATACAGATGCTTAGGATTGACTGACAGGTTTGGACAGTACACTTGGATCGACTCAGGCTTGGAGGACCGAAGGGCCTGCCCCTGGGCTGTAAATTTTCTTTGTTCTTCTTTGTTCTTTGAGATGTGGAGGTGCGACATTTTTGCCATCACAGAGATGTGGCTGAGGAAGAGCAGGACTCGTAACTCAGTATTCTATTGTACAGGAACCATAACCAGGACAGAAGAGGGGTAAAAGCGAAGGTGGTTTTGTTTATTAGTCATGAAGTTACTGATTTAAGGAGGGATGATATCTTGGAAGTATTTTCAAGCGAGGCTTTGTGGTTGGAGTTTAGGATTAAAACGATGACAGACAACTGCTGGGATACATTATTACTCACCAGATGAATGAAAATACAGGATATAGATATAATACAGGATACAGATATTAACACAAATCATTGAGGTGTGTAAAACAGTAATATGATCTGAGATAGTTAAATTCCCAATATTTATTGGGGCCGTGATAACTTTTTTTCAGAGAAGCCAGATGGTTTGAAATTTATTCCAGGGATTTTCTTATATTAAAATGTGGAAGCCGCAACAGGAGGTGGTGGAATACTGTGACCTCATTGTGGGGAGTGAAGTCAGTCAGTTATTGTAGGCAGGAATTGGAGACTATTATAGGACCAGTAACTATGTCTCATACATTTTAAATTTTTCCAGGGAAAAATCAAAACAAAAGGTCTGAGAAATAAGATGTTTTTGGAATGCGGAGGCAGATTTCATCTTTTAAAAATGAAAGGAACTGGCGAAAGTGCAGTTTAGATTAGATTAAATTACTTACAGTGTGGAAACAGTTATATCTGTTTGACATTGCAGCAAAACAGCGTGAGATGGGGTCACATGATTTAAATGGAAATGATGTCAGCACAGGCCCAACATGTTACATCGAAGCTGAAAGTTTGGAAAACCAGCGTAGAGACTCTAGTATGTCGACAAATTTTCGAAACGGAATAAAAAATATAAATGAAAGCTTAAAGCCTCGTATAATGTGAGCAGATCAGTGGAGGTACAAGAGGAATACAGACACTGTGGGGCTGAACTTAAGAAAGTGAGTAGAAAAGCAAAAAGGTGATGTGATAAAACATTAACGGGAAAAATTAGCAACAATCCAACGATATTGCATCGGTTTGTGAAGGGGAAGAGGATAACACGTGAAAGAATTGATTGTATTAAGGACCAAGGAGGCAGCATGTGCATGGAGCTTGTAAACATGATAAATACGCAATTCATATCGGTCTTCCCTTTGGAGAAGCAGTGACTGGATTCAGGGAGAATGACAGTGCGATCCTCGAACAGATTGATGCAAACGTCGAGGAAGAATTGGAAGTTTATGCTCGATAAAGAGTGGGCAAATCCCCAGATCTGGATGAGCTGTATCTTCGGCTGATGTGCGAGATGAGAGAAGAGATTACAGGTTCTTGAATTTCTTTTCTTTTCGTTTTGCCACTGGCCACTGAACAGGTTTTATAGGACAGGATAACATCTAATGCGGGTTCAATTTTCAGAGTGTGAGAAATGGGCCAGTGGAATAATTGATTTCGAAGCTCCTTGGATGCTGCCTGAACTGCTGTACTCTTCCAGCACCACTAATCCAGAATCTGGTTTCCAGCATCTGCAGTCATTGTTTTTACCATCGGAATAAAGACTATCAATTTTGTCATCAGTGGTAGGAAATAATTGAGAAAATTCAGGTTGAATCCCAAAGAAAAGAAAGATTACCTGGATTGGGATTAGACAATCATGGCTGACGAAGGTAGTCAGGAAAAGTATCACTGAAAAAGAGAGAACCTATAAAGTGGACGAGAGCACTGGGAAATCAGAGGATTGGGAAGTCTACAAAAGCAAACAGAGGATAACAAAGAGAGAAATAAGGAAGCAGAGGATCAAATATGAAGGTAAGCCAGCCAGTAATATTAGAAATTAAATTTTAAAATTCTTTCAATACATACGAAACAAACGAGAGGGAAAAGTAGAGATTGACCTCTCCAAATTGATGCAGGAAGGCTAGTGATGGGAGATAAGGAAATAGCTGAAGAACGTTATAAATACTTCGTATCAGTCTTCGCAGTGGAAAACATGAGTAATGTCCCAACAATTAAGGAGAGTCAAGGGGCAGTGTTGAGTATGGTGGCCATTACAAAGGAGAAAGTAATTATAAGCTGAAGTGTTAAAACTGATAAATCTGCTGGCTTGGATGGGCTACGTCCTAGAGCTCTGAGAAATGTGGCTGAAGAAAAAGTGGAGGCGTTGTTTTTAATCTTTCAAAAATCACTGGATTCAGGGAAAGTCCCAGGTGGTTGGAAAATCGCTGTTGTAACTGTCTTGTTTAAGAAAGGATCAAGACAAAAGATAGAAAATTATAGTCCGATTAGACTAATTTCAGTTGGCGATAAAAATCCAGAATCCATCCTAAAGGATGAGATTTCTAAATTCTTGGAAGTACAGGGACGAATTAGAAGAAGTAAGCATGGGTTTAGTCAGAGGAGGTCGTGCCTGACAAACCTGTTAGAAGACATTTAAAGAAATAACAAGTACGTTAGACCAGAGAAACCCAGTGGATGTTATCTACTTAGACTTCCAAAAGGGCGATGGAAAGATGTCTGAGTGGAGGCTGCTGAATAAGGTGAGGGCCCATGGTGTTCGACGTCAGCAACTGGCATGTACTGAGGATTGGCTGTCTGACAGAAGGCAGATATTTGGGGTAAAATGTTCTTTTTCAGCATGGCAGCTGGTGGCAAGTGGCGTCCCGCAGGGTTCAGTGTTGTGTCCCGAGCTGTTCACTTAATACATCAATGATCTGAATGAAGAGACTGTGGCATTCTGGCGAAGTTCGCCGATGATATGAAGTTAGGTGAACAGGCAGGTAGGTCTGAGGAGGTGCAGAGGCTACAGAAAGATTTAGACAGTTCAGGAGAATTATGCAAGAAATGGCTGATGAAATTCAACGTGAGCAAATGTGAGGTCATGCACCTTGGTAAAAAGACCACAGGCATGGATTATTTTATAGACGGTGAGAAAATGCATAAAGCCAAACTACAAAGGTATATAATAATACTCGTGTGGGATTCTGTAAAGAATGATTTGCAGGCTGAGTCCGTGGTTAAGAAAGCAAATGTAATGTTGTCATTTATTTCGGGAGGGTTGTAATGTAAAAGCAGTGAAATGGGACTGATACTTTATAAAGCTCCGGTTAGGCAACATTTAGAATATTGTGTCCAGTTTTGGACGCCCTCAGGAAGGACATAATGTCACTGGAGCGTACCTAGCCGAGATTCACACGAATGGTTCCTGGAATGTTAGGCCTTACACATGATGAACGGCTGAAGATCCTGGAATTATATTCATTAGAGGAGAAATCTAGTAGAAGCTTATAAGATAATGTATGGCTGAGAAAGGGTGGATGCTGGAATTTTTTTCTGTCAGGTGAGGATACTTGTACTCGTAGGAACAGCCTTAAAATTGGAGGGCGTCAATTTCAAACGGAAATGAGGAGACATTACTTCAATCAGAGAGTGGCGGCCCTGGAGAATTCATGGCAACAGAGCGCAGTGGAGGCTGGGACATTAAATGTCTTCAAGGCAGAGATTAATATAATGTTTAATCTCACAAGGAATTAAGGGATATGGAGTTTGAAATGCCCATCTGCAATGATTGAAGGGCGGAGTGGACTCGATTGGCTGAATGGCCTTATTTCCACTCCTGTTACTAATGGACTTATAGAATCATTAAATATGATCAAGGCTGAGGGAGACGGATTCTTTAAACAACGGTTATGGGGAAAATTGCATGGAAGTAGAAAAGGGAAATATCAGAATAAATGTAATGTTATTGAAAGGAAGGACAGATTCAGTGAGGGCTAGGAATGCTATTGCACCTCTGTCTGATGATATTCCCTTTCCAATAGCCCTGTGTTCACTGGAACATCAACCTCTCTCCCTCTGGAGTGAGGCATAGTTTGGAATGCAATCAACGGATTCATGGAATTCATAAATGCAATACTAATAGCCAGAAAGGACCAGCAGAGGACTGTGATGATACAGATTGGTATGGAAGACCTCAGGCAGATACCCTCCAAGGCCAACCAATGACCTGCACTGTGCAGTAGAACATCCTGTGTCTGTTGGTGAGGAGTGCTGAAGATGCAAACTCTACATCACTGTCGTATCTCCGTCCTTCACAAACCAAATCTAAACGGACGGGTGGAGGGTGGAGGGATGGAGTGATATGCTTAATTTGTTGTTAACAGCGTCAGAAGTAAGGGTTTGGTTCGAGAGATTTTGGATAGCGACTGTTCAGCCAAAAGTACAGGTTAGCTCAGGTAAAGTCCTTTAAAATTCCGTCTTACAAGAGTGAGACGGCAGTTAGAGCAGTTGCGTGTTTCTTCTGCTGGATGCAGGAGCTCAGGGAAACTGCTACTATCCCCGATGACTACATGCGTTTGAGGTTCACCCGTCTGCAGCTCCTTGGAGAATGTTTTAGGGAGCTGGAGCTGGATGCATTCAGGACCATTCGAGATGCTGAGCACTTCATAGATAAGAGATTTAGTGAAGTGATCACACCCATGTCCCTCCTTATGTAATGACTGTGGTATCCGAGTCCCACATACCAATTCATGCCCTGCATTCATCAGCCTTTCCTGTCAGCCCTCTTGCATTGAAATAGATGCGAGGTCCTTGCTACTTGTCGTGTTGCAGGCAGAGAGGAGCTGGGTTACAACCCTGAAAGGCAAAGGGAGAAGGCAGAGTGAAGGAATCCCTTGTGGCCATTCCCCTCATAGACAAGTTAATTTGTTTCAGATAATGTTAGGCGTATGACCATTCAGGAGAAAGCAGCGGTAGCAAGGTCGGTTTGCACTACAACTGGCTCTGGGGCACATCAGGAAAGTGGAAAAGTAAGGGGGTTTGCGTAGAGATAGGAGACTCAACAGTTAGGGGGCAGACAGGAAACGTGGTGGCCGCAAATGGGAATCCAGCATGGTGTGTTGCCTCCCAGGTGCCAGGGTACATGATATCTACAAGTGGCTGCAGAACGTCCTCGGGGGGTGTGGGTGTGGGTGGGGGGCGTGAGCAGCCAGACGCCATTGTACATTTGGTATAAATGACATAGATTGAAATATCAATGAGGTCCTGTGGAGTTTCTGCAGAGAGCGAGGGGAATCGTTAAAAACCAGGACCATGACAGTGATAGTACAAGATTATTTCCAGTGTCACGTGCTAGTGAGGGCATGAACAGGAGGATATGGCAGATAAATGCGTAACTAAAGAATTAGTGCATTGTGCAGGGATTCAGATTTTTAGATCACTGGGATCTCTTCTGCGGCAGGGGTGACCTATTCAAGACGAACGGTTTGTCCCTGGATTGGCGTGGGGTGGGGGGCACCGAGGTTTGGCAGTGCTTCAAAGGAGGATTAAAACTCTAATTGGTAGGAGAAGTGGAATCCTGAACAGCTGGGAAGCAAGTCCGAGGCAGGAAGGAGACATAATAATCAAAAAATAGTAATTTGGACATGCAGGTCAGGCTAGAACACAACAGTGAGCAAGGAATGTCTGTTGTATTGAATTGGTTCTGTTTCAAAGCAAGACGGCTGACAGGTAAGGCCGATAAACTCAGAGCGTGGACAGATACATTGGATAGGGATATCATGGCCATTACAAAAAAAATGGCTAAGGGAGAGATAGGACTGACAACTTAATGAACCAGTGTACAGGTGTTGAAGGAGGGCCAGACGTATTGGAAGGAGCGGAGGAGGTGTTGCATGCTTGGTTAAGGTGAGAATCACAGCAGTGATCAGGGATAAAATAACCGAAGGTTCATCCACTGAGGCTTTGTGGGTGGAACTAAGAAATAAGTAGGGGATGGTGACGTTATCGGGTTTGTACCCTAGGTCACCAAATAGACAACTGGAATTAACAGAATAAATATGCAGGGTGAGAGGGGACAATGTAGTTAATGCAGGGACAATGTAGTTAATGATTTCCCTAACAGAGCATTAGATGGAGTAATTAATTGTTCTCTGTTAGACCTAAACATTATCACTAGATTTTACTTGAAACAGTGATATTTTGAATGGTCTTGGCTTCTAGAATTTTCACAGATTACGACCCTGGTTAAATCGTTTCTGTGTTTGTGGTTTAAATCAGGGGGATAGGGGCGGGAGGGCTTGGGGCTAACTCCATGTCTTAACTTGGGTCTCGGTGCTGGGATTTAACAGCTTGTGGTCTTTCATCTGAGATTTAAACTGGTTGAGACAGATTTGAAGGAACGAAAATAATACCAGCAGATTTGAACACTTGCAAGTTAGTGCCCTGGATCTTTCAATAAAATTTAGGTGAGACAATTTGTTTAATTCTCTTGACTTGTGGTTGCTTCAATTAAAAGTGAGCGAAATGGCTCTTAAAATTGTGAAAGCAGTTCAAGAATATGAAGATGATTCTCAAATTATTCCAGAAAGTTTAGAAATAAAGAAAAATGACATATTTTTAGATATCACTAAGAAGTTAGATTTGTGTTCAACTAAAGGCCAAGTAAAGTTGAAATTGTAAGTAAGTTAGACAAACAATTATGTGTGTCAGAGACACGTGCATTAGAGCTAGAAAAAAAACATAAATTACAATTGAGGAAAATGGAGTTAGAAGATAAACAAAGAGAAAGAGAGGGAGAGAGACAGAGAAAAAGAGACAGAGAGAGGAAAAAGACAGAGAGAGAAATGGCTCTTAGTTGGGCAGAGAGAGAGAGAAGAAAGGGAGAAATAACGAGAAAGAGAACTCGAACTTGTGAAGGTGCACCATAGTCAGCAAAGTCAAGTTAACCGGTTGAAGATTAAAGGATCGTCGTCATATATACAAATATGTCAAAACTCTGCCACATTTCGATGAGAAAGACGTTGAAACCTTACTTATTTCATTTGAAGAATTGGCTAGGTATATGGAGCGGTCAGAGGATTTATGAGTATTGCTAGTTCAGAATAAACTTTTAGGCCGAACGCGTGCGGTTTTTGTGGCGCTGTCAGATGAGCGGTCAAGGCATTACGAAGACGTCAATCAGGTTTTTTTTTTAACTGTTCTGAACTGGTACAAAAGCATATAGACTGGGATTGAGGAACATAAAGTAGGAACATAAAGTCAGACTTATGTTGAGTTAGAAGGAATTAAACATAGTCAATTTGATGGATGGGTGCGTGCTTTAAAAATACATCAGAACCTTCGAGGCTGTCCGAACGATTATACGTTGGAGGGGTTTACAATCCCACTTGCAGAGATAGAAATAATTTCAGTGGAGGAACAGAAAATTCAGGAAATGAAAACGACAGCAGAATTAGCAGATAATATATCGTAATGCACGAGGCAAGTTCCTGGCCTGCATTTCGTCGTGTGATAGAAAGACGTTGGGAGAAAAGGAGCTCCCTCACTGCGAACAAAGTGTAGAGAACACTGGTACGGAAATTATCACAGGATTTTAAAAAAAAAGGCTAAGACGTTGGAATGGTCTCAGGTTTTTCCACTGTGGTAACGTCAGACACGTAAAGTCACAGTGTGGGTCGTTAAAGAAAGGCGCCGTGAGAAAAGATGTGGAAAAAATAATGTAAGACAGTGGCATTAGTGAAGGTAGTGAAGGAGACCCCAAGAAGAGACGAGGAACTGCAGGAAAGTGCACAGCCTCACCCTAGTAGGTAACATTCTCAGTGGGCCTCCGGGCGAAGTACTGTTGATAATTCTTCCTTTATATTTATATGTTTTTCTATTTATTCTATTTGTAAATAGATAGCAGGAATTGTCAATAATTCTCTGCGTATGAAGTTAGTGCCTGATGTATACAAATATTTCCCCTCCGTGGGTAAAGTTTACTCTAAAGAACAGGGGAAATGACAAGAAGTTATGATTTGGAGAGGCAAAGGATCTAACGCTGATAGTAAAGAATGAGTGAATTTGCACTCTTTCTGATCTGTTGCATGAGTGTATGGTACTTTGTGGGATAAATGGACAGATATTTAGCTCTCCCAATGTAAGATTAGGTTGGAGTGCCAACTCTAGACTGTGCAAGTTACAGTACGAATCATTGACAGAGTGTCAGTTCCAGGAATTCAGTTTGTTTTTTTGGAATGATTTGGCAGAATCCAAGATGGGAGAATCAAACCCTTGCTGTGGAGAAGCCCAAGGAAGAGTACAAAACTGAGGAGTTAAATAGAAATATCCTGGTATCTTCCCAGACAGTGTAGTAACTGGTCCCGCTATCATAAGTCACAGCCTGAAGCGAAACGTGAAGACAAAGATAAAGGACCTGAATGAGGCTTGCTCGCTGAGCTGGAAGATCCATTCCCAGACGTTTCCTCACCCTACTCACCCTAATATTTTCAGTGGCATTCTGGGCGAAGCACTTTCGATAAATCAGCCTTTCTATTTATATGTTTTAAATTTATTCTATTTATAAATAGATAGCAGGAATTATCAATAGTGCTTCGCCCAGAGGCCCAAAGAAAATTTAACCTAATATGGTGACGAAACATTTGGAAATGAATGTTCCAGCTCAGTGAGCTAACCCACACCCAGAACCTCAACCTGAGCTACAAATCTTCTCAAAACTAGCTAAAAGACGAAGGGGTTGAGGATCAGTTAGCGAATATCCTGTTGACAGAACGGTACAGCAAAAACGAGAACAGGCAGAGGATCAGACAAAAGTTTGGAGTCCTGAAAGTCAAAGAATTTTGCAACAGCACGACGAGACGATCAAAATTATATTTTAGGATGCATACTTCCGAAAGTTGGCAGAGAATATTCTGGAAACTTATTATCTGAAAGATAAAATTCTACGGCAGTAATAGAAACAACAGCAGATCACTGTAAAATAGAAATGGGCCGAAGTGCACCAGATTATGTTACCAGTCGGATACAGACAGGAGGTTTTACTGATAACACATACACTACCTGTAGGAGATCACTTACGTGCATGAAAGATAATGGTTAAGTTACAAGAACATTTTTATTGCCCTGAAATGCATAAGGATGTGATTACCTTTGGCGTACGTGTCATACATGCCAAATGCTAGGTAAGCCACAGCCAAAGACCAGCACCTTTGTTGCCAATTCCCAGATTTGAACAACCTTTCACACGGGTGATTGTTGATTGTGTAGGTCCCCTCCAGAGAACTAGGTGAGAAAACGAACTGGAGAAACAGGTGTGAGTTGCGTCTCCGGACAATGAGGAATCAAATCCAGATTATGTGATTTTTGATTTGCCTCAAAATCGATTAAAAAACGAAGGAGTCCTTCAGGAGTGGGATAGGTTAGTCAAATATATGCCTCATGAGGATAAAACGCAGTTGAAAGATCTGTTACTGCATGAGAAGGACATATGTAAGAGTCAGACGGTTAAGACTAATGCTGCCATACATGAAGTAGACATCGGGAATACTGCTCTGATAAAACAAGATCACTATCGGCTTAATCCTTTCAAAGCTAGATAGACCCAGATGGAGGCAGAGGTCTGCGCGATGACGGTATCAGTGAACCAAGCCTGAAAGAATAGAGTTCGGCAAACAGCTTAGTTCTCAGACTGGAAAAGACTCAACGAATCTGCGTGGATTATCAAAAGGTCAACACTGTTATAAAATCAGACTCATATCCAATTTTTAGTTTGGAGGACAAACGAGCGTAGTTCTATTAAATTTTAAAATCGTTATTGAGAGGGAGAAAACTGGTCCACATGTTCAAAATTTAAATTCATGCAACGTGAAATTTGACGGAATTTTGTAGGGGTTGATTGAAGTGTTTGTTTGCAGGCAAAGGGCACTCGCGCAAGTGGGAGGCATTTAAAAGTGAGATAGCGGGAGTTCAAGGTCTATATGTTCCCATGAGGGCGAACGGAAATGTTGGGAAGAATTGAGAAACCATGGGTGACACGAAAAATTGAGGCTTTGACCAGAATAACGAAGGCATGGCTCAAGTACACGCAGTTGAGATAAAGAGGAGATGTACAGGAGATACTGGCGTTTACTGAAGAATGAAATCAGGAGGGCGATAAGGGGGCTCAAAGTAGTATTGGGTGAGAAGATTGTGTATTCCAAATAGGTACTTTAATTATATTAAAGAAAAAAAAGAATAACTAGAGAGAGTAGAAGGCTATAAATCACACAACAACAGGTTATAGTCCAACAGGTTCTATTGGAACCACACTCGTTTTCGGAGCGTCGCTCCTTCGTCACGTGATAGTGGAGGACTCAACACTAAGACACAGAATTTAAAGCAAAAATTTTCAGTACGATGTAACTGAAATTATACATTGAAAAATACGTTGATTTTCTGTTGAGTCTTTCATCTGTTTGAATACCATGATAGTTTCACTTCTTTCATGTGTAAATCACACAATTATTTCTGAGAAGTTGCATTCTCAAGTTAGCTGTAAAAATAGGTGAGAGCAAGACAATATGTTGACAGTATTAGCCCCCTGTTTTCTCTGTCTATGCCATGATGCTTAGATTGATTCTAATCTAAAAAGTGAGATAACAGAGGATAACATGAATTCATGCCGTTTTTGAGCAAAGTACAACGTACCTCTGCAAGTACAAATTCACCCCACGAAACATATGTGTGCATGTGGGTCTTCGTATGTATGTGTTTGTGTGTGTGTATGTGTCTGGGCTGGGGTTGTAAGTGTGATAGAAAGTGTATGTGTGTGTGTAGTGATTGTAGAGTGAATAAGTGGCCGAGAAGAGGCTGATAGCTAAGTTTGATACCCATAGAGAGGGCCTCAACCCGGACACACACACAGACACTCGTACACACACACATTCTCTCTCTCTATCACACACACACACACACACACACATACCCGGACACACGTATACACAGACACGCACACATACACCCACACACACCCTTACAGACACGCACACTCCCACATTCACACAGCCATCCTGTCAGAGACGTAGACCACTCTACACTCACTACACACACGCATATACTCTCTCTCACAATCTCCAACCCTGCACACACACACATACAAAGTCCCATATGCACACATAAATTTTGTGGGCTGAATTTGTACTTACAGAGTTACATTGCACTTTGCCCAAAAACTGCATGAATTCATGTAATCCTCTGTTATCTCACTTTTTAGTTTAGAATCAATCTAAACATCAAGGCATAGACAGAGAACGCAGGGGGCGAACACCTTCAACATACTGGTCTAGCTATCACACGTTGTAACAGCTAACCCGAGAATGCAAATTTAAAAAAAGGTTTTGTGATTTACACATGAAAGAAGTGAAACTATCATGACAATCAAACAGATGAAAGACTCAACAGACAATCAAGTTATTTTTCAATGTATAATTTCAGTTGCATCATACTGTAATTTTTGCTAAACATTCTTTGTCCCAGCATTGAGTCCTCCACTATCACCTGGTGAAGGAGCGACGCTCGAAAGCTGGTGTGCTTCTAATTAAACCTGTTGGACTATAACCTGGTGTTGTGTGATTTTTAACCTTGTACACCCCAGTCCAATAGAGAGAATAGGACCGCTCAAGGATCCAGGAGGATATGTATTTGCAGAACTGCTGGAGATGGGCGAAGTCCTCAATGCATATTTCTCCCCTGTTTACCATGCAGAAACACATGAAGACTTCGGACCTTTAGGATGTTCGTGGTACTATATTGGCGACAGTCTATATCACAGTAGAGGAGGTGTTGAAATGCATGAAGTTAGATAAATCTCCTGGCCTTGATCAGATAAATGCAAGATACACACTGCAAGTAGATTGACAAGAATTTGCAGGGGACTTGGCCGATATTTTTGCATCACTATTAATTACAGGTGAGGTCCGCGGTGAATGCAGGGTCACAAATGTTGTTCCCTTTTTTCGTGAAGGACTGTGAAAGAAGCAAAAACTGCCTGGGAAACGTAGACTGTTCAGCTTAACATCGGTGGGAGGTACGCTACTTGAGAAGATTATGAGGGATAAGAGATATATGCATTTGGCAAGACAGGATTTGATTAGGAATCGTTAGCATAGCTTTTCGCATGGGAGAACATGCCTGACGAATTTGTTCAAGTTATGTGATGAATTAAACAGGAAGGTTGACCAGGTAGAATTCAAAAAGTGTAGTGCTGGTAAAGCACAGCACGTCAGATAGCATACGAGGATCAGGAGGATCGATGTTCAGACATTTCTGATGAAGTGTGGATACCTGAAATGACGATTCTCCTGCTCCTCAGATGCTTCTTGACGGACTGTGCTTTTCTAGTGCCACACGTTTCGAGTCTGACCTCCAGCACCTGCAGTCCTCACTTTCTCCGAGCAGACTTAGTCTATGCGGAATTCAATTACACCAGAACAGGATGAGGCCGTTCACCCCTGAAGTCTGATATGCAATCACATTCACAGGCATATCAGCGCCTCAAGCCTATAACACTGTACCCAGATTAGGCCATGCAGCACCACTACCCAGGGACACAGAAACAAGATCAGTCCATTCAGCTCCTCAAGTCTGTTAGACAAGAACAGAAAGAGTCCCCAAATAGACTGGCATATGTGGTATACTGAAGTAACAGGAGACCCTTTCGCCCCTCAACCCTGCCTTCATTTTCAGTAACGTCAGGGCTGATCTGCTGTCGGCCTCAATTTCTCTTTCATCCCAGTTCATTGTTGCCATCAACTCTCTGACACGTCAAAAACCATTGACACCCTTCCCCACCACCCCCCCCCACCCCCATCCCACAAAACATTTCAGTGACGTAGCTCCTGTAACTGTCTGGGATACGGAGACCCCATTAGTTACTAACCTCTGAGAGAAGGAAATGTTCCCCACACATATACCTTGGCTTATTGACATGAACAAAGATATGAACACTGTGTAAGAATGACTGGCAATAACATCACAGCAGGATTTGACTGAGCAAGGTGTCAAGGAACCTGAACAAAAAATAAACTTAATGGGAATTAGGTGTAAACTGGTTGGATAATTCAGAACACAATGTGTTTGGTGGAAGTCACTCCTCTCAGTCCCTGGATATCGCTATGGGCGATCCTCAGAGTTGCCTGTTTGGCACAATCATTTCAGTTGCTTCATCAATGTCTTTCCCTACATCATACAATCTGAGGTGAGACGGTTCAGTGACTATCACACAATGTTCAGAACAATTTATCACGACACAGGTGCGAATGTGTCAAAACCTGGACCACATTCAAACGTGTGCTGTTAACGTGTAGTAAACATGCATGTAACAGTCCCGTTAGACCCTGCACATTTCCACAGAAAATAAAGAGAAGCGCATGCAGCATCTCAAGCTGGTTTCACAGGAATGTGAGAAAGCCCTACAGCCCCTCGAAACTATTGGATAAGAAGAGGCACAACCCATTCACTATCTCCTGCCTTGACTTTTTTTTTAACTGCAAATGTTAAATCCAAAGGGAACAGGCAGGAGACTGGAAGAACACAACAAGCCAGACAGCAGCAGGAGGTGAAGAAGTCAACGCCATTCTTCAAGACTGGGGGGTGGGAGTAAGGGAGCTACAGATAAAGAGGCGGGTGAGGGAGGAGGTGGCAGTGTGGTGAGGTCTGGATGGCTGAAGACAGGTAGAGTGTACCATCAGGGTTGTTGACGGGAGGACTGAATCCGGTTGGTGGCTGGAAAAAGGTTTGATCAGAGGAATGGAAGTAATGGAACGGGCTGGGAAAGTAGTTGGGGGACTGGAAGGGAGACTATTTGAAGTTGGAGAACTCACTGTTGATTCCTCCAGGCTGTAGGCTTCCCAGGAGGAAGATGTGGTGTTGTTCCTCCAAGTTGCGGTTTGGTTCGTTGTGGCAATGGAGGAGGCCAAGGAAGGCAGTCTTGGAAAGGGATTGGGAGGGAGAATTAAAATAGGCCGCGACTGGGAGTCAGGTCAGCGCTGATGGGCCCAGCTGAGATGTGCAGCAATACATTCCCTTAGTTTTCGTTTGGTCTCCCCGATATCGACAAGACCACATCCTGAGCACCAGATACAGTAAGTTAGGTTGGATCCTACGACCTGGTACATATTCCACAAGGGCCGTTCGCTTCGCTAATATTGGTGCCACACTTCCCACCTATTCCTCCAGTTCCCCCCACCCGAAACTTCCCCTGCAACTGGAATAGATGCATCACTTGTCAGCACAACACTCCCCTCACCTCCCTGCAGAGCTCTCCGTGTCTACCCAGGTGAGACAGAGTTTCACCTGGCTCTCTTCTATCCTACTTTATTGCATCCTGCGCTCCTGATATGATCTTCTCACGACCCAGTTCAATCCCCCTTCCCAATCCCTTTCTCACATTACCATTCTTGGGCTCCTCTGTTGCCACAGTGAGTCAGACCACAAATTGGAGGAACAATACTTGATCATCCGCCTGGGCAGCCTATAGCTCAAAGGACACAACAATGAGTTCTGCAATTTGAAATGGCATTCCCAGCCATGCACCTACACCATTTCAAGTCCACCTCCTCCCTTCCATTCAGCCTAACGTACCTTCTTTTCATTTACCAACCGGATTCTCTCTCATCGACCAACCATATTGCATCTATCACTTGTGTCCACCTCTCCCTACTTCAGCAACCTGCTGTTCATCCCACCACAAACATTTCCTTCTCTCTTTATCTGCAGATCCCCCAACTCTCACCCTCAGTCAGGAAGAATGGTTAGATCTAAAATGTTGACTTCTCCAACTCCTGATGCAGCCAAGCTACAGGTTACTTCTACCCTCCTGTTTGTCTGTTAATACACAGGAAGATAAGGAGACTACTCAGCACATCACGCTGGTAGGCAGGAACCACGAGTCAGCCAATAAAGTATATCGTTTTGGATACTGCTGGTGGGGACAGCCTACCAGGAAAAGCCATATTTGTCAGGTCTCTGGCACTGAGCATGGCACTGTGATCAGAAGGGAAGGGGGGCGTGCAAGAGGAAAACGCTACAGGTACGGGACTCAATAGTTAGACGGATTGACAGTAGAATTTATGGTCAGGAACGGGACTCCCGGAAGATATGTTGCCTTCCTGGTACCAGGGTCAGGAATGTCGCCGATCGAGTTTACAAGATTCTGAAGGGGGAGGGGGAGCAGCCAGAAATCGTGGTACATTTTGGCACCAATGATATAGCCAGGAAAGGGACGGAGGATCTTAAAAGTGACTACAGAGAGTTAGTTGGAAGCTGAAGAGCAGGACGAGTAGAGTAGGGAGCTCAGGTTTGCTACTGGTGCCACGAGATAGTGAGATGAGGAATAATTAGCGAATGCAGCTTAACACATGGCTGCACGGCTGGTGCAGGAGCGAGGACTACAGATACGGAGACCATTGGAATAACTTCTGGGGAAGGTGGAACCTGTACATGAAGGAAGGGTTAGATCTGAACTGGATGGATACAAATGTCCTGGGTGGGAGATTTGCTTGTGCGATTCGGGAGGGTTTAAATTAGATTGGCAGGGGCGTGGGAATCGGAGCCACATGTCTGAGAGGGTGTCAGTTGCAGACAGGACAGCGACAGGATTTATTGAATCTATCGGAAGGTATCTTACGCGATGAAACAAAGGGATCGGTTAAAGTGTGTCTGCTTCATTGTCTGGCATGAGAGTGACGAACTTAGAGCATGGATCTGGACTTGGGGCTACAATGCTGTGGCCATAACGGAGACGTGGGTTTCATAGGGGCAGGGATGTTTGCTTGATGTTGCAGGGTTTAGAACGTTTAAAAAGCCACCGCATTGGAGTTTTCTCGAGACCACCTGATAGCAGGAGAGAGACTGAAGATCTCATAGGTGGGCAGATTCTGAAAAAATGCAAAAGTAGCAGGATTGTTGTTATGGGTGATTTCAACGTTCCCAATATCAAGTGGGACCTCCTCAGTGCAGATGGATAGTATGGCGTCTTTTTGTCAGGTGAGTTCAGGAGGCCTTCCTTACTCAGTATGTAGACAGTCCGACGAGGGGAGAGAACAATTTGAATTTGGTGCTCGGCAACGAGCCAGGACAGGTTTCAGATCTCGCGGTGGGAGAGCACTTTGGTGAAAGTGATCACAACTGCCTTACATTTAGCATAGTCTGGGAGAGTGAAAGGTGCAATTACCGAGGAAAGGTATTTAATTGGGGAAAAGGATGGAGTTGGGAAATACAGACCGGGAGCAATTTTTCCACAGAAAGGACACAGCAGACATGTGGATACTATTTAAGGAGCCGTTTTTGCGAGTGATGCACAAATCTGTTCCTCTGAGACAGGTAAGAAATGGTAAGATTATGGAATCTTGGATGAAGAGAACAGAGATGCTTCTCGTCAAAATGAAGAAGGCACCTTACGTACGGTGGAGGAAGTAAGGATCTAGCATAAGTTTAGAGATTACAGGCTTGCTTGAAAGGAGCTCAAAATGGACTGAGGAGATCCAGTAGGGGGCACGAAGAAGGCTTGGCAAGAAGTATTAGGGAGGATCCAACGGCGTTTCACTCTTACGTGAGGAATAACAGAATGATCAGGGAGAAGGTAGAGCCGATCAGGGATAGTGGTGGAAACTTATGCGTGGAGTCTGAGCAGACAGGGGAAGCCCGAAAAGAGTGTTTTTTAGCTTCGGCTTTCTCCAGTGAAGGATAACTTGTTGCAAATAAAAACGTAGAGGTGCTGGGATACAATCTTGACCAGATCAAGGTTGATGAAGATGCTGTGCTAGAAATATTTGACAACATTAAGATTGATAACTCGCTAGGGCCAGACCAGATTTATCCAAGGCTGTTCCGGGAAGCGGAAAAGGCAGTTGCTAAGCTGCTGGCAAGGATTTGTGCCTCCTCACTCTCCATGGGAGTCGTACCGGACGATGGGAAGGAAGCAAATGTTGTTCCACTTTGCAAGAAGGGAAATAGAAAAATCCTTGGCAATTACAGACCGGTCAGTGTCACATTTGTGGTCAACGAAGCTGTGCAAATAATTCTGAGATATAGGATTTATGACTATTTGGAAAAGCGTAGTGAGATTAAAGGCAGTCGGCATGACTTTGTGAGAGGCAATTCATGCCACACAAATGTTAATATGTTCTTAGAGGAGGTGACAAGACAGGTCGACGTCGGTCGAGCAGTGGGTGCACTGTATATGCATTTCAGCAAGGCCTTTGACAGGGTTTCCCATGGTAGGCTCATTCAAAAAAGTCAGCAAGTATGGGATACAGGAAGATTTCGCTATTTGGATTCAGAATTGGCTGGCAGTCAGAAGGAAGAGAATGGTTGTAGATGGAAAGTATTCAGCCTGGAGGTCAGTGTTGAGTGGGGTCCCGCAGGGCTCTGTTCTTGTGCCTCATCTCTTTGTAGTTTTTATAAATGACTTGGATGAAAACGTTGAGGTGTTGATTTGTAAATTTGCAGATAACATAAGGTTGGAGGTGTCGCCGATAGTATAGAAGGATACTGCAGGCTGCAGCGCGACACAGACCGGATGCAGAGCTGGGCTGAGAAATGCAGGTGGAGTTCAACCTGGATAAATGCGAAGTGATACATTTTGGAAGGGCTAGCTGGAATGCTGAATATAGGATTAAAGACAGAATTCTTGGCAGTGTGGAGGAACAGAGGGATCTGTGTGTGCAAGTACATAGATCCGTCAAAGTTGCCACCCAAGTGGGTGGGATTGTTAAGAAAGCATATGGTGTTTTGGCTTTCATTAACATGAGTATCGAGTTTAAGAGTCACGAGGTTTTGCTGCAGCTCTACAAGTCCCGAGTGAGACCACACTTGGAATATTGTGTCCAGTTCTTGTCGCTCTACTCTAGGAAAGATACAGAGGCTTTGGAGAGGGTGAAAAGAAGGTTTATCAGGATGCTGCCTGAACTTGAGGGCTTGCCTTATGAAGAAAGTTTAATAAGCTCAGACTTTTCACTCTGGAGAGACGGACAAAGAGCGGAGACCAAATTGAGGTGTACAAAATAATAAGAACAATAAATAGAGTCAATAGCCAAAGACTTTGCCGGAGGGCAGGAATGACAGATACGAGAAGTCATAGTTTGATGATATTTAGAGGAAAATGTGAAGGAGACATCACATGTAAGTTCTTTATGCGGAGAGTTGTAAATGCATGTAATGCGTTGCCAGCTAAGGTGGTGGAAGCGAAGTCATTGGGGACATTTAAGCTCACATGAATAGCAGTGAGTTGAGGGATGCGTAGGTTAAGTTACTATATCTTACATTAGTATTAAGTCTCGGCACAACATGGTGTGCCTAAGGGTCTGTTCTGTGCTGTACCTTTCCATGTTCTACGTTCTAAAGTGATCATCACTTTCTTATTTCCCTGTTCCATCCAAATTACTTCACTGGACGTACTGTCATTAATATCTCCCTAAGCATAACCATAATGCTATCCCTAATAAAAACGCCACGCAGCTTCGTCTCTGATTCCACCTTTCTATCCTTCCTCTTCCATCTATACCCTGGAACATTACGCTGCCAGTCCTATCCATCCCTGTGCCACGTTTCTGTTATTCCCACGATATCGCAGTCCCATAATTAAAACCATTCCTTGAGCTCATATGCCTTTCCTGTCAGGCCTCTTGCATTGAAATAAATGCAGTGTTACTTGTCAGTCGTACCTCATTCTGTGAATTACCCTTGCCTACCTTGACTGTTTGATTTCTGAACATTATCAGCCTCAGACATCTCTCTTTTTCTCAATATGTCTTTGGATTTAACCCCACTCCCTCACTGGTTTAATGCCTCCAGATTAGCATCACAAATCTTCCATTCCAATTCAGATACAATCCGTCCTTCTTATGCAGGTCAATTCTACCACTGCATAGATTCCAATGATCCAAAAGCGGAAAACCTTCTCCCTTGGACAAGATCCTTCGCCACACGTTCATCTTCTCTATCCTAATATTCCTATTCTCACTAGTTGTGTGGCACTGGGAGCAATCCAGATATTATTACTCACTTGGAAATACTTTTTATCTTCCAGGCTAATTTGCTTTATTTTTCTCATCAGGACTTCATCATTTTTTCCTTCCGGTGTCATTGGTATCAATGTACAATGATCTCCTATGGGCTATTCTTCCCTTTTCAGAATATTCTGCACCCTCTATGAGACATACTTGACTCTGGTTCTAAGGCACCACCCGATTCTGATGTTTCACTCTCAGCTACATAACGGCATTCAATGCTCCTGACTAGACAGTCCCCTATCACCATCGATTACCTGGAACCTTATATACCTCTAATTAAACTAGGGTCAGTCTCAGTACCAGTAACTTGGCTGTCAGTGCTACATTCTCCTGAGAGTCTGTGACCCCGACGTTTTCTGAAATAGTATACATGTTTGAGAGGAGATAGCCATAGGACATTCCTGCACTAACTGCCCTCTACTCCCACCCTTCAGAGAGTTTACCCATCTAACTGACTGGATGTGAAGTTTTCCTACCTTTCTGAAATTACCACCTATCAAACCCCCGATTCCTGTAAATTCTTCATAATATTTATCGACCGTTCCCTCTGATCCATGAAATCCTATTTGATTTGCCCGCTCACTTCCTGCAGACAATCATCAGATCATTAAAATTTTCCATAATCTCCCACGTCCGACAGAAATGACACATCACTATATGAATGGCCATCCCTGCACCCTAGCATTCCACTGACCCAGAAAAAGGCAGTCTTGCTGCTTCAAAAAATATTACCATAGAATATGTTAGAACTAATATTTTATATTTTAGAGATTTAATCAAAATATCATAAGATGTGTATTTAAAGAAATAAACCCTCACCGCACTGAATGTTATAACTTTACTAAACTAAAACAGACGAACGTTTATTTTTTAAGAGACTGAAACCCACTGAGCTGTAAGTCACAGAGGTGAACAGCACGTAATGGAACCTTCTGTCACATTTGCTCATGCGGAGCAGATATCCTCACCTAATCTAGTCCCTTTTGCCAGCATCTGGGCCATATCCTTCTAAACTGTTTCAAGTAAGTATCCAGGAGCCTTCAAAACGCATTAATTGTACGAGCCTCCACCACTTCCTCTGGCATCTCATTCCATACACCCACCACTCTCTGCGTTCCTTAGTTCCCTTTTATATCTTTCCCCTCTCATCCAAACCTACATCCTGTATTTCTGAACTGCCCTACTCCATGATAATTAACTTTTCTGATAATGCTATGCAAGCCCCTCATGATTTTATACACCTGTATGAGGTTACCCCTCAGCCTCTTATGCTCCAAGGAAAAACGTCCCAGCCTATTCGGCCTCTTCCTACAGCTAAAACCCTCTAGCCATGGCAACATGCTTGTAATTTTTTTTGAACCCTTTCAAATTTCATAACATCCTTCCAATAGACCAAGAACAGAATTGCACACAATTTTCCAGACGTATCCTATCCATTGTAACGCACAAATGCAACATGACCTTCCAACGACTATACTCAATCCTCTGACCAATAAAGGGAAGTGGACCAAAGAGCTTCGCTCTCTCATCTACCTGCAACTCCACTTTAAAAGAAATATGACCCTGTATTGCAAGGTTTATTTGTTCAGCAACAACCCCTAGGAACTTTCCATTAAATATAAATATAAGATAATCAGAGGCTGGGATAGGGTGGACAGAGTAGTTTTTTCCAAATATGGTGACGGCGAGCACGAGGGGGCATATCTTTAAGCCGAAGGATGATAGATATAGGACAGATGTCAGAGGTGGTTTCATCACGCAGAGAGAAATAAGGGTATGGAATTCTTTGCGTGCAACGGTAGTAGATTCGCCAACTTTAAGTACATTGAAGTCATCATTGAACAAGCATATAGACGAACATGGAATAGTGCAGGTTAGATGGGCTTCAGATTGGTATGACACGTCTGCGCAACATCGAGGGCCGAAGGGCCTGTACTGCGCTGTGTTGTTCTATGTTCTATGTATCATTCCAGCTAAGATTGCTTTTCCAAATTGCAGGACCTCTCATTTACCTAAATTGAACTTCATCTGCCTATGTTCAGCCCATTGGTGCATCCAATTAAGATCCCATTGTAATCCGAGGTAACCTTCTTCACTGTCCACTACACCTCCAATTTTGGTGTCCTCTTCACTCTTACTAAGTATACCTCCTATGTTCACATCCAAATCATTTATAAGAACGATGAAAAGTAGTGGACCCGGCACCAATCCTTGTGGCACTTCACTGGTCTCAGATCTCCAATCTGAAAAGCAACCCTCCACCACCATTCTCTGTCTTCTAACTTTGAGCTATGTATTCAAATTGCTAAATCTCCCTGTATTCAATGAGATCTAACCAAGCTAACCAGTCTCCTATATGGAACGTTGTCGATCGTCTTACTGAAGTCCATATAGATCATGTCCACAAATCGGCCGTCATCAATCCTCTTTGTTACTTCACCAAAACACCTCAAGTTTGTGAGACATGATTTCCCAAACACAAAGCCATGCTGACTATCACTAATCAGTCCTTCCCTTTCCAAATAATGTAAATCCTCTCCCTCAGGATTCACTCCAACAACTTTCACTGCACCTATATCCGGCTCACTGTTTGATAGTTTCATGGCTTGTCATTACCACATTTCTTAACCAACTACTAGTCTTCCGGCATCTCACCTTTGGCTATCAATGAGGCAAATATCTCTGCAAGGGGCCCAGCAATCACATTCCCAGCTTCCCACAGAATTCAAGGGTACACCTGATCATGTCCTGGAAATTTACCAAACGTTATGCATTACAACACACCCAACATCTCGTCCTCAATAAGTTGGATATTTTCAAATTTTCACCATCTATTTCCCCAAATCCATATCCTCCATTTCCTTCTCCACAGTAAACACTGATGCCAAATATTCGGTTAGTATCTCCCCCATCTCCTATGGCTCCACATATAGGCTTTCTCGTTGCTGTTTGAGGCATCGAGTTCTGTCTCTCGTTACCGTTTTGTTCTTACGACATTTATATAAAAGAAAATCCTTTTGATTATCCTTACCTATTTCAAAAAGCTATCTCATGTCCCCTTTTTACCGTCTTGATTTCCCTCTTTAGTCACTTCTACTGTCTTTGGAATCTCAGGATCTTTTGGATTTTTGGATTTGAATAAATGCAAACTTTTGCTTCCTGATAAAGCAAACGAGGGCAGTCGAGCCTTGATTAGTGATAGAGAACAAAGACACCAGGTGGTTCAGTTCTTTTAAGATTGCGTCACATGTAGAGAGGGTGGTTACAAAGGTGTTGAAACACATACCTCCATTTTTTTAGATCTTTGAGTATAGGAAATCGTTTTGCTGCGTTTATACAGAATGTAGGTGAGGCTTCTTCTGAAATTCTGTGTCCAATTCTGGTTGCGGTGTTATCGGGAGGATATTATTAAATTGGAGCTGGTTCAGAAGAGATTTACGACGATTTTGATGGGAATGGATGATTTGAATTCTAAGCAGAGGCTGGATAGATTGGAACTACTTTCACTGGAGTGAAGGTGTCTGAGGGGTGATCGTATTAGAGGTCTATAAAATCAAGAGGGGGACGGATAACGTCAATAGCCGATTTCCTTTCCATGGATTGTTTGGATTACCGGGTCTGTTTTCGTGCTGTATATCTTTATGACTAACTCTTGCTGTCTGTGAATTTCTCTATCTTCACAACTCTATCACTATCACCTCATCCAGGAGGGTGCGCGATTCAAGACTGGGTAAATACTTTATAAGGTGAGAGGAGAATGGCTTTAAGAAGACGTTCAGGATTTTTTTTTTTTATTTTTGTACAGACCGCGGTTCATGTGTGAAATGAGCTTCCAGAGGAAGTCGTAGTTGTGAATACAATTACAATTGTAGGGTTGCACAGTGGCTCAGTGGTTAGCATTGCTGCCAAAGCGCCAGGGTCCCAGGTTCGATTCCAGACGTGGGCGACTGTCTCTGTGGAGTTTTCACATTCTTCTCGTGTGTGCGTGGGTTTCTTCCAGGTTCAGGAATGTGTCGGTTAGGTGAATTAGTCATGCGTGGATATTTAGTAGGGGAATGGGATTCTTTGAGAACGACCTTTGGGCAGCTACGTTGTTTGAATGGGTTTGGACAAAGCGGAGGCACGTGGGAATAGTTCAGTTTGGAGTGATTGTTGACGTGGATTGGTTGGATGACCGGGTCTGTCTTGGTTCTATATATCTCTACGACTAACTCTCACTATCTGTGAATTCCTCTTTCTTCACAAATCTATCACTGTCACCTCATCCAGCCGCAGAACTCCCCCTTATCTCTAATTCTTCTGCAGAGCCAAAACTCACACAAGCTCTGCTGCCACAACCATCTCTATCGCTGTGACTTTCTCGAACCTCACAGTCCTCCCGAACACAAATCTCTTCCAGCTTCATTATCCTCCCGATCTCTAATCTTTTCGAATCTCTCCAAGCGCTGCTATATGTGCAATTCCAACCTTGAGAATGCCCTCTTTTAACTTCGTATGTGACGATGGCACTATCAGATCCTGTACCCTCTCCCCAGGCTCCAGAATTTCCTCCTGAACCCCTCCATCTCACTTTACTCCCCAAATCGTCAAACAATCATTTGTCATCTTACCACCTCTCTGACCTTAAGTTCAAATGTGGCTTGTCATATTCCTCTGTCAATCATCTCAGTGATCTACAAGACAGAAAAAGGACTGTGTGGTCTATTGTATCTGTGACAAAGAAAACTGCTTCCAACCTATCCAAATGTATTTTCTAGTAATTAGTCCAAAGTGTTATCTGTCATGGCATCGCCAGTGTACACCTAAATATATATTAAATGTTTTCGGGATTCCTGTGTCTCCCACCCTTACAGACAGTGATGTTTAGTGCAACTATTGCAATATAATGGCATTACCCACAAGAATACGGAGCAGCTGGGTCTGTCCTTCCAGAGATCACTCACACGTTGGTACATTTGGCAGGATCCCAGAGAGAGTGCATAGGAGATTTACCAGGATGGTTCAAAGAATGGCGAATTTTAGTAGCAGAGACGTGGGTGTTGATGGGACTCTCCTTCTCAACCTTTCCCTTGAATGGGCTGGTATAACCTTCAGGTTAAAATAGCACCAGTCATCTCTCCCTAATGAGAGAGCAGCCTTACGGTCTGCTAAGTCTACTAAGTCTTTACCTTTTATACAGTGATCCCACAATGCCTCGGGGTGGAGAGGGGAAATGCTGAACGTGTTGGATAGGACACTATTCAGGCACAGTCATTTGTCCTGGAGGATGTTAACTTTCTTTCATATTGTTGGGAGCTGCACTGATACAGGCAAGTGGAGAATCATCCACAACAATCCTGTTGAGACCTTATAGAGAGCAAACAGACATTGTGGAATCAAAGGTTTGGACAAACTGACATTGTTCTCCTTGTAGCAAAGGAAATAGTGGGGAACTGTGAAATAGGCGTTAAAAAAAGATATACATTAAATCGATAAACTTAACACTCATCAGCTGATTATAAAAGGATTACAGGACAGATATCGAAGAGTTCGGGGAAATCTATTTCGAGAATGGTTCGATTCAAAGGAAAACTTTTATGCAGCAAATGAGAACGAACTGGAAAACAATACTCATATACAATGCAAATATCGAGGTCCTGATGAATTGAGTAATTCTGTTAGAGTTTGGCGTTGCAGTTACTGAGATTACAATCTGAATGTTCACCTGTCATATCCTGTAATACAAGTTTATAAAACGCGTCACTGTCAGTTAAGATTGGAAACTCAAACCATCTTTTCCTACTGCCGCAGGATACTGGAGACATTACCCCTTGTGGACATCAGCAGTCAATACAGGGGAAACTCTATGTGGTTTCTATGAGTTTGCACCTTGGGACTTCATGTGACTGAACAGAACAGATTTTTGACACATGGGACAGAATATTCCAAGGGCTGCTGAGATGTGGTGAGCAGGATTTGCTTCATTTCATTCCTTCCGAGTTGCCACTGCACCTCACGAATTAGACATTGGGTGTGAAAGGCGAATGCAGCTTGATGGGCAGGTTATCGGCATTCTGAAGAATGGTCAGCAATGCCCTTGCAGTCATTCCATAGAGTATCCCGAAAAGGATAACAACTGAGCATGCTGCTCACTGCCCAGAACTCCCAGGAAATGTTTAGAAGAATGAGGTGTGAAATCTCCGAGAAAAGCATACCTTTAAAGGTCCAAGAGGATTATAATACAGAGAGATATTTACAGGAGAAGTGAGCAACAAGTTCGAAAATGGAATATAACTTGGGAAATTGTGAAGTTGTTCATTTTGGGGAGATACTAAAAGAACAGCGTACTATTTAAATGGTGTAAACTGTAGAAAGCTAAAGGTAATTGCGCAGAAAACACAGAAAGCTAGCACGCAGTGAGTACAGGTCATCAAGAAGGGGAGGAAGAATGTTGCTCCTTATTTCAAGGGGTTTTCAGTGTAAGTGTTCGAAGTATATACTTAGGGCAACTGTCCGAAGTGCGAATGAGACCACATCTGGAGTAATGTAAGACGTTTTGGTCTGTTTATTTAATGAAATGTATCACTTCATTGGAGGCATTTCAGAGAACATTGACTGGGATAATCCCTGATTTGGAGGGATTATCATTTAAGCAATGGCTGTTGAAATTGGGAAACTTCTCCCTGGATTTTGGGAGAATGAGAGGCGATACGATTGAAACATATATGATTCTTAAGGGGTTTGACAGGGTAAATACTCAGAAGCTGGTTCCAAACATGGGGGTGTCCAGAACCAGATTCTGCATCATTTACGGAATCAGTGGTTCTGTTTCGGATTCATCAGGCATACAGCAACACAGACACGGGTAGGGGGTTTCCGTAGCAATGGAGCTGAGATGAGGAGCAGACAAGCAACATTTAAGAGATTGTAATTTCTGGCGTTTGTAATTGTGTAGATGTCTGATCAGAAGCTAACCTTGGGTTCAGAATGGCGAGCAATATTGTGCAGAGCGTAGTTCTGCCTCAGAGAGATCCCAGTCAGAGGGAGAAGCTCAGCTGAATGGGAAATTAATTTGTAATAACAACTGATCGCATTGGTTTCAAACATTGCAACGTTTCATTGGAAGAACTACCACTGAATCGGATAGAAAAATCGTGATAAGCAATTTGATAACTGTTGTGGTTCTGTGCGACGAGCTGGAAGTTTTTGTTGCAAACGTTTCGTCCCCTGTCTAGGTGACATCCGCAGTGCTTGGGAGCCTCCTATGAGGCATTTCTGTGGTGTTTCCTTCGGCATTTATAGTGACCTGACCCTGCCGCTTCCGGTTGTTTCAGCTGTCCGCTGTCGTGGCCGGTATATTGGGTCCAGGTCTATTTGTTTGTTGATGGCGTTTGTGGATGAGTGCCATGCTTCTCGGAATTCCCTGGCTGTTCTTTGTTTGGCTTGCCCTATAATGGTAATGTTGTCCCAGTCGAATTCATGTTGCTTGTCGTCTGCGTGTGTGGCTACTCAGGATAGCTGGTCGTGTCGTTTCGTGGCTAGTTGATGTTCGTGGATGCGGATCGTTAGCTGTCTTCCTGTTTGACCTATATAGTGTTTTGTGCAGTCCTTGCATGGGATTTTGTACACTACATTAGTTTTGCTCATGTTGGGTATCGGGTCCTTCGTTCTGGTGAGTTGTTGTCTGCGTGTGGCTGTTGGTTTGTGTGCTATTATGAGTCCTAGTGGTCGCAGTCGTCTAGCTGTCAGTTCAGAGATGTTTTTGATGTATGGTAATGTGGCTAGTTCTTTGGATTGTGGCAGGTCCTCGTTCCGTGGTCCATCCCTTAGGCATCTGTTGATGAAATTGCGAGGGTATCCGTTTTTGGCGAATACCTTGTATAGGTGTTCCTCTTCCTCTTTTTGCAGTTCTGGTGTGCTGCAGTGTGTTGTGGCCCTTTTGAATAGTGTCTTGATGCAACTTCGTTTGTGTGTGTTGGGGTGGTTGCTTTCATAGTTCAGGACTTGATCTGTGTGTGTGGCTTTCCTGTATACCTTTGTGGTGAATTCTCCGTTTGGTGTTCTCTGTACCATCACGTCTAGGAATGGGAGTTGGTTGTCCTTTTCTTCTTCTCTCGTGAATCGGATGCCTGTGAGTGTGGAGTTGATGATCCGGTATGTTTTCTCTATTTCCGTGTTTTTAATGATTACAAAGGTGTCATCCACGTATCTGACACAGATTTTGGGTTGAATTTGTGGTAGGACTGTCTGTTCTAACCTTTGCATTACTGCTTCTGCTATGAGTCCCGTGATCGGTGAGCCCATGGGTGTTCCGTTGATTTGTTCGTATATCTGGTTGTTGAATGTGAAGTGTGTTGTGAGGCACAAGTCTAGTAGTTTAAGTATGCCGTCTTTGTCGATGGGTTAAAAGTCCTGTTGTCTGTTATGTCTGTCCAGCAGGTTGGCTAATGTTTCTCTTGCTAGGGTTTTGTCAATAGAGGTGAACAGTGCCGTTACGTCGAATGAGACCATGGTTTCTTCTTTGTCTATGTGTATATTTCTGATGCTGTCCAAGAATTCCTGTGTTGATTGTATAGAGTGTCTGGATCCGTTGATCAGGTGTTTCAGTTTCTGCTGTAGTTCTTTAGCCAGTTTGTGTGATGGTGTCCCTGGTCGTGATACTATGGATCTGAGTGGGATGTCTGGTTTGTGCACTTCAGGTAGTCCATAGAATCTTGGGGTGTTGTTGCTTTCAGGTTTCATTCTTTGTAGGTCAGACCTGGTTATCTGTCCGGATTTTTGTAGATTCCTCAGTGTGTTGTTTATCCTATTGGTGAGCTGTGGGGTGGGGTCAAACTCCCTCTTTTGGGAGGTGTTGGTATCTGCAAGTAGTTGTTGTGCATTTTGGGTGTACTCTGCTTTGTCCAGGATGACCGTCATTCTTTCTTTGTCTGCTGGTAGTATGATTATGTTCTTATCGTTTCTTAGTGATTTTAGTGCTTCCCTCTCCTTGGTGTTGCGGTTATGTGTTTGTCTTTTCCTTGTTATCAGAGGTACGATACTTTGTCTCACTGTTTGTTGTGTCTCTTCTGTCAGTCCATTGTTCCTGAGTGTGTATTCTAGTGCTGCTAGGAAGTCTGCTGTCTTGGCGTCCCTGTGGTTGTAGTTGAGTCCCTTGGCCAGTATTGATCTTTCCGTGTCTGTTAGCTGTCTGTTGGAGAGGTATTTAACACAGGTGTGTGTTGTGGTGTCTTCTTTGTTGTGTGTTAATTTGGCCAATTTTTCTTTTAGTGCCTTTTTTTGCGGTGTGTAGTCCTGTTCTGTCCTATACTGACAGCCTGTTCTGTGGTCCGGGTCCATTCCTGATTAGTGGTTTTTGAAATTAACGACTTTTGGCGCGCAATTTCTTGTCTGTATCTGTGAAGTTGGTTGTGAGCGTGTGTAATCATTACCTGCATCATCCTGAATCCGTTCTGTCTGGCTGTGTCTCTGGCTTGTGGGTTGTTGACTGGCGGTCTGTATCTGACACTTCGTGCAAGGATTCGATTCTTTCGGCATCCATGCAGGAACTGGAGTTGTTCGTATGTGGCGCTTAGGCGGTTAGTGCAGGATTCCCATTTCCTGGCTTGTCTTAGCGTCTCTCGCCCGTAGGTGTTCAAAGTTTGTGTGAAGATTTGTAGCTCGGGTGCTCGTTGTGGTTCTATTCGCCAAGCTGGAAGTCTTTGTTGCAAACGTTTCGGCCCCTGTCTAGGTGATATCCTCAGTGCTTGAGAGCCTCCTGTGAAGCGCTTCTGTGGTGTTTCCTTCGGCATTTATAGTGGCTTGTCCCTGCCGCTTCCGGTTGTCAGTTTCAGCTGTCCACTGTCGTGGCCGGTATATTGGGTCCAGGTCGATGTGTTTGTTGATGGAGTTTGTGGATGAGTGCCATGCTTCTAGGAATTCCCTGCCTGTTCTTTGTTTGGCTTGCCCGAAATGGTAGTGTTGTCCCAGTTGAATTCATGTTGCTTCTCGCCTTCGTGTGTGGCAACTAGGGACAGCTGGTCCTTTGTAATCATTAAAAACACGGAAATAGTGAAAATACTCCGGATCATCAACTCCACACTCACAGGCATCCGATTCACGAGAGAAGAAGAAAAGGACAACCAACTCCCATTCCTAGACGTGATGGTACAGAGAACACCAAACGGAGAATTCACCACAAAGGTATACAGGAAAGCCACACACACAGATCAAGTCCTGAACTATGAAAGCAACCACCCCAACACACACAAACGAAGTTGCATCAAGACACTATTCAAAAGGGCCACAACACACTGCAGCACACCAGAACTGCAAAAAGAGGAAGAGGAACACCTATACAAGGTATTCGCCAAAAACGGATACCCTCGCAATTTCATCAACAGATGCCTAAGGGATGGACCACGGAACGAGGACCTGCCACAATCCAAAGAACTAGCCACATTACCATACATCAAAAACATCTCTGAACTGACAGCTAGACGACTGCGACCACTAGGACTCATAATAGCACACAAACCAACAGCCACACGCAGACAACAACTCACCAGAACGAAGGACCCGATACCCAACATGAGCAAAACTAATGTAGTGTACAAAATCCCATGTAAGGACTGCACAAAACACTATATAGGACAAACAGGAAGACAGCTAACGATCCGCATCCACGAACATCAACTAGCCACGAAACGACACGACCAGCTATCCCTAGTAGCCACACACGCAGACGACAAGCAACATGAATTCGACTGGGACAACACTACTATCATAGGGCAAGCCAAACAGAGAACAGCCAGGGAATTCCTAGAAGCTTGGCACTCATCCACAAACTCCATCAATAAACAAATCGACCTGGACCCAATATTACCGGCCACGACAGTGGACAGCTGAAACTGACAACCGGAAGCGGCAGGGACAGGCCACTATAAATGCCGAAGGAAACACCACAGAAGCGCTTCACAGGAGGCTCCCAAGCACTGAGAATGACACCTAGACAGGGGACGAAACGTTTGCAACAAAAACTTCCAGCACGACGAACAGAACCACAACAACGAGTACCCGAGCTACAAATCTTCACACAAACTTTGAATTTGATGACTGTAACAGTGCAGCAATGGAGAGAGATTCGAATAGATTAGATTACATACAGTGTGAAAACAGGCCCTTCGTCCCAACCAGACCGAAGACTAACCCAACCAGACCGAATTCCATCTGACTAATGCACCTAACACTACTGGAAATTTAACATGGCCAATTCACCTGACCTGCGCATCTTTGGACTGTGGGAGGAAACCGGAACACCCGACGGAAGCCCACCCAGACACGAGGAGAATGTACAAATTCCATATCGACAGTCACCCAAGGCTGGATTCAAACCAGGGACCCTGGTGCGGTGAGGCAGCAGTGCTAAACACAGTGCCATTATGCCACCTCGTGAGGATGTTAATGAGGTACAATACAATACATGTATTGTTTCTGTACGTGTGAAACCCAACACGATATTTTGAACGATGTCATCTCCTGGATGTATGTAGGTGAGAAACAGGAGGGACTATGGATTATTCCTGGAGGGACACCAAATAAAGGAATTCAGAAAGGAAAGGGAAAGTGGAGATGGAGCAAGAGTTTCCAACGACAGTGAGCTCAAATATTAGATTTAGCGGAATGGGTGAGAAGGACATAACGAGAAAAGACAGACATAACAAAGAACAGTATCTGAGATGTGGTGAGGGAGACTGATGAGGAGGAGGATAAGACAAAGTTGTAGTGTCTGTAGTTTAGTGAGGCTAGGGGAAAGGGTCAAGATGAGCTCTAATTAAGCTTGACAAGAAAATGGAGAAAGCTGTTAGTTTCAGACTCAAACGATGAGAACCACGTGAGGCAGTTTGGCTTGGTAGGCTAATGAAAGGGATGGAAGCAGCAGAGGCAGCTGATCGGATTGTATGTGCTCCTCACTTGTTGGGGAGAATGGAGAAGACAGGATGATGGACAGTGTTCAACAAAGAAACAAATCCTGGGTTAGTGATATTTAAAATGAGTGAACAAACCTGATGTATTTAACTTCTATCCAGAATATTAAAATGTAAAACTGAAGTCCGGATTCGAATCCTACCTCGGTTGATAGTGAAATCTGAATTCAATTAAAAAAAAAAACAACTGAAATTACGAACCGACTGATCTCCATTGAACAATTGCCAATGGCAGAATAAATCACCAATGCCCTCCCGGGAAAGGTAACTGCCAATGTAGCAGTGGCCCAGCAAGCTACTCATTGTCTTCATCACTGTAAAGTCTCAACAAAGAAAATAAACTGGATGGACCATATGGCATCTATCAAGGCATCAGAAAATACAACCACAGAATCAACCCTCTCAACCCTGCAAATTTCTCTTCACTAACATCTGGCGCAAGTACGAATATGTGGACAGCTGTCTCACAGACTAACCATGGAACAGCTTGACATAGTCTTACTCACGGAATCATAAATTACTGACAATAACGAGAACCCGGAATCACCATTCCTAGATATGTCCTATCCCACCAGCAGGACAGACCAGACAGAGGTGGTGGCACAGTGGTGTACAGACAGGAAGGACTTGCCCAGGGAGTACTCAGCATTAACAGAAGACGGCAGGATGTCTCATGGCTTCTGCTGATTACCATATACCGTCCTCCCTCGGCTGATGCATCAGTACTCCTCCATGTTGAGCAATACTTGTATGAATCACTGAGGGTGTAAATGGTGCTAACCGTACTCTGGCTATGGGTTTTCAATATGCACCACTAAGATTAACTCAGCAACAGGATTAGTGACTCAGCTGGTTGGGTCCTAAAGGACGTAGCTGCTCAACTGGGCCTGCAGCAGGTGGTGAGAGAACCAAGACGAGGGAAAAACATACTTGATCTCATTGTTATGAATTGACCAGCTACAGATACATCTGTCCATAACAGCATTAGTAAGAACGACCATCACACAGTCCTTTGGAGACAATGCCTTGCATTCACGTGGAGAGTCGTCTCCACTGTGTTTACAGACACTGTCACTTTGTTGAATGGGATATACTTCGAGCAGATGGCGGACCTCAAAACGGGGCATCTCTGAGGCACTGTGGTACAACAATAGCAGAATTGCACTCCAGCACAACCTGAAATCTCATGGCCTGTCATACCCGCACTTAACCATTACCATCAAGATAGTGGATCAATCCTGGTTCAGTGCAAGATGAAAGTATCCTGCCAAAAACTTCGATTTTGCTGCTCCTCAGATGCTGCCTGACCCGCTGTGCTTTTCCAGCATCACTGTAATCTTGTAATATACCTAAAAGAGCTACCGAACGAGCATGCCAAACAGCACAAGCGACAAGAAATAGAACTAAGCGATCCCTCAACCAATGGATTATATCTGAGCTCTGCAATTCTATCATGAATGGTGATGGACAATTAAACAACTCATTGGAGGAAGCATAATTGAATATCCCCACTCTTACTTGATGGAGGGGCCTCACACATTCATGCAAAAACTAGGAAACAGCATTTGCAGCAATTTTCTATCTCAGCCTTCTCCAGTGGTCCCCAACATCATAGATGCTTAACCAATCGTTTCAGTTCAAATAATATCAAGAAATGGACAAAGAGTGTAAGGGGTATGAGCCCTGCCAACATTCGGGTTACGGTAATGATAGCTTGTGCTCCAGAACTTTCCAACCACAAACCCCAGTACCGCTCCAGCACTGGCATCGACTGACAATATGGAACGTTGCCGAGGTCTGTTCAATGCAGAAACACAGGAAACAGCCAACACAGCCAATTTCCCTCCATCAATCCACACTCGATCAGTAGTAAAGTAATGGAAGGTGTCGTCAACAGTGCTCTCACGCAGCAGCTGCTCCGCAATAACCTGCTCAGTGATGCCAAGTTTAGGTTCTGCCAGAGCCATTCAGTTCCTGAGCTTTTTGCAGACTTGATTCACAAACTGACAAACAGCTGAATCCCAGAGATGAGCTGAGGGTGACAGCCTAATCCCACTCCAAAACCGCTATTTCTACATCAGTGACTTCGCACAACTCCACCCCAGTCTCAGCTCAATTGGTGAATCTCTTATCCATCTCAATGCTATCTCCAGACTTATTATCCAAACACACTCCTGGCCAGACTTCCACATTCAACTTACATGTAACCTCAAAGATATCTAACGATCTGCTACCCAATTGCTCACTTAGACCAAACCTTGTTGATCCATCAAAAGGTTCCTATTTATAAGCAACAAGAACATAAAATTCTCACCCTTGATTTAATTCTTGGCTGTGAACATTGCGATCTTCCTGCACCACACGACATTTGAGATCTCGACAACTTATTTTCTTTCAGACTCCCAACCATGTTTACGCATTACTTCACCTGCCTGGCTCTTTCTCCTGTTGCCAAGGCAACACTATCTGGAATTCCCACCCTCACGCTTTCAGGTGTGCTTTCATCCTTGAAGCTATCACTGAATTCCTGCTTATTTGGGCAATGTTTTTGATCACCTAACCTAATATCTCTTATGTCAGAAGTTATAAAAATAGTAAAAGTACACACTGTTTTGAATTTACACATAAGTTGTCACCTCTTCACTGTTGCTGAGTGAATCATCTGTAACATCTCTGAGCGAACGACATTGTGGGAATATCTAAATCACAGGAACTGCAGCAGGACAAGGAAGTCAAACATCACATTCTCCACAGGCAACCGTGGCATTGATCATTGGTATCTGTGGAGGGAGAAAAACAGCTGACGTTTCAGGGAGTGCAAAATGAATGACAGTGAATGAAAATGGTGCAGAATTTGACAGTCAGAAGTGGAAGGAAAATCTACTTTTTTCGAGAAACGAATTATTGATCGTTACAGATATTGTTGAAACTGTAATCCGTTAAGATAGCAGCTAATGCTCAGAGGCTGAGCAGCAGTGGAGAGTCATTTATAAAAGTTCTGTGAAAGTAACAATAAACCACTAAACAAGCCAACAAGTTGTGTCCGAAGACTCTAACATCTCCTTGCACATCACCAAGGACATTTAGCTCCTGGGCCTTCTCCACACCCAAATACAAAGCATATGATGCCTGGAGGAAGAATGCCTCATCTTCCGCCTTGGTACCCTCCAATGACATGGGATCAATGTGGATTTGAGCAATTTCCACATTTCCACCCACCCCCCCACTTTATCCCAGATACAAACTTCCAACTTGGCACCGCCCTCTTGACATGTCTTTCCAGTCCATTTTCCTTCCCACAGATCGGCTGCTGCCTGACCTGCTGTGCTTTCCAGCATCACGCTCTTGGACTTTGAAAACATCCTGACTCTGGCACATTGTGTAAATTCTGCACTATCACTCCCTGCCAGGGAAGGCTGCGCATCCGTCCTGCTGCAGCTTGCCCCTCACAAACATGACCGCCGAGGATCACGTCCCTTCAATAAAGATTCCAGCGCTCACTCGGGTCTATTGCGATCTGAGGCAAACACAGGCTTGGGATTTTCAAATTTGTGTTTTCCGATGTGCTCGAAGTTGCTGTAAAACTTCTGAGCACATACCAACACCATTCCCCTCCTTCTTCATGCTGTTCATTTCTTACCTTTCGCGGGTTCTGCACAATCATGTTCCCAATGTCTTGTTCATAACAATAATGTGCTGCTCGCGAGGCTGATCATTTGGTCAAATATAGCCCCGCCCCCCATTCACTCCGATTGTTTGGCGCTCTAATCCAGCGCCCTGTCCTCTTATTGGTCCCGCGCTGACATCAATCACCTGTGGCCCATTGTGGGCTGTTGCATGCACAGCGCTTCTGCTTGACTCCTGTTCATCAGATAGAAGAGTGAATGTTCATTCCTGTTTCTCCCATTGTCAGAAAATAACAACAACTACTTGCATTGTATGGAGCTTTCGACATTGACAAATCTCCTAAAGTGCTTCATGAATGATGAAAAAATTTGATTAAAGAGAACGATTTAAAATTCATCTTAAAGGAGGTCAGAGCGGTTAGGGAGGATATCCCAGAAGATTGTGTCCTCGGCGGCTCCAATCTTGGAGTGATGTAGATGGGGAACATTTTACAATGGAGACAGTGAGTGGCTAACAGTAGGTTAACAACCCCTTGTCCTAGCCCACTACCCACACACCACACCTTCTTATCGCAGCCTGCCATTATACACTACCTATGGTTAGCCACTAACAATCTGCATTAACAGCTGTTCACCCTCCTCGCCACATCATTATCCATTCTTTACACAACCATTCTTATCGCTCTATCCCCATCTATCCTTTATTCCTTATATCCGCCCCCACCCCACCCTACCTTCTGCATATAAACCATTTTTTTCCGGTAACATCAGCTCAAGATCACTGAGATGTGAAGCTTTAGTTTTGATTTCTCTTCACATATGTTGCTAGAACTGCTGACCTTTTCCAGAACTTCCTGGTTGTTGTTTCTGATTACAGCATTCACAGTTATTTTGGTTTTCTCTGGAGAGTCCGTCACTGTCACTGCAGTCTCTCCCACTTCCTTCACACTCACTGGGTACCCCCTCACAGTGACTGTGCGCCTGGCCAGATCATAGTCACGTGTCAGGCTGCTGTTCACTCTCATTGACTGCATGGCCACACCAACTCTTCTTCTCTTATTTGGTGAGCTGTTGTCAATCTGCCGGGCTCCGTTGTGAGGTGAGTGGTGGGATCATCCTTCTCTCTGCCCTGCGATGAGCTTCGTTATTGAAATGGGGCAGTAGGACAGAGCATAGGGGTTGGGGGCTATACAACCCATTGGGGCTGTTGTCTCTCCGTCTGGAGATGCTGAAAATCTGTCGCAATTCCCTTGCCATTTGCCCATAGTCCTCCAAATCGTTTTTTTAAAATGAGAATTCCAAATCTGTTTGAGAATAACTGCTGAATCTGTCTCCAGCTGCCAGTCAGACTGTTCCAGATGCTCTGAACTTACTGAGTAAAATAATCTTCACTATTTAACCCTGCATTATTTGTCAATTATCTGAAAGTAGTTTCTAAAAATTGTGTCAGTGTTAACAATTCCTCTCTGTCTGCAAATTAAATATCCTGGAAACAAATCTGCACCTGGTCGAAATCACTGCTTAACCTTCTCAGCTCTAACGACAATTATCTGTGCTTCTGCTGGCTCTCCATTAAAGAAAAATGCAGATTATTTTAGTTTATTAGTGTATACAGAAGTGCAACACAATTCGACCAAGACAACTAGAAATCCTAAGCAAATGGAATACCATTTGCCAGCTTTTGGTCCATATCCCTCGAACCCCTTCATATTCATGAACCCAATCGGAAGCCTTTAAATGTTGTAATTGTATCAGCCTCCACTACTTGATCTGGCAGCTCATTCCATACATATACCACACTCAGCTTGAAAGTGATGCCCCTTAAATCCCTTTAAAATCTTTGCCCTCTCAACTTTAACCCATTTGCTCTTGTTTGGACCCACTAACATGGGGAGAAAATACCTCGGCTGTTCACCTTATCCATGCCCGTCATGAATTTATAAATCTCCATTAGGTCACCTTTCAGTCTGTGACTCTCCAGAGAAAAATAGACCCAGGTTATTCAGCCTTTCCCTGTCGCCCAAATACTCCAATCCTGGCAATGTCTTGTCTGATCCCTTTCACATTTCACATTGCCCTTCCGAGAACTGGGAAATTCAAACTTAACATACAATTCCAGAAGTGGCTTAATCAATGTTCTGTTCAGTCACAATATGATGTCACAGCTTCTCTATTCAACGTATTGACCAATATATATAAGGGTACCAAATGCTGCCTTGATTCCCCTGCCTACCGGCAACTGTACTTTCAAGGAAAAATGAACCTGCACTCCATGGTCGTTTTGTTCAGCAGAACTTGCCAGGACCTTACCATTGATTGCATAAATCCTATCCTGATTTGCCTTTCCAAAATGCAACAGCTCACATTTATCTAAATTGAGCTCCGTCTTCCATTTCACACTATATTGGCCCATCTGATCAAGATCCTGTTGTATCTGAACGAACTTTCATCACTGTCCACTACACCTCCAATTTTGATATACTCTGTAACCTACTGATCATACCACATATATCTACATCCAAGTCATTTATATAAATCATTCTCTAATGTCACTCAGGGAAGGAATCTGCCATCCTTATCTGATCTGGCTTACATGTGACTCCTGACCTATAGCAACGTGGTAGTCTCTTAACTGCCTTCTAGATAATTAGGGATGAGCAATAAATGCTGGCCCAGCCAGTGACCTCCTCATGTGTGAATAAATGAAAAAAACAAGGTTAAGTTTTGTTCCTTCTCTGGTAGGTACATCTTACAATATGAACCAAAAATGTTCTCGTATACATTGAACAAACACCTTTCCATCCAAGCCCTTAACAACATTCCGAGGCTTAGTTTGGAAAGTTGAAACTCCTTATCATTACAACCACATTATTCTTTCAGATACCTGAGATCTTCCGGTAAATTTGTTTATCAATTCCCAACTGACTGTTGGGGTGGGGGGGTTGGGGGGGGGGGGGGGGGGTTGGGGAAGGGTGGGTGTTGTCGATCGCACAATCCCAATAAGGAGATCATCATTTTTTTTATTTCTCCGTTCCAATCAAATAACGTACCTGGATGGGCTCCCAGGAATGTCCTCCTGAATTCCAGCCATAATGTTATCCTTAAGCAAAATCGCCACTCCCCCTGCTCTGATCTCCCTTTCTCTCCTTGCTATAACATTGATATCTTGGAACATTGAGCTGCTAGTCCTATTCACCTATCATGCCTTTGTAGTTGCGATAATAACGCAGTGCCATGTTCAAAACCAAAACCTGCGCTCATCTGCCTGACTGGTCAAGACTGAAATAAAAGCAGTGTAACTGCACGGTCGCACCTCATTCTGTGGCTTGCTCTTGCTTGTCTGACCTCTTGCTTGTCAGCCTCACATTTAAGTGTTTTCTCTCTGTCTCTTTGGGTTTACCCCTACTCCATCACTGGTTTAATGGCTCCTGAGCAGCACTAGCAAATCTCCCTGCCTGGATTTTAGTCCCCTTCCAATGCAGATGCAATCTTTCCTTGCTATGTCGGTCAGATATACGCCAGAAGAAATTCCCATGATCCAAATATGTAATTCCTTCTCACCTGCAACAGCTCCTTCGCCACACATTCATCTCCTCCATCCTGATATTCCTACTCTCGCTAGCATGTTGCACCGGGAGTAATCTAGGTATTACTATCCTTGAGAAACTGTTTTTAACCTCCTACATAATTTCCTGCATTCTCTCATCAGGACCCCCATCCTCTGTCATTGGTACCAATGTGCAATGACCTCCCACTGATGATTCTCCGCTTTGAATATATTTTGCTCTCAATCTGAGGCATCCTTGATCCTGGCATGAGGGAGGCACCAACACATTCTGATGTCTTACTGTCAGCTGCAGAAACGGAAGTCTGTGCCCCTTGTTAGAGAGTCCCCAATCATAATTGATTATCTGGATCCTGATATACCTCACATTAGAGTAGAGCCAGTCTCAGCACCAGTAACTTGGCTGCTCGTGCTACATTTCCCTGAACGACTAGTAACCACTAAATTTTCCAAACCAGAATACTTTTTTGAGGTGGGGACAGGCACAGCAGACTCCTGCATTACCTGCCGAACCCTTGCACCTTTCTTGGATGTAACCCATCTACCTGATCGTATCTGCAATATCCTACAATCCTGAGACTGCCACCTATAACACCCCCTGGCTCTTGTCAATTCCTCACTGCGTGCAATCACTCCACAATCATCTGATGAAGGAACAGTGCAACGAAAGCTAGTGCTTCCAAATAAATCTGTTGAACTATATCCTGGTGTGGTCTGATTTTTAACTCTATCTACCGCAGTCTAACACCGGCATCTCCAAATCATTTAATCCCTCCCCAACCCATCCATGAAATCCGATAGGACTTGCAATCACACCTCCTTCAGATATAATCATCAGGATCATTGCAACTCTCCTTAATCTCACACATCCGACAGGAGCAGCATGTCCCTGGAAACAGGCCATCTCTCCGCGTTAACAATCTACAAATCCAGAAAAAGGCACAGTCTTACTGATCTACAAAATAATGCCCGAGACTAACTTAATGCCTATGTCTTACATTTTAAAAATGTAAACAAGAAACCGTAAGACATATTAAAAAGAAACCATCACTTTACACACTACTGTAGACGGATCAAACTAAAACAGAATAAGATTGTTGTTTTAAGAGATTGATACCCACTGAGATGATCCCTGACTTTTAGTAGTTCTGAGATTGAGGTCTTACTGAGAGAAGTTGTGAAACGTCACTTTGTGTCTCTTTTCTCCCAGTTCCATTTCCAGAGAGGTTTCTAACTTCACAGCCAGTCAGTCGAGAGAGTTCACTGCTTTCGTTTCATTCGCTGAGGGTTGCCTTTGCTGCACAGACCAGTATTTATTGGCTATTTTTATTTGACTTGGAGAAGTTGGTGGAAACTGCCTTCCTGAAATGCTGCAGTCCATGTACACCGGTGATGTTTGGACAATGATCCCCTTTAGCCTCACAGCCCTCCCTGTCTCTGCACTGCCCCTCAAGTCTCACATCCCTCCCCAGCTCTGTAATCGCCCCTCCAGTTTCAGGGATTACATGTCTGTGATACAAGATTTTCATTTCGATTCATTTTTTGTTTCTTTTATCTCAAAAATATAAAATAAAAATCCAAAAAAGTGAAATATTTTCTCCCCCCATGCAGACTTCTGTGAGATGACCTCTGGGAGAGGCCGATACATGGACGTTTCAGTGCGTAATCTCAAATTGTACACATAGATTGACTGACCTTTTTGTTTTGAACCTGAGTAAAAAGGGAGGCAATGGCCGAATGGTATTCTTGACAGACGAGTAGTATGTGTAATGTTCCGAGGATTAGGGTTAGAATCCCAACATGGCTGATGGTGTCATCTGAATTCAATAAAATCTAGAATGAAAAGTCTAATGATGATCATGAAACGATTGTCGATTGTTTGAAGAAAAAAACATTTGGTTCACTAATGTCCTTTAGGGAAGGAAACTATCAACCTCACCTGGTCTAGCCAACATATGACTCCAGACCCACAGCAATGTGGCTGACTCTCAACTGCCTTCTGGGAAAATACCTACATTCTCGGAGTGAACAAACAAAAAAGATCTATTTTTAAATTGTGGGTGAGAGCATTTTTTCAAAAGAAATTGTGTTTTAAAAATAATTTAAAAAAATAACCTGAGTTGAATGGCACTATAGACGCTTCAATACTTAGAGAGAACGCAAGGAACAAATAGACAGAGAGATCTCTGATATAAAGTCAGAATAATGTTGTAATAGTGGGTGATTCATGTTTTTCAAACATTGACTTAGACGACCGTAGTGTGAAAGGTTTGATTGGATCAGAGTTTGTGAAATGGGTTCAAGACAATATTCTTTATCCATATGCAATATTTCTGTCAGAAATCGAGCAACACCTGACATTTGCTTGGCACATAAGATAGCGAAAGGAACTAAAGTGATTGTACGGGAACAGTTTGGGTGGGAGGAAATTGGGGGCACCATTGAGAAATATCTGTACAACTGACAACAGCAGGTGAGCTGCCTGATGACTGGAGAGTGGCTAATGCTTTCTTTAACACTCCTTGTTAAAGCAAGGATATAAGGAGAAGCCTGGGAACTGTAGACCTCTGAGCCGGACTTCAGAGGTGTGGAAGCTGTTGGAGGTGATTCTGAAGATTAGGATTTGCATATTTTTGGAGAGCTAAGGAATGATTATGGATATTCAGTATGGTTATATAAGAGGGTGTCTCACAAACTTGATTGAGGTTTTAAGTTAGTCACCAAGAAAATCAATGATGGCAGGGCATTAGACATTGTTTATTTTGACTTTAGTAAAGCCTTTGAAAAGGTTCTGCATGGGAAACGAATTTGTAAAGTTCGATCACGTGGGATTCAGGGACAGCTTGCCAACTGGATAGAAAATTAACTGAAAAGCAGAAGACAGAGCAATAGTGGAGGGTTGCTTTTCAGACTGGATGTCTGTGACCAGCAGTGCTCTACTGCAATCGCTGCTGTGTCCATTTTGATTTGCCATGTATATAGATGATTTGGGGATAAGAATGCACAAAGTATGGTTCGTTTGCGTGACATAAAAATGTTAAAGTGCATCGTAACAAATATTATCTATGATTGGAAAGGGATCTTGATCAATTGGGAGAATGGGCTGAAGAAAGGCAAATGGAGTTTAATTTGATTTACTGGGACGGTTCAAGGAATCACTTTTTTGTTGCATGATTTTTTTTTTCTACATTAGCCATTCCTGTGACCTAGGTGTAGCTAATACACATCAAGCATATCCATCTAATATCAAACGGACAAATGGTGTAAAGGTTTTAGGCCCTGCAAATAATCAACATGTAATGTGCAAAGGCAGGCTATGTGATATCAAGACCTGGTGTGTTGGGTAAGGGGCTAGGAGAAAGGCCTAATATTATTCAACATGATATTGAGTCTGTAAGGCTGCACAGTCCCCAAGCAGAATATTAGGTGCTGCGTTTCCAGCTTGTGCTGAGCTTCACTGGAATGCTGCAGCAAGCCTGAAACAGAGGTGTTTGCCAGGGTACAGAGTGGTGTGTTAAAAAGACAGACACCTAGAAGGTGTGCTGTGGCTCTTGGATACTGAGGAAGAAGAAAGTCAATAGGCACGTGTTATACCGTCGGCGGTTATAGGGGAAAGTGCTGGATTGGCGGTGGGTCCTGTTTGGAGTGAATGAGGAGTGGATCAGGGTGTCCGAGAGGGAACTGTCCCTGCAAAAGGTGGACAAGGGATGGGAGGGGAATGTTTGATGGCGGCATCTTGGAGTTGACAGAAATGACGTCAGATGATTTGCACTCTGTCTGCAAGTAACTCTGAGCTTCTAGTTGCTGCCACTTTAACACCCTACCCTGTTCTTTCGCTAACATCTGACTCAGACGTACTGCAGTCTTCCAGCGGAGATCAGCATAAGCTGGAAGAATACTTTGTTTTGCGCTTGGGAATGCTGCTGCACTCCGGACATAACACCGAGTTCACTAGTTATCTGGCCTGAATTCCCTCATGTCTTATGCCCCTAACTCACACACCAGGTCTTGTCATTACATAACTCGCCATTACACAATACCTATGGTTAGCCACTAACAGTCTCCATTAAGAGCTATTCACCCTCCCAGCCAGATCTTTAGCTACTCCTTGATCTAAATGTTCTCCACGCTGTGTATAATATACCTTCTGCATAGAAACCGTCATACCATCAGTTCTGAGGAAGTTTCACTGGATCCGAAACGTTAACACTGATTTCTCTTCACAGATGCTGCCAGACCTGCTGACCTTTTCCAGTATCTTCTGACTGTTGTTTCTGATTTACAGCATCCACAGTTTATTTAGTTCTAATTTACCTGTAGTTTATACACCCTCCCAGTTAACACTAACGCCATTTCTACACAGTGTCTGCTGTCTCTCCCACTCCCTTCCCATTCACTGAGTTCCCCCTCACATTGACATTGTGCCTGCACAGCTCATGGTCACGTGTTATCCACACAAACTCACGTCCTATTGGTCTGGCGCTGCCGTCAATCAGCCTGGCCCCATTGTGAGGTGAGTGGTGGGATCCTCCCTCTCTCTGCCCTGGGATGAGCTTCATCATTTCAATGAATGGGGCAGTATCACAGATGACAGGACTGGCGGCTCTTCAGCATATTGGGGCTATACTCTCTCCCTCTGGAGATGCTGCAAATCTGTCCCAACTCTCCTTCCATTTGTTCATAGCTGTCCAAATCTGTCCTTCAAAAATTACATTCCAAATCTGTTTGAGAATGACTGCTGAATCGGTGGATGAACTGTGGATGCTGTAAATCAGAAGCAACAATCAGAAAATGCAGAACCGTTCCCGATGTTCAGGCTTTACTGAGCAAAATAATCTTCACCTTTCAAACTTGCATGATTTGCCAAGTTTAATAGTTACTAAAAATTGTGAAAACGTTATGATTTCTCTCTCTGACTTTGTAAATTAAGTAGCCTGGAAACAAATCTGCTCCTGGTTGAAATCACTGCTTAAACGTTTCAGCTCCAACGAAATTATCTTATCTTCTGCTACCTCTCAATAAGAGAGATTCATATTTTAATTTATTAGTATAATAGAGATGTACAGCACAGAAACAGACCCTTTTGTCCAAAACGCCCCTGCCAACTGGGGATACTAAATCAATGGAGCCCCATTTGCCAGCTATTCGCCCATAACCCTCTAAACCTTTCCTATTCATATACCCAATCATAGTGAATGGGGCATCATCACAGAGCACAGGGGCTGGGGGCTATTGAACGAATTGTGGCTGTCCCTCTGGAGATGCTGCCATTCTATCCCGAACCCTCTCCTATTTGTCCATAGCTCTCTACATGTTTCCTTAAAAAGTAAAATTCTAAATCTGTTTGAGAATAACTGCTGAATCTGTGTCCAGCTGCAATTCAGACAGTTCCAGATGCTCAGAACTTACTGAGTAAAATAATATTCACATTTGCAACCTGCATTATTTGCCAATTACCTGACAGTAGTTACTGAAAATTGTGACAACGTTAATAATTTGTCTCTGCCTCTCTGTCAATTAAATCTCTCTGAAGAAAAAGCTGTTCCTTGTCAAAATCATTGCTTAATCTTCTCAGCTCCAAAGAGAATTATCTAAAGTTGTACTACTTGTCCAAAAAAGAGAAACCTATCTTAAATATAATTTATTAATGTCATAGAGATGTACAACACTGAAACAGAGCCTACTGTCCAACTCGTGAAAGCCAAATAGAAATCCTAAACTAATGGAGTCCCATTTATCAGGGGCTGGCTCATGTCCCTCTAAATGTTCCTCTTCATGTACACAATCAGATGCTTTTAAATTTTAGAATTGTACTAGCCTCCACCCCTTCCTCAAGCAGTTCATTCCAAGCACTCACCACACTCGACGTGAAAATGTTACCCCTTAGATCCCTTTTTATCTTTTCCCTCTCGCCTTAAGCATTTGCCCTCTAGTTTGGACCACCTAACATGGGAAAAAGATACAGACTGTTCACCTGACCCATGCCTCTCATGATTATAGACCTTAATAAGGTCACCTCTCAGGCTCTACATCTACAGCGAAAATAGAGCAAGATTATTCAGGCTTTCCCAATAGTTCAAACCGTCCAACTCTAGCAAAGTCCTTGATAATATGTTCTGACCCCTTTCAAGTTTCACAACATCATTGCTTGAACAGGGAGTTTGAAACTGAAAACAGAATTCCAGATGAGCTTTAATCAATGTCCTATAGAGCCGTAATATGACGTCACAACCTCTGAATTCAATGTATTGACCAATAACAGTAAGTGTACCAAACGCTGCCTTAACTACCCTGCCGACCTGCGACTCCTCGCATTCCACTATACCTCCAACTTCGGTCTATGTTGTAAACCTACTGACCATACCTCATATATTCACATCCAAAACTCATCTGCCATCAGATGATTATCCTATCTCGACCCCTCTGCTTTCATTCTGCTCAGTAATTTTATTTCATTTATTTTTTTTTGCCTTTGAAATTTGTTTTTCACTGTTCTGTACGTCTTATTTCTTGATTGTCTCTCTTTCCCTCGTTCCCCACTCTCTCATTACCCTTTTCCTCTCCTCATCCCCCTTTGATACCCTTCTCCCCTGTTTTCCATTTTGCCTCTGCTTCACCCATCCCCCCCCCCCCCCCCATCATCCACATATTTTGTCACATAACACTGGCTTCAGCTTTGGTCATTCACAGCTCCTAATCTCCCTATAATCTCTCTCTGCACACTCATTATCACTTCTTTATTGCCACCTTTACTTCTAGAGCCATGACACCCCTTCTCTCAGCCTATTCACATTCAAGTCATTTACATAAAAAGACCTAGTATCTGTCCCTGCAGCACACTGCTGCTCACAGGTCTCCAGTCCATAAAGCAACCCTCCATCACCACTCTCAGTCTCCTACATTCAAGCCAGTTTTCTTTCCGAATGGCTAGTTCTCAATGCATTACATGTTATCTAACCTTGCTAACCAGTCTACTTTGTGGAACCTCGTTGAATATCTTTCCGAAGTACATATTGACAACGTCCACAGTCTGCCTTCAATCTTCTTGGTAATTTCTTCAAAAGACACAACCAAGTTAGTGAGACAATCTCCCATGCACAAAGCCATGTTGACTATCCCTAATAATTTCATGCCTTTGCAATCACATGTTAATCCTATTCCTCAGAGTCCCTTCCAACAACTTGACTGCGCTGGCTTCAAGCTCACAGTTCCATTGTTCTGCGGCCTTTCCTAACCACCTTTCTTAAAATCATTGCACCCCCCGTCTTCCAGGAATTCACCTGTGACTATCGATGATATAAATATCTCATTGAGGGGCCCAACAGTCCCCATACTAGCTTTCCACACAATTCTGAGATACACCTGATTAGGTCCCATTGATTTATCCACTTTGATGCGATTTAAGAAAACTAATACTAATTCCTCTGCAATATGAACATTTATCAAGTTATCACTATTTAGTTCTCCAAACTCTTTAGCTGCCATATAACTCTCCAGTAATAAAAATGATATGTGAAATTCTCGCATAATATCTCTATCACCTTCTGTGCTTCCATAGATGGCCTTGTTAATCTTTAAGGGGTCCTATTCTCTACCTGGTTATTCTTTTATCTGCGATGTATTTGCATCATCTCTTTGGATTCTGTTTCAACCATTTGCTCGAGCGATTTCATGTCCAGTTTTTTTGCTCTCCTGATCCACACTCGAATATACTCCCGTAAGAACGTGACCCTGTACACATACTCCCTCCGATTCTGCCATATTTTCACCCAGGAGGAGCAATTCCCCTTCAGAACATCTCAGAAGGTTTTCCGATTTCAAGGATCGCAATTTTCCTCTAACGTGATCAACAATGTCCTCCAACGCATATCCCCCAATTCCCACACGACCGCCTTTACCCCACCACTTCAACCACGATAGGAATTTTACCCCAGGCCTCATCTTCACCTCACTAATCGCCAGATACAGCGCATTAACCTCTGCCAATTCTACTAACTGCTGCCAGACCACACCACCAGCGATATATTTCCTTTCCCATCCGTATATGCATTCTGCAGAGACCATTCCCACTGCAACTCCCTTGTAGTCGCGGAGGGAACGTTCTTTGAGAAAAGCGGAAATAGGTTCGGAGGGAAATAAATTCCCTGGTGGTGGGGTCCATTTGGAGGTGGCGGAAATGTTGTCATACGATGTGATTTATGCAAAGGGAGAGTGGAAGGTGAGCACCGGGAGAGGGGGTAGTTCTGTCCTTGTTACGGTTGGGGGGTGGGATTTGAGGATGGAGAGGCGGAATATGCACGAGATGCGTCAGAGGGCAACTTTAACCAAGTGAGAAGGGAAATTGCGGTTTCTAACGAATGAGGCCATGATGTGTTCTGTGGTGGAACTGATCTTCCTGGGAGCAGATACGGCAAAGGCGGAGGAAATGGGAATATGCGATGGGATTTTTGCAGGCGGTAGGGTGGGCAGAGTTGAAATCCAGGTAGCTGTGGGAGTCGGTGGGTTTGTAAAAAATGTCAGTGTCAAGTCGGTCATTCTTGAATGAAGATGGAGAGGTCCAGGAAGTGGAGGGAGAGGGAGGTGTCATAGATGGTCCAGTTGAACCAGGAAGGGTAGCGAGTTGTCAGAGATGGTCCAAACGGACCCCACCACCAATGTCTGTCCTCTCAACTTAAAAATGTCGCCCCTAGTCTTGAAACTGCCATGTCCAAAGGAAAGGATAACGAATATTAACTCTATCTATACCTTCAGTATTTTATTCACTTCTATCAGATCGCCACTCAGCATTCAGCTTTCAATGAAAATTTGCAACAAATCCCGCATTTCTTCATAACTGAGACATTCCGTACCTAGCAACATCCTGGTAAATCTCATCTGAAACCTATCCAGCTTAATAATATTCTTCCTATAACTGGATACTGTATTGTAAAAGAACCTTCACCAATAGCCTATATTAACTCAACGTGACTTCCAACTCCAATATCCAAAGGACTGAGCAATGAAAGCAAGTGTGACACGCACATTTCAAACCATTTTATGTATCCACATTGCAAACTTCAAAGATTAGTGTACCTGAACCCCGAGGTCTCTCTGTTCTACAGCACTGTAGAAGGTCCTACCATTTATTGTATAAGCCCTACCTTCTTTGTTGACACAAATGCATTGCGTCATATTTATTCAGATTGAATTCCATCTCGGGTTTTTAAGCCATTCAGCCATATCATCGAGATTCCTTTGTAATCTTAGAAAACCTCCTTCACTGCCCACGATGCCATCCTTCAGTCTTCCATCCCACCACACATGTCTCTCTGTGGTATAAATATCTCTGATCGGTGCCCCAAGATTTCTTCCCTCGCTTCCCGCTATGCCCTGAAATACATTTGATTAGGTACTGGGGATTTATCTAACTTTGTGGTTTAAGACATCCACCACCTCCTCTTCTATAGCGGGGTCCTTTTAAGATATAGAATAATAGATATGCACAGCATCGAAATAGATCCTTTGGTTCAACTCTTGCATGATGTTTTTAGTCTCATTTGCTGGAACTTTGTCAATATTCTTCTCAACCCTTCCTATTTAGAGGAGAAAGTGAGGTTTGCAGATGCTGGAGATCAGAGCTGAAAATGTATTGCTGGAACAGCGCAGCAGGTCAGGCAGCATCCAGGGAACAGGAGAATCGACGTTTCGGGCATACGCCCTTCTTCAGGAATGAGGAAAGTGTGTCCAGCAGGCTAAGATAAAAGGTAGGGAGGAGGGACTTGAGGAGGGGCGTTGAAAATGCGATAGGTGGAAAGAGGTCAAGGTGAGGGTGATAGGTCAGACTGGGGTGGGGGCGGAGAGGTCAGGAAGAAGATTGCAGCTTCGGAAGGCGGTGCTGAGTTCGATGGATTTGACTGAGACAAGGTGGGGGGAGGGGAAATGAGGAAACTGGTGAAATCCGAGTTCATCCCTTGTGGTTGGAGGGTTCCTAGGTGGAAGATGTGGCGCTCTTCCTCCAACCGTCGTGTTGTTGTGGTCTGACGATGGAGGAGTCCAAAGACCTGCATATCCTTGGTGGAGTGGGAGGGGGAGTTGAAGTGTTGAACCACAGGGTGGTTGGGTTGGTTGGTCCGGGTGTCCCAGAGGTGTTCTCTGAAACGCTCCGCAAGTAGGTGGTCTGTCTCCCCAATATAGAGGAGGCCACATCGGGTGCAGAGGATGCAATAGATGATGTGTGAGGAGGTACAGGTGAATTTGTGGCGGATATGGAAGTTTTCTTTGGGGCCTTGGAGGGAGGTGAGAGGGGAGGTGTGGGCGCAAGTCTTGCACCTCCTGCGGTTGCAGGAGAAGGTGCCGGGAGTGGAGGTTGGGTTGGTGGGGGGTGTGGATCTGACAAGGGAGTCACGCAGGGAGTGGTCTTTACGGAATGCTGATAGGGGAGGGGAGGGAAATATATCCTTGGTGGTGGGGTCCGTTTGGAGGTGGCGGAAATGACGGCGGATGATACACTGTACATGGAGATTGGTGGGGTGGTAGGTGAGGACCAGTGGGGTTCTGTCCTGGTGGCGGTTGGAGGGGCAGGGCTCAAGGGTGGAGGAGTGGGAAGTGGAAGAGATGCGGTGGAGGGCATCGTCGACCACATCAGGGGGAAATTGTAGTCTTGAAGAAGGAGGCCATCTGGGTTGTACGGTATTGGAAATGGTCCTCCTGGGAGCAGCTGCGGTGGAGACGAAGGAATTGAGAGAATGAGATGGCATTTTTACAGGGGGCAGGGTGGGAGGAGGTGTAGTCCAGGTAGCTGTGGGAGTCGGTCGGTTTGTAGCAGATGTCCGTTTTGAATCGGTCGCCTGAGATCGAAATAGAAAGGCTGAGGAAGGGGAGGGAGGAATCTGAGACTGTCCAGGTGAATTTGAGGTCGGGGTGGAAAGTGTTGGTGAAGTGGATGAACTGTTCAACCTCCTCATGGGAGCACGAGGCGCCGCCGATACAGTCATCGATGTGGCGGAGGAAAAGGTGGGAGGTGGGGCCAGTGTAGTTGCGGAAGATGGACTGTTCCACATATCCTACGAAGAGGCAGGCATAGCCGATGCGGGTGACCATGCGGGTTCCTTTCAATTGGAGGAAGTGGGAGGATTGGAAAGAGATTTTGTTCAGGGTGAGGACCAGTTCAGTCAGTCGAAGGAGGGTGTCAGTGGAAGGATACTGGTTGGTACGGCGGGAAAGGAAGAAGCGGAGTCCTTCGTGATGGGGGATGGAGGTTTACAGGGACTGGATGTCCATGGTGAAGATAAGGCGTTGGGGACCGGGGAAACGAAAATCATGGTGGAGGTGGAGGGAATGGGTGGTGTCCCCGAACGTAGGTGGGGAGTTCTTGGACTAAGGGGGACAGGACCGTGGCGAGGTATGCAGAGATGAGTTCGGTGGGGCAGGAGCAGGCTGAGGCAATGGGTCGGCCGGGGCAGTCAGGTTTGTGGATTTTGGGCAGGAGGTAGAAGCGGGCAGTAGGGGGTTGTGTGACTATGAGGTTGGAGGCGGTGGATGGGAGATCCCCCGAGGTGGTGAGGTTATGGATGGTCTGGGAGATGATGGTTTGGTGGGGGGGGGGGGGGTCATGGTCAAGGCGGCAGTAGGAGGAGGTATCTGCGAGCTGGCGTTTGGCCTCAGCCGGTTAAAGGTCGGTGCGCCAAACTACTACCGCGCCTCCCTTGTCTGCTGGTTTGATAGTGAGGTTGGGGTTGCAACGGAGGTAATGGAGGGCTGCGCCTTCCGAGGGTGAGAGGTTGGAGTGGGTGAGAGGGGTGGGGGAGTTCAGGTGGCGATTAATATCACGGCAGCAGTTGGCTATGAAGAGGTCGAGGACAGGTAGGAGGCCAGCACAGGGTGTCCAGGTGGATGGGGTGTGTTGGAGGCGTGAGACGGGGTCGTCAGAGGGTGGGCGAGAGTTTTGGTTGAAGAAATAGGCACGGAGGCGAAGGCGGCGGAAGAATTGTTCGATGTCACGCCACGTGTTGAACTCATTAATCCGACAGCGTAGGGGATTGAAGGTGAGGCCTCTGCTGATATTCCCATTCAGATGTCTGTTAAATGTATTTCTATAAGCCTCTGCTCAGATCCCTTCGGTACACCCAATGTTGGAAGGCTTCCAATCACAAAAACAAACCTTCAACAATTGAGGATCCAACTTGCCAACTTGGCGAGAATCCCATTGTCTCTTCCCTTTTGGAACAGCCTTCCATGTGGGATCTTATCAGAGGCGTTAATATACTCCATGTAAACCACGTCATCTGCACTGACCTCATCAGTACTTTCAGACACCATTTCAAAACTCTCAGTTGGATTAATCAGACAGGATCTTCCTGTACCAAATCTGTGCTGACTATACTTAATCGATTTCTGCCTTTCCAAAATGTTGATTCATCCTTTTTATCAGAATTATTTCAAACAATTTCCCTCCCGCTAATGTCAGACAATCTGCTCTGTAATTACTTGACCTATCCCTGCTACCTTTCTTGAACAAAGGAACCACATTAGCTATCCTCAGTAATGTGGCACTTCACCTGTGTACAAGAAAGCATTAAGTATATTTCCAGCAATCTCCTGCCTTACCTCTCATAGCAGCCTGGGATGCATTTCATTGGGCGCTAGGGAGTTCTCCACCATTTTGCCTGTGAAAGCATTTAATACCTCCTCCTTATTCATCTTAACATGTTCTCGAACCTCACCATCACAACAGAAGTCCCCGGCGACAATGTCTTTCTCGTGTATGAATATAGATGGGAAGTATTCAATCAAGACCTCACCTATTTCTCCTGGCTCCATGCACAGATTGTCCCTTTGGTTTCTAACAAACCCCACTGTTTTGCTGGGATTCCTCTTACTCGAACTGTCGTGATAAAATACTCATGGCTTTGGTTTAATATTATTTTCCAAATATATATCCTGACCATTGTTTTCCCCTCATGTTTTCACAATCCCATTGTCCTCTCTGTGTTTCCCCTGTTTTATTGCACTGCATTTGTTTTGTCAAATTCATGATATTGCTTGCTCAATATTCGCTGGAAGTGTTGCATTTGCTTTTCACTCCTATGGGAACATGCTGGTCCTGAATTCTCACTGCATCACTTTAAAATACTCCCACTTTCTGAATAGAGACTCAGGTGCAAGCAGTGTCTCCCAATTTGTGCTAGTCAGATCCTGTTTAACGATAGTGATAATATCCAGCGATAATGATAATCTAATGGTAAGTGTACTTCTTCAAATTTGGACACTTCAGTTTTGCACTATCCTTATCTCTTGGAGGTGGCACGGTGGTTCAATGGCTAGCACTGCTGATTCACGGCACCAGGAACCCGTTTCGCTTCCAGTCTCAGGCAGCTGTCAGTGTGGAGTTTGCACATTCTCCCCGAATCTGCGTGGGTTTCCTTTGGGTGCTACTGCTTTCACCCACAATCCAAAGATGTGCTAATTAGGTAGTGTTCTGAAGCTGCTTGAACCCTGCCTATGTCTGTAACCTGGCCCCCTTCCTATCTCCGTGACTTTCTCCCATCACTAAAGCGTCTTAACTCCTCTATCTTCCATTACACTCTTCATAACAATATCTGTATCAGTGTAACCTTCTCCAGGAAATACAACTTTCCCTATCTCATTAAACCCTACTGCAATCCTTATCCCTGAAGTTCAATTTATCAATACCACCCTCTATGTCTGCGTTTTCATTCTCAATGCCCATGTCCCTCACAATGTGTGTTATCCTTTCCATGAAAGAATACTTTATGTCTTCAATTGGCCGTATCAACGTAATCTCTTCCAGACGCGAAAACTCTCAATTACCTTTAATTTCCTCAAGCCAAACCATCATCACTATCAGTAACCTACTTCTGTCAAGAAACCTCCCGCTGTCAGTAAACTACTGCATCCCCTCAACACTCTATTAGCTTCGGCAGCACCTACAACCCTCCCTTTCGACATAACCTCTTCCAGTCGCTAAAGCACTATCAGTCTGTGAAGATCCTACAATTGTCTCTATCTGTGTAATCCTCTAATGCACCTGCAGCACTGTCGATCTGTCGAACCCAATCAAATGCCTGTAACTCTCTTGATCCAGTTCTTACAAGACTCACTATCGAAGTAACATCCTCGTGTTGCAATCACTAACACAGTAAATGTAATATCCTCCAGTCTCTCCATCCATCTCCTCATCTCCATAATCTTCTCCAGGTCTTATAGCCCTATCTGTGTAAACATCACCCCTTCTCCCAAAACCATCCCTTCTGCAGGAACCTCCTCCAGTTTGTACAATGTTTCCTTATATGTAAAACAGTCTCAACCAAAGCTGCTGTTCCTATCTCTGGTAAAATGTTCCATTCCACATCCTCCATATTTAAATAATCTGCAGAACCTAAATACCTTGCAAGAACCGTAAAAACACCACTACATTTGACAAACATCAACTAACCACAGAAATGCACGACCCAATCTCATGATTGTCCTCACTACGGATGAAGAAGTACACCACTTTAAACGGGAGAACACATCCATCCAAGGACAAGCCAAACAGAGACACACACAATAATTCCGAGAAGCAAGGTATTCCAACCGAAACCCTATCAACACACACATTGACTTGAACCCCAATTACCACCCTCAGAGAAAAAAAAATGACAGGAAATGACTCTCCATGTGGAATAACGTCATCAACCCAAGGAAACCTAAACATTGGATGGGCCACTTTGGAATATGAAATTCTGATCTCCTTCCTTTTGGAAGGATGTTGTAAAACTTGACAAGGTTCAGAAAAGATGAATAAAAATGTTGCCAGGATTGGAGGATTTGAGGTTTAGGGAGAGGTTGAATAGGCTGGAGGTGTCGGAGGCTGAAGGTGACCTTATAGAGTTTATAATTTCATCATAGGCATGGATAGGATGAACAGACAACGTCTTTCCCTTGGGTTTGAGTGAGTCCAGAACTAGAGGGCATAGGTTCAGGGTGAGAGGGCAAAGATATTAAATGGACCTGAGGCGCAATCTTTTCACACAGAGGCTGGTGAGAACAAAGAACAAAGAATATTCCAGCATAGGAACAGGCCCTTTATTCCTCCAAGACTGCGCCAATCAAGATCCTCTGTCTAAACCTGACGCCTATTTTCTAAGGCTCTGTATCCCTCTGCTGGATGTCCATTCACGCATCTGTCTGCATACATCTTAAACAACGCTATCGTTCCCATTCCACCCCCCACCTCCGCTGGCAATGCGGGAAAGGCACCCACCATCCTCTGTGTGATGAATTTCCCAAGTATAACCCCACGAAACATTTCTTCTCTCACTTTTAAATCATAACCACGAGTAATTGAGTCTTCCACCCTGTCTCCAGCTCTCATGATTTTGTGGGCCTCAATCAGGTCCCCTTCAATTGCCTTCTTTCCAATGAAAATAATCCTAATTTACCGAACTTCTCCTCGTAGCTCGCACACCGTCCATACCAGACAATATCCGAGTGAACCTTTTGTGCATCCTCTCCAAAGCATCCATATTGTCACAAAGATAATCCTTTTTACTAAAAGCTGTTCCTTTTCACAAGGATACCGTGTGCTTGTTTTCTTTTCCAGAGGGGTCATGAAGAGGCTGGGCTCCAAGACGGCTGAGTATGGGACAGAGATGAAAGGCCTTTTTGTTTGTACATAAACAGATGAGACTTTAGGCCAAAGCATTTATGTTTTTCCAAGTTACCTGTATGAGTCAAGGGTGTGTGGCCAGCTCTCTAGCGGAACAGAGTGAACAGAATAGAGCGCATTTAAAGGGCTTGAAATATCGGCCCACAAGACATGACACAGAAACAGTGCTGAAGGGGAAACATAGAGCATGAAGTTCACGGGCTCAATCCCCACCCTCTTGTGGGAGGATTATTTTCAACTCTGCTATACTGAGCCAGCATGAAACATCAAAGGGATTGTCACAGTTATCAGTCCAGGCCTGTGCTCATCTGCGCCAGTACCTTTAATTATTCTAACTCTACAAACAGTTCCTCTTTCTGTAAACTCCTCCAATGTCTACAATCCCCCTATATATTTGAAACCTAGTTCAATTCTGACTACAATCCCAACCTCTGTATATTGCTCCAGTGTGGATGACATGGCAAATCTCAGCCATCTCCACCTTCAGTCAATATCATGATGCTCATTTCTGCCATCTTGCACAGTACTGAGAGTCCACCTTGTTTCTGTAACATCTTCCAGCCCTTACCAAACTCCCTATCTGCGTACCTCCTTCCACCCCTATCGCACATGATATCACCGAAACCTTCTCCTGACCCAAAACACCCCTGCCTTACGTCCTATAGCGCCAGACCACCTTTGTAACCGTCTAATATCCCTCCAGACGTCCCTATCTGGATGAACTCCTGCAGTCACTATAGCCATTCCTGCCTTTGTAAACTGCTCCAATCCTTACAGGCCTTCCTGTGTAGAGCGCTCAGAAGCCACTTTAACCCTCCCATGCCTGCAACCGCTTCCAGTCTCTGCAATCTCGTCTATCGCTGTGACCTTCTCCAATTACCACAATGATCCTTAACTCTACCTACTCACATCACTACTAGCCTTACTATGTTTATAACCTCCTGAAGCCACGAAAACCATCCAAGTATCTAAAACGTCCTCTTTATTGCTGTATCCAACCCCAGTCCCTACATCTGTCACTTTCTGAAATATCCTTCAGTCCGAAGAACCATCCAGAGTCTACATCCCTCTGTATTACAACCTTCATCTAATCGCGACAATCATCACAACAAACCTCACTATCGCAGTATCCTCTTCCAGCTCCTCCCTATCCCTGTATACCATTCTGTCCCTACTACACTCGCATTGCATCATTTTCTCTCGACAACCCTCATGATTACAATAAACCTTTCTTCTATCTCTACAACCCAGTTCGCCCCTCACTAAACTCTTCCCCTTTCTACTCCCCTCCCTGTGCATGCAAACCTAAAGAGTCATTAGAAACGTTTGTGTATTACCACCTCCAGAAACAAAGACGATTTTATTTCGATAACCAACAGCACCTTCTATAATTTTCCCTGTCACAGTAACCTTCTCCAATCCATGTATAACTACCACCCTTTTAAGTAATTTATTTCAATGTCCAAATCTCTGCCTATTTGCATCATCTTCTCCAGACTGAATGATCTTCCCCAGGTCATTAATCTCGATCAGAATCCACGGGCTTCCTCCAATCATTCCCACCCTCCCGAATAATGTAATCACCTCCACTTAATCCAACCCTCTCTATCTAGGTTATCTTCCCCAGTTCTGACAGTATTTGTATGGGGGTGAAAGCAGGAATAGGGCACCGAGTTAGCTGGTCAGCCGTGATCATATTGAATCGTGGGGCAAGTTGGTAGGGCTGAATGGCTTACACCTGTCCTTGTTTCTCTGTTACTATGTAACACCCCCTGTCTCAGTACGTTCGTCAGTCTCTACTATTCTCAGTACCTGTCTCACACTCCCTGTCTCTCTAACTCCTTCAGGCCCTACTAGCCTCCCTGTCTGTGTAAGACTCCCTGTCTCCGTATGTCCTCCATTCTCTACTAACCTCACTACCTGTGTAACACTCCCTCTCTCTCTACCTCCTTCAGGCCATTCAACCTCCTTATCTGTGCAACACTGCCTTTCTCGGTATCTCCTTCAGTCTCTAATAACCTCCCTATCTGTGTTAAACTCCCTCTCTCCATATTTCCTTCAGTCCCGCCCTTCCCAATCTATGTTACCCTGCCTGTCTCCATATCTCTTTCAGTCCCCTACTACACTCCCTATCTGTGTAAACTTTCTGTCTGAATATCTCCTCCAGTCGCCAGTACCCTCACTATCTGTGTAACACTCCCTGTCTCCGAATCTCCATCAGTCTCTCCTAGCTTCCCTATCTGTGTAATACTCATGTTCCCGTATCTCCTTCAGTCCCTACTACCCCCTATCTGTGTAAACTTTTTTGTCTCCCTATCTCCCTAACTGACTCTGTCCCTACTACCCTCACTTTCTGTGTAACACTCCCTGTCTCCGTATCTCCTTCAGTCCCTACTACCCTCACTATCTGTGCAACACTCCCTGTCTTTATATCTCCTTCGTTCCCTGCTGCCATCCCTATCTATGTAATACTCCCTGTCTCGGAATCTCCTTCAGTCTTGACCTTCCCAATCTGTGTAACACTCCCTGTCTCCGTATCACCTTCAGTCCCTACTACCCTCACTATCTGTGTAACTCTCCCTGTCTCTGTATCTCCGTCATTCCCTATGTGTGTCACATTCCTTATCTCAATATGTCCTTTAGTATCGACCTTCCCTCTCTATGTTACACTCCCTGTCTCTGTATCTCCTTCAGTCTCTACTAGCGTCCCTACCTGTGTAACACTCCCTGTCTTCATAGCTCCTTCACTCCCTACAACCCTCCCCATCTGTGTACACTGACTGTCTCCGTATCTCCTTCAGTCCCTGCTACCCTCTCTATCTGTGTAACACACCCTGTCTTCGTATAGCCTCAGTCCCTACTACCCTCACTATCTGTGTCTCACTCCCTGTCTCCGTACCTTCTTTATTCCCGATGTTCCCTATCTGTGTAACACTCGCTGTGTCCGTATCTCCTTCAGTCTCTTCGCTCTTCCCTAACTGTGTAACACTCCCTATCTCTGTATCTCCTTCAGTACCTACTGCCCTCACTATCTGTGTAAAACTCCCTGTCTCTGTATCTCCTTCAATCCCGACCTTCTCTATCTGTGTAACACTCCCTGTCTCTGTATCTCCTTCAGTACCTGCTACCCTACCTATCTGCTCCTGCAGCTGCAACGCTCCCCTTTTGTCAGGCCTACTCTGTTATAGCTTCAAAAACTTTATCACTCCCCATCTCTCAGGCCTACTCTTTAACTGCTCCAGCATCTGTATTACTCCCCATCTGTCAGCCCGAATCTGTAACTGTTCCGGCAGCTCTCTCACTCCCCTTCTAGCAGGCCGACTTTGTAACTGATGCAATAGCTATTCACACTTCATCATTCTGGCCTATTTTCTAACTGCTCCAGGAGCTACATCACTCTCCATCTGCCAGACCTACTCTGTAACTGCTCCAGCATGTGTAACAGTCCCCATCTGTCTTGCCGAATCAGTAACTATCCAGCCGATATATCACTCCCAATCTAGCAGACCGAATCTGTAACTGTTCCATCAACGATGCCATTCCCTGTCTGTCAGGCCTTCTCTGAAACTCTTCCAGCAGCTATATCAGTCCCCATCTGCCATGCCACCTCTGTAATTGTTCCAGTAGCTACATCACTCACCACTTGTCAGGCCTACTCTGTAACTGCTCCATCGGTTGTATAACTTCCCATCTGTTAGGCTTACTATGTAACTAAGCCAGCAGCGATACAACTCGACATCTGCGAGGCCTACTTGCAAATGCTCCAGGAGCTATATCACAACACATCTGTCAGGCTGACTCTGTAACTACCTCCAACAGCTACATCACTCCCCATCTGTCTGGCCGACTCTGTAACTGCTCCAGCAGCTATGTCACTCGCCATCTGTCAGACCTATTCTTTAAATTCCCCTACTTCATATCAGGACGACTCTGTCAGGCCGACTCTGTAACTGTTCCAGCATCGATTATTCTCCCCATCCTCCGGCCGACTTTGTAATTGCACCAGCAGCTATTTTCCTCCCAAACTGTCAGGCCTACTCTGTAATTACTCTAGCATCGCTATCACTCTCCATCTGTCAGGCCTACTCTGGAATCTGTTCCAGAAGCTACATCACTCCCCTTCTGTCAGGCCTATTCTGTAACTGCTCCAGAATGTGTAACACTCTCCATCTGTCAGGCTTAATCAGTAACTGGTCCAACCACTATATCACTCCCAGCTGAAAACTGTGTTGCTGGAAAAGCGTAGCAGGTGAGGCAGCATCCAAGGAGCAGGACAATCGACGTTTCGGGCATAAACCTTTCTTCAGGAATGAGGAAGGTGTGCCAAGCAGGCTATGATAAAAGGTATGGAGGAGGGACTTGGGGGAGGGGAAAGCGACAGGTGGAAGGAGGTTAAGGTGAGGGTGATAGACCGGAGAGCGGGTGGGGTGGAGAGGTTGAGAAGAAGATTGCAGGTCAAGAAGGCGATGTTGAGTCAGAGGGTTGGGACTGAGATAAGGTGGGGGGAGGTGAAATGAGGAAGCTAGAGAAATCTGATTCATTCCTTGTGGTTAGAGGGTTCCTAGGCAGAAGACGAGGCGCTCATTCTCCAGGCGTCGTGTTGCCTTGGTCTGGCGATGGAGGAGGTCAAGGACCTGCATGTCCTTGTCGGAGTGGGAGGGGGAGTTAAAGTGTTCAGCCACGGGGCGGTTGGATTGGTTGGTGCGGGTTTCTCACAGGTGTTCTCTGAAACGTTCTGCAAGTAGGCGGCCTGTCTCTACAATGTAGAGGAGGCCACAGCATGTGCAGCGGATGCAGCAAATGATGTGTGTGGAGGTTCAGGTGAATTTGAGACCGATATGGATGGATCTCTTGGGTCATTGGAGGGAAGTGAGGGGGGAGGTGTGGGCGCAAGTTTTGCATTTCTTGCGGTTGCAGGGGAAGGTGCCGGGAGTGGAGGTTGGTGGGGGGGTGTGGACCTGACGAGGGAGTCGCGGAGGGAGTGGTCTTTCCGGAGCGCTGATAGGGGTGGGGAGGGAAATATATCCTTGGTGGTGGTGTCTGTTTGGAGGTGGTAGAAATGATACGATGTATCTGGAGGTTGGTGGGGTGGTAGGTGAGGACCAGTGGAGTTCTATCCTGGTGGCGATTGGAGTGGCGGGGTTCAAGGACGGAGGAGCGGGAGGTGGAGGAGATGCGGTGGAGAGCATCGTCAAACACGTCTGAGGGGAAATTACGGCCTTTGAAGAAGGAGGCCATCTGGGTTGTTCGGTATTGGAATTGGTTCTCCTGGGAGCAGATTCAGCGGAGGCGAAGGAATTGGGAATATGCGATGGCGTTTTTGCAGGGGGCAGGGTGGGAGGTGGTGTAATCTAGGTAGCTGTGGGAGTCGGTCAGTTTATAGTAGATATCTTTGTTGAGTCAGTGGCCTTCCAACCACAACGGATGAATGCTAATTTCTCCAGCTTCCTCATTTCCCCTCCCCCCCCCACCTTATCTCAATCCCAACCCTCGGACTCAGCACCGCCTTCTTGAACTGAAATCTTCCCGACCTCTCCACCACACCGACTGTCCGACCTATCACCCTCACCTTAACTTCCTTCCACCTATCGTATTCCCAACGCCCCTCCCCCAGGTCTCTCCTCCCGAGCTTTTATCTTAGCCTGCTTGGCACACCTTCCTCATTCCTGAAGAAGGGCTTATGCCCGAAACGTCGATTCTGCTCCTCCTTGGATGCTGCCTGACCTGCTACGCTTTTCCAGCAAAACATTTTTCAGCTCTGATCTCTAACATGTGCAGTCCTCACTTTCTCCTAGTTGACTATATCACACACAATCTAGCAGACCGACTCTGTAACTGTTCCATCACCTATATCATTCTCCATCTGTCAGGACTACTCCGTAACTGCTCCAGCAGCTATATCACTCCCCAAATGTCAGGCCTACTCTGTAATGCCACCAGCGAGTTTATCAGTCCGCAAATGTCAGGCTACTCTGTAACTCGTCCGGCGGGTTTGTCACTCCCCATTTGTCAGGCCTACTCTGTATCTGCTCCAACAGCACTGTTACTCCCCATCTTTCAGGCCTTCTCTGTAACTGTTCTCGAAGCTACATCACTCCCATCCAACAGGCCAACTCTGCGACTGATCCAGCAGCTGTATTTCTGACCACCTCTCAGGCCTACTATATAACTGCTCCATCAGCGATCTCACTCCACATCGGTCACGCCTACTTTGTAACTGCTCTGGCAGCTATATCACTCCCCATCTCTGTGGTCTACTTTGTAACTGCTCCAGCAGCTGTATACTCCCCGGTGGATCGGCATACTGTGCAACTGCTCCTGCAGCTATATCACTCCCCATCAGTCAGGCCTACTATCTAACTTTTCCTGCATGAGTATCACTCCCCATCTGTCAGGCCTAATCTGTAACCGGTCCAGCAGGGATCTCACTCCCCATCTGTCAGGCCTACTATGTAATTGATCCAGCAGCTATGTATCTCCCCATCTTTCAGATCTTTTGTGTAACTGCTCTCGCACATATCTCACTGCCCATCTGTCAGCCGTACTCTGTAACTGCTCCAGCAGCGATATCGCTCCCTATCTCGCAGGCCTACTCTGTAAATGCACCAGCAAATATATCACTCCACAAATGTCAGGCCTACTCTGTAACTGCTCCAGCAGCGGTATCACTTCTCATCCGTCAGGCCTACTCTCTAACTGCTCCAGCAGCGATATCACTACCAATCTATCAGGCCTACTCTACAACTGTTCAAGCAGCAACGTAACACCCGATATGTGACGTCAACTCCATAACCACTCGGGCAGCGACATCACTCCCAATCTATCAGGCCGACCCTGTACCTGCTCCAGCAGCTAGATCACTCTACATCAGTCAGGCCTACACTCTAATTGCTCCAGCACATGCATCAGTCCTCATTTGTCTGGCCTCCTCTGTAACTGCTCCAGCAGCTATATCAATCCCCATCTGTCAGGCCTACTGTGGAACCATTCCAACAGGTATATGACTCCCTATATGTGGTGCCTATTCTGTGACTGCTCTCCCAGATATTTCACTTCTCCATTATATGTCCTACACTGTAACTGCTTCAGCAGTAATATCACTCCGCTATTTTTTGGCATAGTATGTAAATGCCACTGCAGCGATATCATTCCACATCAGTCAGGCCTACTCTGTTACATCTCCAGAAGCTAGGTCATTCCCCATCACTCAGGCCTACTCTGTAAGTGCTTAAGCAGCTGTATCACACCCTCTCTGTTCGGCCTACTCTGTAAATACCATAGCTGCTAGATCACTCCCCATCTGTCAGGCCTATCATCCTAACATCCACAAACGAAGCTGCATCAGAACGTTATTTCAACGAGCCAACATACACTGCAACGCACAGGAACTACGCAGAGCAGAGGAAAATCACCTATACCGTGGATTCAAAAAGAAAGGGCACCCAATGAACACAGTCCCCCGGTTGCTCAGCAACAAACCAAACAAGCAGACCAATCACATCAAGAAACCATAGCCACTCTCCCAACATCAAAGACATCTCGGAAATGACTACCAGGCTACTGAGCCCCCTGGGCATCATGGTAGACCACAAACCCACTAATACACAAAAACAGCAGCTAATGAACTTGAAAGACCCTATACGGAAAATGAGCAAAATGAACAAAATACCGTGCAAGGACTGTAACAAACACTACATTGGACAAACAGGCAGAAAACTAGCCACCACGATACATGAACACCAATTATCCACAAAAATACATGACCTCTCTCACTAGTATCCTCACATACGGATGAAGAAGAACACCACTTCGACTGGGACAATACATCCATCCAAGGACAAGCCAAACAAAGACAAGCACGAGAATTCCTAAAAGCATGGCCTTCCAATCAGAACTCTATCAACAAACACATCGAGTTAGACCCCCTCTAGCAGACCCTGAGCAAAGGAACAGGACGTGACTTCACCACAGGAAGTAACATCACCACCGGAAATGACATCACCAACATCAAGAAACACTAACATATAAATGGAAAGCAGGAATGTTCAGCATTGCTTCGCCTGAGGTACCCTGAAGATGTTACCTAGTAGTGTAACGAAACGTCTGGAAATTAACCTTTCAGCTCAGCGAGCAAATCTATAACAAAAATCTCAACCTGAGCTACAACTCTTCTCAAAACCCGCTATCTCTAAGTGCATCAGCAGCTATATCACTCCACAAATATCCAGCCTACTCTGTAACTATTCCAGCAACTGTATTATTCGCCATCTATCAGGCATACTTTGCAACTGCTCAAGCAGCCATATCACTCCCCATCTCTCAGGCCTACTCTACCTTTTCCAGCAGACATATCAATCCACATCGGCCAGGTCTACTGTGTAACTGCTCCAGCAGCTATTACACTCCCCTTCTGTCAGGCCTACTCTGTAACTGCTCCAGCAGCAATATCACTCCCCATCCCGCAGGGCTACTTTGTGACTGCTCCAGCAGCGCTATCACTCCCCATTTGTCAGGCCTGCTCTTTCACTGCTGCAGCAGCTTTATCACTCCCCATCTGTCAGGCCTTTTGTGTAACTGCTCTCGCAGCTATCTCATTCCCCATCTGTCAGGCCGGGTATGTAACTGATCCAGCAACGATATCATTCCCTATCTGTCAGTTCTACTGTGGAACTGCCCCTGCAGCTATATCACTCCCCATCAGTAACGCCTACTCTTTAACTTCTCAGCAGCGACATCACTCCGCATCTGGAAGGCACATTCTTTAACTGGTCCTCCAGCGATATCCCGCCCCTTCTGTCTGGCATAGTAATATATATGGCCCTGCAGTGATATCACTCCCCATCAGTCAGGCCTACTGTGTAACTGCCCCTGCAGCTATACCACGCCCCATCTGTCCGGCACCCGGTAACGGCTCCAGCAGCAATATTATTCCCCATCTGTAAGGCCTACTCTTTAATTGCTTCAGCAATGATATCATTCCCAATCTGCCAAGCCGACTCAGTAACTGCTGCAGCAGCTAAATCACTCCCCATCTGTCGATCCTGCTCTGTAACTGCTCTGCGAGACATATCACTTCTCATCTGTCATTTCTACACTAACTGTTCGAGCACCGATATCACTCTCCATCAGTCAGGCCTACTATGTAACTGCTCCAGCAGCTATGTCACGCCCCATCTGTCAGACATTCTGTGTAACTGCTCCTGAACCTGTATTACTTCTTATCTGTCAGTCCTATTCTAACTGCACCAGCAGTGATATCGCTCTCCATTTGACAGGTTACTCTGTAGGGTGCGGTTTAACTCCCCATTTGTCAGGCCTACTTTGCAACTTTTCCAGCAGCCACATCACTCCCCTCTATCAGGCCCACTCTGTTACTGCTCCAGCAGAGATATCATTCCCCTTCTATCAGGCCTACTCTCTACCTGGTCCGGCAGCTCTATCACTCTCCATCTGTCAGCCCTGCTCTGTAACTGCTCCATCAGCTATATCACTCCTCCTTTATCTCGCCAACACTCTGACTGCTCCAGCAACTATATCACTCACCATCTGTCAGACTTCCTCTGTAAATGCTCCAGCAGCAATATCAATCCCCACCTCTCCGGCATAGTATATAAATGCCGCTGCAGTGACATCACTCTCCATCAGAGAGGCCTACTCTGTGACGCTCCAACAATGATATCACTCCCCATCTGTCAGGACTACTATGTAACTACTTCAGGATCTATGCAGCTCACAATCTGTCAGCACTTATATGTACCTGCTCATGCAGAGCACTCCCCATCTGTCAGGCCTAGTCCATAACTGCTCCAGCAGCGATATCACTCCCCATCTGTCAGTCCGCCTGTGTAACTGCTCCAACAGCTATATCTCTCCCCTTCTGCCAGGCCAACTCAGTAACGGCTCCAGCAGCTATATCACTCCTCATTTGCCATTCCTACTTTGTAAATGCTCCAGCGACTATATCACTTTCAATTGGTCACGCTGACTGTGTACCTGCTCCAGCAGCTATATCACTCCAGATCTGTAAGGCCAAATCGTGAACTGCTCCAGCAGCTATATCACTTCCTATCTGTGAGTCCTGCTCTGTAAGTGCTGCAGCAACTCTACCACTCCCCATCTGTCGGGCCTACTCTGTAATGTTCCAGCAGCCACATCTCTCCCCATCTGTAACTGCTCCAGCAGCAATATCACTTTCTATCAGTCAGGTCTACTCTGTAACTGGTCCAGCAGCGATATCACTCGCCATCGGCCGGGCTTACTCCAGTCCTGACAGACTCTGTGGGCTCTTGTCACTGTCACCACATTCAGGCCCTCATAGTCCCCCTATATTCAGAGTACTTTTCCAGGCACAACAACACTCCTCAACTCTGTTTATTCCTCCACTCCCTACAATACTCCCCGCATCTCAAACGCTCAACCTTTGTGTAACTCGTTATGAAATACATAAATAAATTCTACCGAGGTGTACTTTGCCTCATTAACATGTTTGAAGTTGACACTAAGATTGGAGGATGAGCAGATTGTGCAGAGGACTGTCCGAGAATACAGCCGAACAAAGATAAATTGGCGATTTGGGAGGAGAAGTTGCAGATGGAGTTCAATCCGGACAAATGTAAGTTGATGCATTCTGGAAGATGCAATCGGAAAATGAACTATACAGTAAATGAAAATGTCCTGCGAAAAATGAAGTGCAGAGAGATCTGGGTGTTCGGATCCATTGTTCCCTGAATGTGTCAATGCAGGTCGATAGAATGGTCAAGAAGTCATATGGCATGCTTTCCTTAATTGGGCGGGGTAATTAGTACAAGAGTTGTCAGGTCATGTTACAGTTGTGTATGACTTCGGTTCGGCCACATTTGGAATACTGCATACAGTTCTGGTGGCCACATTACCAAAAAGATGTGGATGCTTTGGTGAGGTTGCAGAGGAGGTTCACCAGGACGTTGCCTGGAATGGGGGGTGCTAGCTATGAGCTGAGTTTGAGTTGATTAGAATTATTTTCAATAGAAAGAAAGAGGTTGACGGGGACCTGACTGATGCTGACAAAATCGTGAAAGGTGTCCACAGGGTGGATAACAAGATTTTTTTCCCCAGAGTGGGAGACACAATTACTAGGGTCACGAGTTCAAAGTGAGAGGGGAAACGATCACAGTAGATATATGTCGCAAGTTCTTTACGCAGAAGGTGGTGATTGCCTAGAACAGTTTGCCACCGGAGGTGGTAGTGGCGGGAACAGTAGCGTCATTAAGGATGTATCTAGACAGATACATGTATGGGCAGAAATCAAAGGGATCTCCATTCTTAGAAAATAGGCGGTAAGTTTAGATACAGAATTTCGATCAGCACAGGCTTGAACTGAAGGGCCTGTTCCTGCGTGGTAATGTTCTTTGTTCTGCAACTGTCCACCTGTGTTCCATATTACTATCTCTAAAAATATCCCTCTGTGCATAAAAAGACCTCCAATCTTCCCCATCTCGGTACGCTCCTACAGCTCCAACATCACTTTTTATCTGTGCAAGTAACTACAGTTATTAAACGCTCTTAAAATGTGGAGTCCCTATAATCTTCCCTATGTATGTTATCCTATGATGTCTCTGCAACACCCCGATCTGTAGAATCCAGACCAATTCCTTTTTACTGTCCTGATACATTTACTGGCCTACAACCCTCCCTACCGCAAGAATCTCCTCCAGTTTGTGCAATGCTCCCTATCTGTTTGTCTCCAGGCCTTATTGCTGTTCGTGTGTCTCTCCAGCCTCGCCATCGATATAACCTCCAGATCTCCTCATCTGATATCAGCAAATGTCTTCATTCACTGTAGCCTTCCGTGTGTCTGTTAGTTCCTCAATTCTATTCAACTCTCTTAGTTTCTGTAAAGAGCACTATTCCATAAAATACTCGTCATCTGTGTAAATTAACCCCATTCTACACTGAGAAGCCTCACTGTCCTTTCTATCACCTGCAGTCCCTTCAGATCTCCCTGTGTCTTTCCTAAAGCCATTTCTCTCACCAACATTTTCGACTGCTTGTAACTGTGCGTATCTTTATAACTTCTTCGATCCTCTGAATGTCTCCCTAACTCTGTGACCTCTATCCATCCAGAGAAACATCCACAATCACTGAAATACCCTTGGGATTGTGTCCAGGCAAATGGAATGACAGCATTAACTGAAGTGAATAGATATGTTCGAAATGTCATTATAGAGATGTGGCTACAGAATTGCGAGGCTATGAAGTGAATATTGAAGGGTCGTCGGGTTTCAGCAGGACAGGCAAAACGACAAGCAAGGTTAATTTACGTTGTAAATAAAGGATGTGGTGAGTGCATTGGTAAGACAGCCATATGGATCTGAAAATCAAAATTTAGATTCTATTTAGGTGGATCTGAGAAACAGCAAGAGGCAGCAACCGTTAGCAAGAATTACTTTATAGGCAGCGAACAGTGATGGTAATGTAAATATGGTTACAATGAGGACACGGAATGTACTTGTAGCAAGAGCAGGACAGGAACTGCGTGTGACAGTAGTCTCCATCCCGGCTGGATAACTAATGAGTATCAGAGCTGTAATGAATATAATCATTGATTGTATACAAATAGTTTTCTGTAATACCATGTCAGGAGCCATCAAGAAAATTCCCTACTCTCTATCAAATGTTAGATAATGAGAAATGTCAAATAATCTCATTTTCAAGAAGATTTGTGAGCAGAGAACCATAATACTATATAATCTTTTGTTGATCTTCAGTCTGATTAAGTGAAGACCAGGAGAATTAGAGGTACAAATAGGGCATTTGACCCATTGAGAGTTTCCAACATTCAGTGAGATCATGGCTGATCCAATGACCCCCTAATTGTACTTCACTGTCTTTCCCACGACACACTTGTTTCCCTGATGAATTAAAATCTGACCATCTCTGCTCTCAATATTCTTAATAATCCAGCCCAGAGAGCTCTCTGTAGTGAGGAACCTCACAGAGTCACTCCCCTCAAAGTGAATATGTTCCATCTCATCGACATCTTAAATGAGTGAGCCCTTCCGGGGATTTGATGCCCCCTAGTTAACGATTCTCACACAAGGGAAACCAAAGGAATTGGCAAAGATAATTACGGCAGACAACAAGAAAATTAGTGGAGTTGTGGCCAATGAGGGAGGAAAATAAAGGTTGCAGCATGATATAGATCAGCTGGAAAGATGGGTGGAGAAATGGCAAAAGGAGCTTAACTTGACCAGTGTGAGATGAAACATTTGTGTGGTCAACTGCAAGAAAGTCAGGATGCTGAGGATATGTATTTGCAGTGGAATCCATGTAAATAGCAATGCAAGTGGTTGAGATGAAAAAGAAAGTACACAGTATGCTTGCCTCCATCACTCACCGCTTTGAGTATGGCCGTTTGCACGTCATGTTGTAACTGTGTGTAACTTTGGTTTGGCCACATTGGAATACTGTGTGCAGCTCTCATCGCCACACGATAGCAAGAATCGGGAGTATTTGTGATGGGTATAAAAGCAGGTTACAAACATTCTACCTGTGTTATATCTTTTAAGAGTCTGTTAACCATAAGGTGAGATTGAGCAAACTTGGATTGTTTTGCGAGTATCATAGGCTGAGGCGTGAAATGGTACAGAAATATAAAATTAGGAGATGCAAGGATAATGTGGATGTCAGAATATATTTTCCAGTGTAGGAGAATCAAATTCAAATGTGCATAGGATTAAGCGGAGCTGGGGAAAGTTTAAAAGAAATGTTCGAAGCAAGTGTTGTTTTACAGAGAGAGTGAAAGATATGATGGGAGTTAGTAGAAGCGGAAACGTGAGCAAAGTTTTGACGTGGCAATTAGACAGAGATGTGAACAGGTAGGGATAGAGGGATATGGACCGTGTGCAGGCAAATGGGATTACTTTAGAATAGCATCATGGACAGCACAGCCATGATTGGCCGAAGGGCCTGATGTTATGCTGTACCGTTCTGTTTTCTAACTTCCCAGTATCCACCCTGGCAAAGCCGTTCAGAATGTTGGATGTTTCACTCAATTTCTTCCTCATTCTTCGAAATTCCAATGAAGTCATGCTCAATCAATCCATCTCTTTTTTTAACATCTGCCCATTCTAACATCAGCCGAATCAAACTTTTTTGGCCTCCCGTCCAATGCAGGAATATCTTTCCTTCTGGCACTCATGCTGTTCATAATATTCTACATGTGGTCTGATTTGTACCATGTATAGTTTTAGCAAGACCTCCCTATTTCTAGACTCCATTCCCTTTGTAATACATGTCAGCATTTGATTTACCTTCTTTATTGCCTGCTGACCCTATAAGCTACCTTGTTCAGGTTGATCCACAAGGATTCCCATTACTCTTTGCGCAGTCAGCCAGAAACCAAACGGTTTAGCCTGTTTAATGCAGTGATGAGCAATGAAATGCTGTTATGTGGCTAAAACTGTTCTGCTGCTTGTGTCCTTAGCAAGTAGTATGCAGAAGTTACATTCAGGCTGACTGTATTTTATGATGTGAGGTCAAAGGCTTTCTCGTTAATGCCTTTGTTACCCTTTACTGTCAGCGTTACCCAACCCTGTTTTCCTATTCTGCTTTAGATGCCGCAGGATTGTGTCCCGTTGCATATTAATGTCCCACCTCTTTTTCGCCCTGTAACCATTTTCTCTCTGGTGTCTAAACTACATTTATGTCCGTGTCACAAATCCAATTACCTGACTGAGATACTTTGTCCATTCCAAAAACAATACATAATTTAACGTTTCCCATAATTTCCTGTCACAAACCGATTCCCTGGTGTACAGTTTTAGTTAAACTCTTTCCATTCCTCTTTCTTTCTGATTGTCTTCAGTCCCATCCCTGTGCAGTTCCAATGCTTCACCTTTTCTGTTTGAATTTGGAAAGCAACTTTCACCTGAACCCTGTCCGTACATCCTACATGTCAGCTTAAAACCATGTCCTTAAATATACTGACATGATTGGCAAAGGCACCGTTACTAACACGGTTCCATTAGTCTTAGTTCAACGCTATTGTTACTTTTTACTCGTGGGTTGTGTGTGTCTCTGGTTGACCAGATTTCTTGCTAAGTCCTAGCTGCACTTGAATGAATGGCTTGCTCTGCCATCTCAGAGGGCAATTAAAAGGCAAACACTTTGCTGTTGACATGTCATGCAGACCACATGAGAATGGCAGATGTCTTTCTCTGAAGGACAAGTGTTGTATTGATGTACAAAGGACCTTTTTTGTACATCTGCAATGGTTTCGTACTTATTTATGGATTGTTGATTGCATTTTTAAAAAATATTGGTTTCAAATTCCACCATTTCAAACCTGTCTCCCCTGAACATTAGCTGAGGTTTTGGATATATGGTCTCGCAATGATACCACTCGGCCATCACCTCGCATGCTCACAGGTTGCTCATTCCTAACCAGTTATACCAATGCTGCATGAAGCAAATCTCTCTCTCTCTCTCTCTCTCTCTCTCTCGCTGAAGCACAGAAACAGTTCCTTCGATCCAACTAGACCATGCTGACCAGAGTCCCTGAACAACTCGCGTTCACCTGAATTTTATCCCATATCCCTTCAACCCTTCTCCACTCCATGTACCTGCCCAAATGTCTTTTACATGTTGTTATTGTGCTTTTCTCTACCACTTCCCCTGGATGTTCATTCCATACATGCACTATACATTATGTGAAAAATGTTCACCTACGATCCCTTTTAGGTCTTTCCTCTCCACCTCATATTTATGCCGTCTAGAACATAGAATATGACAGCGCAGTTCAGGCCCTTCTGCCATCAATGTTGCGCCAACCTATGAAAACAACCTGAAGCCCATCTAATCAACACTATTCAATTCTCTTCCTATGCTTATCCAATGACGATTTAAATGCCAATAAATTTCGCGAGTCCATTACTGTTGCAGGCAATCAATTCTACGCCCCTACAATCCTGAGTAAAGAAACTACCTCTGCCATCTGTTCTATATCTATTACCCCTCCGGCTCGGCATCGCTATCCGAGGGAAAAAGGTCTCACTGTACAAATGATCTAACATTCTGAACATCTTATTTGTCTCAATTAATTGGCCTGTTAACTTCCTGAACTATGGCGATATCATTCAATATCTCTCCATGAGATATCCATCACTGCTTGAGTCTATTTGTTGCCTCTGTCTGCGCCTATCGCTCTTGTAGCTACTCCACATCCTGAGCCAACAGAAATCTCTAATCCAGAGAGACGAGGCAGTACACGCCAGGGATGGATACTGGGATTTTCCAGATCTCTGTTGGACTCAGTGCTACTGTACATGAGTCATCCTCACTGCATCTGTCCATTTTCCCATTCTGACTATTTCTCCGTCTCCTACAGGTAAACAGGATGTTCTGACTCAACTGAATTACTAACTCCTGTCTCGTCCATAATCACATCAGAGACAGTTGGTCAGCCAGAGAGAGATGGAGATGTAAATCTGGAACCTTCAGTAAATCCTGCAACACACGAAAGAAACATCACAGTAAACAGCATAGGGAGGATTTAGTCGACTTCAATATTCGTACCAGGAAGATAAGATGTTGACACACTGTTGGGCAAGGAACAGCTACATTCTAGGCTTCATTCCCACTATCTTGTCAGGGTCCTGCGCTCAGCTCTGCTGTATTGATCCTCACTGAGACAGCGCAGGAGGTCCCAGGCATTGATCCTGACTCATGCTCTATTAGTGATCTCTGTATTATCCTCCAGTTCCGATAATCCTTCCTCTGTTTGGAATCTCCTACAGTCCACACAATGCTCTCTGTTTCTGTCAGGTTCTGCAATCACGAACACCCTAATCCCGAAATATTCTTCAGTAGATAATAAATTACGTCATACCTTTAAACCCCGACAAACCAGCCTCTCCCTGTATGCTCCACCTACCAATACCACCCTCTATGTCAATGTATTTGGCTTTAACCTCTACATGCGTCCCTATCTGGGTAAACGTCTCCAGTTCCTGCAACCCTACGGTATCTGTGAAAATTTCTTCAGACCATTGAGCTGTCCCGACCTGTGTAATCCCTGCCAGATGTGAAATACCTCCCTGTCTTTGCAACTGTGTCAGGCTACTACATGAGAATCTCAATGTCTGTGTCATCTTTTAAGGAACTCCTGACCTTAGGCACTCCCTCCACCTGTTAACATGCTCCATGTCTGTGTATCCCATCTCGTTCTACCGTCCATATGACGGAAAGTAGTTTCTACAATCCTAATGGTGACGATAAACTCTTCCTCTCTGAAACAGTCTCAATCTCTGAAACCTCTGCTGGTCCCCACTACCCTCCCTATGCATGTAATCACCTTCAGTCACTACGAATGTTTATACCTTTAACGTCATCCCCATATGAATACACTATTTTTTTCCATTACTGTCATGAGTTGCCGTAATTCTCACTTACTCTCACCACGTTCCATCCCGACATACCTCAGTCTCTTTGAAAAGCCCTTCTTATTCTTAAAACTCTCCCTACGTCTGTTACCTGATGCAGACTCCAGAACTCTCCCTATCTCTGTCGGAACTAGATAGTCAAAGCTGCTCCAATGACTTCAAATCTTCCTGATCTTTCTAACTCCCTTTCGTCGTGAAGCTCTCCCCATATCTGTAACGTAATATCCTACAGGGTCGAAAGCCCTAGCTATCTTGTATGGTCATGCAATCCCTATAACTGTCCTTATTTTGCAACATTGTCCTGAGTCTTGAAACCTGTTTGTTAACCCCCTTCAGACACCGTACTTTCTATGTTTTTGTGACTTTCCCTTGCTCTTAGAAATCTCCCTATCCCTATGATCCCACGCAGTGTCTGCAGCCCTCCCTATCTCGAACTACCAAATGCCTTCACAACCCTCCCTACATCATTCACCTCTTTCAGTCCCTTCAGCACATTCTGTATCTGCAAACTTCTCATGTTCCAAGGTTACTCCAGCTCCCACAATGTTGGTCAGAATCTGAAGCTCATACTCTGTCTAATCTGCAGCTCTCTATATAATCCGTTAACATCTGCAGCCACCACGACTGTCCGTGCCTTCCTTCGGTCATCCAGTCCCATTAAGCTTATATGGAGCCCCTTTAATCTTCCTTTGTTGGGTAATCCCTGGAAATACCTACCAATTTTCCGATCTTAGCACCAACCACAATCTTTGTGACTCTTCAGTTCCTGTAAGACTCACATTTAATGCCAGCTCGTGTAGTCTCTAAATCCATCTGTAATCGCCTTATTCTTCTCCAATTCTTAGAAACTAATCTATTTCAAATTCACCCCCCAAACTCCTCACAACAGGAAACTCTTTCAATTTGTCCAATGCTCCCATTTTTGAACTGTATCCAAACCAGCAACATGGTATCCTCCATTTCCTTTCTATCTAAACAGCCTCCAGAACCGAGAAGCCTTCTTATGTCAGTGAACATCCTCAGTCACTACAATCTTCCATATCTCAATAGTATGTACAATACTCTTCTCCCTTAAGCACCCCTGTATGTGCCACTCAGTTTGCCTGCCTCTTTCTATATCCATCCCTATCCCTATGTTTAGAATTTAATCCAGCTCCCTCTACCTCTGTAAATTCTTCGAGTCCCCAAACCCCTTTGTCCACTGACATTCTTGACGAGATGTAACTCTGCTAAATGATAGCGTCCTCGAGCCCCTGTCAGCCCCCCCATCCCTGTAACCGTTACCCACCGTTCATTTCCACGACCCCAACTAAGGAATGATTCCCTACATTTGCCAAAAGGCAGATTCTTTTATAGGCACCAGACAGTGATGGTAATGTAAATATGGTTACAGTCAGGGCACTGAATGTACTTGCAGCAAGGGCAGTACTGTAACGATGCATGACAGTGGTCTCCATGCCAACTGGATAACTATTGAGTGTGACTGCTCTAATGGATAGAATCCTGGACTGTATACGAGATGGTTTGCTCATTCATATCAAGAAGCCATGAGAGTTCAGGCCATGAGACGTAGGAGTAGAATTACGCCATTTGGCCCATTGTGTATGCTCTGCCTTTCAATTGGATCCTGGCTGATCTGATGATCCTCAACTCTACTTTCCTGCCTTTTCCATAAAACTATTGTTCCGCTGATTTATTAAAATCTGACCATCTCTGCTGTAAATATTTTCACTGACCCTGCCTTGACAGCCGTCTGCCATAAGGAATTCCTACATGGTAATTACCCTCTGAGTGAAGACAATCCCCCTCTTCTCCATCTTAAATGGGTGAGCACTTGCTGGGATTTCATGTCCTCTGGTTTCAGATTCCCGCAAACGTAAAATAAAAAAAACAGTGACAAAGATAATTATTACAGATGACATGAAAATTGGTGGAGTTTGGGTGAATGTGCAAGGATATCAAGGTTGCAGGAGGTTACAGATTAGTTGGAAAGATGTGCAGAGAAATGACGAATTAAGTTTAATCTGGACATGCGTCAGATGATGGAGTTTTGGATGGCAAATTCAAGAAAAAATAGGATACTGAGGGACATTGATGTACAGCATTATCTTGGTGCAAGTCAGTAATTCCCTGAAAATGACAACAGAAGTGTTCCAGATGGGAAAGAAAGCAAATGGAACACTCCCCTTCGTTGGTCACAACGTTGAGTATAATGGTTTGCACTTTATGTTATAATTGTATAAAATGTTTGTTTGGGCACATTTGGGGTACTGTGTGCAATTCTCATCTCCACACAATAGGAAGGATGTGGAGTGTTGGAGAAGATGAAAAAAAGTGGTTGATCAGCATTGTACGTATGTTCGGTTTTTTTTAAGTGTAGGTTAGGTGTAAGAGGAAATTCAACAACGTTGGATTGCTTTGCGAGAGTATCAAAGGATTAGAGGCGACCAGGTACAGGGATACAACATTAGGACATGGACAGATAACGTGGATGGTCAGAATCTGTTTTCCAATGTGAATGCTTCAAATACGAGAGCGTATCGTTTTAAGGTGAGAAAGAGAAATTTTAAACGAGATATGTGAGGCAAGTTTTTTTTTTAACAGAGACAGTGAAATTTACTGAGAGAGGTCAGAGAAGCAGAAATGTGAGTAACGTTTTGAAGTGACATTTAGACAGAAACATGAGCAGACAGAAATTCTGTCTGGATCATGTATAGGCAGATGGTATCAGTTGAGTCATGGTCATGGTCGATAGTCATAGTGAGCCGAAGGGCCGATTGTTGTGCTGTAGTGTTCTAACTTCCCAGCATCTACCCTGAATCGTGGATGCTTCGTTCAATTTCTCTCTCATTTTATCTAAAATGCAATGCGTTCAACCTCAATCTACACCACCTCTTCTCATTTAAAGAATCCCTCCATTCCGAGGATCAGCGGAATGAACCTTCTCTGACCTATTTCCAATGCGACACTATCTTTCCTTATGGTACTCATAGAGTTTATCACATTCTGGGTGTGGTCTGACTCGTACCTTGTATAGTTGTGGCAAGACCTCCTTCTGCTTGAACTCCATTTCCTTTGTAATGACCTGCTGACTCTGAAAGCTACCTTTTTCAGATTGATAAACAAGAACTCCCATAACCCTTTCTTCTGCAAGTCTGAAATCAAATAGTGTCATCCTGACAGTAAGTCGGGAGCTGGAATGTTAGAAAGGATATGTCAATAAACAATCACTAGAAACTTAGGAAGACTTTTTTTATAAACGAGAATTTGTTATTGAGCCTGTTGGATTTTGTTTGTTGGTGTGAATATAAATGGCAGAATAAATAAGGCTGAAGAGGGGTATGGTGGTATGGGGCATATGTTTTATTTGAATTTTAAGCAACCTTTACTCATGTTTAAATAATGCCTAAAGAGTAAATTGGTCGAGAATAGGACTCCTTCATTATCAGTAATTTCCTCTATGCGTGGAAGCAGAGGAGGTGGGTGCGATATTAAGCAAGAAAATTTATTGTCAGAATTTACTGTGGAGAAAGACATGGAAGCTCGGGAACTTGGGGAAATAGATGGTGGTGTCTTGGAAAGAATTCTTGGCAGAAAAAAGAAAGCGCCGGAATCTTAAAACAAATAAAATTAGATCAATCCTCCGTAGCTCATTAGGCCTATCCTAGAATATTGTGGGAAGCGAGGGAAGAGATTTTAGTGTCCTTAAAAAAAAAATGTTCTCAACAGACACAGTGAGGTACCGGAGGACAGGAGGGCGGCTAATGCTGTTCCATCACTTAAGGGCTGCAGGGAAAATCCAGGAAATTACAAACCAGTGAGACCGGTTCCAGGACCTCTGCTCTTTGAGACTTTCAGAAATGACTTGGATGTGGGTGTGGAAGATGGGTTCGTAAGTTTGCAAATGAAACGAAGATTGGTGGAGTGTTGGACAGTGTGGAGATCAGTTGCAGGTTGCAACGGGATATTGACAGAATGGGGAACTGGGCTGAGAAGTGGCAGATGGAGTTCATATTAGAAAAATGTGAAACACTTCATTTTGGAATGTCGAACATGAATTCAGAATACAGTGTCGTGTGGCTTATCAGAGGCACCTTGGGGTCCATATCCATAGATCTCTCAAAGTTGCCACCCAAGCCGACATGGTTGTTGAGAAGGACTATGTTGTTCTGGCTTTCAATAGCTGAGAAAGTGGGTTTTAAAGCCGTGAGGTCATGCTGCAACTCTATCGAGGTCTGGTTAGACCACACTTAGATACTGTGTTCAGTTCTGGTCCTGTCATTACAGGACTGATGTGGAAGCTTTTGAGGGGGTACAGAGGAGATTTAGAGAGCTGCTGTCTGTACTAGAGAGCGTGACTTATGAAGAAAGGTTGAGGGAGCTAAGGCTTTTCTGATTGGAGAGAAGAAGAGTGAGGGGCGACTTGGTTGAGGCGAACAAGACGATGTGAGGCATAGATAGAGTGAATAGTGAGATACTATTTTTTCCCATGGCATAAATGGCTATGATGAGGGGGCACAATTTTAAGGTGATTGGATGATGGTTAGGGGGAGATTTCAGTGGTAGGTTCTTTACGCACAGCGTGCCAGGTGCGTGCAATGCACTGCCAGTGGTGCTAGGAGATTCAAATACATGTGGGACATTTAATGCACTCTTGGATAGGCACATGGATGATAGTAAAATGAAGGAAATATAGGTTAGTTTGATCGTACAGTCGGATAAAAGGTTTGCATCACGTGAGGTGCTGAAGGGTCTTGTGCTGTACTGTTCTGTGTTCTACGTTCCGAATGGTAAACCTGATAATGAGTTCTGATCAACGTAAAAGGATATGGCATTCAGGTGGAGCTCGTGAACTGGATTCAAAATGCAACATTAGCTGAGGTTTTGAAAACATGCTCTGGCGATCACACCACTCGATCATCACTTCGCCTGCACACTGTTTGTTCATCCCCGAGCGCTGATACCAGTGCACCAAAAAAGCAAAACCCGTTCTTCATACCCAATTGCTTGATTATGAAATCATGCTGAACTCTGGTACTATAACTCCATGTCTCTCCATGTGGTATCCCTCACTGTGAGGGTCTAATTGCCGCTTCTGACAGCGCGTCTCGCTCTTGCAGCTACTCCAGGTCCTGAGCCAACAGGATTTTCCACTCCAGAGAGACGAGGCAGCACAGGATAGGGATTGGGACTGGGATTTTCTCGAACTCTGTCGGACACAGTACCATTATCCATGTGCAGCCCTCACTGCATCAGTATAATTTGGCATTCTGTATATTTCTCTGTCTCCTGTAGGTACTCAGCAAATGCGTGACTCAATAAACGTCCCAACTGCTGGGTGTCTTGTCCTTTGCCACATTGAAGATGGTTGGTCAGCCAGGGAGACAAAGTGTAGGGAGATCTGGAGCCTTTGATAAATCCTGGAGCGAGTTAAGATCGCTCACGTTGAACAGAGCAGAGAGCAATGAGAGGGCTCCAAACATCGGCTAACAAGATATGACTTAGATACAGTGCTGGAGGGGAAGCACAGTACAAACCCACCCGAAGCTAAATCACCACCACTACTGTAAGTTATTGTGGCACTGGGACACCATCGGGAGTGCCACACTTATCAGCACAAACCTATTCTGTCTTCGTGATCATCAGGACAACAGAGGGGAAAGCAGGCATCCCATGAGAGGGTGGGAATGCTGCCTGAGATCTTTCTGTGCTGTGTTCCCTCTTCAACACTGTGTCTATGGCATGTCTGGCAGACCAGTGCCTTCATTTTCTTTTAATTTCCTCTAGCAGGTCCTGTCCCTGTAATCTCCTTTATTCCCTGTAGGGCGTCCACATCTTTTTAAACAAAATCTTTACAGTGTGAAAACCGGTCCTTCAACCCAACAATTCCACATAACAGACGGGAGACTAACCCACCAAGACACATTCCGCCGAACTTATATTTACCCCTGACTAATGCACCTCACTGACATATCTTGGGCAACTTACCAATTCACAGCCAATTCACCGAACCTGCACATCTTTAGCCTTGGGAGGAAACCGGAGCAATGCCACACAGACCCAGGGCAAAAGTGCAAACTCTACAGAGGCAGTCACCCGAGGCTGGTATCAAACCCGGGGCCCTGGCATTGTTAGGCCAGCGTGCCGAGCCACAAAACGTACCACAAACTAGACTAGCATCTCTATTGCTGTAATTTTCTTCACTGTCTACACTCCTCCAATAACTAACGACAGAGTCATGCAGCACAGAAACAAGGCATCCAACTTGTCCGTGCCAACCACTGTTCCTCCACTGAACGAGTCGCATTTGGCTGCATCTGGCCCATATCCCTTAAACCTTCTCCTCTCCATGTGTCTGCCCTAATGTCTTATACCTGTTTTCTCTACCACTTCCCCTGGCAGCTCATTCAGTACGTGCACCATTCTCTGTGTGGAAAATGATCTCCTCCAATCCCTTTTCCGAATCTCCTCGCTCACCTCATATTCATTCTCACCAGCTATGGTCTTCCCAAACTGGGGTAAAGTCTTTGGTTGTTCACCTTACGCATTCCCCTCATGGTATTGTAAACCTTTATAAAGACAACCCTCGGCTATCGATGCCAAATGCAAACATGAAGGACAACCATATAAATATCTCTGCTCGGGTCCCCGCCACGACTTTGCCACAATGTTCTGGGATACACTTGTTCAATACCTTGGACTTTCTCTGCCTTTGTGTTGTAAAACCTGCAGCACCACCTCTTCCGTAATGGGGACCGTTTTTAAGACATCGCTGTTTCTTTCCATTTGTTTCCAAGTCTTGGTCCACAGGACGTTCTGACATAAAATATTCATTTAGGCTTTCGCACATCTCCTGTGGTTGCACACATGGATGGCGTCATTGATCGTTGAGGGGCCTGTTGTCTCTCTAGCTACTTGTTTATACATGTATGCCGTAGAATCTCTTTGGATTTTCCTTAAGCTTATCTGCCAAAGCTGTCTTATCCCCCCGTTTTACTTTCCAGTTTTTCCAGCTGCTCCTTGTTAGTCAAACCCTCCTGTATCAGTAACATCTTTGTCAATCTTTGCTTCATTTACAGTTTCAGAAAAAATGCTTCCTAAAGCAGGATGATAAGAATTCTCCACAGTACTCCGAATTGAGACCCAGCTATGTCTTGTACAGTTATCGCATGATTTGCCAACTCATGTACACAAATGTCTGACCCATGAGGGCAGGTGTACCAAATGCCTCTTTCACCATCCTGTACACTTGTGATGTCACTTCCAAGGAACAATATAACTGCACCCCTTGGCCTCTCTCTGTTCAACAACACTGCCCAGGGCCCAACCAAATGCCTCTTTCACCATCCTGTACACTTGTGATGTCACTTCCAAGGAACAATATAACTGCACCCCTTGGCCTCTCTCTGTTCAACAACACTGCCCAGTCTTAACAAAATCCAACAACTGAATTCAATTCCATCATTCATTGCTTATCCCTCTCGATAACTGCATTCACTGCTCACTTTCACACTAATTCTGTTATCCACAATATGATTAACAATGAATCGTTTGTTTAAATGATGCCCAACAGTGGACATAACACTGCTCCTTCCGGCACACCGCTGGTCACAGGCCTCCACAACCTGCTCTCACCATCCTCTATCTCCTGTTCTCAAGCCAATTGTGTACCCACTTCGCTCGCCCTCCCTGATCCCATGTGATCTAACCATACTAACCAATGTACCCTTCAACACCTTGTCAAAGGGCTTGCTGTAAACAGTATAGGCAACGTTTATTGCTCTGTCTTCATCAATCTTTTTGGCCATCACCGCAACAAAATCAGTCAAGTCAGAGAGACACTATTTTTATGCACAAAGTTGTGCTGACTCTCCCTGATCAATCGTTGCCTTTCCAAACGCAAGCAACTCCTGTACCTCGGAATCGCTTCCAACAGCATTCACACCACTGATATCAAGCTAATTGGTGTTTCTGTACGTTGCTTTCCCTCACAGCCTTTCTTAAATACTGGCACAACATTAGTCACCTTCGAGGCTTCCAGCTCACCACCCGTGGCAGTATGTGATTCCCTAGCTTCCCATAATGTCCTTGAACAGACTTGATAAGTTCCCACGTGTTTGTCTATTTTTTATGCGTTTTAAACATCCAGCACCTCCTGTCCTCCATTGTAAACTGCTTTGAACACATCACTGTTTATATCTACGTTCCCCAGTCTTTCGCCACGGTAAGTTCTGACGTGAAATTTTCTTTTAGGATCTTACCCATTAACAGCTGTTCCACATATGGATGGCCCCATTGATCTTTAAGGGGTCACATTCGGTGCAAAGTCCATCTTCTGTTGTTAATATTCATGCGGGATCCCTTTGGACTTTCCTTAGCCTTATCTGCCAAAGCTCTCTCAGGTCCACTTTGGGCCCTCCTGATTTCCGTGTATTACTACACCAGTAAAGTTCTTCAAGGGATTCACTTAATCCAGCTGGCTATATATGACATTTGCCCTTTTTTCTTGGCCGGAGCCTCGATATTACTATTCATTCAGTGTTTCCTACATGTTTCAGCATTGTCCTTTGCACTAACAGGAATATGCTGGCCCTGACCTCTCATTTCATCTCTCTTTTGAAAGCATCCCACTTGCCAGACGTCCTTTACCTGCTAATAGTCTCCACGAATCAACCATGAATGTCTTGTCTAATACCTTCTGGAGTGAAGCAAGGCCAATTTTGATCTTTCACTTGTGGACCACACCAATCCTTTTCCATAGCTATTTTCAAATGAATAGAATTGTTGTCACTTTGCCAAAGTTTTTCCCCACTAACATCTCAGACCCTTTCCCTACCTTGTTACTTGAATACGCTGAACAAATCCTACCCATCCAAGCTCTGAACACTCTGGCAGTGCCAGTGGAGGTTTGGAAAGTTACAATTCCCGACCATTACAATCCTATCATTCTTACACATACCTGAGATCTCCAGACATGTTTGCTGCACAATTTCCCGCTGACAGTTGCGGGCCTGTAGTACAGTCATACCAAAGTGATGACTCATGCTTATTTCTCCGTTTCATTAATATAGCTTCACTGGGTGATCCACAGGAATATCCCTTCCAAGTGCTGCAGTGATGTTTTCACTGATCAAAAACTCCACTCCACCACCTCTCTTGTCTTCTCTTCTTTTCCTTCCGGTCGTAGATGTATTCCGGAACATTGCGCTGCTTGGCTGTCCCTACCTCAGCTGTAGTTCTGTAATTCCTTTGATATTCCAGTCCCATGTTCCCATCAATGTGGTGACTTCATCTGCCTGAATTGCAGGCATTTTACATCTAAGTAAATGCATTTTAATTGATGAATTGTCCTCATTTTCTGCTGTGTTCTTGCCTGCCTTGTCTATTTAAATTACTCCTTTGAAGTTCTGTCCCAATCTCAACAATCAGGCTGTAGCCTGACACCATGCGCCTCACTGTGGACAACACCCTCACATTTCATGACATCTGCAAACCTGCTAAAGACACCTTGTGGTTAGCATCCAATTTATTAATACATATAATAAACAGCAATGGTTCCTGAAGAGATCCCAGACGAACAGCAATTGTTGAAAGAATTTCAATACATAAACATCCCAACACCAAATTTGGATCCAATTTACCAACTTGACTTGGATCTCATTGGCTCTTCCCTTTTGGACCAGCCTTCCAAGTGGGGCATTGTCAAAGGCCTTACTGAACTCGGAGTAATTCTTATCATCTGCATTGTCCTCGTCAATATGTTCAATTGTAATTTCAAAGAAGTCTCAGCTGAATTTATCAGACAGTACCTTCCTCTGTCAAATTCATGCTGACTATCTCTAACCGACCCCTACCTTTCCATCCTGCACCGCAGAATTGTTTACACTAATTTCCCTCCCACTACAGTCAGACTATCTGCTGTGTAATTACCGGGCCTAACCCTGCTGCCTTTCTTGAACAGAACAACCACATTAGCTGTCATCCAGTAATTTGGCACTTCACCTGTGGCCAGCAAAGTATTAAATATACCCACCTTTGCCCCAGAAAAGTCCTCCCTTTCCTCCCATAGCATTCTGGATACATTTCATTGGGCACTGGGGATATTTCCAACTTTATGCCTGTGAAAACATTTAATACCACCTCCTTATTGATATTAACATGTTCTAGAACCTCACCGTCCTGACTACAATCTCGTTCTCCTGTGTAAATACAGATGGGAAGTATTCATTGAGGATCTCACCTTCTTCCCCTGGTTCCATGCAGATTGTCCCTTTTGTTTCTAACAGGTCCCACTCTTCATCTAGGCATCCTCCTCCTTTAATTATACTGATAAAATACCTTGGGGCATATCTGCAGTCGTGTCTGAAAAATGTATTTCATGGCCATTGTTTGCCCCTCATTTTCCACAGTCCGCTTGCACTCTCTATACTTGTGAAGAGCTTCACCTGTTTTTTACTACACTCTAATTTATTCATCAAACTCACGATATCGATTGATCAGTATTTGCTGGACATGTTGCCTTTACGGTTCCCTTGTGCACCACAACTACCTGATGAAGAAGCGCGCCCCAAAAGCTAGGGCCTCCAAATAAATCTGTTGGACTGTAACCTGGTGTCCTTTAATTTTTAACTTTGCCTACTCCAGTCCAATACTAGCAACTCCGCATTATGAACTGCCATCGATTGACTGAATCATTTTGAAAAAAATGGAACTTCTGGCAAACAGAAGTCTTTTAAAGGTGTAACATCAGGAATCTAGGGCCAATACGTCCCTGTTAGAGTGAAGGGAAAAACTGGCAGGTTGAGGAATTCCTGGCTGATGGAGGACGTTGAGTCTCTGTTTCGGAAAAAAGGAAGCTTTAAGCTATCCATATCTATGTAACCTCTTCCACTCATAAAGACACGATCAATATGTGGAGCCTACAATCCACTCAGGTCTCTGTAACACTCATGATCTGTCGACCTCACTCAAATGCCTGTGACTCTCTTGATCCAGTTCCGAAAAGACTAACTATCTGTGTAACATCCTCCCGTCACTATCATCTTGCCGTGAACGTAGTCTCCTCCAGTCCCTCCATCTATCTACTCATCTCCATAAGCTTTTCCAGCTCTTACACACCTTCTGTGTAAACGTCACCCTCCCCTGCAAACCAACCCACTTTGACCAAACTGGAGGAGGTTACTAATCTCCCTTATCTGTGAAACTGTGTCCAACCAAAATTGCTGTACATATCTCCTGAAAAAAAAACTGTTCGACGCCACACCCTCTACATCTAAATAACCTGCAGAACGTAAGCTATCCTATGTCAATAAACATGTTCAGTCCAAACTACCCTCCTTATTGATATTAACATGTTCTAGAACCTCACCATCCTGAGGTTGTTTCTTCTTCTAGTCTATACAAATCACATTATCTCTCTAATCTACTTCATTCCCTAAACAGTCCCTGTCTGTGTAAACCAGCTCTATCCTACCAAAACCCTTATCCCTGAAAACTAATCCATCCATTCCAATCTACCCATTTCCATGAACACCTGTGCGTCCTACAGCTCACCACATTTCTGTCGCTTTGTGGTCTGTGGTCGTCCATTCCTGTGCAACCAAATCCAGTCCCCACAACTCTCCCAGTCTGGGTCGTCTACTCCAGATCAGCCCATTACCTCCGTTACCTCCGACAATCCGAGCAAGCCTTCCTAGTTGTGTCACTTCATTCAGACCCAATTCTCTCCAGCTTTCCGAAACCTCTCTATTTCAAACATAGAACAATATAGCACACAACCGGCCCTCCAGCCCTCGATATTGTGCTGACCTTTAATCCTACTGTAAGATTAAACTAACCTACAGACCATTAATTTCATTGTCATGCATGTGCCGACAGAAGAGTTGATTAAATGCCCCCAATGTATTTGACTCTACTACCGCTGTCAGTGCATTCCACACACCCACCACTCTCTGTGTAAAGCAGCTACGTCTGTCATCTAAGCCAAACTTTCAATTACCTTAAAATTATGTCCCCTTGCGACAGCCATTTCTGTCATGGGAAGAGGTCTCTGGCTATCTACTCTCCATATGCCTCTCATTACCCCTATCAAATTACTACTCTTCCTTCTTTTCTCCAATAAGAAAAGGCCTGGCTTCATCAACAGTTCCTTAATAAGACATGCCCTCCAGTCCAGGCAGCATTCTGGCAAAAGACATCTGCACCCTCTCGGCAGTGTTCACATTTTCCTCACAATGTGGCAAACAGAAGTGAACACAATATTCCAAACGTGGTATAACTAGTGCTCTATAGAGCTGTAGCATTACCTCGCAGCTCGTAAACACAATCCTCCTGTTAAGGAAAAAAGTCAACCCTATAAACTTGAGTGATCGATGGACATGAACCCCGAGATCCCCTTGTTCCTCCACACTGCCAAGAATCCTGACTTTAACACTGTAAAGGTTTCCTGCAGAATCCTTCAATCTTAAACCCTTCCTATTTGGTAAATTCCTCCAGTCCCTAAAACACTCATGAACTGTGTAAACTCCTCAGGTCCCTACCTTCCTCCTTTATTAGCAGCAACCCTCAAAATTACTGAAGTCTCTTTTGCCACTTCAATATTCCTAATACCTGAAAAATCCTTCCATTCTGATATCCCTCCCTATCTCTGTAATCCCCAACACTCTCCAGTGCCCTTCTGGAGAACATTGCAGAGGAAGGAAGAGTTGCAGAATGCGGACCATGTTAAGGAGGTAGGAAGGAAGAGTGACACAAATGCTGGAAAGGACGTGGATTCTCAGAAGGTTAAAGGTAACAGAATTCTTAGAACCTGCAAGGTGGGACAGGGCATAGGTTGTGGAATGTGAAGGATGTCACAATTTGAACACAGATCTTTTTGGATCGGATCGTTCAGCCGATCTTGTCCAAATTCTGGAGATCTTTACTGGAATGGGTGAGCACAGCTACAGATTCCCAGGCTGGGATATGTGAGTTCAGATGTGAATCTATTTGCCCATTCTATCTGTGTGCCTGATACTGATCTGATACTTCTATATGACATCCAGATCTGCATGACTTACCAGAGCTCACCTCATCAAAACCTTCGGTCGGAATGCTCTTTAATTTTTCATTATTTTTAATTGAAAGTTTCGTGAGATGCAGGAATGTGGAGTTTCCGTTTTTTGAGAGAAAGAAACTTTTAACATTGACTCTGACACATGTAGAGGAATTTCGTGGATTCTGCTGTTCTAGGAAGACTATCACTCAGAGAAATATTCACGGAGTGCCGATGGTCTTTGGTTGGCAGAGTGTGAATTTACCAGTTTATGTCGGCTAGGGCACAGTGTTTCTGGAGAATGTATGGCTGTGTAACTACCTACCGTGTGGTTAAGGGGCGAGTGCACGGGGCCATGAGCACCAGGAGCTGGGCAACCTCATGCTGTTTGCACGTGGGGCTTGGCACCAGACTGGGTGAGAGCAGCTCACTGAGTAAATGACAAGTCAGAGCTTGGAATCCTCCTGTTATATTTGACCTTATGCCATATCGTTACCTCCCTCTCATGAGTGAGCGTGTCATGTTCTCCAGTTCTGACAGTGTCCATTCCCTGTAAACCCTTCCAGCTCTTGAACATCTCCCTTCCCTCTCACTCCCCCTTGGCTTTCCAACCTAGCCTTCGCCTCATATCTCCTACAGTCCAAAACGAACTTGTTCTTTGCTATCTCATTGTATTCCTTTGAACTGTGTGGGTACAAACCTGAAATTGGTTTGAGCCACTGAAAACAAGATGACTTTTCCTCTCTCTATCTCTGTCAAACGGAGTCTTCTTCTTTGTCTCTCTCCCATAACAGGAAGGAAACATCCCTTCAGCATCCATCCGGCCCATCACCCTGAGGATCTGTACAGTTTAATGGGGACAAATATCTTCCTGATGACCCTCATTGGCACAGCATCGGAGTGACATGTTTATGTTCCTCTATTTTCTGCAACATTTTCCTGTTTCTCAGTGCCTCTCCCATTCTGAAACCTCCCCCAGTCTGGACAGTACTCCTAACGACTAATTATTGTGAATGCTCCAATTTCCCTACCTCTGTAAACTCCTCACATTCTTGCAATCCTCCTTGGCTGCGTACCCTTCCAGCATCTACAGTCCTTCCAATTTCAAGTATCTCCTACAGCCCCCACCATCTCTGTATCTTCCAATTGCTATATTTCTCACTGCCTCTGTAAACGGCTCCAACCCCTTCAAACCTCCCTATCTCTGGCATGGTTTGCAGTTCCAATAAAAATCCCTCTAATAGGAACTTCCAACAGACATCACCACCCTCCATGTCCCTGTAACCCCACACAGTTCTATCTATTTATGTTCCCAACTTCAGTCCCAACAAACGTACTTGCATGTGCAACATCGTCGAGTCCCTATATCTCTCCCAGCTGTGCAATCTCCACCAGACCATACAACTCTCTGGCTGTTCCTGACGATTGCAATGATTTCAAACCTCTCCAATTCTATAACATCTCGTGTCTCTGTGTCCCTCCCTGTCATGGTGAGCTGATCCAATTGCCACGACATTCCTGCCTGTGTACACCATCAAGTTGATACAACATTTCTCATTTCTGTAGCGTCTTACAGCCCCTCCAATCTTTTCCATGTTTGTTAATTCTGCCTACCGCTAGTACTTTCTTTATTCAAGTAAATTCCTCCAGTCATTACAATCTCCTCCAGACACTACAGCTATTGCTATCTATGTAACCACATTCGGGCCCACATCATCCAATGTGCTGAATCTTGCATTGCCATTGCAGATCCCTTATTGCTTAACATTGTTCAGTCTCTAAAATAATCTCTATGAATGTAATCTCCTCCAGTCCCTACATTACTCCCAACTGTGTAACCTCTTCAAATCCCAACAATCCTCTCTATCTGTTTAAAAATTCCTATATGCCTTCCTATTGGTTTAACTGTTTTCAGTCCATTATATCCTCACTGAATAACTAATGAGTATCAGTGCTGTAATGGAATCCTGGACTGTATACGAGGTGGTTTTATGTAATAGCATGTCAATGAGCCATTAAGAGAATGGACCATTCTATATCAAATTTTGTGTATTGACAAATGCCTAATAATTTCATTGAAAAGGAGCTTTGTTTTAAGAGAAGCAGAATATTGTGCAATTGTTCGAGGTGAAACATGATTTAGATCACTCAGATGTGGGAGTGGAATTTGACCGTTTGGCCCATCAATTATATTTCACTATTCAATGCGATCATTACTGATCAGGTAATCCCCAAATCTACTTTCCTGTCTTTTCCAGGTAGCCTTTGTTTCCCTGATGAATTAAACTCTGACCATCGTTATTCGAAATATACTTAATGACCCAGCCTCACCAGCCTTCTGCAGTAAGAAATTCCCATAGATTCAGTATTGTTTGAGGGAAGAAATTCCTCCTCACCTCTGTCTTGAATAAGTGAGCCCTTGCTGGGATTTTATGTCCTCTGGTTGCAGATCCTCATACAAGGAAAACCAAGGAAGTGGCAAAGATAAGTATTGAGTGTAAGGCTATGGATAGTGCCTATATGGGCTATACTAAACCTTATGCCACGGTAGTTTGGCCCGAAAGATGAAATCACAATCCATGGAATCCATGGTGGTTGATAAGTTGGATACAAAATTTTGTTGGTCATAATAGACAGCAGTACGTGGGCGGCACGGTGGCACAGTGGTTAGCACTGCTGCTTCACAGCGCCAGAGACCCGGGTTCAATTCCCGCCTCAGGCGACTGACTGTGTGGAGTTTGCACGTTCTCCCCGTGTCTGCGTGGGTTTCCTCCGGGTGCTCCGGTTTCCTCCCACCATCCAAAGATGTGCAGGGTCAGGTGAATTGGCCATGCTAAATTGCCTGTAGTGTTAGGTAAGGGGTAAATGTAGGGGTATGGGTGGGTTTCGCTTTGGCGGGTCGGTGTGGACTTGTTGAGCCGAAGGGCCTGTTTCCACACTGTAATGTAATGTAATGTAATGTAAAAACGTGGAGGGGTATATTTCTGATTGGAGATCTGTGGCCAGAGATGTTTCATAAGGATCAATACTGCGATTTCTGATTGGAATTTATATCTGTGACTAAGATGAATTTCTCAGCAGTCAGATGAGCACTTTTTTGGAAGACATTTGAAAAGGCATGTATTAATTATGGATAGTTGGTGAAATTGTGGGAAGTGAGGAAGTTTTTAAAGGATGCAGCAATGTGTAGATCAAATGGAACATTGGATGGAGAAACAGAAAATTTAATTTCATCGTGACAATTGAGAGGTGATGTATTTTCTTAAGTCAAATGCTAGGGAAAATTACACTGTGAATGACCAGACCCTTGGGAAAATTGATATGCAGAGGAATCTTGAAAGGAAATCCATAGCTTCCTGAACATAACAACACAACAGGATGTACTGATTAAGAAGGAGTGTGGCAGCATTGAGTAGACACATTGGCATGTCATGTTGTAATTTAATAACAAATCAGATTGGCCACTTTTGGAATGTTGCGTATAGTTCTCAGCGCCACACAATTGGAAGTATATGGAGCTTTAGAAATGGTGCAATAGTGGTTTACCAGAATGTTGCCTTGATGAGAATGTGATTAATATAAGGAGGTTGGACACAAGTCGATTGATTTGCGAGAATGTTGGAGGCCGAGGGGCAAACTAGTGCAGGTATATAGCATTAGAATTGGCATGGATAGTGTGGATAGTCGTAACCTTTATTCCAATGTGGCAATGTCAAATACTAGGCCGCCTTGGTTTAAGTTTGCGAGTGAAAAACAAAAATGAGATGGATGAGCCAAGTTTTTTTTTCCATAGAGGGTGGAAGCTGCTCAGGACGTGGTCAAAGCTGAAATGTTTGCAAAGTTTTGAAGTGGCATTCAGACAGACACATGAACAGGAACAGAGTAAAGGGATACGGACCATGTGCAGACAGATGAGATTAGTTTCGAATAGCATCAGACTCAGCACAGCAATGTTGGGCTGAGGGCCTATTGCTGAGCTGTACTGTTGTAGTTTCTCACTTCCCGGAATCTACCCTGGCGAAGCCCCTTTGAATCTTGCATATTGCGTAAAAATTTTCGCCCATTCTTCGAAATACTAATGGGTTCAAACTCATCTTAATCCAACTCTTTTCATTAGAAAATCGCTCCATCTCCAAGATCAGCCGAGTGAACCTTCTCTGGGCTCCATCCAATACAAAAATATCTTTCTTTAGGACACTCACACTCTTCAGAATATTCTCGGCGCGCTTTGACTCGTATTTTGCACATTTTTGCAAGACCTTCCTACTTTTAGACACCATTCCCTTTGTACTGAATTTCAGCATTTGCTTTATCTTCTCTATTACCTACTGAACCTGTAAGCTACCTTTTTCGCATTGATACACAAGGACTCCCAAAACCCTTTGTGCAGTTAGTCTGAAAGCAAACAGTGTTCGCCTGACAGTAAGTTGGGAACGTGCAGAGTATAATATAAAGGATATGACGATGAACAATGAGGCCTTCTTCGGGCTCGTGCCCGAAACGTCGATTCTCCTGCTCGTTCGATGCTGCCTTACCTGCTGCGCTTTTCCAGCAACACATTTTCAGCTCTGATCTCCAGCATCTGCAGTCCTCAATTTCTCCGACAGGAGTTGGGAGGACATGTTGCGGCCATGACATTGGTGAGGCCACTGTTGGAATATTGCATGCAATTCTGGTCTTCTTCCTATCGGAAAGATGTTGTGATACTTGAAAGGGTTCAGAAAAGTTTAACAAGGATGTTGCCAGGGTTGGAGGATCTGAGCTACAGGGAGAGGCTGAACAGGCTGGGGATGTTTTTCTAGGAATGTGAGGCTGAGTCGAGAGATTTAAAAATTTATGAGGTGCATGGATAGGATAAATAGACAAAATATTTTCCCTGGGTTCGGGGAGTCCAGAACTAGAGGCAAAGGTTTAGTGTGAGAAGGGAAAGATATAAAAGGGACCTAAGGGGCAACGTTTTCACGCAAAGGGTGGTAGGTGTATGGAATGAGCTGCCAGATGATGTGGTGAAGGCTGCAAGAAGTATTGCAACATTTAAGAGGCATTTGGATGGGTATATGAACAGGAAGGTTTTGGAGGGATATGGGCCGTGTGCTGGCAGGTGGGACTAGATTGGGTTGGGTTATCTGGTCGGCATGGACGGGATGGACAGAAGGGTCTGTTTCCATGCTGTACATCTCTATGAGTTTATGACACTATCTCCAGCCTTGCTTTCCTATCTCTAACATATCCAGCCTTGTTTACGGATCTCTATAACATCAGCAGCCTTGCTTTCCTACCATTGTAATATCTGAAGCCTTGCTTTCCTCTCCTTTTTAACATCTCCAGCCTTGCTTTCCTGTTTCTGTAAAATCTCCAGACTTGCTTTCCTCTCTCTGTAACCACTCCAGCCTTGCTTCCAATCTCTTTAATATCTGCGGACTTGCTTCCCTATCTCTGTAACATCTCCAGCATTGCATTCCTACCACTATAACATCTCCAGCCTTGTTTTACTATCTCTGTAAAATTTTAAGCCTTGATTTCTCATCTCTGAAACATCGCAAGACTTGTTTGTCGATCTCTGTAACAATTCCGACCTTGCTTCCCTTTCTCTGGAGTATATGGATTATGAACTGGTTGAGCGACAGGAGACCGAGAGTGGTAGCTGAACGGAGTTTCTCGAAATGGGGAAAGGTGACCAGTGGTGTTCCACAAGGATCTGTATTGGGGCCACTGTTGTTTGTAATATACATAAATGATCTACAAAGGGCACTGTTGGTGTGATCACCAAGATTGCAAATGTCACAAAGTTTGGTGGAGTGACAGAAAGCATAAGGGACTGTCAGAGAATACAGGACGATATACATAGACAGGAGATTTGGTCGGAAAAGTGGCAGATAGCTTTCAATCTAGGCAAATGTGAGGTGATTCATTTAGGCAAGTCTAATTCTGAAGAGAATTATAGAATGATTGGAAGAGCCTTGGGAAAAGATGATGGGCAGAGAAATCTGGAAGTTCGGTACATTGTACCCTGATGGTTGCTGCACAAATGGATAGTGTGGTCAAGAAGTTATATTATGCTTGCCTTCATCGGACTGGATATTGAGTATAAGATATGGCAAGTCATGTTAAAATTGTACAAGACATTGGTTCGGTTGCATTTAGAATATTGTGAACAGTTCAGGGCGCCACATTACGAAAAGGATGCGAACGCTTTGGAGAGAGTGCAGACAAGGTTTACGAGGATGTTGCCTGGTTTGGAAGGTGCGAGCTATGAAGAGACGTTGAGTTGGTTAGCTTTATTTTCATTAGAAAAACGTAGATTGAGGTGGAACTGATTGAGGTTTGCAAACTCATGCAGGGTATAGACAAGGTGGATAGAGACAAGCTTTTCCCCAGCTTGAAGGATTCAGTAGCGAGATGTCATGCTTTCAAAGTGAGAGGTGGAAAGTTTAAGGGGGATACAGGCGGCAAGTACTTCACACAGTGGGTGGTTGGCATTTGCAACGCGTTGCCAGCAGAAGTGGTAGAGACAGGCACGGTAGATTCATTTAAGATGCGTCTGGACAGATCATTGAGTAGGTGGGGAGCAGAGGGACACAGATGCTTAGGAATTGACCGACAGGTTGAGACAGTACATTTGGATCGGCTCAGGCTTGGAGGGCCGAAGGGCGTGTAAATTATCTTTGTTCTTTGTTCTTGTATCCTGCATTATGTTCCTATCACTAAAACATTTCCAGCCTTGCTTTCCTCTCTCTGTAACATCTCCAGGCTTGCTTTACCCGTTCTGTTACATCTCCAGCCTTGCTCTCCTTTCCCTGTAACATCTCCAGGCTTTCTTTCCTCACTCGGTGGCATCGCCATCATTGCGTTCCTATCACTGTAACGTTTACATCCTTGCTTTCCTATCTCTATACAATTTACAGCTTTGATTTCCTATCACTAGAGACTGTCCAGCCTAGCCTTCTTGTCTCTGTAACATGGCCAGCCTTGCTTCCCTATCTCTGTAACATATCCAGCATTGCATTCCTATCACTGCAATATTTCCAGCCTTTCTTTCCAGTTTCAGTAAAATTTCCAGCCTTGATTTCTTATCTTTGCAACATCTCCAAATTCGCTTTCCTTTTTCTGTAACATCTCCAGCCTTGCGTTCTGTTCACGGTATCATCTCCAGCCTTGCCTATCTCTCTCTCTCTGTAACATCTCCAAACCTAATTTGTTATCTCTGAAACATCACCGGCATTCCTGTCCTCTCTCTGTAACATCTCCAGTCTTGCTTTCCGATCTATGTATCATCTGCAACCTTGCTGTCCTAGCTCTGTGACATCTATAGACGTACTTTCCTGTCCCACAAGCTTGTCTGACCTTGCTTTCCTATCTCTGTAACATGACCAGCCTTGTTTCTCTACCTCTAACATCTCGAGCCGTGCGCTCCTGTCACTATGCCATCTCCAGCCTTGCATTCCCATCTTTGTAACATCTTCAGCCTTGCTTTCCTATCTCTATAACATCTCCAGCCTTGCTTTCCAGTCTCGGTAAAATCGCCAAACTTGCTTTCCTATTCCTTTAATATCTGCAGCCTTGCTTTTCTTTCTCTTTTAACATCTCCAGTCTTCCTTTCCTGTTTCTCTAACATCTCAGCCTTGCTTTCCTCTCTCTGTAACATCTCCAGCCTTTCTTTCCTATCCCTGTAATATCTGCAGTCTTGCTTTACGATCTCTGTAACATTAGCAGCCTGGTTTTCCTATGTCTGTAACGTCTACAGCCTTGCTATCCATTCTCTGTACCCACTCCAGCATTGCTTTCTTTTCCCTGCATCATCTCCAGCTTTGTTTTCCTCTCACTGTCACAACGCCAGCCTTGCATTCCTGTCTCTGTAACATCTCCAGACTTGCTTCCCCTCTCTGTTACGTCTCCAGCCGTGTTTTCCTATCTTACGTTCCTGTCCAGCCTTGCTTTCCTTCCACTGCAGCATGTCCAGACTTGATTTCCTTTTTCTGTGCCACCTCCAGCCTTGTCTTCCTGTCTCTATAGCCTGTCCAGCCTTATTGTCCTATCTCTGTAACATGTCCAGCCTTTCTTCCCCAACTCTGTGACTTCCCCAGCCTTTCTTTCCTAAGTCTGTAACATCTACAGCCTTGCTTTTCAATCTCTGTGCCCACTTCTGCTTTGCTATCGTCTCCCTATAACATCTCCAGCTTTGCTTTCCACTCGTTGTCACATCTCCAGCCTTGCATTCCTGTCTTTGTAACATCTCCAGCCTTGCTTTCCCCTCTCAGTTAAATCTCCATCCCGGCTTTCCTATCTCAAGAGTCTGTCCAGCCTTGCTTTCCTATCTCTGTGAAATTGCCAACCTTGCTTTCTTATCTCTGTAGCATCTCTAGCCTTGCTTTTCTATCCCTGTAACATATCCAGCGTTGCTTTCTTATGCCTGTAATATTCCCAGCCTTGCAGTTCTGTCTCTTTTAACATATCGAGCTTTGCTTTCCACTTTCTGTAACATATCCACGCTCGCTTTCCTGTGTCTGTAAAATTTACAGACTTGCTTTCTACTATTTCTAACACCTCCAGCCTTGTATTCCTATCTTTGTATCATCTCCAGCCTTGCTTTCCTTACTCTGTAACATCTCAAGCCTTGCTTTCATGTCTCCATAACATCCACAGCCTTACCTTCGTATCTCTGTAACATTTCCAGCCCTGCTTTCCTCTCTGTGTAAAATTTCATGCCTTTTTTTCCTATCTCTGCAACATCTCCAGCCTTGTTTTCATTTTTCTGTAACATCTCTTGAATTGCTTTCTTGTCTCTGTAACATTCCCAGTCGTGCCTTCCTCACGCTATAAAATCTCCAGCCTTGTTTTCTTATTTCTATAACATCGCTAGTCTTCCTTTCCAGTCTCTGTGACATCTCCAGCCGTGTTTTCCTATCTCGAGAGCCTGCCCAGCCTTGCTTTCCTTGACTGTAACATGTCCAGGATTGCTTTCCTGTCTCTGCAACATCTCCAGCCTTGCATTCCAGTCTCTGTAACCACTCCAGCCTTGCTTTCCTGTCTCTGTAACATCTGCAGCCTTGCTTTTATCTCTCTTTTAACAGTTCCAGCCTTGTTTTCCTGTTTCTGTAACATCTCCAATCTTACTTTCCTCTATCTGTGAAAACTCCAGCCTTGCTTTCCTATCTCTTCAACATTTCCAGCCTTGCTTTCCTACCTCTGTGATATCTTCGGCCTTGCATTCCCATCTCTGGAGCCTGTCCAGCCTTACTTTTCTGACTCTGTAACAAGGCCAGCGTTGCTTTACTATCTCTATAACATCTCCGGCTTTGCGATCCTCTCATTAAAACATTTCCCGCCTTTCTATCCTATTTTTGTAAAATTTCCAGCCTTGCTTTCTTATCTTTGCAACATCTCCAATTTTGCTTTCCTTTCGCTGTAATATCTCCAGCCTTGCTTTATTTTCTCCGTGTAAGATATAGGTAAAATAGTGTTACTTCTGCAATCATAATTACTTATGGAAGGTAAATTAACTCACAACAGTGTATAATTGTTTCAATTAAGAGCTGAGTCAACAAGAATGAAACTATGTGAAGGAAATATATAATTGTTTTTGCAATAGCTAAAATGTGCATACAAGAATGAAACGTGCCTGCAGACAATGGTAGATGTGACAGACAAATAGATGAGGTGCTGTGAGGATGCAGATTAAGCCAGATATGTTTGTATAAGCAGTAGTTATAAGCATCAGTCTCGCACTTCTGCAAAATCAAACAAAAACAATTAAAAGGCTATAAGGATCAGTATGGTTGGGGAAAGGGAGGAAATGTCACAAGTGGTGGAAATAGATAGTAGTGAAGGAGGATATACCTCACAATGGACCACAGCAGGATGTGGTGAAATGGCCAAGTAAAACTTGTAATTTCTTGTGCACAAGGCCGGATAAGGCAAGAGATAAGCAATGGGCACCAGGTTTGGAGTAGTGAATCCTATATAGGATACGTACTTGCTAAACTCTGGGTGTCTATTTCAGGCACCACGCTTGCAAGCGGATAATAAACATACTGATTCCTTGAGATCTTGTGTCGGACTGACATTATTGAAGTGAGTGAGCTTCGTTTCTCACAAATGTCGACCGTCCGGGATATTCTTCCATCACCAGGGGGAGTGGCTGGCCCTGGACACTGGGAAGACGTGTCCCGTTCCCATTTGGCGAGCGGTCTCGTGTCCCGGTTTGGTGCGCTGCTTTGGCCGACTGGTACGAATCCCACAAGAGAGACATCTGAATCAGACAGTGAAAGAAGGTCATTAGAATTTACGGCAAAAAGGGGCCAGGCAACTCTGTGCACAGACCAAGGTAAGAAAATTGACTTTTAAGTATTGCCTTGGTGGCTGGGAAAAGGGGTATTTAATCGCTGTGGGACTGGCGAGGGCCCCGAGAAACGGGGGGTAGGCAGAGAAAGTCGAACTGTTACGGAGTAAAGGAGGAAAAGGTCGCTGGTAATATTCCTCCTGAAAGTCCATTGGAAAGGATATTGCGGGAATGGACAAGTTACACTTGTACAAGGGAAAAACATACAAAGAAAATGATTAAATATTGTTGTTTAGTATGGACCAAAGAATCAATCCTTCGTCCGGCTGTCTTCTGGTCAAAGTATGGTTCGGACGAGGATGGGTATGTCAGTATTTAGATTTGTATATGAATGAGAAACAACCTTTTAGTCAAGCAGAGGCGGACTATGAGTCCTGTTGGAACGACAGTTTGAGAATGATGATGGTAAAGACAAGAGATTCCACCTCTGCCCCACCCTGTCCCTCGGATCCTCTTGGCTGCTACCCCCAACCCGCGCCATACCATAAAATCAGATTAGGTGAAAATCGGAGAGGAGGAGATACAGACAGACAGACTGGGACAGGGAATGGATGACCCACAAGAGAAGGATGAAGGGGCGGTGGACGGCGATGTTGTTGTTCCCGACCCTCAGTCCTTAACAAAATAAAGGGAAGATAAAGTAGATGTAGAGGAGGCCTCCGGAGATTCTAAACCAAAGTCTAAGGGTGGAAACAAAAACAAAAATGGGAAGAATGTTAAGACTTATCGCCTTTGGGAGGTACCAATAGGGGACAGAGATTGGGTTTGTAAGTGCCCCCCTCATCAGTGGGGAGATCAAAACATTTCAGAAGGAGATGAAGGTCTTGGGTGAGGATCCGGTAGGGTAGTCTGCACAAATTGATCATTTCCTCGGGCCCAGTCTGTGTACGTGGACTGAGTTAAAGTCTATTTTGAAAAGATTATTTACTGGGGAAGAAAGGGGGCTTATACGAGGAGCAGCCATTGAAATATGGAACAGGGAACATCCCATTGGGGATGGGGATGCTGGACAGAGAGAGAAGAAGTTTCCCTCAGAGAGCCCCAGTGGGAAAATCAAAACCCGGAGCATAGAGAAGAAATTAGAGAATTACAAGACCTGTTTCAAAAAGGAATAAGAGACGCAGTTCCAAGTCGCAGAATTTGACTAAAGCCTTTGAAGTTAGATAGGAGAAAGCTGAGACTCCCTCAGCTTTCTTGCAAAGATAAAGAGACTCAATGCGGAAATACTCTGGAATGAACCCTGAGGACCCAATGGCACAGGGTCTTTTGAAAGTATATTTTGTGACAAAGGCATGGCCTGACATAAAGAGAAAGATACTGAAGATAGAAGGGTGGAGCGAAAAACCATTGGATCAATTGTTAAGAGACACACATAAAGTGTTTGGAAAGAGAGAGGATGAAAAACAAAAACAGAAGGCAAAAATGATGGTAGCTATGGTTGATGAAGTAGTTAACAAAAGAATAGAACCAATAGTGAGCAACTGGAGCGGCGGGTGGCAGATTGTAGGACAGAGAGGAAGAGGGAGAGGACAAGGGGGGCATTTGATAGCGGGTTCGGGCGACAGGGGTAGAGACGCAAGTCTCCACAGGCAGGATGCTAATATTGCAGAATGATAGGATATTTTTAGCGGGAGTTTTCTTCCCTACACAGGGAAGAAAGGGCAATTCAGCTGATGAAGTTTGATACAGAAGAAGAGTTTCAGGGGTTCCTGCCCCCGGGGACCCACCGGGAACCATTGATAAACTTGAAGGTGGGACCGTGGAGGGAAGAGGTAGTCTTCCTAGTAAATATAGGGGCAGCACGGTCATCGCTGAATTTTGAACCAAAGAAAGTAGAAATGTCGACATGGTCAATTACTGTTTCCGGGGTAAAAGGGGAAGGATTTACTCTTCTGTATTTGAACCTATGATGATAGACAGTCCTAAGGATTTGAGTCACAGAGGAACTGTTGTATATCCCTGATATAGGAAGTAACTCACAAGGGAGCGATTTAATTACCCGCTTAGGACTGGAGATTTGAATTCAGGAAAAAGAATTAGTAACACAAATGGCAATATTGTATGGGCTCGAGAAGTGAATCGTGGAAGAATACAGATCCCTCCCCTTGAAATAACTTTGAAAAGGAAAGGGGACATTGTCTATGAGCTACAGTATCCCATTTCCATAGAAGGTAAACGAGGACTGCAGCCAGTAATTGAGGGGCTAGAGATGGACTGTTGGAGCCATGTATGTCTCTTTATAATATCCGAATTCTACCAGTGCGAAAATCCGATGGAACTTATCGTTGCTGCAGGATTTGAGAACATTGAATCAAATAGAACAGATCAGGCACCCAGTGGTGCCAAATCCCTATACATTATTAAGTAAGATCCCTCATGGTTTAGTGTGATAGATTTAAAGTATGCCTTTTGGGCTTGCCCCTTGTCGGAGGAAAGTAGGAATGTGTTTGCATTTGAATGGGAAGATCCCAAGACAGGACGGAAACAGCAATACCGGTGGATCGTGCTCCCCGAGGGGTTTGCGCAATCCCTAATTTATTTGGACAGATGTTAGAATAAATTTTGGAGGAATTAAGCAGCCCCATAGGGACTACCCTGTTGCAGTATGTAGACGATCTCTTAGTAACAGGAAGAAGAAGAGAAAAAGTACTAGAAGCCACTAACAAATTATTGAGTCTCCTGGCTCAGGAGGGGCTGCGAGTATCTAAAAACAAACTACAATATGTGGAGCGAGACGTGAAATACTTGGGACATTTAGTTAGTGAGAGAAAGCGAAAGATTAGCCTGGAACGGATAGAGGGAATAGTGGGGATGCCGCTGCCCAGGACTAAACGGGAATTACGAAATTTTTTTGGGTTTAACGGGATATTGCAGATTGTGGATTGATTCTTATGCTCAAAGACGAATAAATTATATCTCAAACTATTAGAGGAGGAATCAAAGTGTCTGATATGGAAAGATGAGGAAAAAGAACTATTGAGGAATGCAAAAGAGATCTGATCCATGCCCCCGTGTTAGCCTTACCTTCTCTAGATAAACCTTTTCACCTCTTTGCTACCGTAGATAAGGGAGCATATTTGGGAGCATTAACCCAGAGGTGGGGAGGAATGAAACAGCCAGTAGCATATCTTTCAAAGCTATTGGATCCAGTATCCCGGGGGAGGCCTGAATGTGTGCAGGCCGTGGCTGCTACTGCACTGTTGGTGGAGGAAAGAAGGGAGCTTACATTTGGGGGAGCCCTAATAATAAGCACCCCACACCAAGTGAGAATGATCCTAAACCAAAAAGGTGGACGATGGTTGACAGACTGGCAGGTTCTGAAATATGAGGCAACATTAAGAGAAAAGGATGATCTAGTGTTGGTCACGGATAATTGTTTAAGTCCAGCTGCCTTTCTTTGGAAAGGGGAAGAAGACTCTCCTCAGAATCCAGAGCACAACTGCCTTGACATTATAGAAAAACCAAACTAAGGTCCGCATGGACCTGAGAGATGTTTCCCTTCATGCAGGAGCCCGACCTTTTATAGATGGATCATCCCATGTGACTGAAGGGAAAGACATAATGGGTATGCAGTTGTTGACGGGACGAAAGGTCGCGCCGTAGAGGCAGGAAGGTTGCCGAGTGGGTGGTCAGCTCAGACCTGCGAACTCTATGCATTGGGAAAAGCACTGAGGGCGTTAGAAAATAAAGAGGGAGCAGTATACATTAACTGTAGATATGCATTTGGTGTTGTGCATACTTTTGGAAAGATATGGCTGGAAAGAGGACTGATCAATTACTGGGGGAAGGAATTTGCACATGAGGAGTTGATTAAACGGGTCTTGGAGTCCCTATTACTCCTATGAGAAATAGCGGTAGTGCATGTAAATGGTCATCAGAAAGGAAATGAACCAGAAGTTAGGGGGAATAGGTGAGCCGATGAAGTGGCTAAGGAAGCATGCCTGTACCCACAAGGAGTGGTGATTCATTCCCTAATACCTACTGTCCCGATCCTCGGGAAGCTTCTATATTAACTGAAAGAGAGGAAAAATAATTTAGGGGCTGCAAAGATAGCAGACGGGCATTGGATGCTACCTGATGGAAGGGAAATGTTAAACAAAATGATGATGCGAGAAATTATGGCTGTCCTACATCAAGGCAGCTATTGGGGAGTACAAGCAACGTGTCTTTTAGTTCTTAGGGAATATGGATGTAAAGGTCTTTATACAATTGCTCAAAAAATATGAGGCTTGTATAATATGCAGAAAGATAAATAAGAAAGTCTTGAGATAACAGAGCCCGGGAGGAAGAGACCCCGGATTGAGACCCTTCCAGACTATGCAAGTAGATTATACTGAACTACCCAGAGTAGGAAGATGAAAACATATGATGGTCATAGTAGATCATCAATCTGGTTGGGTTGAGGCATATCCTCTAGCTACCGCCACCGCATGTGGGGTGTCTACAACAATATTCGAGCACATAATTCCCCGATATGGCCGAGTGAACCGTATAGATTCCGACCAAGGAACTCATTTTACCTCTAAAGTGTTACGAGGATAATGAAAGGGTTGGGAATTTCCTTGGCGTTCCATGCTCCAGGGCACCCGCCATCATCAGGAAGGGTTTTGAGAATGAACCAAACACTCAAACGCCAGCTCTCTAAATTGATAATAGAAACCAGACTCCCTTAAACCAATTGTTTACCTATAGCCCTCTTGCGAGTACGAACAGCCCAAAGGAAAGATTTGGGACAATCCCCCATATGAAATCTTATTTGAATTCCTTATTCTGGGAATGAATGGATAATTGCCAATTCCCGAAACTAAAGTCTTGTTCTTAAAGTATATACTGGGCTTGTCCATCTCTTTGTCTTTCCACAGGAAACTGGGTTTATTGGCACAGACTCCGCCCCTTGAATTTGCCGTTCATCCCATCCGGCCGGGAGATTTGGTCTTAGTAAAATCATGGACAGAGACTAAATTGCAGCCGGACTGGAAAGGGCTGTATCAGGCTCTTTTGACGACCGAAACGGCAATAAGGACAGCGGAGAAAGGCTGGACTCACTACACAAGGATCAAAGGGCCAGTGAAATATCCAGTCGAGGAAGAAGTCTGGACAGACGAAACAACGCAATAACGCTGAAACTCAGGCTAAAGAGAGTTTGAGTAACTGATTATACAGTGGCGACGCCTGCGCGGGATTATTTCTGTAGGATTGTGTATTAAGTCTTTTCGTGCTTCAGCACCATTTTTAGAATACTGGGAATGCTTAGAGGTATGATGTTAGCCCTCTTAGTTTTGGAATGTTGTCAAATATCATTTTCGTTATTAACGGTTCCTGAGTCTGATAATCCACAAGTAATAGACACTGATGCATGCAGCTTAGTAAATTGTAGGGATGTAGATAATCAGAGACAGTACCGCAGCTCAGAGATACATCTTAATTCCTATGGGGATAGCCTTGGGGATGGTACTTGGTCTCATGGTCTCGTCACAGTACACGGGGCCCCCTTCCGACCAGCTCGCGATTGTCCCGATAAAAAGTGTAACCCAACATACCTAACGATGAAGAAAACCACATGGCATGAAGAAATTCTGGGGGGTGGGTGGTTGGAGGGGGCGCAGGCGGCACCTATCAGTTACAATTAAATGAAACATTTGGGATAGAAATGAAAACAAACGGGAATGATTTCTCGGGCTGTTGTTTTCGAATTAGCGAAGGACAGGGAAAACGGGCAGAACTACTGGATAATAAGGTACAACCTTTCACCCCTCCCGATGATCCTAAAGTAGTAAGAATTACAGAGGTAAAGGACTTGAAACAGACCATTGAAGTAGAAACTGGATACGGGGATGCAAATGCCTGGGTTGAATGGGTAAAGTACACTGTAAAAATTCTGAAAAAAGAGCAATTGCTATGCATGTGCCTCCAGTAGGCCAGTGGCCAAGGTGGTTCTCTTTCCGCTCGGGTGGAGGCGAGACAGGAAGGGCATGGAATGTATGATAGCCCTGTATCAGGATAAGACTGCATGGAATGATAGGAATTGTAGCTCCCTATCTCTAATGTTCCATTCCTTGGTGAAGAAAGATTCAAAGGCCCCCTAAGATTTCAGCTACAGTCGGAAATCACACATCGTGTGTGCATGGACGACGTACAAATCGGTCTAGAGATTTGTGGGAGCTGAAAGTATGTACAGAGGTTAAGAATGTCACCGAAACGGACAAGAGAGGGAACTACCCAGCACTAAATTTGCCCCGAGCGGATCTATGGTGGTACTACGGAAGCAAAATATTGAGACCTACCCTATCTACGGATTGGAGAGGGATATGTGCAATTGTACAATTGGCAAATCCATTTGCCCTGGCAGTTGCGAAGGAAAAGATACTAGAGAAAAAGGGAAGGAGTACGAGATCACTGTTAGACACTTCTTTTGATTTCAAGATTTATCTCGATTCTGTAGGAGTCTCTTGGGAGGTACCGAACGAGTTCAAGGCTCGGAACCAGATTGCAACAGGTTTTGAGTCAGCTCTCTTTTGGTGGGTAACAATTAATTAAAATGTAGATTTGATAAATTATATTTTCTATCATCAACAGCGATTTATATATTATACAAAATATGCGGAAAAGGAATATCAGAACAGCTTGATGCGACAAGTAGGATGGTATAGGAAAACAGAATGGTCCTTGAAATGATTTTAGCAGGAAAAGGGTGTGTGTGCGTTTGTAATGTTAGGAGGAAGCTGTTGAACCTTTATTCCTAATACCACTGCGCCTGATGGTTCAATTACTCAGGCCTTAAGTGGATTAACTATGTTAGCAGAGGAACGTGCTGAGAATTCAGGCGTACACATTTCTCTCACGGGATGGCTTGAATCATGGTATGGGAAATGGAAGGGGGTGGTGGTTTCCGTTCTTACTTCCCTTACTTCCGGGATATTGGTAACCAATGACTGTTGTATCATACCCTGTATATGAGGACCCACCAACAGACTGATTGAGAAAGCCTTAATGAAACAGATGCCCCTAAAAGGGAATCAGGCAGAGGAACTTTATCAATTAAAAAATGAGGGGATCAGTGAGACCAAGATGGATGAAATATCCGGAATGATGCTTGCGAATTTTGGGGGCGATGCTTAAAAGAAAAATGCAGAAGATAATAAATGGTAATTAAAGGAAAAGGGGGAAATTGTGAGATATAAGCAAAGTAGTGTTGCTTCTGCAATCATAATTACTTATGCAAGGCAAATGAACTCACACCAGTGTATAATTGTTTCAAACAAGAGCTGAGTCAACAAGAATGAAAACTAATATGATGGAAATATATAATTGTTTTTGTATTAGCTAAAATGTGCATAGAAGAATGAAACGTGCCAGCAAACAATGGTAGATATTACAGACAACGGGATAAGGTGCTGTGAGTATGTAGGTTAAGCCAGATATGCTTGGATAAGCAGGAGTTATAAACATCTGTTTCCCACTTCTGCAAAAAGCAAAAACCAAACCCCAATTAAAAGGTCATAAGGATCAATATGGTTGGGTAAAGGAAGGAAATGTCACAAGTGGGGGAAATAGATAGTAGTGAAGGAAGATATACCTCACAATAGACCACACCAGGATGTGGTGAAATGGCCAAGTAAAACTTGTACTTTGTTAAGCACATGGCCAAATAAGGCAAGAGATAAATAATAGTAATGGGCACCGGGTTTGGAGTAGTGAATCCTACATAATATACGTACTTGCTAAATTCTGGACGTCTATTTCAGGCACCACGCTTGCAAGCGGATAATACACATACTGATTGCTTCAGATCTTGTCTCGGACTGACATTATTGAAGTCAGTGAGCTTCGTTTCTCATATCTGTGACATCTCCAGTTTTGCTTACCTCTCTCTGTAACATCTCCAATGTTGCCTTCTTATCTCTGAAACATCAACAGCCTTCCTGTCCTCTCTCTGTAACATCTCCAGCCTTGCTTTCCAATCCATGTATCATATCGAACTATGCTTTACACTCTCGGTGAAATCCATAGATGTGCTTTCCTATCTCAAGAGCCTGTCCAGCCTCGCTTTCCTATCCCTGTAACATGTCCAGCCTAGTATTTCTGTCTCTGACATCTCCAGCAGTGCGTTCCTATCACAATAACATTCCCAGCCTTGCTTTACAATCTCTGTAAAATTTACAGCCTTGCTTTCGTATCTCTGTAACATCGCCAGCCTTGCTTCCCTTTCTCTGCAACATCTACAGATTTGCTTTTTTATATCTGCAACATCTCCAGCCTTGCTTTCCTATGTCTATAACATCTCCAGCCTTGGTCTGCTTTCCCTGTAACATCGCCAACCTTGCTTTCCTCTCTTTAGCATCTCCAGTCTTGCTTTCTTTACTCTGTAACATATCCAGCATTCCTTTCCTCAGTCTGCAACATCGTCAGCATTGCGTTCCTGTCAAAGGTGATGCCTTGCTTTCCTGTCTCTGTAACATCTGCAATATTGCATTCCTAACACTATAACATTTCCAGCTTTGCTTTTCTATCTCTGTAAAATTTCCAGTCTTGCGTTGTTATCTCTGTAACATCTCCAGCCTTGCTTTCCTCTCTCTGTGAGATCTGCAGCCTTGTTTTCGTACCTATGCAACATCTCCAGCCTTGCATTCCTTTCTCTGTAACATCAGCAGCCTTGCTTTTCTACCTCTGTAACATCTCCAGCCTTGCTTTTCTACCTCTGTAACATCTCCAGCCTTGCATCCCTATATGTGTAACATGGCCAGAATCGCATTCCTCTCACTATAAAATTTCCAGCCTAGCTTTCCTACCTCTGTAAAATTTCCAGCCTTGCACTCTTAACATTGCAACATCTCAGCCTTGCTTTCCTCTCTTTGTAACCTCTCACGACTTGGTTTCCTATCTCTAACATCTCCAGCCATGCATTCCAATCTCTGTGTTATCTTCTGCCTTGTATTCCTATCTCTAGTGCCTGTCCAGCCCTGCTTTCCTGTCTCTGTAACATGGCCAGCCTTGCTTTCCAATCTCTGTAACATCTCCAGCCTTGCTTTCCTATCACTGTAATATCTGCAGCCTTGCTTTTATCTCTGTTTTAACATCTCCAGCCTTGCTTTCCTGTTTCTGTAACGTCTCCAGCCTTGCTTTCCTCTCTCTGTAACCTCTCCAACCTTGCTTTCCTCTCTCTGTAACCTCTCCAACCTTGCTTTCCTATCTCTGCAACATTTCCAGCCTTTCTTTCCTACCTCTGTGATATCTTCAACCTTGCATTCTTATCTCTAGATCCTTGTTTCACTGTCTCTGTAACATTTCTGACATTGTGTTCCTGTCATTATAACATTTCCAGCCTTTCTTTCCTATTCCTGTCAAATTTCCAGCCTTGCTTTCTTATCCCTGCAACATCTCAGACTTTTGCTATCCTTTTTCTACAATATCTTCAACCTTGCTTTCCGATTTATGTATAATATCGAACCATGCTTTCCTATCTCGGTGACATCTGTCGATGTGCTTTCCTAATCCCTAGAGCCTCTTCACCCTTGCTTTCCTATGTCTGTGACATATCCAGCCGATTATTTCTGTCTCTCATATATCCCGCAGTACGTTCCTATCACTTAAGTATTTCCAGCCTTGCTTTCCAGTCTCTGTAAAATTTACAGACTTGAATTAATATCTCCGTAACATCTCCACCCGCGTTTTCTTATTTCTCTCAGATCTCCAGCGAAGTTTTCCTATCTCTGTAACATCTGTAGTTTCGGTTTCCAGTCTCTATAATAGCTCCAGCCTTGCATTACTATCTCTGTAACATCTTAAGCTTGCTTTCTCCTCTGTTAAATCTCCAGCCTTGATTTCCAGTCTATGCAACATCCCCAGCCATGATACCGCTCTCTGTAACATCTCCACCCATGTTTTCTTATTTCTCTAACATTTCAAGCTTTGCTTTCCTATCTCTGTAACATCTCAGCCTTGCTCTCCTTTCTCTGTAACATGAGGAGTCGATGGGCCGAATGGCCTTACTTCCACTCCTATGTCTATACATTTTGGTCTAACATCTCCAGCCTTACTTTCTTATCTGTGCAACATCACCAGCTTTTCTGCCCTCTCTCTGTAAAATCAGGAGCCTTGCTTTCCTTTCTCTGTAACATTTCCAGCCTTGCTCTCCTTTCCGTGTAACATCTCCAGCCTTGCTTTAATTTCTCTGTAACGTATCCAGTCTTCCTTTCCTCAGTCTGCAACATCGCCAGCATTGCATTCCTAACACAACAGCATTTCCAGCTTTGCTTTCCTAGACCATAAGACATAGGAGTGGAAGTAAGGCCATTCGGCCCATCGAGTCCACTCTGCCATTCAATCATGGCTGATGCACAATTCAGCTCCACCTACCAGCGTTCTCCCCGTAGCCCTTAATTCCTCTAGACAACAAGAATCTATCAATCTCGGCCTTGAAGACATTTAGCGTCCCGGCTTCCACTGCACTCCGTGGCAATGAATTCCACTGGCCCACCACTCTCTGGCTGAAGAAATGTCTCCGCATTTCTGTTCTGAAATGACCCCCTCTAATTCTAAGGCTGTGTCCACGGGTCCTAGTCTCCTCGTTTAACGGAAACAATTTCCTAGCATCCACCTTTTCCAAGCCATGTATTATTTTGTACGTCTCTATTCGGTCTCCCCTTAATCTTCTAAACTCCAACGAATACAATCCCAGTATCCTCAGCCGTTCCTCATATGTTAGACTTGTCATTCCAGGGATAATCTGTGTGAATCTCCGCTGGACACGTTCCAGTGCCAGTATGTCCTTCCTGAGGTGTGGGGACCAAAACTGGACACAGTACTCCAAATGGGGCCTAACCAGAGCTTTATAAAGTCTTAGTAGTACATCTCTGCTTTTATATTACAACCCTCTTGAGATAAGAGACAACATTGCATGCGCTTTCTGAATCACGGACTCAACCTGCATGTTTTCCTTTAGAGAATCCTCGACTAGCACTCCCAGATCCCTTTGTGCTTTGGCTTTATTAATTTTCTCACCATTTAGAAAGTAGTCAATGCTTTTATTCTTTTTGCCAAAGTGCAAGACCTCGCACTTGCTCACGTTAAATTCCATCAGCCATTTCCTGGACCACTCTCCCAACCTGTCTAGATCCTTCTGTAGCCTCCCCACTTCCTCAGTACTACCTGCCCGTCCACCTAACTTCGTATCATCGGCAAACTTCGCTAGAATGCGCGCGGTTCCCTCATCCAAATCATTAATATATAATGCGAACAGCTGTGGCCCCAGCACCGAACCCTGCGGGACACCGCTCGTCACCGGCTGCCATTCTGAAAAATAACCTTTTATCCCAACTCTCAGCCTTCTGTTAGACAGCCAATCCTCAATCCATACCAGCAGCTCACCTCGAACACCATGGGCCCTCACCTTGCTCAGCAGCCTCCCGTGTGGCACCTTATCAAAGGCCTTTTGAAAGTCTAGATAGACCACATCCACTGGGTTTCCCTGGTCTAACCTACTTGTTACCTCTTCAAAAAAATCCAACAGGTTTGTCAGGCATGACCTCCCTTTACTAAATCCATGTTGACGTGTTCTAATCAGACTCTGCTCTTCCAAGAATTTAGAAACCTCATCGTTAATAATGGATTCTAGAATTTTACCAACAACCGAGGTTAAGCTGATTGGCCTATAATTTTCCATCTTTTGCCTTGATCCTTTCTTGAAGGGGGTTACAACAGCCATCTTTCAATCATCCGGGACCTTTCCTGACTCCAGTGACTCTTGAAAGATCTCAACCAATGCTTCTGCTATTTCCTCAGCCACCCCTCTCAGAACTCTAGGGTGTATCCCATCGGGGCCAGGAGATTTATCAATTTTAAGACTTTTTAACTTTTCTCTTTCGTAATGGCAACCATACTCAACTCAGCCCCGTGATACCCTTTAATTTTTGGGATATTGCTCATGTCTTCCACTGTGAAAACTGACGCAAAGTACTTGTTAAGTTCTCCTGCTATTTCCTTATCTCCCATCACTAGGCTTCCTGCATCAGTTTGAAGTGGCCCAATGTCTACTTTTGCCTGTCGTTTGTTTCTTATGTACTGAAAGAAACTTTTACTATTATTTCTAATATTACTGGCGAGCCTACCTTCATATTTGATCCTCTCATTTCTTATTACACTCTTTGTTATCCTCTATTTGCTTTTGTATCCTTCCCAATCTTCTGATTTCCCACTGTTCTTAGCCACTTTATAGGATCTCTCTTTTTCTTTAATACATTTCCTGACTTCCTTTGTCAGCCAAGGTTGTCTAATCCGTCCCCGGTTAATCTTTCTTTTCTTGGGAATGAACCTCTGTAGAGTGTCCTCAATTATACCTACAAACTCCTGCCATTTTTGCTCTACTGTCTTCCCGGTTAGCCTCTGCTTCCAGTCTATTTTAGTCAGTTCCTCTCTCATGCCCTCATAATTACCTTTATTCAACTGTAACACCATTACATCCGATTTTGCCTTCTCCCTTTCAAACTCCAGACTGAACTCTACCATATTATGGTCGCTACTTCCTAAGGGTTCCCTTACTTTAAGATCTTTTATAGAGCCTGGTTCATTGCAAAGCACTAGGTCCAGAATAGCCTGCTCTCTTGTGGGCTCCATGACAAGCTGTTCCAAAAAGCCATCCTGTAAGCATTCCATGAATTCCCTTTCTTTAGATCCACTAGCAACATTATTTACCCAGTCCACCTGCATTTTGAAGTCTCCCATGATCAATGTAACCTTGCCTTTCTGACATGCCTTCTCTATTTCCCGGTACATGTTGCGTCCCTGGTCCTGACCACTGTTAGGAGGTCTATACACAACTCCAATTATGTTTTTTTTTTGCCTTTGTGGTTCCTCAATTCCACCCACACAGACTCCCCATCATCCGACGCTATGTCATTCAATACCATAGATTTAATTTTGTTCTTAACTAACAAGGCAACCCCACCCCCTCTGCCCACCTCTGTCTTTTCGATAAGTTGAAAAACCATGGAGGTTTAACTGCCAGTCCTGACCCCCCTGTAACCAAGTATCTGTGATGCCTACTACATCAATCATTCACTATTATCTGTGCCATTAGTTCATCGGCTTTGTTATGAATGCTACGAGCATTCAGGTAAAGTGCCTTAATGCTAACTTCCTTATCATTAGAAATGTTGGAAGTCATATGTCCTAAGTTATCCTTGCTTTTTACTGTATTCTCAGTCTGCCTCAATTTTAAATCCGCCTGGAGACATGCTATCCTGCTGCTTATCTTGCCATTTACCTCCATACTCCCTGTCGCTTTCACTTTCCCTTCCCCCCAACTCAGAAGTTTAAAGTCCTACTGACCACCCTATTTATCCTCTTCGCTAGAACATTGGTACCTGATTGGTTCAGGTGGAGACCGTCCCAACGGTACACATCCCCCCCTGTTCCAAAACTGATGCCAATGCCCCATGAAGTGGAATCCCTCTTTCCCACACCAATCCCTTAGCCACGTGTTTACTTGCCTAATTGTCTTGTCCCTATGCCAATTGGCACGTGGCTCGGGCAGTAATCCGGAGATTATGACCCTTGAGGACCTGTGCTTCAATTTCCTGCCGAGTGCTTCGTAATGCCCAAACAGGTCCTCCACCCTAGTCTTGCCTATGTTGTTGGTACCAACGTGGACCACAACAACTGGATCCTCCCCCTCCCGCTCCAATATCCTTTCAAGCCGGTCGGAGATGTCTCGCACCCTGGTACCGGGCAGGCAACACACCATGCGAGACTCCCGATCCGGCTTGCAAAGGATACTATCTGTCCCCCTAATTATAGAATCCCCTATAACCACTATTTGTCTATTAGCTCCCCCCTCTTGAATGTCCTTCTGCACCATGGTGCCTTGGTCAGTTGGCTCATCCTGTCCAGAGCCCTTTTCCTCATCCGAACAGGGAGCAAGAATCTCGTACCTGTTGGACAAGGTCAAGGGCTGAGGCTCCTCCACTCCTGAACTCCGGTTCCCCCTACCTGCCTCACTTACACTCACACTCTTTTGTGCCTGATCACTCGCTGAATGTGAATTACTTAATCTCCCAGGTGTGACTGCCTCCTGAAACAAAGCGTCCAGGTAACTCTCCCCCTCCCAGATGTGCCGCAGTGTTTGAAGCTCAGATTGCAGATCATCAACTCTGATCCGGAGTTCTTCCAGTGTTAGAAACGAAAATCGCTTCTCAATAATCGCTCTAGACAAATTCAGGAAAACAAAGTTTTATTAACAAGTCTGCAGAGTTGGGCACCCTTGAAAGAAAAAAAGGCGCGCTGAGGCTTACAAAGTCTCCCATTATATACAGTACAAGTCTCTCCCCTCCTTGGCTCTAACGAGCCATGAGGTTCACATTCTTAAAAACATCATTATTCTCCAATTTGCACTCTTATCACAAAGTCTGCAACAAATGTCTTCAGAGTCTCTAAAGTTGTTATTTTTCTCACCCTGTAGTCTTATCAGTCAAAGACTTATTCTTCTCTGTCTGTGCTAGCGGTCTTATCAATCTGTAACAGATGTCTCTCGAGTCGTTTCCCTATCCTGCAGTCTTATCAATCAAGGACTCATCCTTCCCTGCCTGTGTTAATGGTTTCATCAATCAAGGGCCTGTTTGTTTGTTTTTTACTCTGCTCACAAATTGTCAGCATTCTGCACAATTTAAACTAGCCTGCTTGTTTTTACTCTGCTCACAAATTGTCAGCATTCTGCACAATTTAAACTATTCTACTTTTGAGTATAAAAAATGTTCTAGAAAAGAAACAACAGTTTTGTCTTTTATTATAGATCAGTCTGTGGTCCAGGCACATCTTAAAGTTTAAACCGAAATTACCTCTCACATCCAGCAACCAACACTTGCTGCAGATGTGGTCACTGCCGTTCACAATGGGATCAGCCAGCTCCCACATCATACAGCAACAACACATCACCTGCCCAGCCATCTCTGCTGAGTGAGTTAATTACTTACTTTGTACAAGTATGAGTTAGAATAGCTTCTGACACCTCTCTGCTATGGTTTTCTTGACCCTAAATAAGGACTTGATGTATACACACAAAAAAACGAAGTAAATTTTTAACTAGTCCCTGGTAAAGAAATAAAAATCCTTACCTTAAAAGAAAAAGCAGAGTAGTTAAGAAGGTTAGAGGAGGAGGGTGGGTGGGAGATACTACAGGTGTAGAATCTCGGGTTTAGCCATCTCCTCCTCCTGACTAATATACTCACTTTTCCTTCCCGGCTGCCCCTCTGCTTGCCGTCACTTCCTCTGCTGCTCCCGCTCTTTCTGTGGAGAGAGAGTAAAAAAAAACACACCGCTGCCCGCTACAGGTAAGCAATTTTAAAACAAACTGTCTTACCTTTGCTGTAGTCTCCCGGGTTCGCTTTTACTTCGACGCTGCTCCCACTCAAAATCTTCTGCTGTGAGTTAAGATATAGAATTTAGTTGAATCTTTATCCTCATCACTCCAACTATTTCAAACAAAATTATGAATCTATCTCTATCGTAGAGATGGAAACTTCCTTCAGCTCTGACTATTGCAGGGAACGACGCAAAGAACATTATCCAGGCCGACGTGGAACTCAAATGTTGCAGTGAAAGCCATCTAAACCTAATCCAATACTAATTACGAACAAGCTTAATTAATAAAACATACAGAGGAACATCGTATAAAAGTCGACTTCAGCTCCATATCCAAAATAAAATTTGTGGCTCCCTCGTAAAAACGAACTCAACTGCATCACGCTGTAAATTCACCAAAATAGGGGAAAAAAAGAATGGAATTCTCGATGCTTTCCCAGTGAACAACATCTGAAAAACAGGATAAATTCAAGGCTTAGTTGTGAACTTCATAAACGATGATGGTGAGAATGGGAGGGATGGAGTTTGGAGGGAATGGTAAATAATGTTGTGGATGATACAAAGATGATATGGTGGTTCACAGTGAGGAGGAACGTGTGAGGGTACAGGAGGGTATAAACCGGTTCTTCAGGTGGACAGATCAATCGCTGATGAAATTTACTCGAAGGCTCAATAATAAGGAAATAATTCATTGAACTGAATTCATTGAAATAATACACTTTTTTTTCAATTCCACTCGTCATTGTGCTCTAACACAGACATATTTTCCTAATATGATTCAAAGACCAATATTTGACCGTTCCTTGACATGCCTAGACCTATAGAAAGAATTAAAAGGGACTTACCTGGGGACTCGGGCCTCCATTTTCTGAGAGGTGTGAGGGAGGAGCGAACGACTTCTGGGAAGTTATATATTGGTGTGGTTGCGTTACTCGAAACACTACACGGGTAGTGTCTCCCACCCATCTCCTCCTCTGACCAAAAACAAAACTTCTGTGCGCCAGCTTGGTAAGGTAGTGAGTTTATTTTTTATTCCTTATTTTTCAACAGTCTCTTTAGGAATTTAGAATCATGGGAATAGAGGTGAGGGCAGTTGAATGTTCCTCCTGCAGAATGTGGGAGGTAAGAGGCACCACTCGCATCCCTGCTGATGACATCTGCAGGAAGTGCACCCAACTCCAGCTCCTCGAAAACCGCGTTCGGTAATCGGAGCTGGAGCTGCATGAACTTCGGATCATTCGGGAGGTAAATGGAGTTATTGAGAGGAGTTACAGGGAGGTAGTCACTCCTCAGGTACAAGAAAAAGGTAAATGGGTTACAGTCAGGGGATGGAAAGGGAACCGGCAGGCAGTGCAGGGATCACCTGTGGCAATCCACCTCAACAATAAGTATACCATTTTGGATACTGTTGGGGGGGCTTCCCAGGGGAAAGCAGTGGGGCACGGGGCTCTGGCACAGAGTCTGTCCCTGCTGCTCAGAAGGGAAGGAGAAGAGGAGCAGAGCAGTTGTCATTGGGGACTCCATAGTTAGGGGGACAGATAGGAGGTTCTGTTGGGACGAGAAAGACTCACGGTTGGTGTGTTGCCTCCCAGGTACCGGGGTTCTTGATGTCTCTGATCGTATTTTTGGGATCCTTAAAGGGGAGGGGGAACAGCCCCAAGTTGTGGTCCACATCGGCACGAACGACATAGGTAGGAAGAGAGATGGGGATTTAAGGCAGAAATTCAGGGAGCGAGGATGGAAGCTTAGAGCTAGGATGAACAGAGTTGTCTCTGGTTTGTTGCCCGTACCACGTGCTAGTAAGGCGGGGACCAAGGAGAAAGAGGAATTGAACATGTGGCTACAGGGATGGTGCGGGACGGAGGGTTTTGGCTTCTTGGATAATTGGGGCTCTTTCTAGGGTACGTGGGACCTCTACAAGCAGAATGGACTTCATCTGAACCAGAGGGGTACCTATATCTTGTGCGGGGGGGAGGAATTCACTAAGACTATCGTTGGGTTTAAGCTAATCCAGCTGGCAGATGGGAACCAAAATTGTAGTTTGAGTATAGAAAAGGTTGAGTGTAGGGAGGTCCAAAATCAAGTTTCAGGGATGCAAGATGGCACCGACAAGCAAGAAGTTGGTTTGAAGTGTGTCTACTTCAATGCCAGGAGCATCCAGAATAAGGTGGGTTAACGTGCACCATGGGTTGGTACCTGGGACTTCATTGTTGTGGGCAATTCGGAGACATGGTTAGAGCAGGGACAGGAATGGCTGTTGCGGTTTCGAGGATTTAGATCTTTCAGTAAGAACAGAGAAGATGGTAAAAGAGGGGAGGTGCGGCATTGTTAGTCAAAGACAGTATTACAGTCGCAGAAAGGATGTTTGGGGAATCGTCAACTGAGTTAGAATGGGCTGAGGTTAGAAACAGGAAAGGAGATGTCATCCTGTTGGGAGTTTTCTATAGACTTCCGAATAGTTCCAGAGATGTAGCGGACGGGATAGTAAAGATGATTCTTGATAGGAGTGAGAGAGACAGCGTAGTTGTCATGGGGACTTCAACTTTGCAAATATTGACTGGAACACTGTAGTACGAGTAATATAGATGGGTCAGTTTTTGTCCAGTGTGTGCAGGAGGGCTTCTTGCTAGTGTATGCAGACAGGCCAACAAGGGGCGAAGCCACATTAGATTTACTAATGGGTAATGAACCCGGCCAGGTGTTAGTAAAGGACATAGGTGAGCACTTTGGTGATAGCGATCACAATTCTGTGATGTTTTCTTTAGTGATTGAAAGGGATAGATGTATACCACTGGGCAAGAGTTACGGCTGGGAGAAAGGCAATTACGATGAGATTAGGCAAGATTTAGGAAGCATAAGATGGAGAAGGAAACTGCCGGGGATGGAAACATTAGAAAAGTGGAGCTTATTCAAGGAACAGCTCCTGAGTGTCCAAGATAAGTACACAGAACATAGAACAATACAGCACAGAACAGGCCCTTCAGCCCACGATGTTGTGCCGAACATTTGCCCTAACTTAAGCACCCATCCATGTACCTATCCAATTGCCGCTTAAAGGTCACCAATGATTCTGACTCTGTCACTCCCACAGGCAGCGCATTCCATGCCCCCACCACTCTCTGGGTAAAGAACCTACCCCTGACATCCCCCCATACCTTCCACCCTTAACCTTAAATTTACGTCCCCTGGTAAATCTTCTCTGCACCCTCTCCAAAGCTTTCACATCTTTCCTAAAGTGAGGCGACCAGAACTGCACACAATACTCCAAATGTGGACTAACCAAGGTCCTGTACAGCTGCAACATCACTTCACGACTCTTCAATTCAATCCTTCTGCTAATGAACGCTAATACACAATAAGCCTTCTTAAAGATCTATCCACCTGAGTGGCAACTTTCAAAGAGCTATGAACATAGAAACCAAGATCCCTCTGCTCCTCCACCTTACTAAGAACCCTACTGTTAACCCTGTATTCCGCATTCTTATTTGTCCTTCCAAAATGGACAAGCTCACACTTGACAGGGTTGAACTCCATCTGCCACTCCTCAGCCCAGCTCTGCATCATATCTAAGTCCCTTTGCAGCCGACAACAGCCCTCCTCACTATCCACAACCCCACCAATCTTCGTATCATCTGCAAATTTACTGACCCACCCTTTGACTCCCTCTTCCAAGTCATTAATAAAAATTACAAACAGCAGAGGACTCAGGAGTGATTCCTGTGGAACTCCACTTGTAACTGGGATCCAGGCTGAATATTTCCCATCTACCACAACTCTCTGACTTCAACCGGTTAGCCAGTTTTATATCCAACTGGCCAAATTTCCCTCTATCCCATGCCTCCTGACTTTCTGCATGGAGAACCTTATCAAATGCCTTATTAAAATCCATGTACACTACATCACTGCTCTACCCTCATCCACATGCTTGGTCACCTCCTCAAAGAATTCAATAAGACTTGTAAGGCAAGACCTACCTCTCACAAATCCGTGCTGGCTGTCCCTAATCAAGCAGCGTCTTTCCAGATACTCATAAATCCTATCCCTCAGTACCATTTCCATTACTTTGTCTACCACAGAAGTAAGACTAACAGGCCTGTAATTCCCGGGGTTATCCCTATTCCCTTTTTTGAACAGGGGCACAACATTTGCCACTCTCTAGGCCCCTGGTACCACACCCGTTGACAGTGAAGACGAAAAGATCATTGCCAACGACTCTGCAATTTTCTCTCTTGCTGCCCACATAATCCTAGGATATATCCCATCAGGCCCGGGGGACTTGTCTATCCTCAAGTTGTTCAAAATGCTCTACACATCTTCCTTCCTAACAAGTATCTCCTCTAGCTGACTAGTCCGTTTCATACTCTCCTCTTCAACAATACGGTCCCTATCAGGCAGGAAGGAAGCTGTAGTGCGCGGGAGCCGTGGTTTCCGAAGGGAGTGGAATCTCTGTTTAAGAGGAAGAAGAAGGCTTATGTTAGGATGAGATGTGAAGGCTCAGTTAGGGTGCTTGAGGGTTACAAGGTAGCCAGGAAAGACCTAAAGAGAGAGCTCAGAAGAGCCAGGAGGAGACATGAGAAGCTGTTGGCGTATAAGTTCAGGGTAACACTTAAGGCTTTCTATCGGTATTTAAGGAATAAAAGAATAACGAGAGTAAGATTAGGGCCAATCACGGATAATAGTGGGAGGTTGTGTGTGGAGTCACAGGAGACAGGGAAAGCACTAAATGAATATTTTTCGACAGTATTCAGTCTAGGAAACGACAATGTTGTCGAGGCAAATAGAGAGGTGTGATTGAGACTAGGTGTGATTGAGGTTCAAAAGGAAGAGGTATTAGAAATCCTGCAGAGTATGAAAATAGATAAGTTCCCTGAGCCGGATGGGATTTATCCTGGGAACCTCTGGGAAGCCAGGGAGGAGATTGCGAGCAGAAGACTCGAGGATAGCAAATCTGGTTCCCCTGTTCAAGAAGGGGAGTCGTGACAACTCTGGTAATTATAGACCAGTGAGCCTTACTTCAGTTGTTGGTAAAGTGTTGGAAAACTTTATAAGAGCTTGAGTTATAATCATCCAGAAAAGAATAATTTGATTAGGGATAGTCAGCACGGTTTTGTGAAGGGTAGGTCGTGCCTCACAAACCTTATTGAGTTCTTTGAGAAAGTGACCAGACAGGAAAAATAAAAGCAAAACGGTTGATGTGGTGTATATGGATTTCAGCAATCGTTCAATAAATTTCCCCACAGTAGGCTATTGTCCAAAATGCGGAGTAATGGGATCGTGAGAGATATAGCAATTTGGATCAGTAATTGGCTTGCTGAAGAAAGACAGAGCGTGGTAGTTGATGGGAAATGTTCATCCTAGAGTCCTGTTACTAGTGGTGTACCGCAAGTGTCGGTGTTGGGTCCACTGCTGTTCGTCATTTTTATAAACGACCTGGATAAGGGCGTAGAAGGGTGGTTTAGTCAATTTGCAGGTGACACTAAGGTCGGTAGATTTGTGGATAGTGGATAGTGACGAAGTACGTTGTAGGTTACAGAGAGACATAGATAAGCTGCAGAGCTGGCCTGAGAGGTGGCAAATGGAATTTAGTGTGGACAAATGTGAGGTGAGTCACCTTGGTTCGAATAAACGGAATGCAAAGTAATGGACTAATGGTAAGATTCTTGGTCGTGTAGATGAGTAGAGAGATCGAGGTACACAGATCCATGAAATTTGCCACCTAGGTTGACAGGGTTGTTAAGAAGGTATAGAGTGCTTTAGCTTTTATTAATAGAATAATCGAAATCTGGAACCATGAGGTTATGCTACAGCTGTAAAGAATTCTTATTGTGTACTTGGAGTATTGTGTACTATTCAGGTCACCACATTATGAGGAGGATGTGGAAACCTTGGAAATGGTGCAAAGGAGATTTAATAGGATGTTGCCTGGTATGGAGGGTAGGTCTTACGAAGAAAGTCTGATGGACTTGAGGCTGTTTTCATTGGAGAGAAGAATGTTCAGAGTTGACATAATAGAAACATATAAAATGATCAGAGGGTTAGATAAGGTGGACAGGGAGAGCCTTTTTCCAAGTATGATAACGGCGAGCGCGAGGGGGACTAGCTTTAAATTAAGGAGTGATAGATATAGGACAGATGTCAGAGGTAATTTCTTTACTCAGAGAGTAGTAAGGTTATGGAATGCTTTGCCTCCAACGGTAGTAGATTCGCCAAATTTAAGTCGTTATTGGACAAGCATATGGACGTAGTGTAGGTGAGATGGGCTTCATATGGAATAGTGTAGATTAGATGGGTGTCAGATTGGTATGACAGGTCAGCGCAACATCCAGGGCCGAAGGGTCTGTACTGCACTGTTATGTTCTGTGTTCTATGTTCTATGACTTATATTCACTTCACATCTTCCTTTTCTAACCAATTCAATGTTTGTTTTTTCCCACAATACCTTCAACACATTTTTCATAAGATATAGATTATGGACACTTTCTAACAGAATTGATAACATAATATTTTTACTGAATATCTAACCTATAAATTTGCAACAATGCTGAACTGTTTAGTTGTCCCATCACCCAGCTCCCACAACTGCAGTTGCAGCAAATAGTCATTAAATCTCAAATGAATTGCCAAGTCTTTACTTCTGATCTAAGTGGCCATTTGTCCCTTTATTATGAAATGAGCATATTAATTACGGACTGACTGTAACATTTTGATGTGGATTACTCCAGGCAATTAATCATCAGGAGGTAAGAACAGGGATAGGCCAGCTGGTTGCCAGGCCTGCTGTGGGAATCAACAAGGCCTGACTGTGGTCTTGTTCCAGACATACAGAGCAACCTGCATCTCCCTCAACCAAACCTCTCGACTCCTGTGACCCCAGCCACCAACGGTGAATAAAATCCAAAGAACTGTAGAAGGTGCAACACAAGAAAATAGAAATTATGAGCGGCGGTATGAAATTAAACTGTGCAGTGAACCACATTAAACACCATCTGCCAGATATAGCAATCCGCCCCATTTTCTAACCCTACCATTATTCATCTGTAAACTCTTTAGATCCTTGTTACAGTTGAAACTTTATTGCTGGAACAGCACAGCAGGTCAGGCAGCATCCAGGGAACAGGAGATTCGACGTTTCGGGCACAGGCCCTTCTTCAGGAATCCTTGTTACAGCCTGTTTTACCACCTAGTTTAATGCCATCTATGAATTTAGTTGCTACACTATGTCTCTCCTTCCAGCTCATTTGGGCAGATTGTAAACAATTGAGGTCTGAGAACTGAACCCTGCAGCACCTCACTAGTTTCAGTTCGCCAGGGAAAGACCATTTATCCCGATGCTCTGCTTTCTGTTAGTCAGTCAATCCTCTATCCAATTCAATACTCTACCCTTAACCCCTTGGTTCTAACCGCCGAGATCAGTCCTTCAAGCAGCACCTTGTCAAATGCCTTCTGAAGTTCAGATGTACAGCAGTTGCTGCATCCCCATTATCCACCTTGCTGCTTACATTCTAAAAGAAGTCTAGCAGGTTTGTCAAGCATAACCTGCCCATCATGAAACTGTGCTGACACTGGTGAATTGTTCTTTGTTTTTCCAAGTGTTCAGTTATGTCCTACTTTATGGTTGACTGAAGAAACTTCCCCACTACAGAGGTTAAACTCACTGGTCGACAGTTTGTTTATTTTTGCCTATCTCCTGTTTTATGTACGAGTATTACATTATTAATTTTTCAAGATATTGGTATGGTTCCAGAATTCAAGGTTTTTTTCAATATCCTAACTAACACATCCACTATCTCTGCTGTTACATCCTTTAATATGATAGACTGCAGGCTAAGGGTCTGACCTGCCTATAATCCCATCAATGTACTTAATATCTTCTTCCTTGTCATCGTACTTCTATCATGATCCTTTGCAGTTGTTTTAAATTTTGGGAAGAAATTATCTTGCACTGTGAATACAGAAAGTGTTGGTTTTGCCTCTGCCATTTCTGAGTTTCCCATTATTACCTCGCCATTTTCATCCTATCAGAGGCCAACATTTACTTTCGGCATTTTTAAACCTTTTGCTAATCAGAGAAGTGTTCTTTATCATTTCTTATGTTTTCTCCTCATTTTCCCTCATAGCCATTTTGATTATGTTTTTAGTAACTGTTTGCTGACAATTAAAGTGATTTTCTTTAATTCCTGAAAGGATGAGGGTGTCGCTGGTTAAACAGCACTCATTGTCTGTCCCTAATTGCCCAGAGGGCAGATAAGCGTCAACCAAATTTGTGTGGGTTTGAAGTCACATGTAGGTCAGACCAGGTAGGGTGGTGTTTTCCGGTCATAAAAGACATTCATGACCGGTGTCATGGGTGTTTCCAACCATGACAAATGGATTCATTACCATCAATAGACTCTTAATTCCAGGTTCATATTGGATTCAAATTCCACCATCTGCTGTGGTGGCATTTGAAGCCATATCCCCAGAACATTATCTGGATTAGCAGTCACTGATAACACGACCAGGCAAGAACCTTCATATTATTGCTGACTTCCTTGTTAAGACATGGATTGCTTTTCAACTTTTTACAATTCCTCTTCCACTCAGGATTAAACTTTATTTGAGTGGTTTTGACTATGTCCCGAAGTTGTTGCCACTCTTCTTCAAATGTCTTGCACTTTAATCTTTCTGACATGTCCACTCAGGCCAAGCCCTTTCTCAGGCCAGTAAAATTATCATTGCCCAACACTAAACCTCTCCTATGTGACTCTGTCTTCTCTTTTACAGTCTGAATGTGCAATTCCAAGATGTTGTGGTCACTATTTCTAAGATGATCCTGATACTACAATATGATTTTTCACTCCTTCCTCATTACGTAATGCCAAACCCAGTTCTCTGTTTGGTTCCATTACATGTTAATCAAAGAAATAATCCATCATATATTCGACGAATCGTTCTTTGAGACTCCCCTTGCCAAATTGATTAATCCAAGCAAATTGCATGCTTACATTCCCATAATCACTTTTGTGCTCTTGTCTCAAGCCATCGTTATTTCCTGGTTCATGCTATTCCCTACTTTGAAAGTAATTTGTTGGGGGTGGGGGGGGGGGGCGGGGGGGACAGGTTTTGGGCTGGAAATTCTCCTACCAATAGGTTTCTTTCAACGTGTTTTATTTCAAACCAGACTGATTCATCAGTTTTATCACACGTACTAATATCATTTCTTAATACTGCCTTGACATAATCCTTAACCAATACAGGCACTCCACCTGCTGTTCCTTCTTGTGTAAATACTGAGTAGCCTTGCGCATTTAACACCCCAGTCCTGACCTTCGTGTAACTACATTTCAGTCATGCCCACCATGCCGTACCTATTTATACCTGTTTGCGCTATCAGCTCATTCAATTTACTCCAAATACTGCACACATTTAGTTAAAAAAACATTTTAACATAAGTTCTATCGATTTATCTTTCTCTTTTAATACTTGTGTGCACAGGCGCTCCATCCTTACTTATTGATCCCTGATAATAGTGAGCCTATCTTTTATTCCAAATTGCAACTCACATTTTTAAAACTGTTGTGATGAGTTCCCTTAGCATGTTTATTTGACAAACCTTTACTTTCTGTTCATTTTATGTTCTGCTGCTTTGGTTCCCATCCTCCTCGATCATTAGCTTAAATCCAGTTCCCACGTGCACTGAACGCGATCGGAATCATCCAAAAATCAGAAACCCTCCTTCCAAACTAGCTCTTGCCACATATTCAACTCGACTATCTTCCTCTTCCTTATCTCACTTCCAGATGCCCGGGAGTAATCCCAAGAATATAATCCTGGAGATCCTGCTTTTAAACTCACTCCTAACTCCTCTAACTCCCTTTGCAGGACCTTTCGCTCTTCTTACCTATGTCATTGCTGGCAATGTGAACCACGACCGCTGGCTGTTTACCCTCTCACTTCAATATGCCCTGAGCATGCTCGAAGACATTCTTGATCCTGGCACCCACCACCCTTCTTATGAACAAATCATTGAATCATAGAATCCCAACGGTGAGAAAACAGGCCATTTCAAACAGCACGTCCACGCTGACCCTTTGGAAAGTATATGGACCGGAAAGCTGGACAATCTTTCAGAGCCTAGAGAGACAGGAACAGCAATAGAACCTGAAGACACTAATACAGATAGGGAGTATTGCAGACACTGGAGGAGGTTTCTGCTTTAGGGATGGTTGTAGGGGAGTGTAACGTTTACACAGATAGGGGTCTAAGAGCTGGAGAAGGTTATGGAGATGATTAGATTCGTGGGCAGACTGGAGGATCTTACATTGACAGGGCGTATGATAGCGACAGGAGATAGCCAGTCTTGTAGAAACTGATCGGGAGAGTCACAAGCATTGGAGTTGGTTCCACAGATCGGGGCTTTTACATGGTCCTGAGAGGATTACGCAGATAGGGAGGTTTGTAGGATGTCCACATTTTCAGAGTATTTCGGGAATGGAAAATGTTACACAGTTAAGGAGGGATGTTGGAGCTGTGCGGGTTCACAGAGACCGGAGGTTTGAAGGGTTTGGGGCTAATTATGGATTGAGGGATATATTTACGCAGAGGGACAGTTTAGATTAGATTCCCTACAGCATGGGAACGGGTATTCTGCCCAACAAGTCCACACCAACTCTCCAAAGAGTAACTCACCCAGACCCACTTCTCTCTGACAATGCACCTAACACTATGGACAATTTAGCACGGCCAATTCACCTGACCTGCACATCTTTGGACTGTGAGAGGAAACCGGTGCACCCGGAGGAACCCATGCAGACACAGGGAGAATGTGCAAACTCCATGCAGACAGTCACCAAACACTGGAATCGAACCTTGGTCCCTGGCGCTGTGAGGCACCATTGCTCACCACTGAGCCACGGTGCTGCCCAAATTGCAGAATTACATAAAGAGAGAGTGTTTGAGGTGCTGGGAGGACTGTAGGGAGTGGATGAGCAAACAGAAATGTGGAGTCCTGTTGTAGCTTGAAAAGGGTCTGGAGGTGTTTATACAGATAAGGAGCTCGGTAGGGATGGGAGAAGGTTACTGTGGTCGTGTGGTGCTATAGGCCAGGAGGCAGGAGTGTGATCGGGCCTGCAGAAGGTTACAGTGATATCATGTTCTCCTGGGGCTTGAGGAAGGTACACAGGTGGGTATTTTGCTCCAGGCTGGAGGATTTTACAGAGACGGGGTTACTGTAAGTATTGTGCAAGACTGCAGAAATATGGATTATTGTACTGAGTGCAGGATGGGATTATTGTACTGAGTGCGGGATGGGATTATTGTACTGAGTGCGGGATGGGATTATTGTACTGAGTGCAGAATGGGATTATTGTACTGAGTGCGGGATGGGATTATTGTACTGAGTGCAGGATGAGATTATTGTACTGAGTGCGGGATGGGATTATTGTACTGAGTGCGGAATGGGATTATTGTACTGAGTGCAGAATGGAATTATTGTACTGAGTGCGGGATGGGATTATTGTACTGAGTGCGGGATGGGATTATTGTACTGAGTGCTGGATGGGATTATTGTACTGAGTGCAGGATGGGATTATTGTACTGAGTGCGGGATGGGATTATTGTGCTCAGTGTAGGCTGGGATTATTGTACTGAGTGCGGGATGGGATTATTGTACTGGGTGCAGGATGGGATTATTGTACTGACTGCAGGATGGGATTATTGTACTGAGTGCAGGATGGGATTATTGTACTGAATGCAGGATGGGATTATTGCACTGAGTGCGGGATGGGATAATTGTACTGAGTGTGGGATTGGATTATTGTACTGAGTGCAGGATGGGATTATTGTCCTGAGTGCGGGATGGGATTATTATACTGAGTGCGGGATGGGATTATTGTACTGAGTGCGGGATGGGATTATTGTACTGAGTGCGGGATGCGATTATTGTACTGAGTGCGGGATGGGATTATTGTAGTGAGTGCAGGATGGGATTATTGTACTGAGTGCAGGATGGGATTATTGTACTGAGTGGGGGATGGGATTATTGTACTGAGTACAGGATGGGATTATTGTACTGAGAGCAGGATGGGATTATTGTACTGAGTGTGGGATAGGATTATTGTACTGAGTGCGGGATGGGATTATTGTACTGAGTGCAGGATGGGATTATTGTACTGAGAGCAGGATGGGATTATTGTACTGAGTGCAGGATGGGATTATTGTACATGAAAGAAGTGAAACTATCACTGTATTCTAACAGATGAAAGGGTTAACAGACAATCCATTTTTCAATGTATAATTTCAGTTACATTACACTGTAAATATTTGCGATAAATTCTGTGTGTGAGGATTGAGCCCTCCACTATCACCTGATGAATGAGTGTCGCTCCGAAAGCTAGTGTGCTTCCAATTAAACCTCGAGGTAAAAACAATGACTGCAGATGCTGGAAACCAGATTCTGGATCAGTGGTGCTGGAAGAGCACAGCAATTCAGGCAGCATCCGAGGACAGGCAAAATCGACGTTTCGGGAAGGGCTTTTGCCCGAAACGTCGATTTTGCCTGTCCTCGGATGCTGCCTGAATTGCTGTGCTCTTCCAGCACCACTGATCCAGAATTCCAATTAAACCTGTTGGACTAAAGCCTGGTGTTGTGAGATTTTTATCCTTGAGGGAGACCTGCTTTCCCCTCTGTTTTACTGATCCTCACTAAGACAGCACAGGCCTGGATTGCTAACTGTCAACTTCCTATATTGACACAGGAAGGCTCAGTACAGCAGAGATGAAAATTAACAAAAGGGTGTGGATTGAGCCTGGGACAAATATTGCTCTGTGTTCGTTCTTCAACACTGTATCTATGTCATGTCTTCTGGACCATAGTTCAATCCCTTAAATACATTCAGCTCTGTTCACTGTGAGTGATCTTACCTAACTGCAGGATTTACTGAAGGCTCCAGATCTCACTCTCCATCTCTCCCTGGCTGACAAACTGTCTTCAGTGTGGTGATGGACGAAACAGCAGTTGGGAATTCTGCTGAGTCAGGATCATCCTGAGCACCTACAGAAGACAGAGGATCAGACAGAATGGGAAATTAGACTGATGCAGTGAGGATTACACATGAAGAAAGCCACTGAGTCCCACAGAGATCTGAAAAATCCCAGTATCCATCCATGGTCTGTGCTGCTGCGTCTCTCTGGAGTGGAGAATTCTGTTGGCTCAGGATCTGGAGTAGCTGCAAAAGGTGCAGTCGGCGGCAGCAATTAGACCCTCACAGTGACAGATGCCACATGGAGAGAGACTGTGTGATATCACCAGAGTGCAGGATGGTATCACGATCAAACCATGGTCACGAAGAAGGTGCACTGGGATCGGTACGCATGGATGAGCGAGCTATCAGTGGGCCAGGCAATGGCCTAGTGTTACTCTCACTCAACTGTTCATCCAGAATTTAATGCTGGTAGCATCTGACTGCTTAATACCCTTTAAGTAAGGAAATCTGTTATGGGCTGCTGGTCTGGCCTACATAGGGATCCAGACCCAGAGCAAGGAGGTTGACTCAACTGCCCCCAGGAATGACCTAGTAAGCCACTCAGCTCAAGGGCAGCTCGGGGGTGGGCATGAAATGCTGGCCAGCCAGAGACAGCAACATCCTACGAGTGAATTAAAAACAACCGTGCTGGGAGAATTGGCCTGGCCAATCATATCGGCAGGTTTATGGACAGGGCTTTAAATTGACAGAGAGGATGCAGGGACAGGGTTCAGGTGAACCCTGTCCAAATATAAAAGATGACGCATCAGAACAGCATGGGGATGTGACTGAAGACAAGCAGAAGGGAACAGGAAGGCACAGAGTTTAACTAAAACTGTACATCAGTGAATTAGGCTATGACAGGACATTCTGGGAAAAAAAAGTCAATTACAGTTTTTTTTTGGAATTGTCAAAGTATCAGCAATAACTTGTGACACAGGGATAAATATGATTTGGTCACCAGAAATATGTGGTTACTGCAGAAACTGTGCTGTACTGTGTTCCAAACAGGGAGGGTTACAATGGCAGGGAGAGGTTACAGGAGGCTGGAGAGGATGGAATCGGAAAGAATAGACACAATTAGAAAGGTTTGCTCGGAGTGCCAGCGGTAACAGAAACACCAATGGCCTGATCTGAAGCAGATGACCCAGACTGGGATGGATGTGGGGTTTGGAGGTGGTTTCACAGGGAGGGAGGACAATAGAGGCCACAGGAGGTTACAGAAATGCAGAGAGCTGTATGGCCTGCAGGAGTTCATGGAGATGGGGAGGTTGGGAGGGATGGTCCAGTTTACAGGGATAAGGATGTTGGTCGAATGGAGTAGTTTACCCAGTCAGGAATGTATTAGGCGAACTTTACAGTGATAAAGTGGGTTGTATAGATTGGAGGAACAAATAAAGATATGGAGGGTAGTCATGGCTGAAGATGTTTACAGATACAGGAAAGTTTAGGCTCTGCAGATTATTTAGATATGGAGGTTGTGGAGTCCGACAGATTTTCCAGAAGGGCAGTAATTTTAGTTGGAAAACAGTTACACAGATGAGGGAGCATTAGTAACTATCTCCAGAATGGTCAAAATTGGAAGGGTTGTAGGGGATTTTCCCTCCACACTAACAGGGACATACTAGATTATTGAGAACACTCTTTGAAAAACCTCCCATTTGCCAGTTATTCCTTTTCCTTCAAACATACCGACCTATGATTTGGACGTGCCGGTGTTGGACTGGGGTGGGCAAAGTTAAACACCACACAACACCAGCTACAGGAGCAATCGGTCTATTTAGAGGCACTAGTTTTCGAAGTGCTGCTTCTTCATCAGGTGGTTGTGGATCACAGTCATAAGACACAGAATTTATAGCAACAGGATGGCAGTGTCATGGAATGAAATATTAAACAGGTTTTGATTAAGTCTTTAATCTTTTAGAATGATCATCAGAGCATGTAAATCAAGCGCTTCCAAACACAGAGGGTCCTCGATTATCCAAACATCAATTATCTGAATATCGGATTATCCAAAGGAGATCTCGAGGTCCCGATAGAAACATTATATCAAAGAGCTTATTCAACCCTGATTGTGTTTTTTTTTTGTTCACACTGATTAAAACAGATCTCGGCTCGCAGAAATCCTGTCGAGAACAGTCCTGGACATTGAGGCCTGGTACCATCTCCAAATGACTGACCTCCCACCCTCTCTGGCTCTCCCCACACTTAGCCTAGAATTCTACATAGGAGTTAATCCTAACCCCCCGCTTCCCTAGATATTCTCTCGAACATTGTCCTGTACAGTGCAGAGGTGGAACTTTTCGCAATGTTGCAGTAAAAAGTTGTGTGCGTAGCTATGTGTGCATGTGCGTGTGCATGCGCTATTAGAGACTTAATCTACCAAAGGCAGCAGCTGTCTTACTGTTGGTGTCCACTCCGGCTGCCCAGGAAGGGGAGGAGATGACGGGTGCAGGGGCGCACAAGTGGCGGGACAGCCGGCGGTATGGGCGCAAACGGTGGGTGGGGCGGGCGGGGTGGCAGTGTTGGACAGGTTTGGGACTGGAGGGGCACTGTTGGAGGCGGACGTGGGCAGTGTTTGACAGGTTTTGGGCGGGCTCAGTGTGGTGTTGGATAGGTTTGGGGGCAGGGGCAGGTGCCGAGTGGAGGGTGGCTTTGGACGGTTTTGATGGCGGGGGCAGGCTGGGTCGCTGTTGGATGAGTTTGGGTCTGGCGGGCAGGGCGACCTTGAGGGGTGGGTGATGATGGGGTTGAAGGGTATGGGAGCGAGCAGCGGGGTGTTTTGGGGGGCTGGCGGGGCAAGAGGGCTCACGCATGGTTTGGTGCTGCCTAGTCACCTCAACGGGGACTAGACATTACCGAAAACTCCAAGCCCGAGAGGAAAGGCATTGAATGGATTAATTGAATCATCAATTATCTGAATGAACTATTGCCTGCCCATCTCGTTCAGATAATCGAGGTTCCTGTGTAAACCAGCTGGATGATAACCTGGTGTTGTGTGATTGTTACCTTCACCCTGCTCGATCCTTCTGAATGTCCCCAATATTGGCCCTGTTCCAGTTTAAGACCTTAATCTGTGGACTTGTCTGATCTTTCTCCTTAACTATATGCAAACAAAGACAGTTGTGGTCGCTGGACCCAAAGTGCTCTCAGACTGACACTTCAGTCACTTGCCTGACCTCGGTTTCTGAGGGGAGGTCCAGTGTTGCATCCGCCTGAGTAGCGTAGAGCCTTCTACACCTTGGTTTAGGAAACTTTCTTCGACATATTTGACAAATTCCACCCCATATGGTCCTTTTACACTCTGGGTGACCCAGTCAATCTAGGGGAAGTTAAAATCTCCAACCAATGCTACTCTATTATTTTTATAGGTACTTGCAATCTCACTACACATTTTCTCCTCTCGTACCCGCTGGCTATTTGGGGGTCTAATACACGATCCCAGCAGATTCACCATCCATTTTTTGTTTCTAACTTTTAACTATATGGCCTCATTTGAGGACCGCTTAACAATATTGTCTCTAAGCAGTATTGTAATGTCGTCCCTAATCAAAGGGACAACTCCCCCTCCTCACCTACTTGTCCTTCTGTCACACCTGTAGCTTCTGTATCCTGGAACACTGAACTGCCAGTCCTGCCCTTCTCTCAGCCATGTTTCTGTTCTGGCTATAATATCCCAGTCCTCAGAGCTAATCCATGGTTTGAACTTATCTGCCTTACCAGTCAGGCTTTGTGCGTTGTAATTAATGCCTTTTAAACTAGAAGTCTTTTCCCTCCCTATACTGTGCCCGGATATCCTGGATAGGAAACTTGCTCTTGATGGCTGATGCATTTTCCCCTGACTAGTTGATGGCCCCTGTCTTATTCAGAGTCTCAACTCCCTGCCAAACTAGTTTAAATGCTGCCCGGGTAACACTAGCAAATCTCCTCCCAGGGATACTGGTGCCCCTCTGCATCCAGTGCCATCCATCCCCCTGGTACAGGTCACCTCTACCCCAGAAGAGATCCCAATGACCCAAGAACTGAAAACCCTGCCCTCTACACCAGCTCCTCAGCCACACATCCATCTGGCCTACCTTTCTATTTCTATCCTCACTGGCACGTGGCACTGGGAGTAATCTGGAGATCGTAAACGTCAATATTCTGCTTTTTAAACTTCTTACCTAACTCCCTGTACTCATTCCACAGGACCCCATCCCTTTGTCTACCTTTGTCATATGGACCGATGTGCACAATGACCTCTGGCTGTTCCCCTTCCTCCTTCAGAATGTTCAGTAACCGCTCAGAGACACCCTTGACCCTGGTACCCGGGAGGCAGCACATCATCCTGGGGTCTCTTCTGCAGCCACACAGTCTCCTGTCTTTCCACCTCACAACTGAGTCTCCCATCAGTATTGCACTCATTTGAGAGGGTCTGGCAAACAGAGACAAGGAGGAACTCCCTACAATTTGGTGCATATTAGAAAAGTGGAGAATTTTAAAGTGATGCAGTGAGAACGCAGGACCAGCGTGTTCCTTGAAGAGTGAATAGTAAAGGCAGCAAGTCCAGGGAATACTGATCAAGTGATATCGTGAGTTCGATAAAAAAAAGTACAGTGCAATAAAATCAGGTGAGGCTCTTCACAAGTATAGAGAGTGCAAAGGGATTGTGGAAAATGAGGGGAATACAATAGTAATGAAATATATTTGGCAGGTATGATTGTGGAAAAGCCACAGTTACTTTATCCACATCGTGAGAGTAAGAGGATTCCCAGCGAAAGAGGGAGGCCTGTGAGAAACCAAGGGGACAATCTGTGCATAGAGCCAGAAAAAGCAGGTGAGGTATTCAATGAATACTTCCCATCTGTATTCACACAGGAGAAAGACATTGTAGCCGGGGATTTTAGTTGGGTTTGTGAGGTTCAAGTATATGTTAAGATCAATAAGGAGGAGGTATTAAATAGTTTCACAGGCATAAAGGTGGAGAAATACCCAGTACCCAATGAAATGTATCCCAGGATGCTATGGTAAGGGAGGAGACTTCTGGGGCCCTGATCGATATATTTAATACTTTGCTGGCCACAGGTGAAGTGCCGAATGACTGGAGGATCGTTAATGTGGTTCCTTTGTTCAAGAAGGGCAGTAGGAATAGGCCAGGTAATGACAGAGCAGATAGTCTGACAGCAGGGGGAGGGAAATTGGGAGCAATTCTGAGGGACAGGCTGAATCAATAACTGGAAAGGCAGGGATCGATTAGTGATAGTCAGCATGGATTTGGAAGAGGAAGATAATGTCTGATGAAATATGCTGAAGTTTCTTTGAAATTACGATTGACGGTATTGATGAGGGCAGTGCAGATGTGTTTTACATGGACTTCATTTAGGTCTTTGACAAGGTCCCAAGTGGAAGGCTGGTCCAAAAGGGAAGAGCCCATGGGATCCAAGGCAAGTTGGCAAATTTGATCCAAAATTGTAGGAGGGTTGGTTTTCTGATTGAAAGCCTTTGCCCAGCGGGTGTACCACAGGGATTGTTGTTCATTATGGGCATTAATCACTCGGATGTGAAAGCAGAAGGTATCATTAGTCGGTTTGCAGATGACATGAAAGGTGAGGGTGTTGTCCACAGTGAGGGGGATGGTCTCAGGCTACAGTCTGAAGGTTGAGGCGAGGACAGAATTTCAAGTGAGTCATTTCAATTGACAAGGCAGGCAAGAGCACAGCAGGCAATGGGGGAAACCTGATCAATTAAGCTGCATTTACTTTAATGTAAAAGGACTAACAGGTTAAACAGATGAATGCATGGCATGGATAGGAGCATGGGACAGGGAGCTGGGGGGGGGGGGGGGGGCAGGACAGACAGCTCAATGTTCCAGGGACAGATGCTACAGGAAGGATAGAAGGGGAGGCAAGAGAGGAGGGGGATTGGTGTGTTTAATCAGTGAAAACATCACTGCAGCGCTTCGAGAGGATATTCCGGGGGATCGCCCAGTGAAGCTGTATTCGTAGAACTGAGAAATACGGCTGGATGATCAGTTTGATATGACGGCACTACAGGCCCGCAGTCGTCAATGGGAAATTGAGCAGCAAATATGTCGGAGATCTCAAATATCTGTAAGAATGATAGGGTTGTAATGGTCGGGGATTTTAACTTTCTAAACCTAGATTGGGACTGCCATAATATTCACAGCTTGGATGGGAGGAATTTGTTCAGTGTGTTCAAGAAAACTGTCTCAGTCAATCAGTCCGACTGGAGAAAGGGATGAAATCTGACCTCCCTTCGGGAAACAAGGAAGAGGAAGAGGTTGAAGCGTTTGTGGCGGGGGGGAGGGGGGATCTTTGGCAAAGTCACTACAATCTATTAGTTTGAAAATAGCGATGAAAAAGAACAGGCCTGGTCCACAAGTTAACGATCAAAATTGACCTTGCACCAGTCCAGAAGTTATTAGGCAAGACTGTCCAAAAGTCTTGGAGACTATTTGAAAGTAAAAGGACGTCGGGCAAATGGGATTCTTTCAAAAGAGAGATAAATTAAGATTTCAGGGCCAGCATATTCCTGTTAGTGTGAAGGATAATGCTGACACAAGTGAGAAACACTGGATGACTTGGGATATTGAGGTTCTGGGAAAGACAAAAGGGGGCACATGTCACATACAACCAGCTGGATTAAGTCAAGTACTTGAAGAACATTGTGGGTGTAGTAATACTCTTAAGAGGGAAACCATGAGGGCCTAAAGGGGAACTGATGGAACTTTGGCAGAGAAGGTTCAGGAAAATCCAGAGATATTCGACAAGTATATTAACAACAGAGGATTAACTCGGGACAGAATGTGACTCCTTAAACATGAATGAAGCCATCCGTGTGTGAACCCACAGGAAATAGCTGAGATCCGAAACAAACAATTCACGTCAGAACTTACTGTGGGAGAAACACTAGGGAAGCAGGGAAATAAACAGGGATGTTTTCAAACAAATTCACATTGGAGAACAGGAGGTGCTGAAGGTTTTCAAACACATTAAAATTAGACAACTCCCTGGGAACTAATCAAGTATACCCCAGGACATCGGGGTAAGTTAAGGAAGAAACTTCAATGATATTTCTATCACTGACACCCACGGGTAGTGATCTCGGAGCCTGGAGGTTGCTTAATGTTGTGCCAGTATTTAGGAAAGGCTGCGACAGAAACTTAGGGACAAAAACACCAATTAGCTTGATGTCAGTGGTGCAAATGCTGTTGGAAGCGAATCTGCGGGACAGGACTTCCATGCATTGGGAAAGGCAATGATTGGTTAGGGATAATCAGCATAGCTTTGTGCATGCAAATTCGTGTCTCTCAAACTTGATAGAGTTTGTTGAAGAGGAGACCAAGAAGATGGATGAAGGCAGAGCAGTAGACGTTGTCTATCCTGACTTCAGCAAGGCCTTTGACAGGGTTTAGCCTGGTGCACTGGTTACTAAGGTTAGATCACATGGGATCAGGGAGAGCAAGCCAAACAGACACAAAATGGGATTGACAGTACGAGACAGAGGGTAGTGGGAGAGGGTTGTTGTGCAGACTGGGGGCCTCTGACCAGCGGTGTGCCATAAGGATCGGTGCAGGGTCCACACATGTGCATTATTGATATAAACGAGAATATATGAATTATTGTTAGTAAGTTTGTGGATAGTATAATAAGTGTTATAGTGGGCAGTGAATACAGTTAACAAAGGTGATCTTAACCAACTGAGCCAGAGGATTAAGAAATGAAAGATGGAGCTGAATTCAGGTATTGGATTTTGTTAAGACAAACCAGGGACGACGAACACAATTAATGGCAGAGCTCTGTGCAGTGGTGTCAAACAGAGAGAGACCAAGGGCTGCAGTTACATTGTTCCATGGAAGTGGCATCACAGGTGGACAGGGCGGGGAAAATGGATTTGACACACTAGCCCTCGTGGGTCAGAGCATTGAAAACATGAGTTGGTCCATCATGATTCGGCTGTATCAGACATTGCTGGGACTCCAATTGGAGTACTGTGTGGAATTCCGATCCTCCTGCTTTAGGAAGCATATTCTGAAACTGTAAATGGAGCAAAGATTGACGAAGATATTACTGATACTGGAGAGTTTGACAGAAACAGAGAGGCTCGATAAACTGCAAAGCAACATGGGTGGAATGAGATAGATATGGCAGATAAAGTTAAGGAGAATCCAAAGAGATTTTACAGCATACAAGTACAAAACAGCTACTAGAGTGACAATAGAGCCCCTCAAAGATCAATAAGGCCATTCATGTGTGGAACCACAGGAGATGGGCGCGACCCGAAATGAATATTTCATGTCAGAACATACTGTGGACAAAGATTATGAAACAAAAGGAAATAAATAGTGATGTCTTGAAAAGAGTCCCCATTACAGAAGAGATGGTGCTGGAGGTCTTAGCACACAAAGGTAGAGAAAGCCCTAGGTCCTGAACAAGTGTATCCCAGAACATTGTGGCAAAGTTGTAGTGGGGGCCGTGACAGAAATATTTGTATCATTATCCTTCGCATTTCCATTGGGTGTAGGTGGCTGAGGGGTGACCTTATAAAGGTTTATAAAAACATGAGGGGTATATGTCGGGTCAATAGTGAAGGTCTCTACCTCAGGGTAGGGGAATCCATAACGAGAGGGTTGAAATATGAGGTGGGAGATGAAATACTTAAAAACAACCACTGGAGAACATTTCCACACAGAGAATAGTGCACACATTGAATGAGCTGCCGCTGAAGTGGTCGAGAAAAGTACAATTCCATCATGGAAAAGACATTTGGGCAGATACATGGAGAGGAGAAGGTTTGACAGGATAGGGACCAAACGCAGGCAAATACGACTCGTTCAGGAACCGTGATCAGCATGGACTAGTTGGATCGAAGGAACCGTTTCTGTTCTGCATGCCTCTTTCTCCAGTTATTGGAAGAGGAAACTACTGAGATAAGGCATGTTGTAGGCACTGAAGCAAGTTATAGAGATAGAGATGGTAGTCTAGAATGCAGTATATTTCAAATGTGTGGAGGGACTATCGGGAAGGGAGGAGGTTACAGGGACAGGAACTGTTATAGGAGTTAAAAATTGTTGAAGACGCTGGTCCACGAGACATGGTATATGTACAGTGTTGGAGGGGGAACACAGAACAAAAACATCCCAGGCAGCATTCCCACACACTCATGGGAAACCTGATGTCCCCTCTGTTATATTGATGTTCATTAGGACATCACAATCCTGGATTGATAACTGTGACCCTCCCGATGCTTGACCAATCTTTTGGAATTCTAAGAAGACATTTCAAGCAAGGTGGACAATGGGGATCCAGTGGATGTGGTGTAGCTGGATTTCCAAAAGACCATCAACAAGGTGCTGTGCAAGAGGCTGTTGCATAATATAAGGGTGCATTGTGTAAGGGGTAGAAGATTAGTTGTCTAATAGGAAGCAAAGTGTGTGGATAAATAAGTATTATTCTGGCTTGCAATCATTGATAAGTAGTGTGCCTCAGGGATCGGTGTTGGGACTGTAATTATTTACAATCGATACAGATGCTTTGGAGTTGGAACCAAATGTAGGGTGTCAAAGATTGCATGTGACACTAAGATGATTAGCGGAACAAAGTGAGTGGAAGAGTGTGAAACTTTGCAGAGGAACATAGATACATTGAGTGAGTGGTAATGTTCTGTAAAATGACGTAGAATGTTCATAAATATAAAGTTTATACTCTTTGGTTGTAGTAACATTTTTAAAAAAAACTTGAATGTTAAAAAGTTGAATCATTTGCTCTGCAGAGGGACCTGAGCATCCTTCTGCATGTAGGTTGGTCACCAGGTACAACAATCAGATCAGAAAGCAAAAGGAATTTTGTCCTTCATTGCTGAAGGGATTGTGTTTAAAAGCAGAGGTAATTTTCCAGCTGTATTTGGGTGCTGGTGAGACCACACCTGGCGTACTGCATGTAGTATTTATCTCCTTAGTTGAGAAAGGATGTATTGGCACGAGAAGGGGATGACGAGGGTGTTAACTAGGTTGACTCCGGAGTTGATGGGGGTTGGCTTAAGAGAGACTGAGTAGATTGGGATTATATTCATTGGAATTCAGAAGAATGGAAACATATAAAATAATGAATGGAATGGATAAAATAGAAGTAGAGAGATGTTTCCATTGGCAGGTGAAGATAGGACAAGAGGGCATCAGTAAAAGACTAGACGCAGAAAATTTATGACTGAATTGAGAAGGGGCTTCTTGACCTCGATGGAATTCATTGCCCAGGGAAGTATTTGATGCTAGTTCAGAAAACGTTTTTCAAGCAAGGTTAGATTTTTTTAAAACATAATTAATTAATGGACATGGTGAGAACGTGGGTAAATGGTTCTGTGTCCACGAAATGATCAGCCATGATCTTATTGAATGGCAGAGCAGGCTAGAAGGGCAGGACGGCCTTCTCCTGTTCCTAGTTCTTCTTCTGTTATACATCCCTCCCTCATTCGTGACTTGGAGGTGTTGATGTTGGATTGGGATGGATAAAATTAAAATGTACACAACACCAGGTGTTAGAAACGAAAATCGCTTCTCAATAATCGCTCTAGACAAATTCAGGAAAACAAAGTTTTATTAACAAGTCTGCAGAGTTGGGCACCCTTGAAAAAAAAAGGCACCCCAGGCTAACAATGTTTCTGATTAAATACAGTACAAGTCCCTCCCCTCTATAGCTCTAAAGAGTCACGAGGTTCACATTCTCACAAAGTCTGCAACAGTTTCCCGAGTTGTTTTCCTACCCTGGAGTCTTATCAGTCAAGGACTTATTCTTCTCTGTCAGAGTTAGTGGTCTTATCAATCAAGGACTTGTTTTTCTACTCTGTAGCAGCAGATGTCTCGTCCTTTATTATAGAGAAGCATGTTTTACCCTACCCCCACGGCTCTATTCCCCTTAGACTCTGAGGTCATGCACATCTTAACTATTTGTACCGAAATCGTCTCTCACAATTCCACCATTTCTGTTTTTAAGATGTGCATGACAAAGATAAGCGTCCTCCCATCAGGGGCCCGGGAAATCCTTGGTCTTTCGCAGCAATAGCACTTTAAGTTCCTGCGTTCCATGTTGGGGTACCGCCACTGCCTGGAGTTGGGAAATATTTTTCTGGATTAAAGATTGAACACAGGGGATCAGGCAGGGTAAGATGAGTAGAAGCATTACGCCCCCGCCCCCCCAGCCACCAGTCACGCCGTGCGCCACCAACTACCAACTACGAGACCATCCCACCATCCGATGCCACCAAGAGGGCGCCAGGATTGAACCGGCACATGGGCCAGTTTCCGAATTTCATCGGAAATCTTCAAAACCGCTTTACCATTATCGTCAATTTTCAGACAGCAGTTAGTCAGGTTAAACTTCCCGCACACGCCCCCTTCCGAGGCCAACAGATAATCCAAGGCAAGCCGGTTTTGGTATATAGCAGCCCTCATCTGATCCTGCTGCTTAGCCAGCAACTCCAGGGCCAGGGCGGTCTGATTAGTAATGACCTCTACGACTGCTTGGAGCCTGATAATTCGGTTTAACATATAGATAGGAGTACGGTATCCCCATGATCCATCCTGTGCCCACGTAGCAGGCCCGTAGTATTCAATAATACGGGCCGGTGGCCACTCATCCCCCCAATCACCGACTTGGATATCTCTTGGCGACCTACGCAGGGAGTCAAAGAGTTTAACTCCCAAATCATCGCCTTCCTCCCGGGGTAATAGGAAGAATTCAGGTCTTATTAGACCCAGGAAGCATACTCCAGCCCATACCATGGGCAGTTTGGAATATGCCTGATTACCGCATATCCAAAATAGGCCATCTGGAGCAGGCCCTCCCTGCCTCACAACGTCATCCCACAACTCCTTTACCCCAGGGACGCCCTCATAAGGACCAGGACCACTGCAATTCCAGTATTCGGATTGTTGGCCCCGTGGCAGAGTCTGGACAGGATTAGTCCAGCATTGATTCCCCTGACAACCACCGCTCCACACTCTTTTCATGCCATCGGAAGGGTCAGCACTTAGCTCGTAAGAGGAGGAATCAGAACGTAACCGAATGCAATTTTGATGATCTCGGTTTGCAATGTACCAAGCAATATTCTCAGGCCACCATACTTGTGTGGTGGCATTCAATACACTCTGACAGGGACTAATTCCTACCTCCACGGTCCCCTTGCCTTCAACACATAACTGGCCCTCAGGGCTATTTGTCTGTCTCCACCCCTGGCTTTTCCTTTCGTTGACATGTGTCCAATTGTATTGAAGCAATTCCCATATGTCTAAGCTTTGCCCAGTCCACGGCCATTGTTCTGACATATGTGGCCCCCCACAAACCCAGCAATCGCTAACCTTTAAAACAGTGGCAATCCTAGAGGTGAGATCAATAAACAGGTTTTGTGTTACATCAGGGAGCTCAATCTGCTCTTCTACCTCTTTGTATATAGATGGCATTTTAGAGAAAACGACCGTTCTCTGACGGTCGTTCTCTTTCTCTAACTCTCGTTCAGTGTTCTGAACTCTGGTCTCCTTGACTCTGTCAACCTGCTCTCTGAGCAACACGGAGGGTAGGCCCCACTGCCCATCTTTGTTAACACACACGCAGCGGTCATTTTTAGGGCACCCACGGACTTTGCCACCGTACCCTTTATTATACACTTGATAATAGGGTTTTCCATCCTCCCAACATTCTTGCCGTGCATTCACATCGTAACACCGATCGTTTACATGGGAGTGAGACACAAATGATCCCGAGTAGATCTGACTCCCAAGTCTCACCGTAGTCCGACATTTGTCACATCTCCCCTCGCCCTCCCCCACATACAGGAGTAAACCGATCAATATCCCCACCAATACAGTCCAGGTAGAGTTCATTGTCGCTGTCTTTTCAGCTTTACCACCAATGGCTTGTCCCCTGGCCCGCATGTCCAAGTGCTCTCTCCTTCTGGCGGAACAGGCCCCTTTATCCTCGATGCGTGGGCCCACCCTTTTTCTTTCGTCCGAACAGCGGCTTCAGTTGTTAACAGGACCAGGAACGGTCCTTCCCACTGCGGCTGGAGCTTTTCGGCCCTCCAGGTCTTTACAAGTACCCAATCTCCGTGCTCCACCTTATGTAAGAGGAAGTCGAGCGGCGGAGTTTGAGCCAGGAGACCCTTCCTCCGGAGTTCTGCAAAAGAACGGGATAAGGCCAGTAAATAGTCTCTGACAAATACATCTCCCCCTTGTAGAGTGGGACACCCATCAACCTTACTCCAATATGGTAATCCGAACAGCATCTCATAGGGGGAGACCCCGATATCCCGGCAAGGTGCTGTACGTATTCTCAATAGGGCAATGGGAAGGCACTTTGGCCATGGTAACTTAGTTTCTAACATCAGCTTAGTCAATTGGGTCTTGAGTGTGCCATTCATTCTCTCCACTCGACCCGAGCTCTGGGGATGCCAGGGTGCATGGAATTTCCATTGGATACCCAGGGCAGTACAGATCAAATGGTGTAGCCTAGAAACAAAATGTGTCCCGCAGTCTGAGTCTATAGATTCCATCTTGCCATATCTCGGGATTATGTTCTCTAACAATAGACGGGCCACGGTTGGTGCATCGGCTTTGGCGGTTGGGAAAGCCTTTACCCAGTGAGTGAAATGGTCTACTATTACTAGCAGATACTTCCATCTCTGTACTGGGGGTAAGTCTGTAAAGTCAATTTGGATCCTCTGGAATGGCCTAATTGCGAGGGGCTGACCACCAGCTGGCATAGAACGCATGGCTTTCTTGTTAATTCGCTGGCAAGTGGGGCATCCGACTACTTCTTGTTGGGCTAACGTGTATATCCCCCTACATACATAGTCTCTCAGGATCGTGTCACACATGGCTTGCTCCCCCCAGTGGGTCTGATGGTGTAATCGGTGCAGAATACTCCAGGTGATCTGTTTGTTCAGTACTTGTCTCCCATCAGGATCCGTCCACTTCCCGTTAGTTTCTAGCCGGGCACCCAATTGATCCATTTTATCAATCTCCCCCTGGGTGAAGACGGGTTGTTTAGCGAGCCCTTCCCTCAACGGTATTAATGTTAATAATTGGACGGATTTTTCGACCGCTGCCCGCTTGGCTTCCTCATCTGCCAGCCGGTTTCCCACCGCTTCCGGTGTCACCCCTTCTGGTGACCGGGTACATGGACTACTGCGAGTTCTGTAGGCAACGCCAGGGCTTCCAACGTTAGGCTGATCATTTGTTCGTGAGCTAATTCTTTTCCCCGGGAAGTTATCAATCCTCGCTCTTTCCAGATTTTCCCGAAAGTATGAACAATTCCGTATACATACTTTGAGTCAGTATATATGGTCCCCACTTTCACCTCCAACAACTTCAGGGCCCTCTGGAGGGCGTACAACTCACAGGATTGGGCTGACCACTTCCCGGGCAGTCGTCCGGACTCGATCGTCCGTTTCGTTGCGCCATCTACGACCGCATAGCCACTGTACCGTACCCCATTTATGCACCGAGAGGACCCGTCGATGTACAGTTCCTGTCCTTCACCCAGCGGAGCCTCTTGCAGGTCCTCTCGGCTTTTGGTCTGTAAGTCTACAAATTCCACACAATCATGCTCCTGTTCCCCATCTGCAGGACGTCCGTATAGAAACTGGGCAAGGTTGCAACTGAGATCTTTTGCAAAATTGAGATCGTCTCCGGTCATCAAAATCGTCTCATACTTCAGGATGCGAGAGTCTGTTAACCAGCGGTGAGCCTTTTGAGCCAGTATGGTACTAACCGAATGTGGGAGTATACTGTGATTCTTCCTCCAAAGGAAAGTTTCCGGGCCTCTTCTACTAACATTGCCGTAGCTGCCACTGCCTGGATACAGGTCGGCCATCCACGTGACACAGGGTCTAACATTTTTGACAAAAATGCACCGGCTGACGTTTCCCTGCCCGCAGCTGGGTAAGCACACCCTGGGCAATTCCGCCGGCGCTTTAACATATAACTGGAACGGTTCCTTCAGGGTGGGTAAAGCCAATACCGGAGCTCGGATCAGTTTACTTTTAATAATATTAAATTGCTGCTCCTCCTCATCTGACCAGTCCAGTTTTTGTTCTTCTTGTCCCAGTTTGTCGTACAAAAACTTTACTAGAGTGGTGTAACTTTCAATCCATATCCGGCAATACCCTATTAGCTCCAGGAACTGTCTGATTTCCTTCTTCGTCCTGGGTATTGGCATACCCGTAATCCCCGATATTCGTTCTGGCGTGATACGGCGATGCCCCTTACTAACCTGATGGCCCAGATATCTTACTTCTTGCTCCACAAACTGGAGTTTTGTCCTGGAGACGCGTAGGCCCTGTTTCCCCAGGAAGTTCAGTAGGGCAACGGTGTCTGCTCGTACCTCCTCTTCTCTCGGTCCTGAGAGTAAGAGATCATCGACATATTGGAGCAATTGATTCTCCGCGTTACTGCGAAATCCTCCTAAGATCTGCTCTAGTATTTGTCCAAACAAGTTGGGTGACTCCGTGAATCCCTGCGGCAAGACTGTCCATCTTAACTGTCGCTTTCGTCCTGAGAAGGGGTTCTCCCATTCAAATGCAAAAAGGTTCCGACTTTCTTCGTCAAGGGGGCAACTCCAGAAGGCATCCTTCAGATCTATTACGCTGAACCATTCATGTTCGGGGGGAATTTTACTCATTAACGTGTAGGGATTGGGTACCACCGGGTATCTAGCCTGGACTACTTCATTCAACCCCCGCAAGTCTTGCACCAGCCTATACGTCCCATCCGGCTTTCTCACAGGGAGTATTGGAGTATTGAAAGGGGACATACATTCCTCCAGTAGTCCATCTGTGATTAATCTTTCTATCACAGGTTGTAACCCTTCCCGTCCTTCCATAGCAATTGGATACTGTTTCCTTCTTACCGGGCCTTTTCCTGGTAACATGGTGATTTGGAGAGGTTTGATGTTTAGACCCCCTCTGTTTCCCTCCCGGTACCAAACTCCCGGGTCTATTTGTTGATCATCTTCTTCGGTGAGGGCGAACAACCGTACCACCATTTCCCCGTTACTTGGTACCGTTCCGATCCCTAGTTTGACCTGCAAGTCTCTTCCTAACAAATTAAACCCCGCCGATGGCAGTAGAAGGAGGTCTCGTTTAGTAGTTCTGTTTTCATACCCAATTTCCACGTCCTCCACAACTGGGACTTGCAATGTATTTCCTCCAATGCCAGATACCCCCATAACTGTTCTTCCTGCTCGGGCGCCGGGGGGTATTTGGATTCTACTTGATCTTTCGGCTCCCGAGTCCACCACAAATGTGATCTCCGACCCTTGGGACCCTACTTTCAAGTTTACCAGGGGTTCCTGTCGATAGTCCTTTTGCCCCAAGGGTAGGAACCCCCGACCTCCCTAATCTTCCTCCATCAGGGCGTACGACCGCACTTCCCGCTTGTAGCGGGGGCACTCTCGCTTAAAATGTCCCTCTTCATTACAGTAGTAACATCTGAGTATCCTCTTCGTTTCCCTGTCGCGGCCTCGAGTTCCTCCACCCTTCCTTTGTTCCGGCCCCGGTCCTCTTTTCCTCTGCTCTTGCCACGACTCTCCCCTTTCCGGTTCCTGCCACGGCTCCCCCTTTTCCTTTCTTCCAGCTGTCATTTGTTGCACCGTCTGCATCATTATCTTTGTCGCCTTCTTTTGCTTCTCATCGTCCCTTCTCACAAACACCTTTTGCGCCTCCCGTAGTAGTTCACTCAGAGGTTTACTATCCCAATCATCCATTTTCTCTAACTTCTTTCGTATGTCCGGCCAGGATTTTGACACAAACTCTACCCGTATGAGTTGCTGTCCCACTTCCGTCTCAGGGTCCACCCCAGCGAACTGCTGCAAGTTCTTCCTAATCCTGTCTAGGAAGTCTGTAGGGGTTTCTTCCGGGTTTTGATGATTCCCAAAGGCCTTGGTAAAATTGTGCCCCTTCGGGGCTGCCTGCCTTATTCCTTTTATCCAATATTCCCGCATATCCCTCATGTTGCGTCTTCCTTCTTCTGTTTGCTTATCCCACTCGGGGTCGGTGAGGGAAATTTCTGCTCCCCTCCTGCTCCTCCCTCTCTCTCCCAGACCAACAGCGCAGCTTGACTTATCATCTGTCGCTCCTGGCTAGAGAACAATGTTCCCATGATGGAATACATCTCATCCCACGTATAAGTATTTGGCCCCAGGAACTGATCTAATTGTTCAGCCAGGCCCATGGGGTCCTCCAGTAGGCCCTTCATCTCCCTCTTGTAATTCTGTACTTCAGTACTCGTTAAGGGGACGTTCACATATCCCGTCCCTCCTTCCGCGCCTCCCATGGGCACTTCCCGGAGTGGATTCATTCTTGCAATCGGGACAGAGTTCCGTCTGTGACTCTTTTCAGCTTGAGATCTAGTCTGTACTCCTGAGGCACCTGGTGGTTCCTCCCCGCTTTCTTCCCCTTCCCCTGAATCGTCGCCACCCGAAGGACCATTTTGCGGGGCCGACGGGGTCACGTAGGGCGGCGGTAAGTGATCTAAAGGTTCCCATTCTTTCTGCCCTTTCGAGTCTTCATTGGTTACCTTCATTTTGCAAGATAGTGTGACTGGCAGCCAACAAAGGGCGTAATCACTTTCCCCCCGAGTAACATTAGGTTTCGAATTGACATATAAAATTAGAGCTTGCCGGACCCAGTCTTCATCAGTGCCGAATTTAGGCCACCACACTGAGTCTCCCTGAATAGGTGTTTGGGACCACGTTTGACAGTATCTCACCATCTTCTTTCTAGATTTTCATTTTCTCCTACCCTGATCCCAATTATTTAACATTATTCCTAACGGACTATCGTCAGGTACCCCGGGGTATTTTTCATTGTCTACGCTCAAGCCTACCTTTCCCTTATTCGCCTTGGATCCCTTATTTCCCATTGCCGAGGACTTTGTAAAATCGGAGATTCCTGTGTTATCCCGTGATAATCTATGACTATTTAGCCAATTCCCGGACCTTCAGTCCCGTGATCGCCCAGGTCCCTTTGCAGGCACCCCCGGTCTTTGGATTCCTGTGTCCTACGTCTCTGTGAAAAAATTCACAGGCACCCCGTAGGTCCACGTTCCTCCGCAAACACGGTCTCTGCAAAATCCCGCACAGACGAGCCCCGGTCTCTAGATTCCTGAGTCCCACGTCTCTGTAGAAAAATCTACAGGCACTCCGCAGGTCCCCAGTCCTCCGGAAAGACGGTTCCCGCAAGTCTGTTCTTACCTGTGCTCGGTGCACCGAAATTACTCGATCGTTAAGCGTCCCCACTGCCTCGGCCACACCCCTCCTTTGTTCTCCTGAGCCTTCCGGATATCACTCGCACAAGCCGCGCGGGGCGACAAGCAAGGAATCAGGGACTGCCGAACTCGGCAGGGTGCACCTTCTCCGATGTCCTTCCTCAGCCCCCCCTCGCGGCCGGAGTGTTGATCGGACGAGCCCCCAAGTTTGTTAGAAACGAAAATCGCTTCTCAATAATCGCTCTAGACAAATTCAGGAAAACAAAGTTTTATTAACAAGTCTGCAGAGTTGGGCACCCTTGAAAAAAAAAGGCGCCCCAGGCTAACAATGTTTCTGATTAAATACAGTACAAGTCCCTCCCCTCTATAGCTCTAAAGAGTCACGAGGTTCACATTCTCACAAAGTCTGCAACAGTTTCCCGAGTTGTTTTTCTACCCTGTAGTCTTATCAGTCAAGGACTTATTCTTCTCTGTCAGAGTTAGTGGTCTTATCAATCAAGGACTTGTTTTTCTACTCTGTAGCAGCAGATGTCTCGTCCTTTATTACAGAGAAGCATGTTTTACCCTACCCCCACGGCTCTATTCCCCTTAGACTCTGAGGTCATGCACATCTTAACTATTTGTACCGAAATCGTCTCTCACACCAGGCTATTGGTCAACAGGATTATTTGGAAGCACTAGGTTTGCTGCTTCTTCATCAGGTGGTTTTGAGATGGTGTTGTCATTTTTAACTCTTGTAACTCATGAACAGCAACAAAAGCCACGAAGCAATCCGCATGCTCCAGCCAACAATGGGCTCCGGGTGATTGATGTCAGCGGCGGACCAATGGAAAGGCAGGGACAGAGCTGGAGGACCTGGCGGGGCAGTTGGTCCTCTGACCAATCAGGGTGATTTAGGGGCGGGGCTAGGCTATATTACGTGATCATCCTCGCCGTCGTTCCGGATGTGTGGACGGAGAGCTGTTGGTTAAGACAGAAATAAACAGCAGGAAGTGTGAGGGAAATGGTGTTGGTATGGGTTGAGAAGGTTTATAGACATTTGGTGCACATCGAAAACACAAATTTGAAACTTAGTCCCTTTTTTGCAGTAAACGGGAAAATGCCTCATCCAGCGATTGACTCGAGTAAGCGCCGCCATCTTTATTCGGGGCAACAATTCACTGGACACGTGCAGCCGCCAGCTTTGTGGGGGGCAAAGTTCAGCGGGACGCATGTGCAGCACTGTCTGGGAGAGAGTCAAAGGGCAGGATTTCCACAGAGCATATTCACACCAAGAGAAATGGATTTTTTTTTCTGGATTTGTTTTGTCATTCACTTAAATGATTTGGATGTTAATAGAGGCGGTACAGTTAGTAAGTTTGCAGGTGACACCAAAATTGGAGGTATTGTGGATAGTGATAAAGGGTATCTCAAAGTACAATGGGATATTGATCGGATGGAACAATGGGCTGGGGAGTGGCAGATAGGGTTTAATTTAGATAAATGTGAGGTGCAGCATTATAGAAAAGCAAATCAGAGCAGGAGTCACACACTGAATTGTAAGATCTTGGAAAATCTTGCTGAACAAAGAGACCTTGGAATGTAGGTTCATATTTCCTTGAAAATAGAGTCGCGGGTAGATACGATAGTTAAGAAGGCATTTGGTATGCTTCCCCTTATTGGTCAGAGCATTGGGTAAAGGAGCTGGACAGGTCATTGGTTAGGTCACTTTTGGAATATTGTGTGCAGTTCTGGTCTCCCTCCTATCAGAAGGAGGCACTGAAACTTGAAAGGTTTGAGAATTGATTTTCAAGGAGTTGGAGGATTTGAGTTGCAGGGAGAGGCATAATAGGCTGAGGTCATTTTCCCTGGAGTGTCATAGGCTGAGGTGTGATGTTATAGAGGTTTATAAAATTGTGAGGGACATGGATAGCGTAAATAGACAAGGGTTGGTGGAGCCCAGAACTAGAAGATATAGGTTTAGAGTTGGTGGGGGGGGGAATTCAAAAGGAGCCTAAAGGACAACTAAAATTGTAACATTTCAAAGGCATTTGAATAGGAAGGGTTCAGAGTGATGTTGGCCAAGTGCTGGCAAATGGGAATAGATTAGGTTAGAATATCTGTTTGGCATAGATGGGTTGGACCGAAGAGTCTGTTTCTGTGCTAGACATCTCTGATTGTGGGATCATAAAAGTGAATATTGCTCTGATTCATCTCTGGGCTCTTTGATGTCCACTTTGTTGTTGTCTAGCTTTCTCAGTCTATCGTGTATATTTTTGCTATGTGTAGTATTTTACTGTTACGTTCACAGACCTTTTTTGTAAATGAATTTTCCACTGCTGCCTGGCTCCTGACCATATGCTCCATTATCAGGTTATTTTTTCTACAATATCTTTGACAGTCAAGAGTTCTTTTTTCCAATAAGTGAGTGGATTTTCCTTCCATTTCTGACAGTCAAATTCTGCACCATTTTCATTCCCTATAAATCATATTGCACTCTCTGAAACATGATGTGTATTTCTCCTTCCACAGACACCAGTGATCAAGGCCAAAGTTCTGTTGCCTGTTGAGAAGGTGATGTTTGACTTCCTTGTACTGCTGCAGTTGGTACAGTGAAGGTTCTCCCACAACGTGGTTGGGTAGGAGGCATTACAGATTATTCACTCAGAGATAGTGAAGAGTAGAAGATATCTGTACAAATCAACACATTTTTAATTTCACAAAAATATTGAGAACTTTTGACATGAGGCCACAGATGGAGAATATTATGTCCGGTGACCAAACCTTTGCCAAATAAGCAATTTTTCAGGAATGACTTAAAGGAAGAAAGCAGATCTCCGGACCATGTTGCCTTGGAATCTGTAGAAACAGTCACACAGCTGAACTCAAAAATAAACACATCATTGGGAGTCTAAACTGAAATGAGTTATTGAGATGTGAAAGGGTGTCTGGTGCATGGAGATAGGAATGATTACAGCCAGGAATTAAGTCTAGGGTGTGAAAGTAAATTGCTGTTGCTGATAAATGGGAGCCTTTTGATGGATCAGCAAGCTCTGGTACAATTGAGCACTGGGGCGGTAGAGTTTTCAATATTCTGGATATTATAGGGAGGGTGATTGTGGGATGTTGGCCAGGAGTGGGTTTAGATAATGAAATCTACAGTTAACAAAATGAATGAATGAATGAGAGTTTCAGTAAATGAGCTTAGACTGTGGTGAGGTCAGGTGATATCACTGAAGTCGAAATAATGGTCTTGGAGTAGGATTGGGCTATCACCCTCACCTCACCTCTGGAATTCAGCTGTTTGTCAGTTTGTGAATCAAGTCTGTAACAAGATCAGGAACTGAGTGGCCCTGACAGACCCCAAACTGGGTGTCACAGAAGGTTATTGTTGAGCAGCTGCGTGACAGCACTGTTGATGACACCTTCCATCACTTCACTACTGAGCGAGTGTCGACTGATGGAGGGAAATTGGCTGGGTTGGCTCTGTCCTGAGTTTTTGTGTTGAACATCCCTGGGAAATGTTCCACAATGTCAGTAGGTGCCAGTGCTGGACTTGTCTTGTTGGGCAGCAATTTCTGGAGCACAGCCACAATGTTGGAAGGGCTGACAGCCTTTACACTACTTCTCCGTTTCTTGATCTGATTTGAAATACGTTTTGAACTAATTTGATTCACATCTGTGATGTGAGGGACCAATGTAGAAGGCTCATCCACTCGGCACTGCTGGCAGAAGATTGCTGCAAATGCTGTTGTCTTGTCTGTTGCATGGATGTGTGAGACCCCTCCATCAGTAAGGTTGGGGATATCTGTGATGCTTCCTGCAGCGAGTTGTTTAATTGCCCATCAACATTCCTGACTAGGTGTGGCAGAACTGCAGAGCTCAGATCTGATCCATTGGTTGTTGGATCCATTGGTTGTTGCCTCCTCTATATTGGGGAGACAGGCCGGCTACTTGTGGAGCGTTTCAGAGGCCTCCTCTATATTGGGGAGACAGGCCAGCTACTTGAGGAGCGTTTCAGAGAACACCTCTGGGACACCCAGACCAACCAACCCAACCACCCTGTAGCTCAACATTTCAATTCCCCCTCCCACTCCACCAAGGATATGCAGGTCTTTGGACTCCTCCATCGTCAGACCACAACAAAACGACAGTTGGAGGAAGAACGCCTCATCTTCCGACTCGGAACCCTCCAACCACAAGGGATGAACTCAGATTTCACCAGTTTCCTCACTTCCCTTCCCCCCACCCTGTCTCAGTCAAATCCATCAAATTTAGCACCGCCTTCCTAACCTGCAATCTTCTTACCGACCTCTCCGCCCCCACCCCAGTCTGACCTATCACCCTCACCTTGACCTCTTTCCACCTATCACATTTCCGATGCCCCTCCCCCAAGTCCCTCCTCCCTACCTTTTATCTTAGCCTGCTGGACAAACTTTCCTCATTCCTGAAGAAGGGATTAAGCCCGAAACGTCGATTCTCCTGTTCCCTGGATGCTGCCTGACCTGCTGCGCTTTTCCAGCAACACATTTCCAGCTCTGATCTCCAGCATCTGCAGACCTCACTTTCTCCTGTTGGATCACACAGTTCTATTTGGTGTTGCTTGCACTGTTTGGCGTGCAGGTTGGGTAGCTTCACCAGGTTAGCACCACATTTTTATGTATGCTTGGTATTGCTCCTGGCATGCCCTGTGGAACTCTACATTAAACTAGGGTTGATCCCCTGGCTTGATGTTAATGGTTGAGTGGGGGTTATACCAGGCCATGAGATTTCAGATTGGGCTGGAGTACAGTTCTGCTGCTGTTGTTGGCCCACAGTGAGGCGGAAGTTGCAGGGCCAAGAAGGCTGATTGTGTTGTATTTTCCAGTGCATTGGTAGGTGTAATGTGGTCCATCCAGTTTCATTCCTTTATTGAGACTGTGCAGTGATTAATACAATGAGTGATTTGGTGGGAGTGTTGAGTGTTGTCAGGAATGCAACTTTTAAAATAAGGTTTTGTGATTTACACATGAAAGAAATGAAACTATCATGGTATTCAAACAGATGAAAGACTCAACAGACAATCAAGGTATTTTTCAATGCAAAATTTCAGTTACATCACACTATAAATTTTTGCTATACATTCTGTGCCTTAGAACTGTGCCCTCCACAATCACCTGATGAAGGAGCGGCGCTTCGATAGCTAGTGTACTTCCAATTACTCCTGGTGGACTATAACCTGGTGTTGTGTGATTCTTAGAACATTACAGCACTACTAACAGGGCTGCATGTGAACAGGCTCAGTCCAGTTAATCAATACATTCGGAAGGATTTCCTCCAAGTTTGATGACACAATATTAGTTAAAACCGTCAACTTCAACCTGCAATGTTGCTGTTAACAAAAACTTCAGGCTGACACAAAGCTCCCCATCCCACTGCAATGTAGTAACTGGGCCCGGCCCAGAAACTGGAACTGGGACATTTGTGGACTGTGATCTCAAAGGAAGCGAGCAAACACAATTCTGATAGATTAGTCCTCAAAGATGAGTAGCAGGTTTGAGACAAGGCAGGTGATATGCCATCTTGCACTTAGCTTAATTGCATTTCTAATTTACAGTCGTGTTTTGCAATGTATAAAGAACTGTGTTTTTTTCCATGGTTGGGGAGTTTTATCCTCGTTGATCACAATTGCTGCCTCTCGCTCCTCAAGTCAAATCATAGGATGTATAATAAAACAATAAACTGCAGGTGCTGGAGATCTAAACCCCAGAAACAAAGTGCTGGAGAAACTTAGCAGTTCTGAGGGCATCGGTGAAGAGAAAAAATGTTACATTTCAACTTCACTGACTCTTCATCTGAAAGGACAAAAGGTCATGAGACTTTGAACTTACAATGTTTTATTCCCCTCAGATATGCTGCTGGACCTGCGGTTCTCCAACATTGTGCTTTTTATATTGAACTTTATTTACAAAACAGATTGGAAAATACTAATCTGCAAAAGTGAAAAGTTCATTGTAAACATGAGCATAGTGTCTACACTTGAGTTACAGAAGCACACCTCAGTTTAAAAAAAAACAAGATTTAACTCAAAATAACATTCCATCTCAAAACTAGCCAAGTTGCACCAGTAATAAAGCCCATCAACCCAATGAGGCACTTCAGCACAACATCCTGCAGTGTTGCACACAGCCACCTTTATCAAAGAATGATCACATGTCACAAAATTGAAGGCCAAGAGCATTTCTCTTAAAAGGAACGGAAGGCAAACTCAATTTTTGGAAGGAGTTTTATTAAACCTGATTGAACATTTAAATCTCAGAGCATACTCTTTGCTTTTTTTAAACAAAGTTTGTGGGAAAGATCCCACATCTTGCTAAAGGTTCAGTTCAGTCTAATACATAGAGCCAAAGGTCAAACAAACATCACACTTTCCATTCACTTCTACAAATTGTTTGTAAAATCATGTCACGTTAAAGAACTGGACAATAAATGTCATTGTATGCAATAAGAGTGAAGCGTGCGACAGCAGATTTAGCTTTGGAAGGCAGTGTGTGTGCTTTCTAAATTCTGGGAGCACTTTGGGAGACTGCTCCCAGATGGTGATAGTGAGCATATCTGGAATGCACCGTTGAGATTTGGGAATCCTTGGGAGACAATCTGTGGTTTCAGTAGTTCTTGGCTTGTGTTGGTGTACAGTAAACAATTTAAAAAGTTACTTATGCATTGTTGGTGACTACCCGAATGGTATTCACATCTTCCAGGTTTCCTTTAATAGTGTGAATGCATCTATTGTAAATGTTTGGAATATTTCAGAACTGCCCAGTGCTTGGCAAATTCAGGGGGGACAAATAAATCACATTTGAGTAATTTGAAATTAAGAATCCAAGAGGACTTAACCACTGAAGTATTCAATTCAAATAGTTAAATGGAGTGCTCACATTTAAAATACCTGTTATCCATAAGAATGGATGGACTGACCGAATTGGGACCAAATTTCTAGCTGGGGCATGTGAAATGTGCTTTGATAAAGTCACCTGCATTTACCAACAATAACTTGGCAAGCTCGGAAATTTAAAAAAAAACAATACGAGCTTCATTGCTGCTCCAGTCGGGTCCCAAGCTCTGTGAAAGAAAAACAATGTTCAGGTTTATTGCATGCACTCTGAAACACGTGTTTCTTCTACAGATCCTGCAAGTTTCCCCAATGAGCATAGTCCATCGAAATGATGTGGCTAACTTTGGCCAACTCATTTCTTTGAGCCTCTATAGCCTGAAGAGTGACCAGAAGCAATTACTCCCCATATGTGGGAACAGTACCGACGAGGATTTTTTCCTTCAGAATTGACTTCCATATATTCAGTGCCCAGAACAGATAAAAAGCTTGTTACCTTATATAGAGCAATGATTCAGTGGGAGTAAAACGCTAACCTTTTCTTGCTTAATAATCAAGCTGCCTAAATTCTAAACATGAACACTTCTTAATAGTTCACTAGATCATAACAAAATAATTTGTGCAAAACAAATTATATGATACATAGTTATTCAGATAACAAAATAAGTTTGTTCATTGAAGAACCGAGAGGAAAAGGTCATGAAACAATGTGAGTTTGATAGACCTCAATCATCATTTCAAGTGCATTCTCTGCATAAATTCTCCTTTTCTCCTCGAAGTATTTAACGTCTTGAATAATTGAGAGAATGAAGTCACAGTTGTACAACACAAAATCAGACCCTTCAGTCCAACTTGCCCATGCTGACCAGATATCCAAAATTAATCTAGTCCCATTTGCCAGCATTTGTTCCATATCCATCTTAAACCCTCTCTACTGATTATCAGTTTATTTTTCTTTATCAGCACTTGAAATACTGACTTTTTTTTCTCCCAACATTGGTTAAAGAAATCATTCATCCAAGTTAGTTTTGTAATCTTTCACAAAGAAACAAGTGAGAACAACATATAGCTGAGTGCAAAACAAAATACTGCAGCTGCGCGATATTTGGGAACACGCTAAAGGTGAGGCACTGATACTGCACAAGTTTGTCATCACGGTTTCATAGAACATAGAACATAGAACAATACAGCACAGAACAGGCCCTTCGGCCCACGATGTTGTGCCGAACTTCTAACCTAGATTAATTACCCATACATGTACCTATCCAAATGCCGCTAAAAGGTCGCCAATGATTCCGACTCTACCACTCCCACGGGCAGCGCATTCCATGCCCCCACCACTCTCTGGGTAAAGAACCCACCCCTGACATCTCCCCTATACCTTCCACCCTTCACCTTAAATTTATGTCCCCTTGTAACACTCTGTTGTACCCGGGGAAAAAGTTTCTGACTGTCTACTCTATCTATTCCTCTGATCATCTTATAAACCTCTATCAAGTCACCCCTCATCCTTCGCCGTTCCAACGAGAAAAGACCGAGAACTCTCAACCTATCCTCGTACGACTTCCTCTCCATTCCAGGCAACATCCTGGTAAATCTTCTCTGCACCCTCTCCAAAGCTTCCACATCTTTCCTAAAGTCAGGCGACCAGAACTGCACACAGTACTCCAACTGTGGCCTAACCAAAGTCCTGTACAGCTACAACATCACTTCACGACCCTTGAATTCAATCCCTCTGCTAATGAACGATAATACTCCATAGGCCTTCTTACAAACTCTATCCACCTGAGTGGCAACCTTCAAAGATCTATGTACATAGACCCCAAGATCCCTCTGTTCCTCCACCTGACTAAGAACCCTACCATTAACCCTGTATTCCGCATTCTTATTTGTTCTTCCAAAATGGACAACCTCACACTTGGCAGGGTTGAACTCCATCTGCCACTCCTCAGCCCAGCTCTGCATCATATCTAAGTCCCTCTGCAGCCGACAACAGCCCTCCTCACTGTCCACAACTCCACCTATCTTCGTATCATCTGCAAATGTACTGACCCACCCTTCGACTCCCTCATCTAAGTCATTAATAACAATTACAAACAGCAGAGGACCCAGAACTGATCCCTGCGGAACTCCACTTGTAACTGGGCTCCAGGCTGAATATTTACCATCTACCACCACTCTCTGCCTTCGACCGGTTAGCCAGTTTTCTATCCAATTGGCCAAATTTCACTCTATCCCATGCCTCCTGACTTTCCGCATAAGCCTACCATGGGGAACCTTATCAAATGCCTTACTAAAATCCATGTACACTACATCCACTGCTCTACCCTCATCCACATGCTTGGTCACCTCCTCGAAGAATTCAATAAGACTTGTAAGGCATGACCAACCCTTCACAAATCCGTGCTGGCTGTCCCTAATCAAGCAGTGTCTTTCCAGATACTCATAAATCCTATCCCTCAGTACCCTTTCCATTACTTTGCCTACCACAGAAGTAAGACTAACAGGCCTGTAATTCCCGGGGTTATCCCTATTCCCTTTTTTGAACAGGGGCACAGCATTCGCTACTCTCCAGTCCCCTGGTACCACCCCCGTTGCCAGTGAAGACGAGAAGATAATTGCCAACGGTACTGCAATTTCCTCTCTTGCTTCCCACATAATCCTAGGATATATCCCGTCAGGCCCGGGGGACTTGCCTGTCCTCAAGTTGTTCAAAATGTCCAACACATCTTCCTTCCTAACAGGTATCTCTTCCAGCTTGCCAGTCCATTTCACACTCTCCTCTTCTACAATACGGTCCCTCTCGTTCGTAAATACTGAAGAGAAGTACTTGTTCAGGACCTCTCCTATCTCTTCAGACTCAATACACAGTCTCCCACTACTGTCCTTGATCGGACCTACCCTCGTTCTCGTCATTCTCAGGTTTCTCACATACGCATAAAATGCCTTGGGGTTATCCTTGATCCTATCCGCCAACGATTTTTCATGCCCTCTCTTAGCTCTCCTAATCCCTTTCTTCAGGTCCCTTCTGGCTATCCTGTATCCCTCCACTGCTCTGTCTGAATCCTGTTTCCTCAACCTTATGTAAGCCTCCTTCTTCCTCTTTACCAGACATTCAACCTCTCTCGTCAACCAAGGCTCCCTCACACGACCATTTCTTTCCTGCCTGATAGGTACATACATATCATGGACACGTCGTATCTGCTCTTTCAAAAAGTTCCACATTTCCACCACATCCTTCCTTGACAGCCTATGCTCCCAACGTATGCTCCTCAAATCCTGCCTTACAGCATCGTAATTTCCCTTCCCCCAATTATAAAATCTACCTTGTTGTGCGCACCTATCTCTCTCCATAACCAAGGTGAAAGTCACCGAATTGTGGTCACCATCACCAAAATGTTCACCCACTAACAAGCCCTCCATTTGTCCCGGTTCATTATCGAGTACCAAATCCAATATGGCCTCCCCTCTGGTTGGACAATCTACATACTGCGTTAGAAAAGCTTCCTGGACACACTGCACAAACACCGCCCCATCCAATCTACTTGATCTAAAGAGCTTGCAATCAATATTTGGGAAGTTGAAGTCGCCCATGACTACGACCCTGTGGCTTCTGCACCTTTCCAAAATCTGTTTCCCAATCTGTTTCTCCACATCTCTGCTGCTATTGGGGGGCCTATAGTAAACACCCAACAAGGTGACTGCACCTTTTCTATTTCTGACTTCAGCCCATACTACCTCCAGAGGCAGATCCCCCTCAAACTTCCTTTCTGCAGCCGTTATACCATTTCTAATTAGCAATGCCACCCCCCCTCCTTTTTTCCCACCCTCCCTAATCTTACTGAAACACCTGTAACCAGGAACCTGCAACAGCCATTCCTGTCCCTCATCTATCCACGTTTCCGTGATGGCCACAACTTCGTAGTCCCAGGTACCGATCCACGCCTTAAGTTCACCCACCTTATTTCTGATACTCCTTGCGTTGAAGTATACGCACTTGAGCCCATCTCTGTGTCGGCAAGTAGTCCCGGTCAGTGATACCTTCTCCACAGCCTCCCTACAGTCTTGGGCATCCTGACACACAGCTAGCTTACTTGCTGGACTACAAGTCCGGATCCCATCCCCCTGCCAAATTAGTTTAAACCCCCCCCGAAGAGTGCTAGCAAACCTACCCCCCAGGATATTGGTGCCCTTCTGGTACAGGTCCCACCTTCCCCAGAATGCAGTCCAATTGTCCAAATATCTGAAGCCCTCACTCCTACACCAACCTTGCAGCCACGTGTTCAACTGCACTCTCTCCCTATTCTTTGCCTCACTGTCACGTGGCACCGGCAACAACCCAGAGATGACGACTCTGTCTGTCCTAGCTTTTAGCTTCCAGCCTAACTCCTTGAGCTCTTGAATGACCTCCCCACCCCTCTTCCTACCTATGTCGTTGGTGCCAATGTGTACCACGACTTCTGGCTGCACACCCTCCCCCTTAAGGATTCTGAAGACACGGTCTGAGATGTCTCGGACCCTAGCACCCGGGAGGCAACAAACCATCCGTGAGTCTCGCCCATGTCCACAGAACTGCCTGTCCGTCCCCCTAACTAGAGAGTCCCCTATAACTAGCGCTCTCCTCCTCTCCCCCTTTCCCTTCTGAGTCTCAGAGCCACAGACCCCTTCACTGCAGCTGACACCTGCAACGCTGTCCCCCCCAAACAGTTTCCAAAGCTGTATACTTATTTTTTAGGGGAACGACCACAGGGGAACCCTGCACTGCCTGCTTCTTCCCCTTCCCACCTCTAACTGTTACCCAGATCCCTCTGTTCTCCGGCGTAACTATGTCCCTGTAGCTTCTATCAATCACCCTCTCAGCCTCTCGAATAATCCTCAGTTCATCCAACTCCAGTTCCAGTTCCCGAACTCGTTCGGTGAGGATCAGGATCTGACTGCATTTCCTGCAGACAAAGTTGGCAGGAGTATCGGTGGTCACCCCTACCTCAAACATCCTGCAGGAGGAACATTCCACTGCCTGCGCTGCCATGACTGTACACTTTCTCCAAAAACAAGAACACGGAGTCAATAACACTGAGTCACTTACCTGGGGTCGAGAACACACCCACTCAAATACTAATCACTTACCTTCCCGCCCAGCTATGCGCTCCAACCTCACTTCCGCTGCTCCCACTCAAATGACCGTTGGTGATTAAAGGGTGGGTATTTATACTCACAGTTCTCCTTCACGTCTGCCCCTCTGTTTGCCGTCACTTCCTCTGTTGCTCCCGCTCTTTCTGTGAAGAGAGAAAAAAAAAACACCGCTGCCCGCTACAGGTAAGTAATTTTGAAACAAACTGTCTTACCTTAGCTGTAGTCTCCCGGGTTCGCCTTTACTCGGCCGCTGCTCCCACTCAAATGACAATAATTTAGTAATGTCTTAGCCTTCACATAGTTAAGGTAAATGTGAGATATCTGAATTTCATGAATTGGTTCCTATTGCACTTTGATCAACAAAAAATATTCTTGGTTTAATCTACTCAAAGAAGAAAGTGACGACCAAAGAAGCTGGACATCAGAGTCGAAAAGTGTCATGCTGGAAAAGCACAGCAAGTCAGGCAGCATCCGAGAAGCAGGACAGCTGATGTTTCGGGCATAAGCCCTTCATCAGAAATCACAGGCTTCAGAAAACAAACTGGAATAGACTTATGCCAATACTTACGTAGAAGGGTCAGAACATGTTACTATCAGATTAGAGACTAATTTCAGATTTGGTACCATTCAGTGCAACATTTCAGTATGATATTTACATATGTACCTAAAAGAGAAGTTGTCTAAAATTACAAGCTCTAGAATGATTATAGGATTAAACCTGGAAATAAAGCTGGTGAACAAGAATGGCAAAGTTAAGTCCCATCAGTATCGCCTTGGGCAGTGTCAAGTAAGACTTTGAGAGCAGAGTTGCCACTTTGGTGTAACCTGCAGTCTGGTCAAATTGCAGCAAAAAACTGTTCAATTTTATCTGCAAATTATTGAATGCAAAATCCTCCTTGCACAATAATGAGGCAGCATTTTAGGATGTCATTTTTAAAATATATTATTTTCAAAGTTATTCACAATTAAGAGTGATCACTCGGTGCTGTCTGCATAACACAGTATGAAAAGGAATTAACAGAAAAAAAAAACATTATAACCCAAATTCAGAGTCACAAATTCATTGATTATTGCATGGGTCCAGCATTTATAAGTAATCTATTTTTAAAAATAAATACAGATACATTTACTAACTACATTGGAGTACAATCAAGTTTCTTACTGAACAGTGACAGGATTGGACAGAGTCCGCATGGATTTAAGAGAGGGAAATCATACTTAGCAAATCTACTGAAATAACCTACAGAGTCGAATATTAAAGTAAGAAATTGCAGGACATTTAGAAAAGCTTATCATTAAACATGGTAGACTGGGTTTTGTGAAAGAGAAACTATATTTGACAAATTTGCGATAGTTCATTGAGGAGATAACAAGCAGGGCTGATAAAGGGCAATCCAATGATGTTCTGTATTTGTATTTTAAAAATCCAAATGATAAGGTGCTACTTAAAAGTTAATTGCACAATTTAGGAGCTCATGGTATCGGCGTACTGTATTTGCATGGACTGAGGATTGGTTAACCACACTGGCTGTTGCTGAGTCCTCACTTGCAGTGCTGTATACAGTGTTAGCTCCCATATTTAATAAAGGGTAAACCAACATCGGAGACCATTCAAAAAAGATTCACTTAGGTGCTTCGAGGACGAAAGGGTTGACCTATCAAGAATAGATAAGCAGGGGTGATCTTATGGAAACAAGATTCTGATGAGCTTGATAGAGGAGATGTTGACTAGATCTTCTAGCACCAGTGAAGTCTCAAACCAGGGGACATTACATAAGGGAACATTCATTTTAGAAAAAATAAAGAATTTTTTCTATCAGTGAATGGCTAGAATTTTCTCACCCAAACAATTGTGCAAGTTAAATGTGGGAGGGGAATGGTTGGGTTACTCTTCGGAGGGTTGTTCTGGCTTGTTGGGCTGAAAGGCCTGTTTCTACACTGTAGGGAATCTATGATTCTATCTCAAATTATTTTAAAAGAGGGCAGATAGATTTTTGAAATATTGAGCAGTTGAGGGCTATGTGGATGAAGCATAAAAGAGGTGTTGAGGTCTGGGTTGGCCCAGCCATGATCTGATAGAATGGGGGAACAAGCTGGAGGGGATGAATGCCCTATTCCTGCTCCGATTCCTTGAGGCTCCATTTCATGTTTGTTTGGTTTCCAAAGAACATACAATGTGCGAAAGATCTCAGATGTTGTGAAAATGGGGTGTTTATGTACTGATTCAGATGGCATTGATTCATCAATGTGAGAGGTAATTTCGGTTTAAACTTTAAGATGTGCCTGGACCACGGACTGGTCTATAATAAAAGACAAAACTTTTGTTTCTTTTCTAGAACATTTTATATACTCAAAAGTAGAATAGTTTAAATTGTGCAGAATTCTGACAATTTGTGAGCAGAGTAAAAACAAGCAGGCTAGTTTAAATTGTGCAGAATGCTGACAATTTGTGAGCAGAGTAAAACAAACAAGCCCTTGATTGATGAAACCATTGACACAGGAGGGAAGGATGAGTCCTTGACTGATAAGACTCCAGGATGGGGGTACGACTTGAGACATCTGTTTCAGATTAAAGCCTTTGACTGATAAGACTACAGGGTGAGAAAAACAACAAACTTTGGAGACTCTGGAGCCTTTTGTTGCAGACTTTGTGATAAAAATAATGATGTTTTTAAGAATGTGAACCTCATGGCTTGTTGGAGCCAAGGAGAGGAGGGACTTGTGCTGTATATAATGGGAGACTTTGTAAGCCTCAGCGCGCCTTTTCTTTAAGGGTGCCCGACTCTGCAGACTTGACTTGTTAATAAAACTTTGTTTTCCTGAATTTGTCTAGAGCGATTATTGAGAGGCGATTTTCGTTTCTAACAACTTGGGGGCTCGTCATCGGGATCAACACTCCGGCCGCAAGGGGAGTTGAGGAAGGATATCGGAGAAGGTGCACCCTGCCGAGTTCGGCAGTCCCTGATTCCTTGCTTGTCGCCCCGCGCGGCTTGAGCGAGTGATATCCGGGAGGCTCAGGAAAACAAAGGAGGGGTGTACCCGAGGCAGTGGGGACGGTTAACGATCGAGTAATTTCGGTGCACCGAACCCAGGTAAGAAAAAACTTGCGGGGACCGTGTTTCCGGAGGACTGGGGACCTACGGGGTGCCTGTGGATTTTTTTCTACAGAGGCGTGGGACTCAGGAATCTAGAGACCGGGGCTCGCCTGTGAGGGATTTTGCAGAGACCGTGTTTGAGGAGGAACGTGTACCTACGGGGTGCCTGTGATTTGTGTCACAGAGACGTAGGACACAGGAATCCAAAGACCGGGGGTGCCTGCAAAGGAACCTGGGCGATCACGGGACTGAAGGTCCGGGAATTGGCTACATTGTGATAGATTATCACCGGAAAAATACGAAGTCCTCGGAAATGGGAAATAAGGGATCTAAGGTGATTAAGGGAAAGGTAGGCTTAAACAGGGACAATGACACATACCCCGGGGTACCTGACGATAGTCCGTTAGGGAGAATGCTAAATAATTGGGATCAGGGTGGAAGAAAGGGAAAATCTAAAAGGAAGATTGTAAAATACTGTCAAAAGTGGTCCCAGAAACCTATTCAGGGCGACTCAGTGTGGTGGCCTAGATTCGGTACTGACGAAGACTGGGTCCGGCAAGCCCTCATTTTATATGTCAATTCAAAACCTGATGTTAATCTGGAAGAAAGTGATTATGCCCTTTGTTGGCTGCCGGTTACGATATCTTGCCAAATGCAGGTGACTAATAAAGACTCGAAAGGGCAGAAAGAATGGGACCCTTTAGATCACTTATCGCCGCCTTACGTGACCCCGTCTGCCCCACAGAATGTCCCTTCGGGTGACGACGATTCAGGGGAAGGGGAAGAAAATGGGGAGGAATCACAAACTACCTCAGGGGTACAGACCAGATCTCAAGCTGAAAAGGGTCACAGACAAAACCCTGTCTCGATTGCAAGAATGAATCCACTCCGGGAAGTGCCCATGGGGGGCGAGGAGGGAAGGACGGGATATGTGAACGTTCCCTTGACGAGTACTGAAGTACGGAATTTCAGGAGGGAGATGAAGGGTCTACTAGAGGACCCCATGGGACTTGCTGAACAATTGGATCAGTTCCTGGGTCCGAATACTTACACGTGGGAAGAGATGTGTTCCATCATGAAAACATTGTTCTCTTGCCAGGAGCGTCAGATGATACGACAAGCTGCGCTCTTGGTCTGGGAGAGAGAGGGGGGAGAAGGAGGGGAGCAGAAGTTTCCCCTCACCGACCCCGAGTGGGATAAGAACACGGAGGGAGGACGGCGCAACATGAGAGACATGCGGGAATATTGGATAAAAGAAATAACACACGCAGCCCCGAAGGGGCACAATTTTACCAAGGCCTTTGGTAATCATCAAAACCCGGAGCAAACCCCTACAGACTTCCTAGACAGGATTAGGAAGAATTTACAGCAGTTTGCTGGGGTGGACCCTGAGACGGACGTGGGGCAACAACTCATACGGGTAGTGTTTGTATCAAAAGCCTGGCCGGACATGCGATAGAAGTTAGAGAAAATGGATGATTGGGATAGTAAATCTTTAAGTGAACTACTACGGGAGGCGCAAAAGGTGTTTGTGAGAAGGGACGATGAGAAGCAAAGGAAGGCGACAAAGATAATGATGCAAACGGTGCAACAAATGACAGCTGGAAGAAAGGAAAAGGGAGAGCCGTGGCAGAAACAGGAAAGGGGAGAGTCGTGGCAAGAGCAGAGGAAAAGAGAACCATGGCCGGAAAAAAGGAAGAGTGGAGGAACGCGAGACCGCGACAGGGAAACGAAGAGGACACTCAGATGTTACTATTGTAATGAAGAGGGACATTTTAAACGGGAGTGCTCCCGCTACAAGCAGGAGGTGAGGTCGTACGCCCTGATGGAGGAAGATTAGGGAGGTTGGGGGTTCCTACCCTTGGGGCAAAAGGACTATCGACAGGAACCCCTGGTAAACTTGAAAGTAGGGCCCCAAGGATCGGAGATCACATTTATGGTGGACTCGGGAGCCGAAAGATCAAGTAGAATCCAAATACCCCCCGGCACCCGAGCAGGAGGAAAAGGTATGGGGGTATCTGGAATTGGAGGACAGAAATTACAAGTCCCAGTGGTGGAGGACGTGGAAATTGGGTATGAAAACAGAACTACTAAACGAGACCTCCTTCTACTGCCATCGGCGGGGTTTAATTTGTTAGGAAGAGACTTGCAGGTCAAACTAGGGATCGGAACGGTACCAAATAACGGGGAAATGGTGGTAAGGTTGTTCGCCCTCACCGAAGAAGATGATCAACAAATAGACCCGGAAGTATGGTACCGGGGAACAGAGGGGGTCTAAACATCAAACCTCTCCAAATCACCATGTTACCAGGAAGAGGCCCGGTAAGAAGGAAACAATACCCGATTGCTATGGAAGGACGGGAGGGGTTACAACCTGTGATAGAAAGATTAATCACAGATGGACTACTGGAGGAATGCATGTCCCCTTTCAATACTCCAATACTCCCTGTGAGGAAGACGGACGGGACATATAGGCTGGTGCAAGACTTGCGGGGGTTGAATGAAGTAGTCCAGGCTAGATACCCAGTGGTACCTAATCCCTACACGTTAATGAGTAAAATTCCACCCGAACATGAATGGTTCAGCGTAATAGATCTGAAGGATGCTTTCTGGAGTTGCCCCCTTGACGAAGAAAGTCGGAACCTTTTTGCCTTTGAATGGGAGAATCCCTTCTCAGGACGAAAGCGACAGTTAAGATGGACGGTCTTGCCGCAGGGATTCACGGAGTCACCCAATTTGTTTGGACAAATACTGGAGCAGATCTTAGGAGGAATCAGTGTAACGCGGAGAATCAATTGCTCCAATATGTCGATGATCTCTTACTCTCAGGACCAAGAGAAGAGGAGGTACGAGCAGACACCGTTGCCCTGTTGAACTTCCTGGGGAAACAGGGTCTACGCGTCTCCAGGACAAAACTCCAGTTTGTGGAGCGAGAAGTAAGATATCTGGGCCATCAAGTCAGTAAGGGGCACCGCTGTATCACGCCAGAACGAATATCAGGGATTACGGGTATGCCAATACCCAGGATGAAGAAGGAAGTCAGACAATTCCTGGGACTAGTAGGGTATTGCCGGATATGGATTGAAAGTTACACCACTTTAGTAAAATTTTTGTACGACAAACTGGGACAAGAAGAACAAAAGGTGGACTGGTCAGATGAGGAGGAGCAGCGATTTAATATTATTAAAAAAAAACTGATTCGAGCTCCGGTATTGGCTTTACCCACCCTGAAGGAACCGTTCCAGTTATATGTCAATAGCGCCGGCGGAATTGCCCAGGGTGTGCTTACTCAGCTGCGGGCAGGGAAACGTCAGCTGGTTGCATTTTTGTCAAAAATGTTAGACCCTGTGTCATGTGGATGGCCGACCTGTATACAGGCAGTGGCAGCTACGGCAATGTTAGTAGAAGAGGCCCGAAAACTTACCTTTGGAGGAAGGATCACAGTATACTCCCACATTCGGTTAGTACCATACTGGCTCAAAAGGCTCACCGCTGGTTAACAGACTCTCGCATCCTGAAGTATGAGACGATTTTGATGACCGGAGAAGATCTCAATTTTGCAAAAGATCTCAGTTGCAACCCTGCCCAGTTTTTATCCGGACGTCCTGCAGACGGGGAACAGGAGCATGATTGTGTGGAATTTGTGGACTTGCAGACCAAAAGCCGAGAGGACCTGCAGGAAGCCCCGCTGGGTGAGGGACAGGAACTGTATATCGACGGGTCCTCCCGGTGCATCAGTGGAGTACGATACAGTGGCTATGCTATCATAGATAGTGCAACGAAACGGGCGATTGAGTCCGGACGACTGCCCGGGAAGTGGTCAGCCCAATCCTGTGAGTTGTACGCCCTCCAGAGGGCCCTGAAGTTGTTGGAAGGGAAAGTGGGGACCATATATACTGACTCAAAGTATGCATACGGAGTCGTTCATACTTTCGGGAAAATCTGGAAAGAGCGAGGATTGATAACTTCCCGGGGAAAAGAATTAGCTCACGAACAAATGATCAGCCTAACGTTGGAAGCCCTGGCGTTACCTACGGAACTTGCAGTAGTCCATGTACCCGGTCACCAGAAGGGGTCGACACCGGAAGCGGTGGGAAACCGGCTGGCAGACGAGGAAGCCAAGCGGGCAGCGGTCGAAAAATCCGTCCAATTGTTAACGTTAATACCGTTGAGGGAAGGGCTCGCTAAACAACCCGTCTTCACCCAGGGGGAGATTGATAAAATGGATCAATTGGGTGCCCGGCTAGATACTAACGGGAAGTGGACGGTTCCTGATGGGAGACAAGTACTGAACAAACAGATCACCCGGGGTATTCTGCACCGATTACACCATCAGACCCACTGGGGGGAGCAAGCCATGTGTGACACGATCTTGAGAGACTATGTATGCAGGGGGATATACACATTAGCCCAACAAGAGGTAGTCGGATGCCCCACTTGCCGGCGTATTAATCAGAAAGCCATGCGTTCTATGCCAGCTGGTGGTCAGCCCCTCGCGATTAGGCCATTTCAGAGGATCCAAGTCGACTTCACAGAATTACCCCCAGTACAGAGATGGAAATATCTGCTAGTCATAGTAGACCATTTCACTCACTGGGTAGAGGCTTTCCCAACTGCCAAAGACGATGCACCAACCGTGGCCCGACTGTTGTTAGAGAACATAATCCCGAGATATGGCATAATGGAATCTATCGACTCCGACTGCGGGACGCATTTTATTTCTAAGCTACACCATTTGATCTGTAATGCCCGGGGTATCCAATGGAAATTCCACACACCCTGGCATCCTCAGAGTTCGGGTCGAGTTGAGAGAATGAATGGCACGCTCAAGACCCAATTGACTAAGCTGATGTTAGAAACTAAGTTACCCTGGCCAAAGTGCCTGCCCATTGCCCTATTGAGGATACGTACGGCACCTCGCCGAGATGTCGGGGTTTCCCCCTATGAAATGTTGTTCGGATTACCGTATTGGAGTAAGGTTGATGGATGTCCCACTCTACAAGGGGGAGATGTATTTATCCGAACCTATTTACTGGCCTTATCCCGTTCTTTTGCAGAACTCCGGAGGAAAGGTCTCCTGGCTCAGACTCCGCCGCTCGACTTCCTCCTGCATAAGGTGGAGCCCGGAGATTGGATACTTGTTAAGACCTGGAAGGCCGAAAAGCTGCAGCCGCGGTGGGAAGGACCGTTCCTGGTTCTGTTAACAACTGAAGCAGCTGTTTGGACGAAAGAAAAAGGGTGGGTCCACGCGTCAAGGATAAAGGGGCCTGTTCCGCCTAAAGAAGAAAGCACCTGGACATGCGAGCAAGGGGACAAGCCGTTGTCGGTAAAACTGAAAAGACAGCAATAATGAACTCTACTTGGACTGTATTGGTGGGGATATTGATCAGTTTACTCCTGTATGTGGGGGAGGGTGAGGGGAGATGTGACAAATGTCGAACTACAGTAAGACTTGGGATTCGAATCTATTCGGGATCATTTGTGTCCCATTCCTATGTGGACGATAGGTGTTACGATGTGAGTGCACGCCATGAGTGTTGGGAGGATGGGAGACCCTATTATCAGGTATATAATAAAGGATACGGTGGCAAAATCCATGGATGCCCTATAAATGACCGCTGGGTGTGTATTAGCAAAACTGGGAGGTGGGACCTATCCTCCGTGTTGCTCAGGGAGCAGGTTGACAGAGTCAAGGAGACCAAGATCCTGATCCCTGATCGGGGGTTGGGGAAAGAGCAAGACCGACAGGGAACGGTCGTGCTCCCTAAAGTGCCATCTGTATACGAAGAGGTGGAAGGACAGATTGAACTCCCTGATGTTACACAAAACCTGTTTATTGATCTCACCTCTAGAATAGCCACTGTTTTAAATGTTAGCAATTGCTGGGTCTGTGGGGGGCCGCATATGTCGGAACAATGGCCGTGGACTGGTCAAAGCTTAGACATAGGGGAATTGCTGCAAACCACTTGGACTCGTGACAACGACAGAAAAAGCCAGGGGTGGAGACTGACAAACAGCCCTGAGGGCCAGTTCTGTATTGAACGCAAGGGGATCGTGAAGGTAGGGATTAGCCCCTGTCAGAATATATTGGATGCAACCACGCGAGTATGGTGGCCTGAGAATATTGCTTGGTACATTGCAAACCGAGATCATCAAAATTGCATTCGGTTACGTTCTGATTCCTCCTCTTACGAGCTAAGTGCTGACCCTTCCGATGGCATGAAAAGAGTGTGGAGCGGTGGTTGTCAGGGGAATCAATGCTGGAATAATCCTGTCCAGACTCTGCCACGGGGTCAACAATCCGAATACTGGAATTGCAGTGGTCCTGGTCCTTATGAGGGCGTCCCTGGGATAAAGGAGTTGTGGGATGACGTTGTGAGGCAGGGAGGGCCTGCTCCAGATGGCCTATTTTGGATATGCGGTAATCAGGCATACTCCAAACTGCCCATGGGATGGGCTGGGGTATGCTTCCTGGGTCTAATACGACCTGCGTTCTTCCTATTACCCCGGGAGGAAGGCGATGATTTGGGAGTTAAACTCTTTGACTCCCTGCGTAGGTCGCCAAGGGATATCCAAGTCGGTGATTGGGGGGATGAGTGGCCACCGGCCCGGATTATTGAATACTATGGGCCGGCTACTTGGGCACAGGACGGATCATGGGGATTTCGTACTCCTATCTATATGCTAAATCGAATTATCAGGCTCCAAGCAGTCGTAGAGGTCATTACTAACCGGACTGCCCTGGCCCTAGAGCTGTTGGCTCAGCAGCAGGATCAGATGAGGGCTGCTATATATCAAAACCGACTTGCCTTGGATTATCTGTTGGCCTCGGAGGCGGGTGTGTGCGGGAAATTTAACCTGACAAACTGCTGTCTAGAAATTGACGATAATGGTAAAGCGGTTTTGAAAATTTCTGATGAAATTCGGAGATTGGCCCATGTGCCAGTACAATCTTGGCATCCTCTTAGTGGCATCGGATGGTGAGATGGTCTCCTAGGTGGTAGCTGGTGGCGCACGGCGTTGCTGGTGGTTGGGGGCGGCATGATTCTTCTTCTCGTATTACCCTGCCTAACTCAGAAAAATATTTCCCGACTCCAGGCAGTGGTGGTTCCACAACATGGGACACGGGAACTTAAAGTGATGTTGCTGCAAAAGACCAAGGATTTCCCGGGCCCTTGAGGGAAGGGGGGGGGGGGGGGGCGGGGGGGGGGGGCTTATCTTGGTCAGGCACATCTTAAAGAAAGAAAAGGGTGGAATTGTGAGAGGTAATTTCGGTTTAAACTTTAAGATGTGCCTGGACCAAAGACTGATCTATAATAAAAGACAAAACCTTTGTTTCTTTTCTAACAACCATTTTATATACTCAAAAGTAGAGTAGTTTAAATTGTGCAGAATGCTGACAATTTGTGAGCGATAGTAAAAGCAAGCAGGCTCTTGATTAATGAAGCCATTCACACAGCAGAGAAGGATGAGTCCTTGGCTGATAAGACTCCAGGATGGGAGTACGACTTGACATCTGTTTCAGATTAAAGCTTTTGACTGATAAGACTACAGGGTGAGAAAAACAACAAACTTTGGAGACTCTGGAGCCTTTTGTTGCAGACTTTGTGATAAAAATAATGATGTTTTAAAGAATGTGAACCTCATGGCTTGTTGGAGCCAAGGAGAGGAGGGACTTGTGCTATATATAATGGAGACTTTGTAAGCCTCAGCGCGCCTTTTCTTTAAGGGTGCCCGACTCTGCAGACTTGACTTGTTAATAAAACTTTGTTTTCCAGAATTTGTCTAGAGCGATTATTGAGAAGCGATTTTCGTTTCTAACAAGTAACAAACTTATTTTCAAATTCCCAGAATGATTGGAAATTTACATACCTGGCCGGTATGATTAAGTTGGATGGAAAAATCTATTTGGATATGAACCATCTCAATGACTGTAACTCGACAAAGCAATTGCTAATGTCTAATATTTCTCCCGTGATTCTATGCAGTTATGAATATTCTCTATAAACTCACTGATAATCTTCGACGCACGCGCAGTTTGGTTTCTATGAAGGGCATGCGCAGTGTCACATTAACCAGGACACGGCGAGACATAGAGCAGCTTTCTCTGGGTGCGGCTACGCTCGGCTTCAGAGAGTGGCGTGTGGGAGACTCACTGGGAGAAAGGAGCGGAGAGAATTCAGAAGACGCAGATATAAGTGAAAAAACCCGAAAAAGACTCTCCAGGCCCTGATAAGGAGATGGTGGTCTCTGTCGGGAAAGCGGCCCAGGGTGACGGCCGCCATTTGTTTGAGGGAAGAGGGAGTGCGGGCCTCAGTGCCGCCATCTTGAGAAGGTCAATGCGCAGGTGGGCGGGGCTATTGGGGTCGAGGACAATTGGAGGAAAGACCCACCTTAGATTACTTCACTAAAGACATGAATGCACCCGGTGGATTTTTCTTAACATCAGCAATTGTTTAATACTCACTCACAGGTTTTTAGTTACATCTTTTTTGAAGCATTTAATTCACATTCACTCATTTGCAATGGTGGGATTTGAACCTGTGTCCAGAGCACACTTGCTGAATTTCTGGATAAATTGTTCCACAATAATGCCAATAGGCCATCACTTCGCCTGCTCACAAGTTGCGCATCCCAGTGCAACAAGAATCAAAACCCTTTCTTCCTGCACAATTGTTTGATCTTGCACTCTGGTGATATTACTTAGTAACTCTCCATGTGGTATCCCTCACTGTGTGGGTCGAATTGTTGCCTCTGTCAGTGTCCCTCGCTCTTGCAGCTACTCCAGATCCTGAGCAAACAGAATTCTCCACTCCAGATAGACGATGGAGACTGGGGTGTTCCAGATTTCTGTCGGACTCAGTGCCATTTGACATGTGTAGCCATCACTGCATCATTCTAATTTCCAATTCTGTTTATCTGTCTGTAGGTACTCAGGAAGGTCCTGACCTAATAGACTTCCCAGCTGCTGGGTGTCTAATCCATCCCTCATTGAAGATGGTTTGTCAGCCAGAGAGACACAGGGCAGGGAGATCTGGAGCCTTCAATAAATCCTGCAGTGAGGTAAGATCACTCACAGTGCAGAGAGCAATGAGAGGGCTCCAAACATCAGTTAACAGGACATGACATAGCTATAGTGCTGGAAGGGGAGCACAATACAGACACACCCCAGGTTCGGTCACCGCCTTTACTACAAGTTTTGTTGTACTAAGACAACATCGGGAGTGTCACAGTTATCAATCTAAGCCTGTGCTGTCTTAGTGAGCATCAGTACAAAAGAGGGGAAAGCAGGCCTTCCACGAGAGGGTGGGAATGCTGTCTGGGAATGTTCCATTCTGTGTTCACTCTCCCACACTGTATCTATGGCTTGTCATGTGGATCAGTCATTCTAATGCTAAAAACAGTTCCTATCTCTGTACTTTCCTCCCCTCTCACCAATCACTTCATACGTTTGAACCTGCTCCAGTCCAGACGACCATCCATATCTCTGTAACTTACTTCAGTCTCGAGAACATGCCTTGTCACGAGAGTCCACTCCCCCAATAACGCAAGACTTAGGGTCTGTTTCTGTGCTGCATGACTCTCTGGCCGAAGTCACCAATGCTGGCCAGGTTTCCTGAACTGAATGAGTTGCATTTCCCTGCGTTTGGCCCATGGCCCTTCAAACTTTCTCCCCTCCATGTTCCTGCCCAAATGTCTTTTCCATGTTGTAATTGTTCTTGTTTCTCCCATGTGCCACTGGCAGTCCATTCTGTATATGAACCGTCCTCTGTGGAAAATGTTGCCCCTCAGCTCCCTAAGTAAATCTTTGCTCTCGGTCACTCCTCAGGCCTTACCCATTCTGCTGTGGGACACAAACCCTCCCCGGTACAGACTTCCCTGGGACATTTGTGGGTGGCATGGTGGCACAGTGGTTAGCACAGCTGCCTCAGAGCGACAGAGACCCGGGTTCAATTCCCGCCTCAGGCAACTGACGGTGTGGAGTTTGCACGTTCTCCCCGTGTCTGTGTGGGTTTCCTGCGGGTGCTCCGCTTTCCTCCCACAGTCCAAAGATGTGCAGGTCAGGTGAATTGGCCATGCTAAATTGCCCGTAGTGTTAGGTAAGGGGTAAATGTAGGGGTATGGGTGGGTTGCGCTTCGGCGGGTCGGTGTGGACTTGTTGGGCCGAAGGGCCTGTTTCCACACTGTAATGTAATCTAATCTAATTACCCATCCTGCTGTGGGACACAATCCCTCACCGGTACAGATGGCCCTCGGGCCTTACCCATTCTGCTGTGGGACAGAACTCCTCCCCGGTACAGACTCCCTTCGGGCCTTACCCATTCTGCTGTGGGACACAACACCTCCCTGGTACAGACTCCCCTTAGGCTTTACCCATCCTGCTGTGGGACTGAACTCCTCCCTGGTAAAGTCTAATCTTGAGCCTTGCCCACCCTGCTGTTGGACACAACCCCACTTGGGTACAGTTTTCCCTCTGGCCTTACCCATTCTGCTGTGCAACACATTCCATCCCCAGTACAGACTGTCCTCAGGCCTTTCGCATCTTGCTGTGGGACCGAACTCCTCCCTGGTACAGTCTACCCTTGAGGCTTACCCATCCTAATTTGGGACGCATACCCTCCCCAGTACAGATTACTCTCTGGCCTTAACCGTCTTGCTGTGGGATACAACCCCTCTGAGGAACAGACTCCCCTCGAGCCTTACCCATCCTGCTGTGAGACACAACCTCTCCCTGGTGCAGACTCTCCTCGGGCCTTAACCGTCTGGCTGTGGGACACAACCCCTCCCCAGTACAGTCTACCCTTGAGCCTTACCTGTCCTGCTTTGGGTCGCATACCTTCCCTGGTACAGAGTACCCTCGGGCCTCACACTTCCTGCCGTGGGACACAACCGCTCCCCAGTATACTCTTGACTGGCCTTAACCATCCTGCTGTGGGACACTACCCCTCCCCAGTTCAGACTCCCCTCGAGCCTTATCCATCCTGCTGTGGGACACAACCCCTCCCCAGTTCAGACTCCCCTCGAGCCTTATCCATCCTGCTGTGGGACACTACCCCTCCCCAGTACAGACTCCCCTCGAGCCTTATCCATCCTGCTGTGGGACACTACCCCTCCCCAGTTCAGACTCCCCTCGAGCCTTATCCATCCTGCTGTGGGACACAACCCCTCCCCAGTTCAGACTCCCCTCGAGCCTTATCCATCCTGCTGTGGAACACAACCCCTTCCGGGGACAGACTCCCCTCGGGCCATCCCCATCCTGCTGTGGAACACAACCCCTCCCCAGGTCAGACTCCCCTCGAGCCTTCCCCATCCAGCTGTGGCTCACAACCCTCCCCAGTTCAGACTCCCCTCGAGCCTTCCCCATCCAGCTGTGGGACACAACCCCTTCCCAGTTCAGACTCCCCTCGAGCCTTCCCCATCCAGCTGTGGCTCACAACCCCTCCCCAGTTCAGACTCCCCTCGAGCCTTCCCCATCCAGCTGTGGGACACAACCCCTTCCCGGTACAGACCCCCCTCGAGCCTTCCCCATCCAGCTGTGGGACACAACCCCTTCCCGGTACAGACCCCCCTCTGGCCTTACCCATCCTGCTGTGGGACACAACCCCTCCCCAGTTCAGACTCCCCTCGGGCCTTTCCCATCCTGCTGTGGGACACAACCCCTCCCCAGTTTAGACTCCCCTCGAGCCTTACCCATCCTGCTGTGGGACAGGTTGATAATTATATTGAATAGTATCCCTCCAGTGTGGAAACAGGCCCTTAGTCCAGCAAGTCCACACCGACCCGCGATAGATACCCTGCTCAAAATAGCTTCAAAATACATAGAAACAGTGATCACTGAATTGGGTAAAAACTCCACAGTTACATTGGGCAGTTTAAAAGTCTCGCTATATTGTTGATATGTTCCTTTTCTTCAAACAGCTAACATTTTTATTAAAGCAGCAGATGTTCATTGTGAGAGTGTCTCTGTTAAACTAGAATCTGTTCTGTTCTCTGTGTAACAGGCTGTTGTTGTGTGCGATGGACTGTCACTAACAGTGTAATTGACCTGTGAGTCCTTGATCAGGTTTCCTTTGTCTGTAAATCTAATAATCAGTGAACTATGCATCTGCTCTTCTTAGCGAAAACAAAGAATAATTTCTCAACGAAAAAACGGCACATCACAAAGCTATTTCATGGATTTCTGGCACACACCACCTACCAATGTATCTGGTAAGTCTGTTTCCTGAATAATTCTGAACTCTATCTGTAACTCTGAAAGTATCTGTATTGCTTGTCAGTTGATTGAGAATTCAGCCTCTTTGTTCTGAGCTGTTGTGATGCAGGCGGTGGCTTCATTCTGTCTCTGCCAAGTTTGTTTTCTCCTTCTGCTGTGATTCTGGGAGATTCCTTTCTGCAGGTGAGAATATTCAGTGACTGAACATTGAATGATTTTGACTCTAACAGAGCAGTGGCCTTGTTTTCAGCTCATTATTCACTTTCCATTTCCTGGTTGTGTTGAATGTTACAGAAACAGACTCTGAGCAATGTTTCCATTCACTTGTATTAGATTCATTGACAGCCACGTGGTCAGTCAGTTTCAGGCCGATGGATCAGTTTCTCTGTCCTATTAGATGGTGGCCACTTGCACAGTTTCCGATGGTTCACCTCAGTGTCAGGCCGTCAGCTGCTGAAACCCTCCATCCAGCATTTGTTCTCTCTCACCATGACTACTCCAATACAGTCCCAGCTCGTTTCCCACATTCTACCTCCGTATACTCACGATCGCCTCAGGTTCTACTGTCAGTATCCTTACAGCAAGTCACGTAAGTCATCCACCTGCATTTCACGCTGCTCTACATTACATTCAGTCCAAATTTAATTTCAGAATTCCATTAATTGCGTTTAAAAACACCCATGATCTTGTCCTGTCCAAGCATCCAGGTTCCATCAGGTAGGTGGGTGTCCGCGTGGTTGGGTTGGAGCAAGAGCAGGAAACTGAGGATCGTACAGGGGACAAAGATGGGGTTGGGTGCGGGATGTTTAAGGAGAGAGAGCTGGTGTATTGTTGGGGATAGCTTCTCAGGGGAGTAGCACAGCGGTAGCCAGGTCTATAATACTCAATGGCCTGAGTTATCGGAAGAGGTTGGACAAGCTGGGACATTTTTCTTCAGAGGACAGGAGACATAAGGGAGATCTTATAGAAATGTATATGATCATGAGAGGCATGGATAGGGTGAATGCATTCAGTCTTTTTCCCAGGGTTGAAGAATTGAGGACTAGAGGGCATCAGTTTAACGTTAGAGGGGAAAGAATAAAAGGGAACGTTAGCAGCAACTTTTTTACACAGATGCTGATTCTCATACGGAATGAGCTGTCAGTGGAAGTGGCTGAGGCAGGTACATTAACAACATTTAAAAGGCATTTGGACAAATACATGGATAGGAAAGGATTAGAAGGAGATGGGGCATGGGCAGGGAAATGGGGTGACCATAGATGGACATTATGGTTGCCAGGGATCAGTCTGGCCCTTAGGGCCTCTCTCTGTGCTGTAGGACTCTATGACTCTATAATTGACTCTGCTGTAGACCAAGGTCGGGCAAAATCCAAGGGAGCGAAAATGGGAGGAGAAGCACTAGTTGGGGGCATAGACAGGTGTTACTATGGCTGCGTCTGAGACTGTTGTATCCCTGGTGCCTGGTCAAGGACATCTCTGAGCATTTGCTTGAAATTCTGAATTGGGAGAATGGGAGGCCAGAGGTCATTGCTACCAACGACACGAGTAGAAAGAGGGATGAGATCCTGAGGAGTAAGCACAGGAAGTAGGGAACGACTGAAAAGCAGAACCTTGAGGCTAGTAATCATTGCGTTACCACCAGTCCCATGTGCTTGTGAGACAAGGAATTGAAAGATAGCAGAGATGAATGCATGGCTGAAGAGCTGGTATAGGGGGAAGAGTTTCAGGATCTTGAATAATTGGGACCTGAACTAGAGGGGAACTGATATCCTCACTGGGAGGCTTGTTCCTGCTACAAGGGAAGGGTTTAACCTAGAATGGCAAGGTCCTGGGAATCACAGCAGCAGGGCAGCACGTGGGGGGTAAGGAAGGTCGGAAGATGTATACGAGTCAATCAGAAAGGAAATACAGAGAAATGAACACCATTGTACGAATGGGCTGATTGTGTTAATTTCAACACAAGGCACAACATAGTTAAGGTAGATGAGCACAGATCCGATATTGTGGCCATTCCAGAGATTTGGTTCGGAGAAGGATAGGACTGGCTGCTCAATATTCCAGGGTTTCATTGTTTCAGATGAGATGGAGAGGAGGGTAAAAGAGGTGGAGGAGTTGCATTACCAATCGGGTGAATGTTATGTCTGCACTCAGGACATATTGGAGGGGCTCGCCCACTGAGGCAATGTGGATAAGAAGGAAAGCAGTTAATGGGATTATGCTATAGGACCCTCAATCTGCCAACAATACCTCGAGGTACAAATATCTTGGCAGAATATCTCGGCAGAGACAATAACAACAGAATTCTCAAAGTGTCTTTAACTTCCCCACCATTTGCTGGCACTACTTTAGAACAAGAGGCTGAGACGGTGCAGAGTTTATTAAGTGTATCCAAGAGGGTTTCTTGAAATAGTTGTGTAAAGGAGGGGTAGGGGCCATAGTGGACCTTATATTGGTGAATGAGCCTGGCCAGGTGACTGACCTTTCAGTGGGAGACCATTTTGGAAACAGTGATCACAACTTAAGTTTTTTTTAAGGCAGCTACGAATAAATGGGATGTTTCTAAATTGTGGGATTGCAAATGATGTCAGTATTAGGCAGGATCTGGGGAGTGTTAATTGGGAGGAGCTGTCATCAGACAATGCCATATTGGGCACGTGGGAGTTAGTTAAAGGCTTGCTGATTGGAGTTCACGACCAGCATGTTCCAGTAAGGAGGAGGGATAAGGCTGGTAATGTAAGGCCCCTTGGATAACAAGGGAGGCTGGGAATTTAGTCAAAAGGGGAAAAAACAAGCCTATGCAAGGTTTGGGAAGCTAGAATCGGGCATGGCATGTGAGGAACGTAAAAAAAAACAAAAGCTGGAAGGAACCTGAACAGGGAATGAGCAGAGCAAGGAGGGGCATGCCCTTCGCAAGGAAGGTTAAAGAGCATCCCAAATCGTTCTGGAGATAATTAGCCACAAGAGGATGTGAACATGGATCGTTACAGCGCAGTACAGGCCTTTTGGCCCTCAATGTTGCACCGACCTTTGAAAATAATCTGATGCCTATCTAACCTACAACCTTCCAATATTACCCATATGTATGTCCAATGCCCATTTAAATGCCATTTGCGTCGGCAATTCTACTACTGTTGCAGGCAATTAAGTCACCTCTTGACCTTCTTCTTTCCAACTAAAACAGCCTCCATTCCCTCAGTCTTTCCTTGTAAGACCTTCCTTTCATACCAGGCAATATCCTAGTAAATCTACTCTGCACTCTTTCCACAGCTTCCACATAACTTGGAAAGATGTCGGGCCAGTCAAGACTAAAGGAAGGAACTTTTGCTTGAAGTCAGTGGAAGTGGACGAGATCCTAAATAATTACTTTGCATCGGCATTCACCCAGGAAAAGAATATTGGGGATAATGAGATTTGTGTGGAGTATGCTAATGTGCTCGGGTATTTTTGAGGTCGAGAAAGAAGCATTAGATTTCTTGAACAGCATTAAAGTGGATTAATCCCGAGGATCCGACAGTAGCTACCCCAGGTTATTGAGAAAGGCAAGACAGGAGATGTTTGGGGTCTTGAACATGATTTTTGAGTCCTCACTTGCCACCGGAAAGGTCGCAGAGGACTGGTGAGTAGCTTATGGTGTTCCTCTCTTCAAGAAGGGAAATAGGGACAATCCAGGAAGTTATAGCCTGGTGAGTCTCGCCTCAGTGGTTGGGAAGCTTTGGACAGAATTTTTACAGATAGGATTTATGTGCATTTAGTAAAGAATGACCTAATTAGGGACAGTCAGCGCAGCGCCATGAAATGCACAAGGTTGCTGGTCAAAATGTTTTACCCAGAGTTGAAATATCTTTACTAGAGAATGTGCATTTAAGGTGAGAGGGGGAGAGCTCAAAGGAGATGTGAGGGGTAATATGTTTTCCACAGAGAGTGGTCGGAATCTGGAACATGTTGCCAGGGATGGTGGAGGAGGCAGAAATGAGAGGGTTGTTTAAGGGGTTTTTGGGTGAGCATGTGAATATGCAAGGATATGGAACAAAGATAGGAAGAAAGGATGAGTTTAATTTGGTGTCACATTCAGCACAACATTCTGGACTGAAGGGCCCGCTCCTGTGCTGTACTGTTCTTTGTCGTGTTTCTTTTGTTACAACATGACGGTGACCCCCTCTGTTAGTTAAACCAAACACCCAGAAAAGTTCACCTCCCCACATAATCTGTTAAAGTCTGAGTGACAGAAAACTCACACATTCCACTATTTAAAGAAAATAGCATTAATCTATTTTTAACTCAAACTGAATATTAAACAACTATTCATAAATCTAAGCTCTCCCTTTCTCTTCACTGCATATTATCTGCCTCCAGCTCGATAACTATACGTTATTTCAGTAAGACACTTACTAAAATTACATCAATTTAATATCGAACCCACACAGTGACTCGTGAATTTTGTGTCTTTCTGCCTCTGGCTGAGGATCTCCCTGGGTCGTCGTTGTCTTCTTTTACTCCGAGTATGTTTCATATGAAAAGGTACCCTTTGATTGAGAGACTTTCCTAATTTATTGGTGAGCAAGATGTTAACTCTCCCAGACAGAAGTTACTCTCTGACCAATTTTTAAAATGTCCACATTTTATACGCCCCCATCAGAGCATCTCATTGGCTTGATGCTGGCAAAACAATAAATTCAAACTCAATTGGGTTTTAGAATCTTGGGATATAATTTAAACTGTTAGGTTAAATTTGAATTTTGTCAAAACAGCAACCAACATAGGTCTATATTTCACAGCCAAATGTTACATTTGTTTCTTTTCCCAGTACACTTTGGCTTGCTGGCTAGTCATATACAGTACACAGTTCAGAAGAGTGTTCTCTTCCTCTTAAAGATAGAGTACACACCTTCAACTTTATAACACTTTGAGCATTACCTTATCAGAAAGTTCGTTTATTAAAGTGACAAGCAGTAGATTGTTTACATAACCTTTTTGGCTTAATATTTCAATTTCAACATAAAACAATAGCGTGTGTTTGTGAGAGGATCATGTCGCTGTGTGCAACAGACTGTCACTAATAAGATTATGCTCCCAATAATGCAGATTTCCTGTGTAAATTCTGCATGAAGTGATTTAAACACCTGGAAAGGGATTTGGTTTTCCAATGTGATTTCCATCAATGCACTTATTGGAACCTCAGTCAGACAGATAGACCCAGATGGGTGCAAATTTGTTTTCCTCACTGAATGAAGCACACGTTGCCATCAGAATGTTTGTAACAGAGGGGCACCAACTTATTCCTGGTTCTGGAGATTGTTGAATAAGTGGGTGAGATTCAGATATCCTGTACTGCATGTGATAAGAGGTGTTTTCATTGAATTGGATATTATGACCAAAGATATTGGCAAGATTGATGTTGGCAGCTGTCTCTGCTGATAGGAATCTACGATGGGTCACAGTCTCAGGACTGGAGAGCAGCCTGAGTGACTGAGATAAGGAGAAATGACTTCACTCAAACACCTGGGAATCTGTGATCATTTCCACCTCAAGAACGGAATCACTGACTACATTCCAGAGAATAATTTGCAATGTTTGCAATACTAAGTGGATCAAAAGATGTTGCAGAAACTGGGTGAGTTCTGATAAGTTCACGATGATGTTACTAAAATGAACACACATGCTGTGGCTGCTGGAAATTTGAAACAGACCGGCAGCTCATGTAGAGAGAGAGAAGCAGAGTTAATGTTATGCATTTGATTAGATTAGATTACTTACAGTGTGGAAACAGGCCCTTCGGCCCAACAAGTCCACACCGACCCGTCGAAGCGCAACCCACCCAGACCCATTCTCCTACACCTAACACTACGGCCAATTCAGCATGGCCAATTCATCATGGCCAATTCATCATGGCCAATTCAGCTAACCTGCACATCTTTGTGTCTGTGGAAAGAAACCCAAGCACCCAGAGGAAACCCATGCAGACACAGGGAGAATGTGCGAACTCCACCCAGTCAGTCGCCTAAGGCGGGAAATGAACCCGGGTCTCTGGCGCTGTGAGGCAGCAGTTCTAACCACTGTGCCACCTGTGCTGCCTACAAACTTTTAATCAGAACAAAGAATGTTATTAAGCTGCACTCAGGCTCCTGGGGCTAAATGGTATCGTTCTGTCTGTGTTGCTAAAGTTTTTTTTGGGAGAAACAATCCCATCATTTGCTTGGCTGTGGCACTGTGATTGCGCTATTGAAACAGCAAGGACTCTTTCTGGGTCTCATTGATGTCTGGGTGTAAATTAGGGTCCATTGTTCATCGCTGACTCTGGAGGCAGTTCTGATACGTGGGAATATTCAATTTAAAATGTTGATCCTGCAAAATAGCAAGGTTTTCTCCCAGACAGGGAATCAGACGTCCATTACTGATCCTCACTGACCATGACAAGATTCAAGATTTATTTTTGTGACTGACGCAGTCAGATGTGGTGTACAGTAGCTCTCACAGTCCTGTCCTTCCACACATCCCGGCTTCCGAACTCTGAATCAGAGGATCTAGATGGAGAAACACTTCCAGCAGTTGGGACAATTCTGGAGATACCCAATATACACATTCTGGGAATCCCTGAAAAGTGGTCTGTCAGGTTCATAATGGATATTTCTTTAATATTTGCTCAGTGAATTCCTAGAACAGAGAGATTCATTGGAGGCCCAGATTGTCAGCTTGAAGAGTAGTCACTGCTTTGGTGTAGGAAATGGAAGGGTATCATTTGGATTGTTCATTTCACCCATTTGTAGAGGGAGCTATTGCTTTCATTGTGAGTGGGAGCTTGAGAGAAGCTGATTTAGCGTGATTGTGGGGATGTTGAAACAAACTTTCAGGAACGGATTAATACACCAGAGGAATGTGTCAGTGTTTCCAGGGGGGTTTTAGAGGGGTGGGCATGGGGATTGTGTCAGTGTTTCCAGGGGGCTCCGAGGGGTTGGGTGGGGGGAATGTGTCAGTGTTTCCAGGGGGCTCCGAGAGGGGTGGGCATGGGGATTGTGTCAGTGTTTCCAGGGGGCTCCGAGGGGGTTGGGTAGGGGGAATGTGTCAGTGTTTCCAGGGGGCTCCGAGGTGGGGGGGTGAGGAGGGGGAATGTGTCAGTGTGTACAGGGGACTCCGAGGGGCTGGGTGGGATGTACCTCAATTTACAGGGGGCTCCTGTCCCCCCACCCACCCCCAACCGCATCCAACGCTGCTCCCATCAACCACGTTGACACCGCCCCCCCCAACGCCGCCCTCCCAACGCCATACCCCCAACCCCGTGCAACGACGTCCCCGCCCAACCCCGTGCAACCCCATCCCCGCCCAACCCCGTCCCCCCAACCTTGTGCAACTCAGTTCCCCCCAACCCCGTGCAACGCCGTTCCCCCACAACCCCGTTCCCCCAACCCCGTTCCCGCATCCCCGTACACGCCCAACACCGTGCAACGCCATCCCCGCCCAAACCCGTTCCCTCAACACCGTTCCCCCAACCCCATGCAATGCCGTTCCCCGAACCCCGTGCAACGCCATTCCCCCAACCCCATCCCCAACACTGAGCAACCCCATTCCCCACAACCCCGTTCCGTCCAACCCCGTCCCCGTCCAACCCCATGCAATGACCCCTCAACCCCGTTCCCCCAACCCCGTGCAACGCCGTCCCCAACCCTGTGCAACGCCGTCCACGCCCAAACACGTTGCCCCAACCCCATCCCCACCCAACCCCGTCCCCCCAACACTGAGCAACTCCGTTCCCCCAACCCCGTCCCCCCAACACTGTGCAACCCTGTTCCCCCTCAACCCCGTCCCCCCAACCCCGTGCAACGCCATTGCTCCCAACCCCGTGCAACACCGTTATGCTCCCAACCCTGTGCAACGCCGTTCCCCCTAACCCCGTCCCCCCAACCTTGTACCCCGCAATGCCGTTCCAACAAACCCCTTCCCCCAACCCCGTGCCATACCGTTCCGCCAACGCCGTTCCCTCTAGCCCCGTGCAACGTCGTACCCCGACAATGCCGTTACTCCCAACCCCGACCCCCGAACCCCATGCATCGCCATTCACTCCAAGCACATCCCCCCAACCCTGTGCAACACCGTCCCCACAATCCCGTGCAGTGCCGTTCCCCCAACCCTGTGCAACGCCGTTTCCCTCCAACCCCGTGCAACGCCTTTCCCCCAACCCATTCCCCCAACCCCGTGCAACACTGTTGCTCCAACCCCGTGCAACACTGCCCCACAACCCAGTGCGACGCTGTTCCCCCCAACCCCATGCAACGCTGTTTCCCCCACCACGTGCAACACCGTTCCCCGCCACCCCGTGCAATACTGTTCCCCCCAACGCCGTTTCCCCACAACCCCGTGCAACACCGTTCCCCCTAACCCATGCATCACCGTTCCCCCCCAACCCCGTGCAACGCCGTTCCCCCAACCCTGTACCCAACCTCGTGCAACGCCGTTTCCCCCCAACACCGTGCAACGCCGTTCCCCCAACCCCGTGCAACGTCGTACCCCCACAATGCCGTTCCCCCAATCCCGTGCAACGCCATTCCCCTCCCAACCCCGTCCCCCCAATCCCGTGCAACGCCGTTCCCCCCCAACCCCGTTCCCCCATCCCGTGCAACGCCGTTCCCCCCAACCCTGTTCCCAACCTCGTGCAATGCCGTTTCCCCCCAACCCCGTGCAACGCCGTTCCCCCAACACCGTTCCCCCAACCTTGTGCAACGCCGTACCCCCCAATGCCGTTCGACCCAACCCCTTCCCCCCAACCCCATGCAACACCGTTCCCCCAACGCCGTTCCCCCAACCCCGTGCAACGTCGTACCCCCACAATGCCGTTCCCCCAACTCCGACCCCCAACCCCATGCATCGCTATTCCCTCCAACCACATCCCCGCAACCCCATACAACACCGTCCACGCAACCCCGTGCAACGCCGTTCCCCCAAGCCTGTGCAACGCTGTCCCCCAACCCTGTGCAATGCCATTCCCCCCCACAACCCCGTTCCCCCAACCCCATGCAACGCCGTTCCCTCAACCCCGTGAAACGCTGTTTTCCTGCAACGCCGATCCCCAAACCCTGTCCCCCCAACCCTGTGCAACACCGTTCCCCCTCAACCCCGTGCAATGACGTTCCCCCCAACGCCGTACCCCGCAATGCTGTTTCCCCAACCCCGTACATCGCTGTTCCCCCCGCTCCGTGCAATTACGTTCCCCCCAAACCCGTCCCCAACCCCGTGAAACACCGTTCCCCTCCAACCCAGTGCAACGCCGTTCCCCCAACCCTGTTCCCCCACCCCGTGCAACCCCGTTCCCCCCAACCCCGTCCCGCCAACACCGTGCAATGCTGCTCCCCCCAACTCTGTCCCCCAACCCTGTCCCCAACCCCTTGCAACGCCTTTCCCCCACTACATGCAACGCTTTTCCCCCCACCCAGTGCAATGCCATTCCCCCCAACCCCGTCCCCCAACCCCGTGCAATGCCGTTCCCCATCCCCATCCCCCAACACTGTGCTACGTCATTCCCCCACCCCCATCCCCCTACCCATGCAACACCGTTCCCCCCAACCCCGTGCAATGGCGTTCCCCCAATCCCGTGCAACGCCATTCCCCCCAACACCGTGCAACGCCGTACCGCCAATGCGTTCCCCCCAACCCCATGCATCGCTGTTCACCCAACCCCGTACAATGCTGTTCCCCCCACACCCCGTCCCCCAACCCCGTGCAACACTATGCTCCCCCAACCCCGTGCAACGCAGTTCCCCCAAACCTGTCCCCCCACCTCGTGCAACCCTGTTCCCCCCAACCCCGTCCCGCCAACCCCGTGCAACGCTGCTCCCCAACCCTGTCCCCAACCCCTAGCAACGCCATTCCCCCCAACCCCGTTCCCCAAACCCTGCCCCCCCAACCCCGTGCAACTCCGTCCCCCCCACCCCGTGCAATGCCATTCCCCCCCAAACCCGTCCCATGCCGTTCCCCCATTCCCATCACCCCAACACCGTGCAACGCCATTGCCCCAACCCCGTTCCCCCAACCCCGTGCAATGCTTTTCCGCCCACCCCGTGCAATGCCATTTCCCCCCAAACCCGTCCCATGCCTTTCCCTCATTCCCATCCCCCCAACACTGTGCAATGCTGTTCCCCCCAACCCCGCCCCCCGACCCCGTGGAACAACGTTCCCCCCAACCCCTTGCAACGCCGTTCCTCCCCAACCCCGTGCAACGCCATACACCCCACTGCTGTTCCCCCAACCCCTTGCAACGCCATTTCCCCCAAACCCGTCCCCCCAACCCCGTGCAATGCCGTTCTCCCAACGCTATTCCCCCCAACCCCGTGCAACGCTGTACCCCCCAATGCCATTCCCCCCAACTCAGAACCCCCAACCCCGTGCATCACCATTTCCCCAACCACTTCCCCCCAACCCTGTGCAACCACGTTTCCCTCCAAACTCGTCCCACGCTGTCCCCCCATCCCCATCCCCATCCCCCCAATCCTGTGTAACACCGTTCCCCCCAATCCTGTGCAATGCCTTTCACCCCAGCCCGTGCAACCCCGTTTCCCCCAAACCCATCCCACGCTGTCCCTATCCCCATCCCCCCAAACGCTGTGCAATGCCGTTCCCCCCAACCCCATGCAACGCCGTTCCCCCCAATCCTGTGCAACGCCGTTCCCCCCAACCCCGTGCAACGCCGTTCCCCCCAACCCCGTGCAACGCCGTTCCCCCAACCCCGTGCAACGCCATTCCCCCCAACCCCGTGCAACGCCATTCCCCCAACCCCGTGCAACACCATTCCCCCAACCCCGTGCAACGCCGTCCTCCCAACCACGTGCAGCACGTCCCCCCAACCCCGTGCAACCCCTTTCGCCCCCCAACCCTGTGAAATACCGTTCCCCCTCAACCCCGTGCATCGCTGTTCCCCCCCCCACTCCGTGCAATTACGTTCCCCCAACTCTGTCCCCCGACCCCGTGCAACTCCATTCCCCCCAACCCCGTCCCGCCAACACCATGCAACGCTGCTCCCCCCAACTCTGTCCCCCAACCCTGTCCCCCAACCCCTTGCAACGCCGTTCCCCCCACCACGTGCAACACTTTTCCCCCCACCCAGTGCAATGCCATTCCCCTCCAACCCCGTGCAATGCTTTTCCCCCCACCAAGTGCAATGCCATTCCCCCCAACCCCGTCCCCCAACCCCGTGCAATGCCGTTCCCCATCCCCATCCCCCCTACCCCGTGCAACACCGTTCCCCCCAACCCCGTGCAATGGCGTTCCCCCAATCCCGTGCAACGCCATTCCCCCCAACACCGTGCAACGCCGTACCGCCAATGCCGTTCCCCCAACCCCGTGCATCGCTGTTCACCCAACCCCGTACAATGCCGTTCCCCCACACCCCGTCCCCCCAACCCCGCGCAACGCAGTTCCCCCAAACCTGTCCCCCCACCTCGTGCAACCCCGTTCCCCCCAACCCCGTCCCGCCAACCCCGTGCAACGCTGCTCCTCAACCCTGTCCCCAACCCCTTGCAACGCCATTCCCCCCAACCCCGTTCCCCAAACCCTGCCCCCCAACCCCGTGCAACGCCGTCCCCCCCACCCAGTGCGATGCTTTTCCCCCCACCCCGTGCAATGCCATTCCTCCCCAAACCCGTCCCATGCTGTTCCCCATTCCCATTCCCCCAATACCGTGCAACGCTGTTCCCCCCAATCCCATGCAACACCATTCCCCCTCAACCCCGTGCAACACCGTTCCCCCCAATCCCGTGCAATCGCGTTCCCCTCAATCCTGTGCAACGCCAATCCTCCCCAACCCCGTGCAACGTTACTTCCCCCAAACCCGTCCCCCCAACCCCGTGCAACGCCGTTCTCCCAATGCTGTTCCCCCCAACCCCGTGCAACGCAGTACCGCCCCAATGCCATTCCCCCAACTCCGAACCCCCAACCCCGTGCATCACCATTCCCCCAACCACTTCCCCCCAACCCTGTGCAACGCCGTCCCCCCAACCCTGTGCACTACCGTTCCCCCAACCCTGTGCAATGCCGTTCCCCCAACCCTGTGCAATGCCGTTCCCCCAACTCTGTGCAACCCCGCCACCCCAACGCCGTTCCCCCCAACCCCGTGCAATGCCGTCCCCCCAACCCCATGCAACGCCATCCCCCCAACCCCGTGCAATGCCGTCCTCCCAACCAGGTGCAGCACCGTCCCCCCAACCCCGTGCAACCCCTTTCGCCCCCCAACCCCGTGCAACGTCATCCCCCCAACCCCGTGCAACCCCTTTCCCCCAAACCCGTCCCATGCCATTCCCCCAACCCCGTGCAATGCCGTTCCCCCAACTCCGTGCAACGCCGTTCCCCCCAACCCCGCGCAACGCCATTCCCACCAACCCCGTGCAACGCCGTCCTCCCAACCACGTGCAACACCGTCCCCCCAACCCCGTGCAACCCCTTTTGCCCCCCAACCCCGTGCAACCCCATCCCCCCAATGCTGTTCCAACAACACCGTTCCCCCAACCCCGTGCAACGCCGTACACCCCAATGCAGTTCCACCCAACTCTGACCCCCCAACTCCATGCATCACCATTCCCCCCAACCACATCCCCCCAACCCTGTGCAACCCCTTTCCCCCCAACCCTGTGCAACGCCGTTTCCCCAACCCCGTGCAACGCCGTTTCCCCCAACCCCGTGCAACACCGTTCCCCCAACCCTGTGCAACGCCGTTCCCCTAACCAAGTGCTTGCCGTCCCCCAACCCTGTGCAATGCCATTCCCCCCACAACCCCCCTTCCCCTCCAATCCCGTCCCCCTAACTAGTGCAACCCCGCCACTCCAACCCTGTGCATCGCCATTCCCCCATCCACATTCCCCCATCACTGTGCAACACCGTCCCCCCAAAACCATGCAACACTGCTCCCCCCCAACCCCGTGCATCGCCGTCCCCCAACACCGTGCAACGCTGTTCCCCCCAACCCTGTGCATCGCCATCCCCCCAATCCCGTGCAACCCCGTTCACCTCCAACCCCGTGCATCCCCGTCCCCCCAACCCGGTGCTTCGCTGTCCTCCCAACCCCGAGCATCGCCGTCTCCCAATCCCGTGCATCGCCATCCCCCCAACCCCGTGCAACACTGTCTCCCCAACCCCATGCAACACTGTCCCCCAACCCCGTGCAACCCCGTTCGCCCCACAATACCGTCCCACCCAACCCCATGCAATGCTGAGCCCCCCACTCCCGTCCTCCCAACCCCGTGCAATGCCGTTCCCCCCAACCCCGTGCAATGCCGTTCCCCCCAACCCCGTGCAATGCCGTTCCCCCCAACCCCGTGCAATGCCATTCTCCCCAACCTCGTGCAACCCCATTTCCCAACCCCGTGCATCGCCGTTCCCCCAACCTCGTGAAACACCGTTCCCCCAACCCCGTGCATCGCCGTCCCGCAACCCCGTGCAATGCCGTTCCCCCCAACCCCGTGCAATGCCGTTCCCCCCCAACCCCATGCAATGCCGTTCCCCCCCAACCCCGTGCAATGCCGTTCCCCCAACCCCGTGCAATGCCATTCTCCCCAACCTCGTGCAACCCCATCTCCCAACCCCGTGCATCGCCGTTCCCCCCAACCCCGTGCAACGCCGTTCCCCCCAACCCCGTGCAACGCCGTTCCCCCCAACCGAGTGCAACGCCGTTACCCCCAACCCCGTGCAACGCCGTTCCCCCCAACCCCGTGCAACGCCGTTCCCCCAACCCCGTGCAACGCCGTTCCCCCAACCCCGTGCAACGCCGTTGCCCCCAACCCCGTGCAACGCCGATACCCCCCCAACCCCGTGCAATTCTGTTCCCCCCCAACCCCGTGCAAAGCCGTTCCGCCAACCCGGTGCAACGCCGTTCCCCCCCCCAACCCGGTGCAACGCCGTTCCCCACCCAACCCCGTGCAACGCCGTTCCCACCAAACCCCGTGCAACGCCGTTCCCCCCAAACCACGTGCAACGCAGTTCCCCCCGCAACCCCGTCCAACACCGCCCCGCCCAACCCCATCCCCCCAACCCCGTGCAATGCCATTCCACCCTACCCCATCCAACTCCCATGACCCCAAACCCATCGCCCCAACACCATTGCCACCAATGTCAGAGTGTGTGAGAGAGTCCCATGGTTTGTAAGAGAGAATCACAGAATATGCCAGGGTGTGTGCTCGCGTGAGAGAGAGCACATCCCAGGGTGTGCGCACGCGTGCAACCCAGGGTGTGGGCGCGCGAAAGCATCCCAGGATGTGTGCGCGCGTGCAAGAGCGCATCCCAGGGTGTGTGCGCGCGCCCGAGAGTGCGTCCCAGGGTTGGCGTGCGCGTGTGAGAGAGAGCGTCCAAGGGTGTGTGCGCGAGCGTGCGAGCCTCCCAAGGTGACCCAGAGTGTGTAATGGAATCCCAGTGTCTGTGAGGCAATCCCAGAGCGTCCAAGAGTGTAAGAGAGAGTCCCACAGTGTCGCAGAGCGTGTGAGAGTGTCCCAGAGTTGGTGAAAGTATCCCAGTGTGTCCCAGAGTGTGTACCGAAAGTGTGTGGGAGAGGGTCACAGTGTCCCAGATTGCGTAACGGAATCCCAGATTGTCCCAAAGTGTGTTAGGGATACTTGAGTGTGTGAAAGAATTCGAGAGTATCCCAGGGGGTGTGAGAGAGTCCCAGTATCCCAGAGTCTGTGAAGGGAATCCCAGAATGTGAAACAGAATCCCACAGTGAGTGAGAGAGAGTCCCAGAGTGTGTAACGGAATCCCCGAGTGTATGAGAGAATCTCTGAGTGTGCCAGAGTGTGTAAGGGAATCCCAGAGAATCCGAGAGTGTGTAACGGAATCCCAGGGTGCGTGAGAGAGAGTCCCAGGTTGTGCCAGAGTGTGAGAGAGCCCCAGAGTGTGGCAGAGGGAGTCCAAGAGTGTGTGAGAGGGAATCCCAGAGAGTCCCAGATGATGTGTGAGTCCTAGAGTGAGTGTGTGTGTGTGTGTGTGTGTGAGAGAGAGAGAGAGAGAATCCCTGAGAGACCCAGAGCAGTGTGTCTGTGAGAGTCCCAGTGTGTGTGTGTGTGTGTGTGTGTGTGTGTATGTATGTATGTGAGAGAGAGAGTCCCAGAGTGTGAGTGTGTGTGTATGTATATGTGTGTGTGTGTGCGCGCGCGAGAGAGAGAGAATCCCTGAGAGACCCAGAGTAGTATGTCTGTGAGAGTCCCTGTGTGTGTGTGTGAGAGAGAGAGAGAGAGAGTCCCTGTGTGTGTGTGTGTGAGAGAGAGAGAAAGAGACAGAGTCCCTGTGTTTGTGTGTGTGTGTGAGAGAGAGAGAGAGAGTCCGTCTGTGTGTGAGAGAGAGAGAGTCCCCGTGTGTGTGTCTGTGTGAGAGAGAGAGTCCCTGTGTGTGTGTGTATGTGTGTGTGTGTGTGTATGTGTGTGTGTGTGAGAGAGAGAGAGAGAGAGAGAGAGAGTCCCAGAGTGTGTCAGAGAGGGGATACCAGAGTGTGTCAGAGAGGGGATACCAGAGTGTGTCAGAGAGGGAATCCCAGGGAGTCCCAGAATGTATGTGAGAGAATCCCAGAGTGTGTGTGAGAGAGGGAATCCCAGAGTGTGTGTGAGAGAGGGAATCCCAGTGTGTGTGTGAGAGAGGGAATCCCAGTGTGTGTGTGAGAGAGAGGGAATCCCAGTGTGTGTGAGAGAGGGGGAATCCCAGAGTGTGAGAGAGATAGGGAATCCCAGAGTGTGAGAGAGATAGGGAATACCAGAGAGTCCCCGAGTGTGTGTGAGAGATAGGGAATTCCAGAGAGTCCCCGAGTGTGTGTGAGAGATCGGGAATTCCAGAGAGTCCCCGAGTGTGTGTGAGAGATCGGGAATTCCTGAGAGTCCCCGAGTGTGTGTGAGAGATCGGGAATTCCAGAGAGTCCCCGAGTGTGTGTGAGAGATAGGGAATTCCAGAGAGTCCCCGAGTGTGTGTGAGAGATCGGTTATTCCAGAGAGTCCCCGAGTGTGTGTGAGAGATAGGGAATTCCAGAGAGTCCCCGAGTGTGTGTGAGAGATAGGGAATCCCTGAGATTCCCAGAGTGTGTGTGAGAGATAGAGAATCCCCGAGTGTCCCCGAGTGCGTGTGAGTGATAGGGACTCCCAGAGAGTCGCCGCGTGTGTGAGAGAGATAGGGAATCCCAGAGTGTCCCAGATTGTGTGTGACAGATAGGGAATCCCAGGGTGTGTGTGAGAGATAGGGACTCACAGAGTGTGTGAGTGAGCGTATCTGAGAGAGAAGGAATCTCAGAGATTCGCAGAGTGTGTGTGAGAGTGGGAATCCCCGAGTGTGTGTGAGAGATAGGGAATCCCAGAGAGTCCCCGAGTGTGTGTGAGAGATAGGGAATCCCAGAGAGTGTTTGAGTGATAGGGAATCCCAGCGAGTACCCGAGTATGTGTGAGAGATAGGGAATCCCAGAGAGTCTGCGAGTGTGTGTGAGACATAGGGAATCCCAATGTGTGCGTGAGAGAATCCCAGAGAGTTCCCGAGTGTGTTTGCGAGATAGGGAAGCCCAGTGAGTCCCCGAGTGTGTGTGAGAGATACGTAATCCCAGAGAGTCCCCGAGAGTGTGTGAGATGTAGGGAATCCCAAAGAGTCCGCGAGTGTGTGTGAGAGATAGGTAATCCCAGAGTGTGTTTGAGAGAGAGGGAATCCCAGAGGGTGTGTGAGAGATAGGGAATCCCAGAGAGTGTGTGAGGGATAGGGAATCCCAGAGTGTCCCGGAGTGTGTGTGTGAGAGATAGGGAATCCCCGAGTGTGTGTGAGAGATCGGGAATCCCCGGGTGTGTGTGCGAGATCGGGATTCCCAGAGAGTCCCCGAGCGTGTGTGTGAGATAGGGAATCCCAGAGAGTCCCCGAGTGTGTGTGAGAGATAGGGAATGCCAGAGTGTGTTTGAGAGAGAGGGAATCCCAGAGTGTGTTTGAGAGAGAGAGAATCCCAGAGTGTGTGTGAGAGAGACGGAATCCCAGAGAGTGTGTGAGAGATAGGGAATCCCAGAGTGTCCCCGAGTGTGTTTGAGAGATAGAGAATCCCAGAGTTTCCCCGAATGTGTGTGAGAGAGCCCGAGTGAGTCACCGAGTATGTGTGAGTGATAGGGACTCCCAGAGAGTCGCCGCGTGTGTGTGATAGATCGGGAATCCCAGAGAGTCCCCGAGTGTGTGTGAGAGATAGGGTATCCCAGAGTGTGTGTGAGAGATAGGGAATCCCCGAGTGTGTGTGAGAGATATGGAAGCGAAGACAGTCGCCGAGTGTGTGTGAGAGATAGGGAATCCCAGAGAGTTCCCGAGTGTGTGTGAGAGATAGGGAATCCCAGAGTGTGTTTGAGAGAGAGGCAATCCCAGAGTGCGTGTGAGAGATAGGGAATCCCAGAGAGTGTGTGAAGGATAGGGATTCCCAGAGAGTTCCCGAGTGTGTGTGAGAGATAGGGAATACCAGAGAGTCCCCGAGTGTGTGTGAGAGATAGGGAATTCCAGAGAGTCCCCGAGTGTGTGTGAGAGATCGGGAATTCCAGAGAGTCCCCGAGTGTGTGTGAGAGATCGGGAATTCCAGAGAGTCCCCGAGTGTGTGTGAGAGATCGGGAATTACAGAGAGTCCCCGAGTGTGTGTGAGAGATCGGGAATTCCTGAGAGTCCCCGAGTGTGTGTGAGAGATCGGGAATTCCAGAGAGTCCCCGAGTGTGTGTGAGAGATAGGGAATTCCAGAGAGTCCCCGAGTGTGTGTGAGATCGGTTATTCCAGAGAGTCCCCGAGTGTGTGTAAGAGATAGGGAATTCCAGAGAGTCCCCGAGTGTGTGTGAGAGATAGGGAATCCCTGAGATTCCCAGAGTGTGTGTGAGAGATAGAGAATCCCCGAGTGTCCCCGAGTGCGTGTGAGTGATAGGGACTCCCAGAGAGTCGCCGCGTGTGTGAGAGAGATAGGGAATGCCAGAGTGTCCCGGATTGTGTGTGACAGATAGGGAATCCCAGGGTGTGTGTGAGAGATAGGGACTCACAGAGTGTGTGAGTGAGGATATCCCAGCGTATCTGAGAGAGAAGGAATCTCAGAGATTCGCAGAGTGTGTGTGAGAGTGGGAATCCCCGAGTGTGTGTGAGAGATAGGGAATCCCAGAGAGTCCCCGAGTGTGTGTGAGAGATAGGGAATCCCAGAGAGTGTTTGAGTGATAGGGAATCCCAGCGAGTACCCGAGTATGTGTGAGAGATAGGGAATCCCAGAGAGTCTGCGAGTGTGTGTGAGACATAGGGAATCCCAATGTGTGCGTGAGAGAATCCCAGAGAGTTCCCGAGTGTGTTTGCGAGATAGGGAAGCCCAGTGAGTCCCCGAGTGTGTGTGAGAGATACGTAATCCCAGAGAGTCCCCGAGAGTGTGTGAGATGTAGGGAATCCCAGAGAGTCCGCGAGTGTGTGTGAGAGATAGGTAATCCCAGAGTGTGTTTGAGAGAGAGGGAATCCCAGAGGGTGTGTGAGAGATAGGGAATCCCAGAGAGTGTGTGAGGGATAGGGAATCCCAGAGTGTCCCGGAGTGTGTGTGTGAGAGATAGGGAATCCCCGAGTGTGTGTGAGAGATCGGGAATCCCCGGGTGTGTGTGCGAGATCGGGATTCCCAGAGAGTCCCCGAGCGTGTGTGTGAGATAGGGAATCCCAGAGAGTCCCCGAGTGTGTGTGAGAGATAGGGAATCCCAGAGTGTGTTTGAGAGAGAGGGAATCCCAGAGCGTGTTTGAGAGAGAGAGAATCCCAGAGTGTGTGTGAGAGAGACGGAATCCCAGAGAGTGTGTGAGAGATAGGGAATCCCAGAGTGTCCCCGAGTGTGTTTGAGAGATAGAGAATCCCAGAGTTTCCCCGAATGTGTGTGAGAGAGCCCGAGTGAGTCACCGAGTATGTGTGAGTGATAGGGACTCCCAGAGAGTCGCCGCGTGTGTGTGATAGATAGGGAATCCCAGAGAGTCCCCGAGTGTGTGTGAGAGATAGGGTATCCCAGAGTGTGTGTGAGAGATAGGGAATCCCCGAGTGTGTGTGAGAGATATGGAAGCGAAGACAGTCGCCGAGTGTGTGTGAGAGATAGGGAATCCCAGAGAGTTCCCGAGTGTGTGTGAGAGATAGGGAATCCCAGAGTGTGTTTGAGAGAGAGGCAATCCCAGAGTGCGTGTGAGAGATAGGGAATCCCAGAGAGTGTGTGAAGGATAGGGATTCCCAGAGAGTTCCCGAGTGTGTGTGAGAGATAGGGAATCCCAGAGTGACCCCGAGTGTGTGTGAGAGATAGGGAAGCGAAGACAGTCGCCGAGTGTGTGTGAGAGATATGGAATCCCAGAGAGTTCCCGAGTGTGTGTGAGAGCTAGGGAATTCCAGAGTGTCCCCGAGTGTGTGTGAGAGAAAGGGAATCCCCGAGTGTGTGTGAGAGATCGGGAATCCCCGAGTGTGTTTGAGAGAGAGGCAGTGCCAGAGTGTGTGTGAGGGATAGGGAATCCCAGAGTGTGAGAGATAGGGAATCCCAGTGTGTCCCGGAGTGTGTGTGAGAGATAGGGAATCCCAGAGTGTCCCCGAGTGTGTGATAGAATCCCTGAGAGCCCCCGAATGTGTGTGAGATATAGGGAATCCCAGAGTGTCCCCGAGTGTGTGTGAGAGATAGGGAATCCCAGAGAGTCCCCGAGTGTGTGTGTGAGATAGGGAATCCCAGAGTTTGTTTGAGAGGTAGGGAATCACAGAGTGTGTGTGAGAGTGATCGGGAAACCCAGAGTGTCCCGGAGTGTGTGTGAGTGACAGGGAATCCCAGAGTGTGTGTGAGAGATAGGGAATCCCAGAGAGTACCCGAGTCTGTGTGAGAGATAGGGAATCCCAGTGAGTCCCCGAGTGTGTGTGAGAGATATGTAATCCCATAGAGTCCCCGAGTGTGAGTGAGATGTAGGGAATCCCAGAAAGTCCCCGAGTGTGTGTGAGAGATAGTGAATCCCAGAGTGTCCCCGAGTGTGCGTGAGAGATAGGGAATCCCAGAGTGTGTTTGAGAGAGAGGCAATCCCAGAGTGCGTGTGAGAGATAGGGAATCCCAGAGAGTGTGTGAAGGATAGGGATTCCCAGAGAGTTCCCGAGTGTGTGTGAGAGATAGGGAATCCCAGAGTGACCCCGAGTGTGTGTGAGAGATAGGGAAGCGAAGACAGTCGCCGAGTGTGTGTGAGAAATATGGAATCCCAGAGAGTTCCCGAGTGTGTGTGAGAGCTAGGGAATTCCAGAGTGTCCCCGAGTGTGTGTGAGAGAAAGGGAATCCCCGAGTGTGTGTGAGAGATCGGGAATCCCCGAGTGTGTTTGAGAGAGAGGCAGTGCCAGAGTGTGTGTGAGGGATAGGGAATCCCAGAGTGTGAGAGATAGGGAATCCCAGTGTGTCCCGGAGTGTGTGTGAGAGATAGGGAATCCCAGAGTGTCCCCGAGTGTGTGATAGAATCCCAGAGAGTCCCCGAATGTGTGTGAGATATAGGGAATCCCACAGTGTCCCCGAGTGTGTGTGAGAGATAGGGAATCCCAGAGAGTCCCCCAGTGTGTGTGAGAGATAGGGAATCCCAGAGTCACCGATGGTGTGTGAGAGATAGGGAATCCAAGAGTGTGTGCGAGAGATAGGGAATCCCAGAGAGTCTCCGAGTGTGTGTGAGAGATAGTGAATCCCAGAGTGTGCGTGAGAGAATCCCAGAGAGTTCCCGAGTGTGTTTAAGAGATAGGGAATCCCAGAGTGTCCCCGAGTGTGTGTGTGAGATAGGCAATCCCTGAGTGTGTGAGAGAGATCGGCAATCCCCGAGTGTGTGTGAGAGATAGGGAATCCCAGAGAGTCCCCGAGTGTGTGTGAGAGATAGGGAATCCCAGAGAGTCCCCGAGTGTGTGTGAGAGACAGGGAATCCCAGAGTGTATTTGAGAGAGAGAGACAATCCCGGAATGTGTGTGAGAGATAGGGGATCCACGAGTGTGTGTGAGAGATAGGGAATCCCAGTGTGTCCCGGAGTGTGTGTGAGAGATAGGGAATCCCAGAGTGTGTGTGAGAGATAGTGAATCCCAGAGTGTCCCCGAGTGTGTGTGATAGAATCCCAGAGAGTCCCCGAATGTGTGTGAGATATAGGGAATCCCAGAGAGTCCCCGAATGTGTGTGAGATATAGGGAATCCCAGAGTGTCCCCGAGTGTGTGTGAGAGATAGGGAATCCCAAAGAGTCCCCGAGTGTGTGTATGAGATAGGGAATCCCAGAGTTTGTTTGAGAGATAGGGAATCCCAGAGAGTACCCGACTGTGTGTGAGAGCTAGGGAATCCCAGAGAGTCCCCGAGTGTGTGTGAGAGATAGGGAACCCCAGAGTGTGTGTGATAGATAGGGAATCCCAGAGAGTCCCCGAATGTGTGTGAGAGATAGGGAATCCCAGAAAGTCCCCGAGTGTGTGTGAGAGATAGGGTATCCCCGAGTGTGTGTGAGAGATCGGGAATCCCAGAGAGTCCCCGAGTCTGTGTGAGAGATAGGGAATCCCAGAGAGTCCCCGAGTGTGTGTGAGAGATAGGGAATCCCAGAGAGTCCCCGAGTGTGTGTGAGAGATAGGGAATCCCAGAAAGTCCCCGAGTGTGTGTGAGATGTAGGGAATCCCAGAGAGTCCCCGAGTGTGTGTGAGAGATAGGGAATCCCAGAAAGTCCCCGAGTGTGTGTGAGAGATAGGGAATCCCCGAGTGTCTGTGAGAGATCGGGAATCCCAGAGAGTCCCGGAGTGTGTGTGAGAGATAGAGAATCCCAGAGTGTGTGTGAGAGATAGTGAATCCCAGAGTGTCCCCGAGTGTGTGTGATAGAATCCCAGAGAGTCCCCGAATGTGTGTGAGATATAGGGAATCCCAGAGAGTCCCCGAATGTGTGTGAGATATAGGGAATCCCAGAGTGTCCCCGAGTGTGTGTGAGAGATAGGGAATCCCAAAGAGTCCCCGAGTGTGTGTATGAGATAGGGAATCCCAGAGTTTGTTTGAGAGATAGGGAATCCCAGAGAGTACCCGACTGTGTGTGAGAGCTAGGGAATCCCAGAGAGTCCCCGAGTGTGTGTGAGAGATAGGGAATCCCAGAGTGTGTGTGATAGATAGGGAATCCCAGAGAGTCCCCGAATGTGTGTGAGAGATAGGGAATCCCAGAAAGTCCCCGAGTGTGTGTGAGAGATAGGGTATCCCCGAGTGTGTGTGAGAGATCGGGAATCCCAGAGAGTCCCCGAGTCTGTGTGAGAGATAGGGAATCCCAGAGAGTCCCCGAGTGTGTGTGAGAGATAGGGAATCCCAGAGAGTCCCCGAGTGTGTGTGAGAGATAGGGAATCCCAGAGAGTCCCCGAGTGTGTGTGAGATGTAGGGAATCCCAGAGAGTCCCCGAGTGTGTGTGAGAGATAGGGAATCCCAGAAAGTCCCCGAGTGTGTGTGAGAGATAGGGAATCCCCGAGTGTCTGTGAGAGATCGGGAATCCCAGAGAGTCCCCGAGTGTGTGTGAGAGATAGGGAATCGCAGAGGGTCCCCGAGTGTGTGTGAGAGATAGGGAATCCCAGAATGTGTTTGAGAGAGAGGGAATCCCAGAGAGTGTGTGAGGGAAAGGGAATCCCAGAGAGTGTGTGAGGGATAGGGAACCCCAGAGAGTGTGTGAGGGATAGGGAATCCCAGAGTGTCCCGGAGTGTGTGTGAGAGATAAGGAAACCCCGAGTGTGTGTGAGTGATCGGGAATCCCAGAGAGACCACGAGTGTGTGTGAGAGATAGGGAATCCCAGTGAGTCCCCGAGTGTGTGTGTGAGAGATACGTAATCCCTTGATGTCCCCGAGTGTGTGTGAGAGAGATACGTAATCCCTTGGTGTCCCCGAGTGTGTGTGAGCGATCGGGAATCCCCGAGTGTGTGTGAGAGATCGGGAATCCCAGAGAGTCCCCGGGTGTGTGTGAGAGATAGGGAATCCCAGAGAGACCCCGAGTGTGTGTGAGAGATAGGGAATCCCAGAGAGTCCCCGAGTGTGTGTGTGAGAGATACGTAATCCCTTGGTGTCCCAGAGTGTGTGTGAGAGATAGGGAATCCACGAGTGTGTTTGAGAGATAAGGAATCCCAGAGTGTGTGTGAGAGATAGGCAATACAAGTGTGTCCCGGAGTGTGTGTGAGAGTTAGGGAATCCCAGAGAGTGTGTGAGAGATATGGAATCCCAGAGTGTGTGTGAGAGATAGGGAATCCCAGTGTGTCCCCGAGTGTGTGTGAGAGATAGGGAATCCCAGAGTGTGTGAGAGAGATCGTGAATCCCCGAGTGTGTGTGTGAGATCGGGAATCCCAGAGAGACCCCGAGTGTGTGTGAGAGATAGGGAATCCCAGAGGGTCCCCGAGTGTGTGTGATAGAATCCCAGAGAGTCCCCGAATGTGTGTGAGATATAGGGAATCCCAGAGTGTCCCCGAGTGCGTGTGAGAGATAGGGAATCCCAGAGAGTCCCCGCGTGTGTGTGAGAGATAGGGAATCACAGAGTTTGTTTGAGAGATAGGGAATCCCAGAGTGTGTGTGAGAGATAGGGAATCACAGAGTGTGTGTGAGATAGGGAATCCCAGTGCGTCCCGGAGTGTGTGTGAGAGATAGGGAATCCCAGAGTGTGTGTGAGAGATAGTGAATCCCAGAGTGTCCCCGAGTGTGTGTGATAGAATCGCAGAGAGTCGCCGAATGTGTGTGAGAGATAGGGAATCCCAGAGTATCCCCGAGTGTGTGTGAGAGAATCCCAGTGAGTCCCAGAGTGTGGTTGTGAGATACGTAATCCCAGAGAGTCCCAGAGTGTGTGTGAAATGTAGGGAATCCCAGAATGTCCCGAGGGTGTGTGAGAGATAGGGAATCCCCGAGTGTGTGTGAGAGATCGGGAATCCCAGAGAGTCCCCGAGTGTGTGTGAGAGAGAGAGAATCCCAGAGGGTCCCCGAGTGTGTGTGAGAGATAGGGTATCCCAGATTGTGTTTGAGAGAGAGGGAATCCCAGAGTGTGTGTGAGAGATAGGGAATCCCAGAGAGTGTGTGAGGGATAGGGAATCCCAGAGTGTCCCCGAGTGTGTGTGAGAGATCGGGAATCCCAGAAAGTCCCCGAGTGTGTGTGAGAGATAGGGAATCCCAGTGAGTCCCCGAGTGTGTGTGAGAGATAGGGAATCCCAGAAGACCCCGAGTGGGTGTGAGAGATAGGGAATCCCAGAGAGTCCCCGAGTGTGTGTGTGTGAGAGATACGTAATCCCTTGGTGTCCCAGAGTGTGTGTGAGAGATAGGCAATACAAGTGTGTCCCGGAGTGTGTGTGAGAGTTAGGGAATCCCAGAGGGTGTGTGAGAGACAGGGAATTCCAGTGTGTCCCGGAGTGTGTGTGAGAGACAGGGAATCCCAGAGAATCCCAGAGAGTGTGTGAGAGACAGGGAATCCCAGAGAGACCCCGATTGTGTGTGAGAGATCGGGAATTCCACAGAGTCCCCGAATGTGTGTGAGAGATAGCGAATACCAGAGTGTGTTTGAGAGATAGGGAATCCCAGAGTGTGTGTGAGAGATAGGGAATACCAGAGTGTCCCGGAGTGTGTGTGAGAGATCGGGAATCCCAGAGTGTGTGTGAGAGATAGTGAATCCCAGAGTGTGTGTGAGAGATAGGGAATCCCAGAGAGTCCCCGAATGTGTGTGAGAGATAGGGAATCATAGAGAGTCCCCGAGTGTGTGTGAGAGATCGAGAATCCCAGACAGTCCCCGAATGTGTATGAGAGATAGAGAATCCCAGAGGTTGTTTGAGAGATAGGGAATCCCAGAGTATGTGTGGGAGATAGGGATTCCAAGAGTGTCCCGGAGTGTGTGAGAGAGATAGGCAATCCCATAGTGTCCCGGAGTGTGTGTGAGTGATAGGGAATCCCAGAGTGTGTGTGAGAGATAGGGAATCCCAGAGTGTCCGGGATTGTGTGTGACAGATAGGGAACCCCAGGGTGTGTGTGAGAGGTAGGGAAACACAGACTGTGTGAGTGAGGGAATCATAGAGTATCTGAGAGAAATGGAATCTCAGAGATTCGTAGAGTGTGTGTGAGAGTGGGAATCCCAGAGTGTGTGTGAGAGAGGGAATCTCAGAGTCCCCGAGTGTGTGTGAGAGATAGGGAATCCCTGAGAGTCCCCGAGTGTGTGCGAGAGATCGGGAATCCCACAGAGTTCCCGAATGTGTGTGAGAAATAGCGAATACCAGAGTGTGTTTGAGAGATATGGAATTCCGGAGTGTGTGTGAGAGATAGGGAATCCCCGTGTGTCCCGGAGTGTGTGTGAGAGATAGGGAATCCCAGAGTGTGTGTGAGAGATAGAGAATCACAGAGTGTCCCCGAATGTGTGTGAGAGATAGGGAATCCCAGGGTGTCGCCGAGTGTGTGTGAGAGATAGGGAATCCCAGAGAATCCCAGAGTGTGTGTGAGAGACAGGGAATCCCAGAGAGACCCCGAGTGTGTGTGAGAGATAGTGAATCCCTGAGAGTCCCCGAGTGTGTGTGAGAGATCGGGAATCCCAGAGAGTCCCCGAATGTGTGTGAGAGATAGCGAATACCAGAGTGTGTTTGAGAGATAGGGAATACCAGAGTGTCCCAGAGTGTGTGTGAGAGATAGGGAATACCAGAGTGTCCCGGAGTGTGTGTGAGAGATAGGGAATCCCAGATTGTGTGTGAGAGATAGGGAATCCCCGTGTGACCCGGAGTGTGTGAGAGAATCCCAGTGAGTCCCCGCGTGTGTGTGAGAGATAAGGAATTCCAGTGTGTCCCCGAGTGTCTGTGAGAGATACGTAATCCCAGAGAGTCCCCGAGTGTATGTGAGAGATAGGGAATCCCAGAGAGTCCCAGAATGTGTGTGAGAGATAGGGAATACCAGAGTGTGTTTGAGAGATAGGGAATCCCAGAGTGTCCCACAGAGTGTGTGAGACATAGGGAATCCCAGAGTGTGTGTGAGAGATAGGGAATCCCAGTGTGTGTGTGAGAGATAGGGAATCCCCGTGTGCTCCGGAGTGTGTGTGAGAGATAGGGAATCGCATAGTGTGTGTGAGAGTTAGGGAATACCAGAGTGTCCCCGAGTGTGTGTTAGAGATAGGGAAACCCAGAGAGTCCCCGAGTGTGTCTGATAGAATCCCAGAGAGTCCCCGAGTGTGTGTGAGAGATAGGGAATTCCAGAGAGTCCCCAAGTGTGTGTGAGAGATCGAGAATCCCAGAGTGTCCCAGAGTGTGTGTGAGTGATAGGGACTCCCAGAGAGTCGCCGCGTGTGTCAGAGAGATAGGGAATCCCAGAGAGTCCCCGAGTGTGTGTGAGAGAATCCCAGAGAGTCCCCGAGTGTGTGTGAGAGATAGGGAATTCCAGATAGTCCCCGAGTGTGTGTGAGAGAATCCCAGAGAGTCCCCGAGTGTGTGTGAGAGAATCCCAGAGAGTCCCCGAGTGTGTGTGAGAGATAGGGAATCCCAGAGAGTCCCCGAGTGTGTGTGAGAGAATCCCAGAGTGTCCCCGAGTGTGTGTGAGAGATAGGGAATCCCAGAGTGTCCCCGAGTGTGTGTGAGTGACAGAGAATCCCAGAGAGTCCCTGAGTGTGTGTGAGAGATAGGGAATCCCAGAGTGTGTGTGGGAGAGGCAATCCCAGAGTGTGTGTGAGGGAGGGAATCCCAGAGTGTGTGTGACAGGGAAACCCAGAGTGTGTGTGAGAGTGGGAATCCCAGAGTGTGTGAGGGAATCCCAGCGTGTCCCAGAGTGTGTAAGGGAATCCCAGGGTGTGTGGGCGAGAGTCCCCGTGTCCCGCATTGCGTAAGGGAATCCCAGCGTGTCCCAGAGTGTGTTAGGGATTCCTAGAGTGTGTAAGAGAATCCCAGAGAGTCCCAAAGTGTGTGAGAGAATTCCAGAATGTGTGAGGGAATCACAGAGTGTGAGAGATAACCCAGTGTATCCCAGAGTGTGGAACGGAATCCCACATTGAGTGAGAGAGAGGCCCAGATTGAGTTAGAGTGTACCAGAAACCCGTGGTGTGTAAGGGAATCCCCGAATGTAAGAGAGATTCCCTGAGTGTGCCTGAGTGTGCGAGAGCGAGTCCCAGAGTGTCTGTGAGAGAGTCCCAGTCTCCCAGATTGCGTAAGGGAATCCCAGAGACTCCCAGAGTGTGTGATAGGTAATCCCAGAGTGTGTGAGAGAATCCCAGCATGTTTCAGAGTGTGTTAGGGATTTCTCGAGTATGTGAGAGAATCCAAGAAAGTCCCAAAGCGTGTGAGTGAATCCCAGAGTGTCCCAGAGTGCGAGAGAGAGAGAGAGAGAGAGAGAGCGAGACCCAGAGTGTGTGTGAGAATCATTGTCCCAGCATGTGTGTGAGAATGAGAGTCCCAGCGTGTGTATGTGAGAGAGAGAGAGCCCCAGTGTGTGTGTGTGTGTGAGAGAGAGAGAGACAGAGTCCCAGTGTGTGTGTGTATGAGTCCCAGAGTGTGTCTGTGTGTGTGAGTCCCAGTGTGTGTGTGAGTCCCAGTGTCCCAGAGTGTGTGTGAGTCCCACAATCTGTGTGAGAATCAGTGTCCGTGTCTGTATGAGAATCAGTGTCCCAGAGTCTGTGTGAGAATCAGTGTCCCAGTGTCTGTGTGTGAGTCCCAGAGTGTGTGTGTGTGTGTGTGTGTATGTGTGTGTGTGTGTGTGTGTGAGAGAGAGAGAGTCCCAGTGTGTGAGTGTCCCAGAGTGTGGGTGTGTGTTTGTATGTGTCCGAGAGTGTGTGTGTGTCTCCCAGAGTGTGTGTGTATGTGAGTCCCAGAGAATGTGTGTGTTTGTGTCCCAGAGTGTGTGTGTGTGAGAGAGTCCCAGAGTGTGTGTGTGTGTGAGTCCCAGAGTGTGTGTGAGTCCCAGTGTGTGTGTGTGCGTGTGTGTGTGTCCCAGAATGTGTGTGTGTGTGTGTGTATGTGTGTGTGTGTGTGTGAGAGAGAGAGAGTCCCAGTGTGTGAGTGTCCCAGAGTGTGGGTGTGTGTTTGTATGTGTCCGAGAGTGTGTGTGTGTGTCCCAGAGTGTGTGTGTATGTGAGTCCCAGAGAATGTGTGTGTTTGTGTCCCAGAGTGTGTGTGTGTGAGAGAGTCCCAGAGTGTGTGTGTGTGTGAGTCCCAGAGTGTGTGTGAGTCCCAGTGTGTGTGTGTGCGTGTGTGTCCCAGAATGTGTGTGTGTGTGTAAGTCCCAGATTGTGTGTGTGAGTCCCAGTGTGTGTGTGTGTGTGTGTGTGTGAGAGAGAGAGAGAGAGAGAGTCCTAGAGTGTGTGTGTGTGAGTCCCAGACTTTGTGTGAGTACCAGAGTGTGTGTGTGTGTGTGATAGTCCCAGTGTGTATGAGAGTCAGTGTCCCAGTGTGTGTGAGTCCCTGTGTGTGTGCGCGCGTATGTGTGTGAGTCCCAGAGTGTGTGTGTGAGAGTCCCAGAGTGTGTGTATGTGTGAGTCCCAGAGTATGTGAGAATCAGTGTCCCAGTGTGTGTGTGAGTCCCTGTTTGTGTGCGCGCATGTGTGTGTGAGTCCCAGTGTGTGTGTGTGTGTGTGAGTCCCAGAGTGTGTGAGAATCTGAGAATCACAGTGTCCCAGTGTGTGTGTGAGTCCCTGTTTGTGTGCGCGCGTGTGAGTGTGAGTCCCAGAGTGTGTGTGTGTGTGTGAGTCCCAGAGTGTGTGAGAATCTGAGAATCACAGTGTCCCAGTGTGTGTGTGAGTCCCTGTTTGTGTGCGCGCGTGTGTGTGAGTCCCAGCGTGTGTATGTGTGTGTGAGAGCCCCAGAGTGTGTGAGAATCAGTGTCCTTGTGTGTGTGTGTGCGTCCCAGAGTGTGTGTGAGAATGAGAGTCCCAGCGTGTGTGTGTGTGTGTGAGTCTCCCAGCGCGTGTGTGTGTGTGAGTCTCAGCGTGTGTGTGTGTGAGAGAGAGTCCCAGCTGTTGTGTGTATGTGAGTGAAGGGATGTCAGTGAAGGGATACCAGAGTGTGTGTGAGAGAGGGAATCCCAGAGAGTGTGTGAGAATCACAGTGTCCCAGAATGTGTGTGTGAGAGTCCGAGAGAGTGTGTGTGTGTTTGTGTGTGTGAGAATTAGAGTGTGTGTGTGTGTGTGTGTGAGTCCCAGTGTGTGTGTGTGTGTGAGAGAGAGAGAGAGTCCCAGTGTGCGTGAGTCCCAGAGTGTGTGAGAATCAGAGTCCCAGTGTGTGTGTGTCCCAGACTGTGTGTGTGTGTCCGTGTGTGTCCGAGAGTGTGTCTGTGTGTGTGAGTCCCAGAGTGTGTGTGTGAGAATCCCACAGTCTGTGGGAGAAACAGTGTCCGGGTCTGTATGAGAATCAGTGTCCCAGAGTCTGTGTGAGAATCAGTGTCCCAGTGTGTGTGCGTGAGTCCCAGTGTGTGTGTGTGTGTGTGTGTGTGTGTGTGTGTGTGAGAGAGAGAGTCCCAGAGTGTGTGTGTGTGTGTGTGTGTGTGTGTGTGTGAGAGAGAGAGAGAGAGAGAGTCCCAGATTGTGTGTGAGAATCAGTGTCCCAGCGCGTGTGTGAGAATGAGAGTCCCAGTGTGTGTGTGTGTGTGTGTGAGAGAGAGACAGGGAATCCCAGAATGTCCTCGATTGTGTGTGATCGAATCCCAGAGAGTCCCCGAGTGTGTGTGAGAGATGGGGAATCCCAGAGTGTCCCCGAGTGTGTGTGAGAGATAGGGAATCCCAGAGAGTCCCTGAGTGTGTGTGAGAGATAGGGAATCCCAGAGTGTGTGTGGGAGAGGCAATCCCAGAGTGTGTGTGAGGGAGGGAATCCCAGAGTGTGTGTGACAGGGAAACCCAGAGTGTGTGTGAGAGTGGGAATCCCAGAGTGTGTGAGGGAATCCCAGAGTGTGTGAGGGAATCCCAGACTGTCCCAGAGTGTGTAAGGGAATCCCAGGGTGTGTGGTCGAGAGTCCTCGTGTCCCGGATTGCGTAAGGGAATCCCAGCGTGTCCCAGAGTGTGTTAGGGATTCCTAGAGTGTGTGAGAGAATCCCAGAGAGTCCCAAAGTGTGTGAGAGAATTCCAGAATGTGTGAGGGAATCACAGAGTGTGAGAGAGAACCCAGTGTATCCCAGAGTGTGTAACGGAATCCCACAGTGAGTGAGAGAGAGTCCCAGAGTGAGTGACAGAGCCCCAGAGTCCCATGGTGTGTAAGGGTATCCCCGAATGTAAGAGATATTACCTGAGTGTGCCAGAGTGTGCGAGAGAATGCCAGCGTGTGTAAGAGAATCACAGTGTCCCAGAGAGTGTGTGTGAGTCCCAGAGTGTGTGTTTGTGAGTGAGTCCCAGAGTGTGTGTATGAGAGTGCCAGTGTCCCAGAGTGTGTGTGTGAGTCCCAGTATCCCAGAGTGTGTGAGAGTCCCAGTGTCCCAGAGTGTGTGTGTGCGAGAGTCCCTGTGTGTGTGTGTGTGAGAGAGAGAGAGAGAGACAGAGAGAGAGAGAGAGAGACCCAGAGTGTGTGTGAGAATCAGTGTCCCAGCATGTGTGTGAGAATGAGAGTCCCAGCGTGTGCATGTGAGAGAGAGAGAGCCCCAGAGTGTGTGTGAGTGTGAGAGAGAGACAGAGTCCCAGAGTGTGTCTGTGTGTGAGTCCCAGTGTGTGTGCGTGAGTCCCAGTGTCCCAGAGTGTGTGTGAGAGTCCCACAGTCTGTGTGAGAATCAGTGTCCTTGTCTGTATGAGAATCAGTGTACCAGAGTCTGTGTGAGAATCAGTGTCCCAGTGTCTGTGTGTGAGTCCCAGAGTGTGTGTGTGTGTGTGTGTGTGTGTGTGAGAGAGAGTGAGAGAAAGAGAGTAATAGAGAGAGAGTGAGAGAGAGAGAGTGAGAGAGAGAGAGAGAGAGAGAGTCCCAGATTGTGTGTGACAATCAGTGTCCCAGCGCGTGTGTGAGAATGAGAGTCCCAGCGTGTGTGTGTGTGTGTGAGAGAGAGTCCCAGAGCGTGTGTGAGAGAGGGAATCCCAGTGAGTGTGTGAGAGTGAGAGTCCCAGAATGTGTGAGAGAATCAGTGTCCCAGACTGTGTGTATATGTGTGTGTGTGAGAGTCCCAGAGTTTGTGTGTGTGTGTGTGAGTCCCAGAGTGTGTGTGTGTGTGTGAGTCCCAGAGTGTGTGAGAATCTGAGAATCACAGTGTCCCAGTGTGTGTGTGTGAGTCCCAGCGTGTGTATGTGTGTGTGAGAGCCTCAGAGTGTGTGAGAATCAGTGTCCTTGTGTGTGTATGTGTGCGTCCCAGAGTGTGTGTGTGTGTGTGTTAGTCCTAGAGTGTGTGAGAATTAGTGTGTGAGTGTGTGTGTGAGTCCCAGTGTGTGTGAGTCCCAGACTGTGTGTGTGTGTGTGTGTGTGTCCCAGAGTGTGTGTGTGTGTGAGTCCCAGAGAATGTGTGTGTTTGTGTCCCAGTGTGTGTGTGTGAGAGAGAGTCCCAGAGTATGTGTGTGTGAGTCCCAGAGTGTGTTTGTGTGTATGTGTGTGTGAGTCCCAGAGTGTGTGTGTGTGTATGTGAGAGAGTCCCAGTGTGTGTGTGTGTGACTCCCAGCGTGTGTGTGTGTGTGTGTGTGTGTGTGTGTGTGTGTGTCCCAGCGTGTGTGTCAGTGAAGGGATACCAGAGTGTGTGTGAGAGAGGGAATCCCAGAGAGTGTGTGAGAATCACAGTGTCCCAGAATGTGTGTGTGAGAGTCCGAGAGAGTGTGGGTGTGAGTCCCAGAGTGTGTGTGTATGTTAGTCCCAGAGTGTGTGAGAATTAGAGTGTGTGTGTGTGTGTGAGAGAGAGTCCCAGTGTGTGAGAGTCCCAGTGTGTGAGAGTCCCAGTGTGTGTGAGTCCCAGTGTGTGTGAGAATGTTAGTCCCAGTGTGTGAGTGTCCCAGAGTGTGTGTGTGTGTGTGTCCCAGAATGTGTGTGTGTGTGTAAGTCCCAGAGTGTGTGGGTGAGTCCTCGAGTGTGTGTGTGATAGTCCCAGAGTGTGTGAGAATCAGTGTCCCAGTGTGTGTGTGAGTCCCTGTGTGTGTGCCCGCGTATGTGTGTGAGTCCCAGAGTGTGTGTGTGAGAGTCCCAGAGTGTGCGTGTGTGTGTGAGTCCCAGAGTGTGTGAGAATCAGTGTCCCAGTGTGTGTGTAAGTCCCTGTGTGTGTGCGCGCGTGTGTGTGTGAGTCCCAGTGTGTGTGTGTGTGTGTGTGAGTCCCAGAGTGTGTGAGAATCTGAGAATCACAGTGTCCCAGTGTGTGTGTGAGTCCCAGCGTGTGTATGAGTGTGTGAGAATCAGTGTCCTTGTGTGTGTGTGTGTGTGCGTCCCAGAGTGTGTGTGAGAATGAGAGTCCCAGCGTGTGTGTGTGTTTGAGACTCCGAGCGCGTGTGTGTGTGTGTGTCCCAGCGTGTGTGTCAGTGAAGGGATACCAGAGTGTGTGTGAGAGGGGGAATCCCAGAGAGTGTGTGAGAATCACAGTGTCCCAGAATGTGTGTGTGAGAGTCCGAGAGAGTGTGGGTGTGAGTCCCAGAGTGTGTGTGTGAGAATCCCACAGTCTGTGTGAGAAACAGTGTCCGGGTCTGTATGAGAATCAGTGTCCCAGAATCTGTGTGAGAATCAGTGTCCCAGTGTGTGTGCGTGAGTCCCAGTGTGTGTGTGTGTGTGTGTGAGAGAGAGAGAGTCCCAGAGTGTGTGTGTGTGTGTGTGTGTGTGTGTGTGAGAGAGAGAGAGAGAGTCCCAGATTGTGTGTGAGAATCAGTGTCCCAGCGCGTGTGTGAGAATGAGAGACCCAGTGTGTGTGTGTGTGTGTGAGAGAGAGACAGGGAATCCCAGAATGTCCTCGATTGTGTGTGATCGAATCCCAGAGAGTCCCCGAGTTTGTGTGAGAGATAGGGAATCCCAGAGTGTCCCCGAGTGTGTGTGAGAGATAGGGAATCCCAGAGTGTCCCCGAGTGTGTGTGAGAGATAGGGAATCCCAGAGAGTCCCTGAGTGTGTGTGAGAGATAGGGAATCCCAGAGTGTGTGTGGGAGAGGCAATCCCAGAGTGTGTGTGAGGGAGGGAATCCCAGAGTGTGTGTGACAGGGAAACCCAGAGTGTGTGTGAGAGTGGGAATCCCAAAGTGTGTGAGGGAATCCCAGAGTGTGTGAGGGAATCCCAGACTGTCCCAGAGTGTGTAAGGGAATCCCAGGGTGTGTGGTCGAGAGTCCTCGTGTCCCGGATTGCGTAAGGGAATCCCAGCGTGTCCCAGAGTGTGTTAGGGATTCCTAGAGTGTGTGAGAGAATCCCAGAGAGTCCCAAAGTGTGTGAGAGAATTCCAGAATGTGTGAGGGAATCACAGAGTGTGAGAGAGAACCCAGTGTATCCCAGAGTGTGTAACGGAATCCCACAGTAAGTGAGAGAGAGTCCCAGAGTGAGTGACAGAGCCCCAGAGTCCCATGGTGTGTAAGGGTATCCCCGAATGTTAGAGATATTACCTGAGTGTGCCAGAGTGTGCGAGAGAATGCCAGCGTGTGTAAGAGAATCACAGTGTCCCAGAGAGTGTGTGTGAGTCCCAGAGTGTGTGTTTGTGAGTGAGTCCCAGAGTGTGTGTATGAGAGTGCCAGTGTCCCAGAGTGTGTGTGTGAGTCCCAGTATCCCAGAGTGTGTGAGAGTCCCAGTGCCCCAGAGTGTGTGTGTGTGAGAGAGAGAGACAGAGTCCCAGAGTGTGTCTGTGTGTGAGTCCCAGTGTGTGTGCGTGAGTCCCAGTGTCCCAGAGTGTGTGTGAGAGTCCAACAGTCTGTGTGAGAATCAGTGTCCGGGTCTGTATGAGAATCAGTGTACCAGAGTCTGTGTGAGAATTAGTGTCCCAGTGTCTGTGTGTGAGTCCCAGAGTGTGTGTGTGTGTGTGTATGTGTGTGTGTGTGTGTGTGTGGGAGAGAGAGAGAGTCCCAGTGTGTGTGTGTGTGTGTGAGAGAGAGAGAGAGAGTGAGAGAGAGAGAGTGAGAGAGAGTGAGAGAGAGAGAGAGAGAGAGAGAGTCCCAGATTGTGTGTGACAATCAGTGTCCCAGCGCGTGTGTGAGAATGAGAGTCCCAGCGTGTGTGTGTGTGAGAGAGAGAGAGTCCCAGAGTGTGTGTGAGAGAGGGAATCCCAGTGAGTGTGTGAGAGTGAGAGTCCCAGAATGTGTGAGAGAATCAGTGTCCCAGACTGTGTATGTGTGTGTGTGTGAGAGTCCCAGAGTTTGTGTGTGTGTGTGTGAGTCCCAGAGTGTGTGTGTGTGCGTGAGTCCCAGAGTGTGTGAGAATCTGAGAATCACAGTGTCCCAGTGTGTGTGTGTGAGTCCCAGCGCGTGTATGTGTGTGTGAGAGCCTCAGAGTGTGTGAGAATCAGTGTCCTTGTGTGTGTATGTGTGCGTCCCAGAGTGTGTGTGTGTGTGTTAGTCCTAGAGTGTGTGAGAATTAGTGTGTGAGTGTGTGTGTGAGTCCCACAGTGTGTGAGAATCAGTGTCCCAGTGTGTGTGTGAGTCCCTGTGTGTGTGCGCGCGTGTGTGTGTGAGTCCCAGAGTGTGTGTGTGTGTGTGTGTGTGTGTGAGTCCCAGAGTGTGTGAGAATCTGAGAATCACAGTGTCCCAGTGTGTGTGTGAGTCCCAGCGTGTGTATGTGGGTGTGTGTGAGCCCCAGAGTGTGTGTGAATCAGTGTCCTTGTGTGTGTGTGTGCGTCCCAGAGTGTGTGTGAGAATGAGAGTCCCAGCGTGTGTGTGTGTGTGAGTCTCAGCGAGCGCGCGCGCGCGCGTGTGTGTGTGAGAAAGAGTCCCAGCGGTTGTGTGTGTGTATGTGTGTGTATGTGAGTACCAGCGTGTATGTCAGTGAAGGGATACCAGAGTGTGTGTGAGAGAGGGAATCCCAGAGAGTGTGTGAGAATCACAGTGTCCCAGAAGGTGTGTGTGAGAGTCTGAGACAGTGTGTGTGTGAGTCCCAGAGTGTGTGTGTGTGTGAGAATTAGAGTGTGTGTGTGTGAGTCCCAGTGTGTGTGTGTGTGTGTGTGTGTGAGAGAGTCCCAGAGTGTGTGAGAATCAGAGTCCCAGTGTGTGTGTCCCCCAGACTGTGTGTGCGTGTGTGTGTGTGTCCGAGAGTGTGTGTGTGTGTGATTCCCAGAGAATGTGTGTTTGTGTCCCAGTGTGTGTGAGTGTGACTCCCAGCGTGTGTGTGTGTGTGTGTGTGTGTGTGTGTGTGTGTGTGTCCCAGCGTGTGTGTCAGTGAAGGGATACCAGAGTGTGTGTGAGAGAGGGAATCCCAGAGAGTGTGTGAGAATCACAGTGTCCCAGAATGTGTGTGTGAGAGTCCGAGAGAGTGTGGGTGTGAGTCTCAGAGTGTGTGTGTATGTTAGTCCCAGAGTGTGTGAGAATTAGAGTGTGTGTGTGTGTGTTTGTGAGAGTCCCAGTGTGTGAGAGTCCCAGTGTGTGTGAGTCCCAGTGTGTGTGAGAATGTTAGTCCCAGTGTGTGAGTGTCCCAGTGTGTGTGTGTGTGTCCCAGAATGTGTGTGTGTGTGTAAGTCCCAGAGTGTGTGGGTGAGTCCTCGAGTGTGTGTGTGTGAGTCCCAGAAATTGTGTGTGTACCAGAGTGTGTTTGTGTGTGTGTGATAGTCCCAGAGTGTGTGAGAATCAGTGTCCCAGTGTGTGTGTGAGTCCCTGTGTGTGTGCCCGCGTATGTGTGTGAGTCCCAGAGTGTGTGTGTGAGAGTCCCAGAGTGTGCGTGTGTGTGTGAGTCCCAGAGTGTGTGAGAATCAGTGTCCCAGTGTGTGTGAGAGTCCCTGTGTGTGTGCGCGCGTGTGTGTGTGAGTCCCAGTGTGTGTGTGTGTGTGTGTGTGAGTCCCAGAGTGTGTGAGAATCTGAGAATCACAGTGTCCCAGTGTGTGTGTGAGTCCCAGCGTGTGTATGAGTGTGTGAGAATCAGTGTCCTTGTGTGTGTGTGTGCGTCCCAGAGTGTGTGTGAGAATGAGAGTCCCAGCGTGTGTGTGTGTTTGAGACTCCGAGCGCGTGTGTGTGTGTGTGTCCCAGCGTGTGTGTCAGTGCAGGGATACCAGAGTGTGTGTGAGAGGGGGAATCCCAGAGAGTGTGTGAGAATCACAGTGTCCCAGAATGTGTGTGTGAGAGTCCGAGAGAGTGTGGGTGTGAGTCCCAGAGTGTGTGTGTATGTTAGTCCCAGAGTGTGTGAGAATTAGAGTGTGTGTGTGTGTGAGAGAGTCCCAGTGTGTGTGAGTCCCAGTGTGTGTGAGAATCAGAGTCCCAGTGTGTGAGTGTCCCAGAGTGTGTGTGTGTGTGTCCCAGAATGTGTGTGTGTGTGTAAGTCCCAGAGTGTGTGTGTGTGAGTCCCAGAGTTTGTGTGAGTACCAGAGTGTGTTTGTGTGTGTGTGATAGTCCCAGAGTGTGTGAGAATCAGTGTCCCAGTGTGTGTGTGAGTCCCTGTGTGTGTGCCCGCGTATGTGTGTGAGTCCCAGAGTGTGTGTGTGAGAGTCCCAGAGTGTGCGTGTGTGTGTGAGTCCCAGAGTGTGTGAGAATCAGTGTCCCAGTGTGTGTGTGAGTCCCTGTGTGTGTGCGCGCGTGTGTGTGAGTCCCAGTGTGTGTGTGTGTGTGTGTGAGGGTCCCAGAGTGTGTGAGAATCTGAGAATCACAGTGTCCCAGTGTGTGTGTGAGACCCAGCGTGTGTATGAGTGTGTGAGAATCAGTGTCCTTGTGTGTGTGTGTGCGTCCCAGAGTGTGTGTGAGAATGAGAGTCCCAGCGTGTGTGTGTGTTTGAGACTCCGAGCGCGTGTGTGTGTGTGAGTCTCAGCGCGCGCGCGCGCGTGTGTGTGTGTGTGAGAGAGTCCCAGCGGTTGTGTGTGTGTGTGTGTATGTGAGTCCCAGCGTGTATGTCAGTGAAGGGATACCGGAGTGTGTGTGAGAGAGGGAATCCCAGAGAGTGTGTGAGAATCACAGTGTCCCAGAAGGTGTGTGTGAGAGTCTGAGAGAGTGTGTGTGTGAGTCCCAGAGTGTGTGTGTGTGTTTGTGTGTGTGAGAATTGGAGTGTGTGTGTGTGTGTGTCCCAGTATGTGTGTGTGTGTGTGTGAGTCCCAGAGTGTGTGAGAATCAGAGTCCCAGTGTGTGTGTGACCCAGACTGTGTGTGCGTGTGTGTGTGTGTGTGTGTGTCCGAGAGTGTGTGTGTGTGTGTGAGTCCCAGAGAATGTGTGTTTGTGTCCCAGTGTGTGTGTGTGTGTGAGTCCCAGAGTGTGTGTGTGTGACTCCCAGAGTGTGTGTGTATGTTAGTCCCAGAGTGTGTGAGAATTAGAGTGTGTGTGTGTGTGTGTGTGTGAGTCCCAGTGTGTGTGAGTCCCAGTGTGTGTGAGTCCCAGTGTGTGTGAGAATCAGAGTCCCAGTGTGTGTGTCCCAGAGTGTGTGTGTGTGTCCCAGAGTGTGTGTGTGTGTGAGTCCCAGAGTGTGTGTGTGTGTTTGTGTCCCAGAGTGTGTGTGTGTGAGGGAGTCCCAGAGTATGTGTGTGTGAGTCCCAGAGTGTGTATGTGTGAGTCCCAGAGTGTGTGTGTGTGTGTGTGTGTGTGAGAGAGTCCCAGAGTGTGTGTGTGTGTGAGTCCCAGAGTGTGTGGGAATCACAGTGTCCCAGAGTGTGTGTGTGAGTTTCAGTGTGCGTGTGTGTGAGTCGCAGAGAGTGTGTGTGTGTCCCATAGTGTGTGTTAGTCCCAGAGTGTGTGAGAATTTCAGTGTGTGTGTGAGTCCCAGACTGTGTGTGTGTTTGTGTGTCCCAGAGTGTGTGTGTGTATGTGAGAGAGTCCCAGTGTGTGTGTGTGTGTGTGTGTGTGTGTGTGAGAGACAGTCCCAGAGTGTTGAGAATCACAGTGTCCCAGAGTGTGTGTGAGTCCCAGAGTGTGCGCGTGTGAGTCCCAGTGTGTGTGTGTGTATGTGAGAGAGTCCCTGTGTGTGTGTGTATGTGTCCCAGAGTGTGTGTGTGTGAGAGCCAGAGTGTGTGTGTGTGTGTGTGAGAGAGTCCCAGAGTGTGTGTATGAGAGTCCCAGAGAGTGTGTGAGAGTCCCAGTGTCCCAGAGTGTGTGAGAGTCCCACAGTCTGTGTGAGAATCAGTGTCCAAGTCTTTTTGAGAATCAGTGTCCCAGTGTGTGTGTGTGTGTGAGAGTCCCTGTGTGTGTGTGTGTGTGTGTGTGTGTGTGTGTGTGTGAGAGAGAGAGAGAGAGAGAGAGAGTCCCAGAGTGTGTGTGAGAATGAGAGTCCCAGCGTGTGTATGTGTGAGAGAGAGAGTCCCAGAGTGTGTGTGTGTGAGAGAGAGACAGCGTCCCAGAGTGTGTGTGTGTGTATGAGTCCCAGAGTGTGTGTGAGTCCCAGTGTCCCAGAGTGTGTGTGAGAGTCCCACAGTCTGTATGAGAATCAGTGTCCCAGTGTGTGTGTGTGTGATTCCCTGTGTGTGTGTGTGTGTGTGATTCCCAGAGTGTGTGTGTGTGTGTGTGTGTGTGTGAGAGAGAGAGAGAGTCCCAGATTGTGTGTGAGAATCAGTGTCCCAGCGCGTGTGTGAGAATGAGAGTCCCAGCGTGTGTGTGTGTGTGTGAGAGAGAGAGAGTCCCAGCGTATGTGTGAGAGAGAGTCCCAGAGTGTGTGCCAGTGAGGGAATCCCAGTGCGTGTGTGAGAATGAGAGTCCCCGAATGTGTGAGAGAATCAGTGTCCCAGACTGTGTGTATGTGTGTGTGTGTGTGTGTGAGTCCCAGAGTGTGTGTGTGAGAGTCCCTGAGTGTGTGTGTGTATGAGAGAGAGTCCCAGTGTCTGTGTGTGTGAGTCCCAGAGTGTGTGAGAATCACAGTGTCCCAGTGTGTGTTTGAGTCCCAGAGTGTGTATGTGTGTGTGAGAGCCCCAGAGTGTGTGAGAATCAGTGTCCTTGTGTGTGTGTGTGCGTCCCAGAGTGTGTGTGAGAATGAGAGTCCCAGCGTGTGTGTGTGTGTGTGACTCCCCGCGTGTGTGTGTGTGTGAGTCTCAGCACGCGCGCGCGCATGTGTGTGTGTGAGAGTCCCAGCGGTTGTGTGTGTGTGTGTGTGTGTGAGTCCCAGCGTGTATGTCAGTGAAGGGATACCAGAGTGTATGTGAGAGAGGGAATCCCAGAATGTGTGTGTGAGAATCCGAGAGAGTGTGTGTGTGAGAGTCCCAGTGTGTGTGTGTGTGTGTGTGTGTGAGAGAGAGAGAGAGTCCCAGAGTGTGTGTGTGTGTCCCAGAGTGTGTGTGTGTGTGTGAGTCCCAGACTGTGTGTGTGTGTGTGTGTGTGTGTGAGTCCCAGACTGTGTGTGTGTGTGAGTGTGTGTCCGAGAGTGTGTGTGTGCGTGTGTGTGTCCCAGAATGTGTGTGTGTGAGTCCCAGAGAATGTGTGTGTTTGTGTCCCAGTGTGTGTGTGTGTGTGTGTGTGAGTCCCAGAGTGTGTGTGTGTGAGTCCCAGACTGTGTGTGTGTGCGTGTGTGTGTCCCAGAGTGTGTGTGTGTGTGAGTCCCAGACTGTGTGTGTGTGTGTGTGTGTGTGTGTCCGAGAGTGTGTGTGTGTGTGCGTGTGTGTGTCCCAGAGTGTGTGTGTGTGTGAGTCCCAGAGAATGTGTGTGTTTGTGTCCCAGTGTGTGTGTGTGTGTGTGTGAGAGTCCCAGAGTGTGTGTTTGTGTGTGTGTGTGTGAGAGAGAGAGTCCCAGAGTGTGTGTATGAGAGTCCCAGAGAGTGTGTGAGAGTCCCACAGTCTGTGTGAGAATCAGTGTCCAAGTCTGTATGAGAATCAGTGTCCCAGTGTGTGTGTGTGTGTGAGAGAGTCCCTGTGTGTGTGTGTGTGTGTGTGTGTGTGTGTGTGTGAGAGAGAGAGAGAGAGAGAGAGAGAGAGAGAGAGAGAGAGAGAGAGAGAGAGTGTCCCAGAGTGTGTGTGAGAATGAGAGTCCCAGAGTGTGTGTGAGAATGAGAGTCCCAGCGTGTGTATGTGTGAGAGAGAGAGTCCCAGTGTGTGTGTGTGTGAGAGAGAGAGAGACAGAGTCCCAGAGTGTGTATGAGTCCCAGAGTGTGTGTGAGTCCCAGTGTCCCAGAGTGTGTGTGAGAGTCCCACAGTCTGTATGAGAATCAGTGTCCCAGAGTCTGTGTGAGAATCAGTGTCCCAGTGTGTGTGAGTGAGTCCCAGTGTGTGTGTGTGTGTGATTCCCAGAGTGTGTGTGTGTGTGTGTGAGAGAGAGAGAGAGTCCCAGATTGTGTGTGAGAATCAGTGTCCCAGCGCGTGTGTGAGAATGAGAGTCCCAGCGTGTGTGTGTGTGAGAGAGAGTCCCAGAATGTGTGCCAGTGAGGGGATACCAGAGTGTGTGAGAATGAGAGTCCCAGAGTGTGTGTGAGAGAGTCCCAGAATGTGTGAGGGAATCAGTGTCCCAGACTGTGTGTGTGTGTGTGTGTGTGAGTCCCAGAGTGTGTGTGTGAGAGTCACAGAGTGTGTGTGTGTATGAGAGAGAGTCCCAGTGTCTGTGTGTGTGTGTGCGAGTCCCAGAGTGTGTGAGAATCACAGTGTCCCAGTGTGTGTGTGAGTCCCAGAGTGTGCGTGTGTGTGTGAGAGCCCCAGAGTGTGTGAGAATCAGTGTCCTTGTGTGTGTGTGTGCGTCCCAGAGTGTGTGTGAGAATGAGAGTCCCAGCGTGTGTGTGGGTGTGACTCCCCGCGCATGTGTGTGTGTGAGTCTCAGCGCACGCGCGCATGTGTGTGTGTGAGAGTCCCAGCGGTTGTGTGTGTGTGTGTATGTGAGTCCCAGCGTGTATGTCAGTGAAGGGATACCAGAGTGTATGTGAGTGAGGGAATCCCAGAGAGTGTGTGAGAATCACAGTGTCCCAGAATGTGTGTGTGAGAGTCCGAGAGAGTGTGTGTGTGAGTTCCAGAGTGTGTGGGTGTGAGAGTCCCAGTGTGTGTGTGTGTGTGTGTGTGTGTGAGTCCCAGAGTGTGTGTGTGTGTGAGTCCCAGACAGTGTGTGTGTGTGTCCGAGTGTGTGTGTGTGTGTGTGCGCGTGTGTGTCCCAGAGTGTGTGTGTGTGTGAGTCCCAGAGAATGTGTGTGTTTGTGTCCCAGTGTGTGTGTGTGTGTGTGTGAGTCCCAGAGTGTGTGTGTGTGCGTGTATGTGAGAGTGTCCCAGTGTGTGTGTGTGTGTGTGTGAGAATCCCAGTGTGTGTGAGTCGCAGGAGGTGTGAGAATCAGAGTCCCAGTGTGTGAGTGTCCCAGAGTGTGTGTGTGTGAGTCCCAGAGTGTGTGTGTGAGTCCCAGTGAATGTGTATGTTTGTATCCCAGAGTGTGTGTGTGTGTGAGAGAGTCCCAGTGAGTGTGTGTCCCAGAGTGTGTGTGTGTGTGAGTCCCAGAGTGTGTGTGTGTGTGTGTGTGTGTGTGTGTGAGTCCCAGAGTGAGTGTGTGTGTGTAAGTCCCAGAGTGTGTGTGTGAGTCCCAGTGTGTGTGTGTGAGAGAGCGAAAGACCTAGAGTGTGTGTGTGTGAGTCCCAGAGTGTGTGTGTGAGTCCCAGAGTGTGTGAGAATCAGTGACCCAGTGTGAGTGTGAGTCCGAGAATGTGCGTATGTGTGCGCGCGCGTGTGTGTGTCCCAGAGTGTGTGTGTGAGTCGCAGTGTGTGTGTGTGTGTGTATGTGAGAGAGTCCCAGTGTGTGTGTGTGTGAGAGAGAGTCCCAGAGTGCTGAGAATCACAGTGTCCCAGAGTGTGTGTGTGAGTCCCAGTGTGTGTGTGTGTGTGAGTCCCAGAGTGTGTGTGTGTGTGTGTGAGTGTGTGTGTGTGAGAGTGAGTCCCAGAGTGTGTGAGAATCACAGTGTCCCAGAGTGTGTGTGTGAGTCCCAGTGTGTGTGGGTGTGTGTGTGAGTCCCAGAGTGTGTGTGTGTCCCAGAGTGTGTGTGTGAGTCCCTGTGTGTGTGTGTGAGAGAGAGAGAGAGTGAAAGTCCTAGAATGTGTGTGTGTGAGTCTCAGAGTGTGTGTGTGTGTGTGAGAGAGAGTCCCAGAGTGTTTGAGAATCAGTGTCCCAGTGTGAGTGTGAGTCCCAGAGTGTGCGTGTGCGCGTGTGTGAGTCCCAGATTGTGTATATGTGTGAGTCCTAGGGTGTGTGAGAATCAGTGTCCTTGTGCGTGTGTGTGCGCGTCCCAGAGTGTGTGTGAGAATGAGAGTCTCAGCGTGTGTGTGTGAGAGTCCCAGCGCGCGCGTGCGTGTGTGTGAGTGAGAGAGAGAGTCCCAGCGTGTGTGTGTGTGTGTGTGAGTCCCAGCGTGTGTGTGTGAGTCCCAGCGTGTGTGTCAGTGAAGGGATACCAGAGTGTGTGTGAGAGAGGGAATCCCAGAGAGTTCCAGAGTGTGTGAGAGAGAGGGTTTCCCAGAGTGTGTGTGAGAGAGGGTATCACACTGGGACACAAACACACACATTCCCAGAGAGTGTGTGAGAATCACAGTGTCCCACAATGTGTGTGTGTGAGTCCGAGAGAGTGCGCGTGTGAGTCCCAGAGTGTGAGAATCACAGTGTCCCAGAGTGTGTGTGTGTGTGTGAGTACCAGAGTATGTGTGTGAGTCCCAGAGTGTGTGAGATTTAGAGTATGTGTGTGTGTGTGTGTGAGTCCCAGTGTGTGTGTGTGTGTGAGTCCCAGAGTGTGTGACAATCAGAGCCCCAGAGTGTATGTGTGTGTGTGTGTGAGAGTCCCAGTGTGTGTGTGCGTGTGTGTGTCCCAGAGTGTTTGTGTCTGTGTGTGTATGTGAGAGAGTCCCAGAGTGTGTGTGTGTGTGTATGTGAGAGAGTCCCAGAGTGTGTGTGTGTGTCCCAGAGTGTGTGTGTGAGTCCCAGAGTGTGTGTGTGTGTATGTGAGAGAGTCCCAGAGTGTTGAGAATCACAGTGTCCCAGTGTGTGTGAGAGAGTCCCAGAGTGTGTGAGGATCACAGTGTCCCAGAGTGTGTGTGTGAGTCCCAGTGTGTGTGTGTGTGTGTGTGAGTCCCAGAGTGTGTGTGTGTGTGTGTGTGCGTGTGTGTGTGTAAGTCCCAGAGTGTGCGTGTGTGAGTCCCAGTCTGTGTGTGTGTGTGTGTGTGTGTGAGAGAGAGAGAGAGAGAAAGTCCTAGAGTGTGTGTGAGTCCCAGCGTGTGTGTGTGTGTGTGTGTGAGTCCCAGAGTGTGTGAGAATCAGGGTCCCAGAGTGTGCGTGTGTGTGTGCGCACGTGTGTGTGACTCCCAGAGTGTGTGCATGTGTGAGTCCCAGAGTGTGTGAGAATCAGTGTCCTTGTGTGTGTGTGCGCGTCCCAGAGTGTGTGTGAGAATGAGAGTCTCAGCGTGTTTGTGTGTGATAGTCCAAGCGCGCGGGCGCGTGTGTGTGTGTGTGCGTCCCAGCGTGTATATCAGTGAAGGGATACCAGAGTGTGTGTGAGAGAGGGAATCCCATAGAGTTCCAGAGTGTATGAGAGAAAGGGTTTCCCAGAGTGTGTGTGAGAGAGGGTATCCCAGAGAGTGTGTGAGAATCGCAGTGTCCCAGAATGTGTGTGTGTGAGTCCGAGAGAGTGCGTGTGTGAGTGTGTGTTAGTCCCAGAGTGTGTGAGAATTAGAGTATGTGTGTGTGTGTGTGTGTGTGAGAGAGAGAGTCCCAGTGTGTGTGTGCGTGAGTCCCAGTGTGAGTGTGTGTGTGTGCGTGAGTCCCAGTGTGTGTGTCTGTGTGTGTCCCAGAGTGTGTGTGTGTGTGAATCCCAGAGTGTGTGTGTGTCTGTGTGTGTGTGTGTGTCCCAGGGTGTGTGTGTGAGTCCCAGAGTGTGTGTGTGTGTGTGTGTGTATGTGAGAGAGTCCCAGTGTGTGTGCGTGTGTGAGAGAGTCCCAGAGTGTTGAGAATCACAGTGTCCCAGAGTGTGTGTGAGTCCAGAGTGTGTGCGTGTGTGAGTGTGTGTGTGTGTGTGTGTGTGAGTCCCAGAGTGTGTGTGTGTATGTGAGAGAGTCCCAGAGTGTGTATGTGTGTGTGTGTGTGTGAGTCACAAAGTGTGTGAGAATCAGCGTCCCAGAGTGTGTGTGTGAGTCCCTGTGTGTGTGTGTGTGTGTGTGTGTGTGTTAGTCCCAGTGAGTGTGAGAGAGTCCTACTGTGTGTGTGTGTATGAGTCCTAGAGTGTGTGTGTGAGAGTCCTAGTGTGTGTGTGTGTGCGTGTGTGAGTCCAAGTGTGTGTGTGTGTGTGTGTGTGTGTGTGAGTCCCTGTGTGTGTGTGTGTGTGAGTCCCAGTGTGTGTGTGTGTGTGTGTGAGTCCTAGAGTGTGTGAGAATCAGTGTCCCAGTGTGTGTGTGTGTGTGTGTGCGAGTCCCAGAGTGTGTGTGTGTGGGCATGAGTCCTAGAGTGTGTGTGTGTGTGTGTGTGTGTGTGTGAGAGAGAGAGAGAGAGAGAGTCCCGGAGTGTGTGTGTGTGTGAGTCCCAGAGTGTGTGTGTGTGTGTGTGTGAGTCCCAGAGTGTGTGTGTGTATGTGAGAGAGTCCCAGTGTGTGTGTGTGTGAGAGAGAGAGTCCCAGAGTGTTGAGAATCACAGTGTCCCAGAGTGTGTGCATGTGTGAGTCCCAGAGTGTGTGAGAATCACAGTGTCCCAGAGTGTGTGTGTGAGTCCCTGTGTGTGTGTGTGTGTGTGTGTGTGAGTCCCAGAGTGTGTGTGTGTCCCAGAGTGTGTGTGTGTGTGAGGCCCTGTGTGTGTGTGTGAGAGAGAGAGCGAAAGTCCTAGAGTGTGTGTGTGTGAGTCTCAGAGTGTGTGTGTGTGTGAGTGTGTGAGTGTGTGAGAATCAGTGTCCCATTGTGAGTGTGAGTCCCAGAGTGTGCTTGTGTGTGTGCGCGCGTGTGTGAGTCACAGATTGTGTGTATGTGTGAGTCCCAGAGTGTGGGAGAATCAGTGTCCTTGTGCGTGTGTGTGCGCGTCCCAGAGTGTGTGTGAGAATGAGAGTCTCAGCGTGTGTGTGTGAGAGAGTCCCAGCGCGCGCGTGTGTGTGTGTGTGTGTGTGAGAGAGAGAGAGAGAGTCCCAGCGTGTGTGTGTGTGTGTGTGTGTGTGAGTCCCAGCGTGTGTGTCAGTGAAGGGGTACCAGAGTGTGCGTGAGAGAGGGAATCCCAGAGAGTTCCAGAGTGTGTGAGAGAGAGGGTTTCCCAGAGTGTGTGTGAGAGAGGGTATCCTAGAGAGTGTGTGAGAATCACAGTGTCCCACAATGTGTGTGTGTGAGTCCGAGAGAGTGCGCGTGTGAGTCCAAGAGTGTGAGAATCACAGTGTCCCAGAGTGTGTGTGTGTGTGAGTCCCAGAGTGTGTGAGAATTAGAGTATGTGTGTGTGTGTGTGAGTCCCAGTGTGTGTGTGTGAGAGTCCCAGTGTGTGTGTGTGTGTGTGTGTGTGTGAGTCCCAGTGTGTGTGACAATCAGAGTCCCAGAGTGTATGTGTGTGTGTGTGAGAGAGAGAGAGTCCCAGTGTGTGTGTGCATGTGTGTGTCCCAGAATGTGTGTGTGTGTGTGTGTGAGTCCCAGAGTGTGTGTGTGTGTGTATGTGAGAGTCCCAGTGTGTGTGAGAGAGAGAGAGTCCCAGTGTGTGTGTGCATGTGTGTGTCCCAGAATGTGTGTGTGTGTGTGTGTGTGAGTCCCAGAGTGTGTGTGTGTGTGTATGTGAGAGTCCCAGTGTGTGTGTGTGTGAGAGAGTCCCAGAGTGTGTGTGTGTGAGTCCCAGTGTATGTGTGTGTGTGTGAGTCCCAGAGTGTGTGTGTGTGTCCCAGAGTGTGTGTGTGTGTGTGTGTGTGTGTAAGTCCCAGAGTGTGCGTGTGTGAGTCCCAGTCTGTGTGTGTGTGTGTGTGTGTGTGAGAGAGAAAGTCCTAGAGTATGTGTGTGTGAGTGCCAGCGTGTGTGTTTATCCCAGAGTCTGTGTGTGTGTGAGAGTCCCAGAGTGTGTGAGAATCAGGGTCCCAGTGTGTGTGTGAGTCCCAGAGTATGCGTGTGTGAGTCCCAGAGTGTGTACATGTGTGAGTCCCAGAGTGTGTGAGAATCAGTGTCCTTGTGTGTATGTGCGCGTCCCAAAGTGTGTGTGAGAATGAGAGTCTCAGCGTGTGTGTGTGTGATAGTCCCATCGCGCGCGCGTGTGTGTGTGTCTGTGTGAGAGAGAGTCCCAGCGTGTGAGTGTGTGTGTATGTGTGTGTGAGTCCCAGCGTGTGTATCAGTGAAGGGATACCAGAGTGTGTGTGAGAGAGGAATCACATAGAGTTCCAGAGTGTATGAGAGAGAGGGTTTCCCAGAGTGTGTGTGAGAGAGGGTATCCCAGAGAGTGTGTGAGAATCACAGTGTCCCAGAATGTGTGTGTGTGAGTCCGAGAGAGTGCGTGTGTGAGTCCCAGAGTATGAGAATCACAGCGTCCCAGAGTGTGTGTGTGTGTGAGTACCAGAGTGTGTGTTAGTCCCAGAGTGTGTGAGAATTAGAGTATGTGTGTGTTTGTGTGTGTGTGAGTCCCAGTGTGTGTGTGTGTGAGTCCCTGTGTGTGTGTGAGTCCCAGTGTGTGTGTGTGTGTCCCAGAGTGTGTTTGTGTGAGTCCCAGAGTGTGTGTGTGTGTGTGTGAGTCCCAGTGTGTGTGTGTGTGTGTGTGTGAGTCCCAGTGTGTGTGTGTGTATGTGAGAGAGTCCCAGCGTGTGTGTGTGTGTGTGAGAGAGTCCCAGTGTGTGTGAGTGTGTGTGTGTGAGAGTCCCAGTGTGTGTGTGTGTGTCCCAGAGTGTGTGTGTGAGAGTCCCAGAGTGTGTGTGTGTGTGTGTGTGTGTGTGTATGTGAGAGAGTCCCAGAGTATGTGTGTGTGTGTCCCAGAGTGTGTGTGTGTGTGTGTGTGCCCCAGAGTGTGTTTGTGTGTGTGTGTGAGTCCCAGAGTGTGTGTGTGTGAGTCCCAGAGTGTGTGTGTGTGTGCCCCAGAGTGTGTGTGTGAGTCCCAGAGAGTGTGTGTGTCTGTGAGAGAGCCCCAGTGTGTGTGTGTGAGAGAGTCTCAGAGTGTTGAGAATCACAGTGTCCCAGAGTGTGTGTGAGTCCCAGAGTGTGTGCGTGTGTGTGTCCCAGAATGTGTGTGTGTGTGTGAGTCCCAGAGTGTGTGACAATCAGAGCCCCAGAGTGTATGTGTGTGTGTGTGTGAGAGTCCCAGTGTGTGTGTGCGTGTGTGTGTCCCAGAGTGTTTGTGTCTGTGTGTGTATGTGAGAGAGTCCCAGAGTGTGTGTGTGTGTGTATGTGAGAGAGTCCCAGAGTGTGTGTGTGTGTCCCAGAGTGTGTGTGTGAGTCCCAGAGTGTGTGTGTGTGTATGTGAGAGAGTCCCAGAGTGTTGAGAATCACAGTGTCCCAGTGTGTGTGAGAGAGTCCCAGAGTGTGTGAGGATCACAGTGTCCCAGAGTGTGTGTGTGAGTCCCAGTGTGTGTGTGTGTGTGTGTGAGTCCCAGAGTGTGTGTGTGTGTGTGTGTGCGTGTGTGTGTGTAAGTCCCAGAGTGTGCGTGTGTGAGTCCCAGTCTGTGTGTGTGTGTGTGTGTGTGTGAGAGAGAGAGAGAGAGAAAGTCCTAGAGTGTGTGTGAGTCCCAGCGTGTGTGTGTGTGTGTGTGTGAGTCCCAGAGTGTGTGAGAATCAGGGTCCCAGAGTGTGCGTGTGTGTGTGCGCACGTGTGTGTGACTCCCAGAGTGTGTGCATGTGTGAGTCCCAGAGTGTGTGAGAATCAGTGTCCTTGTGTGTGTGTGCGCGTCCCAGAGTGTGTGTGAGAATGAGAGTCTCAGAGTGTTTGTGTGTGATAGTCCAAGCGCGCGGGCGCGTGTGTGTGTGTGTGCGTCCCAGCGTGTGTATCAGTGAAGGGATACCAGAGTGTGTGTGAGAGAGGGAATCCCATAGAGTTCCAGAGTGTATGAGAGAAAGGGTTTCCCAGAGTGTGTGTGAGAGAGGGTATCCCAGAGAGTGTGTGAGAATCGCAGTGTCCCAGAATGTGTGTGTGTGAGTCCGAGAGAGTGCGTGTGTGAGTGTGTGTTAGTCCCAGAGTGTGTGAGAATTAGAGTATGTGTGTGTGTGTGTGTGTGTGAGAGAGAGAGTCCCAGTGTGTGTGTGCGTGAGTCCCAGTGTGAGTGTGTGTGTGTGCGTGAGTCCCAGTGTGTGTGTCTGTGTGTGTCCCAGAGTGTGTGTGTGTGTGAATCCCAGAGTGTGTGTGTGTCTGTGTGTGTGTGTGTGTCCCAGGGTGTGTGTGTGAGTCCCAGAGTGTGTGTGTGTGTGTGTGTGTATGTGAGAGAGTCCCAGTGTGTGTGCGTGTGTGAGAGAGTCCCAGAGTGTTGAGAATCACAGTGTCCCAGAGTGTGTGTGAGTCCAGAGTGTGTGCGTGTGTGAGTGTGTGTGTGTGTGTGTGTGTGAGTCCCAGAGTGTGTGTGTGTATGTGAGAGAGTCCCAGAGTGTGTATGTGTGTGTGTGTGTGTGAGTCACAAAGTGTGTGAGAATCAGCGTCCCAGAGTGTGTGTGTGAGTCCCTGTGTGTGTGTGTGTGTGTGTGTTAGTCCCAGTGAGTGTGAGAGAGTCCTACTGTGTGTGTGTGTATGAGTCCTAGAGTGTGTGTGTGAGAGTCCTAGTGTGTGTGTGTGTGAGTCCAAGTGTGTGTGTGTGTGTGTGTGTGTGTGTGAGTCCCTGTGTGTGTGTGTGTGTGAGTCCCAGTGTGTGTGTGTGTGTGTGTGTGTGAGTCCTAGAGTGTGTGAGAATCAGTGTCCCAGTGTGTGTGTGTGTGTGTGTGCGAGTCCCAGAGTGTGTGTGTGTGGGCATGAGTCCTAGAGTGTGTGTGTGTGTGTGTGTGTGTGTGTGTGTGTGTGAGAGAGAGAGAGAGAGTCCCGGAGTGTGTGTGTGTGTGAGTCCCAGAGTGTGTGTGTGTGTGTGTGTGAGTCCCAGAGTGTGTGTGTGTATGTGAGAGAGTCCCAGTGTGTGTGTGTGTGAGAGAGAGAGTCCCAGAGTGTTGAGAATCACAGTGTCCCAGAGTGTGTGCATGTGTGAGTCCCAGAGTGTGTGAGAATCACAGTGTCCCAGAGTGTGTGTGTGAGTCCCTGTGTGTGTGTGTGTGTGTGTGTGTGAGTCCCAGAGTGTGTGTGTGTCCCAGAGAGTGTGTGTGTGTGAGGCCCTGTGTGTGTGTGAGAGAGAGAGAGCGAAAGTCCTAGAGTGTGTGTGTGTGAGTCTCAGAGTGTGTGTGTGTGTGAGTGTGTGAGTGTGTGAGAATCAGTGTCCCATTGTGAGTGTGAGTCCCAGAGTGTGCTTGTGTGTGTGCGCGCGTGTGTGAGTCACAGATTGTGTGTATGTGTGAGTCCCAGAGTGTGGGAGAATCAGTGTCCTTGTGCGTGTGTGTGCGCGTCCCAGAGTGTGTGTGAGAATGAGAGTCTCAGCGTGTGTGTGTGTGAGAGTCCCAGCGCGCGCGTGTGTGTGTGTGTGTGTGTGTGAGAGAGAGAGAGAGAGTCCCAGCGTGTGTGTGTGTGTGTGTGTGTGTGAGTCCCAGCGTGTGTGTCAGTGAAGGGGTACCAGAGTGTGCGTGAGAGAGGGAATCCCAGAGAGTTCCAGAGTGTGTGAGAGAGAGGGTTTCCCAGAGTGTGTGTGAGAGAGGGTATCCTAGAGAGTGTGTGAGAATCACAGTGTCCCACAATGTGTGTGTGTGAGTCCGAGAGAGTGCGCGTGTGAGTCCAAGAGTGTGAGAATCACAGTGTCCCAGAGTGTGTGTGTGTGTGAGTCCCAGAGTGTGTGAGAATTAGAGTATGTGTGTGTGTGTGTGAGTCCCAGTGTGTGTGTGTGAGAGTCCCAGTGTGTGTGTGTGTGTGTGTGTGTGTGAGTCCCAGTGTGTGTGACAATCAGAGTCCCAGAGTGTATGTGTGTGTGTGTGAGAGAGAGAGAGTCCCAGTGTGTGTGTGCATGTGTGTGTCCCAGAATGTGTGTGTGTGTGTGTGTGAGTCCCAGAGTGTGTGTGTGTGTGTATGTGAGAGTCCCAGTGTGTGTGAGAGAGAGAGAGTCCCAGTGTGTGTGTGCATGTGTGTGTCCCAGAATGTGTGTGTGTGTGTGTGTGAGTCCCAGAGTGTGTGTGTGTGTGTATGTGAGAGTCCCAGTGTGTGTGTGTGTGAGAGAGTCCCAGAGTGTGTGTGTGTGAGTCCCAGTGTATGTGTGTGTGTGTGAGTCCCAGAGTGTGTGTGTGTGTCCCAGAGTGTGTGTGTGTGTGTGTGTGTGTGTGTAAGTCCCAGAGTGTGCGTGTGTGAGTCCCAGTCTGTGTGTGTGTGTGTGTGTGTGTGAGAGAGAAAGTCCTAGAGTATGTGTGTGTGAGTGCCAGCGTGTGTGTTTATCCCAGAGTCTGTGTGTGTGTGAGAGTCCCAGAGTGTGTGAGAATCAGGGTCCCAGTGTGTGTGTGAGTCCCAGAGTATGCGTGTGTGAGTCCCAGAGTGTGTACGTGTGTGAGTCCCAGAGTGTGTGAGAATCAGTGTCCTTGTGTGTATGTGCGCGTCCCAAAGTGTGTGTGAGAATGAGAGTCTCAGCGTGTGTGTGTGTGATAGTCCCATCGCGCGCGCGTGTGTGTGTGTCTGTGTGAGAGAGAGTCCCAGCGTGTGAGTGTGTGTGTATGTGTGTGTGAGTCCCAGCGTGTGTATCAGTGAAGGGATACCAGAGTGTGTGTGAGAGAGGAATCACATAGAGTTCCAGAGTGTATGAGAGAGAGGGTTTCCCAGAGTGTGTGTGAGAGAGGGTATCCCAGAGAGTGTGTGAGAATCACAGTGTCCCAGAATGTGTGTGTGTGAGTCCGAGAGAGTGCGTGTGTGAGTCCCAGAGTATGAGAATCACAGCGTCCCAGAGTGTGTGTGTGTGTGAGTACCAGAGTGTGTGTTAGTCCCAGAGTGTGTGAGAATTAGAGTATGTGTGTGTTTGTGTGTGTGTGAGTCCCAGTGTGTGTGTGTGTGAGTCCCTGTGTGTGTGTGAGTCCCAGTGTGTGTGTGTGTGTCCCAGAGTGTGTTTGTGTGAGTCCCAGAGTGTGTGTGTGTGTGTGTGAGTCCCAGTGTGTGTGTGTGTGTGTGTGAGTCCCTGTGTGTGTGTGTGTATGTGAGAGAGTCCCAGCGTGTGTGTGTGTGTGTGAGAGAGTCCCAGTGTGTGTGAGTGTGTGTGTGTGAGTCCCAGTGTGTGTGTGTGTGTCCCAGAGTGTGTGTGTGAGAGTCCCAGAGTGTGTGTGTGTGTGTGTGTGTGTGTGTATGTGAGAGAGTCCCAGAGTATGTGTGTGTGTGTCCCAGAGTGTGTGTGTGTGTGTGTGTGCCCCAGAGTGTGTTTGTGTGTGTGTGTGAGTCCCAGAGTGTGTGTGTGTGAGTCCCAGAGTGTGTGTGTGTGTGCCCCAGAGTGTGTGTGTGAGTCCCAGAGAGTGTGTGTGTGTCTGTGAGAGAGCCCCAGTGTGTGTGTGTGAGAGAGTCTCAGAGTGTTGAGAATCACAGTGTCCCAGAGTGTGTGTGAGTCCCAGAGTGTGTGCGTGTGTGTGTCCCAGAATGTGTGTGTGTGTGTGAGTCCCAGAGTGTGTGTGTGTATGTGAGAGAGTCCCAGAATGTGTATGTGTGTGTGTGTGTGTGAGTCACAAAGTGTGTGAGAATCAGTGTCCCAGAGTGTGTGTGTGAATCCCTGTGTGTGTGTGTGTGTGTTAGTCCCAGTGAGTGTGAGAGAGTCCTAGTGTGTGTGTGTGTGTGCGTGTCTGTGTGTGTGAGTCCCAGTGTGTATGTGTGTGTGTGAGTCCCAGTGTGTGTGTGTGTGTGTGTGTGTGTGTGTGTGTGTGTGTGAGAGAGAGAGAGAGAGAGAGAGAGTCCCGGAGTGTGTGTGTGTGTGAGTCCCAGAGTGTGTGTGTATGTGTGTCCCAGAGTGTGTGTGTGTGTATGTGAGAGAGTCCCAGTGTGTGTGTGTGAGAGAGAGAGTCCCAGAGTGTTGGGAATCACAGTGTCCCAGAGAGTGTGTGTGTGTGTGTGTGTGTGTGTGTGTGTGAGTCCCAGAGTGTGTGAGAATCACAGTGTCCCAGAGTGTGTGTGTGAGTCCCAGTGTGTGTGTGTGTGTTTGTGTGAGTCCCAGTGTGTGTGTGTGTGTGTGTGTGAGTCCCAGAGTGTGTGAGAATCACAGTGTCCCAGAGTGTGTGTGTGAGTCCCAGTGTGTGTGTGTGTGTGTGAGTCCCAGAGTGTGTGTGTGTGTGTGAGTCCCAGAGTGTGTGTGTGTGTGAGTCCCTGTGTGTGTGTGTGAGAGAGAGAGCGAAAGTCCTAGAGGGTGTGTGTGAGTCTCAGAGTGTGTGTGTGTGCGTGAGAGTCCCAGAGTGTGTGAGAATCAGTGTCCCAGTGTGAGTGTGAGTCCCAGAGTGTGCTTGTGTGTGTGCGCGCGTGTGGGAGTCCCAGATTGTGGGTATGTGCAAGTCCCAGAGTGTGTGTGTGTATGTGAGAGAGTCCCAGAGTGTGTATGTGTGTGTGTGTGTGTGAGTCCCAAAGTGTGTGAGAATCAGCGTCTCAGCGTGTGTGTGTGAGTCCCTGTGTGTGTGTGTGTGTGTGTGTGTGTGTGTGTGTGTGTATTCGTCCCAGTGAGTGTGAGAGAGTCCTAGTGTGTGTGTGTGTATGAGTCCTAGAGTGAGTGTGTGAGAGTCCTAGTGTGTGTGTGTGTGCGTGTGTGAGTCCCAGTGTGTGTGTGTGTGTGTGTGTGTGTGTGTGTGTGTGTGAGTCCCTCTGTGTGTGTGTGTGTGAGTCCCAGTGTGTGTGTGTGTGTGTGTGAGTCCTAGAGTGTGTGAGAATCAGTGTCCCAGTGTGTGTGTGTGTGTGTGTGTGTGCGAGTCCCAGAGTGTGTGTGTGTGGGCATGAGTCCTAGAGTGTGTGTGTGTGTGAGAGAGAGAGAGAGAGAGAGTCCCGGAGTGTGTGTGTGTGTGTGTGAGTCCCAGAGTGTGTGTGTGTGTGTGTGTGTGTGTGTGTGAGTCCCAGAGTGTGTGTGTGTATGTGAGAGAGTCCCAGTGTGTGTGTGTGTGAGAGAGAGAGAGTCCCAGAGTGTTGAGAATCACAGTGTCCCAGTGTGTGTGTGTGTGTGAGTCCCAGAGTGTGTGAGAATCACAGTGTCCCAGAGTGTGTGTGTGAGTCCCTGTGTGTGTGTGTGTGTGTGAGTCCCAGAGTGTGTGTGTGTCCCAGAGTCTGTGTGTGTGAGTCCCAGTGTGTGTGTGTGTGTGTGTGTGTGAGTCCCAGTGTGTGTGTGTGTGTGTGATTGTGAGAGAGAGAGAGAGAGAGAGTCCCGGAGTGTGTGTGTGTGAGTCCCAGAGTGTGTGTGTATGTGTGTCCCAGAGTGTGTGTGTGTGTATGTGAGAGAGTCCCAGTGTGTGTGTGTGAGAGAGAGAGTCCCAGAGTGTTGGGAATCACAGTGTCCCAGAGTGTGTGTGTGTGTGTGTGAGTCCCAGAGTGTGCTTGTGTGTGTGCGCGCGTGTGGGAGTCCCAGATTGTGGGTATGTGCAAGTCCCAGAGTGTGTGTGTGTATGTGAGAGAGTCCCAGAGTGTGTATGTGTGTGTGTGTGTGTGAGTCCCAAAGTGTGTGAGAATCAGCGTCTCAGCGTGTGTGTGTGAGTCCCTGTGTGTGTGTGTGTGTGTGTGTGTGTGTGTGTGTGTGTATTCGTCCCAGTGAGTGTGAGAGAGTCCTAGTGTGTGTGTGTGTATGAGTCCTAGAGTGAGTGTGTGAGAGTCCTAGTGTGTGTGTGTGTGCGTGTGTGAGTCCCAGTGTGTGTGTGTGTGTGTGTGTGTGTGTGTGTGTGTGTGTGAGTCCCTCTGTGTGTGTGTGTGTGAGTCCCAGTGTGTGTGTGTGTGTGTGTGAGTCCTAGAGTGTGTGAGAATCAGTGTCCCAGTGTGTGTGTGTGTGTGTGTGTGTGTGCGAGTCCCAGAGTGTGTGTGTGTGGGCATGAGTCCTAGATTGTGTGTGTGTGAGAGAGAGAGAGAGAGAGAGAGTCCCGGAGTGTGTGTGTGTGTGTGTGAGTCCCAGAGTGTGTGTGTGTGTGTGAGTCCCAGAGTGTGTGTGTGTATGTGAGAGAGTCCCAGTGTGTGTGTGTGTGAGAGAGAGAGAGTCCCAGAGTGTTGAGAATCACAGTGTCCCAGAGTGTGTGTGTGTGTGAGTCCCAGAGTGTGTGAGAATCACAGTGTCCCAGAGTGTGTGTGTGAGTCCCTGTGTGTGTGTGTGTGTGTGAGTCCCAGAGTGTGTGTGTGTCCCAGAGTCTGTGTGTGTGAGTCCCAGTGTGTGTGTGTGTGAGTCCCAGTGTGTGTGTGTGTGTGTGTGTGTGTGTGATTGTGAGAGAGAGAGAGAGAGAGAGTCCCGGAGTGTGTGTGTGTGAGTCCCAGAGTGTGTGTGTATGTGTGTCCCAGAGTGTGTGTGTGTGTATGTGAGAGAGTCCCAGTGTGTGTGTGTGAGAGAGAGAGTCCCAGAGTGTTGGGAATCACAGTGTCCCAGAGTGTGTGTGTGTGTGTGTGTGAGTCCCAGAGTGTGTGAGAATCACAGTGTCCCAGAGTGTGTGTGTGAGTCCCAGTGTGTGTGTGTGCTTGTGTGAGTCCCAGTGTGTGTGTGTGTGTGTGTGTGTGAGTCCCAGAGTGTGTGAGAATCACAGTGTCCCAGAGTGTGTGTGTGAGTCCCAGTGTGTGTGTGTATGTGAGTCCCAGAGTGTGTGTGTGTGTGAGTCCCTGTGTGTGTGTGAGAGAGAGAGAGCGAAAGTCCTAGAGGGTGTGTGTGAGTCTCAGAGTGTGTGTGCGTGCGTGAGAGTCCCAGAGTGTGTGAGAATCAGTGTCCCAGTGTGAGTGTGAGTCCCAGAGTGTGCTTGTGTGTGTGCGCGCGTGTGTGAGTCCCAGATTGTGGGTATGTGCAAGTCCCAGAGTGTGTGAGAATCAGTGTCCTTGTGCGTGTGTGTGCGCGTCCCAGAGTGTGTGTGTGAGAATGAGAGTCTCAGCGTGTGTGTGTGTGAGAGTCCCAGCGCGCGTGTGTGTGTGTGTGTGTGAGAGAGAGAGAGTCCCAGCGTGTGTGTGTGTGTGTGTTTGTGTGTGAGTCCCAGCGTGTGTGTCAGTGAAGGGATATCAGAGTGTGTGTGAGAGAGGGAATCCCAGAGAGTTCCAGAGTGTGTGAGAGAGAGGGTTTCCCAGAGTGTGTGTGAGAGAGGCTATCCTAGAGAGTGTGTGAGAATCACAGTGTCCCACAATGTGTGTGTGTGAGTCCGAGAGAGTGCGCGTGTAAGTCCAAGAGTGTGAGAATCACAGTGTCCCAGAGTGTGTGTGTGTGTGAGTCCCAGAGTGTGTGAGAATTAGAGTATGTGTGTGTGTGTGTGAGTCCCAGTGTGGGTGTGTGAGAGTCCCAGTGTGTGTGTGTGTGTGTGTGTGTGTGAGTCCCAGTGTGTGTGTGTGTGTGTGTGTGTGTGAGAGAGAGAGAGAGAGAGAGAGTCCCGGAGTGTGTGTGTGTGAGTCCCAGAGTGTGTGTGTATGTGTGTCCCAGAGTGTGTGTGTGTGTATGTGAGAGAGTCCCAGTGTGTGTGTGTGAGAGAGAGAGTCCCAGAGTGTTGGGAATCACAGTGTCCCAGAGTGTGTGTGTGTGTGTGTGAGTCCCAGAGTGTGTGAGAATCACAGTGTCCCAGAGTGTGTGTGTGAGTCCCAGTGTGTGTGTGTGTTTGTGTGAGTCCCAGTGTGTGTGTGTGTGTGATTCCCAGAGTGTGTGAGAATCACAGTGTCCCAGAGTGTGTGTGTGAGTCCCAGTGTGTGTGTGTGTGTGAGTCCCAGAGTGTGTGTGTGTGTGAGTCCCTGTGTGTGTGTGTGAGAGAGAGAGCGAAAGTCCTAGAGGGTGTGTGTGAGTCTCAGAGTGTGTGTGCGTGCGTGAGAGTCCCAGAGTGTGTGAGAATCAGTGTCCCAGTGTGAGTGTGAGTCCCAGAGTGTGCTTGTGTGTGTGCGCGCGTGTGTGAGTCCCAGATTGTGGGTATGTGCAAGTCCCAGAGTGTGTGAGAATCAGTGTCCTTGTGCGTGTGTGTGCGCGTCCCAGAGTGTGTGTGTGAGAATGAGAGTCTCAGCGTGTGTGTGTGAGAGAGTCCCAGCGCGCGCGTGTGTGTGTGTGTGTGTGTGTGAGAGAGAGAGTCCCAGCGTGTGTGTGTGTGTGTGTGTGTGAGTCCCAGCGTGTGTGTCAGTGAAGGGATATCAGAGTGTGTGTGAGAGAGGGAATCCCAGAGAGTTCCAGAGTGTGTGAGAGAGAGGGTTTCCCAGAGTGTGTGTGAGAGAGGCTTTCCTAGAGAGTGTGTGAGAATCACAGTGTCCCACAATGTGTGTGTGTGAGTCCGAGAGAGAGCGTGTGTGAGTCCCAGAGTGTGAGAATCACAGTGTCCCAGAGTGTGTGTGTGTGTGAGTCCCAGAGTGTGTGAGAATTAGAGTATGTGTGTGTGTGTGTGTGTGAGTCCCAGTGTGTGTGTGTGTGTGTGAGGCCCTGTGTGTGTGTGTGAGAGAGAGAGCGAAAGGCCTAGAGTGTGTGTGTGTGAGTCTCAGAGTGTGTGTGTGTGTGTGTGTGAGTCTGAGTGTGTGAGAATCAGTGTCCCATTGTGAGTGTGAGTCCCAGAGTGTGCTTGTGTGTGTGCGCGCGTGTGTGAGTCACAGATTGTGTGTATGTGTGAGTCCCAGAGTGTGGGAGAATCAGTGTCCTTGTGCGTGTGTGTGCGCGTCCCAGAGTGTGTGTGAGAATGTGTGTGTGTGAGAGAGTCCCAGTGTGTGTGTGTGTGTGTGTGTGAGAGAGTCCCAGAGTGTTGAGAATCACAGTGTCCCAGAGTGTGTGTGAGTCCCAGAGTGTGTGCGTGTGTGTGTGTGTCCCAGAGTGTGTGTGTGTGTGTGTGAGTCCCAGAGTGTGTGTGTGTGTATGTGAGAGAGTCCCAGAGTGTGTATGTGTGTGTGTGTGTGTGTGTGTGAGTCCCAAAGTGTGTGAGAATCAGTGTCCCAGAGTGTGTGTATGAGTCGCTGTGTGTGTGTGTGTGTGCGTGTCTGTGTGTGTGAGTCCCTCTGTGTGTGTGTGTGTGAGTCCCTGTGTGTATGTGTGAGTCCCAGTGTGTGTGTGAGTCCTAGAGTGTGTGAGAATCAGTGTCACAGTGTGTGTGTGTGTGCGAGTCCCAGAGTGTGTGTGTGTGTGTGCGCATGAGTCCTAGAGTGTGTGTGTGTGTGTGAGAGAGAGAGTGAGTCCCGGAGTGTATGTGTGTGTGTGTGAGTCCCAGAGTGTGTGTGTGTGTGTGTGTCCCAGAGTGTGTGTGTGTGTATGTGAGAGAGTCCCAGTGTGTGTGTGTGTGAGTCCGAGAGAGTGCGTGTGTGAGTCCCAGAGTGTGAGAATCACAGTGTCCCAGAGTGTGTGTGTGTGTGAGTCCCAGAGTGTGTGAGAATTAGAGTATGTGTGTGTGTGTGTGTGTGAGTCCCAGTGTGTGTGTGTGAGAGTCCCAGTGTGTGTGTGCGTGTGTGTGTCCCAGAGTGTGTGTGTGTGTGTGTGTGTGTGTATGTGAGAGAGTCCCAGAGTGTGTGTGTGTGTATGTGAGAGAGTCCCAGAGTGTGTGTGTGTGTGTGTCCCAGAGTGTGTGTGTGAGTCCCAGAGTGTGTGTCTGTGCATGTGAGAGAGTCCCAGTGTGTGTGTGTGTGAGAGAGAGAGTCCCAGAGTGTTGAGAATCAGTGTCCCAGTGTGTGTGTGTGTGTGTGAGAGAGAGTCCCAGTGTGTGTGTGTGTGTGAGTCCCAGTGTGTGTGTGTGTGTCCCAGAGTGTGTGTGTGTGTGTGTGTGTGTGTGAGTCCCAGTCTGTGTGTGTGTGTGTGAATCCCTGTGTGTGTGTGTGAGTCCCAGTGTGTGTGTGTGTGTGAGTCCCAGTGTGTGTGTGAGTCCTAGAGTGTGTGAGAATCAGTGTCACAGTGTGTGTGTGTGTGTGTGCGAGTCCCAGAGTGTGTGTGTGTGTGCGCATGAGTCCTAGAGTGTGTGTGTGTGTGAGAGAGAGAGAGTGAGTCCCGGAGTGTATGTGTGTGTGTGTGAGTCCCAGAGTGTGTGTGTGTGTGTGTCCCAGAGTGTGTGTGTGTGTATGTGAGAGAGTCCCAGTGTGTGTGTGTGTGAGAGAGAGAGTCCCAGAGGGTTGAGAATCACAGTGTCCCAGAGTGTGTGTGTGTGTGAGTCCCAGAGTGTTGAGAATCAGTGTCCCAGTGTGTGTGTGTGTGTGTGTGTCCCAGAGCGTGTGTGTGTGTATGTGAGAGAGTCCCAGTGTGTGTGTGTGTGAGAGAGAGAGTCCCAGAGTGTTGAGAATCACAGTGTCCCAGTGTGTGTGTGTGTGTGTGTGAGAGAGAGAGAGTCCCAGTGTGTGTGTGTGTGTGTGTGTGAGTCCCAGTGTGTGTGTGTGTGTGAGAGTCCCAGAGTGCGTGTGTGTGTCCCAGAGTGTGTGTGTGTGTGTGTGTGTGTGTGTGTGTGTGTGAGTCCCAGTCTGTGTGTGAGTGTGTGTGTGTGTGAGAGAGAGAGAGAGAGAGAGAAAGTCCTAGAGTATGTGTGTGTGAGTCCCTGCGTGTGTGTTAATCCCAGAGTGTGTGTGTGTGTGAGTCCCAGAGTGTGTGAGAATCAGGGTCCCAGTGTGTGTGTGAGTCCCAGAGTGTGCGTGTGTATGTGCGCGCGCGTGTGTGAGTCCCAGAGTGTGTGCATGTGTGAGTCCCAGAGTGTGTGAGAATCTGTGTCCTTGTGTGTATGTGCGCGTCCCAGAGTGTGTGTGAGAATGAGAGTCTCAGCGTGTTTGTGTGTGATAGTCCCAGCGCGCGCCCTCGTGTGTGTGTGTGAGAGAGAGAGAGTCCCAGCGTGTGTGTGTGTGTGTGTGTGTGTGTGTGTGTGTCCCAGCGTGTGTATCAGTGAAGGGATACCAGAGTGTGTGTGAGAGAGGGAATCCCAGAGAGTTCCAGAGTGTATGAGAGAGAAGGTTTCCCAGAGTGTGTGTGAGAGAGGGTATCCCAGAGAGTGTGTGAGAATCACAGTGTCCCAGAATGTGTGTATGTGAGTCCGAGAGAGTGCGTGTGTGAGTCCCAGAGTGCGAGAATCACAGTGTCCCAGAGTGTGTGTGTGTGTGTGAGTCCCAGAGTGTGTGAGAATCAGTGTCCCAGTGTGAGTGTGAGTCCCAGAGTGTGCTTGTGTGTGTGCGCGCGTGTGTGAGTCCCAGATTGTGGGTATGTGCAAGTCCCAGAGTGTGTGAGAATCAGTGTCCTTGTGCGTGTGTGTGCGCGTCCCAGAGTGTGTGTGTGAGAATGAGAGTCTCAGCGTGTGTGTGTGTGAGAGTCCCAGCGCGCGTGTGTGTGTGTGTGTGTGTGAGAGAGAGTCCCAGCGTGTGTGTGTGTGTGTGTGTGTGTGTGAGTCCCAGCGTGTGTGTCAGTGAAGGGATATCAGAGTGTGTGTGAGAGAGGGAATCCCAGAGAGTTCCAGAGTGTGTGAGAGAGAGGGTTTCCCAGAGTGTGTGTGAGAGAGGCTATCCTAGAGAGTGTGTGAGAATCACAGTGTCCCACAATGTGTGTGTGTGAGTCCGAGAGAGTGCGCGTGTAAGTCCAAGAGTGTGAGAATCACAGTGTCCCAGAGTGTGTGTGTGTGTGAGTCCCAGAGTGTGTGAGAATTAGAGTATGTGTGTGTGTGTGTGAGTCCCAGTGTGGGTGTGTGAGAATCCCAGTGTGTGTGTGTGTGTGTGTGTGTGAGTCCCAGTGTGTGTGTGTGTGTGTGTGTGTGTGTCCCAGAGTGTGTGTGTGTGTGAGTCCCAGAGTGTGTGTGTGTGTATGTGAGAGAGTCCCAGAGTGTGTGTGTGTGTGTGTGTGTCCCAGAGTGTGTTTGTGTGTGTGTGTGAGTCCCAGAGTGTGTGTGTGTGTCCCAGAGTGTGTGTGTGAGTCCCAGTGTGTGTGTGTGTGTGTATGTGAGAGAGTCCCAGTGTGTGTGTGTGTGTGTGTGTGTGAGAGTCCCAGAGTGTTGAGAATCACAGTGTCCCAGAGTGTGTGTGAGTCCCAGAGTGTGTGCGTGTGTGTGTGTCCCAGAGTGTGTGTATGTGTGTGAGTCCCAGAGTGTGTGTGTGTATGTGAGAGAGTCCCAGAGTGTGTATGTGTGTATGTGTGTGTGTGAGTCCCAAAGTGTGTGAGAATCAGTGTCCCAGAGTGTATGTGTGAGTGTCTGTGTGTGTGAGTCCCTCTGTGTGTGTGTGTGAGTCCTGTGTGTGTGTGTGAGTCCCAGTGTGTGTGTGTGTGTGAGTCTCAGTGTGTGTGTGAGTCCTAGAGTGTGTGAGAATCAGTGTCACAGTGTGTGTGTGTGTGCGAGTCCCAGAGTGTGTGTGTGTGTGTGTGCGCATGAGTCCTAGAGTGTGTGTGTGTGTGTGAGAGAGAGAGTGAGTCCCGGAGTGTATGTGTGTGTGTGAGTCCCAGAGTGTGTGTGTGTGTGTGTCCCAGAGTGTGTGTGTGTGTATGTGAGAGAGTCCCAGTGTGTGTGTGTGTGAGTCCGAGAGAGTGCGTGTGTGAGTCCCAGAGTGTGAGAATCACAGTGTCCCAGAGTGTGTGTGTGTGTGAGCCCCAGAGTGTGTGAGAATCAGTGTCCTTGTGTGTGTGTGTGTGCGTCCCAGAGTGTGTGTGAGAATGAGAGTCCCAGCGTGTGTGTGTGTGTGTGAGACTCCCAGCGCGTGTGTGTGTGTGAGTCTCAGCGTGCGCGCGCGCGCGCGTGTGTGTGTGTGTGAGAGAGTCCCAGCGGTTGTGTGTGTGTATGTGTGTGTATGTGAGTCCCAGCGTGTATGTCAGTGAAGGGATACCAGAGTGTGTGTGAGAGAGGGAATCCCAGAGAGTGTGTGAGAATAACAGTGTCCCAGAAGGTGTGTGTGTTAGTCTGAGACAGTGTGTGTGTGAGTCCCAGAGTGTGTGTGTGTGTGAGAATTAAAGTGTGTGTGTGTGAGTCCCAGTGTGTGTGTGTGTGTGTGTGAGTCCCAGAGTGTGTGAGAATCAGAGTCCCAGTGTGTGTGTGTCCCAGACTGTGTGTGCGTGTGTGTGTGTGTCCGAGAGTGTGTGTGTGTGATTCCCAGAGAATGTGTGTTTGTGTCCCAGTGTGTGTGTGTGTGACTCCCAGCGTGTGTGTGTGTGTGTGTGTGTGTGTGTGTGTCCCAGCGTGTGTGTCAGTGAAGGGATACCAGAGTGTGTGTGAGAGAGGGAATCCCAGAGAGTGTGTGAGAATCACAGTGTCCCAGAATGTGTGTGTGAGAGTCCGAGAGAGTGTGGGTGTGAGTCCCAGAGTGTGTGTGTATGTTAGTCCCAGAGTGTGTGAGAATTAGAGTGTGTGTGTGTGTGAGAGAGAGAGTCCCAGTGTGTGAGAGTCCCAGTGTGTGAGAGTCCCAGTGTGTGTGAGTCCCAGTGTGTGTGAGAATGTTAGTCCCAGTGTGTGAGTGTCCCAGAGTGTGTGTGTGTGTGTGTCCCAGAATGTGTGTGTGTGTGTAAGTCCCAGAGTGTGTGGGTGAGTCCTCGAGTGTGTGTGTGATAGTCCCAGAGTGTGTGAGAATCAGTGTCCCAGTGTGTGTGTGAGTCCCTGTGTGTGTGCCCGCGTATGTGTGTGAGTCCCAGAGTGTGTGTGTGAGAGTCCCAGAGTGTGCGTGTGTGTGTGAGTCCCAGAGTGTGTGAGAATCAGTGTCCCAGTGTGTGTGTAAGTCCCTGTGTGTGTGCGCGCGTGTGTGTGTGAGTCCCAGTGTGTGTGTGTGTGTGTGAGTCCCAGAGTGTGTGAGAATCTGAGAATCACAGTGTCCCAGTGTGTGTGTGAGTCCCAGCGTGTGTATGAGTGTGTGAGAATCAGTGTCCTTGTGTGTGTGTGTGCGTCCCAGAGTATGTGTGAGAATGAGAGTCCCAGCGTGTGTGTGTGTGTTTGAGACTCCGAGCGCGTGTGTGTGTGTGTGTCCCAGCGTGTGTGTCAGTGAAGGGATACCAGAGTGTGTGTGAGAGGGGGAATCCCAGAGAGTGTGTGAGAATCACAGTGTCCCAGAATGTGTGTGTGAGAGTCCGAGAGAGTGTGGGTGTGAGTCCCAGAGTGTGTGTGTGTGTATGTGAGAGAGTCCCAGAGTGTGTGTGTGTGTGTGTGAGAGAGAGAGAGAGAGAGAGAGTCCCAGTGTGTGAGTGTCCCAGAGTGTGTGTGTGTGTGTGTGTGTGTGTGTTTATGTGTCCGAGTGTGTGTGTCCCAGAGTGTGTGTGTTTGCGTCCCAGAGTGTGTGTGTGTGAGAGTCCCAGAGTGTGTGTGAGAGAGTCCCAGAATGTGTGTGTGTGTGTGACTCCCAGAGTGTGTGTGTATGTGTGTGAGTCCCAGTGTGTGTGTGTGCGTGTGTGTGTCCCAGAATGTGTGTGTGTGTGTAAGTCCCAGAGTGTGTGTGTAAGTCCCAGAGTGTGTGTGTGAGTCTTAGAGTGTGTGTGAGTCCCAGTGTGTGTGAGTCCCAGTGTGTGTGAGTCCCAGTGTGTGTGAGAATCAGAGTCCCAGTGTGTGAGTGTCCCAGAGTGTGTGTGTGTGTGTCCCAGAGTGTGTGTGTGTGTGTGTGAGTCCCAGAATGTGTGTGTGTGTGTGTGTGTGTGTAAGTCCCAGAGTGTGTGTGTGAGTCCTAGAGTGTGTGTGTGTGGGTCCCAGAGTTTGTGTGAGTACCAGAGTGTGTTTGTGTGTGTGTGATAGTCCCAGAGTGTGTGAGAATCAGTGTCCCAGTGTGTGTGTGAGTCCCTGTGTGTGTGCCCGCGTATGTGTGTGAGTCCCAGAGTGTGTGTGTGTGAGTCCCAGAGTGTGTGAGAATCAGTGTCCCAGTGTGTGTGTGAGTCCCTGTGTGTGTGCGCGCGTGTGTGTGTGAGTCCCAAAGTGTGTGTGTGTGTGTGTGTGAGTCCCAGAGTGTGTGAGAATCTGAGAATCACAGTGTCCCAGTGTGTGTGTGAGTCCCAGCGTGTGTATGTGTGTGTGTGAGCCCCAGAGTGTGTGAGAATCAGTGTCCTTGTGTGTGTGTGTGCGTCCCAGAGTGTGTGTGAGAATGAGAGTCCCAGCGTGTGTGTGTTTGTGTGAGACTCCCAGCGCGTGTGTGTGTGTGAGTCTCAGCGTGCGCGCGCGCGCGCGTGTGTGTGTGTGAGAGAGAGTCCCAGCGGTTGTGTGTGTGTATGTGTGTGTATGTGAGTCCCAGCGTGTATGTCAGTGAAGGGATACCAGAGTGTGTGTGAGAGAGGGAATCCCAGAGAGTGTGTGAGAATCACAGTGTCCCAGAAGGTGTGTGTGAGAGTCTGAGACAGTGTGTGTGTGAGTCCCAGAGTGTGTGTGTGTGTGAGAATTAGAGTGTGTGTGTGTGAGTCCCAGTGTGTGTGTGTGTGTGTGTGTGTGAGTCCCAGAGTGTGTGAGAATCAGAGTCCCAGTGTGTGTGTGTCCCAGACTGTTTGTGCGTGTGTGTGTGTGTCCGAGAGTGTGTGTGTGTGAGTCCCAGAGAATGTGTGTTTGTGTCCCAGTGTGTGTGTGTGTGACTCCCAGTGTGTGTGTGTGTGTGTGTGTGTGTGTGTGTGTGTGTCCCAGCGTGTGTGTCAGTGAAGGGATACCAGAGTGTGTGTGAGAGAGGGAATCCCAGAGAGTGTGTGAGAATCACAGTGTCCCAGAATGTGTGTGTGAGAGTCCGAGAGAGTGTGGGTGTGAGTCCCAGAGTGTGTGTGTATGTTAGTCCCAGAGTGTGTGAGAATTAGAGTGTGTGTGTGTGTGTGAGAGAGAGTCCCAGTGTGTGAGAGTCCCAGTGTGTGAGAGTCCCAGTGTGTGTGAGTCCCAGTGTGTGTGAGAATGTTAGTCCCAGTGTGTGAGTGTCCCAGAGTGTGTGTGTGTGTGTCCCAGAATGTGTGTGTGTGTGTAAGTCCCAGAGTGTGTGGGTGAGTCCTCGAGTGTGTGTGTGATAGTCCCAGAGTGTGTGAGAATCAGTGTCCCAGTGTGTGTGTGAGTCCCTGTGTGTGTGCCCGCGTATGTGTGTGAGTCCCAGAGTGTGTGTGTGAGAGTCCCAGAGTGTGCGTGTGTGTGTGAGTCCCAGAGTGTGTGAGAATCAGTGTCCCAGTGTGTGTGTAAGTCCCTGTGTGTGTGCGCGCGTGTGTGTGTGAGTCCCAGTGTGTGTGTGTGTGTGTGTGAGTCCCAGAGTGTGTGAGAATCTGAGAATCACAGTGTCCCAGTGTGTGTGTGAGTCCCAGCGTGTGTATGAGTGTGTGAGAATCAGTGTCCTTGTGTGTGTGTGTGTGCGTCCCAGAGTGTGTGTGAGAATGAGAGTCCCAGCGTGTGTGTGTGTTTGAGACTCCGAGCGCGTGTGTGTGTGTGTGTCCCAGCGTGTGTGTCAGTGAAGGGATACCAGAGTGTGTGTGAGAGGGGGAATCCCAGAGAGTGTGTGAGAATTACAGTGTCCCAGAATGTGTGTGTGAGAGTCCGAGAGAGTGTGGGTGTGAGTCCCAGAGTGTGTGTGTGAGAATCCCACAGTCTGTGTGAGAAACAGTGTCCGGGTCTGTATGAGAATCAGTGTCCCAGAATCTGTGTGAGAATCAGTGTCCCAGTGTGTGTGCGTGAGTCCCAGTGTGTGTGTGTGTGTGTGAGAGAGAGAGAGAGAGTCCCAGAGTGTGTGCGTGTGTGTGTGTGTGTGTGTGTGAGAGAGAGAGAGAGTCCCAGATTGTGTGTGAGAATCAGTGTCCCAGCGCGTGTGTGAGAATGAGAGACCCAGTGTGTGTGTGTGTGTGTGAGAGAGAGACAGGGAATCCCAGAATGTCCTCGATTGTGTGTGATCGAATCCCAGAGAGTCCCCGAGTTTGTGTGAGAGATAGGGAATCCCAGAGTGTCCCCGAGTGTGTGTGAGAGATAGGGAATCCCAGAGTGTCCCCGAGTGTGTGTGAGAGATAGGGAATCCCAGAGAGTCCCTGAGTGTGTGTGAGAGATAGGGAATCCCAGAGTGTGTGTGGGAGAGGCAATCCCAGAGTGTGTGTGAGGGAGGGAATCCCAGAGTGTGTGTGACAGGGAAACCCAGAGTGTGTGTGAGAGTGGGAATCCCAAAGTGTGTGAGGGAATCCCAGAGTGTGTGAGGGAATCCCAGACTGTCCCAGAGTGTGTAAGGGAATCCCAGGGTGTGTGGTCGAGAGTCCTCGTGTCCCGGATTGCGTAAGGGAATCCCAGCGTGTCCCAGAGTGTGTTAGGGATTCCTAGAGTGTGTGAGAGAATCCCAGAGAGTCCCAAAGTGTGTGAGAGAATTCCAGAATGTGTGAGGGAATCACAGAGTGTGAGAGAGAACCCAGTGTATCCCAGAGTGTGTAACGGAATCCCACAGTAAGTGAGAGAGAGTCCCAGAGTGAGTGACAGAGCCCCAGAGTCCCATGGTGTGTAAGGGTATCCCCGAATGTTAGAGATATTACCTGAGTGTGCCAGAGTGTGCGAGAGAATGCCAGCGTGTGTAAGAGAATCACAGTGTCCCAGAGAGTGTGTGTGAGTCCCAGAGTGTGTGTTTGTGAGTGAGTCCCAGAGTGTGTGTATGAGAGTGCCAGTGTCCCAGAGTGTGTGTGTGAGTCCCAGTATCCCAGAGTGTGTGAGAGTCCCAGTGCCCCAGAGTGTGTGTGTGTGAGAGAGAGAGACAGAGTCCCAGAGTGTGTCTGTGTGTGAGTCCCAGTGTGTGTGCGTGAGTCCCAGTGTCCCAGAGTGTGTGTGAGAGTCCCACAGTCTGTGTGAGAATCAGTGTCCGGGTCTGTATGAGAATCAGTGTACCAGAGTCTGTGTGAGAATTAGTGTCCCAGTGTCTGTGTGTGAGTCCCAGAGTGTGTGTGTGTGTGTGTATGTGTGTGTGTGTGTGTGTGGGAGAGAGAGAGAGTCCCAGTGTGTGTGTGTGTGTGTGTGAGAGAGAGAGAGAGTGAGAGAGAGAGAGTGAGAGAGAGTGAGAGAGAGAGAGAGAGAGAGAGAGAGTCCCAGATTGTGTGTGACAATCAGTGTCCCAGCGCGTGTGTGAGAATGAGAGTCCCAGCGTGTGTGTGTGTGTGAGAGAGAGAGTCCCAGAGTGTGTGTGAGAGAGGGAATCCCAGTGAGTGTGTGAGAGTGAGAGTCCCAGAATGTGTGAGAGAATCAGTGTCCCAGACTGTGTGTATGTGTGTGTGTGTGTGAGAGTCCCAGAGTTTGTGTGTGTGTGTGTGAGTCCCAGAGTGTGTGTGTGTGTGTGAGTCCCAGAGTGTGTGAGAATCTGAGAATCACAGTGTCCCAGTGTGTGTGTGTGTGAGTCCCAGCGCGTGTATGTGTGTGTGAGAGCCTCAGAGTGTGTGAGAATCAGTGTCCTTGTGTGTGTATGTGTGCGTCCCAGAGTGTGTGTGTGTGTGTTAGTCCTAGAGTGTGTGAGAATTAGTGTGTGAGTGTGTGTGTGAGTCCCACAGTGTGTGAGAATCAGTGTCCCAGTGTGTGTGTGAGTCCCTGTGTGTGTGCGCGCGTGTGTGTGTGAGTCCCAGAGTGTGTGTGTGTGTGTGTGTGTGTGTGTGAGTCCCAGAGTGTGTGAGAATCTGAGAATCACAGTGTCCCAGTGTGTGTGTGAGTCCCAGCGTGTGTATGTGGGTGTGTGTGAGCCCCAGAGTGTGTGTGAATCAGTGTCCTTGTGTGTGTGTGTGCGTCCCAGAGTGTGTGTGAGAATGAGAGTCCCAGCGTGTGTGTGTGTGTGTGAGAGACTCCCAGCGCGTGTGTGTGTGTGAGTCTCAGCGAGCGCGCGCGCGCGCGTGTGTGTGTGAGAAAGAGTCCCAGCGGTTGTGTGTGTGTATGTGTGTGTATGTGAGTACCAGCGTGTATGTCAGTGAAGGGATACCAGAGTGTGTGTGAGAGAGGGAATCCCAGAGAGTGTGTGAGAATCACAGTGTCCCAGAAGGTGTGTGTGAGAGTCTGAGACAGTGTGTGTGTGAGTCCCAGAGTGTGTGTGTGTGAGAATTAGAGTGTGTGTGTGTGAGTCCCAGTGTGTGTGTGTGTGTGTGTGAGAGAGTCCCAGAGTGTGTGAGAATCAGAGTCCCAGTGTGTGTGTCCCCCAGACTGTGTGTGCGTGTGTGTGTGTGTCCGAGAGTGTGTGTGTGTGTGATTCCCAGAGAATGTGTGTTTGTGTCCCAGTGTGTGTGAGTGTGACTCCCAGCGTGTGTGTGTGTGTGTGTGTGTGTGTGTGTGTGTGTGTGTGTGTCCCAGCGTGTGTGTCAGTGAAGGGATACCAGAGTGTGTGTGAGAGAGGGAATCCCAGAGAGTGTGTGAGAATCACAGTGTCCCAGAATGTGTGTGTGAGAGTCCGAGAGAGTGTGGGTGTGAGTCTCAGAGTGTGTGTGTATGTTAGTCCCAGAGTGTGTGAGAATTAGAGTGTGTGTGTGTGTGTTTGTGAGAGTCCCAGTGTGTGAGAGTCCCAGTGTGTGTGAGTCCCAGTGTGTGTGAGTCCCAGTGTGTGTGAGAATGTTAGTCCCAGTGTGTGAGTGTCCCAGTGTGTGTGTGTGTGTCCCAGAATGTGTGTGTGTGTGTAAGTCCCAGAGTGTGTGGGTGAGTCCTCGAGTGTGTGTGTGTGAGTCCCAGAGTTTGTGTGAGTACCAGAGTGTGTTTGTGTGTGTGTGATAGTCCCAGAGTGTGTGAGAATCAGTGTCCCAGTGTGTGTGTGAGTCCCTGTGTGTGTGCCCGCGTATGTGTGTGAGTCCCAGAGTGTGTGTGTGAGAGTCCCAGAGTGTGCGTGTGTGTGTGAGTCCCAGAGTGTGTGAGAATCAGTGTCCCAGTGTGTGTGTGAGTCCCTGTGTGTGTGCGCGCGTGTGTGTGTGAGTCCCAGTGTGTGTGTGTGTGTGAGTCCCAGAGTGTGTGAGAATCTGAGAATCACAGTGTCCCAGTGTGTGTGTGAGTCCCAGCGTGTGTATGAGTGTGTGTGAATCAGTGTCCTTGTGTGTGTGTGTGCGTCCCAGAGTGTGTGTGAGAATGAGAGTCCCAGCGTGTGTGTGTGTTTGAGACTCCGAGCGCGTGTGTGTGTGTGTGTCCCAGCGTGTGTGTCAGTGCAGGGATACCAGAGTGTGTGTGAGAGGGGGAATCCCAGAGAGTGTGTGAGAATCACAGTGTCCCAGAATGTGTGTGTGAGAGTCCGAGAGAGTGTGGGTGTGAGTCCCAGAGTGTGTGTGTATGTTAGTCCCAGAGTGTGTGAGAATTAGAGTGTGTGTGTGTGTGAGAGAGTCCCAGTGTGTGTGAGTGCCAGTGTGTGTGAGTCCCAGTGTGTGTGAGAATCAGAGTCCCAGTGTGTGAGTGTCCCAGAGTGTGTGTGTGTGTGTCCCAGAATGTGTGTGTGTGTGTAAGTCCCAGAGTGTGTGTGTGTGAGTCCCAGAGTTTGTGTGAGTACCAGAGTGTGTTTGTGTGTGTGTGATAGTCCCAGAGTGTGTGAGAATCAGTGTCCCAGTGTGTGTGTGAGTCCCTGTGTGTGTGCCCGCGTATGTGTGTGAGTCCCAGAGTGTGTGTGTGAGGGTCCCAGAGTGTGCGTGTGTGTGTGAGTCCCAGAGTGTGTGAGAATCAGTGTCCCAGTGTGTGTGTGAGTCCCTGTGTGTGTGCGCGCGTGTGTGTGAGTCCCAGTGTGTGTGTGTGTGTGTGTGTGTGAGAGTCCCAGAGTGTGTGAGAATCTGAGAATCACAGTGTCCCAGTGTGTGTGTGAGACCCAGCGTGTGTATGAGTGTGTGAGAATCAGTGTCCTTGTGTGTGTGTGTGCGTCCCAGAGTGTGTGTGAGAATGAGAGTCCCAGCGTGTGTGTGTGTGTGAGAGAGTCCCAGCGGTTGTGTGTGTGTGTGTATGTGAGTCCCAGCGTGTATGTCAGTGAAGGGATACCGGAGTGTGTGTGAGAGAGGGAATCCCAGAGAGTGTGTGAGAATCACAGTGTCCCAGAAGGTGTGTGTGAGAGTCTGAGAGAGTGTGTGTGTGAGTCCCAGAGTGTGTGTGTGTGTTTGTGTGTGTGAGAATTGGAGTGTGTGTGTGTCCCAGTATGTGTGTGTGTGTGTGTGTGTGAGTCCCAGAGTGTGTGAGAATCAGAGTCCCAGTGTGTGTGTGACCCAGACTGTGTGTGCGTGTGTGTGTGTGTGTGTGTGTCCGAGAGTGTGTGTGTGTGTGTGAGTCCCAGAGAATGTGTGTTTGTGTCCCAGTGTGTGTGTGTGTGTGAGTCCCAGAGTGTGTGTGTGTGACTCTCAGAGTGTGTGTGTATGTTAGTCCCAGAGTGTGTGAGAATTAGAGTGTGTGTGTGTGTGTGTGTGTGAGTCCCAGTGTGTGTGAGTCCCAGTGTGTGTGAGTCCCAGTGTGTGTGAGAATCAGAGTCCCAGTGTGTGTGTCCCAGAGTGTGTGTGTGTGTCCCAGAGTGTGTGTGTGTGTGAGTCCCAGAGTGTGTGTGTGTGTTTGTGTCCCAGAGTGTGTGTGTGTGAGGGAGTCCCAGAGTATGTGTGTGTGAGTCCCAGAGTGTGTATGTGTGAGTCCCAGAGTGTGTGTGTGTGTGTGTGTGAGAGAGAGAGTCCCAGAGTGTGTGTGTGTGTGAGTCCCAGAGTGTGTGAGAATCACAGTGTCCCAGAGTGTGTGTGTGAGTTTCAGTGTGCGTGTGTGTGAGTCGCAGAGAGTGTGTGTGTGTCCCATAGTGTGTGTTAGTCCCAGAGTGTGTGAGAATTTCAGTGTGTGTGTGAGTCCCAGACTGTGTGTGTGTTTGTGTGTCCCAGAGTGTGTGTGTGTATGTGAGAGAGTCCCAGTGTGTGTGTGTGTGTGTGTGTGTGAGAGAGACAGTCCCAGAGTGTTGAGAATCACAGTGTCCCAGAGTGTGTGTGAGTCCCAGAGTGTGCGCGTGTGAGTCCCAGAGTGTGTGTGTGTATGTGAGAGAGTCCCAGTGTGTGTGTGTGTATGTGAGAGAGTCTCAGAGTGTGTGTGTGTGTGTGTGTGTGTGAGTCCCAGTGTGTGTGTGTGTGTCCCAGTGTGTGTGAGAGAGTCCTAGAGTCTGTGTGTATGAGTCCCAGTGTATGAGAGAGAGTCCTAGAGTGTGTGTGTATGAGTCCTAGAGTGTGTGTGTATGAGTCCTAGAGTGTGTGTGTGAGTCCTAGAGTGTGTGTGTGTGTGTGAGAGAGTCTCAGAGTGTGTGTGAGAATCAGTGTCCCAGCGTGTGTGTGAGAATGAGAGTCCGAGCGTGTGTGTGAGAATGAGAGTCCCAGCGTGTGTATGTGTGTGAGAGAGAGACTCCCAGAGTGTGTGTGTGTGTGTGAGAGAGAGTGCCCCAGAGTGTGTGAGAGAGAGTCCCAGTCTCCCAGATTGCGTAAGTGAATCCCAGAGACTCCCAGAGGGTGTGATAGGTAATCCCAGAGTGTGTGAGAGAATCACAGAATGTTCCAGAGTGTGTTAGGGATTTCTCGAGTATGTGAGAGAATCGAAGAAAGTCCCAAAGTGGGTGAGTGAATCCCAGAGTGTCCCAGAGTGTGTGTGGGAATCCCAGAGTGTGTAATGGAATCCCACAGTGAGTGAGAGAGAGTCCCAGGGTGAGCGACAGAGTCCCAGAGTCCCATGGTGTGTAAGGCTATCACCGAATGTAAGAGTTATTACCTGAGTGTGCCAGAGTGTGCGAGAGAATGCCAGCGTGTGTAAGAGAATCACAGTGTCCCAGAGTGTGTGTGTGTGAGAGCCAGAGTGTGTGTGCGTGTGTGTGAGAGAGTCCCAGCGTGTGTGTATGAGAGTCCCAGAGAGTGTGTGAGAGTCCCAGTGTCCCAGAGTGTGTGAGAGTCCCACAGTCTGTGTGAGAATCAGTGTCCAAGTCTTTTTGAGAATCAGTGTCCCAGTGTGTGTGTGTGTGAGAGTCCCTGTGTGTGTGTGTGTGAGAGAGAGAGAGAGAGAGAGAGAGTCCCAGAGTGTGTGTGAGAATGAGAGTCCCAGCGTGTGTATGTGTGAGAGAGAGAGTCCCAGAGTGTGTGTGTGTGAGAGAGAGACAGCGTCCCAGAGTGTGTGTGTGTGTATGAGTCCCAGAGTGTGTGTGAGTCCCAGTGTCCCAGAGTGTGTGTGAGAGTCCCACAGTCTGTATGAGAATCAGTGTCCCAGTGTGTGTGTGTGTGAGTCCCTGTGTGTGTGTGTGTGTGATTCCCAGAGTGTGTGTGTGTGTGTGTGCGTGTGTGAGAGAGAGAGAGTCCCAGATTGTGTGTGAGAATCAGTGTCCCAGCGCGTGTGTGAGAATGAGAGTCCCAGCGTGTGTGTGTGTGTGAGAGAGAGAGAGAGTCCCAGCGTATGTGTGAGAGAGAGTCCCAGAGTGTGTGCCAGTGAGGGAATCCCAGTGCGTGTGTGAGAATGAGAGTCCCCGAATGTGTGAGAGAATCAGTGTCCCAGACTGTGTGTATGTGTGTGTGTGTGTGTGAGTCCCAGAGTGTGTGTGTGAGAGTCCCAGAGTGTGTGTGTGTATGAGAGAGAGTCCCAGTGTCTGTGTGTGTGAGTCCCAGAGTGTGTGAGAATCACAGTGTCCCAGTGTGTGTTTGAGTCCCAGAGTGTGTATGTGTGTGTGAGAGCCCCAGAGTGTGTGAGAATCAGTGTCCTTGTGTGTGTGTGTGCGTCCCAGAGTGTGTGTGAGAATGAGAGTCCCAGCGTGTGTGTGTGTGTGTGACTCCCCGCGCGTGTGTGTGTGTGAGTCTCAGCACGCGCGCGCGCATGTGTGTGTGTGAGAGTCCCAGCGGTTTTGTGTGTGTGTGTGTGTGTGTGTGAGTCCCAGCGTGTATGTCAGTGAAGGGATACCAGAGTGTATGTGAGAGAGGGAATCCCAGAATGTGTGTGTGAGAATCCGAGAGAGTGTGTGTGTGAGAGTCCCAGTGTGTGTGTGTGTGTGTGTGTGTGAGAGAGAGAGAGAGTCCCAGAGTGTGTGTGTGTGTCCCAGAGTGTGTGTGTGTGTGTGAGTCCCAGACTGTGTGTGTGTGTGTGTGTGTGAGTCCCAGACTGTGTGTGTGTGTGTGTGTGTGTCCGAGAGTGTGTGTGTGCGTGTGTGTGTCCCAGAATGTGTGTGTGTGTGAGTCCCAGAGAATGTGTGTGTTTGTGTCCCAGTGTGTGTGTGTGTGTGTGTGAGTCCCAGAGTGTGTGTGTGTGAGTCCCAGACTGTGTGTGTGTGCGTGTGTGTGTCCCAGAGTGTGTGTGTGTGTGAGTCCCAGACTGTGTGTGTGTGTGTGTGTGTGTGTCCGAGAGTGTGTGTGTGTGTGCGTGTGTGTGTCCCAGAGTGTGTGTGTGTGTGAGTCCCAGAGAATGTGTGTGTTTGTGTCCCAGTGTGTGTGTGTGTGTGTGTGAGAGTCCCAGAGTGTGTGTTTGTGTGTGTGTGTGTGAGAGAGAGAGTCCCAGAGTGTGTGTATGAGAGTCCCAGAGAGTGTGTGAGAGTCCCAGTGTCCCAGAGTGTGTGAGAGTCCCACAGTCTGTGTGAGAATCAGTGTCCAAGTCTGTATGAGAATCAGTGTCCCAGTGTGTGTGTGTGTGTGAGAGAGTCCCTGTGTGTGTGTGTGTGTGTGTGTGTGTGAGAGAGAGAGAGAGAGAGAGAGAGAGAGAGAGAGAGAGAGAGAGAGAGAGAGAGAGAGAGAGAGAGAGTCCCAGAGTGTGTGTGAGAATGAGAGTCCCAGAGTGTGTGTGAGAATGAGAGTCCCAGCGTGTGTATGTGTGAGAGAGAGAGAGTCCCAGAGTGTGTGTGTGTGAGAGAGAGAGAGACAGAGTCCCAGAGTGTGTATGAGTCCCAGAGTGTGTGTGAGTCCCAGTGTCCCAGAGTGTGTGTGAGAGTCCCACAGTCTGTATGAGAATCAGTGTCCCAGAGTCTGTGTGAGAATCAGTGTCCCAGTGTGTGTGAGTGAGTCCCAGTGTGTGTGTGTGTGTGTGATTCCCAGAGTGTGTGTGTGTGTGTGTGTGTGTGTGTGAGAGAGAGAGAGAGAGAGAGAGTCCCAGATTGTGTGTGAGAATCAGTGTCCCAGCGCGTGTGTGAGAATGAGAGTCCCAGCGTGTGTGTGTGTGAGAGAGAGTCCCAGAATGTGTGCCAGTGAGGGGATACCAGAGTGTGTGAGAATGAGAGTCCCAGAGTGTGTGTGAGAGAGTCCCAGAATGTGTGAGGGAATCAGTGTCCCAGACTGTGTGTGTGTGTGTGTGTGAGTCCCAGAGTGTGTGTGTGAGAGTCCCAGAGTGTGTGTGTGTATGAGAGAGAGTCCCAGTGTCTGTGTGTGTGTGTGCGCGAGTCCCAGAGTGTGTGAGAATCACAGTGTCCCAGTGTGTGTGTGAGTCCCAGAGTGTGTATGTGTGTGTGAGAGCCCCAGAGTGTGTGAGAATCAGTGTCCTTGTGTGTGTGTGTGCGTCCCAGAGTGTGTGTGAGAATGAGAGTCCCAGCGTGTGTGTGGGTGTGACTCCCCGCGCATGTGTGTGTGTGAGTCTCAGCGCACGCGCGCATGTGTGTGTGTGAGAGTCCCAGCGGTTGTGTGTGTGTGTGTATGTGAGTCCCAGCGTGTATGTCAGTGAAGGGATACCAGAGTGTATGTGAGAGAGGGAATCCCAGAGAGTGTGTGAGAATCACAGTGTCCCAGAATGTGTGTGTGAGAGTCCGAGAGAGTGTGTGTGTGAGTTCCAGAGTGTGTGTGTGTGAGAGTCCCAGTGTGTGTGTGTGTGTATGTGTGTGTGTGAGTCCCAGAGTGTGTGTGTGTGTGTGTGAGTCCCAGAGAGTGTGTGTGTGTGTCCGAGTGTGTGTGTGTGTGTGTGTGCGTGTGTGTGTGTGAGTCCCAGAGAATGTGTGTGTTTGTGTCCCAGTGTGTGTGTGTGTGTGTGTGAGTCCCAGAGTGTGTGTGTGTGCGTGTATGTGAGAGTGTCCCAGTGTGTGTGTGTGTGTGTGTGTGAGAATCCCAGTGTGTGTGAGTCGCAGGAGGTGTGAGAATCAGAGTCCCAGTGTGTGAGTGTCCCAGAGTGTGTGTGTGTGAGTCCCAGAGTGTGTGTGTGAGTCCCAGTGAATGTGTATGTTTGTATCCCAGAGTGTGTGTGTGTGTGAGAGAGTCCCAGTGAGTGTGTGTCCCAGAGAGTGTGTGTGTGTGAGTCCCAGAGTGTGTGTGTGTGTGTGTGTGTGTGTGTGTGAGAGTCCCAGAGTGAGTGTGTGTGTGTAAGTCCCAGAGTGTGTGTGTGAGTCCCAGTGTGTGTGTGTGAGAGAGCGAAAGACCTAGAGTGTGTGTGTGTGAGTCCCAGAGTGTGTGTGTGAGTCCCAGAGTGTGTGAGAATCAGTGACCCAGTGTGAGTGTGAGTCCGAGAGTGTGCGTATGTGTGTGCGCGCGTGTGTGTGTCCCAGAGTGTGTGTGTGAGGCCCAGTGTGTGTGTGTGTGTGTATGTGAGAGAGTCCCAGTGTGTGTGTGAGAGAGAGTCCCAGAGTGCTGAGAATCACAGTGTCCCAGAGTGTGTGTGTGAGTCCCAGTGTGTGTGTGTGTGAGTCCCAGAGTGTGTGTGTGTGTGTGTGTGTGTGTGTGAGTGAGTCCCAGAGTGTGTGAGAATCACAGTGTCCCAGAGTGTGTGTGTGAGTCCCAGTGTGTGTGGGTGTGTGTGTGAGTCCCAGAGTGTGTGTGTGTCCCAGAGTGTGTGTGTGAGTCCCTGTGTGTGTGTGTGAGAGAGAGAGAGAGTGAAAGTCCTAGAATGTGTGTGTGTGAGTCTCAGAGTGTGTGTGTGTGTGTGTGTGAGAGAGTCCCAGAGTGTTTGAGAATCAGTGTCCCAGTGTGAGTGTGAGTCCCAGAGTGTGCGTGTGCGCGTGTGTGAGTCCCAGATTGTGTATATGTGTGAGTCCTAGGGTGTGTGAGAATCAGTGTCCTTGTGCGTGTGTGTGCGCGTCCCAGAGTGTGTGTGAGAATGAGAGTCTCAGCGTGTGTGTGTGAGAGTCCCAGCGCGCGCGCGCGTGTGTGTGTGTGAGTGAGAGAGAGAGTCCCAGCGTGTGTGTGTGTGTGTGAGTCCCAGCGTGTGTGTGTGAGTCCCAGCGTGTGTGTCAGTGAAGGGATACCAGAGTGTGTGTGAGAGAGGGAATCCCAGAGAGTTCCAGAGTGTGTGAGAGAGAGGGTTTCCCAGAGTGTGTGTGAGAGAGGCTATCCTAGAGAGTGTGTGAGAATCAGTGTCCCACAATGTGTGTGTGTGAGTCCGAGAGAGTGCGCGTGTGAGTCCAAGAGTGTGAGAATCACAGTGTCCCAGAGTGTGTGTGTGTGTGAGTCCCAGAGTGTGTGAGAATTAGAGTATGTGTGTGTGTGTGAGAGTCCCAGTGTGTGTGTGTGTGTGTGTGTGTGTGAGTCCCAGTGTGTGTTTGTGTGTGTGTGTGTGTGTGTGTGAGAGAGAGAGAGAGAGTCCCGGAGTGTGTGTGTGTGAGTCCCAGAGTGTGTGTGTATGTGTGTCCCAGAGTGTGTGTGTGTGTATGTGAGAGAGTCCCAGTGTGTGTGTGTGAGAGAGAGAGTCCCAGAGTGTTGGGAATCACAGTGTCCCAGAGTGTGTGTGTGTGTGTGTGAGTCCCAGAGTGTGTGAGAATCACAGTGTCCCAGAGTGTGTGTGTGAGTCCCAGTGTGTGTGTGTGTTTGTGTGAGTCCCAGTGTGTGTGTGTGTGTGTGTGTGTGTGAGTCCCAGAGTGTGTGAGAATCACAGTGTCCCAGAGTGTGTGTGTGAGTCCCAGTGTGTGTGTGTGTGTGAGTCCCAGAGTGTGTGTGTGTGTGAGTCCCTGTGTGTGTGTGTGTGAGAGAGAGCGAAAGTCCTAGAGGGTGTGTGTGAGTCTCAGAGTGTGTGTGTGTGCGTGAGAGTCCCAGAGTGTGTGAGAATCAGTGTCCCAGTGTGAGTGTGAGTCCCAGAGTGTGCTTGTGTGTGTGCGCGCGTGTGTGAGTCCCAGATTGTGGGTATGTGCAAGTCCCAGAGTGTGTGAGAATCAGTGTCCTTGTGCGTGTGTGTGCGCGTCCCAGAGTGTGTGTGTGAAAATGAGAGTCTCAGCGTGTGTGTGTGTGAGAGTCCCAGCGCGCGCGTGTGTGTGTGTGTGTGTGTGAGAGAGAGTCCCAGCGTGTGTGTGTGTGTGTGTGTGTGTGTGAGTCCCAGCGTGTGTGTCAGTGAAGGGATATCAGAGTGTGTGTGAGAGAGGGAATCCCAGAGAGTTCCAGAGTGTGTGAGAGAGAGGGTTTCCCAGAGTGTGTGTGAGAGAGGCTATCCTAGAGAGTGTGTGAGAATCACAGTGTCCCACAATGTGTGTGTGTGAGTCCGAGAGAGAGCGTGTGTGAGTCCCAGAGTGTGAGAATCTCAGTGTCCCAGAGTGTGTGTGTGTGTGAGTCCCAGAGTGTGTGAGAATTAGAGTATGTGTGTGTGTGTGTGTGTGAGTCCCAGTGTGTGTGTGTGTGTGAGGCCCTGTGTGTGTGTGTGAGAGAGAGAGCGAAAGTCCTAGAGTGTGTGTGTGTGAGTCTCAGAGTGTGTGTGTGTGTGTGTGTGTGTGTGAGTCTGAGTGTGTGAGAATCAGTGTCCCATTGTGAGTGTGAGTCCCAGAGTGTGCTTGTGTGTGTGCGCGCGTGTGTGAGTCACAGATTGTGTGTATGTGTGAGTCCCAGAGTGTGGGAGAATCAGTGTCCTTGTGCGTGTGTGTGCGCGTCCCAGAGTGTGTGTGAGAATGTGTGTGTGTGTGTGAGAGAGTCCCAGTGTGTGTGTGTGTGTGAGAGAGTCCCAGAGTGTTGAGAATCACAGTGTCCCAGAGTGTGTGTGAGTCCCAGAGTGTGTGCGTGTGTGTGTGTGTCCCAGAGTGTGTGTGTGTGTGTGAGTCCCAGAGTGTGTGTGTGTGTATGTGAGAGAGTCCCAGAGTGTGTATGTGTGTGTGTGTGTGTGTGTGAGTCCCAAAGTGTGTGAGAATCAGTGTCCCAGAGTGTGTGTGTGAGTCGCTGTGTGTGTGTGTGTGCGTGTCTGTGTGTGTGAGTCCCTCTGTGTGTGTGTGTGTGAGTCCCTGTGTGTATGTGTGAGTCCCAGTGTGTGTGTGTGTGAGTCCCAGTGTGTGTGTGAGTCCTAGAGTGTGTGAGAATCAGTGTCACAGTGTGTGTGTGTGTGCGAGTCCCAGAGTGTGTGTGTGTGTGTGCGCATGAGTCCTAGAGTGTGTGTGTGTGTGTGAGAGAGAGAGTGAGTCCCGGAGTGTATGTGTGTGTGTGTGAGTCCCAGAGTGTGTGTGTGTGTGTGTCCCAGAGTGTGTGTGTGTGTGTATGTGAGAGAGTCCCAGTGTGTGTGTGTGTGAGTCCGAGAGAGTGCGTGTGTGAGTCCCAGAGTGTGAGAATCACAGTGTCCCAGTGTGTGTGTGTGTGTGAGTCCCAGAGTGTGTGAGAATTAGAGTATGTGTGTGTGTGTGTGTGTGAGTCCCAGTGTGTGTGTGTGAGAGTCCCAGTGTGTGTGTGCGTGTGTGTGTCCCAGAGTGTGTGTGTGTGTGTGTGTATGTGAGAGAGTCCCAGAGTGTGTGTGTGTGTATGTGAGAGAGTCCCAGAGTGTGTGTGTGTGTGTGTCCCAGAGTGTGTGTGTGAGTCCCAGAGTGTGTGTGTGTGCATGTGAGAGAGTCCCAGTGTGTGTGTGTGAGAGAGAGAGTCCCAGAGTGTTCAGAATCAGTGTCCCAGTGTGTGTGTGTGTGTGTGTGAGAGAGAGAGAGTCCCAGTGTGTGTGTGTGTGTGAGTCCCAGTGTGTGTGTGTGTGTCCCAGAGTGTGTGTGTGTGTGTGTGTGTGTGTGTGTGTGTGAGTCCCAGTCTGTGTGTGTGTGTGTGAATCCCTGTGTGTGTGTGTGAGTCCCAGTGTGTGTGTGAGTCCTAGAGTGTGTGAGAATCAGTGTCACAGTGTGTGTGTGTGTGTGCGAGTCCCAGAGTGTGTGTGTGTGTGCGCATGAGTCCTAGAGTGTGTGTGTGTGTGTGAGAGAGAGAGTGAGTCCCGGAGTGTATGTGTGTGTGTGTGAGTCCCAGAGTGTGTGTGTGTGTGTGTGTCCCAGAGTGTGTGTGTGTGTATGTGAGAGAGTCCCAGTGTGTGTGTGTGTGAGAGAGAGAGTCCCAGAGGGTTGAGAATCACAGTGTCCCAGAGTGTGTGTGTGTGTGAGTCCCAGAGTGTTGAGAATCAGTGTCCCAGTGTGTGTGTGTGTGTGTGTGTCCCAGAGCGTGTGTGTGTGTATGTGAGAGAGTCCCAGTGTGTGTGAGAGAGAGAGTCCCAGAGTGTTGAGAATCACAGTGTCCCAGTGTGTGTGTGTGTGTGTGTGAGAGAGAGAGAGTCCCAGTGTGTGTGTGTGTGTGTGTGAGTCCCAGTGTGTGTGTGTGTGTGAGAGTCCCAGAGTGCGTGTGTGTGTCCCAGAGTGTGTGTGTGTGTGTGTGTGTGTGTGTGAGTCCCAGTCTGTGTGTGTGCGTGTGTGTGTGTGTGTGTGAGAGAGAGAGAAAGTCCTAGAGTATGTGTGTGTGAGTCCCAGCGTGTGTGTTAATCCCAGAGTGTGTGTGTGTGTGAGTCCCAGAGTGTGTGAGAATCAGGGTCCCAGTGTGTGTGTGAGTCCCAGAGTGTGCGTGTGTATGTGCGCGCGCGCGTGTGAGTCCCAGAGTGTGTGCATGTGTGAGTCCCAGAGTGTGTGAGAATCTGTGTCCTTGTGTGTATGTGCGCGTCCCAGAGTGTGTGTGAGAATGAGAGTCTCAGCGTGTTTGTGTGTGATAGTCCCAGCGCGCGCCCTCGTGTGTGTGTGTGAGAGAGAGAGAGTCCCAGCGTGTGTGTGTGTGTGTGTGTGTGTGTGTGTGTGTGTGTCCCAGCGTGTGTATCAGTGAAGGGATACCAGAGTGTGTGTGAGAGAGGGAATCCCAGAGAGTTCCAGAGTGTATGAGAGAGAAGGTTTCCCAGAGTGTGTGTGAGAGAGGGTATCCCAGAGAGTGTGTGAGAATCACAGTGTCCCAGAATGTGTGTATGTGAGTCCGAGAGAGTGCGTGTGTGAGTCCCAGAGTGTGAGAATCACAGTGTCCCAGAGTGTGTGTGTGTGTGTGAGTACGAGAGTGTGTGTTAGTCCCAGAGTGTGTGAGAATTAGAGTATGTGTGTGTGTGTGTGTGAGTCCCAGTGTGTGTGTGTGTGAGTCCCAGTGTGTGTGTGTGTGTGTGTCCCAGAGTGTGTGTGTGTGAGTCCCAGAGAGTGTGTGTGTGTGTGTGTGTGTATGTGAGAGAGTCCCAGAGTGTGTGTGTGTGTGTGTGTGAGTCCCAGTGTGTGTGTGTGTGAGTCCCAGTGTGTGTGTGTGTGTCCCAGAGTGTGTGTGTGTGTGAGTCCCAGAGTGTGTGTGTGTGTATGTGAGAGAGTCCCAGAGTGTGTGTGTGTGTGTGTGTGTCCCAGAGTGTGTTTGTGTGTGTGTGTGAGTCCCAGAGTGTGTGTGTGTGTCCCAGAGTGTGTGTGTGAGTCCCAGTGTGTGTGTGTGTGTGTATGTGAGAGAGTCCCAGTGTGTGTGTGTGTGTGAGAGAGTCCCAGAGTGTTGAGAATCACAGTGTCCCAGAGTGTGTGTGAGTCCCAGAGTGTGTGCGTGTGTGTGTGTCCCAGAGTGTGTGTATGTGTGTGAGTCCCAGAGTGTGTGTGTGTATGTGAGAGAGTCCCAGAGTGTGTATGTGTGTATGTGTGTGTGTGAGTCCCAAAGTGTGTGAGAATCAGTGTCCCAGAGTGTATGTGTGAGTGTCTGTGTGTGTGAGTCCCTCTGTGTGTGTGTGTGAGTCCTGTGTGTGTGTGAGTCCCAGTGTGTGTGTGTGTGTGTGAGTCCCAGTGTGTGTGTGAGTCCTAGAGTGTGTGAGAATCAGTGTCACAGTGTGTGTGTGTGTGCGAGTCCCAGAGTGTGTGTGTGTGTGTGCGCATGAGTCCTAGAGTGTGTGTGTGTGTGTGAGAGAGAGAGTGAGTCCCGGAGTGTATGTGTGTGTGTGAGTCCCAGAGTGTGTGTGTGTGTGTGTCCCAGAGTGTGTGTGTGTGTGTATGTGAGAGAGTCCCAGTGTGTGTGTGTGTGAGTCCGAGAGAGTGCGTGTGTGAGTCCCAGAGTGTGAGAATCACAGTGTCCCAGAGTGTGTGTGTGTGTGAGTCCCAGAGTGTGTGAGAATTAGAGTATGTGTGTGTGTGTGTGTGTGTGTGTGTGAGTCCCAGTGTGTGTGTGTGTGAGTCCCATTGTGTGTGTGCGTGTGTGTGTCCCAGTGTGTGTGTGTGTGTGTGTGTGTGTATGTGAGAGAGTCCCAGAGTGTGTGTGTGTGTGTATGTGAGAGAGTCCCAGAGTGTGTGTGTGTGTGTGTCCCAGAGTGTGTGTGTGAGTCCCAGAGTGTGTGTGTGTGCATGTGAGAGAGTCCCAGTGTGTGTGTGTGTGTGTGAGAGAGAGTCCCAGAGTGTTGAGAATCAGTGTCCCAGTGTGTGTGTGTGAGAGAGTCCCAGTGTGTGTGTGTGTGTGTGAGTCCCAGTCTGTGTGTGTGCGTGTGTGTGTGTGTGTGTGAGAGAGAGAGAAAGTCCTAGAGTATGTGTGTGTGAGTCCCAGCGTGTGTGTTAATCCCAGAGTGTGTGTGTGTGTGAGTCCCAGAGTGTGTGAGAATCAGGGTCCCAGTGTGTGTGTGAGTCCCAGAGTGTGCGTGTGTATGTGCGCGCGCGTGTGTGAGTCCCAGAGTGTGTGCATGTGTGAGTCCCAGAGTGTGTGAGAATCTGTGTCCTTGTGTGTATGTGCGCGTCCCAGAGTGTGTGTGAGAATGAGAGTCTCAGCGTGTTTGTGTGTGATAGTCCCAGCGCGCGCCCTCGTGTGTGTGTGTGAGAGAGAGAGAGTCCCAGCGTGTGTGTGTGTGTATGTGTGTGTGTGTGTGTGTGTGTGTGTCCCAGCGTGTGTATCAGTGAAGGGATACCAGAGTGTGTGTGAGAGAGGGAATCCCAGAGAGTTCCAGAGTGTATGAGAGAGAAGGTTTCCCAGAGTGTGTGTGAGAGAGGGTATACCAGAGAGTGTGTGAGAATCACAGTGTCCCAGAATGTGTGTGTGTGAGTCCGAGAGAGTGCGTGTGTGAGTCCCAGAGTGTGAGAATCACAGTGTCCCAGAGTGTATGTGTGTGTGTGAGTACGAGAGTGTGTGTTAGTCCCAGAGTGTGTGAGAATTAGAGTATGTGTGTGTGTGTGTGTGAGAGTCCCAGTGTGTGTGTGTGTGTGAGTCCCAGTGTGTGTGTGTGTCCCAGAGTGTGTGTGTGTGAGTCCCAGAGTGTGTGTGTGTGTGTATGTGAGAGAGTCCCAGAGTGTGTGTGTGTGTGTGTGTGAGTCCCAGTGTGTGTGTGAGTCCCAGTGTGTGTGTGTCCCAGAGTGTGTGTGTGTGTGAGTCCCAGAGTGTGTGTGTGTGTATGTGAGAGAGTCCCAGAGTGTGTGTGTGTGTGTGTCCCAGAGTGTGTTTGTGTGTGTGTGTGAGTCCCAGAGTGTGTGTGTGTGTCCCAGAGTGTGTGTGTGAGTCCAAGAGTGTGTGTGTGTGTGTATGTGAGAGAGTCCCAGTGTGTGTGTGTGTGTGTGAGAGTCCCAGAGTGTTGAGAATCACAGTGTCCCAGAGTGTGTGTGAGTCCCAGAGTGTGTGCGTGTGTGTGTGTGTCCCAGAGTGTGTGTGTGTGTGTGAGTCCCAGAGTGTGTGTGTGTGTATGTGAGAGAGTCCCAGAGTGTGTATGTGTGTGTGTGAGTCCCAAAGTGTGTGAGAATCAGTGTCCCAGAGTGTGTGTGTGAGTCCGTGTGTGTGTGTGTGTGTGCGTGTCTGTGTGTGTGAGTCCCTGTGTGTGTGTGTGTGAGTCCCTGTGTGTGTGTGAGTCCCAGTGTGTGTGTGTGTGTGAGTCCCAGTGTGTGTGTGAGTCCTAGAGTGTGTGAGAATCAGTGTCACAGTGTGTGTGTGTGTGCGAGTCCCAGAGTGTGTGTGTGTGTGTGTGCGCATGAGTCCGAGAGTGTGTGTGTGTGTGTGTGTGTGAGAGAGAGTGAGTCCCGGAGTGTATGTGTGTGTGTGTGAGTCCCAGAGTGTGTGTGTGTGTTAGTCCCAGAGTGTGTGTGTGTGTATGTGAGAGAGTCCCAGTGTGTGTGTGTGTGAGAGAGAGTCCCAGAGTGTTGAGAATCACAGTGTCCCAGAGTGTGTGTGTGTGTGAGTCCCAGAGTGTGTGAGAATCAGTGTCCGTGAGTGTGTGTGTGTGAGTCCCAGTGTGTGTGTGTGTTTGTGTGAGTCCCAGAGTGTGTGTGTGTGTGTGTGTGTGTGTGTGCGTGTGAGTCCCAGAGTGTGTGAGAATCACAGTGTCCCAGAGTGTGTGAGAATCACAGTGTCCCAGAGTGTGTGTGTGAGTCCCAGTGTGTGTGTGTGTGTGTGTGTGTGTGTGTCCCAGAGTGTGTGTGTGTCCCAGAGTGTGTGTGTGTGTGAGTCCCTGTGTATGTGTGTGTGAGAGAGAGAGCGAAAGTCCTAGAGTGTGTGTGTGTGTGAGTCTCAGAGTGTGTGTGTGTGAGAGAGAGTCCCAGAGTGCGTGAGAATCAGTGTCCCAGTGTGAATGTGAGTCCCAGAGTGTGCTTGTGTGTGTGCACGCGTGTGAGTCCCAGATTGTGTGTATGTGTGAGTCCCAGAGTGTGTGAGAATCAGTGTCCTTGTGCGTGCGTGTGCGCGTCGCAGAGTGTGTGTGAGAATGAGAGTCTCAGCGTGTGTGTGTGTGAGTCCCAGCACGCGCGCGCGCGTGAGTGTGTGTGTGAGAGAGAGAGAGTCCCAGCGTGTGTGTGTGTGTGTGAGTCCCAGCGTGTGTGTCAGTGAAGGGATACCAGAGTGTGTGTGAGAGAGGGAATCCCAGAGAGTTCCAGAGTGTGTGAGAGAGAGGGTTTCCCAGAGTGTGTGTGAGAGAGGGTATCCTAGAGAGTGTGTGAGAATCATAGTGTCCCAGAATGTGTGTGTAGGAGTCCGAGAGAGTGCGTGTGTGAGTCCCAGAGTGTGAGAATCACAGTGTCCCTGAGTGTGTGTGTGTGAGTCCCAGTGTGTGTGTGTGTTTGTGTGAAACCCAGAGTGTGTGTGTGTGTGTGTGTGTGCGTGTGAGTCCCAGAGTGTGTGAGAATCACTGAGTCCCAGTGTGTGTGTGCGTGTGAGTCCCAGAGTGTGTGTGTGTCCCAGAGTGTGTGTGTGTGTGAGTCCCTGTGTGTGTGAGAGAGAGAGAGAGCGAAAGTCCTAGAGTGTGTGTGTGTGAGTCTCAGAGTGTGTGTGTGTGTGAGAGAGAATCCCAGAGTGTGTGAGAATCAGTGTCCCAGTGTGAGTGTGAGTCCCAGAGTGTGCCTGTGTGTGTGCGCGCGTGTGTGAGTCCCAGATTGTGTGTATGTGTGAGTCCCAGAGTGTGTGAGAATCAGTGTCCTTGTGCGTGTGTGTGCGCATCCCAGAGTGTGTGTGAGAATGAGAGTCTCAGCGTGTGTGTGTGAGAGAGTCCCAGCGCGCACGCGTGTGTGTGTGTGAGAGAGAGAGAGTCCCAGCGTGTGTGTGTGTGTGTGAGTCCCAGCGTGTGTGTGTGAGTCCCAGCGTGTGTGTCAGTGAAGGGATACCAGAGTGTGTGTGAGAGAGGGAATCCCAGATAGTCCCAGAGTGTGTGAGAATTAGAGTATGTGTGTGTGTGTGTGTGTGTGAGTCCCAGTGTGTGTGTGTGTGAGTCCCAGTGTGTGTGTGTGTGTGTGAGTCCCAGTGTGTGTGTGTGTGTCCCAGTGTGTGTGTGTGTGTGTGAGTCCCAGAGTGTGTGTGTGTGTGTGTGTGAGTCCCAGTGTGTGTGTGAGTCCCAGTGTGTGTGTGTGTGTGTCCCACAGTGTGAGTGTGTGAGTCCCAGAGTGTGTGTGTATGTGTGTATGTGAGAGAGTCCCAGAATGTGTGTGTGTGTGTCCCAGAGTGTGTTTGTGTGTGTGTGTGAGTCCCAGAGTGTGTGTGTGTCCCAGAGTGCGTGTGTGAGTCCCAGAGTGTGTGTGTGTGTGTATGTGAGAGAGTCCCAGTGTGTGTGTGTGTGAGAGAGTCCCAGAGTGTTGAGAATCACAGTGTCCCAGAGTGTGTGTGAGTCCCAGAGTGTGTGCGTGTGTGTGTGTGTCCCAGAGTGTGTGTGTGTGTGAGTCCCAGAGTGTGTGTGTATGTGAGAGAGTCCCAGAGTGTGTATGTGTGTGTGTGTGTCCCAAAGTGTGTGAGAATCAGTGTCCCAGAGTGTGTGTGTGAGTCCCTGTGTGTGTGTGTGTGTTAGTCCCAGTGAGTGTGAGAGAGTCCTAGTGTGTGTGTGTATGAGTCCTAGAGTGTGTGTGTGAGAGTCCCAGTGTGTGTGTGTGTGTGAGTCCCAGTCTGTGTGTGTGTGTGTGTGTGTGTGTGTGTGTGAGAGAGAGAGAAAGTCCTAGAGTATGTGTGTGTGAGTCCCAGCGTGTGTGTTAATCCCAGAGTGTGTGTGTGTGTGAGTCCCAGAGTGTGTGAGAATCAGGGTCCCAGTGTGTGTGTGAGTCCCAGAGTGTGCGTGTGTATGTGCGCGCGCGTGTGTGAGTCCCAGAGTGTGTGCATGTGTGAGTCCCAGAGTGTGTGAGAATCAGTGTCCTTGTGTGTATGTGCGCGTCCCAGAGTGTGTGTGAGAATGAGAGTCTCAGCGTGTTTGTGTGTGATAGTCCCAGCGCGCGCCCTCGTGTGTGTGTGTGTGAGAGAGAGTCCCAGCGTGTGTGTGTGTGTGTGTGTGTCCCAGCGTGTGTATCAGTGAAGGGATACCAGAGTGTGTGTGAGAGAGGGTATACCAGAGAGTGTGTGAGAATCACAGTGTCCCAGAATGTGTGTGTGTGAGTCCGAGAGAGTGCGTGTGTGAGTCCCAGATGTGAGAATCACAGTGTCCCAGAGTGTATATGTGTGTGTGAGTACGAGAGTGTGTGTTAGTCCCAGAGTGTGTGAGAATTAGAGTATGTGTGTGTGTGTGTGAGAGAGAGTCCCAGTGTGTGTGTGTGTGAGTCCCAGTGTGTGTGTGTGTGTGTGTGTCCCAGAGTGTGTGTGTGTGAGTCCCAGAGTGTGTGTGTGTGTGTGTGTGTATGTGAGAGAGTCCCAGAGTGTGTGTGTGTGTGTGTCCCAGTGTGTGTGTGAGTGAGTCCCAGTGTGTGTGTGTGTCCCAGAGTGTGTGTGTGTGAGTCCCAGTGTGTGTGTGTGTGTGTATGTGAGAGAGTCCCAGAGTGTGTGTGTGTGTGTGTCCCAGAGTGTGTTTGTGTGTGTGTGTGAGTCCCAGAATGTGTGTGTGTGTCCCAGAGTGTGTGTGTGAGTCCAAGAGTGTGTGTGTGTGTGTATTTGAGAGAGTCCCAGTGTGTGTATGTGTGTGTGTGAGAGTCCCAGAGTGTTGAGAATCACAGTGTCCCAGAGTGTGTGTGAGTCCCAGAGTGTGTGCGTGTGTGTGTGTGTCCCAGAGTGTGTGTGTGTGTGTGAGTCCCAGAGTGTGTGTGTGTGTATGTGAGAGAGTCCCAGAGTGTGTATGTGTGTGTGTGAGTCCCAAAGTGTGTGAGAATCAGTGTCCCAGAGTGTGTGTGTGAGTCCCTGTGTGTGTGTGTGTGTGTGCGTGTCTGTGTGTGTGAGTCCCTGTGTGTGTGTGTGTGAGTCCCTGTGTGTGAGTGAGTCCCAGTGTGTGTGTGTGTGTGAGTCCCAGTGTGTGTGTGAGTCCTAGAGTGTGTGAGAATCAGTGTCACAGTGTGTGTGTGTGTGCGAGTCCCAGAGTGTGTGTGTGTGTGCGCATGAGTCCTAGAGTGTGTGTGTGTGTGTGAGAGAGAGAGTGAGTCCCGGAGTGTATGTGTGTGTGTGTGAGTCCCAGAGTGTGTGTGTGTGTTAGTCCCAGAGTGTGTGTGTGTGTATGTGAGAGAGTCCCAGTGTGTGTGTGTGAGAGAGAGAGTCCCAGAGTGTTGAGAATCACAGTGTCCCAGAGTGTGTGTGTGTGTGAGTCCCAGAGTGTGTGAGAATCAGTGTCCCTGAGTGTGTGTGTGTGAGTCCCAGTGTGTGTGTGTGTTTGTGTGAGTCCCAGAGTGTGTGTGTGTGTGTGTGTGTGTGTGTGTGTGTGTGTGTGTGCGTGTGAGTCCCAGAGTGTGTGAGAATCACAGTGTCCCAGAGTGTGTGAGAATCACAGTGTCCCAGAGTGTGTGTGTGAGTCCCAGTGTGTGTGTGTGTGTGTGTGTGTCCCAGAGTGTGTGTGTGTCCCAGAGTGTGTGTGTGTGTGTGAGTCCCTGTGTATGTGTGTGTGAGAGAGAAAGCGAAAGTCCTAGAGTGTGTGTGTGTGAGTCTCAGAGTGTGTGTGTGAGAGAGAGAGTCCCAGAGTGCGTGAGAATCAGTGTCCCAGTGTGAATGTGAGTCCCAGAGTGTGCTTGTGTGTGTGCACGCGTGTGTGAGTCCCAGATTGTGTGTATGTGTGAGTCCCAGAGTGTGTGAGAATCAGTGTCCTTGTGCGTGCGTGTGCGCGTCGCAGAGTGTGTGTGAGAATGAGAGTCTCAGCGTGTGTGTGTGTGAGAGTCCCAGCACGCGCGCGCGCGCGTGAGTGTGTGTGTGAGAGAGAGAGAGTCCCAGCGTGTGTGTGCGTGTGTGAGTCCCAGCGTGTGTGTGTGAGTCCCAGCGTGTGTGTCAGTGAAGGGATACCAGAGTGTGTGTGAGAGAGGGAATCCCAGAGAGTTCCAGAGTGTGTGAGAGAGAGGGTTTCCCAGAGTGTGTGTGAGAGAGGGTATCCTAGAGAGTGTGTGAGAATCATAGTGTCCCAGAATGTGTGTGTATGAGTCCGAGAGAGTGCGTGTGTGAGTCCCAGAGTGTGAGAATCACAGTGTCCCTGAGTGTGTGTGTGTGAGTCCCAGTGTGTGTGTGTGTTTGTGTGAAACCCAGAGTGTGTGTGTGTGTGTGTGTGTGCGTGTGAGTCCCAGAGTGTGTGAGAATCACTGAGTCCCAGTGTGTGTGTGCGTGTGAGTCCCAGAGTGTGTGTGTGTCCCAGAGTGTGTGTGTGTGTGAGTCCCTGTGTGTGTGTGAGAGAGAGAGAGCGAAAGTCCTAGAGTGTGTGTGTGAGTCTCAGAGTGTGTGTGTGTGTGAGAGAGAGTCCCAGAGTGTGTGAGAATCAGTGTCCCAGTGTGAGTGTGAGTCCCAGAGTGTGCCTGTGTGTGTGCGCGCGTGTGTGAGTCCCAGATTGTGTGTATGTGTGAGTCCCAGAGTGTGTGAGAATCAGTGTCCTTGTGCGTGTGTGTGCGCATCCCAGAGTGTGTGTGAGAATGAGAGTCTCAGCGTGTGTGTGTGTGAGAGTCCCAGCGCGCACGCGTGTGTGTGTGTGAGAGAGAGAGAGTCCCTGTGTGTGTGTGTGTGAGTCCCAGCGTGTGTGTGTGAGTCCCAGCGTGTGTGTCAGTGAAGGGATACCAGAGTGTGTGTGAGAGAGGGAATCCCAGATAGTCCCAGAGTGTGTGAGAATTAGAGTATGTGTGTGTGTGTGTGTGTGTGTGTGTGTGAGTCCCAGTGTGTGTGTGTGTGAGTCCCAGTGTGTGTGTGTGTGTGAGTCCCAGTGTGTGTGTGTGTGTCCCAGAGTGTGTGTGTGTGTGTGAGTCCCAGAGTGTGTGTGTGTGTGTGTGTGAGTCCCAGTGTGTGTGTGAGTCCCAGTGTGTGTGTGTGTGTGTCCCAGAGTGTGAGTGTGTGAGTCCCAGAGTGTGTGTGTATGTGTGTATGTGAGAGAGTCCCAGAATGTGTGTGTGTGTGTCCCAGAGTGTGTTTGTGTGTGTGTGTGAGTCCCAGAGTGTGTGTGTGTCCCAGAGTGTGTGTGTGAGTCCCAGAGTGTGTGTGTGTGAGTATGTGAGAGAGTCCCAGTGTGTGTGTGTGTGAGAGAGTCCCAGAGTGTTGAGAATCACAGTGTCCCAGAGTGTGTGTGAGTCCCAGAGTGTGTGCGTGTGTGTGTGTGTCCCAGTGTGTGTGTGTGTGTGTGAGTCCCAGAGTGTGTGTGTATGTGAGAGAGTCCCAGAGTGTGTATGTGTGTGTGTGTCCCAAAGTGTGTGAGAATCAGTGTCCCAGAGTGTGTGTGTGAGTCCCTGTGTGTGTGTGTGTGTTAGTCCCAGTGAGTGTGAGAGAGTCCTAGTGTGTGTGTGTATGAGTCCTAGAGTGTGTGTGTGAGTCCTAGTGTGTGTGTGTGTGTGTGTGTGTGTGTGTGCGAGTCCCAGAGTGTGTGTGTGTGTGCATGAGTCCTAGAGTGTGTGTGTGTGAGAGAGAGAGTCCCGGAGTGTGTGTGTGTGTGTGAGAGTCCCAGAGTGTGTGTGTGTGTGTCCCAGAGTGTGTATGTGTGTGTATGTGAGAGAGTCCCAGTGTGTGTGTGTGAGAGAGAGAGAGTCCCAGAGTGTTGAGAATCACAGTGTCCCAGAGTGTGTGTGTGTGTGAGTCCCAGAGTGTGTGAGAATCACAGTGTCCCAGAGTGAGTGTGTGAGTCCCAGTGTGTGTGTGTGTGTGTGTGTGAGTCCCAGAGTGTGTGTGTGTCCCAGAGTGTGTGTGTGTGTGAGTCCCTGTGTATGTGTGTGTGAGAGAGAGAGCGAAAGTCCTAGAGTGTGTGAGTGTGAGTCTCAGAGTGTGTGTGTGTGTGAGAGAGTCCCAGAGTGTGTGAGAATCAGTGTCCCAGTGTGAGTGTGAGTCCCAGAGTGTGCTTGTGTGTGTGCGCGCGTGTGTGAGTCCCAGATTGTGTGTATGTATGAGTCCCAGAGTGTGTGAGAATCAGTGTCCTTGTGCGTGCGTGTGCGCGTCCCAGAGTGTGTGAGGGAATGAGCGTTTAAGCGTGTGTGTGTGAGCGTCCCAGTGCGCGCGCGCGCGCGTGTGTGTGTGTGTGAGAGAGAGAGTCCCAGCGTGTGTGTGTGTGTGTGCGTGTGTGAGTCCCAGCGTGTGTGTGTGAGTCCCAGCGTGTGTGTCAGTGAAGGGATACCAGAGTGTGTGTGAGAGAGGGAATCCCAGAGAGTTCCAGAGTGTGTGAGAGAGAGGGTTTCCCAGAGTGTTTGTGAGAGAAGGTATCCTAGAGAGTGTGTGAGAATCACAGTGTCCCACAATGTGTGTGTGTGAGTCCGAGAGAGTGCGTGTGTGAGTCCCAGAGTGTGAGAATCACAGTGTCCCAGAGTGTGTGTGTGTGAGTCCCAGAGTGTGTGAGATTTAGAGTATGTGTGTGTGTGTGTGTGAGTCCCTGTGTGTGTGTGTGTGAGTCCCTGTGTGTGAGTGAGTCCCAGTGTGTGTGTGTGTGTGAGTCCCAGTGTGTGTGTGAGTCCTAGAGTGTGTGAGAATCAGTGTCACAGTGTGTGTGTGTGTGCGAGTCCCAGAGTGTGTGTGTGTGTGCGCATGAGTCCTAGAGTGTGTGTGTGTGTGTGAGAGAGAGAGTGAGTCCCGGAGTGTATGTGTCTGTGTGTGAGTCCCAGAGTGTGTGTGTGTGTTAGTCCCAGAGTGTGTGTGTGTGTATGTGAGAGAGTCCCAGTGTGTGTGTGTGAGAGAGAGAGTCCCAGAGTGTTGAGAATCACAGTGTCCCAGAGTGTGTGTGTGTGTGAGTCCCAGAGTGTGTGAGAATCAGTGTCCCTGAGTGTGTGTGTGTGAGTCCCAGTGTGTGTGTGTGTTTGTGTGAGTCCCAGAGTGTGTGTGTGTGTGTGTGTGTGTGTGTGTGTGTGTGTGTGTGTGCGTGTGAGTCCCAGAGTGTGTGAGAATCACAGTGTCCCAGAGTGTGTGAGAATCACAGTGTCCCAGAGTGTGTGTGTGAGTCCCAGTGTGTGTGTGTGTGTGTGTGTGTCCCAGAGTGTGTGTGTGTCCCAGAGTGTGTGTGTGTGTGTGAGTCCCTGTGTATGTGTGTGTGAGAGAGAAAGCGAAAGTCCTAGAGTGTGTGTGTGTGAGTCTCAGAGTGTGTGTGTGAGAGAGAGAGTCCCAGAGTGCGTGAGAATCAGTGTCCCAGTGTGAATGTGAGTCCCAGAGTGTGCTTGTGTGTGTGCACGCGTGTGTGAGTCCCAGATTGTGTGTATGTGTGAGTCCCAGAGTGTGTGAGAATCAGTGTCCTTGTGCGTGCGTGTGCGCGTCGCAGAGTGTGTGTGAGAATGAGAGTCTCAGCGTGTGTGTGTGTGAGAGTCCCAGCACGCGCGCGCGCGCGTGAGTGTGTGTGTGAGAGAGAGAGAGTCCCAGCGTGTGTGTGCGTGTGTGAGTCCCAGCGTGTGTGTGTGAGTCCCAGCGTGTGTGTCAGTGAAGGGATACCAGAGTGTGTGTGAGAGAGGGAATCCCAGAGAGTTCCAGAGTGTGTGAGAGAGAGGGTTTCCCAGAGTGTGTGAGAGAGAGGGTATCCTAGAGAGTGTGTGAGAATCATAGTGTCCCAGAATGTGTGTGTATGAGTCCGAGAGAGTGCGTGTGTGAGTCCCAGAGTGTGAGAATCACAATGTCCCTGAGTGTGTGTGTGTGAGTCCCAGTGTGTGTGTGTGTTTGTGTGAAACCCAGAGTGTGTGTGTGTGTGTGTGTGTGCGTGTGAGTCCCAGAGTGTGTGAGAATCACTGAGTCCCAGTGTGTGTGTGCGTGTGAGTCCCAGAGTGTGTGTGTGTCCCAGAGTGTGTGTGTGTGTGAGTCCCTGTGTGTGTGTGAGAGAGAGAGAGCGAAAGTCCTAGAGTGTGTGTGTGAGTCTCAGAGTGTGTGTGTGTGTGAGAGAGAGTCCCAGAGTGTGTGAGAATCAGTGTCCCAGTGTGAGTGTGAGTCCCAGAGTGTGCCTGTGTGTGTGCGCGCGTGTGTGAGTCCCAGATTGTGTGTATGTGTGAGTCCCAGAGTGTGTGAGAATCAGTGTCCTTGTGCGTGTGTGTGCGCATCCCAGAGTGTGTGTGAGAATGAGAGTCTCAGCGTGTGTGTGTGTGAGAGTCCCAGCGCGCACGCGTGTGTGTGTGTGTGAGAGAGAGAGTCCCTGTGTGTGTGTGTGTGAGTCCCAGCGTGTGTGTGTGAGTCCCAGCGTGTGTGTCAGTGAAGGGATACCAGAGTGTGTGTGAGAGAGGGAATCCCAGATAGTCCCAGAGTGTGTGAGAATTAGAGTATGTGTGTGTGTGTGTGTGTGTGTGTGTGAGTCCCAGTGTGTGTGTGTGTGAGTCCCAGTGTGTGTGTGTGTGTGAGTCCCAGTGTGTGTGTGTGTGTCCCAGAGTGTGTGTGTGTGTGTGAGTCCCAGAGTGTGTGTGTGTGTGTGTGTGAGTCCCAGTGTGTGTGTGAGTCCCAGTGTGTGTGTGTGTGTGTCCCAGAGTGTGAGTGTGTGAGTCCCAGAGTGTGTGTGTATGTGTGTATGTGAGAGAGTCCCAGAATGTGTGTGTGTGTGTCCCAGAGTGTGTTTGTGTGTGTGTGTGAGTCCCAGAGTGTGTGTGTGTCCCAGAGTGTGTGTGTGAGTCCCAGAGTGTGTGTGTGTGAGTATGTGAGAGAGTCCCAGTGTGTGTGTGTGTGAGAGAGTCCCAGAGTGTTGAGAATCACAGTGTCCCAGAGTGTGTGTGAGTCCCAGAGTGTGTGCGTGTGTGTGTGTGTCCCAGAGTGTGTGTGTGTGTGTGAGTCCCAGAGTGTGTGTGTATGTGAGAGAGTCCCAGAGTGTGTATGTGTGTGTGTGTCCCAAAGTGTGTGAGAATCAGTGTCCCAGAGTGTGTGTGTGAGTCCCTGTGTGTGTGTGTGTGTTAGTCCCAGTGAGTGTGAGAGAGTCCTAGTGTGTGTGTGTATGAGTCCTAGAGTGTGTGTGTGAGTCCTAGTGTGTGTGTGTGTGTGTGTGTGTGTGTGTGCGAGTCCCAGAGTGTGTGTGTGTGTGCATGAGTCCTAGAGTGTGTGTGTGTGAGAGAGAGAGTCCCGGAGTGTGTGTGTGTGTGTGAGAGTCCCAGAGTGTGTGTGTGTGTGTCCCAGAGTGTGTATGTGTGTGTATGTGAGAGAGTCCCAGTGTGTGTGTGAGAGAGAGAGAGAGTCCCAGAGTGTTGAGAATCACAGTGTCCCAGAGTGTGTGTGTGTGTGAGTCCCAGAGTGTGTGAGAATCACAGTGTCCCAGAGTGAGTGTGTGAGTCCCAGTGTGTGTGTGTGTGTGTGTGTGAGTCCCAGAGTGTGTGTGTGTCCCAGAGTGTGTGTGTGTGTGAGTCCCTGTGTATGTGTGTGTGAGAGAGAGAGCGAAAGTCCTAGAGTGTGTGAGTGTGAGTCTCAGAGTGTGTGTGTGTGTGAGAGAGTCCCAGAGTGTGTGAGAATCAGTGTCCCATTGTGAGTGTGAGTCCCAGAGTGTGCTTGTGTGTGTGCGCGCGTGTGTGAGTCCCAGATTGTGTGTATGTATGAGTCCCAGAGTGTGTGAGAATCAGTGTCCTTGTGCGTGCGTGTGCGCGTCCCAGAGTGTGTGAGGGAATGAGCGTTTAAGCGTGTGTGTGTGAGCGTCCCAGTGCGCGCGCGCGCGCGTGTGTGTGTGTGTGAGAGAGAGAGTCCCAGCGTGTGTGTGTGTGTGTGTGTGTGTGAGTCCCAGCGTGTGTGTGTGAGTCCCAGCGTGTGTGTCAGTGAAGGGATACCAGAGTGTGTGTGAGAGAGGGAATCCCAGAGAGTTCCAGAGTGTGTGAGAGAGAGGGTTTCCCAGAGTGTTTGTGAGAGAAGGTATCCTAGAGAGTGTGTGAGAATCACAGTGTCCCACAATGTGTGTGTGTGAGTCCGAGAGAGTGCGTGTGTGAGTCCCAGAGTGTGAGAATCACAGTGTCCCAGAGTGTGTGTGTGTGAGTCCCAGAGTGTGTGAGATTTAGAGTATGTGTGTGTGTGTGTGTGAGTCCCAGTGTGTGTGTGTGTGAGAGTCCCAGTGTGTGTGACAATCAGAGCCCAAGAGTGTATGTGTGTGTGTGTGTGTGAGTCCCAGTGTGTGTGTGCGTGTGTGTGTCCCAGTGTGTGTGTGTGTGTGTGTATGTGAGAGTCCCAGAGTGTGTGTGTGTGTATGTGAGAGAGTCCAAGAGTGTGAGAATCACAGTGTCCCAGAGTGTGTGTGTGTGAGTCCCAGTGTGTGTGTGTGTGAGTCCCAGTGTGTGTGTGTGTGAGTCCCAGTGCGTGTGACAATCAGAGTCCAAGAGTGTATGTGTGTGTGTGAGAGAGAGTCCCAGTGTGTGTGTGCGTGTGTGTGTCCCAGTGTGTGTGTGTGTGTGTATGTGAGAGAGTCCCAGAGTGTGTGTGTGTGTGCGAGTCCCAGAGTGTGTGTGTGTGTGTGTCCCAGAGTGTGTGTGTGAGTCCCAGAGTGTGTGTGTGTGTATGTGAGAGAGTCCCAGTGTGTGTGTGAGAGAGAGAGAGTCCCAGAGTGTTGAGAATCACAGTGTCCCAGTGTGTGTGTGTGTGTGAGAGAGAGAGAGTCCCAGAGTGTGTGTGTGTTTGAGAGTCCCAGAGTGTGTGTGTGTGTCCCAGAGTGTGTGTGTGTGTGTGTGTGTGTGTAAGTCACAGAGTGTGCGTGTGTGAGTCCCAGTCTGTGTGTGTGTGTGTGAGAGAGAGAGATAGAAAGTCCTAGAGTGTGTGTGTGTGAGTCCAGCGTGTGTGTTAATCCCAGAGTGTGTGTGTGTGTGAGAGTCCCAGACTGTGTGAGAATCAGGGTCCCAGTGTGTGTGTGAGTCCCAGAGTGTGTGCATGTGTGAGTCCCAGAGTGTGTGAGAATCTGTGTCCTTGTGTGTGTGCGCGCGTCCCAGAGTGTAAGTGAGAATGAGAGTCTCAGCGTGTTTGTGTGTGATAGTCCCAGCGTGCACGCGTGTGTGTGTGTGAGAGAGACCCAGCGTGTGTGTGTGTGTGTGTGTGAGTCCCAGCGTGTGTGTGTGAGTCCCAGCGTGTGTGTCAGTGAAGGGATACCAGAGTGTGTGTGAGAGAGGGAATCCCAGAGAGTTCCAGAGTGTGTGAGAGAGAGGGTTTCCCAGAGTGTGTGTGAGAGAGGGTATCCTAGAGAGTGTGTGAGAATCATAGTGTCCCAGAATGTGTGTGTATGAGTCCGAGAGAGTGCGTGTGTGAGTCCCAGAGTGTGAGAATCACAGTGTCCCTGAGTGTGTGTGTGTGAGTCCCAGTGTGTGTGTGTGTTTGTGTGAAACCCAGAGTGTGTGTGTGTGTGTGTGTGTGCGTGTGAGTCCCAGAGTGTGTGAGAATCACTGAGTCCCAGTGTGTGTGTGCGTGTGAGTCCCAGAGTGTGTGTGTGTCCCAGAGTGTGTGTGTGTGTGAGTCCCTGTGTGTGTGTGAGAGAGAGAGAGCGAAAGTCCTAGAGTGTGTGTGTGTGAGTCTCAGAGTGTGTGTGAGAGAGAGTCCCAGAGTGTGTGAGAATCAGTGTCCCAGTGTGAGTGTGAGTCCCAGAGTGTGCTTGTGTGTGTGCGCGCGTGTGTGAGTCCCAGATTGTGTGTATGTGTGAGTCCCAGAGTGTGTGAGAATCAGTGTCCTTGTGCGTGTGTGTGCGCGTCCCAGAGTGTGTGTGAGAATGAGAGTCTCAGCGTGTGTGTGTGTGAGAGTCCCAGCGCGCACGCGTGTGTGTGTGTGAGAGAGAGAGAGTCCCAGCGTGTGTGTGTGTGTGTGTGTGAGTCCCAGCGTGTGTGTGTGAGTCCCAGCGTGTGTGTCAGTGAAGGGATACCAGAGTGTGTGTGAGAGAGGGAATCCCAGATAGTCCCAGAGTGTGTGAGAATTAGAGTATGTGTGTGTGTGTGTGTGTGTGAGTCCCAGTGTGTGTGTGTGTGAGTCCCTGTGTGTGTGTGTGTGTGAGAGTCCCAGTGTGAGTGTGTGTGTGTGTGTCCCAGAGTGTGTGTGTGTGTGTGTGAGTCCCAGAGTGTGTGTGTGTGTATGTGAGAGAGTCCCAGAGTGTGTGTGTGTGTGTGTGTGAGTCCCAGTGTGTGTGTGAGTCCCAGTGTGTGTGTGTGTGTGTCCCAGAGTGTGAGTGTGTGAGTCCCAGAGTGTGTGTGTATGTGTGTATGTGAGAGAGTCCCAGAATGTGTGTGTGTGTGTCCCAGAGTGTGTTTGTGTGTGTGTGTGAGTCCCAGAGTGTGTGTGTGTGTGTGTGTGTGCGTGTGTGTCCCAGAGTGTGTGTGTGAGTCCCAGAGTGTGTGTGTGTGTGTGTATGTGAGAGAGTCCCAGTGTGTGTGTGTGTGAGAAAGTCCCAGAGTGTTGAGAATCACAGTGTCCCAGAGTGTGTGTGAGTCCCAGAGTGTGTGCGTGTGTGTGTGTGTGTGTCCCAGAGTGTGTGTGTGTGTGAGTCCCAGAGTGTGTGTGTATGTGAGAGAGTCCCAGAGTGTGTATGTGTGTGTGTCCCAAAGTGTGTGAGAATCAGTGTCCCAGAGTGTGTGTGTGAGTCCCTGTGTGTGTGTGTTAGTCCCAGTGAGTGTGAGAGAGTCCTAGTGTGTGTGTGTATGAGTCCTAGAGTGTGTGTGTGAGAGTCCTAGTGTGTGTGTGTGTGTGTGTGTGCGAGTCCCAGAGTGTGTGTGTGTGTGCATGAGTCCTAGAGTGTGTGTGTGTGTGAGAGAGAGAGAGAGTCCCGGAGTGTGTGTGTGTGTGTGTGTGAGTCCCAGAGTGTGTGTGTGTGTGTGTGTCCCAGAGTGTGTGTGTGTGTGTATGTGAGAGAGTCCCAGTGTGTGTGTGTGAGAGAGAGAGAGTCCCAGAGTGTTGAGAATCACAGTGTCCCAGAGTGTGTGTGTGTGAGTCCCAGAGTGTGTGAGAATCACAGTGTCCCAGAGTGAGTGTGTGAGTCCCAGTGTGTGTGTGTGTGTGTGAGTCCCAGAGTGTGTGTGTGTCCCAGAGTGTGTGTGTGTGTGAGTCCCTGTGTATGTGTGTGTGAGAGAGAGAGCGAAAGTCCTAGAGTGTGCGTGTGTGAGTCTCAGAGTGTGTGAGAATCAGTGTCCTTGTGCGTGCGTGTGCGCGTCCCAGAGTGTGTGAGGGAATGAGCGTTTAAGCGTGTGTGTGTGAGCGTCCCAGTGCGCGCGCGCGCGCGTGTGTGTGTGTGTGAGAGAGAGAGTCCCAGCGTGTGTGTGTGTGTGTGCGTGTGTGAGTCCCAGCGTGTGTGTGTGAGTCCCAGCGTGTGTGTCAGTGAAGGGATACCAGAGTGTGTGTGAGAGAGGGAATCCCAGAGAGTTCCAGAGTGTGTGAGAGAGAGGGTTTCCCAGAGTGTTTGTGAGAGAAGGTATCCTAGAGAGTGTGTGAGAATCACAGTGTCCCACAATGTGTGTGTGTGAGTCCGAGAGAGTGCGTGTGTGAGTCCCAGAGTGTGAGAATCACAGTGTCCCAGAGTGTGTGTGTGTGAGTCCCAGAGTGTGTGAGATTTAGAGTATGTGTGTGTGTGTGTGTGAGTCCCAGTGTGTGTGTGTGTGAGAGTCCCAGTGTGTGTGACAATCAGAGCCCAAGAGTGTATGTGTGTGTGTGTGTGTGAGTCCCAGTGTGTGTGTGCGTGTGTGTGTCCCAGTGTGTGTGTGTGTGTGTGTATGTGAGAGTCCCAGAGTGTGTGTGTGTGTATGTGAGAGAGTCCAAGAGTGTGAGAATCACAGTGTCCCAGAGTGTGTGTGTGTGAGTCCCAGTGTGTGTGTGTGTGAGTCCCAGTGTGTGTGTGTGTGAGTCCCAGTGCGTGTGACAATCAGAGTCCAAGAGTGTATGTGTGTGTGTGAGAGAGAGTCCCAGTGTGTGTGTGCGTGTGTGTGTCCCAGTGTGTGTGTGTGTGTGTATGTGAGAGAGTCCCAGAGTGTGTGTGTGTGTATGTGAGAGAGTCCCAGAGTGTGTGTGTGTGTGCGAGTCCCAGAGTGTGTGTGTGTGTGTGTCCCAGAGTGTGTGTGTGAGTCCCAGAGTGTGTGTGTGTGTATGTGAGAGAGTCCCAGTGTGTGTGTGAGAGAGAGAGAGTCCCAGAGTGTTGAGAATCACAGTGTCCCAGTGTGTGTGTGTGTGTGAGAGAGAGAGAGTCCCAGAGTGTGTGTGTGTTTGAGAGTCCCAGAGTGTGTGAGAATCACAGTGTCCCAGAGTGTGTGTGTGAGTCCCAGTGTGTGTGTGTGTGTGTGTGAGTCCCAGAGTGTGTGTGTGTGTCCCAGAGTGTGTGTGTGTGTGTGTGTGTGTGTAAGTCACAGAGTGTGCGTGTGTGAGTCCCAGTCTGTGTGTGTGTGTGTGAGAGAGAGAGATAGAAAGTCCTAGAGTGTGTGTGTGTGAGTCCAGCGTGTGTGTTAATCCCAGAGTGTGTGTGTGTGTGAGAGTCCCAGACTGTGTGAGAATCAGGGTCCCAGTGTGTGTGTGAGTCCCAGAGTGTGTGCATGTGTGAGTCCCAGAGTGTGTGAGAATCTGTGTCCTTGTGTGTGTGCGCGCGTCCCAGAGTGTAAGTGAGAATGAGAGTCTCAGCGTGTTTGTGTGTGATAGTCCCAGCGTGCACGCGTGTGTGTGTGTGAGAGAGACCCAGCGTGTGTGTGTGTGTGTGTGTGAGTCCCAGCGTGTGTGTGTGAGTCCCAGCGTGTGTGTCAGTGAAGGGATACCAGAGTGTGTGTGAGAGAGGGAATCCCAGAGAGTTCCAGAGTGTGTGAGAGAGAGGGTTTCCCAGAGTGTGTGTGAGAGAGGGTATCCTAGAGAGTGTGTGAGAATCATAGTGTCCCAGAATGTGTGTGTATGAGTCCGAGAGAGTGCGTGTGTGAGTCCCAGAGTGTGAGAATCACAGTGTCCCTGAGTGTGTGTGTGTGAGTCCCAGTGTGTGTGTGTGTTTGTGTGAAACCCAGAGTGTGTGTGTGTGTGTGTGTGTGCGTGTGAGTCCCAGAGTGTGTGAGAATCACTGAGTCCCAGTGTGTGTGTGCGTGTGAGTCCCAGAGTGTGTGTGTGTCCCAGAGTGTGTGTGTGTGTGAGTCCCTGTGTGTGTGTGAGAGAGAGAGAGCGAAAGTCCTAGAGTGTGTGTGTGTGAGTCTCAGAGTGTGTGTGAGAGAGAGTCCCAGAGTGTGTGAGAATCAGTGTCCCAGTGTGTGTGTGAGTCCCAGAGTGTGCTTGTGTGTGTGCGCGCGTGTGTGAGTCCCAGATTGTGTGTATGTGTGAGTCCCAGAGTGTGTGAGAATCAGTGTCCTTGTGCGTGTGTGTGCGCGTCCCAGAGTGTGTGTGAGAATGAGAGTCTCAGCGTGTGTGTGTGTGAGAGTCCCAGCGCGCACGCGTGTGTGTGTGTGAGAGAGAGAGAGTCCCAGCGTGTGTGTGTGTGTGTGTGTGAGTCCCAGCGTGTGTGTGTGAGTCCCAGCGTGTGTGTCAGTGAAGGGATACCAGAGTGTGTGTGAGAGAGGGAATCCCAGATAGTCCCAGAGTGTGTGAGAATTAGAGTATGTGTGTGTGTGTGTGTGTGTGAGTCCCAGTGTGTGTGTGTGTGAGTCCCTGTGTGTGTGTGTGTGTGAGAGTCCCAGTGTGAGTGTGTGTGTGTGTCCCAGAGTGTGTGTGTGTGTGTGTGAGTCCCAGAGTGTGTGTGTGTGTATGTGAGAGAGTCCCAGAGTGTGTGTGTGTGTGTGTGTGAGTCCCAGTGTGTGTGTGAGTCCCAGTGTGTGTGTGTGTGTGTCCCAGAGTGTGAGTGTGTGAGTCCCAGAGTGTGTGTGTATGTGTGTATGTGAGAGAGTCCCAGAATGTGTGTGTGTGTGTCCCAGAGTGTGTTTGTGTGTGTGTGTGAGTCCCAGAGTGTGTGTGTGTGTGTGTGTGTGTGCGTGTGTGTCCCAGAGTGTGTGTGTGAGTCCCAGAGTGTGTGTGTGTGTGTGTATGTGAGAGAGTCCCAGTGTGTGTGTGTGTGAGAAAGTCCCAGAGTGTTGAGAATCACAGTGTCCCAGAGTGTGTGTGAGTCCCAGAGTGTGTGCGTGTGTGTGTGTGTGTCCCAGAGTGTGTGTGTGTGTGAGTCCCAGAGTGTGTGTGTATGTGAGAGAGTCCCAGAGTGTGTATGTGTGTGTGTGTGTGTGTGTCCCAAAGTGTGTGAGAATCAGTGTCCCAGAGTGTGTGTGTGAGTCCCTGTGTGTGTGTGTTAGTCCCAGTGAGTGTGAGAGAGTCCTAGTGTGTGTGTGTATGAGTCCTAGAGTGTGTGTGTGAGAGTCCTAGTGTGTGTGTGTGTGTGTGTGTGCGAGTCCCAGAGTGTGTGTGTGTGTGCATGAGTCCTAGAGTGTGTGTGTGTGTGAGAGAGAGAGAGAGTCCCGGAGTGTGTGTGTGTGTGTGTGTGAGTCCCAGAGTGTGTGTGTGTGTGTGTGTCCCAGAGTGTGTGTGTGTGTGTATGTGAGAGAGTCCCAGTGTGTGTGTGTGAGAGAGAGAGAGTCCCAGAGTGTTGAGAATCACAGTGTCCCAGAGTGTGTGTGTGTGAGTCCCAGAGTGTGTGAGAATCACAGTGTCCCAGAGTGAGTGTGTGAGTCCCAGTGTGTGTGTGTGTGTGTGAGTCCCAGAGTGTGTGTGTGTCCCAGAGTGTGTGTGTGTGTGAGTCCCTGTGTATGTGTGTGTGAGAGAGAGAGCGAAAGTCCTAGAGTGTGCGTGTGTGAGTCTCAGAGTGTGTGTGTGTGTGTGAGAGAGTCCCAGAGTGTGTGAGAATCAGTGTCCCAGTGTGATTGTGAGTCCCAGAGTGTGCTTGTGTGTGTGCGCGCGTGTGTGAGTCCCAGATTGTGTGTATGTATGAGTCCCAGAGTGTGTGAGAATCAGTGTCCTTGTGCGTGCGTGTACGCGTCCCAGAGTGTGTGAGGGAATGAGCGTCTAAGCGTGTGTGTGTGTGAGAGTCCCAATGCGTGCGCGCGCGCGTGTGTGTGTGTGTGTGAGAGAGAGTCCCAGCGTGTGTGTGTGAGTCCCAGCGTGTGTGTCAGTGAAGGGATACCAGAGTGTTTGTGAGAGAGGGAATCCCAGAGAGTTCCAGAGTGTGTGAGAGAGAGGGTTTCCCAGAGTGTTTGTGAGAGAAGGTATCCTAGAGAGTGTGTGAGAATCACAGTGTCCCACAATGTGTGTGTGTGAGTCCGAGAGAGTGCGTGTGTGAGTCCCAGAGTGTGAGAATCACAGTGTCCCAGAGTGTGTGTGTGTGAGTCCCACAGTGTGTGAGATTTAGAGTATGTGTGTGTGTGTGTGTGAGTCCCAGTGTATGTGTGTGTGAGTCCCAGTGTGTGTGACAATCAGAGCCCCAGAGTGTATGTGTGTGTGTGTGTGTGAGAGTCCCAGTGTGTGTGTGCGTGTGTGTGTCCCAGAGTGTGTGTGTGTGTGTGTGTGTATGTGAGAGTCCCAGAGTGTGTGTGTGTGTGTATGTGAGAGAGTCCAAGAGTGTGAGAATCACAGTGTCCCAGAGTGTGTGTGTGTGAGTCCCAGAGTGTGTGAGAATTAGAGTATGTGTGTGTGTGTGAGTCCCAGTGTGTGTGTGTGTGAGTCCCAGTGTGTGTGTGTGAGTCCGAGTGCGTGTGACAATCAGAGTCCCAGAGTGTATGTGTGTGTGTGAGAGAGAGTCCCAGTGTGTGTGTGCGTGTGTGTGTCCCAGTGTGTGTGTGTGTGTGTGTATGTGAGAGAGTCCCAGAGTGTGTGTGTGTGTGTGTATGTGAGAGAGTCCCAGAGTGTCTGTGTGTGTGCGAGTCCCAGAGTGTGTGTGTGTGTGTGTCCCAGAGTGTGTGTGTGAGTCCCAGAGTGTGTGTGTGTGTATGTGAGAGAGTCCCAGTGTGTGTGTGTGTGTGTGAGAGAGAGAGTCCCAGAGTGTTGAGAATCACAGTGTCCCAGTGTGTGTGTGTGTGTGAGAGAGAGAGAGTCCCAGAGTGTGTGTGTGTTTGAGAGTCCCAGAGTGTGTGAGAATCACAGTGTCCCAGAGTGTGTGTGTGAGTCCCAGTGTGTGTGTGTGTGTGTGTGAGTCCCAGAGTGTGTGTGTGTGTCCCAGAGTGTGTGTGTGTGTGTGTGTGTGTAAGTCACAGAGTGTGCGTGTGTGAGTCCCAGTCTGTGTGTGTGTGTGTGAGAGAGAGAGATAGAAAGTCCTAGAGTGTGTGTGTGTGAGTCCAGCGTGTGTGTTAATCCCAGAGTGTGTGTGTGTGTGAGAGTCCCAGACTGTGTGAGAATCAGGGTCCCAGTGTGTGTGTGAGTCCCAGAGTGTGTGCATGTGTGAGTCCCAGAGTGTGTGAGAATCTGTGTCCTTGTGTGTGTGCGCGCGTCCCAGAGTGTAAGTGAGAATGAGAGTCTCAGCGTGTTTGTGTGTGATAGTCCCAGCGTGCACGCGTGTGTGTGTGTGAGAGAGACCCAGCGTGTGTGTGTGTGTGTGTGTGAGTCCCAGCGTGTGTGTGTGAGTCCCAGCGTGTGTGTCAGTGAAGGGATACCAGAGTGTGTGTGAGAGAGGGAATCCCAGAGAGTTCCAGAGTGTGTGAGAGAGAGGGTTTCCCAGAGTGTGTGTGAGAGAGGGTATCCTAGAGAGTGTGTGAGAATCATAGTGTCCCAGAATGTGTGTGTATGAGTCCGAGAGAGTGCGTGTGTGAGTCCCAGAGTGTGAGAATCACAGTGTCCCTGAGTGTGTGTGTGTGAGTCCCAGTGTGTGTGTGTGTTTGTGTGAAACCCAGAGTGTGTGTGTGTGTGCGTGTGAGTCCCAGAGTGTGTGAGAATCACTGAGTCCCAGTGTGTGTGTGCGTGTGAGTCCCAGAGTGTGTGTGTGTCCCAGAGTGTGTGTGTGTGTGAGTCCCTGTGTGTGTGTGAGAGAGAGAGAGCGAAAGTCCTAGAGTGTGTGTGTGTGAGTCTCAGAGTGTGTGTGAGAGAGAGTCCCAGAGTGTGTGAGAATCAGTGTCCCAGTGTGAGTGTGAGTCCCAGAGTGTGCTTGTGTGTGTGCGCGCGTGTGTGAGTCCCAGATTGTGTGTATGTGTGAGTCCCAGAGTGTGTGAGAATCAGTGTCCTTGTGCGTGTGTGTGCGCGTCCCAGAGTGTGTGTGAGAATGAGAGTCTCAGCGTGTGTGTGTGTGAGAGTCCCAGCGCGCACGCGTGTGTGTGTGTGAGAGAGAGAGAGTCCCAGCGTGTGTGTGTGTGTGTGTGTGAGTCCCAGCGTGTGTGTGTGAGTCCCAGCGTGTGTGTCAGTGAAGGGATACCAGAGTGTGTGTGAGAGAGGGAATCCCAGATAGTCCCAGAGTGTGTGAGAATTAGAGTATGTGTGTGTGTGTGTGTGTGTGAGTCCCAGTGTGTGTGTGTGTGAGTCCCTGTGTGTGTGTGTGTGTGAGAGTCCCAGTGTGAGTGTGTGTGTGTGTCCCAGAGTGTGTGTGTGTGTGTGTGAGTCCCAGAGTGTGTGTGTGTGTATGTGAGAGAGTCCCAGAGTGTGTGTGTGTGTGTGTGTGAGTCCCAGTGTGTGTGTGAGTCCCAGTGTGTGTGTGTGTGTGTCCCAGAGTGTGAGTGTGTGAGTCCCAGAGTGTGTGTGTATGTGTGTATGTGAGAGAGTCCCAGAATGTGTGTGTGTGTGTCCCAGAGTGTGTTTGTGTGTGTGTGTGAGTCCCAGAGTGTGTGTGTGTGTGTGTGTGTGCGTGTGTGTCCCAGAGTGTGTGTGTGAGTCCCAGAGTGTGTGTGTGTGTGTGTATGTGAGAGAGTCCCAGTGTGTGTGTGTGTGAGAAAGTCCCAGAGTGTTGAGAATCACAGTGTCCCAGAGTGTGTGTGAGTCCCAGAGTGTGTGCGTGTGTGTGTGTGTGTGTCCCAGAGTGTGTGTGTGTGTGAGTCCCAGAGTGTGTGTGTATGTGAGAGAGTCCCAGAGTGTGTATGTGTGTGTGTCCCAAAGTGTGTGAGAATCAGTGTCCCAGAGTGTGTGTGTGAGTCCCTGTGTGTGTGTGTTAGTCCCAGTGAGTGTGAGAGAGTCCTAGTGTGTGTGTGTATGAGTCCTAGAGTGTGTGTGTGAGAGTCCTAGTGTGTGTGTGTGTGTGTGTGTGCGAGTCCCAGAGTGTGTGTGTGTGTGCATGAGTCCTAGAGTGTGTGTGTGTGTGAGAGAGAGAGAGAGTCCCGGAGTGTGTGTGTGTGTGTGTGTGAGTCCCAGAGTGTGTGTGTGTGTGTGTGTCCCAGAGTGTGTGTGTGTGTGTATGTGAGAGAGTCCCAGTGTGTGTGTGTGAGAGAGAGAGAGTCCCAGAGTGTTGAGAATCACAGTGTCCCAGAGTGTGTGTGTGTGAGTCCCAGAGTGTGTGAGAATCACAGTGTCCCAGAGTGAGTGTGTGAGTCCCAGTGTGTGTGTGTGTGTGTGAGTCCCAGAGTGTGTGTGTGTCCCAGAGTGTGTGTGTGTGTGAGTCCCTGTGTATGTGTGTGTGAGAGAGAGAGCGAAAGTCCTAGAGTGTGCGTGTGTGAGTCTCAGAGTGTGTGAGAATCAGTGTCCTTGTGCGTGCGTGTGCGCGTCCCAGAGTGTGTGAGGGAATGAGCGTTTAAGCGTGTGTGTGTGAGCGTCCCAGTGCGCGCGCGCGCGCGTGTGTGTGTGTGTGAGAGAGAGAGTCCCAGCGTGTGTGTGTGTGTGTGCGTGTGTGAGTCCCAGCGTGTGTGTGTGAGTCCCAGCGTGTGTGTCAGTGAAGGGATACCAGAGTGTGTGTGAGAGAGGGAATCCCAGAGAGTTCCAGAGTGTGTGAGAGAGAGGGTTTCCCAGAGTGTTTGTGAGAGAAGGTATCCTAGAGAGTGTGTGAGAATCACAGTGTCCCACAATGTGTGTGTGTGAGTCCGAGAGAGTGCGTGTGTGAGTCCCAGAGTGTGAGAATCACAGTGTCCCAGAGTGTGTGTGTGTGAGTCCCAGAGTGTGTGAGATTTAGAGTATGTGTGTGTGTGTGTGTGAGTCCCAGTGTGTGTGTGTGTGAGAGTCCCAGTGTGTGTGACAATCAGAGCCCAAGAGTGTATGTGTGTGTGTGTGTGTGAGTCCCAGTGTGTGTGTGCGTGTGTGTGTCCCAGTGTGTGTGTGTGTGTGTGTATGTGAGAGTCCCAGAGTGTGTGTGTGTGTATGTGAGAGAGTCCAAGAGTGTGAGAATCACAGTGTCCCAGAGTGTGTGTGTGTGAGTCCCAGTGTGTGTGTGTGTGAGTCCCAGTGTGTGTGTGTGTGAGTCCCAGTGCGTGTGACAATCAGAGTCCAAGAGTGTATGTGTGTGTGTGAGAGAGAGTCCCAGTGTGTGTGTGCGTGTGTGTGTCCCAGTGTGTGTGTGTGTGTGTATGTGAGAGAGTCCCAGAGTGTGTGTGTGTGTATGTGAGAGAGTCCCAGAGTGTGTGTGTGTGTGCGAGTCCCAGAGTGTGTGTGTGTGTGTCCCAGAGTGTGTGTGTGAGTCCCAGAGTGTGTGTGTGTGTATGTGAGAGAGTCCCAGTGTGTGTGTGAGAGAGAGAGAGTCCCAGAGTGTTGAGAATCACAGTGTCCCAGTGTGTGTGTGTGTGTGAGAGAGAGAGAGTCCCAGAGTGTGTGTGTGTTTGAGAGTCCCAGAGTGTGTGAGAATCACAGTGTCCCAGAGTGTGTGTGTGAGTCCCAGTGTGTGTGTGTGTGTGTGTGAGTCCCAGAGTGTGTGTGTGTGTCCCAGAGTGTGTGTGTGTGTGTGTGTGTGTGTAAGTCACAGAGTGTGCGTGTGTGAGTCCCAGTCTGTGTGTGTGTGTGTGAGAGAGAGAGATAGAAAGTCCTAGAGTGTGTGTGTGTGAGTCCAGCGTGTGTGTTAATCCCAGAGTGTGTGTGTGTGTGAGAGTCCCAGACTGTGTGAGAATCAGGGTCCCAGTGTGTGTGTGAGTCCCAGAGTGTGTGCATGTGTGAGTCCCAGAGTGTGTGAGAATCTGTGTCCTTGTGTGTGTGCGCGCGTCCCAGAGTGTAAGTGAGAATGAGAGTCTCAGCGTGTTTGTGTGTGATAGTCCCAGCGTGCACGCGTGTGTGTGTGTGAGAGAGACCCAGCGTGTGTGTGTGTGTGTGTGTGAGTCCCAGCGTGTGTGTGTGAGTCCCAGCGTGTGTGTCAGTGAAGGGATACCAGAGTGTGTGTGAGAGAGGGAATCCCAGAGAGTTCCAGAGTGTGTGAGAGAGAGGGTTTCCCAGAGTGTGTGTGAGAGAGGGTATCCTAGAGAGTGTGTGAGAATCATAGTGTCCCAGAATGTGTGTGTATGAGTCCGAGAGAGTGCGTGTGTGAGTCCCAGAGTGTGAGAATCACAGTGTCCCTGAGTGTGTGTGTGTGAGTCCCAGTGTGTGTGTGTGTTTGTGTGAAACCCAGAGTGTGTGTGTGTGCGTGTGAGTCCCAGAGTGTGTGAGAATCACTGAGTCCCAGTGTGTGTGTGCGTGTGAGTCCCAGAGTGTGTGTGTGTCCCAGAGTGTGTGTGTGTGTGAGTCCCTGTGTGTGTGTGAGAGAGAGAGAGCGAAAGTCCTAGAGTGTGTGTGTGTGAGTCTCAGAGTGTGTGTGAGAGAGAGTCCCAGAGTGTGTGAGAATCAGTGTCCCAGTGTGTGTGTGAGTCCCAGAGTGTGCTTGTGTGTGTGCGCGCGTGTGTGAGTCCCAGATTGTGTGTATGTGTGAGTCCCAGAGTGTGTGAGAATCAGTGTCCTTGTGCGTGTGTGTGCGCGTCCCAGAGTGTGTGTGAGAATGAGAGTCTCAGCGTGTGTGTGTGTGAGAGTCCCAGCGCGCACGCGTGTGTGTGTGTGAGAGAGAGAGAGTCCCAGCGTGTGTGTGTGTGTGTGTGTGAGTCCCAGCGTGTGTGTGTGAGTCCCAGCGTGTGTGTCAGTGAAGGGATACCAGAGTGTGTGTGAGAGAGGGAATCCCAGATAGTCCCAGAGTGTGTGAGAATTAGAGTATGTGTGTGTGTGTGTGTGTGTGAGTCCCAGTGTGTGTGTGTGTGAGTCCCTGTGTGTGTGTGTGTGTGAGAGTCCCAGTGTGAGTGTGTGTGTGTGTCCCAGAGTGTGTGTGTGTGTGTGTGAGTCCCAGAGTGTGTGTGTGTGTATGTGAGAGAGTCCCAGAGTGTGTGTGTGTGTGTGTGTGAGTCCCAGTGTGTGTGTGAGTCCCAGTGTGTGTGTGTGTGTGTCCCAGAGTGTGAGTGTGTGAGTCCCAGAGTGTGTGTGTATGTGTGTATGTGAGAGAGTCCCAGAATGTGTGTGTGTGTGTCCCAGAGTGTGTTTGTGTGTGTGTGTGAGTCCCAGAGTGTGTGTGTGTGTGTGTGTGTGTGCGTGTGTGTCCCAGAGTGTGTGTGTGAGTCCCAGAGTGTGTGTGTGTGTGTGTATGTGAGAGAGTCCCAGTGTGTGTGTGTGTGAGAAAGTCCCAGAGTGTTGAGAATCACAGTGTCCCAGAGTGTGTGTGAGTCCCAGAGTGTGTGCGTGTGTGTGTGTGTGTCCCAGAGTGTGTGTGTGTGTGAGTCCCAGAGTGTGTGTGTATGTGAGAGAGTCCCAGAGTGTGTATGTGTGTGTGTGTGTGTGTGTCCCAAAGTGTGTGAGAATCAGTGTCCCAGAGTGTGTGTGTGAGTCCCTGTGTGTGTGTGTTAGTCCCAGTGAGTGTGAGAGAGTCCTAGTGTGTGTGTGTATGAGTCCTAGAGTGTGTGTGTGAGAGTCCTAGTGTGTGTGTGTGTGTGTGTGTGCGAGTCCCAGAGTGTGTGTGTGTGTGCATGAGTCCTAGAGTGTGTGTGTGTGTGAGAGAGAGAGAGAGTCCCGGAGTGTGTGTGTGTGTGTGTGTGTGAGTCCCAGAGTGTGTGTGTGTGTGTGTGTCCCAGAGTGTGTGTGTGTGTGTATGTGAGAGAGTCCCAGTGTGTGTGTGTGAGAGAGAGAGAGTCCCAGAGTGTTGAGAATCACAGTGTCCCAGAGTGTGTGTGTGTGAGTCCCAGAGTGTGTGAGAATCACAGTGTCCCAGAGTGAGTGTGTGAGTCCCAGTGTGTGTGTGTGTGTGTGAGTCCCAGAGTGTGTGTGTGTCCCAGAGTGTGTGTGTGTGTGAGTCCCTGTGTATGTGTGTGTGAGAGAGAGAGCGAAAGTCCTAGAGTGTGCGTGTGTGAGTCTCAGAGTGTGTGTGTGTGTGTGAGAGAGTCCCAGAGTGTGTGAGAATCAGTGTCCCAGTGTGATTGTGAGTCCCAGAGTGTGCTTGTGTGTGTGCGCGCGTGTGTGAGTCCCAGATTGTGTGTATGTATGAGTCCCAGAGTGTGTGAGAATCAGTGTCCTTGTGCGTGCGTGTACGCGTCCCAGAGTGTGTGAGGGAATGAGCGTCTAAGCGTGTGTGTGTGTGAGAGTCCCAATGCGTGCGCGCGCGCGTGTGTGTGTGTGTGTGAGAGAGAGTCCCAGCGTGTGTGTGTGAGTCCCAGCGTGTGTGTCAGTGAAGGGATACCAGAGTGTTTGTGAGAGAGGGAATCCCAGAGAGTTCCAGAGTGTGTGAGAGAGAGGGTTTCCCAGAGTGTTTGTGAGAGAAGGTATCCTAGAGAGTGTGTGAGAATCACAGTGTCCCACAATGTGTGTGTGTGAGTCCGAGAGAGTGCGTGTGTGAGTCCCAGAGTGTGAGAATCACAGTGTCCCAGAGTGTGTGTGTGTGAGTCCCACAGTGTGTGAGATTTAGAGTATGTGTGTGTGTGTGTGTGAGTCCCAGTGTATGTGTGTGTGAGTCCCAGTGTGTGTGACAATCAGAGCCCCAGAGTGTATGTGTGTGTGTGTGTGTGAGAGTCCCAGTGTGTGTGTGCGTGTGTGTGTCCCAGAGTGTGTGTGTGTGTGTGTGTGTATGTGAGAGTCCCAGAGTGTGTGTGTGTGTGTATGTGAGAGAGTCCAAGAGTGTGAGAATCACAGTGTCCCAGAGTGTGTGTGTGTGAGTCCCAGAGTGTGTGAGAATTAGAGTATGTGTGTGTGTGTGAGTCCCAGTGTGTGTGTGTGTGAGTCCCAGTGTGTGTGTGTGAGTCCGAGTGCGTGTGACAATCAGAGTCCCAGAGTGTATGTGTGTGTGTGAGAGAGAGTCCCAGTGTGTGTGTGCGTGTGTGTGTCCCAGTGTGTGTGTGTGTGTGTGTATGTGAGAGAGTCCCAGAGTGTGTGTGTGTGTGTGTATGTGAGAGAGTCCCAGAGTGTCTGTGTGTGTGCGAGTCCCAGAGTGTGTGTGTGTGTGTGTCCCAGAGTGTGTGTGTGAGTCCCAGAGTGTGTGTGTGTGTATGTGAGAGAGTCCCAGTGTGTGTGTGTGTGTGTGAGAGAGAGAGTCCCAGAGTGTTGAGAATCACAGTGTCCCAGTGTGTGTGTGTGTGTGAGAGAGAGAGAGTCCCAGAGTGTGTGTGTGTTTGAGAGTCCCAGAGTGTGTGAGAATCACAGTGTCCCAGAGTGTGTGTGTGAGTCCCAGTGTGTGTGTGTGTGTGTGTGAGTCCCAGAGTGTGTGTGTGTGTCCCAGAGTGTGTGTGTGTGTGTGTGTGTGTAAGTCACAGAGTGTGCGTGTGTGAGTCCCAGTCTGTGTGTGTGTGTGTGAGAGAGAGAGATAGAAAGTCCTAGAGTGTGTGTGTGTGTGAGTCCCAGCGTGTGTGTTAATCCCAGAGTGTGTGTGTGTGAGAGAGTCCCAGAGTGTGTGAGAATCAGGGTCCCAGTGTGTGTGTGAGTCCCAGAGTGTGCGTGTGTGTGTGCGCGCGCGTGTGTGAGTCCCAGAGTGTGTGCATGTGTGAGTCCCAGAGTGTGTGAGAATCTGTGTCCTTGTGTGTGTGCGCGCGTCCCAGAGTGTATGTGAGAATGAGTGTCTCAGCGTGTTTGTGTGTGATAGTCCCAGCGTGCACGCGTGTGTCTGTGTGAGAGAGACCCAGCGTGTGTGTGTGTGTGTGTGTGAGTCCCAGCGTGTGTAGCAGTGAAGGGATACCAGAGTGTGTGTGAGAGAGGGAATCCCAGAGAGTACCAGAGTGTATGAGAGAGAGGGTTTCCCAGAGTGTGTGTGAGAGAGGGTATCCCAGAGAGTGTGTGAGAATCACAGTGTCCCAGAATGTGTGTGTGTGAGTCCGAGAGAGTGCGTGTGTGAGTCCCAGAGTGTGAGAATCACAGTGTCCCAGTGTGTGTGTGTGTGTGTGAGTACCAGAGTGTGTGTGTGAGTCCCAGAGTGTGTGAGAATTAGAGTATGTGTGTGTGTGTGTGAGTCCCAGTGTGTGTGTGTGAGTCCCAGTGTATGTGTGTGTGTGTGTGTGTGAGTCCCAGTGTGTGTGTGTGTGTGTCCCAGAGTGTGTGTGTGTGAATCCCAGAGTGTGTGTGTGTGTGTGTGTATGTGAGAGAGTCCCAGAGTGTGTGTGTGTGTGTCCCAGAGTGTGTTTGTGTGTGTGTGTGTGTCCCAGAGTGTGTGTGTTAGTCCCAGAGTGTGTGTGTGAGTCCCAGTGTGTGTGTGTGTGTATGTGAGAGAGTCCCAGTGTGTGTGTGTGAGAGTCCCAGAGTGTTGAGAATCTCAGTGTCCCAGAGTGTGTGTGATTCCCAGAGTGTGTGCCTGTGTGTGTGAGTCCCAGAGTGTGTGTGTGTATGTGAGAGAGTCCCAGAGTGTGTATGTGTGTGTGTGTGTGTTTGTATGAGTGTGTGAGTCCCAGTGTGCGAATGTGAGTCCCAGTGTGTGTGTGTGTGTGAGTCCTAGAGTGTGTGAGAATCAGTGTCCCAGTGTATGTGTGTGCGAGTCCCAGAGTGTGTGTGTGTGTGTGTGCATGAGTCCTAGAGTGTGTGTGTGTGTGTGTGTGTGTGTGTGTATGTGTGTGTGTGTGAGAGAGAGAGAGAGTCCCGGAGTGTGTGTGTGTGTGTGAGTCCAAGAGTGTGTGTGTGTGAGTCCCAGAGTGTGTGTGTGTGTGTGTGTGTGTGTGTGTGTGAGTCCCAGAGTGTGTGTGTGAGTCGCAGTGTGTGTGTGAGTCCCAGTTTGTGTGTGTGAGAATCAGTGTCCCAGTGTGTGTGTGTGTGTGTGTGAGTCCCAGAGTGTGTGTGTGTGAGAGAGAGAGTCCCGGAGTGTGTGTGTGTGTGTGAGTCCAAGAGTGTGTGTGTGTGTGAGTCCCAGAGTGTGTGTGTGTGTGTGTGAGTCCCAGAGTGTGTGTGTGAGTCCCAGAGTGTGTGTGTGAGTCGCAGTGTGTGTGTGAGTCGCAGTGTGTGTGTGAGTCCCAGTGTGTGTGTGTGAGAATCAGTGTCCCAGTGTGTGTGTGTGTGTGTGAGTCCCAGAGTGTGTGTGTGTGAGAGAGAGAGAGTCCCAGAGTGTGTGTGTGTGTCCCAGAGTCTGTGTGAGAAATCACCATGTCCCGGCGTGTGTGTGAGAATAACAGTGTCCCAGAGTGTGTGTGAGAGAGTCCCAGAGTGTGTGGGAATCACAGTGTCCCAGAGTGTGTGTGTGAGTCCCAGTGTGTGTGTGTGTGTGTGTGAGTCCCAGAGTGTGTGTGTGTGTGTGTGCGTGTGTGTGTAAGTCCCAGAGTGTGCGTGTGTGAGTCCCAGTCTGTGTGTGTGTGTGTGTGTGAGAGAGAGAGATAGAAAGTCCTAGAGTGTGTGTGTGTGAGTCCCAGCGTGTGTGTTAATCCCAGAATGTGTGTGTGTGAGAGAGTCCCAGAGTGTGTGAGAATCAGGGTCCCAGTGTGTGTGTGAGTCCCAGAGTGTGCGTGTGTGTGTGCGCGCGCGTGTGTGAGTCCCAGAGTGTGTGCATGTGTGAGTCCCAGAGTGTGTGAGAATCAGTGTCCTTGTGTGTGTGCGCGCGTCCCAGAGTGTATGTGAGAATGAGAGTCTCAGCGTGTTTGTGTGTGATAGTCCCAGCGTGCGCGCGTGCGCGTGTGTGTGAGAGAGACCCAGCGTGTGTGTGTGTGTGTGTGAGTCCCAGTGTGTGTATCAGTGAAGGGATACCAGAGTGTGTGTGAGAGAGGGAATCCCAGAGAGTACCAGAGTGTGTGAGAGAGAGGGTTTCCCAGAGTGTGTGTGAGAGAGGGTATCCCAGAGAGTGTGTGAGAATCACAGTGTCCCAGAATGTGTGTGTGTGAGTCCGAGAGAGTGCGTGTGTGAGTCCCAGAGTGTGAGAAGCACAGTGTCCCAGAGTGTGTGTGTGTGTGTGTGTGAGTACCAGAGTGTGTGTTAGTCCCAGAGTGTGTGAGAATTAGAGTATGTGTGTGTGTGTGTGAGTCCCAGTGTGTGTGTGTGAGCCCCAGTGTATGTGTGTGTGTGTGTGTGTGTGTGAGTCCTAGTGTGTGTGTGTGTGTCCCAGAGTGTGTGTGTGTGAATCCCAGAGTGTGTGTGTGTGTGTATGTGAGAGAGTCCCAGAGTGTGTGTGTGTGTGTCCCAGAGTGTGTTTGTGTGTGTGTGTGTGTCCCAGAGTGTGTGTGTGAGTCCCAGAGTGTGTGTGTGAGTCCCAGTGTGTGTGTGTGTGTATGTGAGAGAGTCCCAGTGTGTGTGTGTGAGAGTCCCAGAGTGTTGAGAATCACAGTGTCCCAGAGTGTGTGTGAGTCCCAGCGTGTGTGCCTGTGTGTGTGAGTCCCAGAGTGTGTGTGTGTATGTGAGAGAGTCCCAGAGTGTGTATGTGTGTGTGTGTGTGTTTGTATGTGTGTGTGAGTCCCAGTGTGCGTGTGTGAGTCCCAGTGTGTGTGTGTGTGTGAGCCCTAGAGTGTGTGAGAATCAGTGTCCCAGTGTATGTGTGTGCGAGTCCCAGAGTGTGTGTGTGTGTGTGTGCATGAGTCCTAGAGTGTGTGTGTGTGTGTGTGTATGTGTGTGTGTGTGAGAGAGAGAGAGTCCCGGAGTGTGTGTGTGAGTCCCAGAGTGTGTGTGTGAGTCGCAGTGTGTGTGTGAGTCCCAGTTTGTGTGTGTGAGAATCAGTGTCCCAGTGTGTGTGTGTGTGTGTGAGTCCCAGAGTGTGTGTGTGTGAGAGAGAGAGTCCCGGAGTGTGTGTGTGTGTGTGAGTCCAAGCGTGTGTGTGTGTGTGTGAGTCCCAGAGTGTGTGTGTGTGTGTGTGAGTCCCAGAGTGTGTGTGTGAGTCGCAGTGTGTGTGTGAGTCGCAGTGTGTGTGTGAGTCCCAGTGTGTGTATGTGAGAATCAGTGTCCCAGTGTGTGTGTGTGTGTGTGAGTCCCAGAGTGTGTGTGTGTGAGAGAGAGAGTCCCGGAGTGTGTGTGTGTGTGTGAGTCCCAGAGTGTGTGTGTGTGTGTGAGTCCCAGAGTGTGTGTGTGTCTGTGTGTGTGTGAGTCCCAGAGTGTGTGTGTGAGTCCCAGAGTGTGTGTGTGAGTCGCAGTGTGTGTGTGAGTCGCAGTGTGTGTGTGAGTCCCAGTGTGTGTGTGTGAGAATCAGTGTCCCAGTGTGTGTGTGTGTGTGAGTCCCAGAGTGTGTGTGTGTGAGAGAGAGAGAGTCCCAGAGTGTGTGTGTGTGTGTCCCAGAGTCTGTGTGAGAAATCACCATGTCCCGGCGTGTGTGTGAAAATAACAGTGTCCCAGAGTGTGTGTGAGAGAGTCCCAGAGTGTGTGGGAATCACAGTGTCCCAGAGTGTGTGTGTGAGTCCCAGTGTGTGTGTGTGTGTGTGTGAGTCCCAGAGTGTGTGTGTGTGTCCCAGAGTGTGTGTGTGTGTGTGTGCGTGTAAGTCCCAGAGTGTGCGTGTGTGAGTCCTAGTGTGTGTGTGTGTGTGTGTGTGTGAAAGAGAGAGAGATAGAAAGTCCTAGAGTGTGTGTGTGTGAGTCCCAGCGTGTGTGTTAATCCCAGAGTGTGTGTGTGTGAGAGAGTCCCAGAGTGTGTGAGAATCAGGGTCCCAGTGTGTGTGTGAGTCCCAGAGTGTGCGTGTGCGTGTGCGCGCGCGTGTGTGAGTCCCAGAGTGTGTGCATGTGTGAGTCCCAGAGTGTGTGAGAATCAGTGTCCTTGTGTGTGTGCGCGCGTCCCAGAGTGTATGTGAGAATGAGAGTCTCAGCGTGTTTGTGTGTGATAGTCCCAGCGTGCGCGCGTGCGCGTGTGTGTGAGAGAGACCCAGCGTGTGTGTGTGTGTGTGTGAGTCCCAGTGTGTGTATCAGTGAAGGGATACCAGAGTGTGTGTGAGAGAGGGAATCCCAGAGAGTACCAGAGTGTGTGAGAGAGAGGGTTTCCCAGAGTGTGTGTGAGAGAGGGTATCCCAGAGAGTGTGTGAGAATCACAGTGTCCCAGAATGTGTGTGTGTGAGTCCGAGAGAGTGCGTGTGTGAGTCCCAGAGTGTGAGAAGCACAGTGTCCCAGAGTGTGTGTGTGTGTGTGTGTGAGTACCAGAGTGTGTGTTAGTCCCAGAGTGTGTGAGAATTAGAGTATGTGTGTGTGTGTGTGAGTCCCAGTGTGTGTGTGTGAGCCCCAGTGTATGTGTGTGTGTGTGTGTGTGTGTGAGTCCTAGTGTGTGTGTGTGTGTCCCAGAGTGTGTGTGTGTGAATCCCAGAGTGTGTGTGTGTGTGTATGTGAGAGAGTCCCAGAGTGTGTGTGTGTGTGTCCCAGAGTGTGTTTGTGTGTGTGTGTGTGTCCCAGAGTGTGTGTGTGAGTCCCAGAGTGTGTGTGTGAGTCCCAGTGTGTGTGTGTGTGTATGTGAGAGAGTCCCAGTGTGTGTGTGTGAGAGTCCCAGAGTGTTGAGAATCACAGTGTCCCAGAGTGTGTGTGAGTCCCAGCGTGTGTGCCTGTGTGTGTGAGTCCCAGAGTGTGTGTGTGTATGTGAGAGAGTCCCAGAGTGTGTATGTGTGTGTGTGTGTGTTTGTATGTGTGTGTGAGTCCCAGTGTGCGTGTGTGAGTCCCAGTGTGTGTGTGTGTGTGAGCCCTAGAGTGTGTGAGAATCAGTGTCCCAGTGTATGTGTGTGCGAGTCCCAGAGTGTGTGTGTGTGTGTGTGCATGAGTCCTAGAGTGTGTGTGTGTGTGTGTGTATGTGTGTGTGTGTGAGAGAGAGAGAGTCCCGGAGTGTGTGTGTGAGTCCCAGAGTGTGTGTGTGAGTCGCAGTGTGTGTGTGAGTCCCAGTTTGTGTGTGTGAGAATCAGTGTCCCAGTGTGTGTGTGTGTGTGTGAGTCCCAGAGTGTGTGTGTGTGAGAGAGAGAGTCCCGGAGTGTGTGTGTGTGTGTGAGTCCAAGCGTGTGTGTGTGTGTGTGAGTCCCAGAGTGTGTGTGTGTGTGTGTGAGTCCCAGAGTGTGTGTGTGAGTCGCAGTGTGTGTGTGAGTCGCAGTGTGTGTGTGAGTCCCAGTGTGTGTATGTGAGAATCAGTGTCCCAGTGTGTGTGTGTGTGTGTGAGTCCCAGAGTGTGTGTGTGTGAGAGAGAGAGTCCCGGAGTGTGTGTGTGTGTGTGAGTCCCAGAGTGTGTGTGTGTGTGTGAGTCCCAGAGTGTGTGTGTGTCTGTGTGTGTGTGAGTCCCAGAGTGTGTGTGTGAGTCCCAGAGTGTGTGTGTGAGTCGCAGTGTGTGTGTGAGTCGCAGTGTGTGTGTGAGTCCCAGTGTGTGTGTGTGAGAATCAGTGTCCCAGTGTGTGTGTGTGTGTGAGTCCCAGAGTGTGTGTGTGTGAGAGAGAGAGAGTCCCAGAGTGTGTGTGTGTGTGTCCCAGAGTCTGTGTGAGAAATCACCATGTCCCGGCGTGTGTGTGAAAATAACAGTGTCCCAGAGTGTGTGTGAGAGAGTCCCAGAGTGTGTGGGAATCACAGTGTCCCAGAGTGTGTGTGTGAGTCCCAGTGTGTGTGTGTGTGTGTGTGAGTCCCAGAGTGTGTGTGTGTGTCCCAGAGTGTGTGTGTGTGTGTGTGCGTGTAAGTCCCAGAGTGTGCGTGTGTGAGTCCTAGTGTGTGTGTGTGTGTGTGTGTGTGAAAGAGAGAGAGATAGAAAGTCCTAGAGTGTGTGTGTGTGAGTCCCAGCGTGTGTGTTAATCCCAGAGTGTGTGTGTGTGAGAGAGTCCCAGAGTGTGTGAGAATCAGGGTCCCAGTGTGTGTGTGAGTCCCAGAGTGTGCGTGTGTGTGTGCGCGCGCGTGTGTGAGTCCCAGAGTGTGTGCATGTGTGAGTCCCAGAGTGTGTGAGAATCAGTGTCCTTGTGTGTGTGCGCGCGTCCCAGAGTGTATGTGAGAATGAGAGTCTCAGCGTGTTTGTGTGTGATAGTCCCAGCGTGCGCGCGTGTGTGTGTGTGAGAGAGACCCAGCGTGTGTGTGTGTGTGTGAGTCCCAGCGTGTGTATCAGTGAAGGGATACCAGAGTGTGTGTGAGAGAGGGAATCCCAGAGAGTACCAGAGTGTATGAGAGAGAGGGTTTCCCAGAGTGTGTGTGAGAGAGGGTATCCCAGAGAGTGTGTGAGAATCACAGTGTCCCAGAATGTGTGTGTATGAGTCCGAGAGAGTGCGTGTGTGAGTCCCAGAGTGTGAGAATCACAGTGTCCCAGAGTGTGTGTGTTTGTGAGTACCAGAGTATGTGTTAGTCCCAGAGTGTGTGAGAATTAGAGTGTGTGTGTGTGTGTGTGAGTCCCAGTGTGTGTGTGTGTGAGTCCCAGTGTATGTGTGTGTGTGTGTGTGAGAGTCCCAGTGTGTGTGTGTGTGTGTGTGTCCCAGAGTGTGTTTGTGTGTGTGTGTGTGTCCCAGAGTGTGTGTGTGAGTCCCAGAGTGTGTGTGTGTGTATGTGAGAGAGTCCCAGTGTGTGTGTGTGAGAGTCCCAGAGTGTTGAGAATCTCAGTGTCCCAGAGTGTGTGTGAGTCCCAGAGTGTGTGCCTGTGTGTGTGAGTCCCAGTGTGTGTGTGTGTGTATGTGAGAGAGTCCCAGAGTGTGTATGTGTGTGTGTGTGTTTGTATGAGTGTGTGAGTCCCAGTGTGCGTATGTGAGTCCCAGTGTGTGTGTGTGTGAGTCCTAGAGTGTGTGAGAATCAGTGTCCCAGTGTATGTGTGTGCGAGTCCCAGAGTGTGTGTGTGTGTGTGTGCATGAGTCCTAGAGTGTGTGTGTGTGTGTGTGTGTGTATGTGTGTGTGTGTGTGAGAGAGAGAGTCCCGGAGTGTGTGTGTGTGTGTGAGTCCAAGAGTGTGTGTGTGTGAGTCCCAGAGTGTGTGTGTGTGTGTGTGTGTGTGTGAGTCCCAGAGTGTGTGTGTGAGTCGCAGTGTGTGTGTGAGTCCCAGTTTGTGTGTGTGAGAATCAGTGTCCCAGTGTGTGTGCGTGTGTGTGTGTGAGTCCCAGAGTGTGTGTGTGTGAGAGAGAGAGTCCCGGAGTGTGTGTGTGTGTGTGAGTCCAAGAGTGTGTGTGTGTGTGAGTCCCAGAGTGTGTGTGTGTGTGTGTGAGTCCCAGAGTGTGTGTGTGAGTCCCAGAGTGTGTGTGTGAGTCGCAGTGTGTGTGTGAGTCGCAGTGTGTGTGTGAGTCCCAGAGTGTGTGTGTGTGTGAGAGAGAGAGTCCCAGAGTGTGTGTGTGTGTCCCAGAGTCTGTGTGAGAAATCACCATGTCCCGGCGTGTGTGTGAGAATAACAGTGTCCCAGAGTGTGTGTGAGAGAGTCCCAGAGTGTGTGGGAATCACAGTGTCCCAGAGTGTGTGTGTGAGTCCCAGTGTGTATGTGTGTGTGTGTGAGTCCCAGAGTGTGTGTGTGTGTGTGTGTGTGTAAGTCCCAGAGTGTGTGCCTGTGTGTGTGAGTCCCAGAGTGTGTGTGTGTATGTGAGAGAGTCCCAGAGTGTGTATGTGTGTGTGTGTGTGTGTTTGTATGAGTGTGTGAGTCCCAGTGTGCGTATGTGAGTCCCAGTGTGTGTGTGTGTGTGAGTCCTAGAGTGTGTGAGAATCAGTGTCCCAGTGTATGTGTGTGCGAGTCCCAGAGTGTGTGTGTGTGTGTGCATGAGTCCGAGAGTGTGTGTGTGTGTATGTGTGTGTGTGTGAGAGAGAGAGTCCCGGAGTGTGTGTGTGTGTGTGTGAGTCCCAGAGTGTGTGTGTGTGAGTCCCAGAGTGTGTGTGTGTGAGTCCCAGAATGTGTGTGTGAGTCGCAGTGTGTGTGTGAGTCCCAGTTTGTGTGTGTGAGAATCAGTGTCCCAGTCTGTGTGTGTGTGTGAGTCCCAGAGTGTGTGTGTGTGTGTGAGAGAGAGAGTCCCGGAGTGTGTGTGTGTGTGCATGAGTCCTAGAGTGTGTGTGTGTGTGTGTGTGTGTATGTGTGTGAGAGAGAGAGAGTCCCGGAGTGTGTGTGTGTGTGTGTGAGTCCAAGTGTGTGTGTGTGTGTGAGTCCCAGTGTGTGTGTGTGAGTCCCAGAGTGTGTGTGTGTGAGTCCCAGAGTGTGTGTGTGAGTCGCAGTGTGTGTGTGAGTCCCAGTTTGTGTGTGTGAGAATCATTGTCCCAGTGTGTGTGTGTGTGTGTGAGTCCCAGAGTGTGGGTGTGTGTGAGAGAGAGTCCCGGAGTGTGTGTGTGTGAGTCCAAGTGTGTGTGTGTGTGTGAGTCCCAGATTGTGTGTGTGTGTGTGTGTGTGAGTCCCAGAGTGTGTGTGTGTGAGTCCCAGAGTGTGTGTGTGAGTCGCAGTGTGTGTGTGAGTCCCAGTGTGTGTGTGTGAGAATCAGTGTCCCAGTGTGTGTGTGTGAGTCCCAGAGTGTGTGTGTGAGAGAGAGAGTCCCAGAGTGTGTGTGTGTGTGTCCCAGAGTCTGTGTGAGAAATCACCATGTCCCGGCGTGTGTGTGAGAATAACAGTGTCCCAGAGTGTGTGTGAGAGAGTCCCAGATTGTTAAATACTGTGTGGGAATAAACCTGTGTGCTGAGAATGTTCAATACTGTACGTGAATAATCCTGTGCCCTGAGGTTGGTCAATACTTGGTGCGAATAATCCTGTGGCCTGAGGATGGTCAATAGTGTGTGTGAAAAATCCCGTGGCTTGAGGATTGTCAATACTTTGTGGGAATAATCCTTTTGCCTGAGGATGGTCAATACTGTATGGAAATAATTCTGCCACCTGTGAATGGCCAAGACAATGTGTCCATTAATCCTGTAGCCTTACGCTGGTCAGTACTGTGTAGGAATAATCCTGAGGCCTGAGGGTGGTCAATACTGTGTGTAAATAATCCTGGAACTATGAATGCTCTATTCTGTGTGTGAATAATCCTGTGGCCTGAGAGTGGTTAATACAGTGTGAGAATAATTCTGTTGCGTGAGGATGATCAATACACTGTGTGATTAATCCTGTGGCCTGATGATAGTCAATACTGTGTGAAAATGATCCGGTGGCCTGAGGATGGTCAATACCGTATATGAATAATCATGTGTCCTGATAATGGTCAATACCGTGTGAATAATCCTCTGGCCTGAAGATGGTCAATACTGTGTGTGAATAATCCTGTGGCCAACGAATCGTCAATATTGTGTGTGAATAATCCTGTGGCCTGTGAAACATCAATACGGTGTGTGAATAATCCTCTGGCCTGTGGTTCTACAATACTATGTGTGAACAATCCTGTGGCATGAGGATGGTCATGACCGTGTGTTCATTAGTCCTGGGGCCGTAGGCTGGCCAATACTGTGTGTGAATAACCCTTGGCCAGAGGGTGGTCAATACTTTGCGAATAATCCTGTGACCAGTAAACTGACAAGGCAGTGGGTTCAAAAATCCTGTGGATGTAGGCTGGTCAGTATAGTGTGTGAATAATCCTGTGGCCCAAGGATGGAGAATACTTGTGTGAATAATTCTGTGGACTGTGGATTGTCAATATTGTGTTTAAATAATCCTGGGAACAATGAATGCTCAATACTGCTTATGAATATTCCTGTGGCCTGAAGTTGGTCAAACCTTTGAGTGAATAATCTTGTGGCGGGAGGCTGGTCAATAATGTGTGTAAATGATCTTGTGGCCTGCGGAATGTCAATACCGTGTGTGAATAATCCTGTGGCATTAGGGTGGTCTATACTGTGTGTGAATAATTCTTTGTGTGAGGATGATCAATATTGCGTGTGAATAATCCTGTTGCCTGAGGATGGTCAATACTGCGTGTGAATCATGCTGTAGGCTGTGAATGGTCAATGCTGTGCGTGAATAATTCTGTTGCCTGGGGATATTCAATACTGTGCGTGAATAATCCTGTGGCCTGAGGTGATGAACACTGTATGAACTGCTCCTGTTGTCTGACGATGGTCAAAACTGTGTGAGAATAATCCTTTGCACATTGAATGGTCAATACCATGTGTGATTACTCCTGTGACCTGATGATTGTCAATACCATGTGTGAATAATCCTGTGGCTTGCGGATGGTCAATATTGTGTGTGAATAATTGTATTGCGTCAGGATTGTCAATACTGTGTGTGAACAACCCTGTGACTTGAAAATGGTTAATACTCTTTGTGAATAATCCACTGGCCTGTGAATCGTCAATACTGTATGTGAATAAACCATTGCTTGAGGGTTATCAATACCATGTGTGAACAATCCTGTGGCCTGAGGATGGTCAGGTCAGTATGTTCATTAATCCTGTGGCTTGAGAATGGTCAATACAGTGTGTGAATAATCCTTTGGACAGTGAATGGTTGGTTCCATGTATGAATATTCCTGTGGCCTGCAAACTAGCAAGGCAGTTGGTTCAAATATCCAGTGGCCGTAGGCTGGTCAGTACTGTGTGAGAATAATCCTGTGGCTTGCGGATGGTCAATACTGTGTGTGAATAATCCTTTGGATAGTGAATGGTCATTACCATGTGCGAATAATCCTCTGGCCTGTGAATCGTCAATACTGTGTGTGAATAATCCTTGGCCTGAGGATGGTCAAAACTATGTGCGATTAATCCTGTTGACTGGGGTTGTTCAATGCTGTGTGTGAATAATTCTGTGGTCTGTGAACGGTCTGTGCTGTGTGTGAATAATGCTGTGGACTGTGAATGGTGAATACTGTGTGTGAATAATCCTGCGGCGTGAGGGTGGTCAATATTATTTGTGAACAATCCTGTGGCCTGAGGATGGCCAAAACTGTGAGGGAATTATCCCGTGGCCTAAGGATGGTCAGTTCTGTGTGGGAATAATCCTTTGGCCTGAAGAAGGTCAATAAAGTGTGGGACAAATCTGGTGGCCTGAGGATGGTCAATATGGTGTGTGATTAATCCTGGGAACTATGAATGCTCAACACTGTGTGCGAATAATCTTGTGGCCTGAGGATGGTCAATGCTGTGTGTGAATAATCCCGTGGCCTGATGATGGTCAATAATTTATGTGAATAATTCTGTTGCATGAGGATGGTCAATACAGTATGTGATTAATCCTGTGGCCTGATGATGGTCAGTACCTTGTGAAAATAATCCTGTAGCCTGAGGATCGTCAATACTGTGTGTGAAAAATCATGTGGCTCGAGGTAAGTCAATACTGTATATGAATAATCCCGTGTCCTGATAATGGTCAATACCGTGTGTGAATAGTCCTGGCACTTGAGGGTGGTCAATAATGTGTGTCGCCACTCCTGTGGCCTGTAAATCGTCAATACTGTGTGTGAATAACCCTTGGCCTGAGGGTGGTCAATACTGTGTGTGAATAACCCTTGGCCTGAGGGTGGTCAATACTGTGTGTGAATAATCCTGTGGCCTATGAATCGTCAATACTGTGTGTGAATAATACTCTGACCTGTGAAGTGTCAATACTGTGTGTGAATAACCCTTGGCCTGAGGATGGTCAATACTTTGTGTGAATAATCCTGTGACCAGTAAACTGACAAGGCAGTAGGTTCAAAAATCCTGTGGAAGTAAGCTGGTCAATACAGTGTGAGAATAATCCTGAGGCCTGCGGATGTAGAATACTGTGTGTGTATACTCCTGCGGCCCGAGGATGGAGAATACTTGTGTGAATAATTCTGTGGACCGTGGATTGTCAATACTGTGTTTAAATAATCCTGGGAACTATGAATGCTTAATACTGTTTATGAATACTCCTGTAGCTTGAGGTTGGTCAATACTTTCAGTGAATAATCTTGTGGCTGGAGGCTGGTCAATAATGTGTGAAAATAATCCTGTGGCCTGAGGATGGTCAATATCGTGTGTGAATAATCCTGTGGCAGTAGGGTGGTCTATGCTGTGTGTAAATAATTATTTGCGTGAGGATGGTCAGTATTGCGTGTGAATAATCCTGTTGCCTGAGGATGACCAATAATGTGTGCCACTAATCTGGTGGCCTGAGGATGGTCATTACTGCGTGTGAATAATCCTGTGGCCTGAGCTTGGTCATTACTGCGTGTGAATAATCCTGTGGCTTGAGGATGGTCAATACAGTGTGTGAATAATCCTTTGGATAGTGAATGATCAGTTCCATGTGTGATTAATTCTGTTGCCTGAGCTTATTCAATATCGTGTGCGAATAATGTTGTGGGCTGTGAATGGTCCAAGCTGTGTGTGAATAATCCTACGGCCTGAGGATGGTCAATACTGTGCGTGAATAATCTTGTTGCCTGAGTTGATGAATATTCTGTGAACTGCTCCTGTTGCCTGAGGATGGTCAATACTGTGTGAGAATAATCTTTTACACAGTGAATGGTCAATATCATGTGTGAATAAACATGTGGTCTGATGATTGTCAATACCATGTGAAAATAACCCTGTGGCTTGAGGATGATCAATACCATGTGTGAATAATTGTGTTGCATCAGGATGGTCAGTACTGTGTGAGAATAATCCTGTTGCCTGAGGATGGTCAATAAGGTGTGTCATTATACCTGTGGCCTGTGAATCTTCAATACTGTGTGTGAATAACCCTTGTCCTGAGGGTGAACAATTCTGGGTGTGAACAGTCCTGTGGACTGAGGATAGTCAGGACAGTGTAGTCCTTAATCCTGGGACCGCAGCCTGGTCAATACAGTGTGTGAATAATCATGTGGCCTGAGAATGTTTGTTTAATACTGTTTGTGAATATTCCTGTGTCCTGAGGTTCTTCAATACAGTGTGTGAATAATCCTGTCGCTGGACGATTGTCAATACAGTGTGTGAATAATCCTTTGGACAGTGAATTCTGAGTTCCATATGTGAATAATCCTGTGGTTTGAGGATTATCAATACTGTGTATGAATAACCCTTGGCCTGAGGACGGTCAATACTGTGCGTGAATAATCCTGTTACCTGAGGATGGTAATTACCTTGTGTTTTAATCCTGTGACCTATAAACTGTCAAGGCAGTTGGTTCAAAATTCAAGTGGCCATAGACTGGTCAATACTGTGTGAGAATAATCCTGTGGCTTGAGGATGGTCAATACTGTGTGTGAATAATCCTTTGGATAGTGAATGGTCATTACCATGTGCGAATAGTCCTCTGGCCTGTGAATTCTCAATACTGTAAGTGAATAAACCTGTGGCCTGAGAGTAGTCAATAAAATGTGGGAATAATCCAGTGGCCTAAGGATAGTCAATACTGTGTGTGAATAAGGCTGTGGCCTGTGAATGGTCAATACTGGGTGTTAATAATCTGTGGCCTGTGGACGGTCAATACTGTGTGTGAATAAGGCTGTGGTCTATGAATAGTCAATGCTGTTGTGAATAATCTTGTGGCCGGAGGCTGGTTAATACCGTGAATAATCCTGTGCCCTGAGGATATTCAATATTGTGTGTGAATAAACCTGTGGCCTGTGACAGTCAATGCTGTGTGTGAATTATCCTTGGACAGTGAATGGTCAATACCACGTGTCAATAATCCTCTGACCTGTGAATCGTCAATTCTGTGTGTGAATAACTCTTGGCCTGAGAATGGTTAATACTATGTGTGAGCAATCCTGTGGCCTGAGAATGGTCAGAACTATGTGCGATTAATCCTGTTGACTGGGGCTGTTCAATGCTCTGTGTCAATAATCCTGTGGTCTGTTTACGGTCTATGCTGTGTGTGAATAATACTGTGGACTGTGAATGGTGAATACTGTGTGTGAATAATCCTGTGGCGCGAGGGTGGTCAATATTATTTGTGAACAATCCTGTGGCCTGAGGATGGCCAAAACTGTGTGGGAATTATTCTGTGGCCTGAGGATGGTCAGTTGTGTGGGAATAATCCTTTGGAATGAGGAAGGTCAATACTGTGTGTGAATAATCCTGTGTGTGGTGAATGCTGAATACTGTGTGTGAATAACCCTTGGATGGTCATTACTATGCGTGAACAATCCTGTGACCTGAGGGTAGTGAGTACTGTCTGTGAATAATCCTGCAGCCTGAGGGTGATCAATACACTGTGTGAACAATCCTGTGGCCTAAGGGTAGTGAGTACTGTCTGTGAATAATCCTGCAGCCGGAGGATGATCAATACACTGTGTGAACAATCCTGTGGCCTGAGGGTAGTGAGTACTGTCTGTGAATAACCCTGCAGCCTGAGGGTGATCAATACACTGTGTGAACAATCCTGTGGCCTGAGAATGGTCAAAACTGTGTATGAATGAAACTGAGACCTGTAAATGGTCAAGACAGTGTGTTCATTAATCCTGTGGCCTAATGGTGGTCAATACTGTGTTTGAGTAATCCTGTGACCTGAGAATGTTTATTTTTTTTGAGTATCCCTGTGTACTGAGGATGGTCAATACTGTACGTAAATAATCCTGGGAACTATGAATGCTCAATACTGTGTGTGAATAATGCTGTGGCCTGATGATGGTCAATAATTTATGTGAGTAATTATGTTGTGTGAGGATGGTCAGTATATTGGGTGAGTAATCCTGTGGCCTGATGATGGTCAATACCTTGTGAAAATAATCCTGTGGCCTAAGGATGGTCAAAACTGTGTGTGAAAAATCCTGTGGCTTGAGGTAAATCAATATCGTATATGAATAATCCTGTGTCCTGATAATGATCAATACCGTGTGTGAATAATCCTGATACCTGAGGGTGGTCAATAATGTGTGTCACTAATCCTGTGGCCTGTGATTCGTCAATACTGTGTGTAAATAATCATGTGGCCTGTCTGTGGTCAATACTGTTGTGAATAATCTTGTGGCTGGAGGCTGGTTAATACAGTGTGTGAATAATCTTGTGGTCTGTTGATCATCAATACCATGAATAATCCTGTGCCCTGAGGATATTCAATATTGTCTGTGAATAAACCTGTGGCCTGTGATGGTCAATGCTGTGTGTGAATTATCCTTGGACAGTGAATGGTCAATATCATGTGTGAATAATCCTCTGGCCTGTGAATCGTCAATACTGTGTGTGAATAACCTTTGGCTGAGAATGATCAATACTGTGTGTGAACAATCCTGTGGCCTGAGGATGGTCAATACTGTGTGTGAATAATCCTGTGGCCTGTGAACTGTTAATACTGTTTGTTAGTAATAGTGTGGCCTGTGGATGGACTATACAAAGTGTTGAATAATCCTGTGCACTGTGAATGCTCAATACCGTGTGTGAACAATCCTGTGGCCTGAGGATGGTCAATACTGTGTGCGAATAATTCTGTGACCTGTGAACCGTCAATACTGTTTGTTAACAATTGTATGGCCTGTGGATGGACTATACAAAGTGTTGAATAATCCTGTGCACTGTAAATGCTCAATACTGGGATTCCCTCTGTTCAACTGAATCGTAGAACATTAACCTGGGAGCAGGAAATGAGAAAGCCACAACTTAATAACTGCTACATTTCGTTTCTCCAAAAAAAATGCAGTGTTTCGATCAGGGTCTCACCGTCTCAAGTGCTGATAGGAATGGGGAAATAAATGTTGGCTCTGCCACTGCTGAACAAATGAAAAAAAAACTTCTTGCGTTCCTCATCAGTTGCTACCTCTGCAGACCATGTCAATGTGATTCATAAAGCAGGGCAGCCAGATACCTCTGCTTTTCAGAGCCCAGCAAAATTTCATTTAACTTAAAGGATCAACATTGAATGTTCCTGGTAGACATCTCATTCTCCATTACATTGGTCAATATATTACTTAAAAACGTCCTCATCTCTACACACTCAATTTTAATACACTTAACATTCCATTCGCGGTTTAATTTCCAAACTATTTTCACCACGAACATACTCTTTTTTTTAAAATCGAAGACTAAGCTGAAATGATGCCTTTTGGAAATCCAAATATCGCTCTATCACTCTTTGCCCCTTATTTATTGTGTCCGTGTGAAAGACGTTAAACTTGAGACCTCTCGTTTTGAACTCCACCATTTTGGGTTAAAAGAAGACCTAGGCCAGTCACCTATCCACCCCACATCATGATTTTATAAACGTCTAGAAGTTTACACACCAGCCTGGAACACTGCTGGGAAAAGCCCCTGGTCAAACACTCTCTCCTGATAACTCAAGCCGTCTCGACACTGCAACATTCTTGTAAATCTTCTCTGCATTCTTTCAAGACTTACAACATCTTTCTTGTTGAAAGTGATCGGAAATTTCAGAATTAATCTAAGTGTTGCCTCACTAATTTTCTGTACAGCCATAACATGATATGTGAACTCCAAGAATCGATGTTCTGACTAATGAATGCAAGCGTGCCAAATGCTTTATTCACGAACTTTTCTACATGTGACACTGCTCTCGTAATCTTTGCATTATGTTATAAAGTCGTGCTTGTCTTCTTAATCACTATATTTTGCTGCCTTCACGAATCTGGAGACCCACATGCAAGGTAACAATGTTCCTTTGGATTTCCCAGTGCACTACCGTTCTTTGAGTGCTCCCATGACGTGTTCCTTACAAACTGCATTGCCTGATGTTTTTATTGTTATTTTCAGCTCCCACTATCTGCCCATTTGATAAATCCACCTCTGAAATCCTGGAACCTCAGACCTTCTTACTCACTGTTAACCACTTTGCCAACCTTCATATGCTCCTCAAACTTTCCTATCATTTCCCCCACATTATTTCTATATTGTTTCGTGGAATCACAAACATGAAGGTACACAGCATTGATCCTTGTGGTACACCACTGAATACCAACTCCACGTCACAGAAATAGCACCATCCTTTCTCCAACCACCCAAATAAGCTTGGATCGAACTTACCACTTGACTCTGAATCCCTTTTATTTTAACCCTGTTACCAGAAACCTGTGTGGGATCTTATCAAAGGCTTTCTAAAGTCCTCATAACATAAATCAACTTCACTACCCTCGTTTACACATCTTATCACTTCCTGAAAAAATACTTAATCTGATCTGTCAGGTATGACCGCCTCTGACAAAACCATGCTAACTCTCGCTGGTCAAACTTTGTCTGGAAAAGTTGCAATTAATTCTATCCTTAAGAGGCTCCTCCAACAGTTTCGTCTCACAGCTCTGTAATTCGCTGCGTTATATCTGCAAGCCTTATTGAAAACATGAATCACATCAGTAGTCCTGCAGTCGTCTAACTACTCCCAGGTGGCCAAAATGTAATGTAAACCAATGGTCAGAGCACGTGTAATGTTATCTCTTATCTCTCAAAGCAACTGAAGACGCAACTCCATCCAGAGCTGGGGATTTGCCCACTTTTAGCCTGTCAAAACCTCCAATACCGCCTCAGTCGCGATGTGAAACGGCTCAAAAAACCTCAGTCCATCGTCCTGCATTCTGTACCTATATATTACCAAACAAGTACTGTTACCCAGTTGCACATGTAAGGTGATTCCCTCAGTTATCCCATTTACTGATGCAAATGTACTATGACACTGAAGAGAGATACTTCAGGTAATATCAGTGGAAAACGCTGTTTCAGCCTTTGCGCCTATAAATCCTTTAGCTTTGATAACCAATGGCACATTTTCACAGTGAGCAAGGGTTTAGGTGTTATCTATCTGAAAAAGAAGTCACTGAATGCTTCTTCCTGCGGAAACTCCTGTCAGTTCAGGTTTGACATGAGGTTCTTTTTCTCACTCTCTGTTGTCCATCGAGTCCAAGATAGAACTGCGGTACATGCACATGATTGCTGTATTTCTAGACCTAAGACGTTGATGCCTATGACTCGAATTGCAATAGTATCAATCCACAAGCGAAGTTTTCAATAGGAACAGAGTACTGTCTTCGGTGCAGGGGATCATTGAGCATGGACAATCTCAGACAACACGGCACACGCACAACCTTTCTTCCTCGATCATTCACAGTATCAGAAGGTCTGAGACAGAGATGTGCGCCAAGGAACAGGGCAAAGCAGAAGGTGCTGGAACAGCTTAGCAGGTCTGGCAGCATCTGAGAAGAGAAATGAGAGCTAGCGTTTCGGGTCCAGTGACCCTTCCTCAGAGCTGATGGCACCAAGAAAGTGTTGGACGAAATTAAGAAGATTGGGTGGTGGGGTTCGGATAAGAAGTAAACAGTAGGTGGGTATAGAACTCAAAGGTAGAGAAGAAGAATTGGACAAACTCATCGATAACGATCGGGCTGAGGGGTGAATCGACTGTTTGTGACTAAACATAGATAGTGTGTAATGGCTAGATAGAATTCAGAACATGTTGAAATAGGCAGACATGAATTAGTGCAGTTACATGTGTGACTGTCTTCAGAATGACAATGAGCTTGGTAAGGAAGGAATGAGAGAGGAAATTCAAATATATTTTCAGCAGTTAACATCGTCTCTAGAGTTTCTCCATTCACATGTTAAGCCCGCCTTCAGGCCACCGCCCACTCCTCCACCGCCTGATCCAATGACTTTAATCAGTTCCCCAGCCATGCACACGAAAATTGAAGAACGTAGCAACAATGAAGCGAAGGTCGGTACGTTTTTTGTCCGTTGTCTTCCTCTGGGCAATAAACAACGTGAGTTTTATCTTCTCTCTTGATCATTGAAGGGATATGAAGGATCAGTGTTCAAGCTAACATCACAACAGCCAGTTGGCTTTTTTCCATTTAACAGCCGAGAGGGAGCAGACACAGCAAAGAATGCTGCATTCACCCAGTCTGGAGCTGCAGTTGCTGCACTGCACACTCACATGTGCTGTTATACACCCTCTGAAGCATCTCGGAAGCACGGAAGATCGTCAGTTTGGTTAAGTATTTAACTGCCCTTATCCAAAATTAAGATGGCTCCGAGCAATGATGCAAGGACAGACTGAATTTCGTTTTTAGGATTAACTTTAGTGAAGCAGGGTTTGGAGAACAAGTTCGTTTCTCTCGACTTAGAGAGGATGGAGTGGCCATTAAGGAATGTGAAATTAAGAACTTTACTGGTGAAGGAGAATTCTTCAAATTCGATTCAAAGTAACGGACGAATGAATGTTGTTGTGATAATCATTGTGTGCTGTGTGTCAATAACTTGGTTAAATGCTGACTGCCAGACTCTCATGATAACTAGTAACATCATCGCGGTGATTATCATGAAATTGCGAAAGGGGGGTACGAGAAACTGTCAACGGTATGAGCAGGTAGGGAACGCGTTTTGAGTTGTGTGAGACAAAGGCTCAGCTAGCATGTCTTTGACCTGGTAAGAACTTGCAACAAACAATGAGGGGCTGGAGGCAAGGGTACCGGGTCAACGAGGTGAAAAAACACATCATGATAAGCTAGGCAACAAGGGGAATACATAATTCCTAATGTAAAGCCAGTTAACAAGGTGTAAAAGCATTCAGTATGTTAAACAGTTAACAATATGAAAAGCATTCATTATGAGAAGCCTGTTAACAAGGTTAAGAACATTCGTTGCATAACGCTAGATGGCTTAATATTTACTGTTGATGCTTGCTGATTGTAACGGTAATCCAATCAACATAGTTGTTGTCCTATTTAGAACATAGAACAGTACGGCACAGAACAGGCCCTTCATCCCACGATGTTGTGCCGACCATTGATCAACATGTAAGGTAAACCTAATGTACGAACTCTCAAATTCCTGTAACCACATGCATGTTCAGCATTCTCTTAAATATCCCCAATAACCTCGCTTCCCCAACTGCTGCTGGCAACGCATTCCATGCTCTCATTACTCTCTGTGTAAAGAACCCGCCTCTGGCATCCTCTCTATACTTTCCGCCAAACAGCTTAAAACTATGACCCCTCGTGTTAACAATTTCTGCCCTGGGAAAAAGTCTCTGGCTATCAGTTCTATCTATGCCTCTCATTATCTTGTACACCTCAATTAGGCCCCCTCTCTTCCTTCTTTTTTCCACCGAACAAACTCCGACCTCAGTCAAACTCTCTTCGTAAGATAAGCCCTCCATTCCAGGCAGCATCCTGGTAAACTTCCTCTGAACCCTCTCCAAAGCATCCACATCTTGCCTATAATAGGGCGACCAGAAATGGACACAGTGTTCCAAATGCGGTCTAACCAAAGTTTTATAGAGCTGCAACCAAGATCTCATGGCTCTGAAACTCAATCGCCCTGTTAATGAAAGCCAAAACACTGTATGCTTTCTTAGCAACCCTGTCCACCTGGATGGCAATTTTAAGGGGTCTATGTACCTTCCCACCAAGATCCCGCTGTTCCTCCACACTACCAAGAATCATGTCTTTAATCCTGTACTCAACTTTCAAATTTGACCTTCCAAAATGCATCACTTCACATTTATCCAGGTTGAACTCCATCTGCCAACTCTCAGCCATCTCTGTATTCTGTCAATGTTATTCTGCAACATACAACAGCCCTCTATATTGTCAACGACACCTCCAACCTTTGTGTCGTCTGCAAACTTGCCAACACATCCTTCAATCACCTCATCCAAGTCATTAATAAAAATTACAAAGAGTAGAGGTCCGAGAACATAGCCCTATGGAACACCACTCAACACTGACTTCCAGGCAGAATACTTTCCTTCCACTACCACTCGCTGTCTTCTGTCGACCACCAATTCTGTGTCCAGGCACCTAAATCTCGCTGAATCCCATCCCTCCTGACCTTCTTAACGTGCCGACCATGTGGAAACTTATCAAATGCCTTACTGAATTCCATACACACTACATAGAGCGCTCGACCCTCATCAATGTGTCTCGTAACATCCTCAAAGAACCCAATTAGATTTGTGAGGCATGACCTGCCCCTCACAAAGCCATGCTGACTGCCTTTAATGAAGCCATGCTCTTCCAAATGGTCATAAATCCTATCCCTCAGAATCCTTTCTCACACCTTCCAGACGACAGACGTGAAACTGACTGGTCTGTAATTGGCGGGGATTTCCCTATTTCCTTTCTTGAAGAGAGGAATTACATTTGCCTCTCTCCAGTCCTCAGGTGCGACTCCGGTGGAGAGCGAGGATGCAAAGATCTTGGAAAGCGGCTAAGCAATCAGATTTCTCGTTTCCCAAAGCAGCCGAGGACAAATCTGGCCTGGCCCAGGCGACTTGTCAATCTTAATGCTTGTCAAAGTTTTCAGCGCATCAGCTGCCTCAATATATCTGTTCCAGCATGCTTACCTGCACCTCAATGGTTTCATTCACTACAAGGTCCTTTTCGTTTGTGAACTTGGAAGCAAAAAAACTCATCTAGGTCTTCCACTGCCTCCTCAGACTCTATACACAAGTCCTCTATGCTATCCCTGATCGGCCCTACTCTTTCTTTGATCATTTTCTTATTCCTCACATACGTGTAAAATGCCTTTGGATTATCCCTAATCCTTCCTGCCAAGCTTTTTTCTTGACCCCTCCTGGGTCTCCTCAATTTTTGAGCTCCGTCCTCGCCGACCTGTAATCCTCTAGAGCTGAGCAAGACCCTTGCTACCTCCACCTTATGTAAGTTCCATTCTTTCTTTTGGCGAGAAGCTCCTCCGCTCTCGTCATCCAACGTTCCTTTATCTTACCCATTCTTGCCTGTCTCAGAGGAACACATTTGTTCATTAGTTACAACAACTGTTCCTTAAACAGTCTCCACATGTCGATAGTGCCCTTTCCATGGAACAATTGCTACCAGTCTATGCTTCCCAACTCACGTTTGATAGCATTGTAGTTTCCGTTTCCCCAATTAAATACCCTCCCATTCCGCCTGATTCTCTCCTTCTTCGTAGCTATGTAGAATGTGAGGCAGTTGTGGTCACTATCACCAAAATGCTCTCCCCCCGTAAGATCTGACACCTGCTCCGGCTCATTGCCGAGCATCAAATACAAAATGGCCACTCCCCTCGTCGGCATGTCAACGTACTGAGTTAGGAAACCCTCCTGAACAAACCTTACAAAAACAGCTCCTTCCAATCTATCTGCTCGAAGGAGGATCCAATCAATATTGGGAAAGTTAAAGTCACCCATTACAACAACCCTACTACACTCACACTTTTCCAAAATCTGCTAACCTATGCGTTCTTCAATCTCCCTGATGTTATTGGGGGCCTGTAGTAATCCCCTAATGAGGTGACTGCTCCCTTACTGTTCTTAATTACCTCCATACTGACTCAGTAGGCAGACCCTCCTCGACAATGGTAACTTCTGTAGCTGTGATACCCTCTCTGGTTAGCAGTTCTGTACCCCCTCCCATTTTCCCCCCTCCCTATTCTTTTTAAATTTTCTAAACCCTGGACCATTCAGCTACCATTCTTGCCCCTGAGAAAACCACGTCTCTGTTATGGCCACAACATCATAGCACCAGGTACTGATCCATGCTCTGAGCTTATCACTTTAATTCCTGATACTCCTTGCATTAAAGCAAGCACACTTTAACCGATCCCTTGGTTCTTTCCCAGGAAATTCATTCACACGGGTTGCGCTATCTCTTGCTCTTGCCTCATCTCCATCAACTCTCACCACCGGTATAGAGCTCAAGTTCCCACCCCCTGCCATACTATTTTCAACTCTCCTGAACAACTCGAGCAAACCTTCCACCCAGGGCATTGGTCCCTTTCCAGTTCAGGTGCAACTCTTCCATCATGTACAGGTCCCACCTTACCCAGAAGGCATCCCAATTATCTACATATCTGAAGCCCTCCTTCCGACACCACCTGCGCAGCCACGTGTTAAGCTGCGCCCACTCCCTGTTCCTCACCTCGCCATCTCGTGACACCGGTAGTAAAACCGAGAACACTACTCTGTTCGTTCTGCTCTGCAGCTTCCACCCGAACTGCCTGAAATCACTTTTTATATCCTCGATCCTATTCCTGGCTATATCATTGGTGCCAATATGTAACAAGTTTTCTTGCTGTTTGCCCTCCCCTTTCAGAATCTTATACACCCGATCGGATACGTCCAGGAGTTTGACACAAGGGAGGCAACATACATTCCGGGAATCCAGATCCTGACCACAACATTTCCTGTCAATTTTCCCAATACAATTTGGAAGCAGCTCCTTGCTGTGGACCATATAACTACTGAATAATCTGTTGTTCAAGAGAAGACCGAAAACGCATCTGTGTGCACAAGGGCGATTGTTCTCTCAACCTCTGGGGCCCAGAATAAAATTGAAGGATGTGAAGCCATACTGTATTTCTGAGTGTTTGCTTCGAAGGATATGGGGATTAGGGAATCCAGACGACAATATGAAGCTGGAAATCAATGAGGTAAGATCGACATTAATATGACTGTTGATCATCTGTAATAATTCAGTCAGCAATTGGCCATGACCTTGCTGAAATCTCGTCTTAAAAAGAACACAGCATAGGAACAGGCCCTTCGACCCACCAAGCTTGCATTGACACATGATGCCTTTCGAAAGTTGCAAAAAGTTATCTATCTTTCCATTCACTCCTTACTCATCTATGTGTCAAGATAACTCTTAATTGTTGCTTCTGTATCTTCTCCTACAATCTCCTCTATCAGGGCATTTTCACGTTCTTTCTCGAATAGGAAACAAAATAGCTTCTCATATCTCCTTTAAACCTTCCCCTTTTTAACTAAAACTTATGGCTCAGGTAATTGATATGTCTACCCTGGCAAAAAGACTCTGAGAAGTTATTCTATCCACATCTCAACAAATTTTGTAAACATCTACCAGGTAGCCCCTGAGCCACTGATATCCAATTGAAAACAAACCAAGCTTGCTCAATTATTCCTCACACCTAATATCCTCCAAACCAGACAGCATCCCGGTAAACGTTTTCAAGCCATCTCCCACAAATCTAAATCCTTTTGTTGATCCTGTAACCAATCCTGTACACAATATTCCGAAGTGGCTGAAGTAAATTTGTATTCAGCTGCAACATGACATGCCAATTTTTGTACTCTGTTCTCTGATTGATGTGCGCAAGCATGTGATAGGCCTTCTTGATCACACTGTTCACACTGTTAACACTGGTTAACCCAGTTTCAGAGAACTATAGCTTGCATGCCTCAATCCCTTCGGATTTTGAAGCAACTTAGAGTTATTCCATTTATTGTATATTTCTCTTCTGCAGCAGACCTTCGACAATGCATTACCTCGCAATTGTCCAGATTAAATTACATATGCATTCTCTCCATGCAAGTCTCCAGCCTACCAATATCTTGCTGTAACTCTGCCAGTCATACCGACGATCCACAACTCTCCAAATCTATCCACAGATCTCCAGGATCTCCAAACACCCTTTCAATATTCTTCCGTCTTCGATGACCAAGCAGATCTGTATCCATCTTACCGACTGACAACTGTTATTATTTGAGTTCACCTTCTGTATAAATCTGCCAATATGAACCATATAAAAGGCCTTGCTATGTTTAATATGGCCAACATCCATTTCCATGCCCTCATCAATTACCTTTTCTGACTTTTTCAAAATAATGCATCAAACGTATGAGACACAATCTTCCCCACACAATGCCATGTTGACTTTCGCTAATAAGTCCATATTTTTTTCCAAATGTGAGTCAGTACATTTTCTAAGAATCTCCAATAACTTCCCTTTCACTGACGTAAGGCTTTTTGGGTTTTTTTTCTTTGGAAATTTCTTGCATTAACACTATTGGCCTTCTTCAACTAAGGAAACAGTATGAGCCTTTCTCCAGTTCTCTGGAACCTCTCTTGTGACTGACGACCATACATACAACGATTGTGCATAAGACCCCAGTAATTTATTCTCTCACTTCCCTCAGTATTCTGGGATTGAACCCATTATATCCTGGAGATTTATCTACATTAATGCTTTTTTGAAACGTCCAGCACACCCTCCTGTTTTTTAATGTCGAAAAGCTCTGGAATGCGTACATATCTTTTTCATGACTGACCATGCACCATGTCGTTAATCTTTTTTCAATGCAGATGCAAGGAATTCGTAAAGGACTTCACACACTTCCTCCAGCTACATGCAATACCTCCCTCCTGTGTCGTTGAGTCGAATGCATTATCCCTGGCTACCCTCTTAATCCTAATTATCTGATTTTGGATTTTCCTTAATCCTGTTTGCCAAAGACGTATCACGTTGTCTTTTAGCCCTTCTAACTACTTGTTATGCTTGTGCTGTGTATTTATTTTAAATGTTTTTTGAGGCCTTCAACTGTCGGTTTCTATAACTTTTAGATGTACTTCCTTGCTGTTTTTGACTGAGCTCATAATTTATCTTGTCATCAGGGATTTCCAAATATTGAGATTGTTACCACCCTATCTCTATGACAAGATCTTATATTCATAAATGCAGTAACATCAAGAAATGTTGTGGGTTGTCAAACAATTCTCCCTGATTCCTCACATCGCCCACATTGGTGAAGTACCTTTCAGGTTGAATTCAAATTCAGAATCAGATACAAATTGAAAGTTTGTGATAAGATTTGTAGCTCGCCGAGCTGGGAATTTGTGTTGCAGATGATTCGTCCCCTGTCTAGGTGACATCCTCAGTGCTTGGGAGCCTCCTTTGAAGCACTTCTGTGTTGTTTCCTCTGGCCTTTCTAGTGGTTTTTCTCTGCCGCTTCCGGTTGTCAGTTCCAGCTGTCCACTGCAGTGGACGGTATATTGGGTCCAGGTCGATGTGTTTGTTGATAGAATCTGTGGATGACTGCCATTCCTCTAGGAATTCCCTGGCTGTTCTCGATTTGGCTTGTCCTATAATAGTAGTGGTGTCCCAGTCGAACTCATGTTGCCTGTCATCTGCGTGTGTGGCGACTAAGGATGGCTGGTTGTGTCGTTTAGTGGCTAGTTGGTGTTCATGTATACGGGTCGTTAGCTGTCTTCCTGTTTGTCCTATGTAGTGTTTTGTGCAGTCCTTGCATGGGAATTTGTACACTACGTTGGTTTTGCTCATGTTGGGTATCAGAAACCTTGGCCTGGTGAGTTGTTGTCTGAGACTGGCTGTTGGTTTGTGTGCTGTTATGAGTCCTAGTGGTCGTAGTAATCTGGTTGAGAGTTCAGAAATGTTCTTGATGTAGGGTAACGTGGCTCGTCCTTTGGGTTGTGGCATGTCCTCATTCCGTTGTCTTTCTCTTAGGCATCTATTGATGAAATTGCGGGGGTATCCGTTTTTGACGAATACATTGTAGCGGTGTTCTTCTTCCTCTTTTTGCAGTTCTGGTGTGCTGCAGTTTGCTGTGGCCCTTTTGAACAGTGTCTTGATGCAACGTTCTTTGTGTGTGTTGGGGTGGTTGCTTTCGTAGTTCAGGACTTGGTCTGTGTGTTTGGCTTTCCTGTATAGCTTTGTAGTAAATTCTCCGTTAGGTGTTCTCTGTACCATCACGTCTAGGAATGGGAGTTGGTTGTCCTTTTCTTCCTCTCACGTGAATCTGATTCCTGTGAGTGTGGCTTTGATGATCTGGTTTGTGTTTTCTATTTCTGTGTTTTTAATTATTACAAAGGTGTCATCCACATATCTGACCCAGAGTTTGGGTTGAATTTGCGGTAAGACTGTTTGTTCTAATCTTTGCATTACAGCATCCGGTATGAGTCTCCTGATGGGTGAGCCCATGGGTGTGCCGTTGATTTGCTCATATATTTGGTTGTTGAATGTGACGTGTGTTGTGAGGCACAGGACCAGTAGTTTGAGTATGCAGTCTTTGTTGATAGGTTCCCCGTCTTGTTGTCTGTTCTGTATGTCCAGCAGGTTGGCTTTTGTTTCTCTGGCTAGGGTTTTGTCGGTAGATGTGAACGGTGCCGTTACATCGAATGAGACCATGGCGTTTTCCTTGTCTATGTGTATATTTCTGATGATGTCCAAGAATACCTGTGTTAACTGTATAGAGTGTCTGGATCCGCTGATCAGGTGTTTCAGTTTCTGTAGTTGTTCTTTAGCCAGTTTGCGTGAAGGTGTCCCTGGTAGCGATACGATGGGTCTGAGTGGGATGTCTGGTTTGTGCACTTTCGGTAGTGCATAGAATCTGGGGGTGGTGTTGCTTTCAGGTTTCGTTCTCTGTAGGTCAAACCTGGTAATCTGACCGTTTTTTGCAGGTTCCTCAGTGTGTTGTTTAACCTATTGGTGAGCTGTGGGGTGGGGTCAAACCCTACCATTTGGTAGGTGTTGGTATCTGCAAGTAGTTGTTGCGCTTTCTGGAGGTACTCTGCTTTGTCCAGGATCACCTCATTCTGCCTTTGTTCGCTGGTAGTATGATTATGTTCTTATCATTTCTTAGTGTTTTTAGTGCTTCCCTCTCCTTGGTGTTGAAGCTGTGTGTTTGTCTTTCCCTTGTTATCAGGGGTACGATACTTTGTTTCACTGTTTGTTGTGTCGCTTCTGTCAGTCCATTGATTCTGAGTGTGCATTCTAGTGCTGCTAGGAAGTCTGTTGTCTTGGCGTCCCTGTGGATATAGTTGAGTCCCTTGGCCAGTATTGTTCCTTCCGTCTCTTTGAGCTGTCTGTCGGAGAAGTTTCTAACCCAGTTATGTGTTGTGGTGTCCTCTCTGTGTGTGAGTTTGGCCATCTTTTTTTATTTTAGTGCCGTTTTTTGCGGTGTGTGGTCCTGTTCTGTCCTATGGTGACGGCCTGTTCTACAATCCGGGTCAATTCCTGATTGGTGATTTTTGAAATTGACGATTTTTGGCGCGCAATTTCTTGTCTGTATTTGTATAGTCTGTTGTGTGCATCTGTAATCATTACCTGGATCATCCTGAATCCGTTCTGTCTATCTGTGTCTCTGGCGTGTGGGTTGTTGACTGGTGATCTGTACCTGACACATGGTGGAAGGATTCAATACTTTCAGCATTCGTGCAGGAATCGGAGTTGTTCGTATGTGGCGCTAAGGCGGCTGGCACAGGATTCCCCTTTCCTGGTTTGTCTTAGCGTCTCTCGTCTGTAGGTGTTCAAGGTTTGTGAGAAGATTTGTAGCTCGGGTGCTCGTTGTTGTGGTGCTGTTCGCCTAGCTGGGAATTTGTGTTGCAGACATTTCGTGCCCTCTCTAGGTGACATCCTCAGTGCTTCGGTGCCTCCTGTGAAGAGCTTCTGTGTTGTTTCCTCCGGCGTTTCTAGTGGTTTGTCTCTGCCGCTTCCTGTTGTCATTTCCAGCTGTCCGCTGCAGTGGCCGGTATATTGGGTCCAGGTCGATGAGTTTGTTTATAGAATCTGTGGATGAGGGCCATGCCTCTAGTAATTACCTGGCTGTTCTCTGTTTGGCTTGTCCTATAATAGTAGTGTTGTCCCAGTCGAACTCATGTTCCCTGTCATCTACAAACTTTTTACAACCACACACCTGCTGGCAAGTGGTTTCTCCTGTTTGCTGATTATGATTCTTACATATTTTCGTTCACTGCATTTAAAAGAAATTTGCTAAAAATTGCTTGACGTTTCTTGCCAGCATCATTTCATACGCACTATTTGCTCTTTAATTTTTTGGGGGGATCTCACCCCTTCACATTCCACATTCCACACAATTTTCTGTAGTTTTGAGTTCCCACAATGTGATGCAAGCTCTCGTGTTCTGTCTGTGCTTTTCTAGACTTCCAGAGAGGTCTGGATATAATCGCCTGACCATTCCTACTGTTTGAGCACATATTTTCTTGAAAACATTGTGCTACTCCGTCAGAATACCTGCTACTTCTCTGATCCTGATTTATCGTCGCGATATTGTTTCCTGTTCACTTGAATGGAATCTCATCCAAGCTTCATAAAATGAGATTTGGACATGTTAAAATCTAATTCTTAGTCTAGCTTTTTTTTACAATACTTACGTTAGAATCAAACGCATGATAATCACTATTCCGTAAATGCTGCCCTTTATCTCCCAGATGACAGTGATAATGAGTGTGGATGGTGCCCTCTAAGGACTGTTATGGCACTCACACCTGCGGATAATTGTTGTTGGTGGAGGGAGGGAATGATTGTTGATGAGGACCATTCAATTGGCTGCGTAGTCTTTAATCTTGTCAAAGAGTTTGAGTGCTATTGGAGCCAAAGTCATTCAGACAAGTGGAGATTATTCCATCATATTCCTGACTTGAACCTCGAAGATGGCGGCCACGGTTTGGCCAAACAGGAGAAAATTTACTTACGTCGAGAGTGTGGTGATAGAAAAGCACAGCAGGTCAGTCAGCATCCGAGGAGCAGAAGAATCGGCGCGTCGGGCATAAACACCTCTTGATGGTCTTGGATGAACCTGAGAATGTTAGTGCCAATGGATTCAGCAAAAGTACTGTCTTTGGAATTTGAATCGTGATGACGATATGGTGTATGAAGTTTATTGTCTGACATTTGTGTGGCACTAATATTACTTGTCAAAAGTCAGCCCAAACCTGATTTTGTCCAGATCTTGCTGCGTTTGGACTGAGTTTGTGATCTGAGGAGTTGAGAATCATCAACTCACGAGCAAACCTCATTACATCTGACCATATTAGGGAGTGAGCTTGCAGATAACTGGTTTTCCAAAGTACCTGTTGCCTTAGTTCTTCTAGATGACAGTGGGTTTAGAAGGTGTTATCTAATAAGCCTTAATGCAGTGAATCTTGTCGATGTTTGACACTGCTACTACTGAGCATCAAAGGCGCAGGGGAAAGATGGTGACAGCAATTAATTGGACTTGTTTTGTCCTGGGTTATTCCTGAGATGCAATCTCTCACAGGTTTTAGAGAGTCAGTAGGCCTCTGAAATTCTCTCCAAGATGGTATTATTTATGTGCCTGTGCAAGGACAATTTCTCGGCAATGATAGCAATGAAACTGAACGACTAATGGTTTGGTTCTTTATTGACGTATTTGTCTAATATTTGTGCGGCATGAACATGACTTACTCTTTATCAGACTAAGCCTGGAGGTTTTGAAAGTATTGTTGCATTTGAATAATTTTGCTCATGATAATTATTTTCAGGAGTGTACCTCCGCCAGTTTGCCATAAGATATAACTTGACTTTGGCTCATATTGTCACTCACAATTACATGGTCCCTTCATATTAAGTACAATTACTCTCAATGTCCCTTTGCAATTCAACTCTTTCGAACTGAACTTGCAATGTGGTCAGGCGCTGTATGAGCCTGACGGGACACTGCCTGAATGACCCTGAGCAGCTTATTGCTGATTGATCACATTATTGCTGACACTTTCTTCGCATTTAAATTGCAGAACGAAAAGGATGGGTCAGTGTCTGCCTGCAATCCAAGTATCCTGGTTTTTGTTTAGAGGTCATACCTAGGCAGTGTATCATATTTTTAGTAACTGTCAGTATTCCTGCTGGAATTAAACTGCTTGGCTGGAGATGTGACAATCTCCGGACTTAAATCACAGTTTGCAGTGTCTCCAGCCATTTCTTGACAATGTGTGGAATGAATCGAATGTCTGAAGTTTGTCGCCTATTTGAAGGGGACGAAATGGATCAGCTGTTCTGCCTTTCGGGCTGAAGATTGTTCCAAATGCAGCAACATTAAATTTCCCTGATGTAACTGGGGATGTCATTGTTGGAGAGCAGCCTGCTCCTCCAATTCTCTCTATTATTCTCCAAGATCTTTGAAAACTACATGTGGCAGGACCACAGAGATGGATCTGAACCATTGATTGCGGGATCATAAATGGAACATAGAACATAGAAAAGTACAGCACAGAACCGGCCCGTTGGCTCCACGATGTTGTGCCGATATTTTAACCGAATGTGAAATATAGTAACTTAACCTACACACCTCTCAACTCACTGCTATCCATGTGCATGTCTAGCAGTCGGTTAAATATCCCCAATGACTCTGCTTCCACCACCACAGCTGGCAAAGCATTCCATGCATTCACTACTCAATGCGTAAAGAACCTACCTCTGACGTCTGCTTTATACTATCCTACTAATATCTTCAAAAAATCATGGAACATAGAACAAAAAAAGCTATTATCTCTGGTTTGTTACCCTTGCCACATGAAAGCGATGCGAGGTTGAACACGTGGCTCGAGGGATACTGCATGAGGGAGTGTTTCAAGTCTCTGCATAATTGGGGCTCATTCTTGGCAACTTGGGTCCTGGACGGTCTTCAACTCAACCAGAGGGGTACTAATACCCTGGGTTCGAAATTTGCTAGTGTTATTTAGGTGGGTTGAAACTAGCTCATCAGAGGGATGGGAACCTGTGGTGTAGTTTAACTGCATAGGAGGCTGAGTGTTGGGAGGGCATGGACAGGATTTCACAGTCACAAGAGTGTGCTGGCAGCTCGTAAGCTGGTTTGACGTGTGTCTAATTCAGCGCTGGGAATGTCCAGAATAAGGTAGCAGAGCTTACAGCATGGACAGATACCTGGGACTTTGATGTTGTGGCCAATTCGGAGGCATGGAGAGAGCAGGTTGCTGGTTCCAGATATTAAATCTTTCATGAAGTTCACGGAAGGTGTTACAATGGGGGAGAGGTGGCTTTGTTCGTGAAGTACATTCTAACGATGGCAGAATTAACTTTTGACGTGAACTCGTCTGCTGAGGTGAGATACGCTGAAGTTAGAGACAGGCGAGTTCACACTGCTGGGAGTTTTTCCTAAGCCTCCACAAAGTTCCAGGGATGTGGAAGAGAGGATTAGCAAAACGATTCTGCGTAGGAGTGGGAGGAACTGAGTTGTCATTATTGGGGCTTTACGTTCCCAAGATACACTGGAAATGGAATAAATCTAGGACGTCGGACGGTTCTGTTTTGGAACACTGAGTGCAGGCGGGTTGCTTGATGCAGTGTGTCAAAGGGCCGACAAGAGGGCTGGGCGCAGTCTTGATTTGGTGCTTGGTAATAAACGAGGCCAGGTGTTTCATTTAGTGGAGGCGAACACTTTGGTTTGAGTTACAATCATTCAGTTATGTTTAGTTTCGCGATTGAAAGGGAGAGGGACATGACACAGGGCAGGGGTTATAGATGGGCAAGGGTAATATTAAAATGATTAGGCAAGACTTAGGAGGTCTAGAATGCGGTAGAAAAATGCAGAATGGGGACAATCGAAAAGTGGAGCTGGTTGAAGGAAGGGATATTGCGTGCTCTTCATAAGTATGTCCCTGTCAGACAGGGAGGAAGTGACAGTGTAAGGGAACCGTGGTTTACTGAAGAAATTGTATCTCTTGTTTCATATACATGAACATCAACTAGCCACGAAACGACACAACCAGCTATCCTTTGTAGCCACACACGCAGATAACAAGCAACATGAATTCGACTGGGACAACACTACTATCATAGGGCAAGCCAGACAGAGAACAGCCAGGGAATTCCTAGAGGCATGGCATTCATCCACAAACTCCATCAACAAACACATCGACCTGTACCCAATATACCAACCACTACAGCGGACAGCTGAAACTGACAACTGGAAGCGGCAGGGACAGACCACTATAAACACCGGAGGAAACATCAAAGAAGCGCTTCGCAGGAGGCTCCCAAGCACTGATGATGTCGTCTAGCCAGGGGATGAAACGTTTGCAACAAAAACTTCCAGCTCGTCGAACAGAACCACAACAAACCTTTCATAAGCTTCAACATGGCAGACTGATGGAGAAAATGCAGAGGCATGGGATTAAGACTGATTTAGCATCTGGATTTGAAACTGACTTTCTGTAAGAAGGCAGCGAGTGCTGGTTGATGGAAAATATTCGGACTGTAGTCCGGTTACTGGGGTATGACAGAAGGATCTCGATATGGACCACGGCTGTTTGTTATTTTTATAAGTGACTTGGACGCAGGCATCAGTGGATGGCTTAGTAAGATTGCAGATGACACTAAAGTCGGCGGAATGGTGGACAGTGTGGAAGAATGTTGCAGATTTCAGAGGGACCTGGATAAACTACAGCATTGGGCTGAGACGTGGCAAATGGGGATCATTGCAGATAAATGTGAGGTGATTCACTTTGGGAAGAATAACAGGAAGGCAGAATACTGTGTCAATGGCAAGTTTCTCAGTAGTGTTGATGTACGGAGGGGTCTTGTTTTCCATGTACATAGATCACTGAAATTTGCCACCATTGTTGATAGTACTGTTAAGAAAGCATACGGTGTGTTAGGTTTTATTGGTCGATGGATTGAGTTCTGACGTCGTGATGTCTTGCTGCAACTGTACACTTGTAATATTGTGTACAGTTCTGGTCTCCCCGTTACAGGAAAGGTGTGGAAGCATTGGAAAAGTTGAACAGGAGATTTACCAGGATGTTGCCTGGACTGGAGCAAAGATCTTGGCCAAAAAAATGACCATCTGAAGTATACGAGCTGCAGCGTTCACAGTCAATATTTTGAAAGTTGGAATCACCCATAACAGCTCACCAGAATAATGAAGACAGATTCATGTTAATGACACCATGTCGTCACAACTGATTAGGAAGAAAAGAGGAAACAAGAACAGAAATTGATGGACGAACTCAACAAGTCTGTCATCTTTTGTGGAGAATAACCAGAGCAAACAAATCACATCAAGTTACCTTTTCTCAGAACTGGAGTTAGGGTCGCTAAATCAACAGTTTTGGTTTCGTGTTTTGAAGTCCAACATCCATTGTTCAGCTTTTTTTTTCTACGGTTGGAAGACGAGTCTATGAGCAGTACTTGCACCTACTGTCCACCTCCCTTCATGTTTGTGTCCGTGGTGTCAGAGAACAGCTGTAGGAAACTCCACTGGGGCAGGATTGAAATGAAGAGGCAAAACGCTCCAAGTCAGTACGATTGAGCTTCCCAGGAAGTGGGTTTGGTACAAAGGCAGCTTTAAGGCAGCTCAGTGAACGACAGTTTGACTACTATGTACTGAGGGATGAATGGAGTCATTTAAATATTATAACAGCACGTCTTGGTTATGGTCTGAAAGTCCTTATGAATTCACCTGGAATTCAAGCATTCTGTGAGAACCAAATAATAGTTGAACAAAGACCCTAACGCTGGTGGTTCACCTGTGATATTCAGCCTCATCTTCAAGGGTTGAATTCATCTCGCGTCAATCCTCCAGCTGGATTGTATTTTTCACACCAACGCATCACCTGATACGGTGGAAATAAACTAATGAAAACTAATGTTATCACACATTCACTCAGGGTGAAGTAAATAGAAACAAATAGATAGATTCATTCTGAAATTTAATTTACAAATATAAGACATAGAGTGATGACTGTCTCGTGCATTTTCTTATAGCAAACACATTTTTTTGTTTTCCTTTTTACTTTTGAGCAGACATTTAACACATTGATTTTAGAGAGGAAGAGAGCAGTGGAGTAAGTCATTGTTGTTTCTTTAATTATGGCCGTACAATGCTACTTTGCTGCAGGTCTTCCTCGTGTCTGTATCCTGTTCACTGGCTGAGAACCGATTCTTTGTTGTGGAACGATTATTTACACAGTCAGTTATACCAGCTGCAGTACTCCAGCTTTCTACTGACTGTTCTCATTGCTATAACCGTTTTGTGTACTACTTCCTTCAGTCTCTTTCCCCTCAAATTTGTTCCTTGCTCGATTGAAAAATGAATGTTATCCTGTCGCTCGTCCACCTTTTATTTTCATTTCACTTCCTCAAATGGTTTCCTCGTTCTATTATTCAGCTGCATTTGATCTTGATGCTCAGTCATTACATTTAATAATGATTTGAATAATTTGTACAATCGGATATTTCACAGAGTACTTTATATGGTCTCTGAAGTCTTTCTGTGTCACCACATAAACAAAGGCGTTAGTGCAACAACTTAAGTTCCGCAGCATATATGCTACTTGTTCAACGAGATCAAAAACACACTCATCCAAGTGATAAGACACTTGAAAGCAATACAAAATATATATCAACCAGAGAAGAATGAAGCTTCCAGACACAGCAAACAGGAAAGTCACAGATTTCTTTCTGTTCTCTACCTCTGGTCATTCTCTAACTTTCTGTGACTGTGCAGTCCCTTACGCACTTTAATTGCCTGAAACATAAATCTAACTGTCAGAATGTTGAGCAGGACAATAAAAGCGAATGGGAAGATTGTTGTTAAAAACTTCCCAAAGTATCTAAAACTAACCCATTGAGGGTTAGTTTTGGTAGAACAGAACCATGGAATGTTGTTGATGACTTCATGAGCCTCAAAACGAAAGTAAATAGGAATATTTTTTAAATTGAAGAAAATGCGTATTGTGGCGACAACTCTTATCGCAGTTGTCTCTGTGCAATATTTAGTTTTCATTTCATGAAAACAAATTGCAAGAAAACAATCAAATGAAAATGCGACAGTGAACCAGACAGAACAGCCCATTCATAAGCGGTTCAGGGCAAAGATAAGACTGCAAACAGGTGTGATGTCCAGGAAAGAAATTGGATAATAATAGTAGCTAAACCGATCGAGTATTAGATCGTAGATAATGAACAGGATATCTGATACTGCCATGGCCACCAGATAGCGTAAGGTGCATTTAGAAAGATCACACTTGCCATTAGATAGGAATACAATCGCTGCTAGATTAACTGCAAGAGAGAAACAAATAAAAGAAACCTGAAGTTACTGATAAAACGTTGTCTATGCCTGAAATGTATTGATGAATTTCAACAAAAACATTATCTCTGTTCTTGTTAGCCCAAGTTCAAAGAATCTGAACCACAAAAGCAAACCATCACGAAATGAAAGATTTGCACTTAAAGTAAAAAACAATAAGGGAGACCATCAGCAGCAGATTAGTCCCAGACACACAGCCATTACTCGATGTTTTATTGCAGTAAGCAGCAACAAATTTCATCTAGTTTATACATAACTTTGTTGGTTAAGGACTACTGTGTGGGATAGCTGACGCCATGAAATTGATAAGATCTGAGAAACAAGTACTCACTTATCGAAATACAGCCTTTTTCTTCCATACACGGGACTCTCACTATAACATCAAGCAACAGAGTATTCAGAGATACTGTTTTTATCCGATTTGGAGGTGGTTATTATTTTAAAATAGCTCGTGAAATGTGATCTTTGATCGCTATAGTGATTGTTCAGTTCTATTCGCCTAAATGACAGTAAAGGACGACGATCATTGTGAATATTTGCGAGGTCCTGTCAAAACAGACTTGATGCGTTGCTGCTTTGCATCTTGTAGTTAGCGTTCATCACTTGTCATATGTGGCATTGGTGAAGGGAGTGAATATGTTGCAAGTCGAATTTCTTCAGTGTTATTGGAGGTACAGTTGTCCAGGCAAATGGATGGATTTCCATTCTGCCCGTGAGCCACACTATTTGAACATTGGAACTAAATTGTACAGACAGGCAGAATTTCTAGTACTGATGAAACAGTACATTTTTCTCTCAATGTTTGTGTCAGGTTTTATGATGCACAGGCATTCGGAGATGGCAATTTCACAGCAAGGCACTGGGAAACTGGCTGATTGCAACAATTTCTAATGGCCCTGGCCTGACCCCGTCAGGTATGAGTGTTATATGTCAATTATCAGTACAAGCCAGATGCCTTCTTACAGTGGATGAACACACACTTTTTCAATATCTCAGGTGACGTAAATAGTGCTGAACAATAGCTAGCAGGGTTTTTGACTTTGGAACTGATGCTGGAAGGAATGGCATTGATGGGATGTCTGCAGATTTTGTGTCCAATTTTATGATTCTGAAGATCTGCTGCACAGATGCATGATAACAGTGGTGATTCATCTATTACAGCTCGAATCACCTTCAGTATGAAACCGTAGAGTGTAATAATGTCATTGAGTCTGTTTTACATGGACTCATTATTCTGAAAAATGTATTCACAATTTACATGTTTAAGATCAAACTATTTATTTTAGTGATTAGAAATTAATTTTAAAATACTTACATCTTATTAAGTTAAAGATAATCAACGCTGTTGTTAATGCAAATGGAACAATTCTGAGTGTGTCACGCTCAGAGTTAACTTAGTGTTTAACACTCAGTGTTTTTTAGATTCGAGCATGCATTACTAAATAAAGTGTGTGATAACATTTGCAAACCCGCGTCAAGTCAGCCTGCTTCTCATTGTCGCATTACATGAAGTGAAAAGATCCAAATTCTGGAAATAAAATTCGTAAGCTCTGTTAGTGATGTGAAATGCACACATCGGGGTGGAATCAAAACGCTTTGATAACGTAAAGTAACTCATTCACGATGCTCTATATTAAATGTAACATGCCCGAATACAAATGTATATCTGTATCCCCTGAAAGTCCCTCATAATAAATTAAACAACGTCCTCGATTAGGGCATAAAACATGATAATTTTTTGTGATTAAAAATATGAAAATCATAGTTCCACAAATGAGACAGATCACGCTAGAGTAATTAATATGGAATATTCATTACAGCTTCGATCTCTCTGTCATGACAGAGTCTTGTATGTTATGGTAAAGCACTTTGGGAATTGTCTGTTTGCTGCACTGATATTTCTGTCTGATGGTCTCCAATTCAATCATTAATCATAATGATAATATTGCAGGCGCTGAAGCGCGATATGTTACGAAAAAGTCATCTTTATTCATCTTGCTATTTGTATTTTTAATATTCTTATTATATATTTTGTTAAAACTGATTGATGTACATTCCTGATAAAAACGGTTTCATTACAAGGAGAACACGCATGAGATAGCGAAGAGTGACAATCACTGGAAAATTTACTCTGGGAATGTTATGACTTACTGTTTCATAGCTGTTAATCAAAGTCTCATCAGTCATCAAATCTCGATACTTCTAGCTCCATATCGATTTTTATCCATCGAAATTATAGACTACAGTCACCATATGTCACAGTGTGTACTAAACGTGCTCTACGATTAATCAGTACGAAATATATTATTTGGGCATACATAATGTGGCTACGGCACGTTTCATTCAATTTGTATAAATGTTCTGCTGTTTTCTGCTCACAAGGAATTTCATATTTTTTGATTTCGAATGGTACATCCTACTTTGTAAACTTAGGATGAAGCGAATTCAATTAATTGTGAAGATCTTCCACATTGCTGTCCATTGTACCCCTAAACGTCAACGTCAGCTCATTATTGTATAGAACAGAAATAAAGAATCCAACATATACGTATCATGGCATGATTCTTGGCATGTAATTGACCTAGTTACAGTTGCGGCTGAAGACTCCTTTTCATTTTGCTGCACACAAGCAGTTAACTTCTTTGGTCAGAAATACCCCCAAATACGTATGGCCACTGGTTAAGTTGTCCATCTACACATTCTACCCGCACTGATTGGCAAACTTAGGAAACCATAATAGATTGTAAATGGCCTTAGCCATTCGGCCATGACTACTTTCTATGCTTATAGCTGTCGTGCTGCCAGTTTATTTGGCTCCGTGGCTACGTGCTCAATGTTAAAAACTGAACAAGGTGAAACGAAATTTCATCAAATTCAATCATTTTTGCAAAGAGTTAGTTTCATTCTCTCCCTCGAGACCTAAAACGCTGCTATATCTCCCTACTTACGAGATCGTACTTCCAAAGTGTTATCGAGAGATTTAAATGAATCAATATACTTTGGATACTATGGTTATGAATCATAAACAGGAATTGGTGTTTGAATTCAACACCTATGAATGAATTTGTCATTTCTACGTAAGGGTAAATACAGTGAAAACCTTCAATTTCTGCCATGCTGTGGCGCCATATTGAAAAAAAACTTGAAAATAAAAGAAAATAGATATATTAGTTGCAAGAGAGCCCATATTTGTTCTTGGATGGCTGTATCTGTGGGGAAAGAAACAGAGTTAACGTATCGAATCAAGCGACCCTGGTTTCGATCTTCAGCATCGTTGTCTAATTTTTCTGCAGGACATGCGCCGACACGAGTGGTGCAACGGGCACTCGCTTCAAGCAAGGGAACAGCTGGGAAGAAAGTCCATGTGCAGTCGCCCTGAAAGCGCTCTGATGCTCAAAAGTGTTATTAAATCATCACCGAATGACTCAGCCAGAAAGGGCAGAAATGACACTTTGGTGCATGTCGTCCCTTCTGACCAGATATCCCAACCCAACCTAGTTTCATTTGCGAACATTTGCCTCATTTCTCTCGAAACCATTTGTATTCTTATCCCATCCAGATGTCTTACCAATTTTATAATTTTACCTGCCTTCACCAATTCTTCTGTTACCTGATTGCAAACTTGCATCATAAACTGGGTGATCAAGTTACCCCTCAGATCGTTTTTTTTTAGATCTTTCCCGTCTCATATTAAAACTACATCCTCTAGTTTTTGACTCCTCCACCTTCGAAAAAGATCTTGGTTACTCACCATGTCCATGGCCCTCCTGATGTTATAATCCTCTATTCTCTGATATTCCAGAGTAAAAAAAAAACTCATTCTATTGAGCTTTTCCCCGTTGCTCAAAGGCTCTCGTCCTTGCAACACCCTTGTAGATATGTTATGCATCCTTCCAAACTTAACAACATCCCAGTTGTAGAGGAGCATTCAATTTTTTATGCAATGTTCCAAAAGTGATCAATGTCTTGTGAGACCACGAGATCAAATCTCAACTGCTACGTGAAATGTTCGGGCAATTTAGCATGGAGAATTCACCTAATTGGACATCTTTTGGACTGGAGGAGGAAACCGGAGCAACCAGAGAAAACACACGCAGACAGGGGGAGAATGCGCAATCTCCGCACAGACATTTGCTCAAGGCGGGAAGGGAATCCAGGTCTCTGGTGCTGTGAGGCAGCAGTGCCAACCACTGTTCCACCGTGCCACGCGGTTAACCTTTCTGAACTAGTCTTACTAACAGGTTTGTTATGCAGAACCTTGTCAAACTCTTTCATGAGTTCTAAATTTAAACGTCTAACTCTGTGACTTGCTGAATCTTCTTTGGCTTACTTAAAAAAAAACTTCAATCGGGCGAGTGAAACACGATTTCCCATGCACAATGACATGTGAACGCTAACTAATCAGTCATTGACTCTCGAAATACGTGTATATTTTGTCCCTCGGAATCTCCAACTGTACGTGACTTACATAAGGCGCAATCACCAATAGTTCTATGGCTTTTACTTCCAGCCTTCCTTAAACAATGGAAACACATGACACAAACTCCATGCTTTTGACACTTCATACGTGGTTGTCCAGAACACAAATATTTTGGCAAGGGGCCCAGCAATTTCTCCTGCAGCTAAGTACAAAATTGTGGGAAACACCTTCTCAGATCTTGGAGATTTGTCTATCTTAATGAGTATTAATAACTTCAGCGAATCCTCTTCTTTAATATGGATGCGTTTCATTCATCATTCCTAATTTACAGAAGTTCTGTAGTTTGCATGTTCTCCTCTACTTTAAATATTGACGCAAGTTGCTTATTTAGTATCTCACCCATTTCCAATCGATCCACACTTAAATGACCTCGTTGATTTTCAGGAGTCACTATTTTGTCTATAATTAGTCTTTTGTCTTTAATGGGTTCATACAATCTCTTTGGGTTGACCTTAATTCGAGTTCACAACACTATCTGATTTCCGCCTTCAGTGTCCGCCAATTGCCCTGACACGGTTGTAGGATTCAATTGATGCAAACTGCAATACCGAATTAATGCCTCATTTTTCCTGAAAAGAGACGGAATTTCTCTGGTCATCCAGCATTTCCTCTCTGAAATATCCTTGCCTTCAATTAACATTACCTTTCTGTGTCTGAACACCCGTTATCTCATTCTTCAAGGTCTCCATGTTTGAAACGGCATCTCACGGGCGAACAGCCTCCCACATTCTCCTTGTGAAAGTTCCAGTTTAATACCATAAAAATTGGTCTTAATCAAATTTAGAACGTTATTTTATTTGCTCTGTTCCATTCTTCAACATCGTTCTTTTAAAACTAATATATCTATAGAGCATAGAAGACAGAACAGTCCAGCACAATACAAGCCGTTCGACCATCCATGTTTCGCCGGCTTTATAACTTAACATGAGATCAGACTAACGTAAATACCTTTCATTGTACTATCTTGCATGTACCTATCCAGGAATCGTTAATATGTCCCTCGTGTAACTGACTTTACTACCAATGCTGGCGATGCATTCCACGCAACCACCAAGTTCTCAGTGAAGAACCTCACTCTGACATATTCCACAAACATTCCTCCAATCATGTAAAGATTATACCCCCTCGTGCTCGACATTTCTGCGAAGGAAAACGTCTTTGCCTATTCACTCTATACCTCTGAACATTGTGTAGACCTCTAATTCTGACGAGGTGCTCTAAAGTGCTCCGTCAGTTACACTTGAGTCATTTGCCTAAGATTATGTCTCAACAGAATGTCAAGTATTCCTACTTCACTGGTAATTACATCTATAATCTGAGTAAAAGGGAAAAAAGTAATAACTCTTGTACACTCTTAAAGAATTCATCTGCATCCAAGTCCTTTACACTACCATATCCTTCCTGCATATCTGGAAATCAAAAATCCCCAACCATCACGTGTTTGCTTTCCAATTTGCTGCTAACTGCCGAAGGTTTATGTTAGAAACGTTGATTCCTCTGCTCCTCCGATGCTGCCTGATCGCCTGTGCTTTTCCAGCACCACATTGTATGACTCTGATGTACAGTATCTGCAGTGCTCAATTTTTCCCTGCACTATCTGACTACCTATCCTACCAATCCGAGCAGTCAACCATTTAGCTGACTGCGTCCGTGGTGCGTCCACCTCCCGGAAAATGCTATCCATCACATCCCGTTGCTGTTTTGATATTTCTTACTGCATCTAAATGTCATTCCAAACGATCTATGTGATTCATGAGGAATCACGTCCACACATACTTCCTGAAGAATTCATCTCCAGGATCATTAAACTTTTCCGTGATCTGCCACGTTTAACAGGAAGGGCACAGCACACTACTAAAAGCGTTTTTCCCCACGAACAATTTACAGAGCCAAAATTACCCGAAAATAAACACAGCATACTTTGCTCGAAATGGAAAGGTTGGACAGTCTTACTGTTCAAAAACATGCTGTGGAATAACTTAATTACAACTCTTAATATTAGGAGTTATTCAAGAGAGAGATCGCAGCTTTATTTTAAAGGATGCACTCGCCTTAGTCACGATTGCAGATTTACACACAAGGGCGATTAATAATAAATCTTTGAAGTTTTATGAGTCATCAGGGTCAAAAACAAAAGGTTGCACTCCTCTGTAGTTTCACCCAATGATTTTTTCATGAATCATTTTCTCCCACCATCATTCCCAGTTTAGCAGAACGATCATTAAGAGAAGAGAGAAATTGTTTTAAGAATGCAATGTATTCTGATGGTAGTGTGGACAGGATGAACGGAAATAGCCAAATATTGTAGAAACGCCTATTGCTGTGGGTCTGGCCGAATTTTTAAGGGCATTAGTTAAAAATCGCTTGCGGTTTCTCCTGCTCAGGTTTTAGTCATGCTGACCATGTCTACTCATGGTTTAGTTTTTAAATGGGGTTCTGCTTCAAGACAAAAAGCACGAAGGCACATCTGTTTTCTAATAACGGTTTTGTTTAATCTATATTCAGAATATTTGCGTTCTGCAATCGAACATAAGAACGGAATAACATCAAGCAGGAGTAAGCCATCTGACTTTTAAAACCTGCTCCGCCATTTAATAAGATCATGATCAGGCTTTTCATGGCCTGAGCTCTACTTAACAGCTCTCTTGCTGTAAACCTTAATTCCTTTACTGTTTCAAAATGTATCTATCTTAGCTGTAAAAACATTCAGTGAGGAAGACTCAGCTATTGCATTTGGCAGGGAATTCCACAGTTTCACAACTCTGTTAGTGTCGAAATTCTTTCTCAGTTCAGTAATGGATCGACATCCTCGAACACTGAGGCTATGTCCTCTTGTCTTAGTTTCGTCTGCCAGTGAGAACATCATTTTACTTAGAACGTTATGAGTGTATGCAATAAGATATAAAATTTTGAATGGATTAGACAAGGTGAATGTTTCGAGAAGATCCCATTTCATTCTTTTAAACACCAATGACTGCAATCACTGTCTCATCTGTCTTTCCACATAAGCAAAAGCCCTCAACTCCAGAATCAACTTGTCAACCTCCTCTTCAACCCTCTCGTGCTGCTTTATCATTTATCAATGAAGGAGACCAAAACTGCGTACGGTACCGCATGTGTGGCCTCACTAGCTCACTATATATCTGTCAGATAACCTCTCTGTTTTTAATGTCAGTCTCTTTAGCAATGAAGGACAAAAATGCATTTTCTTCCTTAGTCACTTACCGCACCTGCAGAACAGCATTCTATGATTCATGCTCAAGGGCACCCCATTCCTTCTGCACTGCAGCATGCTGATTTTATTTTCAAATGTTCGCACGTGTTACTGCTGCTCCTACAAAATGGATGACTTCGCATTTATTAACATTATACGCCGCCTGCAAGACGTTTTCACACTCATTCATAAAATCTATTTTCAGATCTATATTACAACAGTGAACTGATTTTCTCGCACCCCTACTTGCTGAATATCACAGTCTTGTGTGTTAATGCAGTACAGTTCGCGAAAGGGGAGAACAAAGAACAAAGAATATTACTGCACAGGAACAGACCCTTTCATTCTCCATGCCATCACTGATCCAGATACTCTACTTTAAGCTACTGCCTATTTTGTCAGGATCTGCATCCTTCTGATCCCTGCCCATTCATGTATCTATCTCGATAAATCTTTAATGACGATATCGTGCCCGCCTCCACAACTTCCACTGTCAACACTTTCAAAATACCCAGCACCGTCTGCACGAACATATTTCCACACATATCTGTTTTAAACTTTCCCCCTCACAGCTTGCAATCGTATCCCCGAGTTAATGATTCACCCACTCCAAGAAAAATGATTATTGCTATTCATTCTCTCCTTTATTCCCACAATTTTGTCGACCATAATCAGCACCCCTCCACTACCTCCGTTTTTGTAATCAGAAAAATTATAAATCTACTCAACTTCTCTTCATAGCTCGCGCCCTCTGTACAAGGAAGCATCCTGGTGTCCATCCTCTATACGCTTTCCAGACCATCCACATCCATTTGGTAATGTACACAGTACACCAAATGCTGGCCGAAACAATGTCCGACACAACTGGAACTTGATCTGCTAACTCTTGTACTCAATACCCAGCCTGATGTAGAAAAGCATGTTCTACGCCTCCTTGACCACCCTCTCTACTGACGTTGACCCCTTCTGGATGCAATGGACCTGACGACCCAGATCTCTCTGTAGATCGATGTTCTCCAGGCCTTTTCCATTTTCTGTAGGGTTCGCACTTGAACCGGATCTTCCAAAATGTATCTCATCGTATTTGCCCTTGCTGAACTCCATCTGTCATTTCTCTACCCAACTCTCCAGTCCATTTGTAAAATAATGCATTTTATGACATTCCCCTTCACTATCTGTTTCTTCTGCAAATTTGCTTATAAGAAGACCGAATACTTCCTCCAGATCATTTCTGTATATCACAAGCAAGAGGTTTCGCAACATGGGTCCCTGTGGAACACCACTGCCACAGTTCTCCATTTTCAGACACTCCTTCATACTACTCTCTGTCTCCAGCTGCCCAATCTGATCTCTATAAATCTAGCCATTACAACATGGAACACATGCATCTTCACTTTCTCCATCAGATTCCAGTGGGAACCTTATCAAATGCCTTACTGACATCCATGTATATGACATCTGCACCACTTATCTTATTAATGTACTTGTTCACCTCCTCATGGAATTCTATTAAGTTGGCAAGAAATGAATTTCCATGCAACACACCACGTTGCCTATCACTGGTAAGCCCATTTTCTTCCAAATGCCAGTAGATTCTGTCCCTCAGTATTTTATCCAGCACTTTTCCTATCTTGACGTCAGGCTCATTAGTCGATAATTTCCTCTATTGTCCCTGCGACACTTTTTAATCAAGGGGAGAACATTAGCAATTCTCCAGCCCTCTGGGACTTCACCAGTGTTCAAAAATGCTGCACAAATAACTGTTAAGGCTCCAACTATTTCCTCCCTTACTTTCGTCAGAAACGTGGGATAGATCCCATCTGGATATGGGGACTTGTCCCCTTAATCACCTTCAGAATACCGAATGCTTCCCCCTCCTTATGCCAACGTGAACGAAACTAATCAAACATTTATCCTTCACCTCAACATTCGTCGGGTCCCTCCTCTTGGTGAATGCCAACGCAAAGTACTCATTAAAATCTCACCTATTTTCTCTGACTCCATGCCAGACTTTCGTCGTTGTCCATGAATGGATCAATCCTTTATCGAGTTGCCCTCTTGTTTCTTATATACGAACGAAACGCTTCAGGATATTCCTTAACTCTGTTTTCTGAAGATATCTCATGACCGCTTTCAGCTCTCTACTTCCCCGATATAGTTCCAAAGCTTCATCTGTTTTCACTCGTCCAGGATTTATGCATGCTTCCTTTTTCCTCATAGATCGACACACGATTTCACCGTTTCGCTATCTCAAAGTACTCACATGTTTCTTTTTCTGAACCTTCAAATTGAAATGGTGCGAAGGAACAGAAAAGCGTGTTTAAAAATTAGACATTTTCTATTTCAGCACTGCACCCATTTGTATTTACAGAGAGCACTTCGGGCAGTGATGCACCCCAAGGCAATTCACAAGGACTTTTTCGTAACAAGGTATTGCAGCCAAACACATATTAGCTCATTTCAGTAAAGGTTTGATCGAACTCGGGAATGCTACAGCATGTCTTAAAAGTGAAAATGCGTAAAAGAGAGCAAGAGCTTCAGGGAGAGAATTCCACTGAGTGGACTCTCACAAACTGAAGACACCATTGTCGAACAATTGAACAGTAAATCCACGTGAGAACGAATTGTGTGGAGTTCAGAGGCCTTGAATGTCCAATAAATTACGGAAATATAAAGAATTGAGCTCAGAGAGGAAATCAAATCAAGGGTGATAATTATAAAATAAGTACAATGCTTGAGCTGTTGTCAGTGTAGGTAAACGAGCAAAGAGGTAACAGAGCAACAACACTTTATCAACAGGAAATCCAGTGGATGGGCGATGTATTCAGCTCCTATTCTTTCTTTTCCAACATTCTGGGAGAAACGGTGTGTCCCACCCCCATTTCCCGGTTTTTTTTGAAAACAAAATCATCTCTGCAGAAATGTACCCATGATGCTATTTGGAAAACTACAAGTGAATTCTTCCTGGTGAACGAGGAAAAGGCAGCAGTGGAATGTCACTTGATTCTGTATTATCCAGAGCCACAAGTCAATGGTCTGATTTGGAATATCACAGTGACAGCTAATGAAAATAGAAAATAACAAAACTCTGAATAAAACCAGACCGAACACTGACCACGTACATACTGAAAATTGGCATACAATCTCATATGGTTCAGTGATGTATTCGTGGAATGATATCAGCCATTTTAACTGCCTGGTGATTGCATACCTGCAGCAACGTGATTGTGTCTTAACTGCCCTGTTGTCAAAATATTGGCGACAATTTCTACGCGAAGTCCATTTGCTGTAAACGAACGAAATTTTGTTCCATATTTATCCTTGAACACTGAGCACAACCATTGACCATGATTCATTCTTCTTTCACTACACAAGAAAATTCTGCTGTGTCTATCAAACTTAACCAACTAAAATACTTGCCAATTAGAAGTGAGATCTTGACTTTGTTAAACGAATTTGGATTCTCCACAGGTAGCCACAACATTTCTACAAATTGCAAAATGGTGGCAGAATGGAACAGTGCAGCCAGAGCTCGTCTACTCCGCTAGTTCTTCTTCATTTCATAGAACTTAGAACATAGAAAATTGCAACGCAATACAGGCCCTTCGGCTCTCGATGTTGCGCCGACCAATCATACCAAATGAAGCCCATCTAACCTACACTATTCCATGTAGTTCATATGCTTGTCCAATGACGACTTAAATATACTTAAATTTGGCGAATCTAGTTCCGTTGCAGGCAAAGCATTGCATACTCTTACTACTCTCTGGGTAAAGAAACTACCTCTGATATCTGTCCTATGTCTATCACATCACAGTTTAAAGCTCTGCCCCGTCGTGCTCGCCGACACCATACTTGGATCAATGCTCTACCTGTCCACCCTATCTAACCCTCTGATTATCTTATATGTCTCTATTTAGTCACCTCTCAATCTTCTTCTCTCCAACGAAAACAGCCTTACCTGGTAAGGCCTTCCCTCCATACCACTCAACATCCTAATAACTCTCCTCTGCACCCTTTACAAAGCTTCCACATCCTTCTTACAGTATGGTGACCAAAACTGTACACAATACCCAAAATGTGGCAGCGCCAGAGCTTTTTACAGGTGTTGCATAACTTGCTGGTTCCCTGAACTCGATTTCTCTATTAATAAAATCTAAAGCACTATATGCCTTCTTAATAACCCTGCCAACCTGGGTGGAAACCTTCAAGAATCTGTGTACCTGGACACCGAGATCTCTCTGCTCATCTACACTACCAAGAATCTTACCATTAGCCGATTACTTTGTATTCCGTTAACTCTGACCAAAGTGAATCACCTCACAGTTATCCGCATTATACTCCATTTGCCACCTCAATGCCCAGCTCTGCAGCTTAACCATGTCTCTCTGTAACCGACAACATCCTTCGTCACTATCCACAACTCCACTGACCTTAGTGTCGTCTGCAAATTTACTAACTCACCATTCTACCCCCTCATCCAAGCCATTCATAAAATTCCTCACATTCCAAGCCACATGTCAACATGTCAGAGGGATGGTTCTGAATATCAACTGCTGCACGAATATGTTTATTTATGCAGTGACATAGTCCATGTTCAGTGAACTGCTCCAATACGTATTGAAATATCCTGTCACATCTCTTTTTGAATTACAAAATAAACATCAAAACTGAACAACACCCCGTGGCATATTCCGCCATGAGCGAGCTCGCTCAAATGATTTGTTTGCGACCTTACTGAAATATAAATCCCTACCTGCTGATTGATGGTTGTCTCAGCGAATCAGGTACAGGAATCAAATCACGTTTTGTTACTGGGCTTACTTTGCAATCATTTAATTAAGTTATATAGGAATGTGGGCGGCACGGTGGCACAGTGGTAAGCACTGCTACCTCCCAGCGCCTGAGACCCGGGTTCAATTCCAGCCTCAGGAATTGACTGTGTGGAGTTTGCACGTTCTCACTGTGTCTGCTTGGGTGTGCTCCGGTTTCCTCCCACAGTCCAAAAATTTGCAGGTCAGGTGAATTGGCCATGCTAAATTGCCCGTAGGGTAAATTCAAGGGCATGGGTGGGTTGTGCTTCGGCGGGTCGGTGTGGACTTGTTGGGGCGAGGGGCTGTTTCCACGCTGCAATGTAATGTAATCCAATCTAAAATGGAAAGTGCCGAGTTTTAGGCCGCATTTCGCGTTTTTTTACTCCTCAATGTTAGCGTTCGAAATGACAGATGCCTTATCAAATAAATGGATTGAAACTTTATTGAAAGTCCTGGAATTAAGTTTAACAAAATCAAAATACAAATTCCGAATTGTGGCTGAGAGCTTCACTGGCTCACCAAAGGCCATGCCTGTCCTATTTGTTACAGACAATCCATTCAGTCTAATCATTGTTGTTTCTCTTTAATAAATCACACTGTTCTGATGCTAAATCTGTCTACAGTGTCTTCTTCTTTGTCTCTTCATCTACTTCGCATTCGTTTGTGTTGTTGCTATATGTGTGTGTATGTTTATAATTATGATGAATAATAGTGACTCTGCACTTGTAAGTGTGCTTCGCTCTCTGCGTGTCTCTGTCCCACTATGTGTTTTTATTTTATATTTCTGTTTGAGTTTATATCGGTGGTTCAATGTTTACATGTCTGTGATGTGTACTTTTGCTTGTGAATTTACATTTGTATTTCACATTTCTAGATGACTAATTCTTTGCATATATCAGTGTTCGGTGTGAGACTGAGTGATATTGTCTCTGACATTTTCATATGTCGATGACAGGGTCATTTTTTGTATGCTTAATAATGTTTGTGCATATGTCTGTGTGTATCTTCGTTTCTATCTATTTATATCCATATATGTTTTGTCTATGTATATACTTGTGAGACCGCGTGTTTTCATAAGATTTGTAGCTCAGGTTCAAGTTTTGGATGTAGGTTTGCTTCCTGAACCGAAAGCTTTGCTTTCATACGTTCTGTCATCGTGCCAGGTAACATTTTCAGTGAGCCTCCGAATGAAGAACTCGTGGTGTACCCCGCTTTCTCTTTTCATGTTTGAGTCTACTAGCGTTGGCGAAATCATTTCCATTCATGACATGATTTCCTATTGTGGTATCATTTCCTTGTCTTTTTCTCAGGGCGTGGTCAATGGGACCCATGTCAATGTGTTCGTTGATAAGGCTCCGGTTGGAATTTCCATGAGTGTCTCTGGTTTGTCCAACCCTGGATGTGTTATCTCGGTCGATGTGATGTCTGTCCTCATCTGTATGTAAGGGTAGTAGTGAGAGTGGGTCATGTCTGTTTGTGGCCATTTAAGTTCTAATTTGCACGTGTGCACACATTCGAAGGTGTCTGCATTTTAGCGCATTTGCCCTTGCCTTTGTGGGTTTAAATGAGAGAGGAAGAGGGTACCGACATCCGTCAACATTGTCTGTAAGTTTGTGAACGAACCTGTGTCTCTAAATCTGCCAGTGTCTGTCCCATGAGAGACAAGTGGGATTTTAGAAGAACACAAGCCAGACAGCATTAGCAGGTGCATAATTCATCTTTTCGAGTGTTACCCTTCTTCTGAACTGGCCGTGGGCGAAACGGGCGCTTCACCTAAAGGGGTGGGCGGGCAGGATGGTGAGGTGAGGTGAGTGAACACAGGTAGAGGGTACGACATCTTTGGTCGATGAGAGAAAGAATCAGGCGGGTGGATAAAAGGAAGAACCGATGATACGAATGTTAGTGACGAGGGTAATGGCATCTGGGAAATGACGTCATTTGAACGAAGAGAACTCAGCTTTGAGTAATCTAGACTGCATGCTGCCCAGGTGGAAGATGAGTTGTTGTTCGCTAAATTTGATGTTTGATTGATTGTGTCAATGGACCAGGCCAAGGATGGTCATGTGGGAACATAGTTTAAAACTGGGCCTGATTGGGAGATCAGATCCGCCCCGGCTGGCCTGGCTGAGCTGTTTGGTGAAACTTTCTGTTAGTTTACGTGTTGTCCCCCCGACAGAGAGAAGACTACATCTGGAGCACCTGATGCAGGAAATTAGTTTAGAAGACATGCAGGTGAACCTTTGTCTCACTTGAAAGTACTGCATGCGTCCCTGGATGCAGCAAATGTGTGTCGTGTGCCTGTCTATCCGCGCCTTATAGTCTATGGTAGTGGAAAGCAATGGTTCAGAGACATTGTTCTTTTTAAATTTGGTAGCTCTATAACAGTCAGGATAGAGGAGGGACATGCATCAGCACTGTACATTCGGATTAAATGTTGGATGGTGAATCAGACCGGAAGTTTCTTATGCAACGTAAAGCATCTGAGCAATTGTAGATTTATTGCAGAGGGTGTCCTTCTCTCAAAGCATCATGGATCTGAGGAATTTGCTGCACCAAAAATCGGTAAAAGCTGGGACAGTGAGTAAATTTAAGGACGACTTAGAACGGTTGTGACATGGTAATGGGTTGAGGTAATATGAAGAGAAGGCAGAAAAATAAGAGTGGTGAGCATTTCAGCCTTGATCGAATGGCGAAGCAGACTGGAAGGGCCGAATGGCCTAATTATGCTCCTATGTCTTACGAACGTATGCACGTGTCTGAGAAGGGATGAGAAAATATGGAAATATTGAGAAAAGGCCTGTTAAATTGAAATGTTCTTTTCCATAGGGGATGAGCAAAGAGGAAAATATGTTCATTGAAAAGAAAATCTTCCTGTATACCGTTCTCGCCATGACTATGGAATCAAATGTTGGAAAGAACAAATCCCTTATTTTCACAAACCATTTTGCTTTAAATGTTGCCTCAAGTTTGACAACAAAACTGTTCTTCCGTTTCTCCCGGGATGTTGTGGAAGTCTGTAATACATTCCGTGCAATGTGTTTGCTGCCTCTTTATTTTTTGAAACTTTTACCTATCTGACTGCATTTGAGGTAATTTCGAAGAATCATTCCTTTGCTTTGCTGATAATCATTGCCTGATTAGGTTGACGTCACCTCATCAGATATTTTACGACACATTCGCACAACTTTTATCCTAACGTTGGCACTGTGGTGAGCAGGGTACCAAATTCGATTCCAGCATCGGATGAATGTCTGTGTGGACTTTGCGCATTCTTCCCATATCAGCGTGGGTTTCGTCCCACTGTCCAAAGCTGTGCAGGTCAGGTGAATTTGCGATGCTAAATAGTGCAAGCTGAATTTCTCATAGGGGAATTGGTCTGGGTTGGAAACTCTTCGTTATGTCGTTGTGGACTGATTTCCCCGAAGGGCCTTCTTGCACACTGTACGAAAGCTAAGCTAATTGGTATTGGACAGTCAAAACAAAAGAGTTGGCAACTTGCAGCTCGGGTTTGAAGGGTAAGTGGATTATTTAAATACCTGTGAGGAGCTAATCAAAGCACATCTGCAAAAGTAAAAGCAGTCTCAAATTCTTCACACAAAATACGTTGTACAGCTCATTCAGAAGCATAGAAGAGAATCATAGAATTCCTGGTTTGTTCACTGGTTTGGTAAAATGTGGCGCATGATGCCAAAAATTGTACCATACAATATACATGACAGTAGTAAAAAGGAAGAACGTTTCTATTCAACAGCAGAACCCATTACTAATTGTTTGCTCTGATTATGTCGGTAGTGAGAAGGCCAACCCAATGATTCCTGTGATTACCGTGAAGGTGATTCCCGGGTTTTGGGGGCTCATGACCACATTCAGTTTGCTTCAGGTTCTGAAGTGACCACAGCCAAACAGTATCACTCATCATGGACCCATTCCACATCTCGAGCGGCTCGCTCATTGATGATCCACTGAAGCTGCAGTGCATAGGGAAAAACATTCGTTTATATCCAGGACAGTCGAGAAAGCAGAGTCAGCGATATAGTCAAAAGGAGACGGGGATAGGGAGGGCAGTAATAAAGATTGTGAAGCAGAAAGAGTGACCTGGAATGAGAGACAGAAACAAGGAGTGTAGAAGGAAGAGAGGCAACGGCAGGATTTCATAAAACCAGTGACTCACGGAGAATCCTTATTGAGAAACATACAGAGGTGGAGAGGGTGACCAGAAATGTGAGAGAAATAGAACACAAGAGTTGACGGGGAAATTAAAACATCAAAACAAACGAAAAATAATGACATTCAGCTCTCCTCTCGATTCAGCTGCCTCCGAAAAGTGCTGGCAAATGTACAGCCAAATCAACGTCCTCAACATTAAGAAAGACATTCGAACCCTCAAAGGACAGTACCCCATTTTGCTCAATCAATATTTGGGTCCGTGTGATACAAACGTACGAGAGGTTTATAATTGCTGGGCCATGTCTCCAATCAGTGATTGTGCACTTTGGTTTTTGGGGAGAGTGGTGGTGCAGCTCCTGTGGTGGACCTGGGTGTGGTGAATCTGGGATGACGTCTTTGCATGGTGAAACTCGTGCATTCTTCATCGCGATAATTTTCGCCACTTTATTGTCAATCTCTGCCTCTGAGGTGATCATCACGTTAACCCATTGATACGGATTACCTAACTGCAATATTTACAACGTCAAACAAATTACACACGCACACACCTCAGGTCAGGGTATTGTGCTGATTGAAACAAAAGATCCCCATCTGGTAGAATTCACTTTTGGGCTGGTCGGAATTGTTTCTTCTTTCTGTATATCTGTACATTGTTACTCTGCCTTCAGTTCAATATTCTTATCTCCTCCTCTCTAATCTCTCAATTAACATTCTTCACTCTATGCTTCCAAAGGGCTAATGTTCATTGATTACATTTCACGGGCATTTTATGTAATTTCCACCTTTGCAAATCTTGATTTCAGTTTTTTTCCCTTCGTCTCGGGTTCGGGGTGATCAATAATCGACACATAGGGTCATGGAGACACAGACGGAGAGTGAAATATAACGACTAGAAGACGCAATACACAGGATTTCTAAAGAAAGGGCTGAACGTGGCTTTTCACATTGAAGACGAAGATTCGTGCACCGTTTCGAATGTTCTACGATGACTGTTCCACGTTGGAGTGTGTGCCCCAGTCAAGATTTTAGATTCTATATGTGGATAAAGGAACTGGATGTATAGCATTGATGTTCCAGCAGTCATTGTTTGGATACAGATGATACAAGTGAAGCATTGATTGCCAGAATGCAATCACTGTTGTCGTAACCTATTGTTACATCTAACCTAACGTCATCTGAAAACGAAAACGAATCATCTCGTTGTAAGATAATTGACCTGTATTGGGATTCACGATTTTTCAATTTTGAACACTTGAAATTTCGGCTCTGTAAATTATTGTATCTTGAATGACATTTAATTAGCATCGCAATTATATTTTATGCAGATTTCGTCCCATCTCAATGTTATGAACAGATTATGGACCTTGCAGAAAGCTTCAATAAATTTATATTTATCGTTGTATTGGACGTCTCATTCAAGCAGGCCAACAACGTTGGTCTTTCCCGAGGTGTTTCCTTCCAGTAAGACAAAGGAATAGTAATTGAGCCCCATAAAGCTCACACAAATCCAACGTAATTACTTTGGTTCTCTTGATGGCTTTTTCCAGGGTGTCTGAGCTGAAAGGGTGAATTCTCTGTTCCTGGAGTGAGGACTGAGACAACATGGCTTCCTCTTCGAAATCAAAGGAGGAGAATGTTTCTTTTGGTGCTTCTTCTCCTGAACTTGATATAAACAGCTGATAAGAATATTACATGTGTTCACGAATTCACTTGCAAAAGGCATGTTTATGGTGAAGGTGGTCACAGTGAAAGAGCTGACGGCGAGTGCTTGGACAATATATTACCTTGTTAAGTATGTCAAAGGTTTAGAGTTCTACTAAATCGTTTTGTGTGTGTTTGTGTTATTTTAGCTGTGCTGTAAACGTACTGTATGTTTTTCTGAAAGCTTTGTGATAGACATATCGAATCACACATAGTTGCCAGCGCATGACTTTTGCATTTCAGAAAGTACAGAAGTTAGGGTCATGCCACCCCATAAAATGCTTTGTACTCGGCTGGGTTGGGGGCAGTTGGGATCTGGTTTGCTTTCTTCCTTAATAAAATAACGGGTAAGCAATCTTCTGCCTTTAAACGAAGTCATTCAGGTATGATCACACGACGAGAGCAGAAACAAGGAAATCACGACATTTTCACTCATCTCTCTTACACTGTATAGTCAAATATTGTGGTGCTGATAAACGCCTGCAGATCAGGCAGCGTCTGAGGAGCGGTAGAGTTGATGTTTCGCGCATAAGCTCTTAATCAAGAATGTAGAGGATGGGAACAAGGAGCTAAGAGATAAATGGGAGGGGCTGAGTCCTGTGATATGGCAGTGAGGAAGTCGAGAGATGTTCATAGATGTTGGTGGATAGCGGTGTCAGACTGGAGCGGATGATGCAGTGGACAGGTGCAAAGGAAGTTGAAAAGCTCGGACAGTCCAAGTGAGCGATCACAAGAGGGAGGGTTGGATCCTGGATTAGGTGGTGTGAGTGGAAATGAGTAAACTGGTGAAATAGACATTGATTCACGTGTGGTTGGAGATTCGCAAGGTGGAAGACAAGTAGTTCTTCCTCCGGATGACGACTGGTTAAACTTTGGCGGTGGAGGAAGCAAAGGACTTGCATTTCCTTGGGAAGTGAGGGGAGTGAAGTGGTCAGACACAGGCGGTGAGGTGTACGCACTAAAGAAAACTGCAACTCTGTGGCAGAATACAGTAAAACCCTTTCCCTTTTCAACAAAGACTTGACACTCCTAGATGTCCTCCACCGGCACCCTTCAGGAACAACATCTTATCTTCTTCATTGGGACACTCAAAATATAAGAAATATTTTTATATAGATAGAAACATATAAAATTAATTTAAAAAAAAAACAACACTTTATGCCAGAACCAAACCTTCATCTTAACATCATCTTCTTGAAATGTCCATCATCAGTATCACCTATCTGCTGCACCCTCCCCTCTGATAAATCACCATATCCCAACAACTTCATCTCCAACATTCGCCTTTCTAGCTACCATCTTCAACCCAAATCTCCCTTCCAATTATCTATCCATCAGCCCCCTTACCCCCAAAAGTCGAGTGCCCTGCTCCACACATGCTGCCTGACATGTGTCCATTCCAACGCCAGACTGTTTGACTCTGATCGCCTGCATCCTTACTGAATACTTTCCCCTCATCGATGTTTCGTACGACAAGGACGTTTGTCATAGTAAGCAGCCATATTGCTTGAAGAAACGACTGTCAGGTATTAATGTTAAATCTTGAAATAATTCGGCCACTAACAGAAACAAGCTTCCAAAGCACCTTTAATCTCTCAGGCTGCTGCATTATTCCACACCTGTCAGTTATTCTATTTTAAATTAGAGTCGTCACTCTTTTACGCCCTCATCAATGTTCCACACACATGGACGACACCTCATCTATCATCTTAATCCGTCAAAGGATACATGTAGCAACACATGGAAACCACTATCATTTCTTGGGAGAGTGAAATAACGGGGGGGGGGGGGGGAAGGGGGGGGTGGCAGTACGGGAGCTTGGTGTGCAGTGTGGTTCATTTTGTAAGTGAAAATCAAACAATATGTCCTTTCTCCAGTTGTAGCTTAACAACCCAACAGCCGTTTCTCATTCGAAGCCATCCTTACCAAAAAAAGGACAGTCTGATGAAAGTCTCAGATTTGAGATGAATGGCAGTGATTCATACATTACCAATTTGTACACCGCACCAAATTGTAATTTTACTATTATGAATCAAGATTATAAATCAATCACCAAAGGGATGACCTCTCATCTAATAAAGCTGGAAAAATACTTATGTTCAGTACTCCATTGTATATTAGATTTCGACTTTGGGAAAATCAATAAAAACTAGGTTCAGAGGAATGGCCAGGGATTGAGTTCTGTTCAAAGTTAGCATTGCATTTGACGTAGATTTAGAATTGCCTGATGGATAAACAAGAACGCGATTTTGAATTCGAGGAAGGAGGTCGACGAGTTTTATATGTTGGATAAATCACAAATATATATGACTTTGATTGAGTGGACGCATAAAATTCAGCATTGGATTCATGGAGAGGATTTTAATTCCTATTAAGGCAGAAATAAGGATCAAGAAGGTTTCTAGTTATAACTTTAACATTGTTTCACTTTAATGCTGGGTTTCGACGATGGATAGATTTGCACTTTTGAAAGAACATGCAGCTTCTCCGAAAGGGCAATGTCAGGACTTCGGATGGTGGAGATCAGAGTCGTGAGTATGTTGCTGGAAAAGCACTGCAGGTCAGGCAGCATCCGGGGTGCGGGATAATCGAATTTCTTGGCTCAAACCTTACGTCAGGAATTCCTAATGAAAGGCTTTTTACCGAAACGTCGATTATCCTGCTCTTCTGATATTGCCTGTGCCACAGTGATTTTTCAAACATCACACTCTCGAAAACTATTCAGACGGGTAGATTAAGAGTTCAGCATGTAACATGGAGTTGTTCTTTGTCCGTTTTGGTGTTATTCTAATTCACAATGTTAGGTTTGATTGCAAGGAAATTTGTATGTTGTAAGCAGTGCAAGGCAACTATTTATGAGCAAGTGAGATGCTAACGAAAGGACAGTGACAGTGTGGAAGCATTTGTCAAGAAAGCAGAGCATTTGATGAGAAGGTGTGCCGAAGTTGAAAACAAATTTATTCCAGATAACATTCATTCAAGGACCTTGAAAAAGGTAGTTGAGGGAAATATATAGTTTAAAGGAATTATGCTTTTTTTTTAAATTAACAGAAGTTGGGGTGGTGCCAGAATATTGGAATATTGCAACTGTATTACTGAAAAGAGGCTGCAAAAGTAAAATCCGAAATTACAGGCTGGAATCACTACAGAAATTATAAATCAGGAAAGATTTGTTCATCACATGTCAAATGATTAGAAACATGGTTTTCCTCATGCAGTGTGTGTCTTCAAAGTTGCCAGATGTTTTAGAAGATATAACAGAAATGTTGGACGAGTGTTGACATGTTATCAATCGTGCTTTACTGAATTTCCACAGAACTTGTCATACATTTAATTGAGAATATGTGATGTAGTTGCCAGTATGCACCAAAAGCGCGAGGATATGACTCCAGGTGCTCTCAGTTTTCCTGTTTCTAAATCAAAGTATTTATTTGGCAGCATATTACATTTAACTTTTAACTTCCTCCCTTAACGACGATTAAGTCAATCCATAAATAAATGTGTTCATGTCACAGCTCAGGCTGCGTGGCATGAATCCACCTCTAAGTCATATGAATTCAGACTTGCTATAATTCCTTGCATTTGCTCCTGTAATGGTAAAAATCAGAAGAATGCAGCTGCCAGATATGCTGCCGAGGCAAAACACAAAGCTCATTCAACTCTCCGATTCAGCGTCTTTACACTTATCTTTGATGTTCTGACATCTCAGTCTCTAACGGATGTGACTATTTAAATTCATGTGGCGAAGAGTCAGAGCGTTCGGCAGCAAAACTAAAATAAATGGGAGCAATTGGATTGAAATCATAACAAAGTAATTATTTCACATTCATCCAAGATCAGTGTTATAGATTGGCTTTATATAGCAGAACCATGGAACGTTGTCAGTTGCATATCCAAATTCCTGTGAAAGCTAGTGAGGTATTTTTTGAAAAGGAAAAATAAAAACGCTGATTGTTGTGAGACCTGCAGCTTCAGTTCTCTCAGTACAATATTTTGGGCTTTGACAGTGACAAAGAAAAGGTCAAAAGTCGTTCAAAGGTGAAATTAAAGTTGACTTAAACTCAACATTCTGTGTGTACCCGACGAAGAGCATGGACAACAGTACACATGTACACATGTACAACAGACAACAGTGTAATGGTAAAAAATATGAGTTAAAGAATCCGCTGTCGTATTGGATCTGCCATTTCCAAAGGCAGAAGGTACTGACTGGTACAAGTCGAAAGGCCACATTTTTCAAGGACATGATCAGTATCATCGCAAAGTTAAGTTCAAGTGAAAGATCGAAACAATACAAATATTTTTGATCAATTCACTGTGACAATAATGCAGAAGCATCACTCGGATTTGGTTTATCATTTGTTTACACATTCAAAAATCTCTGGTGAAGCAGAGTGCCAGCAATAATTATGAAATAACAAAATATCTTAAAACAATTTCAAATGGTGGTTTCATCGTACACAAGTCCCAGACGGTAAAAGCTGAGCCATTCGTGTTCAGGGACCTTCGTGGCGGTGTTTTGACAGCTTCTGGAAGAGAACGGTCTGCTCAAAATATTTGAACATATTTCATAATTAGTAGCTAGAAGCAACTAAGTTAATGTCGTTTATTCTGATTTCCACAATCCTCACAAGTTACAACAAAAGAGAAGGGAGAAGTTAAAATGAACTGATGGTCGCTGCGAGAAAACATGTGTTTTGAAACTCAAAACAGCTTGTCATGCGTAAAGGAATTCTAAGGAATGGTGATGAGTTCATTGTTCTTTCCAATTTTCATAAACAGTATGGCAATGTAAAGTAGAAATACATCATCAAAATAAACAGACATATAAAAAATTGAAATTATGCATAATACGAAGAGATTTGTAAAGTGTTCCAAGAACGAAAGTTCAACATTCTACCTTGCAATTTGCAGACATATGAAATAGAAAGAGGCGCACTACATTCAAATCGCACAGGTTGCTCTGTCATTCATGTGGTACTTGGCTGATCTGGTTGCAACTCAGATCCACATTTCCAACTTCCCTTGTTCAACTAGATATTATTCCCATTTACCTTAAAAATAGTTAACCATGTCACCGGAGAGTCAAACAGAAATATTGATGACACACGAGGGTAAAAGAAATCATGTTTTTCTTAACGAGTGTTCGTCCAATATCCAAACAGTGTTAATCGGTTCTAGATGCGTCTGCAAGTGAAAATGTTCTCTTCACCTTTATTATTTTAAACTGCCCTCAGGGCAGTGCACGTTTCAATCAAGACGTTTTAATGCCAGTAATCTCAGAGTTAGATCACATCTTAATGCGGTACGGAAAAGCTTAGTCTGCAATCTTTTTCCCCCTAAAATATAGAGCCCGCTCATTTCAGGTAATATTTTGTTAAAACATATTGAATCCTTCCTTGAATAAGGTGAACAATATGAGTCCAGTCCTCCTGTTCTAGTCTCATCAACGTGTTTTTTAGCTACAGATTTCAATATGATAAAATAAGATTCAACATATGTTTTGCTAATACAGTGAGTATCACGCTGGAAATAAATCTGCACTGTTCCCAGCATCGACATGCGATTGCAAAAAATTAGACTGTTAAAGAAATTGTACACTTTGCCTGCGTTTCAGAAGCAGTTTAATATGAAACACGTTAAAAACTGGGGACTGCATCAATACATTATTTGAACGTGCTATATATCCCTTCAGCAACAAATAACTACAAAAAGCAGAAGTATATCTATACAACGTTATCCAGAAATACGGGTAACCAATAAACACAATCCACCACTTCCTCAATAACAAACGCAAACAAGTAGACACAACACAAACAAAATCTATAGCTACATTACCTTAATTAAAAGGCACATCGGAAATTGCATCCAGACCACTCAGACGCCTTGGCATCCTGGGAGATCATAAACCTTCCAACACACTTAAATTTTCGACTGATGAGCCTAAAGGAGTCATTAGATACCACGAGCAAAACTAACGTCATTTACGAGATACCATGCAAGAACTGTAGAAAAACACACTACATCGGACAAATTAGCAGGGAACTGGGCACCAGGATACATGAACAACAAATGGCCACCAAAAATAAGACCCACTATCATTAGTTTTCATACATACAGGCATAGAACGACACCACTATGTCTGGGAAAGCACACATACACCACAGGACAGACACAAGGAAGACCTGCATCTAAATTCTTAGAGGCATGCCATTCTAACCAGAACTGTATCAGTGAACGCATATGAATGTCGACCTTATGTACGTTCCCTTGAAAGAATGAACAGGAAATGACATTACCCACCTTAAGAATCGAAGACCTGTAAAACGGAAGGCTGGACATACCACCACAGCTTTCCCAGAGAATCTCACTAAAAATGTTCCCTACTTTATAGTTGCAAAATCTCTGAAAACAAACTATCAAGCTCAGCGACCCTCCTTACATACTTGTCATCAATCTGAGGATCAGATCTTCTCAAATATCGGTAGCATAAGATGATAGAGAGGTATGTCTGAGAAAGTGCTAACTCCTGAAGAATGTTGCATATGCTTGCATCCCAGACATTGCTGCTAATTTCTGGTGAATGAATTAAATGCAGCTAGTACAGCTTTGTTGCATTTTTGGCATGGTTTTGCACAATCACGCCCAGTGCATTTATAAATACTGCATGTATCAGAGAAACAATGCCATCTCGTTGTCAATACAGATGTAGGAAAGATGCCAGAAATGCAGTTGCACTCGGGCTACATGAAGATGGAGACTGTGAAGCGGTACATATTGCTAATTCAAATCAGGACGGGACATATGCAATTAGTGGCAGGGTCTTAGGGAGTGTTTCCAGGCTTGGGGAACATGCGGTGCAGATTCATAGATTTTTGAAGGTGATGCAGCAGGTAGACGTGATCGTTTGAATATTGTCATCGGAATGCCATTTTGCCGCTCTGCACGACATTGATTAGGCCGCTTTTGGAGTACTGCTTTTAGGTTTTGTCTCTGTGCTTTGAAATGATTGTGCTCAATCCGAAAGGATGCAGAATTGATTCACATGGAGGCTTCCAAGACTGGAGGGTTTCAGCTCGAGGGAGCGGCTGAATAACCTGGGGCTAATTGACCTGGGGTGTCGGAGTATCAGGGATCCCGTGTCGAAGTTTCTAAAATCGTGAGGGGGCATGGATAGCTGAAGTATTATTTCCAAGCATAAGTGAGCCCAAAACATTAGAACATGCCTTTAAGGTGAGGGACGATTTTATACGGTCCTTACGAAATGCTTTTTCATGCAGAGTATGGTGCATCTATGGAATGACGTGCTAGAGGAAGTGGTGGAGGCACATTTAATTATATCTTTTAAAATGGCATCTGGGTATTTGCATATTGTTTCCTGAAAGATGGCAGAATTTCATTCTAGAACATGTGTCTGCACGTATGTAGCTGCGTCAATGGCCTTTAAATTATACCACTGCGCTTTATCCGCCTCTGGTCAAAACCAATCAGACGCTTGACTACTTAGGAAGATGTTATGGAAGAGAAGACGAGACGATTACATTGGAAACCAATGGTTGCCAGTTAAGAAATAATACAACTAGCTGATTGAGTGTATTACTTTCTCTTGAAAAGGAAATCGAGATTACATAATCTCTTTTTCATCCCTGTGGAGGGATAGTAACTTGACTGCATTCGAACCATCACCTCTTCGCAACTAAAACGCAGCCCAGTGCAATCTGAAATTCCTGATTAAAACACAGATAGTCGAACATTTACCAAACTGGCAGAGGTTCCAATCGTGATAATTCGAGGAACAGAAAATTAAACATGCAGGTGCTTCAGAAGTCTACGAACTGGAGAATGTAAAAGGTATAAAATTCGAAGCTGATCTGGGAAAGATGGCAGATATATCATTGGTCAAGTGCTGAAAGGACCGACAATGACACTTCCACTTTCGAAGAAACTGCCTTCCAAAACCACTATTGGAAGTGCTTGCACATCCAGCTATGTTCCATCAAAACAAGTGCTTCTACTTCTGAAGAAATTTCTGATGCGAATATATTTATTAAATGGTTGTAAGTATTGTTCGGTACGCAACGACCTGTTGATTTCCTGCGTCGATATAGTCAGGGGCAATATAAAGTTCCTTCCATTACTTAACGTATATGCCATGAAGCGTCCTTTGGCTCTTCGAGACAGAAGCTTGCCCTGATAAGGAATTGTGCAAATCTGCTATTTGGCTGGTGAAAGAGATTTCTCCCCAAATCTTGCATCGGTTGCTCTTGCTGGTGAGTCATTTTACCGTGGCAGGTGTGAATTAGTATAAAGTGTTTTCTTGTTCATACCTCATTATTGATAACATTGAACATTTACTGGAACAAACAAATCAATTCTGTTTCTGCAAGAATCATATCTCTCTTTCAAAATGATTTGATAACTAGTTATATATTAAATGCCGGAGTGAAAGATTTATTGAATGTTGAAACTGTCTTATAACCTCATTTATGGATGTGTCTGGTGTATCACATTCATTCTATTCAGTATGTCATTCGTTCTCACATTTACATGATTATACTGAACGTGTTTACCTGCTAGCAGCAGGTATTTCTGTATTTGTTTTAGTCAGAAACTGGAATATGAATAGTCTCGTCTGGTTGTCTTAGAGCGAACTTGGTGACAATAATGATTATCACAAGAGGAAGATGTGGCCTTTCTAAATGTATCACTTTTTCCATGGTGTCAAAGGAAATAACAGGTCTATTGATGATTAACATCAATATGTTACTGTATCGTGTCTTCAGTTACCAGTTTACCCTTTCATTATTGTCACCCACAGCAGTCTGCAGGGTAATTTATATCTGACTGCTGTCGATCTTGATTCATATCTTTGATGCATTGACTCATTCACATTTGATCTACTTGCCGTGATTTGCTTCCAGAAGTTCCAATGTATTGCACAAAAAGAATAGCAGTAATGTTTACAGCAACCTTTTTTTTGGGGTCTAACTCTGTTAAAGGAAATGCCAGTTTATTATTTTTTTTAATTCACACCTCGCCAAACATTTCATAAGGTGAGTGGAGCGGTCGTCAAACAGCTTCACCTGCAGAAATAGCACTTGGTTGGTGTTACACGGCCTCAGTCGTTTGGTTTCCATTTTGTCTGATCATCCTGTTTAATTCAATGAAAGTATGACGTATTTTAGTGGCCAATAGAACTCTTTCAGGACTCCAGTGTCGACGAAGTAAGAATCCTAGCAATTGGGAGACTGAGAATGGAAGGAAACTCATCATTTTACTTCTATCTGTGACAGTAAGTTTAATATTGCGTTGGTTCACAAATTCTGTCAGTGTTGTAATTAACATGTTACTATGCCCTGTTTACTGCCAGGGTAACTACAAAGGCCCTAGTTATATCTCAGTGAAACACGAGAATTCATTAAGATTAGAGTGGTGCTGGAAAAGCGCAGTAAGTCAGACAGCATCCAAAGAGCAGGAAAATCAAAGTTTTGGGCAAGTGCCCTTCATCAGGAATGTGGCAAGGAGCCACTGTGGTGGAGAGATAAATGGGAGTGGGATGGGGCTGGGGCGAAGGTAGCTAAGAGTACAATAGTTGAATTGAGGTGCAAATGAAAGTGATATATCAGAGAGGAAGGTGGAGCGGGTAGGTGGGAAGAAAGTTTGGCAGGTAGAACAGATGATGAGGATGGTGCTGAGCTAGCAGTTTGGATCTGGGGTAAGGTGCGGGGATGGTAAATGAAGAAGCTGGGGAAGTTCACACAGATGCCCTGGCATTGAGGTGGTCTGAGGCGAAGATGAGGCCTTCTTCCCCAGGCGTCGGGTGGAAAGGGAGTAGTGGTGGAGGAGGCCCAGGAACTGCATGTCCTCGGCAAAGTGCGACGGAGAGTTGAAATGTTCTGACCCGACTTGATCGGGTTGATTGGTGCCGGTGTCCCGGAAATGTCCCTTCGAGAACTTTGTGAGTAAGCATCCTGTCTACGCAATGCACAAGGCCACATCAGGAGCAACAGTTGCAACACATGATATTTGTGGAAGTGCAGGTGAAACTTTGATGGATGTGGAAGGCACCTGTTGGACCTTGGATGAAGATGAGTGGGGAGGTGTGGGCGCAGGTTTTGCAATTCCTGCGCTGGCAGTGGAATGTGCAAGGAAGGGAGGGTTTGTTGTTCGTGGGCGTGGGCCTGAATAGGCAGTCAAGAAGGGACTCCAAACCCTTCCTATTCATATACCCATCCAAATGCATCATAAATGTTACAATTGTACCAGCCACCACTACTTCCTCTGGCAGCTCATTTCATATACATACCACCCACTGTGTGAAAACGTTGCCGCTTAGGTCTCTTGTAGATCTTTACACTCTCACCCTAACCAATGCCCTGTATTTCTGGACTTCCCGAACGCAAGGAAATGACCTGGGTTTTTTTTGTTGCCCTGCCCGTCATAATTATGGAAACCATTATAAGGTCACCCCTCAGCCTCTGCAGATTTAATGATTCTTCCCAGCTTCTATCTTTTCAGCTCTCTTTCAAAATACGAGATTGTAGTAGTAGGTGTATGTCTTATCATGAAGTTGCGTTTCGCTTTGGATAAGTTGAAAGTGATCTCAACATAAATAACGATTAATAATTTGACATTTTGTGCCGGTTTTAATTGGGCACAACAATCAGTAACTATCGAACCTCTCCTTTTTTTATGTAAGTCGGGAGAAATCACACAGTTTCCTTTAACGCTTTATTTCAGAATCTGAAGGACAGCAAAGAATATTATTAATACCCACGTGACATCATAAAATTACAGAATAAGACAAGAAACGCATGGATTTCATTCAGTTGTGTTGCAGAAGGAGGCTATTTGGTCCTCTTTGTTTAAGCGGCGTCTCTGTGATGTAATCATAACAGTTCATTCTCTGCAATTAAAACATTAAAGATGGAAATTTTTTATCGCTCAATTTTTTTGTGAGATCATTGCTTGCAGATGTTTTCATCACACTAGTAGATAGAGTCGTCGAATTCACTGCTAAACATCGCATCAAGTAATCCTGAAGTATGTATGCTATTGCTAATTTTGCAGGAGTGTAACGTGTTTGTTATTGATTGTTGTGCCAAACATACGAACATAGGTGAATAGTATTTTCAGCTCCCGAGCAGCAAAATTGTCTACTTGACAGCGTTATTCATGCTACTTCAATTCTTTATATTTATTTCCAGTTCTGATTCGGTACGAACTGATTGATTCCATCTTAAAAAGCATAAAAATATATTGGAGAAAGTATGACCTGAGACGATTGCAATTTGAAGTCTTCTGGCGTAAGGTAAGTCAGTTTTGATACTAAATATCTGTTTATGTAGAATATACCACAACCCATCCGTCCATAGTGCAATTTTCATGTTTTAGCTTGTAACCGCTTTGTCATTGTCTTGTGGGTTTTCTCAAACTACGTTTCCTCCGCAGAGAGATTTGCTTCAGAAAATTGAGCTCTTTCCTCAAGCATGAATGGTCATCCCTGAAAGTATGGCATTGCCGTAACTTGCAGGTGAAAGTCATTTCAACCAACAAGTTTCCATCTCTACCCGAGGAGCACGCCACCCTATTCCAGTAAACCAACATTTCGATAGCTAATCCACCTGAAACACCATGCTACTGTTTAATTATGCAAGTCCAGTTCACATAAATTGCACGTCACTGGACTATAAGAGAAAGCAGTACATCCAGAGAACGTACAAACTCCACAAACTCTGAGGCGAGAATCAAAACTTGCAGTCGTGCCCATAACTGCACTATTGCAACGTTATGTTCGACACTTCTTCTTTCCAAAATGTACACATACTCAATTTGCATCTTTTTGACTCAAACGAATTTAATGTCAAAATAATTAACACAAGTATTAACATAGCTCCCTTGATGTACTTTCATGACTATGTGTTTCAGTTACTATGAAACAACGTGGAATCTTGTGAACATGCCAGTTCGCCTCCGTCATTTTTTTCCCATTCATTCAGCAGACGAGGTTGTGGTTGATGAGGTCATCATTTATGGCCAATCTGTAACTCCCAAGAAGCCAGTTATGAATCAACGACATTGTTGTGGGTTTGGATTCACATGCATGCCAGGGCAGGTAAAGACAAAAGTATCCCTCTCTAGAGACTATTCCTCACATAGAATTTTATCCTGAATACTGATAATTAATTCATGAATATATTAAAAGCTTAATTCCAGATTTTTGAAATAAGTTTTAACTTTCTGCAGGAATTCCAGCTTTGCGTCCCCAGAATGCTGCCTGCGTCTCTGGATTAACTATCCAAATATAATACCGCCAGGCCATCACCTCTCCCTTATCTCGGGTTATGGTTTTCTAATACTTGGGTCTCTTCTCTATACATGACAACACCAACAACGAAAGAGAAGCTTGTTCTCAGCTGTTCATTTAGCGTCACCTTCACCAATCCATTAAAATCTGCTGCAATTATTTTTAAAAAATCTTTGTGACACATTTCTGCCAACTTTAACTTTCACATAACAACGACAGATCCATTATGTCCCAGAAATTATTCGTGATTAATGATTTCGTTCAACTTCAATACAGTCAATAGATTTTAAAAGAACATTCACGGGCATTTCCACAACTTCTGCTTTTTAAAATATTTAGTGCTGAGATCACTTGCACTGACAGTGTCGAAATGGCAGAGATTCCACATTATTGGATTAAAATAATAGCTTATAAGTGAACTTGCATATTATACTGAATGCCATCTAAATCGGAATAGGGTTGCAAAATCGAGATAATATTCAATCTTAAAACTTGGTCATCGGTAATGAGAGGACTTTGTTTATTAAAAGACCCTTAGCTGGACAGCGATCTATTCTGATGAATGCATCGCATTCTCATGTCACTACTTTCTTCATTATCATTAATTGGGTGACATGAACGTGCATGAGTCGCTGAACATGACACATCAAAACATAAGAAGCAAACAAAACTGCTGCAGAGTATCATTTGGCGCTTCAAACCTTCGTGGAGCCACATCCACTGTCTAAATCTGTCGCCGATTTTCGAAGAGTCTGTGTCACATCGGTCCCAGCCCAGTCATGCATCTATCCAGGTGCGTCTTGAAAGATGCTATCTTGCTCTCCGCTGTCACTTCCACTGGCACCGCATTTTAGGCATCCATCACCTTCTGTGTTTCAAAACTTCCATGCATATCTCCCCTAAACGTTGCCCCTGTCACTTTGAACCCATGACCCCCAGTAATTCAGCGCCCCCATTTCTGAGAAAAAAATCTTCTTGCTATCCACCTTGTACATAACTCTCGTTATTGTGTAGACCTCAATCAGTTCCCTCCTCAACCTTTGCCTTTCTAATCAAAATAATCCTTATCGATCCAATTTGTCTTCATAGCTGGCGACCTCCATATCAGGCAAATCCTGCAGAATGTCCTCTCTCCAAAGCATCCATATCGTTTTGGTAATTTGGCAAGGAGAACTGACTGCAATATTACAAATGTGATCGAGCCAATGTCTGAAATAACTATAAGACGACCTGTCAAATTTTGTACTCAGTACCCCGTCTGATGAAGGCCGCATAGACCACTCTATTGACCTGTGTTGCCACCTTCAGGGAACAATGGAACTGAACACCCAGACCTCTCCTTACATCAATTTTCTCCAGGAGATTTCCATTTACTGTATATTTCGCTCCTGAACAGGATCTGCCAAAATCACCTTGCATTTTCCCGAATTGAACTCTGTCTGCCAATTCCCTTCCCAACTGTCCAACATATCTGCATTCGGCTGTATTCTCCGACGGTTCCCTTCATTATTTGCAGCTTCACCAATCTGCTTCATCTGCAATCTTGCCAGTCAGACCATCTATACCTTCCTCCAAATCATGTATGTTTGTAGCACAAACACCACTAGTCATAGGTCTCCATTCTGAGAAGCTCCATTCTGAGAAGCTCCATTCTACTATTGCTCTTTGTTTCCTGTGGCCCACCCAGTTCTTTTTAGATCTACCTTGTACACCATGGTCACCATTCGACTTCACCTTCTCCAGGAGCCTTACATGGGGAAAGTTTCAACCACCTTACAGATGTCCATTCGTATGATATGTACAGAGCCATTCCCTCATCAAACACCTTTGTCAAATCCCCTGTTCTATTAATGTTGTAAGACATAACCTTCCCTCCACAAAACCATTTGGCTTATCACTGATGAGCAAATATTCGTCCAGATGGGAGTCGATCCTATCCCTCATTCTTCTCCAGGAACATTCCTACCGCAGATGTCAGGCTCACCATTCTATAATTACGTGGATTATCCGTGCTACACTTATTAAACAAGGGGACAGCATTGGCAATTCTCCAGTCCTCCGGGACATCACCCATGTTAAAGGATGCTGCAAAGATATCTGTTGATACCCCAGGTATTTCCTCACTTGCTTCCCTCAGTAACGTGGGATAGATGCGATCCGGAGCTGGGGACTTGTCCATCTTAAAGCCTTTTAGAATATCCAGCACTTTCTCCCTCCATAGGCTGACTTGAAGTAGAGTAATCAAACATCAGTTACCAATCTCAACATCCATTATTTCCCACTACTCAGTGATTGCGAATGCAAAGTATTCTTTAAACGTCTCAACCATTTTCTCTGGCTCCACACGTATCTTTCCTTTTTTGTCTTTGATTGGGCCAACCCTTTCTCTAGTTTTCCTCTTGTTCATTACATATGAATAAAACGTTTTGGGATTTTTCTTAACCTGTTTGCTAAAGATATCTCTTACTCACTTTTAGCCCTCATAATTCTACGTTTCAGATTTGTCCTGAATTCTCGATATTCTTCCAAAGCTTCGACTGTCTTCAGAATCTGCCTGCCTAGACTTTATGTATGCGTCCTTTTACTTGCAGCTGATTTTACACTTTGACCTATCTTCTTTGCTTCCCTAATTTTGATATTTCCATCCCTCATTTTCAAAAGAAAAATCCCTCCTGCACTCCAGTTAAACACTCTTTAAAAGACTCCCCAATATCAAACGTGGATTTATCTTCAAACACCTGTTCCCAATATACTTTACCCAGCTCCTGCCGAATTTAGATATAGTTGACCTTCCCCCAATGTAGCAATCTTCCTTTCAGACCACAATCGTCATTGTCCATGATGATTCTAAGTTTTACGGAATTGTGAATACTATTCCCAAAGTAATCGCCATTTGAAACTTCAACCAACTTTTCCGAGCTCATTCCCCAACATCAGGTCCAGAATGGTCCCTTCCTATGTCGGTCTACTTACAAAATGCCCGAGAAAGTCTTCCTGGATTCTGCTAAATATATTTACCTCCTTCTAGACCTCCTAGATGAACGGAATCTAAGTCAATACTGGGAAAAATAAAATAGTCCATCTGCACTACACTTTTTTCTCCTGAATTTCTACATATATTTTGACATATTTATACTACCATCTCCCGCTCACTGTTGAGAAGCCTGTAGTAAAGCTCCAACATTTATTCCGCATCTTCCCCATCTCTGAGCCCTGCCCATACTGCCTCAATGTATGAGTCATTCATCGTGACCTCATTCAGTGTGGCTGTGGTATCCTCTTTGACCAGTAAAGCAAGTCGTCCACCTTCAGTCTATCCCGACTGAAGCATCGAGATCCCGGGATATTTAATTGCCAATCATGTGTTTCCGTCGAACAAGTCTCAATAATGTCAATGATATCATAATCTCAGGTGCCATTCCAAGCCCTAAGATCATCTGCCTTTCCAATTACACTTTCAGTATTAAAACAAATGCACCTCAGACAACCAGTCCCTTTTGCGCTTTTCATCTGCTCTCGACCTACTGACTTCATTATCTAGTTCATTAAAGCTTTAGTTACCGCCATGTTACTGTCGACTAAGCCCTCTTTAATTCCCAATCCCCTGCCACATTAGTTTAAGCCCTCTCCAACAGCGTTCACACAAGCATTGATTCCAGTCCAGCCCAGGTTTGAACCGTCTAATTTGTAATCATCCCACCTGTCACAGAATCGATCAGAATGTCCCAACAAACGGAAGCCCGCTGTCTTGCACCTTCCCTCAAACCACACATTCATCCTGCATGTCCTTCACTCCTATTCTATTTAGCACCGGGCACTGGTAGCAATCATCAGATTACTATTTCGGAGGTCTTAATTTTAGCTTTGTTCACACCTCTCTAAATTCTGCTTGTAGGTGCTCCTCGTTTGTTTTTTTTTTTTCCGGAAATTCTGGCATTGGGTTCAGTGGGAAATCAGGCTAGTTAAACCAGGACAAAGAAGGCAAAGAATGTGAAGGAGATTCCAAAGAGAGCATGCAAATACATTAGGACGAAAGACGAGACAGGGGCACAATAAGCCCCTTAAGGACCAATAAAGCCGTCTATTTGTTAAACTGCAGGAATTGAATTCTCCACATTGTACAACAATTTTACTGCATTATTTATTGTGAAGTACGAAATGTAAGTTAGTGAACTTTGTGAAATTAACAGTGATGTCTCGAAAAGCGTCCACATTCCGGAGGAGGACGTCCTGGAGACCTCACAGGGCAGAAAAATAGATACATCTTCGGGTCTTGATCACTTGTAACCCAGGCCCTTGTGGGTAGCTCAGTAAAAGATTGCTGAATCCGTTGCTAAAATCTTCGCATTATCGACAGTTCCATGTGGGGTGCTGGAAGAATAGGGTACACGTAATGCTGTGCCTTCTTTTTTTTTTAGAAATGTTGCAAGAAAAAGCTGGAAAATTCTAAACCTTTGAACCTGACGTTAGTGGAAAGAAATGGTCGTGTGAGGGAGCCTTGGTTGACGAGAGAGGTTGAATGTCTGGTAAAGAGGAAGAAGGAGGCTTACATAAGGTTGAGGAAACAGGATTCAGACAGAGCAGTGGAGGGATACAGGATAGCCAGAAGGGACCTGAAGAAAGGGATTAGGAGAGCTAAGAGAGGGCATGAAAAATCGTTGGCGGATAGGATCAAGGATAACCCCAAGGCATTTTATGCGTATGTGAGAAACCTGAGAATGACGAGAACGAGGGTCGGTCCGATCAAGGACAGTAGTGGGAGACTGTGTATTGAGTCGGAAGAGATAGGAGAGGTCTTGATCAAGTACTTCTCTTCAGTATTTACGAACGAGAGGGACCGTATTGTAGAAGAGGAGAGTGTGAAATGGACTAGTAAGCGAGAAGAGATACCTGTTAGGAAGGAAGATGTGTTGGACATTTTGAACAACTTGAGGATAGACAAGTCCCCCGGGCCTGACGGGATATATCCTAGGATTATGTGGGAATCAAGAGAGGAAATTGCAGTACCGTTGGCAATGATCTTCTCGTCTTCACTGGCAACGGGGGTGGTACCAGGGGACTGGAGAGTAGCGAATGTTGTGCCCCTGTTCAAAAAAGGGAATAGGGATAACCCCGGGAATTACAGGCCTGTTAGTCTTACTTCTGTGGTAGGCAAAGTAATGGAAAGGGTACTGAGGGATAAGATTTATGAGTATCTGGAAAGACACTGCTTGATTAGGGACAGCCAGCACGGATTTGTGAAGGTCTTGCCTTTCAAGTCTTATTGAATTCTTCGAGGAGGTGACCAAGCATGTGGATGAGGGTAGAGCAGTGGATGTAGTGTACATGGATTTTAGTAAGGCATTTGATAAGGTTCCCCATGGTAGGCTTATGCGGAAAGTCAGGAGGCATGGGATAGAGGGAAATTTGGCCAATTGGATAGAAAACTGGCTAACCGGTCGAAGGCAGAGAGTGGTGGTAGATGGTAAATATTCAGCCTGGAGCCCAGTTACAAGTGGAGTTCCGCAGGGATCAGTTCTGGGTCCTCTGCTGTTTGTAACTTTTATTAATGACTTAGATGAGGGAGTCGAAGGGTGGGTCAGTAAATTTGCAGATGATACGAAGATAGGTGGAGTTGTGGACAGTGAGGAGGGCTGTTGTTGGCTGCAGAGGGACTTAGATATGATGCAGAGCTGAGCTGAGGAGTGGCAGATGGAGTTCAACCCTGCCAAGTGTGAGGTTGTCCATTTTGGAAGAACAAATAAGAATGCGGAATACAGGGTTAATGGTAGGGTTCTAAGTCAGGTGGAGGAACAGAGGGATCTTGGGGTCTATGTACATAGATCTTTGAACGTTGCCACTCAGGTGGATAGAGTTTGTAAGAAGGCCTATGGAGTATTCTCGTTCATTAGCAAAGGGATTGAATTCAAGAGTCGTGAAGTGATGTTGCAGCTGTACAGGACTTTGGTTAGGCCACAGTTGGAGTACTGTGTGCAGTTCTGGTCGCCTCACTTTAGGAAAGATGTGGAAGCTTTGGAGAGGGTTCAGAGAAGATTTACCAGGATGTTGCCTGGAATGGAGAGGAAGTCGTACGAGGATAGGTTGAGAGTTCTCGGCCTTTTCTCGTTGGAACGGCGAAGGATGAGGGGTGACTTGATAGAGGTTTATAAGATGATCAGAGGAATAGATAGAGTAGACAGTCAGAAACTTTTTCCCCGGGTACAACAGAGTGTTACAAGGGGACATAAATTTAAGGTGAAGGGTGGAAGGTATAGGGGAGATGTCATGGGTGGGTTCTTTACCCAGAGAGTGGTGGGGTCATGGAATGCGCTGCCCGTGGGAGTAGTAGAGCCGGAATCATTGGCGACCTTTAAGCGGCATTTGGATAGGTACATGGATGGGTACTTAATCTAGGTTAGAAGTTCGGCACAACATCGTGGGCCGAAGGGCCTGTTCTGCGCGGTATTGTTCTATGTTCTATGTTCTATGATTCACGCTTTTGCATCATTGAAAACTCTTTTGGGGAGGAAGTGACCTGTACAAGAAGGGTGGAATGCACATAAATTGGAATGAGACTAATATACTGGCAGGGAGATTTGCTGGAGCAGCTATGGAGGATTTAAGTTAGTAAGGTGGGAGGGTGCGGCCCAGGGAGATAGTGAGGAAAGAGATCAACCTGAGACTGGTAATGTTGAGAACAGAAGCGAGACAAACTGTCAGGGCATGGTTAGGAAGATGTGACTGGAATATCATAGCAGTCACAGAAATGTGGCTCAGGGCTGGGCAGGACTGGCTGCCTAATGATCCGAGATACAAATGCTGCACTAAGAATAGAAAGGGAGGCAAGAGAGGAGATGGAGTTGCGTTTTTGATAAGGGAAAGCATTACAGCTGTAGTGAGGGAAGATCTTCCTGGGAAATATATCCAGTGAAGTTATTTGGGTGCAACTGAGGATTAAGAAAGGGACAATCACCTTATTGGGTCTCTATTAAAGACCCCATAATAGTCGGCGGGATATTGAGAAACAGACCTGTAAGGACGTCTCAGCTTCTGTAAGAATAATAGGGTGGTTACGGTGGGTTGTTTTAACTTTCCGAACATAGACTGGGACTGCATAATGGTTTAGATGGAAAGGAATTTATTAGGTGTGTACAAGAACAATTTCTGTATCAGTATGTGGACGTACCTACTGGAGAACGTGCAATGCTTGAACGACATTTGGGAATTATGGCAGAGCAGGTGACTGAGGTGTCAGTGGGGGAGCACATTGCGGCCAGCGACCATAATTTAATTAAATTTAAACTAATGAACGAAAATGATAGACCAGATCTAAAAGTGAGTGCTCTAAATTGGAGAAAGGGTAATTTTGCCGGTATTAGCAAGAACTTTCAAAACCTGATTGGGGCAGATGTTCGCTGATAAAGGGCCGGTTAGAAAATGGGAAACCATCAGAAATGAGATAACGAGAATCCAGCGACTGCATATATCTCTTTGGGTGAAAGGAAAGGCTGCTAGATATACGTAATGCTGGATGACTAAAGATATTGAGGATTTGGCAAAGAAAAAGACGGGAGCATATGTCAGATATAGACAGGAGAGATCGAGTTAACCCTTAGAAGAGAATGAAGGCAGTAGGAGTATACTTAAGAGGGGAAATCAGGCTGGCAAAAATGGGACATGAGATTGCTTCGGCAAGTAAACTTAAGAAGAATCCAAAGGAGTTTTCCCATACATTCAGAGCAAATGCGTAACTAGGGAGAGTATCGGGCCCCTCAAAATCAACAAGGCTGTCTTCGTGTGCTGCCGCTGAAAATGGGATAGATAAAAACGAGTATTTTGCAAAAAAAGTTTACTGTGGTAAAGGATATAGAAGATATAGAATGTCGGGAAATAGCTGGTGACACCTTGAAAAAATATCCATATTACATTGGAGGATATGCTGGATGTCTCGAAACACATGAAGATGGATTAGTAACCAGGACCTGATCAGGGATACCTATGAACTCTGTGTGAACGTAGAGAAGTGATGACTGGGCGTCTTGCTGAGATATTTGTGTCATCAATCGTCACAGGTGAGGTGCAAGATGACTGGAGGTTGTCTAACGTGGTGCCAAAGTTTAAGAAGGGTGGTAAGGAGAAGCGAGGAATGTAAAGGTCAATGAGCCTGACGTAGGTGGTGGGCAAGTTGTTGGAGGGGATCATGAGGGACAGGATATACATGTATTTGGAAAGGCAATGACTGATTAGGGACAGTCAACATGGCTTTGTGCGTGGGAAATCATGTCTCACAAAATTCATTGAGTTATTAGAAGAAGTTACAAAGAAGAGTGATGATGGCAGAACAGTAGATGTGATGTATGTGGGCTTCAGTAAGACATTCGACTAGGTTCCCCATGGGAAACTGATTAGCGTGGTTAGATTTCACGGAAAACAGGGAGAACTAGCCATTTGGATACAGAACTGGCTCAAGAGTAGAAGACGGAGGGAGTTGATGGAGGGTTGCTTTTCCGACTGGAGGCCTGTGACCAGTGGAGTGCCACAAGGAAGATACCTGTATTAATCAATTCTTCCCAGCGTCCTGCCTTTCATTAAATTCCGCAAAATCTTTAGTTCGTTAACAAGCGATAAAACCATTTGCGATTGGCCTACCAATCTGATCAACACTTCTAAGCTATGCTTCGTACTTTCGCAGATGACACCAAAATACGTGGTGTTGTTTACAGTAAAGACGTTAATCTCTGATTACAGCGGTACCTTGAGTCAGATTTGCCATTGGGTGGAGGAGTGGAAATATGGGCGTATCTTAATTACATGTAAGTTAATGCTTTTGGAAAGTCAATCACCCAAACATATACACTTCCAGATCAAGGGATTTGCCCGATTCCCCTGCTCTTCGGATGCTGCCTGACCTGATGTGCTTTTCCATCAGCACACTCTCGACTCAGATCTTCAGCATCTTCAGTCCACAGTTTTCTCTGTACACTTAATGGGAGGGACTGGGATGCGTTAATTTAAAAAGAGACCTTGAATTGCAGGTTCATAGTTCTTTGAAAGTGCAGTCGGAGGTTAACAGAATCTTACAGAAGGTGAATTACATCCCTACTTTTATTTGGCAGGGCATTCAGTTGAAGATTGGGATGTTGCATGTGTGCAAGACATTGGTTAGGCCACCTTAAAACAGTGTGTGCGATTCTGATCTCTTTGCTATCGAAAGGAAACCGTTGAACATGAAAGTTCAGAAATGATTGCTTGGAATGCTGAATTTCGAGGTACCAAGCTCGCTGAAGCACAACAGGATAACGGGTGACCTTATAGGGATTTATAAAGTCATGAGAATCATGGGAAGGGTGAGTAACTCAGGTCTTCTTACACTGTAGAGTGTACAAAACCTGACAGCATACGTCTAGTGTGAGAGGAGAAATAACTAAATGGAAAAGAAGGAGCGTTTTCACCGACATGGTGATGCACGTACAGAATGACCTGCCTGGGGAAGGATTGGACGCAGCTACAATTCCAATATCTGAAAATCTCCTGGATGATTTTCATGAATAGGAAGCGCTAACAGAGATATGGCCAAATTCTGGCAAATGGGAGGAGGTCAGTTTAGGATATCCACTCGGCATGTCCATGTTGAGCCAAAGATGTGTGTCATGTTATTTAATTACTATGACTCTCTGTTGGACTGAGTCTCATGCTCTGTCCTTCTGGTAACCTGAGTGGATTTAGTAAATTCAACTTATAACACGCCAGATAAATTTAAGCATCAGAGAGAAATCCACTTGGTAGATACAATTTTTTTTTAATTTTTGCTCGTCGTTTTATGCGTGGTTTGCTGCTTATACATATTAGCCAAATGGCGCGAATGCACTGTTCCTTACAAAAAACAGAGATTCTTTTGTAGACGATAAAAGAATTGGCATCCATGCATCGGCAGTTGACATTTATAGAAGCGATTGTAGTGTGAACATCAGAAAGGAAAATATAATGTATTTGTCCAATCAATAGCCGTACAGCAACTCAGAGGCATGAAGATTTCTACCTATCGATGTTTTAAGTATCGCTGTCAGCTCGCAAGTCTGCAATCCACCTCCTTTCCGGAAATTCATGTGTTACCACTCGTTGTAATCTTATTCAGGAAATATCTCTCCCGATTATTAAAACAACTTCACACTCAGCTCAATTTCATTGAACATGGGCCATGAACAAAACTTCAGCTTCATGTTCCTCCACTGTAAAGCCAAGTCCTCAAACATCAGAAGAATAAATATTGAATCTTCGTAAAAGAAGGAAAAGCAAGAAGACTCTTAACTCTCCACTGAAACATGTCACATGTGAAATTCTGTGGGCACGCGTCCGAATTTTGCATTTTTACCATGTTGATCTGATCATATAATAACAGTGTCAATTTTTAAAAATCACACGACTCCAGGTTATTGACCAACAGGTTGAATTGGAAGTACTAGATTTCGGAGCGCTGTTCCTTCAACAGGTTGTTGTGCAGTATAAGATCTTAAGACGTAGAATAATAACAACGTTTAAGAGCGATGTAGCTGAAATGATATATTGAAAAAAAAGGACTATTTGTTTACTCTCTTATCTTTTAGAATGCCAATGTTGCTTTCAGTTCTTTCATATGAAAATCGCAGATGTTTTAAAGTTGCATTCTCAAGTGAACTGTAAGAACATGTGCTATGGCAGCGCCGATAATGTATTGGAGGTTTGTGGTGCCTGTGTGAGGTGACCTGATTCCCAATGTTCAGATTGAATCTCATCTTCAAAACAGACTCACAGAATCTTACATGGATTCGTGCTGTTTTTGAGCAAAGTAAAATATTATTCTGCAAGTAAAAATTCACCTCACAAATTAGGGCGGCACAGTGGTTAGCACGGCTGCCTCACAGCGCCAGAGACCTGGGTTCAATTCCCGCCTCAGGCAACTGTCTGTGTGGAGTTGCACATTCTCCCCGTGGGTTTCCTCTGGATGCACCGGTTTCCTCCCACAGTCCAAAAATGTGCACGTTAGGTGAATTGGCCATGCTAACTTGCCCGTGGTGTTAGGTGAAGGGGTAAATGTATGGATGGGTTGCTCTTTACCGGGTCGGTGTGGACTTGTTGGGCCGAAGGGCCTGTTTCCACGCTGCACGTAATCTAATCTAATTAAATTAATATGTGTGTGTGTGTATGTGAAAATGTGTCTGTCTGTGTTGGGGGCATGCATGTCTGTGAAAGACTGTGTGCATGTGAAAAGGGTAGACGTGATTGAGAGACTTCGGTGTGGGTGTGAGTATAGGAGTGCAGCTGTGAGCGTCTGAGAGAGGGCAGTGTGAGAGTGCGTTCCTGTGGGAGGGATGGAAGAAATGTCTGTGTATGTGTTGTGCAATGCGGGCGCCTGTAGTGTGACATGAACCTCGGGTCCCGGTTGAGACAATACTTATCGGTACCGAACTTGGTTACCAGCCTCTCTCCATTGAAAGCAATGATTTGGCGCTGCCGCTGTCAGTCAGACAGATTGTATGCTTATGTGTGATTGTGAGTGTAAAGGCGTCAGACTCTGTGAGATGGTGCGTGTTTGAGTGTGGGAGCGTATCAGAGAGGGTCTGCGTGAGTGTGTGTGTCTGTAATTAGGTTTGAAATTGATTTTGCCTTAAATTTAAGAGGAAAATTCTCAGTCCAGTGTTGTAGAGTATGAAGTAAAAATAAGTTGAGGAGAAAGGGGTTGCTAATAGTTGTTGGTTTTAATATTCTCTTTTGGGGTTACAGAAAATAAAAGTTATTTTTATTTAAGTTGTGCCCTTCTTTTTCTCTTCAAATTTAACAGAATACAGTGCCAGGTGAGATTCTCTGTGTGTCTTTTTTAAAAATTGGCAGTGTGTTTTATAGTGTGGAGGTTCTCACCTGTGATTTCGGTACAATTAGGCAGATCCATTATGAGATTTGGACAGGTTTCAAAAGATGTGTGGATCGAGAAAATAACAGGAGATTAAAGCATTTGCCGGTTAGTGTCCTGGATCATAAAATAAAACATAGATGGGACAACTTGTTTAAATTTAGTTACTTATGGTTGGTTAAATTGAAAGTGAGAGTAATGTCTATTAAAATTGGTAAAAAGTATCTGGGGTTTGAATATGATTCCAAGTTTGCAAAGATTAGATTACTTACAGTGTGGAAACAGGCCCTTCGGCCCAACAAGCTCACACCGCCCCGCCGAAGCGCAACCCACCCGTACCCCTACATGTACCCCTTACCTAACACTACGGGCAATTTAGCATGGCCAATTCACCTGACCTGCACATCTTTGGACTGTGGGAGGAAACCGGAGCACCCGGAGGAAACCCACGCAGACACGGGGAGAACGTGCAAACTCCACACAGTCGGTCGCCTGCGGCGGGAATTGAACCCGGGTCTCTGGCGCTGTGAGCTTTGGCAAATAGAATTATGGAGAATCCAAAGGGTTTTTATAGATATATTAAGGACAAAAGGGTAATAGGGAGAGAATAGGGCCTCTCAAAGATCAGCAAGGCGGCCTTTGTGTGGAACCACAGAAAATGGGGGAGATACTAAATGAATATTTTACATCGGTATTTACTGTGGAAAGGAATATGGAAGATATAGACTGTAGAGAAATAGATGCTGACATCTTGCATAGTGTCCAGATTACAGAGGTGGCACAACTGGATGTCCTAAAACGGTTAAAGGTGGATAAATCCCCAGGACATGATCAGGTGTACCCGATAGCTCTGTGGAAAGCTGAGGAAGTGATTGCGGGGCCTCTTGCTGAGATATTTTTATCATTGATAGTCACAGGTGAGGTGCCGGAAGACAGAAGGTTGGCAAACGTGGTGACAAAGTGTAAGAAGGGCGGTAAAGACAAGCCAGGGAATTATAGAACGGCGAGCCTGACCTGGGTGGTGGGCAGGTTGTTGGAAGGAATCCTGAGTGACAGGATCCACATGTATTTGGACAGGCAAGCACTGATTAGGGACAGTCAACATGTCTTTGTGCGTGCGAAATCATGTCCCACAAACTTGGTTGAGTTTTTTGAAGTAACAAAGAAGATTGATGAGGGCAGAGCAGTCGGTGTGATCCAAATGGACGACAGTAAGGCGTTCGACAAGGTTCCCCACGGGAGACTGATTAGCAATGTTAGATCTCATCGAATACAGGGAGAACTAGCCATTTGCCTACAGAACTGGCTCAAAGTGTAAAAGACAGAGGGGGGTGGTGGAAGGTTGTTTTTCAGACTCGAGACCTGTGGCCAGTGGAGTGCCACAATGATCGATGCAAGGCCCTCTACATTTGGTCATTAACATAAATGATTTGGAGGAGAAAGTGAGGTCTGCAGACGCTGGAGATCAAAGCTGAAACTTTATTGCTGGAACAGCACAGCAGGTCAGGCAGCATCTAGGGAACAGGAGATTCGACGTTTCGGGCACATGCCCTTCTTCAGGAAGAAGGGCATGTGCCCGAAACGTCGAATCTCCTGTTCCCTAGATGCTGCCTGACCTGCTGTGCTGTTCCAGCAATAAAGTTTCATAAATGATTTGGATGCGAGCATAAGACGTACTGTTCGTAAGTTTGCAGATGACACCAAAATTGGTTGCGTAGTGGACAGCGAAGATGGTTACCTTAGATTATGACAGGACCTGGACCGGATAGGCTCATGGGCTGAGAAGTGGCAGATGGAGTTTAATTCAGATAAATGCGAGGTGCTGCGTTTTGGGAAAGCAAATCTTAGCAGGACCTATACACTTAATGATCAGGTCCGAGGGAGCGTTGCTGAACAAAGAATCTTGGAGTGCAGGTTCACAGCTTCTTGAAAGTGGAGTCGCAGGTCGATAGGATAGAGAAGAAGGCGTTTGGTATATTTTCGTTTTTTGGTCAGAGCATTGAGTACAGGAGTTGGGAGGACATGTTACGGCTGTACAGGACATCGGTTCGGCCACTGTTAGAATATTGCGTGCAATTCTGGTCTCCTTCCTATCGGAAAGATGTTGAGAGCCTTGAAAGGTTTCAGAAAATATTTACAAGGATGGTGCCAGGGTTGGAGGATCTGAGCTACAGGGAGAGGCTGAACAGGCTGGGGTTGTTTTCCCTGGAGCGTCGGAAGCTGAGGGATGACCTTACAGAGGTTTACAAATATTGGGTCCAGGTCGATGTGTTTGTTGATGGAGTTTGTGGATGAATGCCATGCCTCTAGGAATTCCCTGGCTGTTCTCTGTCTGGCTTGCCCTATGATAGTAGTGTTGTCCCAGTAGAATTCATGTTGCTTGTTGTCTGCGTGTGTGGCTACTAAGGTCGTGTCGTTTCGTGGTTAGTTGATGTTCATGTATGCGGATTGTTAGCTGTCTTCCTGTTTATCCTATGTAGTGTTTTGTGCAGTTCTTGCATGGTATTTTGTACACTACATTAGTTTTGCTCATGTTGGGTATCGGGCCCTTCGTTCTGGTGAGTTGTTGTCTGAGTGTGGCTGTTGGATTGTGTGCCGTTATGAGTCCGAGAGATCGCAGTAGTCTCGCTGTCAGTTCTGAGATGCTCCTGATGTATGGTAGTGTGGCTAGTCCTTTTGGTTGTGGTATGTCCTCATTCCGTGGTCTTTCTCTTAGGCATCTGTTGATGAAGTTGCGCGGGTATCCGTTTTTGGCGAATACATTGTATAGGTGTTCCTCTTTTTCTTTTTGCAGTTCTGGTGTTCTGCAGTGTGTTGTGACCCTTTTGAATAGTGTCCTGAGGCAGCCTCGTTTGTGTGTGTTGGGGTGGTTACTTTCATAGTTTAGGACTTGGTCTGTGTGTGTGGCTTTCCTGTATACCCTTGTAGTGAATTCTCCGTTCGGTGTTCTCTGTACCATCACGTCTAGGAATGGGAGTTGGCTATCCTTTTCTTCTTCTCTCGTGAATCGGATTCCTGTGAGTGTGGCGTTGATGATCCGGAGTGTTTTTTCTATTTCCGTGTTTTTAATGATTACAAACGTGTCATCGACATATCTGACCCAGAGTTTGGGTTGAATTTGTGGTAGGACTGTTTGTTCTAACCTTTGCATAACTGCCTCTGCTGTGAGTCCCGAGATTGGTGATCCCAGGGGTGTCCCGTTGATTTGTTCGTATATCTGGTTGTTGAATGTGAAATATGTTGTGAGGCACAAGTCCAGTAGTTCAAGTATGCCGTCTTTGTTGATAGGTTCAGCGTCCTGTTTTCTGTTCTGTATGTCCAGTAGGTTGGCTATTGTTTCTCTGGCTGGGGTTTTGTCAATCGAAGTGAACAGTGCCGTCACGTCGAATGATATCATGGTTTCTTCATTGTCTATGTGTATATTTCTGATGATGTCCAAGAATTCCTCTATTGATTGTATAGAGTGTTTGGATCCGCTGACCAGGTATTTCAGTTTCTGATGTAGTTCTTTGGCCAGTTTGTATGATGGTGTCCCTGGTAGTGATACTATGGGTCTGAGTGGGATGTCTGGTTTGTGTACTTTAGGTAATCCATAGAATCTGGGGGTGTTGTTGCTTTCCGGTTTCATTCTTTGTAGGTCAGCTCTGGTTATCTGTCCGTTTATTTGTAGATTCCTTAGTGTGTTATTTAACCTATTGGTGAGTTGTGGTGTGGGGTCAAATTCCTTCATTTCGGAGGTGTTGATATCTGCAAATAGTTGTTGTGCTTTTTGGATGTAATCAGATTTATCTAGGATGACCGTCATTCTGCCTTTATCTGCTGGTAGTATGATTATGTTCTTATCGTTTCTTAGTGATTTGAGTGCTTCCCTCTCCTTGGTCTTGAGGTTATGTGTTCGTCTTTTACTTATTATCATAGGTACGACAGTTTGCCTCACTGTTTGTTGTGTCTCTTCTGTCAGTCCATTATTCCTGAGTGTGCATTCTAGTGCTGCTAGGAAGTCTGCTGTCTTGGCGTCCCTGTGGTTGTAGTTGAGCCCCTTGGCCAGTATTGTTCTGTCCGTGTCTGTGAGCTATCTGTGGGAGAGGTTTTTAACCCAGGTGTGTGTTGTAGTGTCCTCTTTGTTGTGTGTTAGTTTGGCCATTTTTTTCTTTTAGTGCCGTTTTTTTTTAGCGTTTTTTAACGTTAATTTCAAAAACCACTAATCGTGAATGGACCCGCACCATAGAACAGCCTGTCACCATAGGACAGAACAGGACAACACACCGCAAAAAAACGGCACTAAAAGAAAAAATGGCCAAACTAACACACAACAAAGAGGACACTACAACACACACCTGGGTTAAAAACCTCTCCCACAGACAGCTCACAGACACGGAAAGAACAATACTGGCCAAGGGACTCAACTACAACCACAGGGACGCCAAGACAGCAGACTTCCTAGCAGCACTAGAATGCACACTCAGGAACAATGGACTGACAGAAGAGACACAACAAACAGTGAGGCAAACTGTCGTACCTATGATAATAAGGAAAAGACAAACACATAACCTCAACACCAAGGAGAGGGAAGCACTGAAATCACTAAGAAACGATAAGAACATAATCATACTACCAGCAGATAAAGGCAGAATGACGGTCATCCTAGATAAATCTGATTACATCCAAAAAGCACAACAACTACTTGCAGATATCAACACCTCCGAAATGAAGGAATTTGACCCCACACACAACTCACCAATAGGCTAAATAACACACTAAGGAATCTACATAAAAAACGGACAGATAACCAGAGCTGACCTACAAAGAATGAAACCGGAAAGCAACAACACCCCCTGATTCTATGGGTTACCTAAAGTACACAAACCAGACATCCCACTCAGACCCATAGTATCACTACCAGGGACACCATCATACAAACTCGCCAAAGAACTACATCAGAAACTGAAACACCTGGTCAGCGGATCCAAACACTCTATAAAATCAACAGAGGAATTCTTGGACATCATCAGAAATATACACATAGACAAAGAAGAAACCATGATGTCATTCGACGTGACGGCACTGTTCACTTCGATTGACAAAACCCCAGCCAGAGAAACAATAGCCAACCTACTGGACATACAGAACAGAAAACAGGACGCTGAACCTATCAACAAAGACGGCATACTTAAACTACTGGACTTGTGCCTCCCAATACACTTCACATTCAACAACCAGATATACGAACAAATCAACGGAACACCCATGGGATGCCAATCTCGGGACTCATAGCAGAGGCAGTTATGCAAAGGTTAGAACAAACAGTCCTACCACAAATTCAACCCAAACTCTGGGTCAGATATGTCGATGACACGTTTGTAATCATTAAAAACACGGAAATAGAAAAAACACACCGGATCATCAACGCCACACTCACAGGAATCCGATTCACGAGAGAAGAAGAAAAGGATAACCAACTCCCATTCCTAGACGTGACGGTACAGAGAACACCGAACGGAGAATTCACTACAAGGGTATACAGGAAAGCCACACACACAGACCAAGTCCTAAACTATGAAAGTAACCACCCCAACACACACAAACGAAGCTGCATCAGGACACTATTCAAAAGGGTCACAACACACTGCAGTACACCAGAACTGCAAAAAGAAGAAGAGGAACACCTATACAATGTATTCGCCAAAAACGGATACCCGCGCAACTTCATCAACAGATGCCTAAGAGAAAGACCACGGAATGAGGACATACCACAACCAAAAGGACTAGCCACACTACCATACATCAGGAGCATCTCAGAACTGACAGCGAGACTACTGCTACCCCTAGGACTCATAACGACACACAAACCAACAGCCACGCTCTGACAACAACTCACCAGAACGAAGGACCCGATACCCAACATGAGTAAAACTAATGTAGTGTACAAAATACCTTGCAAGGACTGCATAAAACACTCTATAGGATAAACAGGAAGACAGCTAACAATCCGCATACATGAACATCAACTAGCCACGAAACGACACGACCAGCTATCCTTAGTAGCCACACACGCAGACAACAAGCAACATGAATTCGACTGGGACAACACTACTATCATAGGGCAAGCCAGACAGAGAACAGCCAGGGAATTCCTAGAGGCATGGCATTCATCCACAAACTCCATCAACAAACACATCGACCTGGACCCAATATACCAACCACTACTGCGGACAGCTGAAACTGACAACCGGAAGCGGCAGGGACAGACCACTATAAACACCGGAGGAAACATCAAAGACGCGCTTTGCAGGAGGCTCCCAAGCACTAATGATGTCGCCTAGCCAGGGGACGAAACGTTTGCAACAAAAACTTCCAGCTCGGCGAACAGAACCACAACAACGAGCACCCGAGCTACAAATCATCGTACAAACTTTAGAGGTTTACAAAATTATGAGGGGCATGGATATGATAAATAGACAATGTCTTTTCACTGGGGTCGGGGAGTCCATAACTAGAGGGCATAGGTTGAGTGTGAGAGGGGAAAGATATAAAAGAAACCTAAGGGGCAACCTTTTACGCAGTGGGTGGTACATGTATGGAATGATCTTCCAGAGGATGTGGTGAGGCTCGCACAACTGCAACATTTAAGCAGCATAGGATGGATATATAAATAGGAGGTGTTTGCAGGGATATGGGCCGGGTGCTGGCAGGTGGGTCTAGATTGGGTTGGGATATTTGGTCATCATGGGCAGGTTGTACCAAAGGGTCTAATCCATGCAGTACATCTCTATGACTCTACTCAAATACTTAGGTGTCAGTGAAACAGACATGTGCAGTGTCCTTGAAAAAAGATTTAAATTACAATTGAGGAAATATTTGTTAGATGATAAAGAAAGACAGAATAAAGGGAGAGAAAAAGACAGAAGTAAGGTAGACAGAAAGACAGACAGAACAAAGGGTGAGAGAAAGTGAGAGAAAGTTTTCACTGAGCAATAAGAGTGAGAATTCGAAGTTCGAATTTGGAACTTCGTCATCAGAGTCAAGTTAACAGGATGGAGTTTAGATGAGATGTTAGTATTATATACAAATATTTCAAATCTCAGCCACATTTTCATGAGAGAAATATCGAAAACCTTCTTCAACTCATTTGAAAAATTGGTGAGCCTGTTGGCGTGGTCCCTGTATTTCTGGATAATGCTAGTTTAGACGAAACTGATAGGTAGGACCAGTGAGGTATTTGCCGCTATGTCAGATGAGAGGGCAAGAGATTACATAGAGGTCAAACAGGCTATTTTAAACGCTTATGAATTGATACCAGAAGCGCATAAAACGCTTTCATAAGCATTAAAATGGAATTAGATGTGACTTATTTTTTTGCGTTTGAAGGAAGTAAACACCGTCATTTCTAATAATGGATGCCGGACTTAAAGATAGATATGATCGATGAGGTTCAAAGTGAGATTATTCTGCTGGTGGAGTTGAAAATTCATGTGGAGTCTTCCTGAGGGCTATCAGAAATTTCAGAATTTTCCAAAAGCATTATGTTAAACACGGTATAAAAGAAGGAGAATACACCTGAGGGTAACTTTCAGAAAGGTGAAAGCTTGAGACGGAAATGGAGACCACGTCAGCATAGTGCAGAACAGAAATTGGCGAAATGCAGGAGATTGTGTAGTCTGTGTATTACACTGCGGAATTTTTGGAAGTAGAATATGAACTCGATAGATTAGACTAGATTCCCTACATTGTGGAAACAGACCCTTCGGCCCAACCAGTCCATACCGACCCTCCGAAGAATAACCCACCCAAACCCGTTTCCCTCTGACTAATGCACCAAACACTATGGGCAATTTATCACGGCCAATTCACCTGGCCTGCATATCTTTGGACTGTGGAAGGAAACCGGAGCGCCCGGAGCAAATCCACGCTGACACTGGGAGAACGTGCAAACTCCACACAGACTGTCACCCTAGGGTGGAATCGAACCTGGGACCTTGGCGCTGTGTGGGATCAGTGCTAACTACTGACCCACCGTGCCGCCCATGGATGTGTTCATTGTGGTGTTTGAAAGACTCAGGCTTCGGTAAAATAAAATCATTTTTATTGGTCTGGACTGCACGAGGATGTTGGTAACCTTTGCCAAACGTCTCATACATGCCAAATGGTCGGTAAGTTACAGGCGGAAATAAAGCCAGGACATTAGTTACCAATTCCCGCCCGTGAAGACCGTTTCACACGGGTTATGAAAGATTGTGTCGGACATCTGCCGAGATGTCCGACACAATAATGAGGATGAAGATGTTCAATTCGTATTGTTTCCATTATAGATACACCAAATGAATCTACTCAGCTTACTCCCTTCGAGTTAATATTCCGACATGAAGGTGAGGACCCATGAAATTATTTAAAGTAAACTTGACAAGACCAAAGCACAAGCGCTAACAATTTGGTTTTGCATCTGGTGAGAGGAAGAGGTTATGTCGAACAGGTGGTATTGCTAAAACGTACCAAAAGGGGCTACAGCATAAAATGAAGCAGTTTGCATATAAAAGCACAGATTCGGACGTTATCTTTAGGTCATGACGTGTTAGTACTGTTGCCAGTGATAGGACGCAATTTAAAGCCAGGTTTAGTAGCCCCTGATAAATTTAGAAAAAAGTGGAGTTAGGTGAACTATCTCATAAAGTTGTTGACTTATTGAAACTGTATTACACTGGAGAGAAAGAACTGAAAAACAGGTGTAAGTTACTTCTCAGCAGAGTGCGGAATCAAATCCAGATGTTGTGGATTTTGATGTGACTCAAAATATCTTTCAAACTAAGAAGGCCTTGAGGAGTGGGAACAGCTTAATACACTATCTTCCTCAGGAGCAATGAACACAGTTCAAAATTTGTTACTGTAGTATGCGGACAAATGTATGAGTCTGATGCATCGGAAGAATACGATTGTAAATGAAGTGGATATAGGGAATGCTGTTCAGATAAAGCAACACTCCAATCAGCTTCACACTTCTGAAGCCAGCGAGGTCAAGAAGGGTGTGGTAGCCTAAATGAACGAGGATGGCATTGAACTGAGCCAGAACGCATAAAGTTCAGTGATGTTCTTAGATACCAACGCACACATGCAAATAACGTTTCACACGGAGTATGAATGATTGTGACGGACTCCTGCCTGGAAATAAAAAAAATACAATTTTCATTATCCATAACGGTTGTACCTACCAGATTCCGAGAGGCACTTTGATTACAAGAATTCAGGCAATCAGATTGGACTCAAGACCAGACTGGATTCAACGTTTTTCTTGAATTATTGGAAGTCCACAATATTATAAAATCGGACTCATATCCAATATCGAGATTGGAGGTCTGTATGGAGAAAATTTGACAAGCAGTTATATCAGCAAGTTGGAAAAACGATGTGTGTATGACAAGTACATTTACCAGTGACAGTGAAATACATTTCTGCGCTTGCAAACCCAAATGAACTGCAACAAGTCAAAGTGATGCCCTTTGGAATAAATAAAACACCCGCCACATTTCAAACACTCACAAACAAAGTTGTAGAGTGGTTAAAAAACTGTGAAGTCTGTTTGAACAATGTATTGGTGTTTCGTAAGCAGTGGAAGGATCATACTGTGTCGTTTGAACGAACACGAGAGGCGAAATTGGCAATAACATTAAACTAAACAGAAGACACGAAAGCAGAGGTGACGTTCTTGGGACATTGCAGTGGTCCTGGAAGGTTGACCACATGGAACGCAAAGACGAAGGTCATAGAGGAATTCTACCAAATAAGGTATAGATAAGGTAGGTATCTATTCAATTATGAAATATATTTGACTGGCAAGAAATTAATGTGAACTTAGATTAAAGTCATACACATGTCATGGTGATGCTGTTTAGGCAAATAAGAAATTGAGCCATTTTTTCATTATATTGGTCCATTTGCTTTCTTCAGGGGAAGGGGTCATGAAGGTCTATATGCGTACTGTATTTTTAAAGGAGAGAGGAAGCTAACCCGGACATAGAAAAGCACACCTGAACAGTAGGTCTTAACATGTAACAATTGGTGTCCACAAACACTTTGCACGTTGTTGCCATGCACCTAACAAATTCAAACTCGGCCAATTAATTTCAGTCGTACCCCAGATTACAAATACCAATCGAATTTCAATTTTTCAATTTGTGATGACATCAAACCAATTAAATGATCCAATGTTTTGGGGAATAAAACCAGACATTTTGAAGAGATTAGTAGAGAATAGCAACAACTACCAACAAACAAACTGCGAGCTATATAGCTGTCTGAAAGTTCCCCTCTAAAAAGAAATATATGCAGCAGCACACTAATGTCAAACCAGAGAAATCCATAAAAAATAGTCGAGAACTGGGATGATAACGGGTTTTCAAATTGATTTTGACGTAAATTTAAGAGGGAATGTATCGGACCAGTATTGTGCTGTGATAGTTAAAAAATAGAATTAAGAAGATGTTGTCAATAGTATTTGGGTTTAGTATTCTCTTTCAGACGTATAGAATAAAATTGTTAATTTTTACTTCAATTGGTGACCTTTGGGATGATTGTTTTCCTCTCGACATTTAACGCATTGCAGCAAGCAGTGAGGGGCTCTGTGTGTCAGTTTTAGAATGATCAGAGGGTTTTAACCCCTGTCATAACCAAGTCTTCATGCCTTTCTGTACGATAAACACAGGGAGGAAATATTCATTGAGAACGTCGCCCATTTGCAGTAGTTAGACAAAAATATAAAGTAACACTCTTACTCTTGAAAGGCCATAATCTTTCTGTAAGAATTATTTTCTGTCAGCCAAAGCTATCTCAAAGCCTTCATCAATGAACTCTATTGTCCATTGCATACCTCTAGGGAATCCCTTGATCATGGCTGGCTTTACTTTGAAAATAAAGGCTTTATTCCTTTATTGCTGATCTTCTGTTCAAGAAAGTACACAGTGATATTTCAGAAAACTAAAGAAAAGCCAGCATCGCACTGTCATTTAGAAAGCTGTTGGAGAGTATTCTAATGGACAAGACTTTTGATGTTTCAAACCAGCTGGCCTAATTAGACACAGTTAAAATACCTTTGCGCGGGCAAGGACATGTCTTATTAACATGATTGAACGTTTCGAGGAGGTGATGAAACTTGTTGTTTATGGTAGTGCTGTGGATATTATCGACATGGATTTTACTGAGATTTTCAGGAAAGCCCCTCATGATAGAGTCGTCCAGAGATTTAAATGCATGGGATCCACGGTGAATGGGTCGCATGAATTCTTTTGGTTTTGCCCATACGAGGCAGAGTAACGTGGTGGAATAGCGGAGTTTTGTTTTCTGAAGGAAGTCAGTGACAAGTGGTGGTCCATAGTTATCGCGACTGGTAGCTCTGCTGTCTCTGGTTTGCATTATTGACATGGATGAAATTGCAGATTGGTGAGTTTGTAAGTTTACAGATGAGATAAGGTTCAGTGGTTTCTGGGAAAGTATAGAAAGTTGTCAAAGAATACAGCAGGAAGTAGATCTGTTCCAGGTATGCACGGAGATTTGGCAGATGGAGTTGAGTCCAGTGGTGCACTTGGAGATCATGCCTTAAGGAAAAGTATATAGAAAATCGTAGGAACCTGAGGAGCTTTTATTTGAAGAGAGATTTTGCTTTCAAATCCAGTGCTCCCTGAAAGTGGCAACACAAATCGACAGGGTAGTAGAACAGGTTTATGACATGCTTGTCTTTATTGTTCGGAGAATTGTGAGTAACAGTCAGACTATCATGTTGCAGCTTGATAAGATATTAGTTCGGCTTCAATTAGAGCTTATTTCTGTTCACCATGTTACAGGAACGTTATGGAGGTTTGGAGAAGGTGCAGCAGAGTTTTTCCAGGATTCTACCAGGATTTGAGGATATGAGCGATAAGGAAATGCAATTAAAAAGCTCTCTAGTGAGGCAGAGGTGAGGTGAGACTTGGCAAAAGGCTACAGAAATATGTAATTAATGGATAGGGTTATTGGCCTGAGACTCTTCCCCAAAGTGAAGTGTCTAACTTTAAATTACATGCACATCAGGTGAGAGAAATATGAAAGATACGTTTCTTTAATGCAGTGAGTGTTCGGAGTCTGGAATGTACTGTCGTGATGTCGGTAATGGCAGAAGGGGGAGCTAAGGAAGCCTTTAGGTCTGCACGTTAGAATGCAGGTCATGTAGGGATATGGACAAAGTGAAGGCAGAATGAATTAGTTTAATTTGGATGCATGTTCAGGACAACGTCATCCGTCGAAGTGCATGTTCCTGTGCTTTCCAGGTCTATGTTTGTTGTTCCAAGTTCCCGAAATTAGTACTTGTGTAGCTAAGATAACCCGATATCGATGGAAGAGTATATCTTTCACCACAGGCAGGTGAGTACACGTGACAATTTATGAAACTCAATTGAAATCAATTCAATCCTTACTTCTACGCCTTTTCTTCACAGCGCTGTTTTCCCCCTGTTGTTTCATGGAAAGATTTGGATTTTCCTTCTTTTATGTGCGATACCGGCAGTCATTAATTGATGACCAAAATGAATATTGCCTGGGGGGATGAAGAAATAGACTGTCTGGATTCAAAGAATAAAGCCAGTTCATGTGATTTACAGATTGTTCTACAGTGAAAGGACATTACTTCCATATTGCAAACAGACAAATTTTAGACAACTATTCGAATTTCTGTTATCGTCCTTCTGCAGTGCTTATTTCTCTCCGCTCCAGATACGCATCAAATTCTCCTTTTACTCTGAGGCAAAGCATTCCAAGTTCCAAACACATAGCATCAGCAAATGTCTATAATGTATGTTTCATTCACTTACCAAGCTTCTGAGCAATCTGTACTCTGATAAAACCTCCCATAAATGATAAGCAGTCTTCGCATGTCCACTTAACTCTTGATCCCTCAGTGTGATTAGATTCAATTGCTGATTTTCCATCCTTTAATTTGGGTCTACGTGCCATCATAGAACATAGAATGTAGAACATTGCCGCACATGACAGGCCTTTCAGCCCTCGATATCGCCCCGACCTGTGAAACCAATCTGAAGCCGAATCATCCTGAACTATTCCACTTCAATCCGAATGTTTATCCAATGATCATTTAAGTGCCCATTAACTTGGCGAGTCTACTAATATGAGCGGGGCATTCCACGCCCTGAGTGACTATGAGGGACGAAACTACCTCTGACTTCAGACCTATATCAATGACCCCAAAATTTAAATCTATGCCTCATCATGCTGGCCATCACCATCCAAGGGAGAAAGCTGTCAGTGTCCAACTTGTATAAACCTCTGATAGTCTCACATGTTTCAATTAAGTCACATGTCAACTTTCTTCTCTCGAACGAAAACAGCCTCAAGTCCCTCAGCCTTTCCTCGTCAGAACTTTTTCCATACTCAGCAACATCCTGGTAAATCTGCTGTGAGTCCTTTCCAAAGTTCCCTCGTCTTTACTGTAATGCAGTTACCAGAACTGCACGCAATACTCCAAGTGTGGTCGCACCAGAATTTTTTACAGCTGAAACTTAACCTCATGGTTATGACAAGTCAATCCCTCTACCAAAAATGCCAACACTACATGTGCCTTCTTAACAGCAATATCAACCTGAGTGGTAATTTTCAGAGATCTATGCACATGGACACCAAGATCTCTTTGTTCATCTGCACTATCAAGAATCCTTCCTCTCGCCCACCACTCTGTATTCCTGTTGCTCTTTCGAAAGTGAATCACCTCACACTTATCCACAGTAAACTAATTCTTCCACCTCTCAGCCTACCTCTGTAGCTTGTCTATGTCGCATTGTAACCTGCAACATCGTTCGTCACTATCCACAACTCCACCAACATTAGTGTCATTCACAATTTTTCTTACCGATTCTGCTCAGTCCTCATCCACGTTCTGTTTAAAGATGACACACTGCAGTGGCCGAAAAAGATCCTTTCATTCCACTACTGCTAGCTGAACTCAGGATATACATCTCCCATCAACCACAACCCCCAAGGAACAGGAGAATCGACTTTTCGGGCTTAAGCCCTTCTTCAGGAATTGTCAGGCAGCATCTAAGGAACAGGAGAAACACAAATTGTACTCCAGGAGCCTAGAGTTTCTCCAATACTCCTATTAATACTTCTCCACAACTCCCTTCACACTCCAAACTCACTGTGCATATGGAGCATTTCTCGGATCGCGATAAATTCCACGTGCTAGCACTTTTTCCAGGACTAGTATTTCTGCGTTACATATTCTCTTCATCCGTCAACATGAAGGATTGATCTGATCCCGTATCTCTGAATACTAAATCTTCTTGTGGTATTGTTCCCACTCTATGAGAGGACATCTTATTTTCGCAAGTAAATAATTGATGAAGAACTACCACTTTCTTCTCAAATATAGTCTGTCTGGGGTAGTACATTCTGGCGCAAAAGTTTCGCATCCATTGTGATTCATTTTGCAATTTTAACAACATTCCCTGTCTAATGCTGCTTTCAGATATCTTCTACCCAGTGCTTTTACTGAACCACGAACGCTGTGCACTTATTGGGCCTATTTTATTGCAGTGAAAACACGTCAGCCTTTTATGTTATCTTTCACCTTCATGGGTTCCATTTTATCTTGTGGTAAACTATCTTTATTATCTTAAATAACGTCTACTTTGCCCTTACCACCAGAGGATTTCTCTTGAACATCATTTCGAACTCACATGAACTGAAATTAATGTCAGAAGCAAGATTTTATCCTTTCAAACACAATATACATTCGAACATCGTCCATTCTTAGGTTTCAAACTCGCTTCGGATAGAAAGTCATATGCACTTAAGTATGGCTTCCTTCACCTCGTCACTTACCCACCTCCCATTTCTGATTGTGCTGCTGATACAACACTCGCACTACTTACCAAATAACTTTGGTTCAGTAAAACCCGTATCGTGAGGGGACACTTCATTTGTTTAGCCTGTTTCTGGAATGAAATGAAAAAGGCTTCGACACTCTTCGCGTCCAATGTGTATACTGCCTGGATACATTTGAACAGACTTCCACCAAGTCTTCAGGTACGATGACTTTGCTCAACATCACTAACTTCCTGACTGAGCGTAACTTTCAACTTCACCTTCAACCATTTACTTCAACTTCCCATTACAAGTGCCAAATTCTGTCGACCAAACTCAATCTCTTTCTCCCCATCCTTTCTATCTCTGTTATCTTTTTTCTGTGAGGGCACTCCCCTCCCCTTCTTTTTTTTCTGAGAGTGACTCGGTCCTTCTACGTTTTCCTCTGTCTTCAACTTCATGAAAACTATTTCAGTTCCAGTTCATGTTCAAGCTGCTTCATATCCAATTGAATTCGAGTCAATTCCAACGTTTCCAGCAAATTTAAATTTTGAACTATTGTTATTACCGTTTCTTTTCTCACTGACGAAGGTAAAAACAAGTCCACCCTGGTCTCTGCAAACCAGCCTGCCAGTCGCAATACCTTAACCTTTATCTTTGCCTTCTGTAAAATGACCAAATGACTTCATCCGCCACTCGCAGAAATTTCTCAATCAATGAAAGAGCCATTCCACCGCAAAGTACTGTTTAAACTGTTGTGGTACTGTTCGCCAAGCTGAGAATTTGTGTTGCAGACGTTTCGTCCCCTGTCTAGGTGACATGCTCAGTTCTTGGGAGCCTCCTGTGAAGCGCTTCACAGGAGGCTCCCAAGCACTGAGAATGTCACTTGAACAGGGGACGAAACGTCTGCAACACAAATTCCCAGCTCGGCGAACAGAATCACAACAACGTGCACCAGAGCTACAAATCTTTTCCCAATCTTTGAATGCTGTTTAAACTCCTCCAAGTGAACACGCAGCAAAAAAAAAACTGACATCTGCTACTCACCTTTGAGTCCAACTATTCTAAAACCAAATCTGAATGATCAAAACATTCCAACAAAATGCAACGGTACAGGCTTGACCCTCTCAAAGTATTTTCAGAAGGTGACTCTGACTATTTTTTGTTTAAAGGTTGATGTGAAGTCAGTGTTCCCCATCTGATACAAGTCATCAAAGCACTGGACTTTCAGGAAAAAAAACACAGTAATTTCAGGACAACAGTTGTAGCCCCAACAAATGAAAACGTAATTTTGAATAACTTAACTGTTGAAATACTACACCAATACGCTCCAATAGCAATTAGTAATTAACTGTTCCAATAGTTTAACAGCACATGAACATATCCATAGCAAAAACAAATCAAACACAGACTATTATTGAAGGAAAGAAACAATTTCAAAGACATAACCTTCAATAGAAATTCAGAAAAGTCTTTGAAAGAAGCTGGCGACTTCCCTGCACTCCACCAACTTGTGTCTGCTGCAGCTGAAATAAAGTCGAAAAAAAAGAACTGAGAGCACTGGCCATTCCTTTTCCAGGTTTAACCGGAAAAGTAATGCATGAAAATAAAACTGTTGGACTATAACCTGGTGTTTTAGTCCAACAACAACATCTCTAAATCATTATTAAAATCGACACTGCGGCAGCTATGCCTTTATGCCCTCTTCATATAAAAAAGACAGAATGTCATTATAAAGTAACAGCATTGTCACCAGCACAATACGTTTTGTTTGTGATTCTACTTCTCTCGCAATGGTATTGATATTTTATCCCACCCGCATATTCTTTATCATTAGTTGGTTGCTTAAATATCGTAGAAACTATGCATGTCGTCAGTAAGGAATATTGATATTTATTCAGTGTTCTTTGTCTAAACCCAGGCGTTCAGATGAGCACGAGTAAACTTCCAACTGGTCTGGAATGAGGTACTTGATAAGTAGATTGCATTCATCACATGTGATACACGAAAAAATATCCAATGTGCTAAGTCAATCTCTTTGTGTGCATTTTCCTCTATTCGCCACTAAGTATACAATTTCAGAAACTGGACAAATATTCGAATTTGATGAGCTACAATATGCGTAAGGATTCAGCATTTGGCAGCGAGGAAGCGCAGAGTACATTTGATAAACGTATTAATAACAAAAATAGTCTGGAGACAGGGTTACTTTTCACAAAATTCGTCTGTGTAAATTCTGAAATAATGTGATGGACATGACATCTGGCGTCCAATGTATAGAGAGCACAACGAAAGTGAAATCGAGAATATCAGGGCCAGATCTTACTTTGATTCATTGTTTTATGCAAAAGAAAAACATTCTAAATGAGCTGAACTAATGTAAGTGATGATTTGACGTAATCGACACAATGGAGATCTGATGTGTGCATAAATACAGCTTAGCATTTCCTTGTGTTGGTAATATGGCAGTCAGAGACCTTCAACAACTACAACAGTCATTCATTTTCAGAAATGAGGAAACTACCGGTTTTGCTGTTGCAAGAGATTTACTATCCACTTCTTGCAGCTGCTGGTCTTCCAGGAAAGCCATTGATCTTGTTTCTTTCTGGTTGATTTTACTTTACCTGTGTAAGCGTTGAATACTCTATTTTTCCACTGTTAGTTTTCACAGAAGATTATCAAACCAGTGATTGAATTCTTTCGGCTTCTCCATTTTAAATGGGAGCATAACTTGTGTATTAACAATTGCTCCCAATGTGCAGCCTGCAAGGAGTCGTGTCGTCCTTTCGACAGTCTGGTAATACCAAACAAAATGATGACTACAGCAGCATATTAAACATTTGCGTAAATGTCATGTTTTGTAAATCACTCAAAATGTGTTCACATCCGCTTAATAAATATCTTCACCTCTATTTCAATCATGCTCTTATATCTGTCTTTATTACAGCGAACACGGTGACTATTTTAATTCTTTTACGAAGAAATGGTGGTCTTTCCAAATGCATCACTGCTGATATCGTGGCCATGGCAACATCGGATCTATTGGTCGTCATCAATAACGTTGTAGTGTATCGCATTCTTAGTTATCAATTTCCATTTTCCTTCTTCTCCCTTACACCTGTTTGCAAGCTCATTATATACATGACTGTCATCAGTCTCGATTTAATTGTTTGGTCCACTGTGTCCTTCACATTTGACAGATTTGTGATGATCGGCTGCCAGAGATTGAAAACATTATATTGTACCAAAAGAACTGCAACCACGGTATTAATAATCATTTCGGTCTTGATTTTGTCCCCTATTCCAGTTTTGTTTGCTTTTGAGCCAGAGGAAATCATTAAGCGAATTCAATGGGGCTGCCAATCAAGTGGAACATCATCTGCATGGGGAGCGTTGGTCTGGATTTATAGTGCCTGGCTTGGTTGGTTTCCATTTCTCTTAATTTTCTCGTTTAATTCTTTAACCATTCACTGTATTGTGATGGGGAATCGAACTCGGATAAGGCTCCGTGGTCACAGAAATAAGAATGAAAGCAATGCAGAGACGGAGAACCGGAGGAAGTCCATCGTTTTATTATTTTCGGTATCCGTCAGTTTCATGTTACTTTGGTTGTCATATTCTGCTATTTTGGTCATTACCAGACTGGCAAACTCTAATTATTACAGAGGTGACTTTAACGCCCCTGAATATATCGCAACTGAAACAGGAAATATCCTCAAGTTGATAAGTTGTTTCCTGAATCCCTGTATTTATGCCACAACCCAGAAAATATTCAGAGGAGAACTGAAGAATGCAATGGAATCTCTATTGGAACGAACTCTCAGAGTATTTATAAAAAATGTGGACAAGAGCAATATATTTTAGCGGAATCGCTTTGTAGCTGAGGCTAGATTTCACCCTGATTTCCTTAATTCTCCGTTTGTAATAAATGCTTTGCACAATTACCCCTTAGATTTTCAATCAGAATTTTGATGTGTGATAATTTCTGTTTCGTGCGAGTTTTGTTTGAAACATTCATATCAAACATCCATTGAAAAGTTTCATTTTCAAAATCAGGTGTCAATGTTCTAAAACCTCTCTTGAGCAGGATATATTTCAAATAAATACATGAATATAAAATCGATATCGTGATCAAATACGTCAGTATAAAATCGTACTCATATTTATTGCTGTCAGTAGAAATTATCAAAAATAGTATTGCTTCAAATTGGAAACTGGCTATTTTTGTGCAAGTTTTGCAAAAAAATAGATTTTATAGTCTGTCAAAATTACACATTGGAACGCCATAGTCGACAACTTCAAACAGGCAAAAAGAAACAAAGGAAACGTTCTTGCGGTCCTGGCTCTTGTATGACGCGGAACGGAGCATTAATTCATTCAATAGACGGAACAGATAACTTTTGTCAATCGGCCTACTATGTACACAGGAATGGTGCCTATAACGCTCAGTGATGAGTACACGAACGAAATGCATATTTTGAGAGAATACGAAAATAAGAGCGATCTTACTTCTCAAAACTTTTTTTCGTATTCTCCCGAGGCTCAAGCATCCTCGAAGCCCTCAGAAATACGCATTGCTATTTCTTTAATACATTAAAGGAAACAACCACAACCGGTTTCTGTGACAAAAAATGCCACAGTCTCTGTTTGAAAACTCTTTCTTCATCGCAGTCATAAATATGCTGCCTCATCTTCCGAGATACTGAAGCATGGCTCCATCTGACCGTCGCATTGTGGAAGATCTGATGAATCTTTCTTTTTTGTTCTCAAACATAAAGCAAGATTATCGGATGGAAATCCTAAAACTTCATATTTGAATCAAGGTGATGAAATTTCACTCACTGCCTAAGGCAAATTTAATGTATAATCCTTTTTTGTTTGCCTGAAGTTACATTGTACTTTCTTCCTTAACTTCTGAAATTGGTGTGGGAATACCAAATGTATGAATGCAGGGTCTTGAGGTGGAAGAAGGGCATTTAGGTAAATTCGCCTTTATCTTTACATGCAGATACAAATATCAATGAACAGTTGCTCTCTGACGATTACAACATGATCACATAAACAATGCGTAGTGTCAAAGAGTCACACAGCGCAGACGAGGAAACGTTCATCCAGCCAGTTCGTGTCATCCATAAACAAAAATAAACTAGTCACACTTCTCTGTGCTTGGCCCATCTACCTTCAAACAATTCTAGATATCATACTGACCTTAATGAATTTTAAAAGTAACTCGATGTCCAAATCTATCTGTGCAAGTTCATTCCACAATCGAAGCATTCTTTGTGTAAAAAATACCAGCATGTATTTATAAAAGTTTCTCATCTCACCTTGAAAATATGTGACATTTTCATAAACTCCCCCATACAATGGAAAACGCACTTGCAATTCTCCTCATCTGTGCATTTCATGATTTTATAAACCTGCATAATGCCATCTCTCAACGGCACATACTTCAATAAAAATATTCTTGCATGGCCAGTCAATATTTCAAAGGTAAACCCTTCATTCCCAATTAAATCTCACTTAATATCTTCTGACCACTCTGCAGCTGAGCTCCTAATCATATTCGGGGCTTTGATGGACTGAAACTGAGTACTAATCCTTTCAACATTACAGCCATGGTAGACTTGTCAAAGGAAGATTGTGAACAAATCGGTGCCCAATTTCATGTGATATACGTTGGCAGGAAGAACCTCGACCCTCCTGAGAAGTAGGTAAGGGGTCTATTCTGCTGTAATTCCCAGTTGCTTCTATTCTTCATTAAACTAGCATAGTCAGCATTAACTGACCATCCCTCGTTGTAAATTTTAACACATTTTGGGCTACATTGTTCACCAATCGCATTACGAATTCGGGTGGATGATAGTTCACTCCCTCATTCAGTGATGGAACGTTCGATGATGGATTGGGAATCGGTTTCCCATATCCTAACAAAAATAGAAAGGAGTATACCAGGTATTTATTGGATAGGAATTCTCCTTCTTATGACGAAAGCGCTATCAATGGTGAAAGAGGCTGAGTAATGTTTCCTGATGTCTTTCTGGTAAAACTGCAATTCCTCATTTTCATACCTGACTCCTCATCGAACAATTACCTCTCTCCGCAGGGAGAGGAGATACTGAAAGATCATCTCCCTTGCAAGAAACTGTTGGGAAAACTCCACATAAAACAGGAAGAACGAAACCGTATTGAACATTGACATGAATAATATTCAGTGTTTGTCCGGGTCTCAGAACAGGATCAATGAATACGTTATTGGTGTCATAGGGACGTGGAAATTGTTTTCTTGAAAGTCCTTTCTGATATTGTGTTGGTGAAGGCGTTTTCACATTATTTGGAGCGTGAATTCTTGTATCCATGAAGGCGCTTTTAATGTTGTGTGACTTATGATTTATTATGTTGGAGTACTTTGCATAATGCCCTTTTGCAGTGGAAGGAGGAAGATGTGAACACGCAAAACTCGGGATCTCAAAGAAGATCAAAGCCAATTTTCGACAGGCAACAAGGCAATCAAAAGGTGTGTCCTGGAAAAAGGAAAATCACGCCGAATTCTTGATTAATTCTGCCAATGGATAAGGCAAAGGAATGGAAGACTTCGGCTCTGTGAAATAACTTTGGAAACATATTCGAATATGGATAGAATGGCAAGGTTTTTCTTTAGAAAGAAACGACTGTGAATGCATTTAATGTCGTTCACCAGAAGAAGATATTCTTGCCCCTTCGTCTAAATCAAACAGGAATAAAATACATTTTTATAACTGTTTTGAAGGCATGAAGCTCATCAGAGAATTCGGAGAGGATTTTATCCTATATGAGCTCACTGAAACTGTGAGGTTGGGAGACTGCAGAGGGAGTAAATTTGATATGTCTGCATTAGAATTTTGCCAGTATGTTGGAGGGAATGTAGTTGGAACAAAGGCCTGCTTCATGAAGAATGTAGCATAGAAGTGCACAACTGGATCAGGAGGCTCTGGTTGGAGGCTGAATAAGCTCGTGTTGCTTACTGTGGAGCAATAACTGTCTATGAGAGGCATGGTCATGGTGATAAGGAAATCGCTGTCTCCCTTCGACCACGGGACACAACAAAGGGGGCACAGTTGTCTTGGAAAACAGGATGTTTACCGGGGAGTTGAGGGCTAATCATTTAAACCCAGAAATGTTGGTATTCTCGAACGGATTGCCTCGGTAGGTATTTTACACGGGTATCACCGAAAGTTTTAATGATACTTGCATGAACACTTACAGTGTCATGACTTCCTTGCCTATTGACCAAATCCACAAATTGGACACTTTTTGGTATGGCATAGATAAAGTAGAGTTGAATCGATGGACCGAAGTGTCTCTTCCGCACTATGTTATTCTAAAATTCCATAAAAGAGCTTGGCAGACAAGGGATTGTGCATGAGCAAAGACTCACATGATATCAACACAGGTTGGAACATATTTGATGAAATTGTGGTTTCAAACATTAATTGAATGATGTTTGAAGTAGTAATACAATATCAATTCAAAAGTTTGAATAAACAAATAAACAAAATATTTACCATACCACAGAAAATACCTTAAAGTCTTGGGCACACAGACATTTAAAGGTTATCCTAAAAAAAAAGTTGCACATAGTAGGCACGTGCGAATTGCTCTAACAATCAAGCCAACGTTTCATTTGTTACAAGCTAGACTCTGGAAGTGAAAAGAACGTTTATCAGAAAAATACATTTTTAAAGCTGCTGAGACCCGACAAGGGCAAAAGAATTTGACAACTCATTCTGAAATGCAAGCCTAACTGTTCAGACGATGTATCAATATATTTAATTGTATCCTAACATCATCTTTACTAACAATTCTCAGCAAATTGACAACTGGAATTGGTAAGTTTGATGAACATATTTAACATTACTCTCGAACTGAATTGAGCCCTTATTGAAAAATAATGAACTAACAATGCAATTTCAGATAGTTTTATGAAATTTTGGATGTGCGCGTATTTTGTTTATTTTGATGAATAGATTAATGAAATCTCATGATCACTTCAGCAAATGACATTGTTTTGAGTACACATAGCTGACAGGTGATGTGCATAAAATGTAGCAAGGCATTTAATAATGTTTCCCATGGTAGGCTCATTCAGAAATTACGAGGCATTGGATATAAGGAAACCTGTCTGTCTGGATGCCGATTTTCCCGACCCACAAAAGACAAAACGCAAAGGCAGATTAAAAGTATACTGGCTGGAGCACGTTGAGCAGTGGTGTTCCACAGACATCGGTTCTGGAACTTCTACTGATTCTGATTTTATTAATGACTTGGATGAGGAACTGGAAGGAAGGAATTGTGGGTAGTGTGAAGCGATGTTGTAGGTTGCAAGAGAACATTAACAGTTTGCAGAACTGGTGTGATCAGTGGCAGCTGGAGTGCAACGTAGAAAAGTGTGAATTATTTCACTTTGAAAGGTCGAATTTGAATGGTGAATACATGACAGAATGGAGGAACAGAAGGATCTGAGGTCCATATTCATGCATCCCTAAAAGTTGTCACCCAAGTTGATTGGATATTTAGGACGATATATGGTGTACTGGCTTTTATTCGCAAGGGGGGTTTTGATTTCGAGTTGCGAGTTTATGCAACAGATCTGTAGAGTTTGGCTAGACCACACTTGGAATGCTGTGTTCAGTTGTGATCACCTCATTATACAAAAGACGTGGAAGCTTTAGGCAGTGTGCAGAGGAGATTTAATAGGATGCTGCGTGGACTGGATGGTATGTCTTATGAAGAAAGATTGAGGGAACGAGGGCTAATCTCATTGGAGTCAAGAAGGATGAGAGATGTTTTGTTAGAGGTGTACAAGACGTTGAAAGTCATAGATGGAATAGATAAATATAGACTGTTTCCCAGGCCGGACATATCGATCATGAGAAAGGATAATTTTCTGGAATTTCAATACAATGAAGTATTTCAGCCAGGTGATGGCCATGAGACCATTGTTGAGTTTCGGGTATAAAACAAACCAAACAAATCCCGTTCACTGTTGTCTTTGAGGAAGTCATTAGCTGCTCTTGCCTGAAGGTGATACAGATCATTAAGAATTTACTTAATTCTAAACACCTCTATTGGCAAAAAGGGTCTGTCAATCACTTGTGGAATAGGCAGCGACACACATGTCCGAGCAATAAGTAACAAGAAAAAGTAAATCATGGAATGAAAATTAACAGAAGAGGCACGGCAGCATACCACGTGGGTAGCATCGAAGTGACATGAAGGTTTCATAGGTCCCATGGGCTCCAACGTTATCGCACTTCAAGAGATCGTACTAGCATTTTCACATGATTTCAGGTTTGCACCTCAGTGGCCCTGTTGGCAATGCATTCCACACACCCATGATACTCTGGGTGAAAAGGACTTTTCTTCAAAGCCCCTTGAAATCTCCAGCCATATAAAATTATGGCTCCTTGCTATTCTCTCTTCAAATAATATGAACAACTGCTTCTCATCCACTCTGCCGTTGCACCTCATAATATTATACAGTTGCTGTTTCATAGAAGGTTATCTCGTGCCATTTTAGATGTCCTGTGCAACCCAAGGCTGAATTTGGTGTACACCAACTCCAGTGCAATCACATCCTTTCCATCATGTGGTTACCATAAATGCATGAAGTACTGCGGCTGTTGCCTGTATAAAGTCCTATACAACTCAAACATTATCTCTCTGCTGAAAGTCAATGTCACATTTGAGTATGCAGAAAAGGTTTACTCTGTGTTAACAAGATTGGAGGAATTGAGTTATAAGAAGAAGCAGGATAGATGGGGATAGAATTCCCATGGGGAGTAGAGGCTGAGGGAGAGTTTTACAGATTCAGAGAGATCATTAGATATTTAAATTGCAAGGAATTTTAACTAATGTATGAAATTCAAAAACTACAAGTCATAGATTCTAGCGGAGCGACGACAAAATTAAGAGACGCAAGGGACCAAGACGGTGGTCTGTATGCAGAACGAACTGACAAAGGAAATGAAAAATGCGAGTACAATAACAATAATTATTGAAAACATCTTTCAATTATATGGAAAGGAAAGGCTTTGTGAGATATCGGACGAATGCAGACAAATAAGAATATCTCAGTTGAGGTAACCTGGAAAATTTTGTTTGAATAGTCTGTTTCCATGTTGTTTGAATCTGTGACTGTACTATTCTGAATGTATTTACAAGTTGTAGCTGACAGCAATTTAGTCATGCGACCAAGTAAGATGACACTCTTGAGCGCAATTGTTATACATTTTCTGATTCAATACACGTATAGTGGCTCTCAATGTACTGCACTGTCTATTAGAGTCATAGAGGTAAAACCAATGACTGCAGATGCTGGAAACCAGATTCTGGATCAGTGGTGCTGGAAGAGCACAGCAATTCAGGCAGCATCCGAGGACAGGCAAAATCGACGTTTCGGGCAAAAGCCTTTCATCAGGAATAAAGGCAGAGAGCCTGAAGCATGGAGAGATAAGCTAGAGGAGGGTGGGGGTGGGGAGAGAGTAGCATAGAGTACAATAGGTCAGTGGGGAAGGAAATGAAGGTGATAGGTCAGGGAAGAGAGGGTGGAGTGGATAGGTGGAAAAGGAGCTGGGCAGGTCGGACAAGTCCGGACAAGTCGAGTTGCTGGAGGTTAGAAACTAGGATGAGGTGGGGGAAGGGGAAATGAGGAAACTGTTGAAATCCACATTGATGCCCTGGGGTTGAAGTGTTCCGAGGCGGAAAATGAGGCGTTCTTCCTCCAGGCTTCTTGTGGTGAGGGAGCGGCGGTGGAGGAGGCCCAGCACCTCCATATCCTCGGCAGAGTGGGAGGGGGAGTTGAAATGTTGAGCCACTGGGCGATTTGGTTGATTGATGCGGGTGTCTCTGAGATGTTCCCTAAAGCGCTCTGCTCGGAGGCGCCCAGTCTCCCCAATGTAGAGGAGACCGCATCGGGAGCAACGGATACAATAGATGATATTAGTGGATGTGCAGGTAAAACTTTGATGGATGTGGAAGGCTCCTTTAGGGCCTTGGATGGAGGTGAGGGAGGAGGTGTGGGCACAGGTTTTACAGTTCTTGTGGTGGCAGGGGAAAATGCCAGGATGGGAGGGTGGGTCGTAGGGGGGCGTGGACCTGACCAGGTAGTCACGGAGGGAACGGTCTTTGCGGAAGGTGGAGAGGGGTGGGGAGGGAAATATATCCCTGGTGGTGGGGTCTGTTTGGAGGTGGAAGAGCTGTATAGCGTGGAAATGTATTGATGCTATTGACTGCAGTTACAGGGCGTGTGTGAAGATTGTGATTGACATCGTTCGAGTAACACAACGCCACAAGAACTGGGAGAAGAAGTAGGGCATCTGTCACCTGCCGGATTCTACGATTTACATATGAAAGAACTGCAACCAACATGGCCATTTTAAAAGATGAGAGACTTAACAAATAATCCAGCATTTTGTAGATATGTTATTTCATTTGCATAGCACTATATAGATTTCCTATAAATTCTTTGCCTTATGATCTCACACTCCACAACCATCTGATGAAGGAGCAGCGTTCTTCCTTGGAATGCAACTGGCTCCAAATAAAGCTGTCGCAACATAACCTTGCATTGTGTGAAGTTTAATAAGTAAATCCGAATCTAACACCTGCAACTCCAAATCATGTCTCCTCGGTCACTTTGCGTTGTTAGTTGTCCCGATGTCCGGCTTGGAGGATGATCACCCGAAAGTCTGAGACCGAATGTCCAGGACCACTGTCGTATTCCCCAACTGTGAGGGAACACCTTTGCTTGGTGATTGTTGTGCGGTGTTCATTCATGAGTTGTCTGCTCCGTTTCGCCAATATACACTCCTCCACTTTCCGACTGTAAACAATTGCCAAATCTTAAAGAGATCATTATTTGCAGCAAAATGCCCAGCTTTCAGGAAAATATCGACCACAACACCTTACAAGACTGTCAGGGCAGATGCTGCAAGACGTCTCAGGGTGTCGATACAGAACCCACCATTACACGTGGCGACTTTCGCATCACCATCCTCCAAGGCAGACTTTGGGAAAAAGAAACAACCGCGTAAAGTAACTGAGCTTAGACTGATAGCCAAGGTTGGTACGCTGACAATGATCTCAATCAGCAGGTTGGGTTCATGTCACACGACAGATGCCCCCACTGCACGACACACCCTCTATCTCTCTCTCTCTCTCTCACGCACACACACACAAGCACAAGCTCACACACGCATTTACTCACAAACTATTAGCATTTGCAAACACACACATGTACACACTAGATCTGTGTCTCATGCACGCGCACACGTCTAAGGTTATACGTTATATCTTTTTTGCAGAATCCGTATTTTATTTTGCTCAATATGCATAACGTACAGTCGATACTTGAAAAATTCTGTAAATTCGACTTTCGAAATAGAACCAGTCCGATTCTAGATTTGGATACAGACGATACCTTCAAACCATTCATGCATTGCCTGAGCTGAGATGACACCATATATCAGGAAATCTGAAGTTATTTTGAGAATGTGACTTAAAAGGAGATTTGGGATTTGCATAATGATGAACCGAAATTAGAAAACCCATTTCAAATGTGTTCAATATATTTGAGCTGCATGACACTTCGATATTTTGCTTGCAAATCTGTGTCTTAAGGTGCAGCTCCACAAATTCCTGATGACGAGGCAGCGCTACGAATGCTCATGCTTACAAATACACATGTTGTACTACAATCGGATGCTGTATAATTTCTACAGTTATGTGGTGACCAAAACTCTACACAGCAATCCAGATGCAAACAAAGCAATGCCTTGCATAGTTCAATGAAAAATATTTGCTTTTTGTTTACTTTCTTCAGCAACACGTACCAAAAGTTAATATGCCTTCCTTTTCACCTATCGAACGATAACAACTTAATGGACGCTGAGAAATTCAGTATTACACTTCTGCAGACTTTGCCTGGTTCATAGAATTCATACTCAAACAGAAGATGACTGTTCGAACATTGTTCTACAGGCACTTACTCGATGAAACGTCGGAACAAAAATGCTACAACATCAAAAGGCAGGAGAGAACAGTGAGACACAGGCATATGTCTGCCTTTGTCAGTCATGTAGGAATAAGTGAGTGCTGCAGATGCTGGAGATCAGGGCCTTTGTCATAGGACTGGGCATATGACAAAAAGATAAAAATGAAATATTTGGGATTTAAAAAAATATATAAATAGTCGTAAAACTAAAAATATGTGGTAATTCTGGATCTTTATTTTGAAGCTGTGTGATATATTGCTGATGATTCATTTGTTTAACTCGCGAGCCATGGATCGAACATCATTGTCAAGTAATGAAACATTTTAGGCCCATACACTCTTGAGTTTAGAAGATTGAGACAACATATAATTGAGTTGATTAATGTGCTGAAGGAGGTAACATAGTTCATAGTGGCTATAAACTTCATGTCTGGTAACGAGGGTTAATGGATAAAATTAATAGGACATGACAATGAATATTTAACGTCTAGTGGAAAGTTCACAAACGGAGAACTGCTTGAGGAAATAAGACATCATTTTTTCAAAGAGGCGGTTTTGTGGGCAGATGCCTTTCAGCTCAGCACCGTCCCCATGAACTGTCCTACATGCCTATCTTTCTTTCCACCTATCGACTCATCCCTCCTCTCTGATCGAGCACCTTCATCCCCACCCCCAAACACCCATTGTCCATTTTGCTAACTTCCCCCACCCACGTCTCTGACCTTTCAACGCCATCCCATCCCCATTCTTGTATTCTACGCTACTTTCTCCCCACCCACACACCCCTCTCATTTATCCCTACTCTGCAGAGTCCCTGCCTCTATTCCTGACGAAGGGCTTTTGCCCGAAACGTCGATTTTCCTGCCCCTTGAATGCTGCCTGAACTACAGTGACTTTTTCCAGCACCACTCTAATCCAAGCAGGTGCAACTGTATAATCTTGATGATCCACAGAACGGTTACTTTTCTGTCGTTTTCATAAAACCAACTGGAGGTAGCTTCACCTTAATTTCTCCAAAATGGAATATTTGAAATGGTCTGTAAGTGCAAAGAATTAGTAATGCTGCACATATCTTCCTCTCAATGGTGTAGCTGTTGAAGGAGTGCAATGAACGTTTCCCAGTCTGATTCCAGGAATGGTGGCACTGAGGTATGGAGAGAGATTGATTGATTAGGATCGTTTCACGAAAGTTCAAATGAATTAATGCGGAATCTCTCAGACATTTATAAACTTCTAGCAGGACTCTACAGGGTAGATACAGGGAGGATGTTGCCGATGGTATGAGTGTAAGTCGAGAACACGGAGATCACAATCTGAGGATCCAGCGTTCACTGTATAGGACAACGATGAGGAGTCTTAAGTCCACCGGAAGTGCAGTTAGACTCTGAAATTCATTACCATCGGATATAATGAATACCAAAACAATTAATGTGATCGGAAAAGATGCGAAATACAGTATCTGAGGCGACAGGGATCAAAGTGTATGGGGTGAAAGAAGAATTAGGCTGTTGAGTTCAAATGTTTAGCCATATATCTGATGAATGACGGAGCGGGTTAAAGAGCATAATGGCCGACTTCTGTTGAAATGCTTCTGTAATCAATGCAGTATTAGTTGCAGACACGTTGTCCCGCTCGTCAGGGTTACCCCATCAGAGTTGAACGGGTTATTCCGATTGTGAAGTTATAGTCTGTCTGAATACAAAACTTGAGTCAGACTGGTTGTATTTCCAAAGTGGAATTTACAGAATCTTACAAGGAGTGAAGGGGACATAGATACGCACAAGCTTGCAAATTTCTCCTTGCATATATTTTCTGAAGACATTAAGAAAACCACTGAATACTTTCAGCCCTCCAGTACATAACGTAAATATGGAATAGGTGCTTCTTCATGTGAAAGAAAATGCAGGATGGCAGACAGAAAAATAAGGTGAGGGTGAATTACCGTTCCAAAAGGGTTGTAAAATTGCGGAATTCACCGCAGCACATTAAGATATATTGTGCAACATTGAGACAATAGAAGGAGGGGTTTGACAGAATTGCAATTAGCAGTTGGTTGAGTTGTTGTTAAGTGTGGTAAGCAAGGTGGACTTAGGTCTAGGGGTAATGTCAGGACTGCAGATGCGAGAGATCAGAGTCGAGAACGTAGTGCTGGGAAAGCATGGCAGGTCAGCCAACATCCGAAGAACAGGAAAATTGATGTTTTGGACATAAGCGCTTCATTAGGAATGAGGCGTGTGGGTCGGGGCTGAGAGATAACTGGGAGGGAATGGAGTTCTGGGAAGGTAGCTGGAAAAGTGATAGGTTGGTGAAGGTGAGGCACAAGGTGATATGTCGAAGGAGGAGTGATGGACTGGTCCAGAGGGCGGTGCCGATTTGTACGCTTGAGATTGGGATAATGGCGTGGGACGGGAAATGAGGGAGCTGTTGAAGTCCATATTTATCCGTGTTGTTGCAGAGTCCCAAGGCCGAATATAAGGTGTTCCTTCTCCAGGCGTCGTGTGGTAATGGTTTGGCGGTGGAGGAGGTCCAGCAACTGCAACTCCAGAACTGGTTACTGTATTCTGCAGACACAGGAATAGTAGAGCAGAGAGGCGAGTACATGTCAAGCATGGCAGCTCGTAAAGTTTAGAAATCGATACTTCACTTACCGTGGACGCCAAAAACAGCGAGGGTGCGATGAAAACTATAGCAACTGGATAATGAGAAGAGCAAACGCAATGCCATATTCTAGCGTCAAACAATTTGCCCAAACATAATCGGACAAATAGGACACACTCCAATATATTTCCCTGGAATTCGAGCTAAATTCTCAAAATCTGACCCCTCGCATAAATGTCACAGTTTTTGGTTCTCAGTTTTCAATGCAACCCGATCCCAGCAGCTTATTAGTGACGTTACACAATGTGAGACATTATTGGAAGAATTTCCCACAAATATAAGAGTAATACATTCCAGCGACTTAAGTGGAATGCTACAAAGTTCATAATTGCACCATGTATTCTTGAGATTTGTAAACTAGTATAAAATCCATGCATTCTCTAAATTTCACTGTAACATGTTCTCTCTTCTTGTGAAATTTAAGTAGATGAATTTGTCAATGAATTCTGCTTATTCAAGTAATAATCAAAAATTCCCAAATCTGATTTAATGGCGTGGTTGTCCGCGAGAAGTGAGAACTTGGAAATGCATTAAAAACGCAGAAGGAATTAACCCTGAGCATAGTCGTCACAAAATTCGAATTGAAAATATACCCGTAGAAAGTTGAAAGGGAACATCGAATGAGAAATGCTGATTGGAAATATATTACAACATACTATTTAAAAGGAATACTGCAATCAATTTATCTGTGATGAAATATAAGATCTGGATGAGAAATCAGAAGGAGTAAAGAGGCTGTCATCAAAACTTGTTTTTTCAAAGGTACCAAAAGTCTTCCCAGTGTATGTTGGATATTATTATCAAGTAAACCTCAAAGAAACCGCATGCTCGGAAATAAGTAATACAAAGTCCAATTAATTGTGGGAAAACCGTTCAGCAGGCTTATAAGAGTATCCTCTGCATTTATTGGAAAATAGCTTACCATACTTATAATTATTTCTGTGATTTTAATTTTGTAATTTAATTGTAAAGCGCATTTAAAAACAAATTCACATCGGCTTGCTGCTGCACATTTAACACATTTCGATTTTGATTTTGCTGGAAATGTCAAGGATGCCTATGACGGACTTGCAGAATATGAATTAAATGAAATATTCCACAAACCTCATAAATTGTACGTTTACGGTAGTGCATGTTTACAATCAACGAAACTGAGTTAGAAAACAATACAATGGACTGTAACATTAGCAGAAATAAAGATCGGGAAACGACAGAATATCTCATCTTGCAATCATCACTTCTCATATGCAAGAAAGTAAAATTAGACTTTCCAATTCGATTCATGCACCATGAAATATAGGTGCACAATAGATGTGTCACGGTCGACCCAGAGATGCATTAGAGCTTGTAAACGCTATATCTTATTTGAAGAAATGAAAGTACGACTGCTATGATTGGGAAATGCATATTGTGTGCAAGGTTTTCTTGCTTCTATATGCTGTCCTATATTTATGAAACTAGTGTTCTGCTTTTTGAGCGGTCTTACACATTTTCCAAACACTCCAAAATCTCCAGGCTTGCTAAATTTTGTTCTTTTGCGAGTGCAAACTTTAAAACTGGAAATTATATCGCGTCTCCACAATCTTTGTCCCAAATGTAACGTCCGTGAAATTTCCTATGTCATTTCCTGGTTTCTTTGGGAGCATGCGAGCAGGTTACTGAGTCCCAATACAATGTTATTTTAAGTTCATTTGACGAAATTTCTTCGTTTGACTCATCAATCTACAATCTAATTCACAGGCTAATCCAATTCACCAATGTCACTGCCAATTCGCTGCGGTTAAATCATTCTAAATTTTCTGCATTTATCATGTGCATTTTTGATTTTTTTTATGATCAATGCGAAAAAAAATCCCAGACACGGGTTCGCGAAAATCAATTTTTTAACTGGCATCTCTGTATATCCTGGTTATGTTAATCAGCAGCTATGTTCAATGCGGTATTCGATACTATCAGCAGCATGACCACCAACAGAGACAACAAACAACTGATGCAGTCAGCGCTGGATAAAACAGATCCTGACACAATGTATTCAATGAAATGAGCATTCAATCTTCGTCAGAAAACAGTAAGCTGGAATTAAATGGCAATTTGTCACAATCTCACCAAAAACCAAAACGTTGACTATCACGGTATAAGGTTGGACATGGGTTTATGCTGCGTTTTCTTTTTTTGGTTGATTCCTACATTTTAAATAATAATAGAATGAACTCAGACTTCCTTTTTTTCCCTTAGTACGATTAAGTACTTAATCGCATGCTCTCTGCATTGTGCGACACTTCCAAATATCACTTGAAAAATGTTAAAGCCATCCAAACATTCTTGTCATTTACTTCCACTCTACTTCTTGGTGGTGTCATTATGAATATGTTTTCAGTTCATTAACTGCTTCTGTAAATAACATACAAAAACAGTTGTACCTCCAAACCCATTGCGAAAGTGGAAACCATTCAGATTTGTCCCTGTCAGAAGCCATGCGAAAGCGACCCACCCGATGATGAAGATTTGCGCAGGAGGAAACCGAATACTGCTTTCTCCCATCTCTGTAATCTCGCACTCCACCTCAATACATGAGGTGCATAAAGCCGCAGGGACGCTTTAGTTCAGCAGAGCTGAGAGGTAATGTTATTCCAGTGATCTCCAAACCAAATTCCCATTTAAAATCCCGTTTAGAATTCATACGAAATTCATATCAGTCCATTTAATTTTTATACCAATTTACACCAACCGAAACTGAATTTCAGTCATGCTTGTTTGTAATCCGGGGGCTTGCAAGGTTGGAAACATCGCATCAAACGCTTTAGATCAATCACTCTGTGTGGTACGACACCGATGACTTCAGGTCTGTCTCATCTATTCTGAAGAAGGGAATCAGTGTTCAAAACATTAACGGAGTCTTCTTTCCACAAAATTTGCGAGAACAACTGTGTTCCATAAGGCGAACTTTTTTTTTTTTATTCGTCTATGTCTTCTGCCATACAGCAAATGCGATCAAAATAATTGCTTTCAATGTAATATGTCACACAATGATACGAAACTGACACACCTCTGTGCGTGTGCTTGTCTACTTTATTTTATTGTAAAGCAAGGTATTGTTTTAACAGTAAGTCTTCCCCTTTAATTTCTGCTATCGTCTTATTGACATCTCGACCAACGCGAATTTTTTTTTGTTTCACCGAATCAATGCCATTCAAAGTCGTGCGTGCCTCCACCAGATTCCCAACTCATGCTTCTCTGCTGCATTTCCAACAATCATAGATTACCCGGTACAAACCGATGTGTGTCTCATCTAGCCATACTTAATGCATAGTATAAAATGATGCGGAATGATCACAAGCTAAGAAAAGTTCCTTACCTGCGAAGCATCAGATGTGCATGATCGGTCCAATTTGGCAATGTCATATCTTGTCATTCCTGCATGGATTCCCATGTCGTGATCCATTCAGAAAGACTTGCAAATTCGGAAGCACATTCTGTTAATTAGTGTGTGGTTTCAACGCTTTTTGGCTGAAGGGAAAGAATTGGAAAGTCGTGCTCACTGCCCACAGATCAATTGACACGTTTCCTAGACGCATAGTGTCATGGCTAAAACAGCAAAGAAAATGAACTCGCAAAAATGATCTTGCACTGTCCGAGCGACACTCATCCCACATTCCAAGGCTTGGCCCATGACGTTCTCTGCCATCACATTTAAGTGCTCATTGACATACTTTTTAACATTGGTGAGGTTTAGCACTTTGACTGACCCCTACACTCTCCGCCAGCCACTTCCAGACATCCAAACCCTTTGGCTGCGAAACAAAATCCTTGATAGCCCCTAAACACATAACGTCAGATTATATCCTCATCGTTATTTTTCCATCAGTTTTATAAACTGCGACGTAATTCCACTGCTCCGTTGCCTCTCATAAACTCATAATCCTCACTCTGGAAACACAAAGCCGTCTCAGCTATAAAGAAAACCCTCAGGTCTATACACACTGTCTTAATGGCTAAATTTATTCTGTCTAGCAAACACCTTGGCGAATATGTGGTGCACCCCCGCCGGAGAATTCACAGCATACTATGGCATGGCTAATGGGACTGCACACTGTAATCTGGCTCTGGCATACGCGAAGATTTGTGCAACTCTGATCCAATGCCCCTGCTCTCTGCACTGATGGACACATGGCAGGAAAGGACAGAAGCTTTATTTGTCTTCTGAAGCACAGTTTCAACGTTTGGTGCCAATTTCAATTGTCGATGGACAAGGGCCCCAAGTTCCCTTTGTTACTCAAAGCTTTCGAACATCCTTCCATTCATTGAGTAACTGTTTGTCGTGTTCCGTCTTGCAAAGTGCATTATTGAACAGTTTTCATGGCAAATTTCGATCGGCTGCTGATCTGCCCATTTGAGCAACCCGTCGAAAACTTCCTTAAACCTAATATCTGCTTCTGCACGTTTGAACACCAACATAAACGTCCTGCCATTTGCACACCCATTTATGATCTCTATCCTCAACTTAACCATAGCTTCCGATAAAAAAAATGTTTTGTACTATTTTGAAGTTGTCCAGAACAATGCTTCTGTGTGGAGTTTGCACCTTCTCCCCATGTCTGCATGGGTTTCCCCCGTGTGCTCCGGTTTCCTCCCACAGTCCAAAGATGGGCAGGTCAGGTGAATTGGCCATGCTAAATTGCCCGTAGTGTTATGTAAGGGGTAAATTGTTGGTTTGCGCTTCGGCGGGTCGCTGTGGACTTGTTGGGCCGAAGGGCCTGTTTCCACACTGTAATGTAGTCTAATCTAAGCTTTGTGGCCATCTCCTTGTTATTGTCACGGAGGTTATCTTGAGGCATATTAGTAATCATTGCTTCCCATTGTCTTTCCTTAATATCACTCATGTGTGAAGTTTTATTGCAGCCCTTCTTCCTGCAGCCACAAACTGTTTCCTGTTATGTTATCTTTCGATTGATTTGTTGTCATTTGTTGCCAGCAACTGAAAACAAGATATTCCAATACGACAATAGTATCTGTTGTTCTGGCACCAAACTATGTTCTACACTTTTGAAAACCATATTGTTTTCTCCTCCAATCCCTTCACCCTTCCCTGTCTCCCTGTCTCCGTAACCTCGACGTTTCCCTACACCTCTCCAGATATCTCCGATCTCCTCCAACCTCGACAACATTCCTATATATCTAAAACCCAGAACCGACATTTCTTCCTATCACTCTCAACTCTTTCAGACCCCACACTTCTTCCGATCTTTTCAACATACGCATCTCTATACCCTTGTCTATCTCTCCAATGCCCAGCCGTTACCCCTCCTTCTACCTGGTTCAGAGAAACAGAGGAGATCATTTCCTCATCAAATCAATCACATACAGTTTGGTGTAGGTTGGGCAATGCTCGGAAAAATACGCCTGGGTACAAAAGAGTACCCTCCTTTCTCTTTACATAGGTTCCCCTCTCCGAAACTTGTGCTTCATCTATTGGCCTTGCTGCAGTCCCAGGTTCACTGTCAATACAGGCCCCCCCATCTGAGCCAGAGATGGCTCATGAAATCCTCCGGTCTCTCTGACTGCAACGCTTCTCAGCAGAGTTTTGAGGGGCTTTAAGTAACAAAGTGAATACGAATGAGGAGCCGAAATTCTTTGACCCTGGTGGTGACTAATCTGCTTGGGGTCGAAACAAACATTCCTGTCTGTACCCAACACACAGAGACATACGTCTGTACAGAACGTCAATGTGAAAAAAGCTTTGTCCAAACAATACCCAAGAACATGAGAAAATAAATAAAAAAGATGATTGCCCAAATAGTGTTCTCCACCTGAAAGTTATTCTGCTGAAACATTCTGTTGGCAATGGCATTTCCACTTGGAACAAGTGGATTTTGCCAGATATCCTTTGATTCAGACAGTGGGGAAATTTCATTGCATCACCATCAGGAATCCTGTAGGAGTTGTAAAGCTGAGTGAAAAGTTTTCTGTTCCCCCAATTTGTTATGAGGAGGAATAAAGAACGACCGAATGTGGAGTAGACCATTCTTTCTCAGGCAGGTTCCGTTTTCTCTCTCTTTGTTCTAAAACATACAATAATGTTACTCGACCCCCAAATTGGAGCATGTCGAGGTAAGCAGGAGGAAGCTGCTCCTATGCCACAGTTTAGAATGTTTGAATGGTATCGTCCCTTGCTTTGTAATTACGTAAAGAGCTGAATGGTCTCATTCTATTCCCGTGTAACTCCTGAGCGATAGAATGGTCGTCTCCTGACTGGTTGAATGGTATCTTCCTCTCACTGCGCAAAGGCGTTGAGGGCTTGAGTGAGAAAGGAACGCATAGAGTTGGCCATTCGGCTCCGCGAGACTGTTGCCCAATTCAGATTGCTCATTGATGATATGAGTGTCTGAACATTATTTGCCCAATAATTATTGGTTGCAATGTCCAAAGTTTCGTTGAGCTCAGCCTTGAACATCTACGAAGACCCAGGATTTGCTATTCCCTGGGGCTGAGGGCACTGCAGACAGCACAGTGCAAAAGAGAAAGGGACAACTTTATCTCAATCGGGGATCCATTATGATCAAAGTGTGTTGAACCCACACTAAGGAACGAACTATTTTGAGACCTACAGACAACAATTAGAAACAGACATATATAAATCAAGCTCTTAAACCTATGCCACATTACTATTGAATCCCCAATCAAATGTTCAGCAGCCTTAATTGACTCTGGACTCGAAGGACACGTTTTAAGATCCCATAATACAATATGAGCTTATAAAAGAACAGGATGCAGTCAGTTTTACCGTTAAGTCCACTCTGCTGTCCGATAATGGTTGCTATGTTCCTCAACGTCATTCTCCTGCCTTTCCCCATAACGCTTGATCCCTTATGAATCAAAAACTTTTTTTTATTTTTGTAATTAAAAAAATATTGTTTATGTATGACTCTGTGATTAAGGTTTTGTATATGTGTGTCTGTATCTGTGTTTTGCTGTGTCATTATGTGTGTACCTGTTCCATATGCCGTCTTAATTATCTGCTGCACCTGCAAACCAACTTATTCTGATAAATGAACAAGGACACCCAGGTGCCTCTGCACTGCAGAATGCTGCAATGGTTTTACGATTTAAATAATAGGACAATTTGCTATTTGTGAACACGCACGTGAATATTATACATTTAAGAGAGCATGAAACCTGGCAAGGAAAGACTGAAAGCACGGAGTGTGCTGAACAATTTAAAAAGGGAACATTTGGTTGTGAAAGGAATAGCTTGAGCTGCGTTGCCATCGTGCACAACGAATTCGAATTTGGACAATCAGTTTATATTATGTCTCAAGATATCAAAATGCAATCGAATTTGAATTTTAATCTTTTGATGATATTAAACCAATTAGACTATTCGATGTTTTGGGGCATAAAATCGGGCAATTTAACCAGTTGCGAGAATGGCAAAGATCAGCCAACTGCTAACTGAATAGCTCTTTGAAAGCTACCTGCCCATCAGAGATTTGTGTGGCAGAAGGCCAAAGAATAGATAACACCAAAATGTCGACTGAGGAAAATCGGCAGAGGAAAATCGATACAGAGAAAATGATAGAGGAAAATCGACAGAGGTAAGTCGACATCGAGAATTGATAATGCTGGCTAGCTGTGAAACGCGTTTTTATTTTTTTTTTTGTAAATCTCATACGGTGTTTTTTATCAAACCAGTATGGTAGACTGGGAGGTAACTGATATTTTTAAGAGCAAGATTTGCAAATAGTCGTTTTCTAATGGTCTTTGTTTGGTCTTAACGAATGAAATTATTAATTTTGATTTCTTGAGGTGGTGAAATTTGGAATATTTATTTGCCTCTCCAAATTTAACAGATTACGGTTCGAGGTGTCAGAATTCTGACTGAGCAAATTCTCCTTAATCAATTTTAACTAACCTCTTACATCATGCCTAAAACTGGTTTAAATAGACTGAATTTGATCGATTCATGTAGTGCATTTCTGATCGCAATAAAGCACAATCGGAATTTTCTTACCCCAGTCACGTGGATAGTCTTCACTCTAAGTACTTAACGTGGCATTTAATTTCCGATGCCACCAATCCAGTGCTCGCTGTGACTCAGGATGGTATGCGGTAGATTTAAATTATTATATTGCGAGCTGTCCATAACTTAATTGAATACTGTTGATGTGAGTTTTGACACTGATGTGATTGTATCGCTGTGGGTAGTCCGTACCTTGTGAAAACTTTGAGTCATTATCAATTATTCATTTAGCTGTGATATTGCGTCATGGAACGACCTTTGGAAATCCATTCGACACATCCATTTTTGTTAACAAATACTGAATCCCACCTTTTGTTTTGGGTACGGGTGCTACACAAACAAGTAAGACTCTTGCAATAGGTAGGAAGGTGCGAATTTGGTTTTCCAATTACCTGACATGTACGACACGGCTCGCAAAATGCAAACACTTCCTTGTGCACTCGAGGCTAATAGAACGCTTTTTTTGTTTTAATTTCAGTTGTTCTCACTCCTAAATAAACCATTGAAGGTAGCTTCCGTGCCACCCGCAACAGCTCCTTTCCATAAACCACTGGCAATCGAATTTGATGAACTTCTGCACGTTACACGTCTGCCTGAATATGTGATGGCCTCCATTTGCCCATTGAGATATAATTTTAAAGATACAGGAATACATTCCGATTATTTTTCTGTGTATGAATTTTGATATGATTAATTTCGGCGTTCATATTTCTGCTGTAAGTGAATTAATTTATCTGAGCTATAGATACTTGCTCAGTCATTTCCCTGCTCCTGAAGTGTTTCAACCGTCTGATCAAACCAAATCTCTGCTAATAAAACGTCAACTTCCTTATCTGTGATCTAGTTTTCTCCTCTTTCAACTTGTGACTTTGTGACCTCGATACCATTGAGTGAGCAAAAATTCTAGAACATGTATTATGGAATAATTCAATTACCTGAGTTTCCATTCAGTTTCAACCACTTCTAGTGATGAATCATCTTTATCATTATCCATGACAAATTATATTCTGTAGTTTTTGTTACCTGGTCGGGCAATTCAGAAAAGCCTTCAAACGCACACTGAAACTCACTCATTTGTATCAATTTGAAACAGCATTTTAAATCTCAGTTAATAAATTGTACAGCATTCTAAGAGGGAATACTGAGTTATACTAACAGACTTTGCTAATGGACCTCTGTTCTATATTGCTCAGATATTCAGTCTGAATGTCTTCCTGGAGTTGGAACTCATACATGTTTCATCCCCCATTAATAGTAAAGTAACAGTTTAATATTTCAAAGTTATGTTTTGCATTCAAAGTAAATCTATAATTAAGAGTAGACTGCATGCAGAAATTAACTTCAGCAATGGAAGAATAAAAAAGTCCACTGTACATTTTATGAACCTCAGAATAAAACTGAACATAAAATTTCAATCATATCGGTTTCACTGTTTACAAATAAACAAGCAAGGCGATTTGACAAATTACTGGCCTGTTAATCTGAAACCATCCTGGTTTTTGAATATTAAGATATATGATTTTTCAAAGAGCATTGTTCAGTCCATGACTGGCATAAAATTGATTGCTTAAATATAAATAGAATTTAATATTCTGAATACCTTTTCTTTGGGTCACCAATAAATTCTATGCAGTTTTTAAAATCTAATTCTAAGATCACTAGCCTTAGTCACATACAACAATTCTCATAATGAGAATTCTTAATCAAAACTGCCATAATTCTCATATATTTTGAATAGTCATCACATTTTCAAAACAGAAACTCATCCATTTTTATAAAGTACTTGATCAATCGTTGCCAATACTTCTGTCCTCTGGCAAACATGCACACTGTTGTTCTGAATTCCACTAAAAAGGATTAATCACAAATTGTAAAACAAAACTGCTCTGTGCATACTACTTCCAAATCTAAATTTTTGACTTCGTCATATTTTGGTTGAAAGCACCTCCCATACTCTTCAAAGAAAAGTAACTGACAAAAATTGACAGAATTGTGGGCGGCACGGTGGCACAGTGGTTAGCACTGCTGCCTTACAGCGCCTGAGACCCGGGTTCAGTTCCCGCCTCAGGAGTTTGCACGTTCTCTCGTGTCTGCGTGGGTTTCCTCCGGATGCTCCGGTTTCCTCCCACTGTCCAAAGATGTGCAGGTCAGGTGAATTGGCCATGCTAAATTGTTAGTTAAGGGGCAAATGTGGGGGTATGTGTGGGTTGCGCTTCGGCGGGTGGGTGTGGGCTTGTTGGGCCGAAAGGCCTGTTTCCACACTGTAATGTAAAAAAATTAAATTCCTGGAACACAGCGCTTGTCCGACCATGACTTCCCCACTATTCTCGAGACACTGTAACATCACTTTACATAATTGAGTGTTCCTTGTTTCACCGTGAATTATTGTCCCTGGGACCTGTTCCAGCAATAGACTTTCAGAGGTATGTAACACCTCATCTTTCAGCATCAGATATTGAGAGGTATCTCGGAACATAGTAAACTCTTCACTTCCTGCTTCTGACATAGGGGAGTAAAGTTTACATTCGCAGGCGTATGATTTAAGAAAAACATTTCCTCCTCAAACAAACTCCGACCACCTTGTACGTTCTGGTTCAGTTTTCTAGCCTTCACTGGAGTTTCTGTCACCAGTGCAACACAATTTATTGGCTTATCGTATTTCCTTACAGTTGGTTTCCCAAAGCTTTTCCTAACCTACCAGCAGTGTGATTTCCTATGCCCTAATTTATTGCAATGCAAACACGGGAGGTTTTTCTTTTCTTTTCTCTGTTCCTTTTAACCGTTTGATTTTAACCTGTGGTAAATTATCCTCATGAATTTCGTCGAAATCTACCTTTCCATGTCCACGTGAGAAATTCTCTTTTCCCGAATTTAAGTACCTGACTGATTGAAATTTATTACGGAAGCCAAACTTGATACCTGACCCAATTCATAGCCATCAGCCATTTCAGCTGCTATTCTATCCGTCGTGATTCTCTGCTTTTCCTCATGGATTGTTGCTATTTCATGACGTGAAGGAGTGAATTCCTCCAAACTGGTTTTGTCTCGAAGAGCGTCGTAGGTTTGCTCTATTTTGAATGCCCTTACCCATATACAAAATTACTTTATTTGATCCTTTCAAACTCAATGGAAGTTCAATGAGCTTCCCTCCTTAGATTCCAGAAGCGTTTTCTGTAGGCTTCTTGCACCAGTTTCAATGGAATTGCGACGGCTTTCTTCAACTCCTCATAAACTCCAGATCCGTCCTGGTACAGTCATGGAAATGCCTCATTAGCTCTAACCACAAATTTTGTTTGGATCAACATAACTCACGTGAGATTAACACAAAAGGCATCCGCATCCGTCTCATCAAAACCAGGCGATGCATGAATGCATTTTAGCAGATTGTCACCATACCTTTGAATGTCAGGGTTTTGCTCATCCTCACTCTCGTCCTCACTGAGCTTATCTTCTGCATTCATCTCCATCCTTTTCCGTCGAATTTCCTGTATAATGGCCAATTTCTGAAATTGAAAATGCCTGTCTGACTTCCTTTCCTCTCTCTCAATTTCTCTCTCTTCATACTATCTTTCCTTTTCTCTCTCGCCTGCTTTTAATCATTCATCAAACTCTTTCATTTCTGTTGTACCGTTATTGTATTTTACCTCTAACTAAAGGGACTTTGTTGACAATTGAAATTTCACCCGCTCGAATTGCTTTTCATTCTGATTACATTTCCAGCAAATTTAAATGCTGAGCAATTGCTGGAATTACCTCTCCTATCCTCGTACAAGAAGTAATCTCTAAGTCCAGGGTGTCTGCTCATTCCAGCAGGCTGGCCTTGATCGCTTTTTGTAAAACCCCGAATATCAATTCTTCCACTCTGAGCAAACTCTTCGTAACTTTTTGTTTCAAGCGTAGTTTAAACCAACTGAGTTCAACATTCGGAAAAAAAACGACCCTAATACCTACCATATGCTTCCGTCGAGTCCAAGAATCCATATTCCAAATCGAAAATACAGAACAAACCCCTCAACGAGCCCACAAACTGTTACGAACCAAGGACGACCCCAAAAAACCTTAAAGAAGACCATAACTTTGCTGGTTTGTTTGAAGCAGCTTGAACGTGATATTTCTGGAAAAATGCCAGTGTTGGAATCATTTACTTTTAAACAAGGCAGCATATATTGAGGGGATTATCGATGAACCACATTTAACAGAAAACAATATACCGAGTAACTTGACGTCTCCGAAAACCGAACATACCATCCCAGTTAATGATGTGCAAACATTTGCCACAATCCGCATAAACATTCGGGATGGAAAAAATAAAATCAAACAAAGGCTCTTACAGGATAGAAATCAGAAATAGAATACCTGCCTGGATCTGCTTCTTTGTGTCCAGTAACTTCTTCCACACTTGTGCGAGAAACCAAGCCAAAACTGACTAAATATCTGCTGCGAGAACTGGCCACTCCCCTTTTATTTCGCAACTTCGATGCCTGAGAAAGCTTCGCTTCGCTATTATCAAATTGGCCCTCAATCCCTTCAAACGTTGACTTTTTGGACTCCGTGTCGTTTGCGAACTCTCTGGAAAGAAAAATAAACTAAGGACTACATAATGTTTTTAGTCAGCAGCTTCTTCGCTTATTTTCGCACAACAGTCTATCAACCTTTGACTAAAAATCCTTAAAAGTTTCTGCATTAACTTCATTTTGACAAAGTGAATTGCAGAGAACCAAAAAATGTTTGAGATATTTATTTTACCAGTCTTTCTCTCCAGATTGGGTCATCTCATTTGTTAAAAATAAATGTTGAATCTTCATTTGTTGGTGCTACCTCAAAAGGAAGCACGATTTCCAAATGCACCGATTAAATTCTCCTCAGGATCATTTTTTTTGTTTCAATTATGTCACATATGATTCTCTCAACTCCAGCCTCGCGAGTCGAGGCTCTCCATTACGTTTCTAACACAGCAACATACTTCTCTCAGTGCCATCACAAGTGCCATTCTCATAAATGCAGATGTGATCTAAACAATTAATATTACGACCTAAACATTTATGTCTAATTTTAAATAGAAATAGTTTTTTGTATTTTGAAGGACACTTAAGGTGCATGCTTAGGAGTGCAAATGGAAAGGCTGTGAAACAAGACAGATACATGTGGCACATGGCTGTGAAATTGGTAGCTGAGTTTTGGTTGCTGAATCACAACAATTCGTATATAACCAATTTGTTTAATAAGTTTCATGATACAAAAAACAAATCAAATTTGAATTCATTGTTTTGACAACATCAGTCCAATGCAAAGGTCCGATTTTTTGGGTGCGTGAAAAACAGGGGAACTTTGACAATTGGAACAGTGCACAACTGCCACCGATCTGCTAAGTATCGGTCATCAAGCTGGAGACGTTGCTAGCCATCTAACATCTTTCTCTCAACGAAATACGAAAACGTCTCTACCGAAGGTGCTTTTTCATGTAAAACATACTAACAGTTAAAAGAAAATAAAGTTGAGCGATCAACTGACGAAGATTGAAGTCAGCAAACAAGACAGATACTGTGTGGTCTTGAGATTAAGATGGGATGCATAATAATTGCACTGGAACAGCAAATTGTATAGATTTGCGTGAGAGAGTAAAACGTTAAGAAAAGGAAGCTTGGATTTCAGAACAGCTTATTTGTTCAGTGTTCACTATTAGAATGAGGACAATAAATTGATATTTTATTTAAATGCGAAATGGGAACTCTCCTGTCCCTCACATTTGAATATATTACAAGGTGAGGCGTTTTCTGGTTGTTTGGTTTGAACTAACGCCAGAAGCTTTGGCAGCGCTTAGTTTGACTAGAGTCAAAAAGAAGTAAAATCGAGATTTGAGGTCAGCTCTTTGCTTCAAGGCCATAACTGCCCGAATGTAGCATCAAGGAGCCGCGGACAATCAAGAAACTATGAGAATCATGACAATTACTTTCCATTCATTTCTGGCAAAAAGGAAGATGCTTGTGGTTGTTGGGGATGTGTCCTCCCACCTCGAGCATATCTCTTCAGGAATTCCTAATTTTCTCCTCTTCCCAACCATGTCCAGCTGCTTCATCAATGATCTTCCGACAATAACAGCGATTTTCAACAATGATATCTCTATGTCCTGTATCATAATGGATTCTTGAAATCCACAATCTGTCCATATCCAATAGAACGAAGATCTGGACAAAGTCCAGACATGGATTGAGAAGTTTGGGAGAAGGTTTGTAGCTCGGGTGCTCGTTGTTGTGCTTCTGTTCGCCGAGCTGGGAATGTAGCACCAACTCCCATTCCTAGACATGATGGTACAGAGAACACCTAACGGAGAATTCACCACAAAGGTATGCAGGAAAGCCACACACACGGACCGAGTCCTAAACTACGAAAGCAACCACCCCAACACACACAAAAGAAGTTGCATCAAGACACTTTTTAAAAGGCCCACAACACACTGCATTACACCAGAACTGCAAAAAGAGAAAGAAGTACACCTATACTGTGTATTCGCCAAAAACCGATACCCCCGCAATTTCATGAACAGATGCCTAAGGGAAAGACAACGGAATGAGGACATACCACAATCCAAAGGACTAGCCACACTACCAAACATCAAAAATATTTCTGAACTGACAGACAGACGACTGCGACCACTAGAACTCATAACAGCACACAAACCAACAGCCTCTCTGAGACAACAACTCACCAGGACGAAGGACCTGATACCGAGCATGAACAAAACCAATGTAGTGTACAAAATCCCATGCAAGGTCTGCACAAAACACTACATAGGACAAACAGGAAGACAGGTAACGATCCGCATCCATGAACACCAACTAGCCACGAAATGATATGACCTGCTATCCTTTGTAGTCACACACTCAGATGACAAGCAACATGAGTTTGACTGGGACAAAACTACTATTATAGGACAAGCCAAACAGAGAACAGCCAGGGAATTCCTCGAGGCATGGCATTCCTCCACAGATTCAATCAATAAGCACATCGACCTGGACCCAATATACCGACCACTGCAACGGACAGCTGGAACTGACAGCCGGAAGTGGAAGGTTCAAATCACTATAAATGCCGGAGGAAATATCACAGAAGCGCTTCACAGGAGGCTCCCAAGCACTGAGGATGTCACCGAGACAGGGGACGAAACGTCTGAACACAGATTCCCAGCTCGGCGAACAGAACCACAACAATGGATTGAGAAGCCATGTATAAGATTTACGCCAAATAGGTGATAGGCAAAATCATCTCCATTAAGACGCCCTTTCACCACTGTCCCATGACACGTAATTATGTTACCATTGCTAACTCTTTCATGGTCAGTATCCTCGAGTTACTATTCACCAGAATCTCAACATGGCTCGCAACGAAAATACAGTGACTTCAGAGCATGTCAGTAAACAATAATACTGCGGTCTGTAACTCAACTCCTGACTCTCCCCAGATCCTATCTATCATGGAGATGGGACCGAGGAAGCATGGGGAAATAAATAGTAATGTCTTGAAAGCTGTCTATGTTGGTCAAAGACAGTATTGCAGTTGCAGAAATGATGTTTGGGGACTCGTCAACTGAGGTAGTATGGGCTTGGGTTAAAAACAGGAAAAGTGAGGTCACCCTGTTGGGAGTTTTCTATAGGCCTCCGAATAATTCCAAGGATGCAGTGGAAATGATAGCAAAGATGATTCTCGATAGGAGTGAGAGACACAGGATGGTTGTCATGGTGGTCTTCAACTTTCAAAATATTGACTGGGAACAATACAGTACGAGTACGATGGATGGGTCAGTTTTGGTCCAGTGTGTGCAGGAGGGCTTCCTGACACAATATGCAGACAGGCCAACAAGGGGCGAAGCCACATTAGATTTGGTACTGGGTAATGAGCCCCGCCAAGTATTAGACTTGGAAGTAGGTAATCACTTTAGTGATACCGATCACAATTCTGTTATGTTTACTTTGGTGATAGAAATGAATAGCGCTGAAAAAGTGTTGTTGGAAAAGCGCAGCAGGTCAGGCAGCATCCAAAGAACAGGAGAATCGACGTTTCGGGCATAAGCCATTCTTCAGGAATCCTGAAGAAGGCTTTTCCTGCGCTTTTCCAGCAACACATTTTCAGCTCTGATCTCCATCATCTGCAGTCCTCACTTTCTCCTCGAAGATAGAAATGAATAGGTGTATACCACTGGGCAAGAGTTACAGCTGGGGGAAAGGCAATTACGATCGATTAGGCAAGATTTACGAAGCATTGGATGGGGAAGGAAACAGCAGGGGATGGGCACATTAGAAGTGTGGAGCTTATTCAAGGAAAAACTCCTGCGTGTCCTCGATAAGTATGTAACTGTCAGACAGGGAGGAAACTGCAGAGTGCGGGAGCCGTGGTTTACAAAGCAAGTGGAAACTCTGGTGAAGAGGAAGAAGAAGGCTGATGAGAGCGCTCAGAAGAGCCAGGTGGAGGTATGAGAAGTTGTTGGCGGAGAGGATAAGGGTAAACCCTAAGGCTTTCTATCGGTATTAAAGGAATAAATGAATGATGAGGTTAAGATTAGGACCAATCAAGGATAGTGGTGGGAAGTTTTGCGTGGAGTCAAAGGAGATAGGGGAAAGCACTAAATGAATGTTTTTCGAAAGTATTCACTCTAGAAAACGACAATGTTGTCGAGAAGAATACTGAGATACAGGCTACTAGACTGGGGGGGATTGAAGTTCAGAAGGGCGAGGTATTAGAAATCCTGCACAGTGTGAAAATGGGGCGGATGGGATGTTTCCTCGGAACCTCTTTGTAGACAGCGAGGAGATTGCTGTGCCTCTGGCATTGCTCTTGAAATCATCATTGTTTCAGAAATAGTGCCAGAAGACTGGAGGATATCAGATGTGGTTCCCCCGTTCCAGAAGGGGAGTAGAGACAACCCTGATAATGATACAACAGTGAGCCTTACTTCAGTAGTTGATAAAATGTTGGGAAAGGTTATAAGAGATAGGATTTGTAATCATTTGAAAAGAATAATTTGATGAGGGATAGTAAGCACGGTTTTGTGAAAGGTATGCTGTGCCTCACAAACCTTATTGAGTTCTTGGAGAAGGTGACCAAACAGGTAGATCAGAGTAAACCGGTAAACTGGTGTATAAGGATTTCAGCAAGGCGTTCGTTAAGGTTCCACAAAGTAGGCTATTGTACAAAATGGGGAAGAATAGGATTGTGGAAGAGCAGTTTGGATCAGTAATTGGCTTGCTGAAAGAAGACAGGGGGTGGTGGTTGATGGGAAATGATCATCCTGGAGTCGAGTTACTGGTGGTGTACCACAAGGGTTAGTATTGGGACCACTGCTGTTCGTCATTTTTATAAACGACCTGGTTGAGGGCGTAGAAGGGCGGGTTAGTAAATTTGCAGATGACACTAAGGTCGGTGGAGTTGTGGATAGTGACGAAGGAAGTTGTAGGTTACAAAGAGGCATAGATAAGTTGCAGAGTTGGTCTGAGAGGTATAAAATAGAGGATAATGCGAACATGTGTGAGGTGATTCACTTTGGTCTAAGTAACTGGAATCAAAGAACTGTGCTAATGGTAAGATTCGTGGTAGTGTAGATGAGCAGAGAGATCTCGGTGTCCAGGTACACAGATCCTTGAAAGTTACCACCCAGATTGACATGGTTGTTAAGAAGGCATACCGTGTTATAGCTTATATGAATTGAGTGATGGCGTTCCAGAACCATGAGGTTGTGCTACAGCTTCCACCCACCCTCCTAATCTCCCTTCCCAGTTCTCTCTCTCTGTCCTTTCTCATCTGCTCTTCTTCTCTCCACCCACCGTGACTACTTCTCAACTACCTCCCTCACTGTGTCTCTTCCCCTCTCACTCTCCCCTTCCACATACTCTCTTCCCTTCACTATGTCTGTCCACAAGCATGCTCCCTCTCTTTCCTACCCCTCCTCCCACCGCTTTTTCACGCCCCAGTCTTCCTCTCTCTCCCTCTCTCCCTTCCATTCTCTCCTTCCACTCCTTGCCTCTCTCCTCCTCTCATTTTGCTCCCGTTCCACTCTTCCACTCTCACTATCTTCAATCCCGCTCTCTCTTCCTTCCCCTTGTTCTCGTTGTACCTCTACATCTACTGGTGTCTCCCATCCCCTCTTTCTCCTTCAGGCTCGCTCCCCGTCCCACCTCCCTGATACACATCAATGCCTCTATCGCACTCTCTCCTCCCCTTATTCGCACGCTCCTTACCTCTCCAGAGACTCACGCTCTATACAACGACCTCTATGTCTGCCCTCCCCCTCTCTTGCTCCCTGACTCTCTCTGTCTCTTTCTCTCCCTGCTCCACCCCCTTCTCCCCCTCCCTCTCTGTGTTTCTCTTCCCTCTCTCATCCCACCCGATCTCTTTCTTTCCAGTCCCTCACTCTCTCTGCTCCCTCTCTCCCGCCTCCATTTCTCTAAACCCCTCCATCTCTCTCTCATTTCCATCTCTTTCGCTATATCTCGCTACCCGCAATTCTCTCCTCCTGCCTTTTCCCTCTCTCTGTTGCTCTCGTCACCACTCTCCCACTCTATCACAGCCCTGCCTCTCTCGCACCCTCTCTCCCTCTCTTTCTCACTCGCCCCTCCTTTTGTCACTAAATCATTCTCTGTCCTCTCTCCCACTTGTCTCACACTCTTCCTTCACCTCTGACTCTTCAGTCTCTCTCAGTCCCTTCCCCTCTCTCTCCCTTCGCCTCTCTCTCCCTTCCCCTCTCTCACCCTCCTCCTCTCTGTCTGTCCCTCTTCCTCCCGCCTCAGTCTGTATCGCTTTTCCTCCCCTCTCCTCTCTCCCCTCTCTCTACCTTCACTCTCTCTCGCCACCTCTCTCCCCCTACTGTCTGTCTCTCCTCACTGCCCTCTCTCTACCTCTCCCTCTACCTCTCTCGTTCTTCATCTCCCCTGCCTCTCTGTCACTGCCCTCTCTCCGTCTCTCTCTCACCCCTTCTCTCGCTCACCCTCCCGCTCTCTCCATAAGCTCTCTGACTCTCCACATATCCCCGCTTCCCCTCTCCATCTATCTATCCCTTCAGCCCTCTCTCACCTTTCATCACCTCGCAAAGCTCTCTCTCTCTCCCTCACCCTCCTCGCTTTCTCTATTTCTCTCACTCGCCTTATTCGTATATTACTCTGACATCCTCCCTCCAGCCCTCTCTCTGTCCTCTCCTCACCCCCTCTCTCTAATCCCTCCCTCGGTCTCTCTATCCGTTTCCTCTCGCTCCCCGTCCAATGTTTTCCCCCTCCCCTCCCGTTCTCCTCTCTCCTACCTCTCACTCTCTATCCCGACCTCTCTCTCTCCATTGCCTCTGTTTATTTCTCTCCCTCTCTTTGCCTTTCCCATCTCTCTCACTCTGTCTTTATCTTCCACTCCCTGTCTAGCTCTCTCTTCCCTCCCCTCTCTCATCCATCTCCCTGCCCCGTTATCATCTCCACTACCATTGTTCTCTCTTTCTCTCTCCCTCTTCCTCTGTCTATCCTCCGTTTCCGTCCACTATCGCTCTCTTCCACCTCTCTCGTTCTCTCCTTTCTCCCGTCCCTCTTCCCTTGCCCCTCCTTCTTCTGTCCCTTCCCATCCTTTTCCTCTCTCACCCCTCCGTCCATATCTCTACCCCCTCTATCTATCCACCCTCACTCTCTCCCCCGCCTCTCTCTCACCCGCGCACCTCGGTCTGACTCTCACTCCAGCTCGCTAGCACCATCCATCTGTCTCTGTCTATCCACTCCATCTTTCTCTTTCCGCCAAACTATCACTGTCTTTCCCCGACCACACTCTCCCGTTGCCTCTCCCTCTCTTTTCCACATCCCACACTCTATCTCCAAATCTCTTATTACCTCCTCTCTCTCTTGCCACTCACTTGGTCTCTCCAGATCACCCTCTCCCTATCTCCCTCACCCTGTCTCTCTAAACCTCCCCCTCCCTCTATCTCTCTCTCTCAAATCTCTCAGTCCGTCACACTCTCTATCCATCCTCTCTGAACCTTCCCCCTCCGGCTATCCTGCTCTCCCCATTCTCTTTCCACTTCCCTAAGTTTCTCACTCCCCTATCTCTCTCTCTCTCTGTACCACCACACTGCCTCTCTCTGTCTGCACACTCATTATCTATCTCTCCCTCTCCCCTACCATTTCTCTCTCTTTCAACCCTATCTCTGCACCCCTCTCATTCGCCCTCTACGTCTTGCTTCTCTCTCGCTCTCTCCCCACTGCCCGGTCTCCTTTGCGTCCTTCCCTGTCTCACTTTCCATTACCCCATCCCTTTCCACTCCTCCACATCTATCTCTCCCGTCCTCTATCTTTCTTCTCCCACTTTCACCTTCTCTGTATCAGGCACCTCCCTCTCACTTTGCCTCTAACTCTCCCCTCCATCTCATTCCCCCTTCCTCACTCTGACTCTCCCCCAACTCTGTCACTCCCCTCAAGCTCACACCTCTCCATTTCTCCATCACTATCCGAAATTTCCTTTCCCTCCTCTTTCTCTCTATCTCACTTCTCCCTCTTTCACGCTCACCACCCCTCTCCTTCTAATTCCCGCCTCCATCTACCTTTTCGCCCCCTCTCTCCCCATTCTCCCTCTCTCCCCACTTTCTCTCCCCCTCCCACACTATTTTCCCTCCCTCTCTGCCGCACTCTCTTTCCCTCTCACTTTCCTCCATTTCCATTTCTCTTCCCACGCACTCCCCTCCCACTCTCTTTATCGACTCCATTCCCTCTCTGTCTCTCCCCTTTCTCTCTCCCGTCTCCCACTCGACTTCACTCTCTCTCTACTTCCTCTCTCAAAGAGAGCAACGCTTCTGTCGTTCTCTCTCCCACTCTTAATCCCCCGTTCCCTCTATCGCCGGCGTCCCACTTGCTACACGCTCCTCTCTCTACCCCGTCCCCATCCCTCTGTCGCTTTCCCCGCTGTCTGTCTCTCTCTCCCTGGTGTTCCCTTTCTTCCCCTCTCTCTCAGTTTATCTCTACCCTCTCCCTTCCCTCCCAATTTCTCACTCAACCTGTCCCTCACTTTCCCCACTCCATATCTTCCTGCCTTCCTCCTTCTAACCCACTCACTCTCTCACTCCCTTCCCTCTCTTTCTCTCCCTCTCGCTTCCCCGCACATTTCTCCCACTCTCCACCACTCCTTCTCTGTCCCCACTCCATTTCTCTCCCCTTCACTCCCTCTCACGCGTCTCCCTATCTTTATCTCTCTTTCTTGATTGCCCCACTCTGTCTCTACCTTTGCTCTTTTATTTTTCGCTCCTGTATGTCTTTCCCCCATTCTCCCACCCATGTCACTCACCCACCCTTCTCTCTCTCTCTCCCCCCTGTCTGCCCCCCTTCCAGCTCTTTTTATCTATACTCGCCCCTCTTTCTCTGACTATCTTACACGACACTCTCTTTCCCATCTCTCACTCTCTTCTTCCCTCTCTCTGCCCCTCCATTCCCTTTCCTTCTCTCTCCCACCCCATTCTTTGCCTCTACTGTTCCCTCTCTTCATCCACTACCCCACTCTCTCTTCCTCTTTCCTCACTCTCACTTTTGTCCTCCTAGTCACTCTCACCTTCCCTCTCTTCCACATCCAGTCTCTCTCCCCATTCCTCTCTCCACCCACTCTCTCCTTGTTGTCCCTCATCCCTCCCTGACGCTCTCTGCCCCCTCCTTCACTCTCCTTCCGCCGGTTCCGCCCTCTCCCTCTCCCCTTGTTCTCTCTTCACCCGTTTTCTCCGTCTCCCCTACCTTCTCTGCCCTCATTTCCCTCCCTCTCCACTTCTCTTTTCTTTAAACCTTCCCCTTCCCCTTCTCTCCTGCTCATCTCCTCCGCCTGACCCTGTCGAATCCCTCTCTGCCTCGCTTCCCCTCTCTCTCTCTCCCTCCTCGTCACTTTCTCTCTCTCTTCCTCCCGCCTCCCTCTCTGTCGTTCGCCCTTGCCTCTCTCCCATCCTTTCGCTTGCTCACACCATCTATCCCCCCTCTCTCTATCCTGTCTTTCTCTCTCTCCCTCTCCCCACCTCTCTGTCTTCCCGCATTGCCCCCTCTCTCGCTGGTTCTCTTCGTCTCTGCCTCTGATTGCCTCACACACCTCCACCCTCTATCACGCTTTCTCCCACCTCCCTCTCTCTAACACCCTCCCTTTCTCTCTGGACACTTCCTCACTTTCTCTCTCTTTCTCGTTCCCTCCAACTCTCTCTTTTTCTCTCTCCCCATTTTCCTCTCTGTCCCCCCGAACTCCCTCTCATTTCACTCCTCTCCCTCTCTCGGCCACTTACCGTCATCCCCATTCAGTCTCCGCCCCTCTGTCTTTCTGCCACATTCTCTCTCCAGCCCTCTCTCCCACTCCTTTCTGTATCTCCCCACTTCCCTGGGCCCCTCTCTCCCTAACCCTCACCCATTTCTCTCTCTCTCTTCCCACGCCCTCACCAGCGCGGCCTCCCTCTCTTCGTCCCCCTCCTCTTCGCTCTCACACCCCTCATTCTCGTGGTCTCCCCCTTTGACGCTCTTTATCTCGCCTCACCCTCTGCCGCTCTGAGCCCTGTCTCTCTCACTCCCTCTCTGTCCATATGTTTCTTTCCCTTCTTCTCTTTCTGCCTCTCTCTCTCCACCCCTTGGTCTCTCTCCACAGATCCACGATTTACACCCTCTACCTCCCTCCACTCGTTCACTGTCTCCCACGTCCCACATTCTGTGCCCTCCATTTCTCTCTCCATCCACCCTCACGCCTCTCTCTCCCTCACTATCTCTATGCCCACCTCCCTCACTCTCTACCTTCCCAGTCTCTCTAATCCCCCATCACACTCTCACTTCTCTCTCGCTCGCTATATCTTCCCTCCTCCCTATCTCCCTCTCTCTGCCCGCGCTCTCCGACTGTCTCTCCCATCCTCCCACCCTATCTCGCCCAGCCCACACTCTCTCACGCTCCCATCTTTCTCTATCTCCCCCCTCTCGCTCCTACACTGTCTCAGTCTCAACCAGCCTCCTGCTCTCTCTGTCTGCCTTTCACTCCTAGTATTGCCTTCGCATTCTCTCCCGCTCTCTTTATCCATGTCTCCAATTCCCCTTTCTCTCCACTCCCTCTCTCCTCCTCTTCTCTGTCTCTCCCCACTGCGGCCTCTCTCCCTCTCTACCCCACGCTCTACCTCTCTATCTTCCCACACCCTGTGTGTTTCCCTGCCGTTCTTGCCCGCGCTCTTTCTCCACCCTCTCTCCACCTCTCTCTCTCACTCCCATATCACTCTTTCTGTCTTTGGCTCACCTCTCTCGCTCTCCCTCTCCATCTTTCCCAGCCCGCCCTCTCTCTGTGCGTCTCCCCTCCCCATCTCTATTCCTCATATCACCTCTCCCTCTCACCTTCTCCTGTCTCTCCTTCATTCTCACTCTCTCTAACCCCCACACACTGTCACACTGAGCCCCGCCCACTCTCTTCCTCAATCGCCTTCTTAACTGTCTTTCCCCATCCTGAACTCTCTCCTAACCCACCACACACCTTCCCTACCCCCACTATCGCCTCCCCATCTCCACTCCCTCTCTCCCAATCTCTCTACATGCCCTCGCTGCACTCCTTCCCCCTCCTCTATAGAAATCTCTCCTGAACTCCCTCTGCCACCATCTCTCACTCCCCCTCTCTCTCCCCCTCAATCTCACCACACCCTTTTCTCTCCCCTTCCCTCTCTATCCCCATTCCTCTTTCCGCCACCAACACATTCTCCTCCTCACTCTTTTCTCTCGTTCCACTCACCCTCTCCGCTTTCCCTATCTCTCTCACCCGCTCTCTCCACCACTTGGTCTATCTCACCTCATACTTTCACCCCATCTCTCTGCACGCCCTTTCTTCCCCGACTCTCCCTCCAATGTCCACTCTCACTCTTACCTCACTCTCACTCCCTTCACACCCTTTTGCTGTCTCTCTCTTTCCCTCCCTCTCTGTCTTTCGCTGTCCCCACTCCTCTCCTCCCATTCTGGTTCGTCCTCTCTCCCCAATCTCTCTCAACTCCCAAACTCTCGCCCCGCCCTTACTCTCTCCCGCTTTTCTCTCTCCCTGTCTCTCAGCTCCTGACTTCCTCCCTCTCTACGGCAATCTCACTCTCTCCAATCTATCCACACTCGCTCACGCTCCATCTTTCCCCTTGTCTCCCCACGTATCTCTCCCACACTCCCTCGCTCTCTTCGACCCTTCATCCATCTTTCTGTACCCACCAATCTTCCCTCTTGCACCTCTCTTAATCACTCCGTTGTACCCCTCAATTCCCTCTCTCTCCCTCCCTCTCGCTCCCTCCTCATCTCTCTGTGTTCCTCACATTTCCGTCTCTCGCTCACTTTCTCATTCTATTTCATTCTCGCCACTCTCCCTCCCGTCCCTCTCTCTCTCTCACCACCGCCCGCTCTCCCTTTCTCTCCCTCTCCACCTCCGTTTCCATTTCTCTCAGTCACCCCTCCCTCTCTCCTTGTCTCTCCCTCTAACCCGGACGCTCTCCCTTTCTCCCTTCCATCTCTTTCTCTCTCCATCCATCCCTCTTTCTCCTCTCTCTCCCTTTCCCAATATCCTCCTTTCTGTGTCTCTCCCCGCCCCTTCTCCCCTCACCTTTTGTCTCACACCTCTCTTTCCACCTTTTCTCCCTCCCCATTCCTCTTTGTCTCTCACCTCTTCCTCCTCTCTACCACAACCTCCTTCTCTCTCCGCCTCTCTCTCTGGTTCTATCTCTCACTCCCCCGCTGTGTCTCTCTATCCCCTCCTCCTCTCTTTCTCGCCATCCCTTTTTCTCTCCCCTTCACGCTCGACCTCTCTCCTCTGCTGCCGCACGTTCACGTCCCTCCCTCTCTCCATCCTTTCTCCCCTTCTCTCCCTCATGCCTCCCCTCCTTCACTCTCTCCCGTTCCCTCTCTCGCTGCACACCATCCCACTTTCTTCCCTCCTCCCTCTCTCCACCCCTCATCCTTGTATTTTCACCCTCTCCTGCTCCCTTTCTCTGCGCCATTCTCTCTCTACACCTGTCCCACTCCCTCCCTCCGTTCTGCCTCTGCCCACCTCCCTGTCTCTCTCTTTCCCTAACCTCGACCCAATTTCTGTCTATTCATCTCCACTCCATCTACGCCCCTCTCTCCCTTCCTCCCCGTCCCCATAACTCTCACATCCCTCATTCTCGTGCTCTCCCCCTTTGTCTCTCTTTACCTCCCCCTCAATCTCTGGCTCTTTGGCCCCACCACTGTCTCGCTTACACCCTTTCCCTCCGTCTGTTTCCTTCCCTTCTTCTCTTTCTGTCTCTCCACCCCCATTTTCGCTGTCTCGGTCCCCCACCTCTTAATCTCACTCCCCATATGCCTCTCTTTCTCTACCTCCGCACTGCCTCTCTCTCCCACCGTCTCTCTCCACTCGTTCATTCACTCCCACGTCCCACATTCTCTCCCCCTCACTTTTCCTCTCTCTGCACCCTCACGCTCTTTCTCCCACTCTCTAAGCCTCCTTCTCTCTCCCACTTTCCCTCTTTTTCTCTTCTGCACCCTCCCTCTCTCTCTCTGAAGTTTCCCTCTTTCTCACCGCTTCTCTCTCGCCTCTCTCTCTCTCTCTCATTCTCCCCTGCCGTCTCCCTCTCTCCCTCCTCCCACTCACCCTTTCTCGCCTCCCCCTCTCGCTCTTCCCCTCTGTCTGTCCCCAGTCATTCCCTCTTCCTCTTCCACCTCACTCTCTCAATCTCTCTATCTCCCTCTCCCACTTTAACTGTCTATCCCCTCCTTTCTGTCTCTCTTTCACCTTTTATATCTCGCCCTCATTCTCTCTCCCTCTCGCCTCTTTTAAATCCCTCCCCAGCAACTCTCTCTTCCACTTCCTTGTCTCTCTCTCACTCTTTTCATCCACTCCCTCCAACTCGCTCACTTCCCGTCTCTCTCAACGCCCCTCTCTCCAGCCTCTCTATCCCTTTCTCTTCCCCCTCCCTTTTTTTTATCGTCCCTCCCCGATTCTGTATTCTCTCCTCCCTCACTCTCATTCTCTGTCCATTCCATTTGTCTCCACCCCGTCACTCACACTCTCTCCCATCCTCCCTCTCTCTCTTTCACTCCCCTTCCCTCTCTTTCTTTCTCCACTCCCTTTCTCTGTCCTCTCCCTCTCCCTGCATCACTAAATCTCTCTCTTCTTACTCTCCGTATCTCTCAGCTCTTATTTCTATCTCGCCGACATTCTCTCTCTCCGCCTCACTCTCCCCCGCTCCACTCCTCTCTTTATCTCCTTACCACTCTATCTCTCCCTATCCCTGTCTCTCACTCCCCCTTTCCCTCTCTCTCAACGCCCTCTCAGTAAACTTCTCCCTATCTGCCTGTCTCCCCTCCCTCTCTCTTCTTCTCTCGTTTTCCCGACCTCTCTATTTTGTTCTTCAAACCTGCATCTCTCTCTCTCCACCCCTCCCTCTCTATACTCTCTCTCGGCCTGACTATCTCTCGATATATCTCTGTTTTCTCTCTCTCTCTCTCTCTCTCTCTCTCTCTCTCTCTCTGTTCCATCTCCCTGTCTTTCTCTTTGCATCTGGTCTCTCTTTGTTCCCCTGTCTCCCAGCCTCCCTCCCTCCCACTTTTCCTCTCCTTCACTCTGCACCTTCCCACTCTTTCTGACCCCTCCCTCTTTCTCGCCGCTTCCTTCTCACCTCTTCCTCTCACTCTTCACCACTGTCTCCCTCTTTCCTTCCTTCCACTCACTCTTTCTCGCCTCTCTCTCTCTCTCGCTCTTCACCTCTCTCTATCCCCAGATACTGTCTCTTCCTCTTCCACCTCACCCTCTCTGTCTCTCCACCCTCTTTCTCTCTTTCTCCCACCTCTCCTAGCCTTCCTATCTCTATCACTCTCACTTTCCCTCGCTCTCTTTCTGCACGCCCCTCTCTCTGTTCGGTCCCTCTTTCTCACCCCTATTATTTCGCCTGATTCTCTCACTGTCCCCCAAACCCCGCTGTCTCTCTCTCCCTCCTTCCACTCATTCTGTCTCGTTCCGTCTGTCTCTGCCAAATCAGTCCACGCTCCGCATCTCTCTCTCCCCTTCCTCCGACTCTCTCTCGGAACCTCTCTGTCGCTCTTCCCCCTCTCTTTGCCCCCAATCTCTCCGTCTCCTCTTCCACCTCACACTCTTTCTCTGACTCGCTCTTTAACTATCTCTCCCCTCCATCACTCTGTCGTTTCCGATCTGACTCTCTCACCATCTACCCGCCCTCCCCGCCTCTCTAACCCGCCCCTGTCTCCGACTCTCTCCCCCTTCTTTGTCTCTCTCCGCCTCACTCCATCCCCGCACTCTCACTCCCCCACTCCCCCGTTTCTCTCTTAACGCCTCTCTCTCCCCAGCCTCCCTATCCCTTTCTCTCCTCTCCATCTCTCTGCCCTTCTCTTTCGCTCCTCACTGCCTCCTCTCCCTCGCTCTCCATAAGTCCCTCTCCTTCTCTCTCTCCGTACCTCTCCTTTGCTCTCTCTCACTCCCCCACTTCTCTCTTTCTCCCTCCCCATCTAACTCGCTCTCCCCATCCTTCTCTGTGTCTCCGCTCTCATTCCTCTCTCCACCCCTTCCTCTAACTATTCTCTCTCCATCTCTTTCTCCTCTCCCTCTCTCCACAGTCTTTCTTAAACATTATTCAGCCCCTCTCTTGCCTTCCTCCTGTCTGTACCCCCGCCCTCTCTCTTGCTCTTCCTCCTTCAGTCTTCCCGTCCATGGCTCTCTCTCTCGACCTCCTTCGCTCTCTATCCACTCTTACTATCTCTCTTCTGGTGCCTCTCTTCTCGCTCTGTCATCCCGCTTCCCCAAACTTTATCACCCCTCAAGACCTTTCACCCTCGCTGTCTGCCTCACGCCATACTCCCACTCTTTCTCCACCCGTTCGCAGCCTCTCTATCTCGCTCTCTCAGTTTCGCTCCTTTCTGTCTGCACTTTCCATCTCTCACTCGCCCACTTTCGCTCTTGACACTCCCTCTCGCTCCCACTCCCCCTCTCTTCCACATGAACCCATATCCCCTATCCTCTGTTTTTCTCTTTCTCCACTTCTGCCACTCTGTTTCGCCCCCTACCGCTCGTACTTCCCAATGTCTCTGCCCCATTAGTCCCTCTCCCTCTCCCTCCTCACTCTCTCATCCCCCTCTTTCTATCGCCACCTCCCTGTCTCCCATCACCCTCTCACCCTCTAATGCCTCTCTCTATTTATTTCTGCTCGTCTCCCTTTCTGTAAACTCCCCCTTCTCTCTGTATCCCACTCTCTTTTTCTGTCTCTCTCTTCCTCTCTCGTCATCTGCCTGCGCTCTCCACAGCCGGCCATCTCTGTCCCTCTCTCTACCCGTCCAAATTATCTCTCCTCCTCACTCTCTTTCGATTCCCACTCTCACCATCCAAAACTCTCCCTCGCTCGATACAACTCCTTCTATCTCTCACGTCTATTTCTATCTCGCCCCTCAGACTCTCTCTCTTCTCTGCTGCCTGTCTTTGTCTGCACTCTGCCTCTCTGTCATCTCTCTCTCTTTCTCCCCCTCACCCACCCGTGTCTCTTTCTCCCCACTCAGTTTATTTTTATCTCCTTTCCTCCATCTTTGCCTTCGACCCTCTCCCCCCTTTCTCTCTCGCCCGCTCTTTCTCTCTCGATCATCCCTCCAGGTTTCTCTTCCCATCTGCCTCCTTCTCTCCACCCAGCCCTCTCTGTCCTCTCCTCCTCTCTCTCTCGCTCCCCATTCTCTTTTTCTCTCTGTCTCCCCCCTCCCTCTCTTGTCTCTAACCCTATCTCTCTTTATCTGCAACAGACTGTCCTCTCACTCGCCCCCGTATCTATCTTTCTCTCTCCCCTAGCTGCGTGTTCTGCTCCGAACTTCCTCTCCACTCCCTCTCTCTCCCTCTCCCCGCCCTCTCTCTTCCACCTCCCTCTCTCTCCGCGCCCCATCCACTTTCTCTCAACCTCACTCCCTATATCCCCAGCTCTCTTCGTCTCCCTCTGCCCCTCTCACTCTTTGCACTTTGTCTCCCCTTCTCTTATCCTCCCTCTCTCTAATCCCCCTCCCTGTCTCTCTCGATAGCGCTTCCTTCCCTCTCTAACCATCTTCCTCTCTCTCTTTGTCCCTCCCGTTCGCTGTCTCTGACCACCTCCCTCCATCTCTGTTACCCTCTCGATCTCCTCTAGCTGCCTCTTTTGCTCAACCCTCTCTCCAACCCCTCCTATCTCTCCTGCCTTCCCCTCCCCACAATCTCCCTCACTCATTTTTCTTTCAGTCCTCCCTCACTCTCTCCCCATTTACCATGTTGCTTCGCTCTCCCTCAGTTTCTGCCGTGCCTTCTTCATTCACTCTGTCTCCCCCTCGCTTCAGCTCCACAGCTCTCTCTATCTCTCTCTCATTCGCTATATCCTCTCTCACTCTTTATACTCTCTCTTCTCCTCTTTTACCTCCTCCCTCTCTCTATTGCCCTCTGTCTCTGTCTTTCTTATAACCAATCGTCTCTCTTCCCCCTCTCTCTCCCCCGTGCCATGACATCTGCTCTCCCTCAACCTCTTCCTCTCTCTCCCCAGCTCTCTCCATCACTCTCTCTCTCCGACTCTTTCCCTCTGTCCCTCTCTCTCTCTACTCTCTCTCCATTGCTCTTCTCTCCCAATCTCTCTATCCATCTCCCTCTCTCACCGTCTGTCAATCCCTGTCCTCTCTCTTTCACACCCCGTCTGTCTCTGTCCGTCTCTCTCGTCAAGCTGCCTCTTCTGCTCCACCTCCATCTCTCCTCCTCTCCCTCTCTCTGTCCCGCCTTCCTCTCCCAACAATCTCTCAGCCCTGCCTCTCTTTCATCCCTCCCACGCTCTCTCAACTTCCTCCCTCTCTCTTACCCCTCCCTCTCTCACAATCTCTCCCCCTCTCCCCTCGTACACTCTCACTTCTCCTCTCTTTCTTTGGCTACCCCAGGTCCCTCCGTCTCTCTCTCTCTCTCTCTCTCTCCCCCTGCCTCTGTCGTATCTCACTCGCTACACCCTCTCTCCTACCTTTTCTCCTCCCTCTCTGTATTGCCCCTCGATCTCACTCTCTGTCTCTCTCAGCTCCTCTCATTGTCTCTTGCGCTACGTGCTGTTTCCCTCCTGTGCTTCTGCTCTTTTACTCCACCCTCTCAAATTGCCCCTCCCACTCTCACTCACACTCTCCCACGACTCCCAGACAGTCCTTTCTCCCCTCCATCTCTCCCTCCCTCCTCTATCTCCCTCTCTTCCGCAACCACGCTCAGCAATCAGCCTCCCTCTCCATCCCTCCCCTCCCTCTGTCACCCCTCCCTCTCTGATCCTACCCCCTTATTCTCTTATGCGCCCTTCCGCCTCTTCCCATCACCCTATGTCCTTCTCACCCCTCCCTCCCGTTCTCTCTTACACCTCCCTTGCAATTTCGCTCTTTCCCTCCCTCTCTTCCTTCCTCTCCTTCTCTCATCCCACCCTCTTTTCTCCTCCTTCTCTCACAGCTCTAGAGCCCCCCACTCGATACACCTTCCCTGTGCTTCCTCCCCCTCTCTTTCTCTCTCTATCATTCCCTCCCAACTTTACGTCCCCACCTGTCTCCCAGTCTCCACCACTCCTTCTCGCTCCCCGTCACCACAATCTCCTTCCTCCACTCTCTGCTCACTCCCTCTCTCCCCTTCATCCCTCTTTCTTCACCCTCCCTCTCTCCCTATTTTCGACTCCAGTCCCCGTCTCTCCTCCCACCTTCCCGTCTGACTCAGTCTCACCCCTGTTCACTCTCACGCCCCCAGTTTCTCTCAACCCTCCCTCTCTCTCTCTCCCTTCCGTCTCTCTCCCCGCTCTCTGTGTCTGTACCTGCTCCAGCTCTTTAGCTCTGCCTCTCTGTCTCTCCCCACCACGATCGCTCACTCTCACCGCTCCCTCTCTACCCTCTTCATTTGTGTATCCCTCTCTCTCTGTCGCACCTCCCTCTCTTTCTCTCTCTCGTTTCCCCACTTCTCTTCCTCTCTCCCATCTGTCTTCCCTACGTCCACAATTCCGTCTCTCTCCTCTCTCTTTCTCGCCCTCCCCCTCTCACTGACTTCCATTCTCTCTCATCCCTCTTGCTCTCTGCAACCCACCCTCTCTCTCTCTTCCCATCTGTATCTCTCTAACCACTCTCTTTCTAAACCCTTCCCTCTCTGTCTGTCCTTCTCCCTCTTCTGTTCCTCATGTGTTTTTCGTTCTCTGCCCTTCCCACTCTCTCTGTCAACTTTGCTGCCTGTCTTTCGCTGCTCCCTCCTTCTCTCTTCCCTCCATCCCTCTTTCTGTGTTTCCCTTCCCTCTCTTTCTTCTCTCCCACGCCCTGTCACCCCTTCGTCTCTCTCTTCCCCCTTTAATTTTCTCTCAATCGCTCAATCTCTCCCATCCGCCCTCTCTCTTTCCCCTCTCGCTCCTCTCACTCTGTGAAGCCTCTCTCTCTCGCTGTCTTTATCCTCACCGCTTTCTCTCCCTGCCCTCTATGCCTCCCTCTAACTCTGCCATTCTCCCTCCCTCTCTGAGCTCACTCTTCCTTTCCCTCTCTCTGTGTCTCTCCCTCCTCCCTCTTTATCTATCCCTCATCTCTCTGCCTTCACGTCTCTCCCTCTCTCACGTCTGCCTGTCTTCCTCTCTTCACTCAATTTCTCTCAACGAACTATCTCTCTCCACTTGCTCCAACCTTCCAATCTCTCTTTCCCCTTTCCCTCCCTTTTTTCTCTGTCCCCTCCCCTCTCTCTGCCCCTTTACTCTCGCTCTCTGCCCATTCTCGCTTTCTCCACTCTCTGTCTCTACCCACTCTCTCACCAACCTCTCTTATTCTGTGTCTCGATCGCTCCTCACCTCTCTTATTTTTCCTCTCCCTCTCTCTTCCTCTCCTCTCTTGCCTCTTTTTCGCCCCGCCATTCATCTCTCCTCCCCGCCCTGTCTCTCTTCTGCCCTCATGCTCCCCTCCCCAGTCTTTTTCACCCCAATCTCTCTCATTCCTCCCTCTCTTTCTACTCCCTCACACCCTATCTCGACCATTCACTCTCTCTCCCGCCGTGTCCCTCTCTCTACCCTCTCTCACCCTCCTGTCCTCCCCCACTGTCGCATTCTCCCACCTCTCTCCTGTTTGTCTCTCTCTCTCGTTCTCTTTCTCTGTCTGCCCCGCAATCACTCTCTCTTTCTTCCTTCAATCTCTTATCCTATCTCCCTCCCTATCCCTCCCCCTTCCGTCTGTCTTCTTCCACGCTCTATGTCTCTCTCTCCCACTCACTTCTCCTCTGCCTCTTCCCTCTCTCTCCTTCCCTCTCTCTCCCCTCCCTCTCTTTGCACCTTCTCTCTGTCTTGTCCTCTCTCCCCTTCCATCCCTCCCTCTATCTTCTCTCTTTCACCTTCTCTCTAACCCGTGCCTCCCTCACTCTCCATCGCCCTCTACATCTCTCTCTCTCCCACCCCCTCTCTCTACACCTCTCTTAGTCCTACCCTCTCTCTTTCTCTCTCCTTCCATTTTCTGTCCCTCACCCCTCTCTCTCCATCCGCTTCCTCTCTCTCCCCCTTCCGTCTCTCCCCACCAACCTCTCTCCCTCTAATCCCTCCCTGTCTCCCTCTGTCACCGCGCCTCACTCTCTACAACCCTCTATTTCTATATCTCTCTTGCCCCCACCTCTCTTTCTATCTCCCCATCCACCTCTTTCTGTCTCCACAGCTGTTTTTATCTCCCCTCTTTTTGTCTTCCTTTACCCCCTTTCGATACACGCTATCTCTCAGCACTCATCTCTCTCTCCTACTCTCTGTCTCAATCTCCTCCCTTCGTGTCTATTTTCCCTCCCTCTCTCTCTGTCTCTCTACAATGTCCCACTTTCTCTTTCGCCCCATCCATTCTCTCTAACCTTTCCCTCCTTCTATCCTTCTCTCCCGTCCCTCTCTCTGCACCTTCTCTCTGTCTTGTCCTCTCTCCCCTTCCATTCCACCCTCTCTCTTCTCTCTCACCTTTCCCTCCTTCCTGAAGAAAGGCTCATGCCCCAAAACGTCGATTCTCCTGCTGCTTGGATGCTGCCTGACCTGCTGCGCATTTCCAGCAACACATTTTCAGCTCTGATCTCAAGCATCTGCAGTCGTCACTTTCTCCTTCTATCTCCAAATTCATTCCTCCTCGCTCTTCATCCTTCTCTCTCTTCACCCCCTCCTCCCTATCCCTCTCTCTCACCCTTGAATCCGTCTGTCGCTCTTCCATTCTTCCTCTCTTTCTGTCTCACTTGCCTCCCTTTCACTATCTCTTTCGTCTCCACTCTTATCTGTTTCCATCTCTCTCCCTGTCTATCCCAACCTCCATCTCTCTTCCACTCCCTCTCTCACCCACCTCCCCCTCCAAACATTCTTATCTCTCTCTTTCTTCCATTCACCCCTCTATTCGTCTGTCTCACTCGTCCCCTCTCTCCTCCGTGCAGGCTTCGTGCCTCTTTTCCTGATTAAGGGCTTTTGCCAGAAACGTTGATTTTTCTCCTCCTTTTATGTTGCCTGACCTGCTGTGCCTTTCCAGGACCGCTCTAATTCTCTCTGTCAGTTTAGCTCAGTTGGTTGCGCAGCTAGTTTGCAATGCAGAATAGTGCGAACCTCAGGGGTTTAAATACTACACCAGCTGAGATTAGTTTGAACGTTGTTAAAAATAAAACCAGAGGTCATGTTTTCAAATCTCACTCGTGCGTTTTTCAGATTCAGTCAAGTTGGTGGCACGGGGGCTCAGTAGTTAGCACTTCTGCCTTGCATCACCAGGGCTCTATGTTGAATTCCAGCCTCGGTATGGAGTTTGCATATTCTCTCCGTGTCTGCTTGGGTTTTCTCTGGGTGCTCTGTTTTCCTCTCACAGTCCAAAGACGTGCAGATCGCGTGAATTTGCCGTGCTTCAATAGTCAGAGGGTCGGTATGGACATGTTGGGCCGAAGGACCTGTTTCCACACTGTAGGGAATCTAAACTAATCTGTCCCCATCCCTCCTACGCTCCACTCTCTCCCTTTTCCCATCTTTCTCTCGCCTCTTTCGCTCACTGTATCTCCCGTCCGTCCCTCTCTCTCTGTATCCCAAATTACTCTCTCGCTTTCCCACCTCTCTCTCTTTGCTTCCTCCACTTCCGTCTCTCTCTAATTCCCCTGTCTGTCTCTCCCCACGGCGCATTCTCTCTCTCCCACAATATCTGTTTCTCTCTCTGCCCACTATCTCTCTTCCCTCCCCTTTCTTTTCCATTTCCCCTGCTCCCATCTCCTTTTCTCTCCCTCTTCCGTTCCCACACTCTCTCCCCTTCCACTCGCCCTGTACCGCACTCTCTCCCTCCTTCCTCATGCCATCTCTCAGTCTCTCTCCATCTCCTCTTCCTCTCTCACTATCACTGTCCACCCTCCCTCTCTCACTCCTATCTCTCGCTCTTCCAGTTCCCTCTCTGTCTGCCTCACCATCTCCCACAACCTCTCACATTCTGTCTCTGCCATTACCTCTCTCCCCCCCTCTCTACCCCAACTCTATCTCTTCCATTCCCCATCTCTCTCCAACTACCTCTGTCTCTGTCCCTTTCCCCCTCCCTCTCCCTCTCCCGCTCTCCCTCCCGTTCCACTCTCTCTCATATTCTCCCATTTCCCTCTTCCTTTCTCTTTCTCTCTCAAACTCTCCTTGACCCAGCACTCCCCACTTTATACTCTTGTCTCTCAACAGCTTCTCTCTCCTCCTGCCCCGCCCATTTCTCCCCTCTCCCTCGCTCTGTCACACACTCTCCTCCAACCAGCTCCCCCACACATTCCACACCTCTCATACTCTATACGCTCTCTCTTAAAATCTCTCTCCCCATCATCTCTCTATTCCCCCATTCCCCCTGACTCTCTCTGCCAGCCCTAACCATCTTTTTCCTTCTCTATGCCCTCTTTCCCTTTCCCTCTCTCCCCTACCTCTCCCCGCCCGCACTCTCTCCCCGTAATTTCTCTCTTTCCCCCTCTATCTCCCTACACTCTCTCTCTCCTACCCTCTCTGTCTTCCTCCCGCTACCCCTCTCCCTCTCTCCCACACTTATTCCCTCTAATCCTCTGTCTCCCCACCTCCCATTCTCTCCCCACATCTCCGTCCATCTACCCCCCGTCCCATTCTCTCGACCCCCTTCATTCCCACTGTCTCTGTTTCTCTAAACCCAATTTCTCTCACCCACCCTCTCCCGCTTTCTTTCACTCTCGCTCTCTACACCTCTCTCTCCGTCTCCCTGTCTCTCTCCGTCCCCTTCCCACTCTCTTCTCTTTCTTTCCCGTTCTCTCTATCTTTCCCTCCCTGCCCACTATCTCTCCCTCCTGTCTTCCCAGTTTGTCTCCCGCTTCCATGTCTCTCTCTCCCGATCCCGCTCTCACTCTCTTCCTACACCCTCTCACTCTCTTCTGACACCTTTCTTTCTCGCCTCCCTTCCGGCTCTGTTTCCCTCCTCTCTTGCTCACCCCTCGCTTTCTCTCTCTCTGCTCTCTCTCTCTCTCTCGCCAACTTCCCTCCTGTTTTTGGCCTCCTTTCCTCTTCGTTCCTCGCTGCTTCGCTGCCTCTCTCCCTCTCTCTCTCGTACCCTCTCTCCCCGCACGCTCTGCGCCCTCTCTCTCCCTCTCCATCTGTGTGACTTCTTCTCATCTTCTCCCTCTGACTCTCGCATTCTCCCCGCCCTCACTCCGTTTCTCTCTGACTGTGAGTAGGGAGAAAATGGGGGAGGAATATGAAGGTGGTAGTCAGAGTTAGAGAGAAGTTGCTGGAGCGAGAGTAGAGTGGACAAGGGTGGAGAAACCGTGGAGGTAATAGAGAGAGAGAGACAAAAAGTGGGCTGGCAAGAGAAGGAAGTGAAAGTGAGAGTGGAGAGAAAGGGCGAGTGCACAGAGGAAGTGAGGGAGGAAAATGAGATGAAATAACGGGGGAGATAAATTTGGGACTGTGTGCAAATGAAGGATTCGAGAAGGAGCCAGTGATAGAGAAAGCGAGAGACAGATGAGGTTGACTTGAGTTAGCGGCAACGGGGTAGAAAGATGAACTGTGCCGAAGACCAGGTCGGTTTGGGGGACCCAGAGGTGAAAGCAATGACAGAGCGACTTAAATCGAACTCCTGAGCTCAGGCCCCGGTCCCGTCCCCTTCCCCACGGAGCAAGACTTGTGGCTGACTCTGTCTCTGTCCAGCTCAGCTTCTTCAAAATAATGACAAACAACAATATCCTACACTCTGCTGCTCGGTAACTTTTAATGCACATTTTTATTGGTTATAATTTGAAGTGATCGATACAGTCAGTGGGATGGTGCCTTCACTTACTGACACCTGAGTTGATAGAATCATTGAAATGTCCGTGTAACTCGCCTGTCGGATAAGGTGAGACAAACCCTCACTACCCACAGGCTGATACGAAAGCGACAGGTTGCTTCATCGCTGAAAAATTCAACTACAATGAGAGACTCCCGGATGGATTGATTTACAAGTGAAACTGATTGATTGATATATTTGGGTGAAGGGATATTTCAGCACATTCTTCAGCTGCTGTCTGAACTGTGTCTGTGTCACAGCATAAATTGCGGTGTTTGTGCAGCAACTGAGGAGCTGCAGCATGAAGCCCAGTTCTTTCACAAAGTCATGTAAAGACACACGTCGACGCCCGATCACATCCATCCGGTACCATATGGAAAACATCATTAATGTTGACCATAACAGAATGAAATTGCCCGAGATCACAAACAGTAAAATGATAGATCTTTTGCGATTGCTCATTTCTGTGTCAAACCGAGCGTCCCCACTTGTGTGAGCCCTGAGTCTCCTGCGGGCTCTGCTGCTCACTAAAATGTGTCTGATGGTGAAAACATTGAGCAGCAGGATCAGGAGAAACGGGAGAGCTGGGTTTAGAATGTGGTGGAGGAACTCAATTGCCACCCAGAAAGGGGAGACATGAACACCATCTGTTACTTCACAAAACCAGGGCTGGTTCGCCAGCCAATATTGACCTGTAAACATAAAATGCCAGAAAATATTTTTTAAACAGCTCAGCACAGTCACTATTGTCAGAACAACAGCCGCCGTTTTCTCACTGCAATATTTCCTTTTAAGCTTCTGGCAACAAATGGCCGCAAATCGATCAAAGGTGAAACTGACGGTGAACCAGACAGAACAATCAGTAGCTGCATAAAGCAGGACGGCGTGGATGTTACACACGGAGATGTCCCACATGAAATAAAACCGTTCCCGATAAACAATGGGAATGTGTCTCAATATCAGGTCGAGGATAATGACCAGTAGATCCGCCACTGCCATGGCCCCCAGATAACGTCTGACACATGCAGCCAATCCACAATCTTTATAAAGCAGGACGTAGTTCGTCACTACGTTAGCTGTGAGGAAGGTAAAAAACCTTGTACATCAACATGGAGGAAAAGTGACTTGTTTGATTGCGGACAGATAGAGATTTTCAAATGTGTCACTGTACTCTGGGATTTATGAAAACAGTTGGAGCTGAAATGACAAATGTGAAAATCTGAATTTCTGACAGAAATGTAACATAAACCACAAGAAACATTCCCTCCCCAAACATACAGAGACACATCCAAAGGAACAGATGATTTCGAGGAAACTCTCACATACTCGATCGTTGGAGAGCAGACAGAGGTCACTTTATTTCCATATTCTCACACGGAGGGTGAAACCTTGCTTTCGTGAAGGATTCACTCCCAGTTCCTTGAAGATAAATGGAGATAGGAAATTTCTAACTTTTAGGCTCAATTGTGATCGATCATGCTAACTGAACAAGTGTAAACGGAGGGAAAATGTATTCACCATTTTATTTGCCTGCGTGGACTTCGTAACAACATAGAAGAATACAGCGCAGTACAGGCCCTTTGGCCCTCGATGTTGCGCCGATCCAAGCCCACCTAACCTATACTAACCCACTATCCTCCATATACCTATCCAATGCCCGCTTAAATGCCCATAAAGAGGGAGAGTCCACCACTGCTGCTGGCAGGGCATTCCATGAACTTACGACTCGCTGAGTGAAGAACCTACCCCTAACTTCAGTCCTATATCTACCCCCCCTTAATTTAAAGCTATGCCCCCTTGTAATACCCGACTCCATACGCGGGAAAAGGTTCACACTGTCAACCCTATCTAACCCCCTAATCATCTTGTACACCTCAATCAAGTCACCCCTAAACCTTCTTTTCTCTAATGAAAACAGCCCCAAGTGTCTCAGTCTATCCTCATACGATCTTCCTTCCATACCAGGCAACATCCTGGTAAACCTCCTCTGCACCCGTTCCAGTGCCTCCACATCCTTCCTATAGTATGGCGACCAAAACTGCACACAATATTCCAGATGCGGCCGCACCAGAGTTTTATACAACTGCATCATGACCTCAGGACTCCGGAACTCAATTCCTCTACCAATAAAAGCCAGTACGCCATATGCCTTCCTCACCGCACTATTTACCTGGGTGGCAACTTTCAGAGATCTGTGTACATGGACACCAAGATCCCTCTGCTCATCCACACTACCAAGTATCCGACCATTAGCCCAGTACCCCATCTTTTTGTTATTCTTCCCAAAGTGAATCACCTCACATTTAGCTACATTGAATTCCATTTGCCACCTTTCTGCCCAGCTCTGCAGCTTCTCTATATCCTGCTGTAACCTGCCACATCCTTCCTCACTGTCAACAACTCCTCCGACTTTCGTAACAGTGTCTCCCTCACCCTGCAACAGGGCCTCTTCCTTGGGATCTCATCCTTTTTTTTTAATTCACTGACGTCCGGCCGTTCCCAACTAATGTCGGGGGTCGAATGTAACAGAGAATGATGGTTAGAGTATTTTCTAGGGAATTCCAGTTACAGACAGAATGGTTTGTGCTTATTGCTGCTGGGAAACTTCACGGTTACACTGGCAACATTCCCCACCTTTCTTGGCGCTACTTTGATGAATTTATCGGCGCCAAATCGTGCTCACACGAGAAGGTTGTACAGTTCATCAACTGCACCAACACGTTCCATCCCAAACCCAAGTTCACCTGTACCATCTCGGATAACTCTCTGCCCTTCCCGTGAATCTGCATCTCCATCTCTGGCGACCGTCTCAAAACGGACATCCACGACAACCTCACCAACTCCTACAGCTACCTCGACTACACATCCGCCCACCCTACTTGATGGAAAAACGACATCCATTATTCCCAGTTCCTGCACAACGGCCCCACCTGCTCCCAGGATGACCAATTCCACCTTAAAACAGCCCAGATGGCCTCCTTCTTCCAATACCGCAATTTCGCCTCCTACATGGTCGATGATGCCCTCCAGCGCCTCTCATCCACTTTGCACATCTCCGCCCTCGAACTCCGCCCCCCAATTGCAATAAGGACAGAATGTTCCCGGTCCTTACCTGCAATCCCACCTCACTCCGTATCCTTCGCATCATCCTCCATCACTTCCACCACAGACAAAAAGATCCATCACCAGAGATACATTTCCCTCCCGACCCCTATCAGCGTTTTGGGGATACCATTCGCTTTGTGATAACCTTTTTAAGTCCATAGCGACACCCAGCCTGGACCCAACCTCTGCCATAATTCCCTGCCACTGCTGTAATTGCAAAACCAGTGCCCACACCTATCCCCTCACCTCTGTCGAATGCTCCAAAGAATCCTTCCCCATAAGTCACAAATTTACATGCACTTCCACACATGTCATCAACTGTATCTGTTTCTCACAATGTCATTACCTCTACTTTGGGGAGCCAGTGCACCAACTTGTGGATCATTTCAGAGCACGTCTTTGGGACACCGGCCCCAACCGAGACCCATGGGTGAAAATTTAGACACTCTCTCGCAATCCAAGGATATGCAGGTCGTGGTCTTCCTCCGTCACCAAACCCGAACCACCCGATGACTGGAGGAAGAACGTCTCAACTTCAATCATTAGATCCTGAAATCCCACAGGATTAATGTGAATTTCACGAGTTTCCTCATTTCCCTTCCCCCAGCATTATCCGAGTCTCAAGTCTCCAACTCGGCACCGCCCTCTTGACAAGTCCGTCGCCTTTCCCATCTATCCACACCTACTATATTTTCTAAACTATCAACTTGTCCCTCAGATCCATCTTCATATCGAATTCGCAGCTACCTTGCCTCCTCCCATTTCTTTCTAGACCCCGCCCCCAAAAGACACACAAGCCTCATTCGTGCTAAAGGACTTATGCCAGAAATATCGATTCTCCAGCTCGTATAATTCTGCCTGAAGGGCTGCGTTTTCCGACCACTGGTCAGGCAACAATCTGTCACTGCCATACTCACAGAATCATGCCTAATAGGTAATATTGAATGAAGCTCCATTGCCATCCCTGGTTATATCCTGTCCCGCGGGCAGGGCAGGCCCACCAGTGTTGGGAAAATCCTCGGGGATAATGTCAGGAAAGGTGTTACCCTGCAATTCCCCAACATTGATTTCAGAACCCGGGAAATCTCATGGTAACAGGAAATCTCCTGATGGTCGGTTTCCACAACATTTCTTGGTGATAACTCAATTCCTCAGAGGAAGCACTGAGGGTGACAAGGAAACAGAAAGCACTCAGGGTGTGGGACTTCAATGTCCATTACAAAGCGTGTCTCCACAGATCCACCACTGACTGAGCAGGCAGAAGCCTCTAATACACAGCAGCCAGTCTGTGGGAAGCGATGGGGAAACGACAAGAAGGAAGCATTCTCAACATACACCTTGGCACAGATGGATCTGTCTCTGACAACTTCTGTAGGAATACCGAGCAGACAGTCCGATGGAGAGAATGTCTCAGTCTCATCCTGAAGGTACTGCCCACTGTGTTATGTGGCACTACCTCCTGTGAAGTAGGACATTCTTCTGAAGGTCTAAGCCAATGGAAACTGGGTATCCATCAGTTAATTTAGTTCATCAGCAGCTGCAGCATCGATGCGCTTCCCTCCACCAAAACGTCAGAAGTAGGCTGTTCACTGATTGTTCCTAAATATTCAGCAACATTCATAATTGCGCATATACTGAAGCAGGCTATTCAGCCCATCAAGAGTTTTACATGGGAACGGAATGAGGCCATTCAGCCATTCGAGCCTTTTACTCAGCAATTGGAACCGATCTTTTAACTCTCATGGCTGTTACACAGGAACTGAAAGGGAATAGTCAGCATTCCAAAGTAGCTACATGTGAATGGGGAAGGACAGGTCATTGAGCCAGAAACAGGGATAAATTAGGGATGAATCGATTTTTATCATTTTAACACAAATCAATGACTGCAATGACAGAGTGACCAGTGCTGGGCCTCAACTATTTGCAAACGATATCAAAGATTTTGATAAATGCAAAAATGTATTCCATCTAAGATAGTTAGGAACTGAAGTTATCAAAAAGTGGTCGAGGCACTCTGATTGGATAAGCAAAGGACAATAATTTGGCAGCTGGAAAATAACGTGTTTAATCGTGAATTTTTGAACTTTTCAGTAAGAATGAAATGCAGTATGCTACTGAAACGGAAAGAGATTACAGGACTCAGCGACACAGTGATTACTGGAGGGTTCACTCTGACCAGTTCAGACATGGGAAGTGTTATTCCATCTCCCAGATAGTCTGATCCCTGATATTTCCAGTGGTCGCATTGCTCTCATTACACGCGGAATATTTTCATGTGGTTGCTTGGCGGTGTGAAGTAGTGAGGGGGAGCATGTTTTGAACTATGTACCAAGCGGACGGCCTTTAGCCTAGACGACATATTTTCTTTCGACGTGAAGACACAAAGACGATGGGATTTGCTGACTGCTTGAGAATAAAGAGACTGTGGCTGCTGCCATAAACAGTGTGAATTCACAAACATGATGTACTGTACATGGGCTCACTGCAACATTAATAGAGACGGAGGTTCCAAACACAAGAAGGAGAACATTAATGAAACGCAGTGTCAGATCAACTCACATGGTTAGTTATATCAAATTCTCAAACCACCACAGAGAACCATTAACCAAAGGGCCTATCTATCTGGTCAGGACACAGCACTGCATAGATCAAGCTGTGCTCGGTTCAACCCAGAAAATTGCTAAGTGTGGAAAACTGTGTAGACGGCAGCAGTGCATTGATCTATAAATCCGGAAGGGATGTCTGTCCAACATCGGGAGCTATGCCGTGAATTAAACTAAAAAAAACTTCTCCAGCAAGGGGAGCTATGCTCACCACAGCAGTACGATTGCATCCAGGCCACTCTGAGTGAAGCACTTTGGAAGAGGTTCAGATGAAGGTAATATCAATTTATCTAACTTTCAATGTGTTTTGATGTACTTTTCCAAATTGCAGTGAGAATGGATGATAAAGTCCTGAAATAAAGCCAATAGCAGCATACAGGATAGTAATGGTCATGTTCATCTCCCTGTGCTCATATTTCTGGGACAGCATTGCAAGGAATCGGACAAAACTGCTCTGAGTCTCCAAGTTATATGTGGAAGAAGGAAACAGCGTGAAATATGAAGGATAGCGGCAGGGGTAGGAACTCATCTGCTTCCACCAACTTTGTATCTCTCATTTTTATTCTGCTTTCTGGTGTATTTTTCCTTCACAAACTTTTATTTTCTTTTTTAAATGACTCCAATGGTAATGCTGAAGGTGAATCCCAGAACAGAGGCTTGCTTAGGGAGTCAAGGCCTCGCGATCTAATGCACAGTGCGGCCTGGAGACTGGGCTTTGTGTGTTTTGGAGACTGGGCTGGTGGGTCCTGGACACTGGGCCTGGTGCGGTTTAGAAACTGGGCCTGGTGTGTTCTGGAGATGAGCCCCGGTGCGGTACAGAAACTTGTTGCTGGCACACACTGGGGTGTAAGGGTCAGTAATTCGAATCCGTTCTATTTACCTTATTATTCTTCTGCACCAAATACTGAAGAATGTGTACAGAGATTTCTTGTACCTGAGATGGTGTCATAAGCGAAGACATTACTAAAATTTCCCTGCCTTCGTTAGTGTGCTCGTGACAATGTAGCGAATTTAATTCAAAGCTGAGAGAGTCACTGTCTTTGGTCCCTTTTCCCAACAAAGCTGCTGCTTCTGAAATGGCCTGCGGCGGCCAGCAGAGGGTGGTAATACATCATTTGAAACACAAGAGGTTTGACAGAGAGAGAGAGAGAGAGAGAGAGAGAGAAGGGACATTTTGATTCCCATTTAAATGGATTTACAAACACACACATTCGCACGTCCACAAACAGACGCACGGACGCACACACACACACACACACACACACAGACACACAAAGACACACACACACACACACAAAATCATAAACACGAAATTATATGGAATCATTCCTATTCCGCCACTCATTCTGGCCTCACCTTTATTTCCTCTGGGAAGGGCAAGTAACTGTGCTGCGAGCACTTTCGGACCAGTGACTAGAATTCTTGTCGTTTGAAAATCGTTCTGGAAAAGGATAGGCCTGTTTCACAAGTTAATGTTGTAAATTGGGACATAGCCAATTGTGATGGCATTGGGCAAGAACTTTCAAAAGATGTTCGGGTGAAGCTGTTCTCAGATAAAAGTACATCTGGCAAGTAGGAGTTTTTCAAAAGGGAGATAGTGAGAGCTCAGAGATAGCATGTTCCTGTCAGTGTGAAGAGTAGGGAACAAGACATGACAGGGTACATTGATGGTCCAGTCATGGGAAAGGAGTAAGGTGTACATTAGGAATAGGCAGCTGGGATCATGAATCCCTTTAGCTTACGGGGTGTAGTAGAATGGCAAAAATGAAGCATGAGATATTCCTACACACACACACACACACTCGCATACACATGGACACAGTACACACAGACGCGCACACAGACACCCATACACACCCTTATAGACACACACATTCCCACACTCATGCATGCACACCCTCACAGACCTAAGACACTCTGCACTGACTACACACACACACGCAGACACACTTTCTCACACTCACACCCCCCACCCCAGGCAGACACATACACACACAGACAGACAAAGACCAACATGCACACATATATTTTGTGCGGTGAATCTGAACTTGTAGAGCTACATTGTACTTTGCTCAAAAACTGCATGATTTTGTGTAAAACTCTGTTATCTCACTTTTTAGATTAGAATCAATCTAAACACCATCGCATAGACAGAGAACACGGGGGGGCAACATCTTCAACATACTGTCTAGCTGTCACCATTGTTAACAGCTAACCCGAGAATGCAACTTTAAAATAAAGTTTTTGTGATTTACACATGAAAGAATTGAAACTATCACTGTATTCTAACAGATGAAAGGCTGAACAGACAATCAATTTTTCAATGTATAATTTCCGTTCCATCACACTGCAAACTTTTGCTATAAATTCTGTGTTACGATCGAGCCCTCCACTATCACCTACTGAAGGAGCGTCGCTCCGAAAGCTAGTGTGCTTCCAATTAAATCTGTTGCACTATAACCTGGTGTTGTGTCATTTTTAACTTTTTACTTTCCTGTTTTGTAACATAACTAATACTTGTATCACAACTTTGACTTTGATATATAATTACCATCAATGTTTGATTCCTCTTGCTGTTTCTAAGCTGTACGTTATCCGATTCTGTGGAATTTGAATGACGTGGGCTCCGGCGAGATTAATGGTAGATACAGGCAAAATGTTTGGCGAGGCATATCTCAGTATTAACATTTTATTGCCATATTTTATCCGTTCTTCTCAAGCATCATGGCAACGTTTTCACCAGATCTTCCATTGTGCTGGGGGAGTAGGCAACGACAATGATCCTTCAGAAATGCAGTACATTCCCCCGGATAGCTGAGGTTGGTCTAAACTTGGTTGGAATCCTACAGCAGTATGGAGAAGTGCTGATGTTGTTGTACACGATTTTAGTAAGATCACATCAGCAGTAGTGTGGACAGACTTAATCACCTCACTAAGGAAAGGATATTGCAATTACCACAGGGATAATTCTCTCAATTAATTTCTGTTACGAAGTTGTTAATCATAGAATCACTGCAGTGTGGAAGCAGGCCATTTGGCCCAAAGACTCCACACTGATCCTCTGAAGGACACCTTTCCATCCAAAAGTATCCACACCACTGTCCCCAACACAATTTCAGATGAAGCAGTATTTCACTTGTACTTTCAATCCAGTCCACTGTATTTGCTGCTCACAATAGATAAGACTGCTTCAGGATCAAAAACCAGATGTCTGTAAGTATAAGCCTGGCCTTCTCATTGCTTCACACTTCACTAATCTACCTTGCTCTCATGCTGATATTTCGGGCCTGAGCTGCTGCTGATTTTCAATGAAGCATAATCCAAGCTCCAGTCAGACCTCACTTTAGATTCTGGTACGTTCTAGCCCGTCAGAGTCAATATTCAATTCCATAACCTCTCAACTTGATTCCCATTATGACTGTTCTCCATTTCTCCATCAATCTCCCTCTTGGTCTCCCTTGGAAATTGTGTGGCTGAGTCTTGCTTATTTCATTCAAAAGACAGAATGTCTTTCCCCCATTCGTTCACATCTAATTTACATGAATCTAACATCTCGATCTCGTTCACTATAACTAAAGTCCCATTGCGTTGCGGCATTGCTCCCACACGTGCTGTGTTTCCAGTCATCTAAACCCCCAACAATGTGAAGACATTAAAAAGCCAAATTTCCAATCCTTTTCAGTTGTGAAGAATGTCACACTGGATGTGAAATATTAAATATGTTTCGCTGTCTGCACAGATGCTGCCAGAAGTGCTGAGTTTCTCCAGACAACAATAGGCACAGCTCAACTCTTCAATTAAACAAATTACTGTGGGTATTCGAAATGAAAATAAAAATAGCTGGAGAAAACAAAAGCGAAAATGAATGGTCTCTGGAACTTAAAAAACATAGTCTGCTTTGACTCCACAGATGCGGCCAAACTTGCTTCCGTTCTCCAACAATTGCTTCTGTTGAACAAGTTTGAAAGGCGTGCGTCAAAGCTCCTGAAACACCCTGTCCGACATCGAGTGTCATACAATGTGAAGTGAGCGATAACGCAAGATGCACAAATTCATTGATTCTGAAACGACATAAGGCTGATATTACTGCCATTACAGAGCTCTTAATCCCAGACAAGGAGAGAAACAGAGATAAATGCATTCACATTAAAAACAGAAGATGGGCCTCCATGAAGGTAAATGATTCAGACAATATGTAAAAGAGTTTTGAGAAATGAATTACATTGGAGGCGTGACACCATGGCGAGTCGCTAACAGAATGAGAGTATTAAAATAACCACTTCAGAACCCAGAGTGGTTCAATGAGCACACATTGTGCTATGCGTGTGGAGTCACATATCGGCCAGAACAGGTAAGAAAGGGTAGTTTACATTTCTAAACGGCATTAATGAAGCAGATGGATTCTTCATATTGTGAGCATTTGTTACATTATTTACTCAAGATTCCAAATATTTGTTGGATTCGAATTCCGCCACCTTCTCTGCCAAGATATGAATCCAGGTATCCAGGACCACACGTCAGTGCCTTAATTTACAGCCTACCAGTAGTACGACTCGCTAATTGCTTATCCGTACAAAGAACTGGAAAGCTCAGCACATCAGTTTGAAAGACAATGTTGCAGTATTGAAACCATTTACAGCCAAAAGTGTTGTGTGGATGATGTCGACAAAATCACAGTTGGCAGTTTTCGATTCGATTCTCTGTACATGGCGTCAGCAGCAACGGTGCAGGAGATATGATAAAGGCAATGGGTCCTGACAATATTCCTGCAACAGAACTGAAGACCTGTGCTGTAAAACAAGCTATGCGCCTGGGAAAGTTGCCTCATTCCAGCTCCAATTTTGACATGGACCTGGCATTGTGAAAAAAAAGTCAAAAATTTCCAGTACACTCTGAGTAGAATAATTACGACCTGAGTAGTTGCCACGTCCTCAGTCTCATCACGATAGTCACATTGGTGGGAGTTCTTTTGACCGAGCTGTCAAGCAGCACAGAAAGTACCAGTTCAGTGTGGTTTCCAATAGTCTTCCATTGTTGTGGTTCTGTTCACCGATCTGGGAATTTGTGTTGCAGATGTTTCGTCCCCTGTCTAGGTGACATCCTCAGTACTTGGGACCCTCCTGTTAAGCGCTTCTGTGATGTTTCCTCCGGCATTTATATAACTATAAATGCCTGAGAAAACATCACAGAACCACTTCACGGGAGGCTCCCAAGCACTGAGGATGTCATCTAGACAGGGGACGAAACATCTGCAACACATATTCCCAGCTCGGCGAACAGAACCACAACAATGAGCACCCGAGCTACAAATCTTCTCCCAAACTTTGAATAGTCTTCCATGTGGGGATGGTGCTGTTGTGGAAATGTCACTGGACTACACAAGGCTAATTCTCTGGAGTTGGGTGTAAGTTAAAACAATTAATAAAGCATCGAGGTCTGAGATCTAGTATCGGTAATCGTAACTTTGAAGCCAATGTCCATTGTAAGCACCAAAGCCTATTCCCCAATTGATGTCAGGATGTAGTTCTACATTATTTTTCTGGTCTTGTCTGAAAGTGATTCCAGACATACAGACATGTGATAAACTCTTCAATGGTCTCTGATATAGCTGAGCAGGGCACTCAATTTTATCAAACTGCTCCGAGGTCTAAAATGATTAAACCTGTTAGAACACACAGCCCCAGCTTCTGTATCAGAAGAGGGAACGTGAAACACCTTCATGTTGATCCTGCAGAGATTTCCTTCCGTACATCTGAGAGCTTGTGACAACACGTACAGAGCTATCCAACAGACTGCACAGAAATAGAGGACAAGGAGTAGGCCATTGAAGACATTGAACAAATACCATTCTGGTTCATGGCCGAAATTGTATTCAATGCACTTTTCTCACACATTGTACTCATCCTTTAACGTGATCTTCTCACACAAGGAAGTTATCAATTATTGACCATTCGAAGCATTTAAACTAGGAACTGCAGGTATCCCTTCAGCACATGATTTTTCCATCCCGTTCAGTATAACAAAGCCTGACAAATTATTTCCACACCATACACCTGCAATTTTGCAATCCCTTTCGGGTCTAGAGTCCCTCGTTATATTCAGTGCCTTGGTTTCACAGCCTAATTTGGAAGACAATTTAACAGGTTTACCAGCGTCTGAACACTGACCTTTACTCTCAACACAATGCAGAGTGGCTTGCCTGTACCGAATACTGTGTTTCATTGTCTTAGACATTCCAGCCAGGGAAATTACCATCCCTGCTTCCAATCTGTCTCACCCTGTCAGCATGTTACATGTTTCACTGAGATCCCCTCTCACATTATTCGAAACCTCATGTCATACAGGTCCATTCGACTCAAACCCTGATGCCACAGCAATCCTGTCATCTCAGAGATCAGTCTGGTCATCTTTCCCTGCCCTCCCTCAATGTCAAGTTTGCCCTTTATTAGGTAAGGAGACCAAAACTGCACACAATGCTGCACAATGCTTGAGATGTGGTCTCACCACCGCCGTGTACATCTGCAGGAAGACACCCTTACTCCTGGACTCAAATCCCCCTTATAATGAATGTGAACACACCATTAACGTTCCGACTTGCATTCTGTTCCTGCAATAGTGATTTCATTGACTTCTGAACAAGGAGATCCAGATCATATTCAGTGTTACGGCTGCCCACTTGTTGGTCTATGTACCCTGGTCAGCCAACCCCTCTTAAGTTGGTAGCCTGCCGTTCTCTATTTACCACCAGAGTGCCCAAAGTCACAGCTATCCACATTGCACTTCATTTTCCACGTATTTGCCAGTTCACTGCACTTGTTTAATCACCTTTAAGTATCTTTAAATTCTCCTCACCAACTCACAACCCAAAATCATATAGTGCCGTCAGCAGATTTGGGAATATTGCTTTTGATTCCCTCAACCAAATGTTTGTGATGTTTCTGGAATAGCTCGGGCCCAGGTACCATTCTCTGCCATATCACATGTGTCTTCACCTCCAAAAAACAATATTTTATTCCTACTCACGATTCCTGCCAGCCGTACAATTCTACAACTATGTCGAAATATTAACCACAATCATCAACAGATGTTATATTGTACAATAGGCTTTGGCCTATTCAAAAGTCATTCTGAAAAACCAAATGTATTTCATTCTTTGCTTCTCCGTGATGTACCTACCAGTCAGTCTGTCAGATATGATTCCGATTTTGTGAAACTGCTTTAACTTGTCTCTCCCTATTAGTGTCATTTTATCACCTCCCTCTCACCAGAATTGGTTTCCCTAGTATTGCAGACGAAGTTTTTGTTTTCTTTTGTTTTGCATCTTTTTTGAAGACAGGACTGAAGCAGTTGCTCCATAGTTCTGCCATTTCCCCGTTCTCCATTCTCCATTCTCTGCTTTCAGTCTGCAAGGAAGCTGCACTTTTTTTCTCTTGAATTTCCCATTGGCAGCCCCATCTTATAACACTTCTTCATGCACTGTTTAACCACGCATCAATTCCTGTCTTAAGATTCTCAAGGATTACCAGAGGAACATAATCAAATGTCTTGCTGAAATGAATGAGTCTCATGTCAGACTCATTTATAAAGTCAGAATGTATGGAATGCAGGGAAAGTTGGCTATCTGGATTCAGAATAGGTTGGGTGACAGATGGCAGAATGGTTGTAGATGGAAATTATTTTGCCTGGAGGTCAGTGACGAGTGGGGTCCGACAGGGCTCTATTCTTGGGCGTCTGCTCTTTGTAGTTTTTGTAAATGACTTATATGAGGAGGCTGAGGGGTGGGTTATTAAATTTGCAGATAACGCAAAGGTTGGAGGTGTCGTTGATAGCGTTGAGGGCTCTTCCAGGCTACAGCCCGACATAGACAGGATGCCGACCTGGGCTGAGAAGTGGTAGATGGATTCACCCTGGATAAATACGAAGTGATGCATTTTGGAAGGTCGAACTCGAATGTTGAATATAGGATTAAAGACAGAATTCTTGGCAGTGTGGAGGAACAGAAGGATCTAGGTGTGCCAGTACAGAGTTCTCTCAAAGTTGGTATCAAAGTGAATAGGGTTGTTCAGAAAGCACATGGTGTTTTGGCTTTCATTAACAGGGGGATCAAGTTTATGATACGCGAAGTTTTGCTACCGCTCTACAAGTCCCTAGTAAAACCACACTTGGAGTATTGTGTCCAGCTGCGTTCAACCTACTATAGGAAAGAAATATACAGGCATTGGAGAGGCTGCAAAGAAGGTTTGCCAGCATGCTGCCTGGACAGGATGACTTGTCTTATGACGAGAGGGTGAATAAGCTCGGACTTTTGTCCCTGAAGAGAAAGAGGAAGAGAGCAGACCTGATCGAGGTATACAAGATAATGAGAGGAATAAATCGTCAATAGTCAGATACCTTTCCCCAGGGCAGGATTGACTGGTACAAGGGTTCATTGTTTTAAGATATTAGGAGAAAGGTATAGAGGAGACGTCAGAGGTAGGTTCTTTACGCAGAGAGTTGTGAATGCATGGAATGCATTGCCTGGGGCGATCGTGGAAAGAATCATTAAGGACATTGAAACGACTGCTGGACATGCGCATGGATATCAGTAAATTGAGGGGTGCATAGGTTAAATTATTATATTTTGCATTAGGATTAAATCTCGGCACAACATCCTGGGCCTAAGGGCCTGTTATGTGCTGTACTTTTCTATGGTATACGTTCTCCATGTTCGACGATTGACCTCCCATAACCGTACAATCACAGAGCCATAAACTATGTATCATCAGAAATAAAGCACGGTCTACATTACTCCCACTTTGCGACACGTCGCCCGCAGCTGTGAATGTTTTTTTTCTTCAAGTGCCCGTCCAAGTGCGTTTTTAACGATTCTGAGGTTACCGTGGCAATGCTCCTCTCAGGACATACATTCCAGCTCGCAATACCCTTTGTTGGAAAAACTACCTTCAATATCTCTCTAAAACAGAAAACGCTTCATTTTAAATGTGTGCTTCCTTTTTTTTTAATCTAATGCCAGAAAAAAACGCAGCTCGGATATATCCAGTCTGTCTATGCCCCTTGCAATCTTATCCTACTGAATCACGTCCCCCTCGGCCTACTCTGCTCTAAAGCCAACAATCTGAGCTTCTACAGCCTCTCATCATGGGTGATATGCTGCATCTCAGGGAACATGACTGTTCATCCCCTCTGCACCCCCTCCAATGCAATTTCATTCTTCTTGTGGTGTGCCGCCCAAAACAGCACACACCATTCCACCTGTGGGGAAATAAAATTCTGTTGAGCTCTTACTCTCTGTGCTTCAATGAATAAAGGCTATATCCACAGTCCTGTGAGCCTTCTCAACTGAATTATTATCCTGTCCAGTCACATTTAGGGATCTGTGGTAAAGCACACACTGGGCTTTCAATGGTGCCGCCCTACTTTGAGGATTCCCCTGTCTGGTTTCTACTCCCAAAGTGCATCTCTTCATATTCATAGGGTTACATTCCATTGACCTGCCTACCTGACCTATCCATCCATATCTTCCAGTAACAGAAGACAGTCCTCTTCACTGCCAACCACTTGGGAAGTTTTTATGTTAAGCGCAAACTTACATGTCACACTCAACCCATCTCCCTCCACTCTCCAGCCTACATCATTGATGATTACTATGAATAATAAGCGACACAACAATTATCCCTGTCTCCTGCTACTAAGAAGATCTTGCATGTAACTTATCTTGAAACTCTGTGGGGCTTTATCAAAGGTATTGCTGAGAACACGTATAAACGAACACCTCCAAAAACAATGCAATAACATTTAGTAGGCATGACGTTCATCGGATGACGTCATGCTGATTATTCCTGATTATGCATTGCCGATCCAAATGGAGAACATTGTTCTCCTTTTCTGTTTTCTCCAGTAGTTTCCCTAACACTGATCTGATATTCATTGGTCTATACTTCCCTGTTGTATCTCCACCACCCTTCATCTAAAGAGTGTTCTCGATTCCTCTGGCACATCCCCTGTGACCAGGTTCTACTTAAACGTTTGAACATTGACCATTGAACATTACTGCACAGTACAGGCATTTCAGCCCTCCATGTTTTGACGACCTTATATCCTTCTCTCAGATTAAACGGAGCCACCCACCCTTCATTTTACTGTCTTCCATGTACCTATCCAGTACTCGTTTAAAGGTTCCTAATGTATCTGACTCTACTAATACTGTGATCAGTGCATTCCACGCGCAAAAACCTCACTGTGCAGGAAAGTACATCTGACATCTCCCCTAAACCCTCCTCCAAAAACATTAAAATTATGTCCCATTGTGGTAGCCATTTACACCACGGGCAAAAGTCTCTGGTTATCCACTCCATCTGTGCCTGTACTGTACCTCTATCACATCACATCTCATCCTTCTGAATTTTCCTTGAGTAAAGCCCTAGCTCCCTGAACATATCTTTTGAAGACATGCCTTCCAGTCCAGGCAGCATACTGGTAAGTGTCATGACCTTTCCTTTCTTGTATCCCACAGGAGCATGGGATAAAACTCATCCAGTCCTGGGGATTTGTTTAATTTTATACTCGGCAAAACCAATCATTCCTGCTCGCATTTTACGTAAATGTGTTTAAGCGATTCACAGTCAATCTTCTCGAATTCTTGACATGCATAATCCTTCTCCATAACAAATCAGGTGTGAAGCTTTCATGTAACAATCTATCAATGCTTACGAGCTTCACACACAGATTGCCTGCATGGTTTCTAATGGACAGTAATTGCTCCCTAGTGATATTTTTCTAGTTGCTGCAATTGTGAAAAATCCTGGGATTCCGCTTAACTTTGCCTGCTTGCACTTTTTCATGTTCTGGTGTTAGTCAGTCCCCACTGGTGTGAATTTTCAATGTTTCACTGCGATCACCTCTCATTCGTTGAAACTCCAGTGAACACAGACGGAGAATCATCGGACAATCTTCGAATCTGCAGCATTAAACTGGAGAATACCCATTCAGTATATGTGATCAATATATACTTGCTTATAGCAGAAAATCATAACTGCATACAATGCTACAGCTACCCTCTCACCAACACTCTGTGAAACCGGCGCAGGATCTTTTTACTTCTCGTGGAAGCAAAGTACTGCAGATACTGGAACCTGTACTGAAAAGAAAACAATTGCTGGAGAGCTCATCAGGGCAGGGCGCATAATTGGAGAGACAGCAAGCTAATGTTCAGTTGAGATGACTCTTCATCATCTATCTCGTGATACCCTTTAAATGAAGGAAAATCTGAATTTTACAAACTCTGTTTGCATAAGTTCCTCTCAATATCCTTTGCTTTAATTATTTTCTTCGAACTCACTGTGTGAACTCCCTAAAAATGTTCCCCCGAGCATTCAACTCGACCACATCCACAAGTTCTTATTTGTTGATGTCTACAAGAGATATCTTCAAACAAGAAGAATGTAAACTATGACTTCCCTTTCATTAACAGTCAATCATTTTCTTGAAGTTTGCTTTCATTTTCTAGGTGAAAGAGAGGACTCTAGATGCTTGAGAGTCAGAGTCGAAAAGTGTGACAGCTGGCCAGGCAGCAACCGAGGAGGAGGCGAGTCGAAGTTTCGGGGAGAGGCCCTTCATCAGGAATATGGGATGGAAGAAAACGAGGCTGACAGGCCATCTTTACCTGCCACCGCGTCCATCTTCTACACCACCTGCCTTCTCCACCACTCACTGTCACTTCCCATTGTCTCTATCCATCACCTTCCGAGCTAACTTATCCCAGCTTCATCCCCACCCCCTATTTTTCACAGCCTCTGGACATCGCACCGCCCACATTCCAGATGAAGTAATTATGGCCAAAACGTCGTCCCTCCTGCTACTTGGATGCTGCATGACCTCCCTTACTTTTCCAGTGCCAAACAGTTCTATGAGCACTGAGTGTCCAATATTGCATTTTTAAAATAATAGATCCCAACACATTACCTCATGTAGATGACAAGATAACTAGTCTGTAGTTCTCGAATCAACCTTTCCTCCCCTTTTTAATCCATTGGAATGCGATTATATCCTTCCAGTTTTAATTTGGAAAAATGCATGATCTTCCAGGCAATTAACATGTCGATTTCTGCTTGCTCTGATATTCGGTATCATGTGTATTTGGTCCGTTAGACTTATCAATACTCAATAAAGTTTTGTTTCCAATTACTACCTCATCACTTGCATAAATTATTGAGTTATAGTTACACAGGTCCCTGGGAGATTTTCTAGATCTTCCTCCATGAACACAAATACAATTAACTGTTTACTTCTTCTGTCATTTTTGTGTTCATTTAAAAAAAATTGGCCTGTCCGCACATTCACTATTCCACATATGATCTTGCTTTAACTTTCCTTTCAAGAATTGTTCGAAGCTTTACGCCAGTCTTTGTGCTTCTTGTTATTCTGCATCCTTGTTTTCTTTTCAGTTTCCTGTCCCTTCTTTGTTGTGTCCCAAATTTCGCTGATTCAACAATACGTGGAATTTTTCTGAGCCACTTCCTTAGATCTAATAAAATGTTAAGCTTCTATTATTAACCATCATTCCGTTGCCTTTCTCTTTTGCTGTTTGCACCCTGAGGGGATGTACGCACACTTCATACTCTGGAGTGATTCTGCAAGGAACAGTCATTGCCTGTCTTTTTGAAATCTTTTTCATGTTCATTTTCAGTTCATTTGAAGTCATGACCTTCTTCATTCTTTTCTGGCTTCCGTGACTTAGGCACTTCCAATTGAAAAAAATACAATCAGTTTTGTGTTCAGATGTTGGGCCCTTGAAGACAGAAACAGGGGAATATATTACGGGGAAGAAAGAAGAATTGAATTGGTACTTCAGAACTGTGTTCACTGGGGAACACACAAGCAATTTCCCTGAGGTAACAGTGGCTGAAGGACTTGAACTTAAGTGAATTTATATTTGCCAGGAATTGGTGTTGGAGAGACTGTTAGGTCTGAAGGTTGATAAGTCCCCGGGGCCTGATGGTCTACATCCCAGGGTACTGAAGGAGGTGCCACGAGAAATCGCGGATGCGTTGGTGATTATTTTCCAGAGTTCGATAGATTTTGGATCAGTTCTTGCGGATTGAAGGGTGGCTAATGTTATACCACTTTTTAAGAAAGGCGGGAGAGAGAAAAAAGGAAATTATAGACCAGTTAGTCTGACCTCAGTGGTGGGAAAGATGCTGGAGTCTATTATAAAGGATGAAATTACGACACATCCGGATAGTAGTAACAGGATAGGTCCGAGACAGCATGGATTAATGAAGGGGAAATCATGGTTGATTAATCTTCTGGAATTTTTTGATGCTGTAACTCTGGAAATGGTCGAGGGAGTTCCAGTAGATGTAGTGTACCTGGACTTTCAGGAAGCTTTTGATAAAGTCCCACATAGTAGGTTAGTGAGCAAAATTAGGGTGCATGGTATTGGGGGTAAAGTACTAACTTGGATTGAAAGTTGGTTAGCTGACAGGAAACAAAGTGTAGTGATAAACGGCTCCATTTTGGAATGACAGACAGTGACCAGTGGGGTACCGCAGGGATCAGTGCTGGGACCACAGCTTTTTACAATATATATTAATGATATGGAAGATCGTATGAAGAATAACATTAGCAAATTTGCTGATGACACTAAGCTGGGTGGCGGTGAAATGTGAGGAGGATGATAGGAGATTACAGGGTGACCTGGACAGTTTAGGTGAGTGGTCAGATGCAGGTTAATATGAATAAATGCATGGTTATCCATACATTTGATGGCAAGAACAGGAAGGCAGGTTATTACCTCAGTGGAATCAATTTAGGTAAAGGGGCAGTACAAAGAGATCTGGGTGTTCTTGTACACCAGTCAATGAAGGTAAGCATGCAGGTACAGCAGGTAGTGAAGACGGTTAATAGAATGCTGGCCTTCATAACAAGATGAATTGAATATAGAAGCAAAGAGGTGATTCAGCAGTTGTATAGGGGCCTGGTGAGACCACACCTGAAGTATTGTGTGCAGTTCTGGTCTCCAAAATTGAGGAAATACATTCTGGCTATTGAGGGAGTGCAGCGTAGGTTCGCAAGGTCAATTCCTGGAATGGCTGGACTACCTTACACTGAAAGACTGGCGCGACTGGGCTTGTATACTGTTGACTTGAGAAGACTGAGACGGGATCTGATTGAGACATATAAGATTATTGAAGGATTGGACACTCTGGAGGCAGGAAACATGTTTCCTCTGATGGGTGAGTGCCAAACCAGAGGACACAGCTTAAAACTACGGGTAGACCATTTAGGGCAGAGATGAGGAGAAACTTCTTCACCAAGAGAGTGGTAGTTGTGTGGAATGCTCTGCCCCAGAGGGCAGTGGAGGCCCAGTCTCTGGATTCATTTAAGAAAGATTTAGAAAGAGCTCTCAAGGATAGTGGAATCAAGGGTTATGGAGATAAGGCAGGAACAGGATACTGATTAAGGATGATCAGCTATGATCATGTTGAATGGTGGTGCAGTGTCGAAGTGCAGAATGGCCTACTCCTGCACCTATTGTCTATTGTTATGCCCAATTCACTATTCCCAATAGCTCATTTACAGCAAGATTTTCAATTCGCACTTTTGATCATACAATACCAATTCCAAAACTGAAACTTGGTGCTCAACAACATGTTAAAGGAAACCATTTCACACATGCTAGTGATATCAATTTCTCCGAGCATTACCATTCCTTTGATTTAATGCAGGTTTGACGCAGATTGAATTGTTTCGTGATTGCTGCAGTGCCCACAATCTGGTAGATCTAATTTCCTATTTTATAAAATGCCCAACATTCGCATTGCAGTTTTTGTTTTACTATGTAACTTTGCTCCATGTTGCGTCTTCATGCTGATCCTAATCTCCACCTTCGCAGATTCAGTGGAATCTGAGTGACGTGGGCCCTGGGAAATTAATAGTAGATTCATGTAAGTTGTTTGGCAAGGTTGATCTCAGCATTGATATCATGTTGCAACATCTCATCACTTCTTCTCAAGTGTCATTATGACATTTTTTACCTGATCGCCTGTTACTCTGGTGGAGTCGGGGAGGACAATGATCTTTCAATAACAGTGTCTGTTCCCCCAAACAGCTGAGATTGCTCTAAACTATGAGAACCTTTCAGCAGGCTGGCAAAGTGTTACTGCTGCTGTACAGAATCGTAATGAGTCACAATTGGAGCAATTGTACAGATTTAATCGCCTCACTCATGAAAGGGCATTAGAATTAACTCAGAGGTTATTCCCTCAGAGGATTTCCGAAAGTAAGATATTCATCATAGAATCACTACAGTTTGGAAGGAGGCTATTTCACCCATCTACTTCACACTAATCCTCCACAGCACACTCACACCCTACACAAACTCTGTCATTCTGCATTTTCCATTGTTAATGTACCCAACCTGCACGTCCCCGATGTTTTAGATAATTTATCTTGGCCAATCCACATAGACTGGTCATCTTGGGACTGTGGGAGAAAACTGGAATACCTTGCAGAAACACACGCAGACAAACAATATGGGAATATGCAAACTCCACACAGACAGTAATCCCTGACTGGAATTGAACTCAGCTCTCTGACATTGCGAGGCAGTAGAGCTAACACCGAGCTACCTTGCGTGGACGAAGGAACTCTCGTGCACATCGAAGCATCAGAAAAGCCTTGTTTCTGCCCAGTATCGGAAAGGGAAACTTTCCTATATGAAGTGAATGTGATAACTTCATATTCTGACGCTTCTGTGCTGTCACGCATCATATATCGATTTGCACGAAACAGGTTATATTTTGTTGCGTTCAACTTGAACAGTACTCACCCGTAACAAGATGCAACTTAACACCTTAACACGTATAAGTGATAGCAATACGATACAAACCCACACCTACTTTGATACCAAACTTAAATCCAGCACCTTAGCCAACTCAGCCACACTACCAAATTGAACTGAATCCATGAGTGAAATTTGCTACCAGCTCCTGAGGGTATTGCTGCATCTCTCGTAGCACAGGGAAGTGATAAATCCAGTGAGCCATCATTAGAACTTAACACAAAATTCTCTGTCTGAGATCAATCCCAGGTAACAGGAATGGGAGCACTGTTTCCTTTAAACAAGGGAATCACGTTCAGTCAATGTCTGTCTCCTATAACATCACCAAGTGGAATCAACATCCTGATGGAAGAGCAAGATGGGGTTGAGAGAAGTTTAAGCAAGAACTGGTTCATGTGAGGTGTCGGCACCTCTAAGGTTTAAACCCCGGATATCTGTGTTTAACGAGATGGCACTTTAACCAACTAAGCCACACGTCATGTTTACGGATGAGACAGAGAGATGGGCAGGTTGAAGCAACACCTATTAAAATTTACAAGGATAACAAGATTTGTTTTAAAGCTCACCAATAGAAGACAATTACGCAGAAAATTGAGGAATCCAATTCAGATATGGGGCCTGGAACATTGGAACAGCAAGAGAAACGTCTTAAACCTGTTGTAGCAGATAAGGAGGATGCTATTTAATTCCTGTATCCTCATATACTGTTTCAGATAGAAGACAATTAGTCCATCGATACTACAACATCGGACCCATAATAGACCATGCAGCACCTGTATCCTGTTACACAACAGAAGAATGAGATCATTCAGCCTTCTCAATGATGCAAATCTATCACTGGAAGAAGCAACAAAGTGAGGGGAAATTGTCAGTTTAGAGCAAGGCTATTTCGCCCATTGAGTGTGTTGCACAAGAACAGCAGAAAGACGTGACGCTTGTTGAGTTTTTTTCACGTAAACATAAGGAGGTAATTCAATCACATTTCTGTTGAATTTGAACAGTAGCAAAACATTCACTTTCTCAAACACATTTCAGCGATGTAGGAGGAGACTGTTCAGGATCTCGAGCCTGTTCTGGACGTATTTGAGAAGTCACTTGAGCCTCTTGAAATGTTGCACCACAGCAGGAAGATTCTGTAAATCGCCAAACGTCTCCACAACAACACGAGGAGAACAGTCAGATCTTGAGCGGCTTGGTCAGGAAAAGGAGCAGGACATTCACAGCATCGAGACTATAACGTCAGAAACATCCTGAGTACATTCAGCAAATGAAGTAAACCAGGACAAAAATGAATCCATTCAGCCAGTCATGCCTGTACCCAGCAATCGGAACAGATTTTTAAGCGTTTTGCGTCTGTTATACAGGAAATGATATGGGAACGTAGAGGTTATAGAAATGTAAGCACTTAGAATAAGCAGCTTCACAAGGGGATATAAAGTAGAGAGCAAACTATTGGAATTGAAGCTGTTGTTGAAACCTGTTATTAAATGATTAATAATAGGGGATTGTCAAAGTCCAAGTAAAATCCATTACAGTCAACATGATTTTAAGAAGGATAAGTCGAGTATGAATTGTTTGCCGGAGTGTATGTATAAATGTGTCAAACAAAGTGGAGAAAAGGCATCCTATAGATATATTATAATTGGACATCCAGATGGCATTGGCATAAGGTGCCCCACAAATGATGGTCATGCAATAAAAGCACCCGCTGGCTTAAAAAAAATTGTTTGGAGAGATGATTGACTAACCAATGAACGCCATGCTATGGAGGTACCAGTGTTGGATTGGCTTGGACAAGGTAAAAAAAATCACACTACACTAGGTTATAGTCCAAAGTGATTTTTTTAAACACTAGCCTTTCGAGCGCTGCAGCTTCGTCAGGTGTTAGTGAAAATAAAGACCAGAGACAGATAATTTATGAGGAAAAGATCAAAGGGTCATGCAAATTATGCACACAGATTCAATACATGTAAGATGGATCTAACATCTTTCGTCAGTGAGAATGGAGGTGAAAGTCTTGATACATCAGTATGCAAATTTCAGACTTTATGTCAAATCACTGCCTGGAGATAACTTAAGTCATTATCGATGAAAAGGAGGGGACCCTTCCGGTTAGGTAATGTATTTTAGGCGTGAGGATTGGTTTTGAGTCTGTCTGTGTCTTCAACTGGTGTCAGACCCGTTTTATTTCCAAAGTAGGACTTCATAAAATGTCACATTATCTGATGTCCATATATTTTATGGTCTTAAACAAAATATAATCTATCTACAAATACAAATCTGCAAATATATATTCACACCAAATATTTGAATATATGGGCTAGTGTGCGTGTCTGAGAGAGTGCAAATTTGAGTGTGTGTAAGAGGGAGAGTGAGAGTGTGTCTATTTAAGATACAAACAGATACAGCAGAGCCCTCTCCCCACACGCTCTCACTCCATTGTTTCAGAACTTCGCCTCTCAGCGCCTCTGCTTCACTTGTTCATATTGCCGATCCAGATGGTGTAAGTACAGTCCACACGCACCGTCCTGAATTGAGTTACAAAATGCTCAGTTCCCCGTGATTGTCTGAGGCAAATTATAGTACAACCTCGAACAAACCATCCCCAGCACCTCCATTAACGTTTCAATAACAAAATTCAGTCAGAAGCCCCTCAGCTTCAAGTTAGATGCCTTGTCCTGTACAGTAATACTTGGGATCATCCCCGTTACTGACTGCACGATCAGCTGGGAAGGACCAACAAAGGCGTTCAGAGGACTGGCACAGAACAAGTTTCAAAGATGTGACTCAGATACCATGACCATTGAAAAATATAAAAGGACAGGAAGGTTCACGAAAAGATAGAAGCAAACAATTCATTAACTGAGAACATGTTGTGGAAATATAGCGGAAAGAAAGGCAGAAGTGTTATGCTTTGGACGGTTTAATTCAAAAGAATGAGATCATTGAAAAAAGGCTTTGCCAGGTCAACTGATATGGCACGTCACATCACATTCTGAAACTGCCTCACAGAACCAGCCCAGGCAGTAGAAACTGAGACAAGGTAGCAGACAAGCACAGACAGCTGTGCAGACGGTGCTCGTGCATTGGTCAGTAAACCAAGCTTTGTGTCCAACATTGGAAGTATTTCAAACCTGTGTCAGTATATTGCTGTGAGCCGTGAACTAGATGTCTGCTGAACAAGTGAAGACTTGCAGCCCACACTGCAAATGACAGTAATTGGGGTTCCCGCAAATTTATATCTGTATCTGTACATACCAACTCAAGGAAAGGTTCTTGATGTGTGCATGCATCTGTATCTGAGGCGGTGGTAGATGTGGAAGTCATTGTGGGACAAAGTACACCTATGGAGGAAATCCATTTTAATATGAGTAACTGGCAGGGGTTTGGGTAACTGACAAGGGATATATGGACAGTCAGATGTGATGTCATGTTTGTTAATATTAAAATAATGGCATTACGAATCCCAATAGCAACATAAATCACTGCGCTCAAGATGGATCAAATTTCGGTGCGATTTCAGATACGAGCCATGGAGTGTCAATCTAGATTTGCTTCTGCAGGTTTGATGCTGGAATTGTCAGCAGATTATTGACATCAATAAGACTGTATTTCATAGGTCAATGTCCCAGATAGGCTGAGCCAGTGAAATATATTCTGGTGTTGTTATGAATGACAATTAGAATGGTGAGTTATGGTAGCAGGAATCAGTTCATGGTCAAAGCGATCACCACAGCTGCACATTGTCTCTTTCAGGCTCAAATATTGGCTCGAAATTGGAGTGAGAGGAAGAAAATGATGTTTGTAATCAGAACGGGAGAGACTAATCTCCACACTCACAATATTCAAATAACAGGGGCAGTGATACAATGAATCGTGGTTCACAGCTGAAACTGAAAGATCAACATAGAGCGACACAAGGGACTCTGCCAGAAGGAAAGAGAGAGAGAGAGAGAGAGAGAGAGAGAGAGAGAGAGAGAGAGAGGCAGAGAGAGAGAGAGACAGAGAGAGAGAGCATTAACAATTTGACTGATGTAGATAGTTTGTGGAGTGAATATCTGGATTCAGACTCTCAACTGATACAATAGTAGCAGCAAGGAGAGTCGAGTAAATGAAAATAACAGTATTGTGTTCACAAACGGTGTATGTAATTAATAACTGAAAAGTAAGACTTCCCAGGGACACCAACGATAGCCAAGATTGGATAATAAATATATTGAATAATGTAAAGTACATATGTAATTCGCACTGACAATGGCAAATAATCGTAATATGTAGACAGAGCCCAAATATTCCACGATAAATCCCTGTCCACTGTTGCAATATTCCGGTATAATGTACTCAGATTCTGATCCATTGTTGGAACACTCCAGTGTAATGCTATAAGATTCTGATCTGTTCTTCCCCTCTCCCTGGAGCTGCTGATTCCTGCTCGTGCTTTCGTGGCTCTTACTCATTTTTTGGTATAACACTGTGAATGGAGAGCAGTTTTCATTAAAAGATGTAAACCCTTCACTGGGATCATTTGAATCCATGGAGGCTCTCATTAATCACAGTCACTGTACAAACAGTTTCAGTTAACCCCTTCCTTTCATCACTTTTCATGCCCTAATAAAAGGGAACATTTACTGAGGGGGTATGGATGGAATGGATGAGAGTTTTTGAAGGATGGACCATAAAACATTCAATGTTTTTAATCCTTCGTGCTTGTATTGGGGAATAGTGCCATGCCACTGCAGAGTGGTGCATTTTCCACCCTGTTTATACGAGACCAGCGGCAGAACGTGACTGATTGGAAAATTAACAGAGATCATAAATCACGGTAGCAATATTTATGGCCTGTGGACATCATGTAATGCTGCACCTATTGTGAAGTACCCTGTTTCCAAATCGTATCGTAACATTTAGATATCATTTTGATCATTGGGTTGGCTTCTCCGGAACAGGGGGTAACAGTCTATCACCGTCTTTCTGAAAGAAAGTGACAGGGGGAGACCATTCAGCCTTTCGTGCATGTAGCAGGAAGTCTTGAGCTTGTTATGCAGCAGCTGTTGGCTCTAAAAGAGATAGGCAGAAGAATTGTCCTGATATAAATATTAAAGTTCTAAATTTGTTAAGGCCAATAATGCACTTTTTAGCGAAGCACTTCGAAAGTACTTTGGAGAGATTACACGCTGAATAATGGGATATCTTCAGAAACGAAATTACAAAGACTTGCAGAAGTATATTACTGTTCAAGAGGAGGGAGACGTTGGCAGTTGTGAGGTATTTTGGATGACTAGAAGCAGAGACTCTGGTCAAGAAACAGAAAAAATGCATATGGTAGGGTTTGGAGAGCAGTGATCACTTGAATCCATTGAGGAGTATAATGAGAGCAGGTTCATACGCAAGATGGAAATCAGGGGGGGGGGGGGGCAAATGTGAACCAGAGAATGCCTCAGTCAATAGGGTCAGGGAGAATCCAAAGGGATTCCACAAATGCAGAAAGGGCAAGGGAGTAATTGGGGAGAGAACAACAAATCCACCTATCTGTGGAACCACAGATGTTTGGTGAGATACTATATGAATACTTCATATCAATATCTGTTCTGGACAAGCTTATGGAATCTAGATAAATTGTGGAAATAAAAAGTGATATTTTGGGAAGTGTCTATAATCGAGAAGAGGAAGAGTTAAAATGCACAAAGGCGGATACAGCCCGGGAACCTCATCAGTTGTAACACCAAACCCCTTCGAATGCTAAGGATTCGATTGTTTGGGCATCTTAATGAGATATCTGCATCATGAATAGCCACAGATGCGGTGCCAGAAGATTGGAGGTTGGCTAATGTCGTACCATTATTTCGGAAAGGTGATAAGGAAATGCCAGGAAATAACACACCGGTGAACCTGACGTCAGTGTGGGCAAGCTCTTGGAGTATATTCTGAGGGACTGAATTACTTGTATTTGGAAAACAAAGGAGTGCTCAGGGGTAGACATCAGGGCTTTGTGTGGGAAATAATGTGTCACTAAGTTCGTTGAAGTTTTTACGGAAATGATGAAAAAGATTGATGAAGGCACAGCAACCGATGTTGGCAACATGGAGCTCAGTAAGGTGTTCGACAATTTCCCACATGATAGTCTGTCAGCAAAGTTAGATCATATGGAATCCGTGGAGAACTGGAGTCATTAGCGCGAAGGTAAGAAACGAAAGTGATGGTGGAGGGTTGATGACAATGAAGGGCAACACACCATTTATCATCGTCATTGCTTTCTTTTCCTGCAATATTGCTTTCACTGACTGGTGATAAGGATATCCAAATCTTTTTCAATGTTGCAGCTACCCACCTCGTTGGTCTACGTGCATTGCTCAGCGTGCCAAAGTCATTCCCATATTGATGTCTAGCTTAAGAGCATACTGTCCTGCATTGACCTCAGAGGTCTGCACTGAATAAAACAATAAAAGGAGAATAAATCGTTTTATAGCTCAACATTTTTCAAACAAACCTATTACAAACGTCGGCTGCTGTATTCTATCTATCACCAAAGAGCACAAAGTCCAAATCGCCCTTTGTCTGCCATGTCATTCCCGATTCATTCTACTTGTCTCAATCATTTTGGAACGTGTTTTTTTTTAATTAATCTCCTCCTCATCTGCGCATAACCTGACATTGTTTAGTTACACCAGTAGGCTTGGAAAAATTACATTTGAATCCCTAAACTAAACGTTTGACATGTGTCGAGATAGCTGGGGCCCAAGAACCAAACCATGCAATTCCACATAACTCAAATTTTGTGAGAAGATACTATCTTTAGTAGCCTCATACGCAGATGACAAGCAACATGAATTCGACTGGGACAACACTGCTATTACAGGACAAGCCAAACAGAGAACACCCAGGGAATTCCTAGAGGCATGGCACTCATCCACAGATTCAATCAAAAAGCACATCGACCTTGACCCAATATACCGACCACTGCAGCGGACAGCTGTAACTGACAATCGGAAGTGGCAGATTCAAACCACGACAAATGCCGGAGAAAAGAGCACAGAAGCGCTTCACAGGAGGCTCCCAAGCACTGAGGATGTCACCTAGACAGGGGACGAAACGTCTGCAACACAAATTCCCAGCTCGGCAAACACAATCGCAATACCACATAATTCTTAAGATCCAAAAACATATTGCTTTCTGTCAGCTCTCCCATTCTTAAAACATGCTCATATATCTTGCCAAATTCCATAATATTTAATATTGCCCACTAAGCTTGGATTTATTGATTTTTTTTCTGATAACCCAATGTGCTGAATCGATTGTTTCTCCTAAATGTATCTATCGGTCAATTTCTCATACATGATTCCAATTCCATAAATCTATCTTGGCTTTCAGTCCCAATAATTTCTCTAAAACGATTTCTTTCCTAATTACATTCTTTTTTCTCTCACCAGACTTAGATTTTGTGCATTGCTGCAATGTTTTTGTTTGCTGGATTTCTGCCCAGGGAGTCCCAGACAGGCGAGCTGGATTTGTTTCGAAAGGATCATGCAGAATTAATTTTTCTGCTTTGGCTTGAGACAGTAACTTGCAACTTGATGTCATGTACTTGGATTTGACAAGGGAACACAAGGAGTATCATTTAAAAACAGAATCGCCTGGACCCAGGTGAATGAAGCAAACAACTAAGAGAAGTGCAAGGCAAACAATTGGGGGGGACCCAGAAGGTAAAAGAATACTTCAATAATATCTTAAGTGAGGGAATAGCTTCATTTCCTCTATCAGCCAAACTGCAGAATATAAGTGCATGAAGCTTATGCTGCATATGTGGAAATAATGAGTTCGCTCGCAATTTGCGGATTGAGTACATTTCTGGTCACCCTGTCACATGGAAGGAAAGAATTGAACTGAAGAGAGAACAGAGGAAATTCATTAGTCTGTGAAAGTCAAAGTGCAGTTATGAGGAATGTTTGAAGCAGAGCACGCTGAGAGGAGATTTGATCATCGATGCTGATCAATATGTTGGCCTCAGCTATGTTCTGTACAGCTACAGCATGACATCACAACTCCGACTCTCAACGTTTTCATTGTGACATCTCGGAAGGGGAAATTGGGTACTGCAGATGCTCGAGATAAGAGTCAAGATTAGAGTGGTGCTGGAAAAGCACAGCAGGTCAGGAAGCATCCAAGGAGCAGGAAAATCGATGTTTTGGACAAAAAAAGACGCTTCATCTGGGATGGGGAGTCTGTTTTTGCTCTCTTCATCTTTGGTGAATATTATACCAATAAGTTCTTGAGTTTGCAGATTTCTTCAAATTTGTTCCATTTCGCAATGTAAAAAATGTGTCATGCAAATACCGGATGCAAAGATTGGTTTGGAACATGTGAATGGCTGTTTGCGAAAATTTCCGGATAACTGCTTCTGCTTAGAATCCTGGTATTGATAATCTCATGCGTGTCCCATTGATTTGTTTGTCTGTCTGGTCGTTGAACATGAAGTGGGCAGTGAGACACAGGACTACTACATTGAAGATGCTATACTTTCTGATGGAGTTGATGCTGTCTGTTACTTACGTCCTTGGTACCGTCTCGTAGTGCAGTCAGTGTTTCTTTGGCCAGGCAGATGTTAATTGATTTTGCTACGTCGAAGGTAACCATGACTTCGTCTTCCCCTCGCTTGGTGCATGGGTGATGCTGCAAAATTGTTTGGTGGAGTGGATTCAGTAGCGTAAGGCTTCTAATAACTGTTTCAGTTTTTGGTGAAGCTTCTCTGGTCATTTGTATTTCGGTGTGCCAATGAGTGGCACTATGGGTCTGAAGTATGGGCTTTCCTTTCATGGGTATTCGGGGTGTGTCCCTTGTTTTGTCCAGTTTAGTGCTGAAACTGCTGTCTGTCTAATGGCATGCTCAGATTCTTCCATAAGTCCATTATCTTTTGGATTGAATTCCAGTGCTAATCGAAGTTGTTTTTGTTCACAACCCTGGAGTTGTCCTTCATCCCTCTGACTAAAAACTGCATCAGTCTCACAGACAGGACACTAGCTGCCAGGATACACGAGCAGCAAATAGCCACCAAAAGACATGAACAACTATCACTACTATATGTACGGACATCCACAGAAGGACACCACTTCGACTGGGAGAATGAATTCATCCTAGTGCGGGCTCAACAAACGTACTGGAATTCATGGTGATGGATGAGACTCCCAGCTGTTGTGAAGTCTATTCAGTTGGACATTTCCTGCATACCTACTGGTGACAGAGAAACAGAGAGAATCGGAAAATAGAGTGATTCATTGAGTGTTACACTTGGAGAATGGTGCTGAGGCCCATAGAGACCACGAAAATCCCAGTCTCCGCCTTGGTCTCTGATACCTCATCTCTCTGGAGCGGAAAATTCTGTTTAATCAGGATCTGGAGTAGCTGCAAAAGGTGAAGGCAGAGGAAATTGGACACACATGGATAGGGATAACACATGAACAGATATCGAGTGATAGCACCAGAGTTCAGGAAGGTATCAGGATCAAACAATTGTCACGAAGAATGTGGGTGGAATTGTATCAGTACTCAGGGGTGATTGATCTATTAGTGGTCAGACGATGGCTGAGTGTTATTCACAAGACAGTTCAGCAAGGGATATCCATTTGATAGATTAATATCTTTCAGGGTAGAAAATATGTTCTCAGCAGTTGTCTGGCATGTATATAATCCAGAACAAAAGCAATGTGTTTGAGTCTCAGTTGATCTCTGAAATTGTCCAGCAAGCCACTCACTCCAAGGCCAGCTCGGGCAAGAAACACTGAACAGCGAGAAACATCTAAATCGCACGCATCAAATAAACATAACCCTGCTGGGACTTGTTTCCTGGACAATCCCATTCATATGTTTATGAAAAGGTATTTAAACAATCAGAAAAGACGCGGAGACATTGTTCAGGTGAAAGAACCTTTCGAAATTCAAAGAGGAAAAGGAAAGTATCGGAAAAGCATTGGAGATATGGCAAAAGGCAAAGTGAAAGGAATAGGAATGGACAGAGTTTGAACTAAAACTGTACATCACCTAATAGGTTAGTTAGAGGAAATGCGGATGACATGTACATTATATATTTTTTTCAGAAAGGACAAATTACCTGAAATAAGTTCGATGGACAGACGTGGTAGAAGAGTGAACAACCTGTAGAACATAAATATTCAATAGTATACAACAGTCCCGAGGCGCAGGCTGAATGGGAATGCAGATTGTGTAATCCTGACAAAGGCATTACAAAAAAAAAAAAATTGGTCTCAGATTATTCAGTTGAATCCGACTGCACTCTAGGTACAACTTGTCAAAAGCTCCAGCAGGAGAATGGATTCTTGGCTGCCGAGCAACATTTAATTACTCATCACGGCATTAAACATGAATTATTAGAATTTGTAACAAATGCGTTGTAATAGTTTTGGGAGACGTCAATCTTTCTACATTCTGGGACAGTCACACTCGCAAGTGTGTTGCTCAAACTGGACTGTGGGGAATGCTTTTTGTCATATTTCTTTGAATACCAAATAGTGCAAGTCGTTATGAACATAGCTATCTCAGATCGATGAGGAGATGAAAGTGAGGGAATGAGAGATATTACACTGAGCGATCCTCAGCGAAATTGTAATATATTGGAATTCAAAGAGCTTATGAATTTTTAAAATGACCAGTAGGCACAGCTGATAATCATATAAAAGCCGATTACATGAGTTTGAGTGGAGAACTAACCAAGCTAAACAGGGTAAACATACTGAAATGTGCTGCTGGAAGTGAACAGTGGAAAACATTCGAAGGAACTGTCTAAAATATTCAACAGAATGATTAAACAAATTAGCAACACAACATTCAAAGAACTGTGTCGTTGCATCCCTAGGTTTTTCTGTTTGGTAAAACTACCCAGACCACGAGCATTCATTAGAAAATTCCCGCCATTGTTTATATTCGCAAAATGCAACGTCTTTGAAATCTCCACCTGCTATACCTCAACAATGGATCAGCAGTATTGTTGATCCCGTTGTACTCGTAGATAAACCACTTCACTGTCCACTTTACCACCAATTTCAATGTCACTCGTAAAATTGCTATACATAACTCTTGTTATCACATACAAATTGTTTATATAAACGATGCACAACAGTGGACCCAGCACCAAACCTCACTGCTCACTGTTTCGCATCGGCCTGCACCTTGACCTGAACCCATTATGAACACAGTTTGTCGTCGACTGTCAATCAAACATTGAATCCAGATGGTGAGCACTCCCTGGCCCTGTGTGATCTAAACTTATTAATACGTCAGGGGTGGGCAATCAACAAACAAATAACTATAGTCTCTAAAATTGCATGGCAATTGTTATGGGGAATATTGGGTGAATCAGCCCGGTCACATTCGACTTGAGGAAGAGTTAGTTCAGTGTTACCGTGATAGTTGGCTAGTACAGTATGAAATGGAATCAATGAGGGAACAATCTGTCCGAGATCTCGTCCTACGTAATGAGGCAGGATTAATTAATGACCTGCTTGTTTGAAATCCTCTTGGAAGGAGTGATCATAGTTTTTTTTTTCAATTTAGAGTACAAATGGAGTGTGCGAACACAAAATCAAATACCAAGGCCCTGTGCTTAAAGACGGGAGACTACAATAGAATGAGCGTGGACTTGACTCACATAGACTGAAAGCAAATATTTTAATGTGAATATGTTGACGAGCTGCGCAGGACATTCAGAGCATGTTTTTCAAGATGTTCAGCAAAAAAAAACATATTCTAGCGATAAGAAAAGACTGTAAGTAAAGGGGGTAATATGCAATGATTATCTGAGGAAACAAGGGAGGCTAACAATTGAAAGAGAAGCGATACAAAGTTTCCAAAAACAGCAGGGATCGAGAAGATTGGGAACACTTCAAAGATCAACAGAGAGCCGCCAAAAGCGCTACAAAGAATAGTAAGGTAGAACATGAGATAAACTACCACAGAAGAAAATGCAGTTCCAGTTCAGACAGCAAAATGTTCTATAATTATTTACAACACAAAGGTGTGGCGAAAGTAAATGTTAGTTATTTAGATGATGATGAGGAACATTTAGTTAAGGAACACGATAAAACAGCTGAGGCATTTAGTTATGGAACATGATTAAACGACTGAGGCATTGAACAGGTATTTGTGATCGGTCTTCACAGTGGGGGACACTCAAAACATGCCAGTGATCGATAAAGAGACGAATGTAGATGAGGAGAGCGCTGCTTGGAAAGCTGCTGCTTCCAAACGAAATTGCTGAAATAAAACCCGGTTTTGTGTGAATTTTATCTTTGTCCACACCAGTCGAACACCAGCACCCTCAGAATTTGACAGGAGTAACAGTCGAAACGATTATTACTTGAATGGTAAAATGTTGCAGCACTCTGCTGTGTAGAGAGACCTGGGTGCACTTGTGCGTGAGTCAGAGAACGTTGGTCCGAAGGTGAAACAACTAATTAGGAAGGCAATTAAATGTTGTCCTTCATTGGTTGAATGGATTGAGTTTAAGAGCAGAGTGTTTACTTTTGCAACTGTGCAAGGTGCTGCCAAAGCCTGGATTACCGTGTGTTGTTTTGTTCTCTTTACTTGAGGAAGGATGTATTGATACAGGTGGGGTGCACAGGACGTTCACATGTTCGATTTCGAAGTTGAGCGGATTGGCTTATAAGGAGATGCAAAGAGTATTTTGGGACTTTATTCATTGGAATTCAAACCAATTGGGGAGATCTCGGAAAAAAATGAAACTATGAAGGGAGTCGAGATGATAGACGTGGAAAGGATATTTCCATTGGCAGGTGAAGCTAGGACAAGAGGGCATAACCAAAAGATTAGAAGGAGCAGCATTCGGACTAAGTTGAGAAGGAACCTTTACACCAAAAACGCTTTTAATCTGTGGCATTTCCACTGCAATGAAGCAGTTCACATTACTTCAGTAAACGTTTTAAAGCTAAGGTTGACATACTCTTGACAAGAAAAATTAATGGAAGAGTAAGATGTGCGGGCTGATAGTTTGTTCTGAGTCCAGGAATAGATAAGCAATGACCTTATTGAATGGTGGAGCAGGCTTGAAGGGCCAGAGGACCGACCTCTGCTCGTAGTTGTTATGTTCTTTTCTTCTGCCATGCGGAACCTTGCCAAAGGCCTTGCTAAAGACCATGTAGACAAGGTGTACTGCTTTACCTTGGTATACACTTCTCTACCTCCTCAAAAACCAGTCAGGTTTGTCAGAAACCACTTTACACGCAAAAATCCTTGCTTACTGTTGCTCATTATTCCTTGCCTTTCCAAATGCATGATGATCTATTCTCTAAGAATCTACTCCAACAACTGAGCACCACATTCATCAGTCTCATTGTTCTTTAGTGCCTGTCGATGATATAAATATATCTGCGAGCGGCTCTCAATTTCCTCCTGAGCATCTCATGAAGTGCTGTTATATGTCTGCTCATGTCCCCAGGTTGCGTAAACCTTTTAGCATTTCAAGACTTCCAGCACATCTTATTTTATAACGTGAACACTTTCCAAGATATCACAATTTATTCTCCGTGATTCCTGCGCGTACTATCATTCTCAACAGGAGGTCCTACAGCAAGATAATTGTTTCAGATCTCCCCCATCAACAGTGGATACACATGGACAACCTCATTGAACTTTAAGAGGCCCTAGTCTCTCCCGAGCTAAGATTTATCCCTTATTAAAATTGTTCCAAACGTGCCTGGATCTTCAAACGTCCCCAAACCGAGAGTCCTCTCCCACATCTCTATCAATTCTGTCATTAATGGTCACTCCAAAATGTAAAATCCAAACAGGTTTAAAAATATTTCCCTTTCCTAAAATCATGTATATCCCATTGTTTCTAAGTGTGCAGTTATTATTTATTGTCATAAACCATCTATTACAGTCTAGCTTTTCCCAACTTACTGTCAGGGGCTAGCACCGTTTGGTTTCACACAAGGGGATTTGAGAATTCTTGTGTAAGTGGCAGCTTACAGGTCAGCGGGTAATAGAACATGTAAACAAGATGCTGTAATTTATTACAATGGGAATGGATTGCAAACATAGGGAGGACTTGCTAAAATTATACAAGTACCGAATCAAATGAAGCATAGAATAATATGATCAGTACTAGTGTCCCAGGGAAAGACATTCTGGCTTTGCAGGCAGGGCAGAGGATGATCGGTTGATCTTGCGGCTGGCCCGATATTCTAATCATTAGGGGTTGAGTCAGTTGAACTTTAACACACTCTAATTTAGAAGAATGAATGAGAATTTCAATACACATCCAAGATTCTGAGTGCATTTGCCATGGTAGAAACTGGGAGGTTAGAAAATAGAATAATACAGCACAGCAAATGCCCTTTGGCACTCCATGGCTGTGGTGATCATGATGCTTGTATCAACTAATACAATCTGCTTGCACGTGGCTCATATCTCTTTAATCTCAGCCTATTCGTATTTCTGTCTGAACCCCACTTAAACACTTTACTAACTTTTCCTCTTCTACATTATCCTGGGCAGCTTCCACCCTCTGTGCAATAAAAAAAGTGTTTCGTTCATCTCATTTCAAATTGTCATTTTCACCTGAGACTAAGGCGCCCTAGCATTTATTATTTCCACGTTGGAAAAGCGATTCCGACCATCCAGACTATTCACGCCTCTCCCAATGCCATATATCTGGACCAGGTCGCATTTGAGCTTCCACATTCTAGAAAAACAATCCAACTGTGTCCAACCTCTCCTCACAGTCAACACTTTTACATACATGCAAAACTTCGACTTCTCCTTGTCACATTGTCATTCAGGCAACATTCTGGTAAACCTCTTTTGCACCTTCTCCAAAGCCTCCGTATCCTTCCGATCGTGTGGCGATTAGAACGACACATACCATTCCAAACTGAGCCGATTGAAGCTTTATTCAGTTACAGCATGACATATAAACGCCTGCAATTAATGCTGCGAACGAGGGAGGCAAACATGCCGTACACCTTCTTTACCATCACATCATGCCGTGTTGTTACTTTCAGGAAGCAACCAAGATCCATCTGTATAGCACAGTCGGTTGTTTATAGTGTATTTTACTCTACCATTTGACTTCCAAAATGTTTCACTTCATACTTGTCACGATGAAATGCAATTTTCTTTATTTCTCCAACCAGTGTTCCAGCTGATCGACATACTGCTACAGTCTTTTACATCCTTCCTCATTATCCACAATACTCCCAGTTAGCCCAATAACTAATTGTCTTTCCACATATAGTCAGTCAAATTATTAATCAGAGCGCTGACGTTTTCCTCTTAATCACTGATATAAAGGACAAACAGAGATTGCAGCACTGATTCTTGCACAACATCCATGACCACAGACCTGTAAACAGAAATAAACCGTCCGATACCTGTGACAACTGTGACAAAGAAAATTTTGTATCCAACTGATCAATCACCACGGATTCCATAGATTGTGATTTGATTTTGCAGACCAACCTGCCATCGGTTTAGTAACTTAATGCAGAGAATCTCCACAGCCTTACTCTGAATAATTATTTTTGCCACATCGTTTTGTTTTGCTTTTTTGTGAGAATCTGTGACCAGAGACAATCAAATCTCAGCAAGATCTTACTCACTCAATAAGGAGATGAGGATGAATTTAGCCTCTCTGTGGGTATTGAATCTGTGGATTGCGTAACTGCAGAGGGCTGTCGAGGCTAGGTCATTAAGTATAATTCCGACAGTGATTATCAGATTTTGGTTAGTCCGGGAAAGAAGGGTTACCTTGAAAGCCGCGATGTGAATGCTGGGAGTGTTTCAGTGATAGTGTGTGTTTGAGGGTTAGTTGGGATTATAGAGTTACAGAAGTCTGAAGGCGGTTGAGTTTCTTCCAGGGTTAAAGGCAGTTACCAGCTGTCAGAGAATGTCAGAGAATCGCGCAAGGATGGGTTTTACAGTTTGGAGCAAGTTGCAGACTTGGAGTGCCTAGATGAGAGTTCAGAGGTAGGGACTGCTGTAAGGCTGTGGATCGTCACAGTGGCCAAATTGAGCCGGGTGTGGAAACATTCAGTAGAGTCGAGAATGTGGTAGATTTAACACCAGTTGTGGAGTCTGGAGAATATTACACGAATGGGAATTATAGCATGGATTGGAGAATATTACAGGGATATGGAGGATGGGGTGGACTGGAAAATGTTACAGGTTTAGGGAATATTGAATGCTCCTCGGATGGGATACATAGTCTATGTAGATTTCAGTAAGAACTTTGATAAGGTTCCATATGGCAGGCTGCTCTGGAAGAATAGATTATATAGAATTCAGAGGGAGCTGACAAATTGGATACAAACTGGCTTGATGGTAGGAAACAGAGGGGAATAGTGGAAGGATGCTTGTTGGACTGGGTGTTTGTGAGTAGTGCGGTTCCGCAGGGAATGGTGCTGAGGCCATTCCTGTTTTTTTTTCTCAATGACTTCAATGACAACGCTCAAGCATGATGAGGAAGTTTGTAGATCACACTAAAAAGGGCAGTATCGTGGGTAGTGAGAAAGTTTATGAGAAATTATGACAGGTGGGGAATTAGGTTGAGTAATGGTAAATGTGGTTTAATATAGATACGTGTGAGGGTTTGTATTTTGTAAGATCAATTAAAGGTAGAATTTCCATGGTGAATGGCAGAGTCTTTAGCGTTCACTGGAAAAGAAATACCTTGGCGTTCAGGTGCACGGTTCTCTGAAAGTGGAGTCACAGGTACACAGTACAAGGAAGGAGGATTCCGGCACACTGCCCTTCATCAGTCAGGACATGAAGAACAGACGTTGGGAAGTTATGTTGCAGTTGTACAGGATGTCAGTGAGGCCGTAGTCCGATCATTGTGTTCAGTTTTGTTAACCTTGCTATTGGAAGGAGATAATTAAACGGGAAAATAGTGCCATCGAAATTTAAAAGGATCAATCTAGTTCAAAGTTTGTGCGAAGATTTGTAGCTCGGGTGCTCGTTGTTGTGATTCTGTTCGCCGAGCTGGAAGTTTTTGTTGCAAATGTTTCGTCCCCTGGCTAGGCGACATCATCAGTGCTTGGGAGGCTCCTGCGAAGCGCTTCTTTGATGTTTCCTCCGGTGTTTATACTGGTCTGTCCCTGCCGCTTCCGGTTGTCAGTTTCAGCTGTAGTGGTTGGTAAATTGGGTCCAGGTCGATGTGTTTGTTGATGGAGTTTGTGGATGAATGCCATGCCTCTAGGAATTCCCTGGCTGTTCTTTGTCTGGCTTGCCCTATGATAGTAGTGTTGTCCCAGTCGAATTCATGTTGCTTGTTGTCTGCGTGTGTGGCTACTAAGGATAGCTGGTCGTGTCGTTTCGAACTGGGACAAATATGACAGTGGACAAGAGGGCATTAAACTAGCCACCAAGATATATGAGCATACACCAGCAACCGAAAGTCATGATCAGCTATAACCGGCATCATGCACATCAACGATCAGGGACATCAGTTCGACGAGGACAATACTTCCATCCTGTGACAGACTAAACAAACACATTCACGAGAACTCCTGGCATTCCAACCGGAACTCTATCATCAAAGGCATCCACATGGCGGAAGAGGCCAGCACAACAATAGAAAAATAAGGCTGAAACGTTCACAAAATGGTTCAGACAGAAGTGCCGAAAGGATGATCTATTTTAGTCTCCTCCAGATGACAGTTTTCTACTAACTTGATTCAGTTCGTGTGGTATCTCTAAGCAGGCTGCAGGTTCTGGATAATGCAAAGGCTGTGGGTCTTAATAACATGACATTCAACCAGTTCCTGCTGGGTTACAGCACTGGCATCGACCTGACAATGTGGGAAAGTATCGAGTGTGTCCTGTGCATGCACAGAAAAACATCACTCACTGACTGCCCTATTGGTCTCACACCTATCATGAATATTATGATGAAAAATGTCATCAGCAGTGGTGTCAAGCAGCTCTTTCTCAGCACCAACTTGTTCAGTGAAGCTCAGTTTGAGATCTGCCAGGGCACTCATCCCCTTGCCTTATTGAAAACTTGGTTTAAACATGGACAACAAGAAATCACACAGCTAAATTCTCAGGTGAGTCAAGAGTGGCTGCACTTAACGTTAACATAACTGCTCTTGATCAGGTGTGAAATCAAGAATTAATTGCTAAAGTGGAGCAAATGAGAATCAGAGAAACGTCGGTACTGGTTCAAGCTATACCTGGTACAAAGGAAGATGGTTGAAACTAGCCATCTCAGCTCCACGACAGCGCTGAAGCGATTAACTCGGGGAAGTGTTTCTGGGTATGCCTGTAGATCAGAAATGGAAAGGTAAGGCACCATAATCTGAAGAGATTATGTGGTTACGCTCTTATTAGACAGAGACAATCGGTAGTATTTTAACTGGATAGTGAGTGTGCCACACAGAAAGGAGTGGCTGAGTGAAACGATACTGTGCAGGACAGTACAAACAGTCAGTGCAGAAATTGAACCAACACTGTTGGCATGAATCTGCATTACAACTAGCCATCCAACTGATTGAGCTAACGACGTCCTCACTGGACTCCTTAGGGAAAAAATAATAATATTAATCTGTTCAGATATGTTGTTACACACCTCTGGAGTAGGTGGAAGTCGAAGCAAACTTCCTAGCTCAGAGAGAGTGTCTTTATCAGTCAGTTCTTAGAGTGATGTCTGTTCTCGATCTAACAATCTTTAGCTGCATAATGAAAAACTATCTCTCCACCGTAAAATCACAAGTGGGAGTGTTTTCCAATGATTGCATAATATTCGACATGATATGTGATTACTTAGATATGCAAAATATGCAGGCGCATGCTGAAAAGCGACAAGTCACCTTATCCTTACACACATGTCAGACAACTATCACCTCTAACAACACATTCAATGCTATCGCCACAACAGAATTCAGAAGGACGAATATACTGGATATTACTAATAACCAGAACTGGATGGACCAAATAAGTTTATTATCCATTCCAGTGATGGGCTTAAACTGAAACATTTCTACTCTCTGTACCCCACTTGTTGTCTGACATCCTGTGCTATTCCGGAACCACACTTGCCAACTGAAATAAATTCATTGTCTTTAAGCGTATGTCAGAGGCTATGAATCCAGTAAAAAATACATTTCCTCAAGATTTCTGAAAGCCTATCCGCCATCATTTTGACACATGTTGAAAATGCGTGTGATGAGGTATACCCCATGTATCAATATGAGCGCAGCTTCACTCCTCATCGACTGACAGTTACTAGCAACAATCCCTGCCTTTTACATAGTTCTCTGCAGAAATTTACCGAAGCCTCTTACAAAGTACCCCTGAAAAACCACCATCAAGAAGGACATGGGCAGCAGATACATGGGAACAGTCAATACTTAGCCACCCACCATCCTGATTGGGACATATATTGCTGTTTCTCGGTGTCACTGGTACAAGTTCCCTCCCTAAGGGTATTGTAAACGTACCGACAGCGCATGGTTTGTCGTGGTTTATTGTGGCAGCTTACCACCACCTCCTTAAGGGCAACATGGGAGGGCAATATTTCCTGGCTCAATCCCATTCCATGAATAAATTAGAATAAAAAATATTATCCAATCAATGCCCAAAGTTGGGCTCTGAGTTTTTGGTTTTGTGAGCGCACGCTGGCTGGGCATAGTTAGTATCTTCATTGCTGTGAACAGCTCAAAGGATTTGCTGTTTGAAACACATTGTCAGTCTTTCAAAAGCACGGCCTACATACCTAACATCAGGTACACACTGATATTGACACATCACATTCCTGCGCTCTGAGCAGGACAGAAGCAATTGACAATGTACCCATATCTAGCTGTAGAACGTTAGACAGTGATACATTTGCCATGAAAATGATTGTGTGTGAATGTTAGCGCACAATGTTATTACAAGGGAAAGTAATTGCATCGTTACACTTCATAATAATTTGCTCTTGGTTGTAGTAATGAGATGTATCATTCCAAAGCCCCTTAATGTGATTTGTGCACTGCATTCATCATGTAGTTATGATAAAAGTGAACAGAACAAACGGATGGGTTTGTGCTTATCGGGCAATGGAAAAGTCAATATTACCTAACGATGTCGAACCGTCAATAAAGCGACTTTGCTGTTAATGGTTTGACCAATGCTGAAAATACCTACACAGAAATGTCTATCTCGAGTCACACACTTGGAAGTTGGTCTGGGATCATGCTGGTCATCAATTCTGCTTACATACTGACATTGTGGAGCTGACATGCACTGAACATGGTTTATAATGGATTCAGTGCAAGACGCCATGTGCGTCAGGAGTCCATCATTTTTATAGCAATTTCATTTCGGATCGCGTCCAAGGTGGAGACTCACAGAGTTTCGGTGGCATACGAGATTAGATAAACTTGCAAAACATGCTCGTGGTCAGATGTTTTTTTACAAATGTTGAATTGTGTTTGGATCAGCACCAAGCACTGTGCTCGTTAATTGGCCGTGCAATTCCCTGTTGTTCAGATCTGTCGCTCCTTGGTCTGTTGTGAGGGATTGTGCGAAAACTGGCCAGCTCCAGTTTGAAAGGACTCTGGATAGATTTTGGAGCTGGCCAGTGTTGTGGAGGTAGTGGTGAAGCCCAGTAACACTGCGTCCGAATTCAGTTTTTTAAAAGATATTTTCAACAGCTTTGCTGACTGCAAAATGGTGTGTTCACTGATCTGAACATGAATCAGCTGCTTACTGCAGTCACTGGATTGTGTAAAATTTATATGTGCTCTCTGGTAATTTAATTATTGCTCACTTCAATTGTGTTCAGCTGAAAACAATGAATTTCGTTTCATTTTAAAACAAGTAAGAAATAAAGTGACATTACATCTTCATGGCACAAAATGTAAAAGGGACCTGCCATATATTTCACACAGACTAATCAAGCAACTGGCAGTCATTGTCTTTAAATCCGGATTCAGGGAACAGGACTATGTCCCAGTCAACATCACCATTTTCTTTTGTAGGTTCTGTCCCTGAAAGGACAAACCAGGCGGGGGGGGGGGGAGGAGGGGTGGGTGGGTGGGGGGGAGGGGGAGTGGTGAGGGGGGGTTGGTACGTCGCTTCTTGGTATATAATCAGCATTGCGTTCAGCATTTATGCTGAATCCTGCGGCTGCAAGCTTGCTCAGAGGCACGTTATGAGAAGCATACAGATGACAACATCATCACCGTTTCTCCTACTTCAGAGAGACACCTCTGAATTTAATATAAGTAAGTGTTGCCACTGCATAGAACTTGTGGGGAGGAAGGATCATCTTCACATTTTGTAACCCTTTATTATATTGCGTGGCAACCGGTGAGCTGAATGGGACAGACTTTAAAAAGAAAGAGCAACGAACGTGTAAGAGGCCATCAGGCAGCAGCAGAATCATGCGCTATACAACTCATACGGTCACGAACCTCACGGCCCGGCATACCTCCATCTCTGCAGTAAATATGAATCCTGTGCTCCAGCCTGGTTCAGCGAAGAGTGCAGAAGGACATGCTGGAAGCAGCACCAGCCAGAGCTAGATATTTGAGAATAACCTGGAGAAGCCTTTATTGCCTTCAGCTACAAAAAGATGCCAACTTGCATGTTCAACACCAGAAGCAGCAAGTGAAGGACAGAGCTCAGTGGTCCCACAATGTATGGTTTAAATCTGCCTCTGTTGTCCTGCCACATGTTGGTGTAAAAGATAGTGGATAATGAAAGAGACCAATAGAGGAGGAGACTGCTCTCCAACAGTGAAATACACAGCTATGGGGGAGCGCAGCATGTCAGAAGGGAAATTAAAGCTGTTGCATTTATAACAACCAGAAGGGCTGAGCAGGTGATCCATTTCGGTTCCTTTAGGAGGCAACAGCATCAGAGACCCCAGTGTTCAGACAACTTGATTTACCCCACACAATGTCAAGATATGGCTGGAGACACTAGACACTGTGGCTTACCTCCAGAGATTGCCACACCTCCAAATAATCTGTTCCATTTGAGCAAGAACATTAACATCTACCCACAACGTGATAAGTTGCACAGTATGCCATGTAAACAAAAAGCAGGGGCTTGCATTGCAGTTGGTCACTAAACCATTGGTGCACGATCTACCATGTAAGTATAAATGAAGCAATCAGCAATAAAAATGTGATAAATCAGCAATAACCTGCTCAGTGTCATTCAGTTAGTGTGTCGTTTGGCTCACTGAGCTGCTGTCTCCATTGCAAGCTCAGTTTAAAGGAGTGGAATTCCAAAAGGGCAGTAAGAGCAATTACTCTTTACATCGAGGTGCCATTTAAAAGTGTGTGACGATAGGGACCCGAATAAAATTATAGTTAACTAGAATCTGGGGAAAATACACTCCTGCTTGGAATAATCACCAGGGCTAAAATGCTTGTTGTGAGTGTCAGCAATTGGAACTTCAGGACAGATCTGCAGCCATACCTAGGGATGGCGAGTGTGCAAGATTTAGCCACTTCCAGTTGCTGCAATGACTATCTGTCTATTATAAGTTCAGACGTGGAAATATTCACTGATCACACCATTCCCCAGATGTTGAAACAGTCCATCCGCAATGAGACCTGGAAAATACCCACGTTTAGTCTCATAAATGGCAAATAATATTCATGCCACATGGATGCTAGGAAAATACAGCAAGAAGTAATCAAAACATCCTTCTTTGATTTTCAATAGCATTACCACCACAGAGTGCCCAACATAGTGCTTCTGTGCATAAAATGTGTTGTCATTGACCAGACATGTTATGGACTAGCCATATAAATGACACGGCCATCAAGAACAGGTCAGAGGCCAGCAATTCTGCATTTTAATGGCTGATGCCCGAAAGCCTGTCCCCAAAGACTATCATGGATACGTCCCAGAATAACACTGATAAAATCAGTCCTCTTGATTGCTATCCATACCCTCCTCCACTGAGACAGAACAGCAGGTGTGAGTGCCGTGAGGGTCTGGCTGCCAAATCCAGAGTTCCCTGGAAGTTAACAAGCAGACTGCCAAAAAAAGGCTTCGGTAATGTCATTTAGAGGGATCTCAGTACTACAGAGGAGAATTGAATGTCGAGGGATGTGACCAAAAAAGAAATTGTGAAATGATAGAGCAATATAGAGCAAGCAATACTCAGGAGACATGTTTTCAATAAAGAAAATGAAAACAAATAAAGTAAGGAACGCAAAAGGCAAACAACAGAAACCACCTGTAGCTGTGCAAGGTTTGTATATGATACTTAATTTGAATTTAAATTTAAAAGGACCTCAACAATGTGAGATATAGTAATGAATCTGAGAGTATTGTTTGAGAAGACTACATTCAGCCCATCGAGCCCGCTCCGACATTCAATCATGGCTGATGGATGTTTGAACGCCACTTAACTGCACTTTCTCCGTAACCCTTACTTCCTAGAGAGATTAAGAATTTATCAATCTGTGCCTTGAACATATTTCATAAACTGGCATCCAATGCGCTCCGTGACAATGAATTAACCAGGCCCACCACTCTGTGGCTGCCCAAGTTCTAAATTGACCTCGACTACATCTAAGGCTGGGGCCAAAAGTCCTAATATCCTTACCTGAAGGAAACAATTTTCCAGCGTCCGCCCATTGCAAGCTATGCAATATCTTGTACATTTCTACTGGATCTTCCCTCAACCTTCGAAGCTCCAATGGATACCATCACAGGATCCTCAGCCGTTCATCTCATGTTAGGCTTGCCATTCCAGGGATCATTCATGTGCATCTCCACTGGACACGCTCCAGTGCCCGTATGTCCTTCCTGAGGTATGAGGCCCAAAGCTCGACTCAGTATTTTAAACGGGGCCCAGCCAGATCTTTATAAAGTCTCAGTAGCACTTCACTACTTTTACATTCCAACCCTCTTGAAATAAATGACAATATTATATTTTCTTTTTAAATCACGGACTCAACCTGCAAGTTAACCTGAGAGAACGCTGTAGTAGCACTCCCAGATCCGTTTGCACGTTAGCTATATGAATTTCCTCAACATTTATAAAATAGATCATGGCCGTGTTCGCTTTTCCAAAGTGCAAGTCTTCACCTTTGCTCACATTGAATTTCAACAGCCTTTTCTTCGAACATTTTCGTAAACTGTCTAAATGTTCCTGCATTTAGGAACATGACATCCGATCATCGACACAGAGTGCTCAGAATGGCAAGATTTGGGAAGCTTTGGTGACAAGAGGAATGGCGAGCTCATTCAAAAAACGAAAAGGAGGAACTTGTAAGTGTGTGGAAACTGAAGACACTGACAGGCCTCGAAAACTGCATTAAAAACACATAAAAATGTTAACACGGAGTTCAGAGACTTAAGATACATCCTGGAATGTTCCTGGGGTATGGAATTAAGGTAAACCCAAGCTGGTTTATCAGGAGTAAGGCAGTAGCCAAGGAAAGAGTATATCCATGCCAGAACAAATGAGGGAATTAATGCGTGGAGGAAGTGGGTGAAATCCTTAACGAATATTATGTATTCGTATGCATCAAGGAGAAGGACAGCATGGATGGTAAGTCGAGAAGGATATTATGGATGGTAAGTCGAGAGAAGGATGTGGTGATATTCCAGGGTACTTCAGTTTCCAAAAATTGGAGGATATACTGGTCGTTTTCTAAAGCATTCAGTTAGACAAGTCTGTTAGATATGATTGGATCAATCACAGAGTGTTGATGGAAGTGAGGGAAGAAAATGTTGGGGCATTGTACACATTCTTTTTTATGCTCTTCTGGTCACAGGAGCGTTTACTGAGAATGGGAGAGAGGAAACATTGTTTCCTTTTTGAAGAAGGGTGCGAGAGTTAATCGAAGAAAATTCAGTTCGTGAGCCTAACGTCAGTGGGAGGGAAATTACTGGAGAACATTCTTAAAGATACAGCTGACTCATGGAAAAACATGGCGGATGCGCGAAAGGCAGAATAACTTTGTGTGGGGAAGATCATGTCTCACGAATTCAATTGAACATTTTGAAGAATTAAGAAAGGTGATTTATGTGGGAATGGGGCTTGATGGTGGCCTTATGGACCAGAGCAAGACCTTTGATAGTGCTCCTTATTGTCGGCTCAAATAGAAATTGAAGTCACACGGGATCAGAAGTAAGTCGGTAAGACGGGTCCAGAACTGTGAGGTCTTTGTGGACTAAGTCGGTGTGGGATGGTGTTTTTGTGACTGGAGATATGTGGAAAGAGTGAGGGAGTTTCGATCGTGAGAATGATTGCGAGAGGTCGCACCAGCATATCGGTCGGCTGGAAACTTGGAAGAGAGAAAAAAACACATGCAATTTAGTATGGACAGTTGTGTGATGATGCATTTTACAAGGCCAATTGCAGGAGAGAAGTATCCAGTAGAAGAAAAAACTATTAGTCATATCGATGTCGGAACGGTTGTCAGAGTACAGCTCCACAATTCCCTGAAAGTGACAACATGGGTAATCATAGTGGTTAAGAAGACTTGGTTACATCTGTCGGAGTATACAGTATAAATATTGGTGGTTCATGTTACAGAGTTATAGAAATTTACTGTGGCCATATTTGGAATATTGTGCACTGTATTGGTTTTCACAGCAGCAGAACCGAGGTGCTGGAGAGCAAGTAGAAAAACGTTTCCAGAATATCGCCTGGTTTGGAGGATATTACTCTAAAAGAGAAATTGTACCAAATGGGTTGTTTTCACGTGGACATCAATGGCTGAGGAGCTACCTTATAGTTATTTACAAAATTGTTAAAGGCAGAGAGCGGAGGGGAGTTAGAGGCTATTTTCACCTGGAGTAGAAATATCAATAGCTCAGGGACGTATGCTTCAGGAAAAGGCGGGAAGTTTGACGGAGATGCGACAGGCTTTTTTTTTCTTTTCTGTACAGAATGTGGAAGTGCCTGAAATTCACTGACAGAGGAGAAGAAAATAAATTAGCAACATTTTAGAGGAATCTTAACACAGAGATGAGTCGGTGGGGAATAGAATAGCATAGGATGAGTTGACGCAAGAGCGTTCTTTTTAAATTTAGAAAGGCAACATGTGCCAGTGCAGGTTCGTTGGTATGGAGGGCCTATCCCCGTGTCATTATGTGCTTAGTATTACATAGGCAAACATCTCCTGCTTAATTTAAAACCAGTCACACAGAAAAGGTTTATCCCGTGCAGTCAGCTGTACATATTCGAGTGGACAACAACTGCGTTGAGTAAACTTAACAACATAATTTCATAAAGTATAGCAGAGAATAATTAACTAACCACTATTTGCAATTTGTTTCTCAAACCTATCTTTTCCCTTCCCTTCTGTAATTCTAGTCCGATACAACTCACAATTAAGATTTACAAAACAAAATCCAATGTGTTTGTCCAATGTGTGCAGGAAGGTTTCCTAATACAATATGTCGACAGGACAACAAGAGGTGAGGCCATACTGGATTTGGTTCTGGGTAATGAACAAGGCCTGGTGTTAGAATTGGAGGTAGGTGAGCACTTTGGGCTCAGTGACCACAATTCACTTTTACTCTAGTGATGGAGAGGGATAAGTGTGCACTACAGTGCAAGAGTTATAGCTGGGGGCAGGGAAATTATGATGTGGTGAGGCACGACTTAGGATGCGTGGCTTGGAAACGTAGGCTTCAAAGCATAGGCACAATTGATATGTGGAGGTTGTTCAAAGAGCAACTATTGCATGTCCTTGATGAGTATGTAACTGTCAGGCAGGGAGGAAAGGGTCGTGGGAGGGAGCCGTGGTTTAATCAGGAATTGGAATCCCTTGTTAAATGGAAGAGGGCGGCCTATGTAAAAATGAGGCATGAAGGTTCAATTGGGGCGATTCAGAGTTATAAGGGAGCCAGGAAGGACCTGAAGAGAGAGCTAAGAGCAGCAAGGAGGGGACTTGAAAAATCCATAGTTGGAAAGGCTTTCTATCGGTATGTCAGGAATAAAAGAATGACTAGGGTAGGAACAGGTCCAGTCAAGGATAGTAATGGGAAGTTGCGTGTGGAGGCTGAAGGGTTTGGGGAGACACTGAATGAATACCTTTCATCAATATTCACTCAGGAACAGGACACTGTTGCCGATGTGAATACTGAGTCACAATTTATTAGAATGGACGGCTTTTAGGTATGTAGGGAAGAGGTGTTGGACATTCTGGAAAGGGTGAAAATAGATAAGTCCGCTGGGCCTGATGGCATTTATCCTAGGATACTCTGGGAAGCAAGGGAGGAGATTGCAGAGCCATTGTCCTTGATTTTTACGTCTTCGTTGTCTACAGGAATAGTGCCAGAAGACTGGAGGATAGCAAATGTGTTTCCCTTGTTCAAGAAGGGGAGTAGGAATAACCCTCGTAACTATAGGCCGGTGAGTCTCACTTCTGTTGTGGGCAAAGTCTTAGAGAGAATTGTAAGGTATAGGATTTATGAACATCTGGAAAGGAATAATGTGATCAAGGATAGTCCGCATGGTTTTGTGAAGGGCAGGTCGTGCCTCACAAACCTTATTGAATTCTTTGAGAAGGTGACTAAGGAGGTAGACGAGGGTAAAGCGGTAGATGTGGTGTATATGGATTTTCGTAAGGCGTTTGATAAGGTTCCCCATGGTAGGCGTCTACAAAAAATACGGTGGTATGGCATTGAGGGTTCATTGGAGGTTTGGATTAGGAGTTGGCTGGCTGGAAGAAGACAGAGGGTAATAGTTGATGGTAAAGTTTCATCTTGGAGTGCAGTTACTAGCAGTGTTCCGCAAGGATCTGTTTTGGGACCATTGCTGTTTGTCATTTTTATAAATGACCTGGAGGAGGGGCTAGAATGTTGGGTGAGCAAGTTTGCGGATGATACGAAAGTCGGTAGAGTTATTGACAGTGAGGAAGGATGTGTCAGGTTACAGCAGGATATAGATAAGTTGCAGAGCTGGGCAGAAAGGTGGCAAATGGAGTTCAATGTAAGGAAGTGTGAGGTGATTCACTTTGGTAAGAGTAACAAACAGATGGGGTAATGGGCTAATGGTCGGATACTTGGTAGTGTGGATGAGCAGAGGGATCTTGGTGTCCATTTACACAGATCTCTGAAAGTTGTCACCCAGGTAAATAGTGCGGTGAAGAAGGCATATGGCGCATTGGCTTTTATTGGCAGAGAAATTTAGTTCCGGAATCCTGAGGTCATGTTGCAGTTGTATAAGACTCTGGTGCGGCCGCATCTGGAGCATTGTGTGCAGTTTTGATCGCCATACTATAGGAAGGATGTGGAGGCACTGGAACGTGTGCAGAGGAGGTTTACCAGGATGTTGCCTAGTATGGTAGGAAGATCGCATGAGGAAAGGCTGAGGCACTTGGGGCTGTTTTCATTGGAGAAAAAAAGGTTTAGGGGTGACTTGATAGAGGTGTACAAGGCGATTAGGGATTTCGATAGGGTTGACCATGAGAACTTTTTTCCACGTATGGAGCCAGCTATTACGAGGCGACATAGCTTTACATTAAGGGGGGTAGGTATAGGACAGATGTTAGGTGTAGATTCTTTACTCAGCGAGTCGTGAGTTCATGGAATGCCCTGCCAGTAGCAGTTGTGGACTCTCCCTCTTTATGGGCATTTAAACGGGCATTGGATAAGCATATGGAGGATCGTGGGCTAGTGTAGGTTGTGTGGGCTTGGATTGGCGCAATATCGAGGGCCAAAGGGCATGAACTGCGCTGTATTTTTTCTATGTTCTATGTTCTATGTTCTAACACTTCTTATCACAAAAGTAGGCAACTTTCGGTGCTTGTCTTCGGATCTTCCTGTGCCTCCTTGGTCCTTGTCAGGAATTTCTGCGTCACAGGCTCCTGATCGAAAATGTACTTTTCAGAAAGATAACATTTCAAGCAGTCTGTTACATGGCAGGACTTGGCTGTTCTCCTCCCAACTATTCAATTTTCCCCGGTCTTCTATCCGCAAAGCATCAGATTATGTCATTAGCTTTTAAGATTGTCAATATATTTAATTCAAACAGGATTGGAGTTTGGTATTTTTCGGGATATAATCTTAAATATTTGTCCGAATTCGAACTTGCTATTTTTTTGGCTCCAGGCAACGAGTTGATCATTTTGGTTGGCCAAGTGTAACTTGCATTGTTGCCTTATTGAGAACAGTTGTCTGAAAGTTTCGCTGCTTTTAACTCTCTGAAAGTGCACCCACATCTTCATAACACCTCCCCCCTTAAAAAAAGAACTATCATAATGAAAAGATTGCTACATTTTCTTTACCTACTTTTTAAACTCGTTATCCTAACATACAAATAACTTTAGTATTAGTTCACCTTAACTTCTTCCCTTCCACCTGTGCGTGTGCGTCATCTAAACTCGATCAGTTATATTTGTGATAATGCATCTGTGATTGCAGTCTTCCGATCTGGACATGTATTTTTTTTATATAATTAAACGTCTTTAACATAAGACTTCAACGAAATAGTCTCATATTCTCAACTTTAAAACATTCTAAGAATATAAGCGGATTGTGATCCGCGTACCAATCGTCTCAGAAATATTGTTCATGAAATGCACATTTAAATGTTGTCAGGTCAGTACCAAATTCAATGGTCCATTTTTGATTGTGGAACATTTCCACTGCAAGACGTTTATCTTTTTTCGAAAAGTAACCAGCTGGCAGTTCAATTCCATCTTCACCTTCCTGTAGGAGTACAGGTCCAACTGCAATATCAATTGCATCGATGGCGACTTTAATATTTTTCAAACGTTTGGTGTTGCTAAAACTTGTTTGGTCGTGAATATTGATTTCAAATGGTTGAATGCCTTCTGGCATGGTTCTGTCCACCGAAATGTTGTGGTCTTCTTCAGAACATCTGTTAACGCTGCCAGTACACTGTTAAAGTTTGTAACAAACTTCCGACAGAATTCGCTGAGTCCTAAATATTCAAAGCACGTCTTTCTTTAAGGTTGGTCATGGAAATGAATCGACAGTCATCGTTATGTGTTCTGAGAGAAGAAACTAATCCTTCCATGACGGATGTTATGTCCAAGATCATCACCTCCGTTTTCTTAAATTCCATTTTATTTGCTTTATCATCAATGAGCTCTGCCAACTGTACCAAGTGATCTTTCCAGAACTCATTAAAGATCACGACATTGTCCAAATAGACTGCACAGCTTGTTAAACTAACCGAAGCGCTTGTCATGAGACTGGAATGTGGCAGCAGCGTTCTTCATTCCGAAGGGCATCACTTTAAACTAATGTTGCAAATTTGGTGTTACAATGGGAGAAATTTATTTTGCCGTCTCTACTACAGGTACATGCCAGTACCCACGCATTAATTTCAATTTTGGTAGTGTAACCGGTTTGTCTGAAATTCTTGATACAGTTCTCCAACCTCGGAATTGGATATGAGTCCAATTTTGTAATGGCGTTGACCTTCCGACAATCCCTATAGAATCGTTGCGTCTCATCCGTTTTGGGCACTAAGACGATCGGCAAACTCCACTCCCTCTGGCTTGCTTCAATGGTGTTCTCATCGAGCATGGCCTCCACCTTCATTTTGACCTGTCTGGCTTTCAAAACTTTAAGCCGATAGGGGTATTATTTTATAGAACAGTATTCCCTTCATCTACTTCATGTACAATAGCATTAGTTCTCTTCATCTGATTGTTACTTCGTTCCTTATGTTCCAACTCTTTCAACACCGTTCTCCACTCCTGAGACAGGTAGCTTAGTAATCTATCCCACTCCTCAAGGACTTCCTCATATTGAATCTATTCTGAGGTACTTCAAAATCCATACCATCTGGATTTGATTCCTCATTTTGCGCGCAGTAACTAGCACCTGTTTCTCCAGTTCTGATTCTCTGCTATATGTTTTCAACGTCTTCACATGACATACGTGATAGCTCCTTTTCATTGATAGCATCTTTACCAAATAATTCACGTGACTCAACTTTTTCTCAATTTGATAGAGACCACTAAACGTGGCTTTGAAGATATTTGCTATCATTAGAAACAGTATTATCAATTTATCCCCTAAGGAAACGTCCAAGTCTCAGAAGGTTTAATCTTCCACCTGCTTCAATCAACACCGTGCCCTCTTTCGCTGCTGTACAACGAACTCTGCTACTCGATTTAATCTCTCCATCCCGTCCGATACATAATCGAATTCTGAGATCTCTGACTTTGGTCCGACCAATTATTCTTTAATTTCAAAGGGTCTCTCACTTTATGATCGAATATTAACTCAAACGGAGTGAACTGAATAGATTCTTTTGTGAGATCCAGAATGGCAAACAATACGAATTGGATGCTTTTATCCCAATTATTCGAGTAATCCTGACCATATCCTCTTGACATGGTAACAATGGATTTAAAGTGCAGTATACCTAAGCTATCCATGGCCTCCTTAAACAGCCTCATATTAAAATTGGACACTTGGTTCGTCTGAATCTCCCTGGGCAGCCGATCCCGTGTGATGAAAGCTGCTAACTCCTCTACTACAGTTTTTGCACATAATAATCTGGAATGGAATTGCTTCCGGAAATCTGGTAGTCACACCCATTACGGTTAACAAGGACTATTTCCCAGTTTTACTTATTTGGAGGGGACCTACACAATAAATTCTCACCCACGTGAAAGGTTCTTCAAATGTGGTCATTGGCAATAGAGCTGCTGGTTTCATTACCGCCTGTAGCTTACCTATTATTTGGCAAGCATGACACTTATGGTTTAAGTTAACCACATCGTTGTGCATTCCTGGCCAACAAATATGTTTTGACCTTAGCCTGAGTCTTTTATAACGCTCAGTGTTGGTTCATGTTTTACGCATAAGATTACAAAGGTAACGAACCATGGGGAATTGGGGCAAACACACAGACATGGCCAGTTGTTTTGGTCAGAGAATCTTCCAGTGATAGCGACTGCTATCGGGAGTATACATGGAGTCGGAAGGGTGAAGTTACTGAAGAGGTTTGCACTGACATTGAGAGTGTTAGGAATCAGAGAATCTGACAAGATAGCGAGGATTCTATAGATTAGAGGAGATTACAAACTAAGGATTATAGGAATTGGAGGAGATTACAACCAGAGGGAGGTCTGTATAGTTGGGAAGACGTTACGAAGACGGTCAGTGTCAGGATGGGGGAAACTTAAAGTAATATAGTGCTAGCGATGGTGACCGAGGAAGTGACAGTCAAAAAGAACGTTTTTTCTATCTCGATCAGTTTACACTGACATGTGAAATGTTCTTAGAGTTGCAGGCAGTACCAGTGATTCGGAATGCAATATAACTTTTTTTTTCATTTCTCTATTCCGTTTGTATGGATTGTGCCGACGTACTCTATATCTCAGATGAAACTGGGTGTTGATGATATTGTTGCATTGTACCTGATACTGTAACTGAAGAGTGCAAATCAGATGGTGCTGCAAGTGTCGAATACATTTGAGTACATGTGGAAATAAAGCTAATTCATTGATTCATTTATTTGGAATTTGCAGTAGCAAAAAGAATTCTAACGACAGGAAAAAAATGACAAGCATGGAACTTTGTGATGACTGCAGAAGCTTACATAGGCGACACGTGTACAACAGATTCTTTACAGATTTAAGGAGAACAGTGGTATCCAGGCAAGATTCTTAAGAAAAGGATGGTCGACTGCGGGAAGATGCGATGATACAGAGAGTTGCAAAGAATGGCACAGTTCACAACGTTCACAAGGATTATAGGAACAGGAGGAGGATTCGTTCAGGGTATGCTATAGGGACTAGAGGAGGTTACATCTACAGTGTGTATTCAATGGATTGGAGGTGATTACAGCAATTGTGAGAGTGGTGGATGATGTAGTCGGTTACAGAGACAAGGAAGGTTGTGAAGACTGGATGAAGTTAGAAATACTGATGGATGCAGAGTTTCAAAGGACTGTTCCGGCTGGCCAAGGTTACAGGGAGAGAGAATTGTCCGCACTACAAGAGGTGACAGTAATCAATTGGATGTTATCCATTCACTGATGGTTTCGGTGACAGCGTTAGAAAGGCTAGTAGTAATGGTAGGCTGTCACAGAGACAGAGACGATTTCAAAGATTGGGCAAGTTTACAGATCAAGGGAAGGTTCAAAAGGTTTTATAATGTCGCATAAAAGGAGTATTGACTTGAAATGCTGTAGGAACTGGAGTGATTTAATCAGCTAAGGAGATTTACAAGTATGGTAGAAGATTAAAGGGAGTGAGATGCAATCTGACAGGATCGGGGAATGATTCAGGGAAAGGAGAGGTTTACAAGAATATCGTGGACTGTAGAGTCATGAGGATGGTGCTCAGATCGGGAGATTCCTAATGGCTGGAGGATGTTACAGAGGTAACTTGGGCTGGAGCAACTTGGCAAGATGACCGAGATAAGGATTTGGTAGTTTATTGGGTATAGTGAGCAGGATTTTGTCAGTTTCGAAGTCATTACGGAGAGAGATAAGGATTGTGCAGAAGATAATAGTCTAAATTTAGGTAAGGCCAATTATCATTAGGTGTCACTAGACATTCTTCCCGCCTTTCGACAGGATGTGACAAATATAGTCTGGGAAGAAATTTTTGCAGTTGAGTCGAAAATCGGGAAGTGTTAGGAATGTAAAGTAATACAGTGGGAATTCAGGGACAGTTTGTTCATCAAAAGTGAATGACAAAGGCAGGAATTCCAGTCAATACTGATCATTACTGGTGAGTTTGTTAATTAAATTACAGTACAATAAAAACAGCTGAAGGAGACTACGGGGCGTTCTTAAAAATGAGGCGCAGACAATGGCCAAGAACTATCCTTGGCAGGTCCTGTTAAGGAAAAGACAAAAGGTATTTTATAAGATAGTTAGAGTAATAATGATTACCAGGGAAAGAATAAGACGTTTGAGAAACCAAAGCGATAATCTGTGTGTGCAGCCGGATGAAGGAGGTGAGGTCTTAAAATAATACTTCTCATCAGTATTCACACTGGAGAAAAACATTGTAGCCAGAGATTTCAGCTCGAACGTTGAGATACCAGAACATGTTAAGATCAATAAGGTTGTGGTATTAAATGTTTCGTGGGCATCAAGGTGAAGAAATGCCTGTTCAAATAGAATGTATTCCAGGATGCTATGGGAGGGAAGTGAGGAGATTGCAGGAGCACTGGCGCATGTATTTAATACTTTGCTGGACAGAGGTGAAGTGCTCCAAATGAAGGCTGCTACAAAAGGGAAGAGCCTATGGAATCCAAGATAAATTGGCAATTTGGATCCAAAATTGGTGGACGGTTCCTTTCGTGATGCGCAGACTTTGCCCAGTAGTGTACGACGGTAACATGCGGCGGTACCACAACTGTTTGTTATCTACACTAATAGTTTGGATGTCAGACTAGAAGGTATCAGTAGCAGGTTTGCAGATGACATGAAATGTCAGGGTGCTGTCCACAGTGAGGCGGATAGTTTCTGTATACAGTCTGATATCGATCCCATGAAAAACAGTGCAGAGTAATGGAAAATGTAGTACATTCCTGCTCAGTATGATTTAATACATTTTGGGAGGTATGATAAATAGAACACATACCTGGTGAACGATGGATCCTTAGGGAGTGTTGAGGAACACACGGACTTCAATGAACAGGTCCATTGATCCCTGAAGTTGTCAGCAACGTTAGATAGGGTGGGAAAGCCACTGAACTGGAAGCGGGAGGGGATTTCATCTCCAGCTGGGGAAATTCTGGAACTACCCGAGAGGATTTAAACTAATCTGGCAGAGATGTTGGAACCTGAACAGTTGTAAGGACAGTAAGAAGGTTGAAGCTGTTGCAGACGATGAAGTGAGTAATTTCAATGAACAATGCAGACAAATATAAAGCAAGCAACGAGGGAAAACTGATTAATTAAACTGAATTCATTTACCTGCACGGGGCCTGACAGCTAAGGCAGATGAACTCAGAGTATGGATGGGAACATGGGACTGGGACTTCACAGGTATTACAGAAACACAACTGAGGGAGAGACAGGACTGTCAGTTCATTATTCCAAGGTACAGATGCTTCGTGGAGGATAGAATGGAAGGAAAGAGAGGAGTGGTGTTAGTATTGATTGGGAAAACCTCTGTTCTGACACGGATTAATCCCCAGCCAGTTGCTAATTTGGAAGTCCACCCCTGAAACGATTTAACCCGTTTGGTAATCTTGGAAAACTCGAGAGATAAGGAACTATTCCCCCAAATCACTATTTAAACTAAAAATTGATATATTTTTTTAAAAAAAACTAACAGAGTAATTGTGTAATAACTATTTACTGTTCCTTTCTCTAACCCATTTTTCTTCCTTTCCCCGTCTATATGGTCCCACAAAACCCAATTAAGATTTACCAAAAACTTCAGATTTCAAAACCAGTCAGCTGTCGAATCTTCACTTTACATCTTCCTCTGTCTTCAGGTTTACAGCCCATTGACAGAAAGAGGGACCTTCAAGACAACCATTTTACTGGCTGTCTGCACATGCTCGTGGCTTGGCAGTTCTCCCCTCAACTGTTCATTGTTTTTCGATTTCATACCCAAAACTGATCGTTTCAGTGGTGTTAATATTGTCTAAATCCTAAATTCAAACTTGATTGGAGTTTTGTATTTTGGGGGCATAATTTAAACGGATTGACTGATTCGAATTTTTTTTGTCTCATAGCATCCCAGGCACTGCCAACTGCACGGCGAAATGTTACATTATAAATTTTCTAGTACTCGGTGTATTTGCTAAGTCCTTCAACTCATTTAGAACGACACAACACACCCTGAAAAAAAAACAAAAGGAGTAATCATAATGAAAATGCGGCTTCACATTTTTGTCTATTTTTCAAACATATTGCCATGACATGCAGATTACTTCAATCTAATTCACCTTAACTTCTTCGTAATATTTCCGCTGGTGGATGCTAAGTTTCTTCGAAACGTAAGTCAATGACATTTCAACACCATTCTTATCTTACTATAGCAGTACATCTTCTGCTCCTATGTCACTAGCATCGATTGCGACTATAAAAGTGTTTGTGAAGTTTGCTGTGGTTTGGTTTTCAAATAGTTGAATATCTCCTGGCATTGCCATGTCGAACAAAACTTTGTGCTCATCTTCAGTCACGTGGTGTGGACTGGAGGTTTTTACGTATATTGATTGGCTGTAAATTTGTCCCCATTGCTTCAGATGCTGAAGGATGACCTTGTCAAGTGTTATCAAATCACGAGGGGCATTGGTAGGATGAATAGCTGAGGGCTTTTCCCCAGGGTGGGGGTGTCCAAACACAGAGAGGATAGGTTTAATGTGAGAGGGAAGAAATTTAAATGAGATGTAAGGGGCAGCTGGTCCTCACAGAGGTTGGTGTGTATATGTAGCGAGCGATCAGAGGACGTAGTATTTGGACTACAATTACGACATTTAAATGGCAATTGGATTGGGACATGCATAGGAGGGTTATTTGCCAAAAACAGAAAAAAATAGATGTAGTTCTTTATAGCAAACCTGGTGCGCATGAATGGTTTGAGCTGGAGGGTGTATTTGCATATTGCATGATGCTGTGAGTCTGTGACTGTATAACTCCTGTTTCATCACTAAATTTTAAATGCACTCACCTCATTTACAGGTCAAAAATCTCCTGTAAATGCCTTCAAAGATTTACCTCTCTGAACTTTATTAAATAGAAAATTCCTGACATTGATGTGGTAATGAAGACCACAGCAGCAGCAGGATTATACACAAGCACACTCTGTCACTTTTTATTCGGGATATTCCCTCGGTCTACAATTATCATCAAGCCGATCTATGATCCAATAATAGTGTTACTGAACATAGCCGGGTCAGAAATATTTATGCCTCAACCTGATGACCACTCGTTAATGCTATCAGACTTGACTGGTTACATTCCAAACAGCAGAACTAACATCTCATTTGAGGGCATAAGAATCCCAACACTAACAGACCAAGAGTCCTGTCACATCCAGTCATAAATGGTAATGGACGGTTAAACAACTCACTGGAGAAATGCCCCACAAATACGCCCATGCTCAATAAAGGAAAATCCCTGTACATCAGTATAACAGACAAGGATGTAGCAACTGCACCATCCTCCGCCAGTAATGTTCAGTCGATGATCAACTTCACCCTCGTCATGATGCCCACAGAATCACAGATGCCAGCCTTCAACCAATCGATTCGCTGCACGTGACAAGAATTAAACAGCTGAACACAATAGATACGAAAAAGGAATTGGGCCCGACACCATTCATGCAATAAGAATGAAGACTTGTCTGCGCAACAAGTTATGTCCGCACGTGTCTAATTTACTCTCGCTCCAACTCTGACATCTCTCCGACAATGTGGAAAATGACTCAACTCTGTCCCGTCCACTATAAGAATGAATACAACCTGATTAATTACCTCCCCCTCAGTCTCATCACCACAGTCAAATTTGTGGATATTCTTTTTGACAGAGCTGTCAAGCAGCACAGAAATAACATGCTCCAGGTAATTTCCGACATGTCTCCATGTGGAGGCGATTTTGTTGTGGAAATATCAATGGGTGACTAAGCCAGATCAGGCTAATGCACTGGCAACTGATGGACGTTTAAAACAATTAATAAAACATTACGATCTAAAATCAACAGTGACGTTAAAGCCAACGTCGATTGTAATCACTATATTATTTCCCCAACGTAATTTCACTGAGGAAATCACCCGTTCGTTCCTTGTCTGGCCTAAAGGTGACTCCAGACCCACCAAACACGTGAAAAAGTCTTCAATGGTCTCTGAAACGGCCAAGCAAGTCTCTCAATTGTATCGAACCGCTCCATGGTTTTAAAGGATAAATCTAGACAGAACACTCAGCACCAGCCTCCGTTTCAAAAAATGGAGTGGGTACCAGAGACTTGTCGACCCTGTAGAAATATCCTTCCAAACATATGAGATCTTTCGAAAACATTTCCAGAGAGTTCCAGTCGTCTGAGCAGAAACATCATGAATGGAGCAGATCATCCAATACATTGATCTTTCCCCATTCTAGTTCATTACCGAACGTCTCCTCAATCCTCTTTTCGCACAGACTGTACACAATTCTTAATGTGATTGAGCTTGGGAAATATAAAATAGAAACAACACTAATCCCTTTTGTCTGTCAGATTTTGGACCCAACCCATTATAATAATGTTTGATCCGATATCTCCACAGTGAACACCTGCACTCTCCCTATCCATTTAGAGGCTCAAAATGCCTTGGCTTCCACAACCTTGTGTTGCAGAGAATTCCACAGTGTCACCAGACTCTCAGCGCTGGCATTTATTCTTAACTCAATGCAGATATGTCTGTTTGTATCCTATTATGTGACCCCTTGTTTAAGACGTCCCAGCCAGAGGAATTATCATCCCTGCTTCAAATCTCTCTCGACCTGTCTTCACCGAGCTCATCACTCATTTTCCCAATCTCTATGCAATACAGGCCCAAACTCTGCTTCCACATCAAGCCTGTCATCGCAGAGATTAGTGTGGCCATCATTTACAATACATCCTCAATGTCAGGTTTGTCCTTTATTAGGTCAGAAGAACAAAACTGCACAAAATACCGCAAAATGCTCGAGATGAGGTCTCATCAAGGTCTGTGCAGCGACAGTAAGACGCCATTATTCCACGACACAAATCCCTTTATGTGCAAGTCAACGCACCGTTTATCTTCGTAACTGCTTTCTGCTCCTGAAATATTGCTTTCAGTGACTGGTGTACAGGGAGATCAAGATCCCTTTCAGTGTTACAGCTATCCAGTTGTTGGGTGTCTGTAGATTAGTCAGCATGCCATTGCTATTCCTATTATTGACTTCTGGCTTCACATTTCGCCGCCCTGCATGGACCTCAGAGGACTGCGCGGAAGGATGCAACAAAAAGTCCCCCTTTAGAGTAACGTTTTTGTCTAGTCACTTTTAAAATGGTAGGGTGCTATTATATATTCCCAACAACGTGAAGAACGTCAAATCTACTGACATCGATTTTCATCTGCCACGGGTATTTGCATTTTTACTTATTTTCTCCTGTTCAGTCGCACTTTCCTAATCAAATAAAGTCTCTTAGAAAGCTGTTTCAGCTTACTTATCTGTGCCTTTTGATTTCTCCTACTTCAGCATGTTATTCTGCGATCGTGTTCCTACACAATGAGGGAATACTCCTGAATAAATATTCTGAATTTCTTCAGTTGCTTGCATCTCCACTGCCATTTCAACTCCAGCTGGCAGCACAACTACCCGTGAATCAAATATATCATTTGCGAGGAGAAACTGTATCCCTGGAGCTGAGAGTTTGTCAAGGATCCCTACCACAAATTCTACATTCTTCTCTTGACATTGTAGCCTCGCTTTACATAACTAAGCACTTGTACTCTCACCATGAATTCCTGTTACCAATAACTTTTCCAGCAATACATTTTCAGGATGATAAATCCCCTCATCCTCCATGCGTTGCAGACTGAGATGATCTTGTATCCCCTCAAATTGTAACCTCTTTTCCTGCTACTCCTGACCTACATGAATAAGCTTTACATCTGTTTTTTTTTTTAAACAGTTCTGGCATTTTCTCCCTAATCTACCCATGATTTCGCTTTCTAGCTTCCATTGGAATTTCTGTCACCATGCCAACAAAACATTCAGTGTTATCTTCTTTACCTACATCTGGCTTTCTCCAAGCCGACCAACATTGTGGTTTTATTTGACTCACATTATTACAATTAAAGCACTGGAGCTTTTTGCCTTCTTTGTACCAGTCAAGGGTTTCCTTTTTACCCTGTCGTAAGTTCTCCTTGCCATCGTCTCTGAGATCTATCCCTTTTCACGTGAAGATTTCTTTTTCACCAACTTCTAACCCTTATGTCCAACGAAATTGATTCTGGAAGGCAAGCCTTTTTTTAGATGAACCCATAATAATCAGCGACTTCAGCTTCTACACTTTCCGTTCTAACTCTCTGCTCTTCCAAATGAGTATGCCCTCCTTCCTTGCTAACGTTATCTTCAGCCGTCATCTCCACCTTTTCATGCTGACTTCCGTATTTGAGTGTCAACTTCTAATGTTCAAACGCTCTCTCTTTTCCTCTCAACTCTGCTTCGCTCTTTTGCCCTCCCTTCTACTTGTATTCGTAACACAAACTGTTTCAATTTTGCTGCCCTTTCTTTACCTTTCGCCTCTAACTCATGTCTCTTCATTTGCAAGTGAAGTATTACCACCATAATAGACCCTAATGTTGTTTCCAGCATTTTAAACGTCGTGCTACTGTTGTAATTATTTCTCCTTTCCTCACAGAAGGAGGCAGCTCAAACCCCAGATTGTCTTCTAATTCCTGCAGCTTCGCCATAATCACCTGTTGCAAAACTACAAAGTTCACCCTGTCCACCGGCAAAAAAAACTCTTGGCGACTGCAAGAGCAATCGCTATCCCACTTTTGACTACACAAACACGCGAAATAAACAGACTAGCACATAACACTGGCTGTTGAAAATCGTACAAAGAGCCAGTATCTTCTGGACTAGGCCAGACCAGTCAAAACATTCTTCAGCAGGCAGCCCAGACTGTAATATTCTAATTTGTGTCGTGAAGTGTACAGTTGACAATTACCCAGAGCAGTAAGCTAGGTTGATTTCCAGGTTTTAAAACTGACAAACATGTATTCACAAAATTGTGTAATGAAACACAAAGAGCAGAATATCGAATATCCGCAGAACTCAATCTATGAAACACAGAGTTTGCAGGACAAAGTTAGAATGGGAGAAGGCGAGAGAGTCTAGCAGCGTGTTTCCTCACAGCCCACAGTTGAACTGACTCAATAAACAATTCAGCTATTCGGACTGACCACTCCACTATCATTACGCAGATCACTTCAAAAAGATACGCGTTGGCCTAAAGTCTCATCTGTTTACATATAAATAGAAAGGCTTCCTAATACACTTTCAGCTCTGTATCAAACTGGATTGTTACACGACCCTTATGAAAAAATAAAACAATTACAATGTATCCTTCAGGAAAGGAACAGCTTTTCGGAAAAATGGACTAGCTTTCTGACATCTCTCCAACTTTGTGTGAACAGGGATGGGAAGAAATTCATAAAGGGCTATTTTAGTGCGAATGCTCTCCCCCAGAAGTTTGTAGTGCTTGTGTTTTTTTTGCATTTATTCAAAGTTGTGTCGCTTAGATGTTGCACAGACAAAAAGTTGTTGAAGTGCAGATGTGAAATTGAGGCTGAGACCACAACTAGTTTATTCACAATCATCGTGGCTGGTGGAGAACGCTCAAAGTGGCTAATGACTCACTTCCTGCTCCTCAGTCCAGTTTCTCCTTGTTCCGTTCAGCCCCTGAAAAATGCTACACAAGAGCAGTTAGAGGCCAGTTACTCAAATAATCTGGTGCACACACCCGGAGACCATTCTGCGCCTGAAAACGGTCACATGCTGTTTGGTGTGGGCTTGGAAAATATTCTTGGGGAACGAAGGAGCAGATGACGCTGTGAAACAGTTTTTTTCCATGTGTTGGTCATGTTGTAGACGCATATTCACTGAAAATAGCTCCCATAACACACCCAGGGATGACTCACAGAATCCTATGGTCTCTCTGACTGCAACATCCAAGAACAGACCATCCAGGAAAATAACTTCCCAATAACAGAATAAAAGAACATAGGAAACTCGAGAAGGTCGTTCAGCCCCTCAAGCATGTCTTTCTATTCCAGCAGATCATGGCTGCTCTGTTCTTGGCCTCAAGTAATATTCAATGTCCAATCTCTTCAGCCCTCAACTCTCTGATGAGTCAAGTATCCATTGTGACCGCCTTCCAAACAGCTCGATGATCAATCTCCCCAGCTCTCTGGAAAAGAGAAGTCCCGGCAAGCGCTCCCCTTGGTGTGAAAGAAACACTCTCCAGACATTCACGTGACCTATTGACATCAACAAAAGATATGAACATAATGTAAGAGTGACCGGCACTGGTATCACGGCAGTATTTGACTGAACAAGGCGCCATTGAGCCTGAACAAAATGCAATTTAACGGTAATCAGTTGTCAAACCCTTCTGGTTGCGTCAACCAGAACACAATGTGGCTGGTAGATATAAGTCTTTTCAGTCTATGATATCACTAAGGAAATTTCTCAGGATAGCTTCCTCAGCACACAAGTCTTCAGCAGATTCATCAATGCCTTTCCCTCCACCATAAGATCAGTTGTTAGGGTATTAAGTAGGATGCTGCCTGAATTGCTGTGCTCTTCCATCACCACTGATCCAGAATCTGATTTCCAGCATCTGCAGTCATTGTTTTTACCTCACACAATGTCTAGATCAATTTCTCAATTCCACAGGTGCTAAAGGATAAATTGAGGACAACATTCAAAGTTGTGGTGTTAACGTGTAGGTAATACTCATGTAAGTGTACTGCTCAGCAAGCACATTTCCACATTAAAATAAGAGGAGATCATTCAGTATCTCCAGCTGGTTTGACAGGAATCTGAAAAAGCTTTTCAGCCCATCAATGCCATTGGATAAGAAGAGGCACAGCACATTCACACTCTCCTGCCTATTACACCAGAAGTGTTTATAAGAATAAAACTCAAGTGTTCGAATCCAAAGTAGACGTGCAGGAAACTGGAAGAACTCAACAAGCCAGACAGCATCAGGTTTTGGAGAAGTCAACGATTTGGGTATAATTGTTCTTCAGGAAGAGGCTTTGGCATTGGGGGGGCTGCAGATAAAGAGGCGGGGGGAAGGATGAGGAGGCAGGATGGAGGAGTGGGGATAAGTGAACGCAGGTAGAGGAGATGCGTTGTTCATGGGTGGAATGAATCCGGTTTGTAGTTCGAATAAGGGTTTATCAGAGGAATGGAAGGAAGGGGAGGCGCTGGGAACGGGGTTTAGGGATTAAAAGGGAGTTTAATCCCTAGGAGGCAGCCAGCGCAGCCTCCGGGCGGCAGGCTGCGCTGGCTGCAGATGAGGTATTGTTCCTCCAAAGTGCTTTTGTCGTTGGCTGTGGTAATGGAGATCGTGAAAGATGGTCATGTTCACTAGGGATTGGGAGTGCGAATTGAAATAGGTGCGACTGAACAGTCTGATTATCCCTTAGGGACCCAGCTGCGATGCTCAGCAAAACATTCGCTTAGTTTACGTTTGGTCGTCCAGATGTAGAGAAGATCTCATCTGGAACACCAGATGAGGTCCATGAAGTAGGATCCCATCAACTGACACATTTTCCACACGCAGTTTTCCCTTTGGTAATCTTCGGTTTGTGCGACATTCCCCACGAATCACTACACTCCAGGTATCGTCTCCTCCAACCGGAGAGACACATTACCTTCTCTCACAATATCTCTTGCACCTCCATCCAGTGCCTTTAACAGAACTTCCAGGTTCAGGCAGAGGATCATCTACCTCTCTTCCAACCTGTTTTACTGCATTCAGTGTTTCCGATCTTGTCTTTTCTCCATCATGGAGACCAAATATAAACTAAGGGCAAATTTTGCTATGCCTCACAGGTGGGCCCGCAGGGCAGACCTGACATTCTACTCACCACCAATTTGAAAACCCCCAACCACTCTCTCGCAGACGTAAACAGACCTGGCCTTCTCTATTGCAACAGTGAGTCTGACAACAAATGGAGATTAAGTTGTACCTCCCAAAACTTATCGAATCCTTTGTGAAGGTGAACAAATATGTGGATAAAGGTAAAGCGGTTGATGTGGTGTATATGGATTTCAGTAATGCTTTTGAAAAGTTTCCCCAAGGTAGGGCATTGCGTAAAATACAGATGCATGGGATTGAGGGAGATTTATTGGTTTATATAAGAGGTTGTCCAGCTTAAAGAAGACAGAGGATAGCGATTGATGGGAAATGTTCATCCTGGAGTTCAGCTCCTAGTGGTGTACCGCAAGGACCTGTTTTTGGGCCACTGCTGTTTGTCATTTTTGTAAGTGACTTGAATGAGTGCATAGAAGAATGGGTGAGTGAAATTTGCGGATGATATGAAGGTCGATGGCATTGTCGATAGGGCTGGAGGATGCTACAGGTAACAGAGGGACAGAGATAAACTGCAGAGCTGGTCTGGGAGGAGGCAAAAGGAGATTAATGCGGAAAAGTGTTAGGTGATTCAGTTTGCAAAGAGCAAAGGAGTAAATTGTACGGTTTCAATTGTAAGATCCTTTGTAGATGAGCAGTGAAATCTCAGTATCCATGTACATCTATCCCTGAAAGTTGCCACGCAGGTTGGTGTATTTGTTAAGAATGCATTCGGTGCCCTAACCTTTAATTGATAGAGGGATTGTGTTTTGGAACGTCTAGGTCATGCTGAGCTTTACAAAACTCTGATTGTTGTGTACAGCACTGGTCACCGCAATATCGGAAGGATGCGAAAGCTTTGGAGTGTGTTCAGAGGAGATTGATTTACGAGGATGTTGCTTGTTACGGAGAGAAGTTCTCAATAGTAAAAACGCAAAATATTGTGGCTGTTTTCGTCAGAGAGAAGAGGTTAAGAGGGAAAGTAATTGAGACATACAAGATAATCAGAGGGTTAGATGGGGGAGAAGTGAGAATGTTTTGCTTGGATAGTGATAGCTCGCACGATGGGCATAGCTTTAAATTGAGGGACGTTAGATGTAGGACAGATGTCACGTGGAGTTTCATTACTGATAGAGTCGAATGGGCGTGTAACACGCTGCCTACAACTGTGGTAAACTAGTCAAAATGATCACTGGATAGACATACGAATGAGAAACGAATAGTGTGGATTTGAAGGGCTTCAAATTGGTTTCACAGATCGGAGCAACATTGAGGGCCGAAGGACTTGAACTGTACTGCAATGTTCAATGTTCTCACAGCTTACATTCCACCTTGGCAGTCTACAATCTGGAGGACTCAACAATAAGTTCTCCAATTTCAAATACTCTTCCCAACCATGCCCCAACTCCCTTTACAGTCTCTCGTCCCGCCTTCCCTTCCACCGAATCGCCCTGTCTTCCACCTCCCTACCAGATTCACCCCTCCCATCAACCGATCAAGTTGAACCCACGACGTCTGTTCACCGATTCCTACCTCATCATTCTACTGTTTTCGCCACCCGAACCACTCCTTCCCTCTTTAACTGCAGGTGTTCCTAAACCACCCTAAGTCCTGAAGAACGGTTTTACCTGAAATGTTGACTTCTCCACCTCATGTTGCTGCCTATCGTGTAGAGTCCTTCAATCCTCCTGTTTGCCTCCAATTACAAAGGAATTTAAGGAGTCCAGTGAGTCCAGCACGCTGATAAGGAGGAACCGCGGGTCGTCCAATACTGTCATTGAACGTCTTCCCTGGGACACGGAGAAGGTCATTCAGCCACTTGAGACACTAACACATTAACAGGAGAGGTCATTCAGCACCTCGATACTGAAACACAATAGCAGGAGGTTGACATTGATGCTCCGAGATGACAATCCAATGAAACAGAGACTGCACAGGAAGACTTCTCCACATTACTCCTCCTGGCTCTGATGCTAATGGTACATACGTATTACGTTAATATAGTTTGCTGACAGTGAGGAGGGACAATGGATGGTTTGTACCAAGTCACAACGAGGCATCTTCCATCTCGGAGAAGATAGGTTAGTGCTCAGTTTGGAAGTCAGAAGCGAGTGGGAATGTCTAACTCTTTCAGAGAGTGGTTGTTGACAGACTTGGGAAAAAATATGACGCTTGATGCAGGGACACACAGCAACTGCGCATTGAGACAATGAGAGACATTTAGAGCCTGAACCTCTTACTCGCACAACATTGGGCTCTATGCAGCAAATATCTTACAGTCAAAGAGTCCTACAGAACGGAGACAGGTTCGTCTGCCCAAACTAGTCCTTGCCGACGAAAATGTACATCCACGCTTATCGTATTTTCCTGCACTTGAACCCACATTTTAAACATTTCCTTTCTATGTCTTTGTCCAAATGTGAAAACGCGAATTGCGCGAAAACATGTGTTATATTTCACGCTATCAATGATTCGTTTCTGAATTAACGGCTGTTGGTCCAAAGCACTCAAGTTTTAATATAAACACCTTTTATTCAGTTATAACCATCCAGACTAAAACCACGTTTCCTTCACGCTTTCCGCATGGGACCATCACCAAAGACATTATTCTGGTGAAACTACTTTACATTGTCCCTCTGTGGAAAGAAGATCATTCCTTTAAAAGATGGGAACATCTGTACACAGTGTCACAAGTACTGTCATAACAACACATTGCTACTATAGGAAGGCATATTCACCCCTATAATTTAATAATTTTGCCACGAAGGACAGCACATCATGGAATGTGCAGATTACTTGCTGCCCTTTGTGAATTCTGTCATTGAGTCATCACGAAGGCCAACCAGTTCATTTTCGCCAAGACCATGTCCAATCCTCTAACCTTCTAGTAAATACAAAATTACGAATGATCGTATATTTTGCCAAAACATTACTCTACCTTGCAAACAGCTCTGCTTCAAGCACAACCACATTATCAGTAACAACAAAGTTGTCAATGAAGATGCTCGGAGATGCTGGGAGGCCATGGCCTCGCGGTATTGTTTCAACGTTATTGATGTAAAGACCCTGGTAATGTCCGATGTCACGGACTCGAATCCCACGACAGCAAATGGTGGAATTTGGATTCAATAAAACATCGGGAATGAAGAATCAACGAAACAATGAAACCCTTGCCGACGGTCATAAAAAAGACCTACCTGGCTGTCTAATGTCCTCCATGAAAGAAAATCTACTATCTTCACCTGGTTGGAATGACATGTGACTCCAGCAGTGTGGTTGACTTTGGAATTCACGTTGAAATGTCAGGCCAGCCACTCAGTCATATTACTCCACTACAAAGGCTGAAAGAAATGAAACCACATGTATTTAAGCACTGACTACATACAACCCACCGACGGCAGCGTGTCTGGAAGGCAGCTCACCAACATTTTCACAGGAAGAATTGTGAAATGAAATTAAATGCTTAAATAAAATAGAGCAGCTTGAAAAATAAATAGTGGGTAAATGTTTTGCAGTTCCAAGGTAAACAGCTGCCATTCTGGCTAAGGTTCTGGACGCATGGGTGGGCGGAACGGTGACGTCCTAGTACGGGTTTGTAACTGAGGGTGATTCATGCAAATATTGAAAATCTGAGACTAAAACAGAAAGGGATGGAGGAAGTCAGCGGGTCTGGCAGTATACATGGATAGAGAAACATAGTAACAATTCCAGTCTTGTGTGCCTTTTCTTCAGAATCCATTTCCTTGGTAGTGCGCTATCCTGGCTGATAGCCTTTTTAGCAGCATAATATTCCGGTGTATTTTCAAAAGTACCACAGTCTGCTTAAAACACTGGATTTTTCTGCAGGTGACATTTTTAATCAACCTGTTCAGACGTGTCATGATACACTTGTGAAGCCGGTGGTGCTTGAGAATCCAGACCTTCTTTGTCAGAGTGGAGTTACAAAGGGTCGAGAGTGTGGTGCTGGAAAAGAAAAGCAGGTCATGCAGCATTCAAGGAGCAGGTGAGTCGATGTTTCCGGCATCCGAACTTCATAAGCAATAAGGGCATATTGCCGAAACGACATTCTCCTGCTCCTCGGACGCTGCCTGACATCCCACGCTTTTCCAGCATCAACCTCTCTCCTCTGATTTCCAAAATTTGCAGTCCACACTTTCCCTTTGGCGTACCTTTGGGTCGGGTCCTGGCCCAACATCTTCACCTGCTTTGTCAATGACTTTCCCTTCAGAGGTGGGAATGTTGGTTGCCGGCTGGACAACATTCAGCATCATTTTCAACTGCTCAGATACTGAAGTTGCGCATATGCATATGTTCAGGTTGTACGTTTGCGAGCTGAGCTAGTCGATGTGTGCTAATTGAGAACAACTCTTCAGCCGGAATCTCAACATGCGCTAAAAAATCTTCCAAAAAATCGTATATTAATTTGTAAACACACCTCCATATCATACAACATCTGCACAAGTGGCAATTAACAGTCATATCACATATATGCCTGGCAATGTCCATCTCCTCAAGATACAATCTGAGTTTCCCGTTTTGACATTCAACACCAAATTTATTCTTGAACCCTCCATGAACAACATTCTTGGGTGCACTATTGAATAGAAACCTTCCAGATAGATTCAATATATCCTGTCACGGTCCTGTCTGCAGCTGACCCCCTCTCAGACATGTAGATCCGACTCCCACCCACTACCAATCTAGTTTAAACCCATCCGAATCGCACGAGCAAAACTCCCACCCATGACATTTGTACCCCTATAGTTCAGGTGCAACCCGTCCTTCATGTACAGGTCCCACCTTCCCCAGAAGGTATCCCAATGGTCGAGGTATCTGAAGCCGTCCCTCTTGCACCATCCTCGCAGCCACGTGTTAAGTTCCATTCGCTGACTGTTCCTCAGCTCACTATCTCGTGGAAGGGGTAGCAAACCTGAGAACACTACTCTACTCGTCCTGCTCTTCAGCTTCCAACCTAACTGTCTGTAGTCACTTTTCAGTTAGTCAATCCCTTTCCTGTCGATATCATTGGAGCCAATATGTGCTATGATTTCTGAATGCTCACCCTCCAACTTCAGAATCTTGCAAACTCGATTGGTGACATCCCGGACCGTGGCACCAGGGAGGCAACATACCTTCCAGGAGTCATTTTACTGACCACAATATCTCCTGTCAATCCGCCAAACTATTGAATCCCCTACCACTGGCGCTTTTCTATTCCCCCGCTTTTCTTCTGAGCCACAGTGCCAGAGACCTGACAACCATGGCTTTCCCCTTGTCGGCGTTCCCCTCCAGCGGTATCCAAAACGGTATACTTATTTCTGACGGGATTGACCACAGGGGATCCCTGCTCTGACCGTCGGTTCCCTTTACTCCCCCGGACAGTAACCCAGCTGTCCGTATCCTGTGTCTGGGGACTGACTACCTCCCTGTACATCTTCTCAATTTCCCCCTCAGCCTCCCGGATGATCCGTAGTTCATCCACCTCCAGCTCCAGTTCCATAATTCGGTTTTCAAGGAGCTGGAGTTGGCTGCACTTCCCGCAGATGTAGTCGACAGGAACATGTGAAGTGTCTCTCACCTGCCACATGCTGCAGGAGGAACAAGCAACTGCCCTGACATCCATATCCCGCTCGTCTGAAAATCCGCACGATCTAAACAATGGAAGAGAAGAGGGAAAATAAAACAGAAACCTGAAAACTTATCGAGTTTACAGAATTTTAGTAAGGTTAGAGGAGGTAGGTAGGAGGGCGGCCTGACGGTGAAAGACCTCGGGTTTAGACGTCACGCACTTAAAAACTCCCCAGGAGTCTTTCGCTCCTCCCTCACACCTCTCAGCAAATTGAGGTCCCTACGCCTGATCAAAGGTTTTCATACCATTTGACTCACCTTCCCAGAATTCCTTCACAACTTCCTCGCACCTCTCGGCAAATGGAGGTCCCGACGCCTGAACAAAGTTTTTCAAAGGTCAGACTCACCGTCCCAGCAGTCCTTCGCTCCTGCCTCACACCTCGGGTCAAATGGAGGCCCCGACGCCAAATCTAAGGAATTTTAACAGTTAAACTCACCTTCCCAGAAGTCCTTCGCTCCTCCCTCGCACCTCTCGGCAAATACCGAGATTGAACAAATTGAAGTTGAGTGAGTCAAATCAAGCATGATATCATGATCCAAGATCCAACGGAGTCACGAAATTCAGCAGGCCATGAAGGCTATATATCTATCTGGTATGTCTGTGGAAAAAGATTTCAAATGACAGTGTGATTGTAAAACGCCAACACACACACACACACACACATGGAAACACAGACACATGCATGCAAACACACATACATGCAAACACACACTCATGCAAGCACATATACTCAGATGCAAACACACACACACTCACACACAGACACTCAACATTGTGAGTGTTCCAGTGCAATGACTGCAGAAATTATTTCACATATTCCAAAAAACATTATTTAAAAGATCTGAAGAAAAGCCATACCTTTGTTGTGTTTAAGGTCAAGGATTCAACAGATCATCGGACTTAGAGATATATAAGGACATCAGCAACATGGATATTTCTGGATTGTGGGAAGGATTACAGTTGCTCAGAGCAGCTGAAATCTCAGCGACACAGACATTCTGAGGATAGACTGTTGACGTGCTCCATGTGTGGAAATGGATTTACTCTGTCATTCAGCCTCGTGTGACAGCTGTGGGTTTAAACTGACAAGAGACCTTTCCTCTGGTTGTGGGGAAAAATCTTTAAGATTTTCTCAGATCTGAAATTCAGAGGTCTGATTTCAACGTCAACTTATTCCAATGGGCGAGAACTCGTTCAGCTGTTCCATTTTTGGGCACGTTTTCACTTGGGGATCCAGCCTAATGTCGCACATATGTCTTCGTCACTGGGAGAGAAGCTTTTCCGCTACGTTTGCGCAGGGGTGACCTCCACAATCCACTCTAATGTCAACCAGTCGAATTGAAACTGGAGCGTGTACATCCTTCTGCTCTGTGCTTGAGAAGAGGGGTATTAAATCAGTAAAGTTTCAGACGCACAAACTTGATAAAATTTGGATGCAAACCATACACCTCCACTTAGTGTTGGAAGCGATTCACGTGGTCATCTGTACTCAGTGAGCACAGATTATTCACATTAGTGACAAACACTCGACCCTTGTGTGGAAAGGGATTCACTTTGTTCTCCAATCTCAGCAGATATGGGCTTGTTCATACCATTGTGAGAAGAAGTAAATGCTCTGACTGTGAGAAGAGCTTCAGGAGTAACAATGCTTTGATGAAACAACAATGAACACAATGTGGGTAGAGGCCGTTCACCTACACTATGTGTAGCAATGGATTCAATAATTCATCCGCACATGTGACACACCAATGAGGAGGTCTTGGTTTAGCTCAGTTGGCTGGGTTGCTTGTTTGTAAAGTAGTGTGATGATGACAGCATGGGTGTCGTTCCCTGAACGGGTTGAGAATACGATAAGTAACTGTCCTTCTCAACCTCTTCCGTTGTCTGAGGTCTAGGAGCCCACTGGTTAAATCACCACCAGTCACTTTTGTTTCTAATGAAGAGAGCAGCTTCTATGGGCTGCATATCGACGGTGGTACACGCATTCCAGTGAGGTCAAATGTGATTGCATCCTGGTGTTATTGCATACAGAAATGAACTGTGTTCATCCTATCAGCAGTCGTTTACTTCATTGGATGTGAATAGCCTCTTTACTTGAACTGGATTTTAATTGCTCAAGTATCAATCACATGAAATATACAGTTTTCCCCAATATCTCTCCAATGAGAGGAGACTGGTGGATATGCATTTGCACTCTGTTCTTGGGCACTTCCTTCGTTGTTCAAACTTGATGTGTATTAAAAAATTAGTTGACACATGCAGAATTACTGACTGTGTTTCACTGCACTGCAAGTCCTTGAGAAGTGTAATCACTGCTTGAGGGGATGCAGCAGTTAAATTGTGTCGATACACAGTGGGAAGTCAATCCCCCAGTGAGAGCACGTGAATGGTTTCTCATCAATGTGAACACGTTGATGGGAGTTCAGTTCCTGGGAACATATAAAGCACTTCCCATACTCTGTACATTTAAACGGCTTTTTTCCCTTGTAACCCATTGGTGTATTAGCAGAATGGAAGTCTTAAGTGCATCCTTTCCCAAAAATGGAACATATAAATGCCCCTTGCCAATTTTAATTCGCTGGTGTCTCAGCAAGTGTGTTAATGGAGTGTATCCTTCCCCGCATTCAGAACAGGTGAATGGCCTTTCACCAGTGTGAACTCGCTTGTATTTCAGCAGGTTGCTGAAATCAAGTAATTTCTTCCTGCGCACAACAGACAAATGGTCTCTTCTCTCTGTGAAACTGCTGGTGTCTCATCTGACCAAATGCTTGAGTGAATCATTTCCCACACTTAGAGTTTGTGTACGGTCTCTCTTCAGTGAATTCCCAGATGAAAAGTGAGATCAGATGACGGGCTGACCCCATTTCCACTGTGAGAATACTTGATTTATCTCTCTTCAGTATGAACACATTGGTGATACCTCAGTTTTGGAGAGTGTTTTTTGAAAGCATTTCCCACACTCTGAACAATTAAACATTCTCTCCTCAGTGTGAATTCATTAGTGCAGCAGCAGGTTAGATAACTGCACAAATCGCTTCCCACACTCAGAACAGGTGAAATGCGTTTCCCCAGTGTGGCCGGATGAATTGTCATGGTAGGCGAATAATTGAATACTTTCCACAGTCAGCACATTTCCAAAGGTTCTCTCCAGCGTCCCTGCATTTATATCTTGGCAGTCCAGATGATTGGATGAAGCCCCGCCCATAGACAGCACACGTGAATGGTTCCACTCGACTCGCAATGTTGTTTTCTCCTTCAGTTTCAAAGGCCGACGCGTTCAGGCTACTTCAAACTGAAAAACTCCATCAGATACCGTTGTGATGTGTCGTTTCAGTTTCCAATGATAATCCTCATCTTTAATAATTCTGAAATTAAAACAGAAATAGCTTAGTAACAGCTCGTTTTTTAAAAAAAAAAACACCAAAGCATTTATTTGTCATTTTTCTTTCGGATGTGTATATTCAAGACAGGGTCAGCAGGTATTGCTCATTCTTAATTTGACTGGACAAGGTGATTATGAGCAGCCTTTTGGAACCCTTGTTGTCCATGGGCTATCAGTACATCCACATTGTAAGGGAAGGAAATCCAGAGTGTTGACGAAGTGACAGGGGAGGAATGGCAAAATATTTCCAGGTCAGTATGGTAACTGGTTTTCCGGGTTGCCCTACCCACCTGTCGTCCTTTTCCTTTGAGATGGACGTGATTATGAATGTGAAATGTACTGTTTAAGGAGGCGTGGTGAATTTCTGCACTTAATCTTGTGGATGGTATAACCTGCATGTCTGAGTGTTTGGTGGTGGAGGAAATGGATCTGTATCGATGTTGTGTCATTCATGCGGTACTGATCAATTTGGCTGTTCAGTTCTGGGTGGTGTTGGGCTATGCCTTATTGTTAGAACAGGACTGAGGAGTCCTAAAAGAGGTTCTGACTGAAATGTATCTTCCGACTTGGATATTGCCTTATCTGCTGTGCTTCTCTTGCAACATGTTTTTCAATACTGCACTTATTCAGGCAAATAAGGATTTTCAGTTGTGTTTCTTCATTCTGGCTTGGAAAGGAATAAACGACAGGTGGGGAAAGAACCCAAAGAAGGAGAAGAACAGTTGGCCAATGGAGTGGATAACGATCTGGCTTGGAGAGTGAAAATCTGTTAATGAAGATATTTAGTTGCTATTCGTAGGTGGTGTGTAATGGCAGGCAATCTGATAGATAGGCTTCAAGGAATAAAGAATTGTATTACTTGCTAAAGAAATCCCGGAATCTGATTGATCTTGCGGCCACAAAAGGCTGGTTAAATTAATTTCTCATAGAGACTGGGACTTTCACATCAAGCGCCTATCCACTCTCATCCCACTTTCCAGAACTTGTTCTGTAGCTTTGTGCGCTGTGGTGCTTCAAGTGATCATCGATTTCTTTTTGAATTCCACAAGCTCCAGCAAAATGCCATCACCACATACATATTCCTCTCACCTCCCTTCTCAGCCTTCCGGATGTAACCTTCCATCTGGGACACACTGGTGCATTCTACCTTCACTCCCAACACCTCCCCACATGGCACTGTGGAATCTTCCCCTGCAATTGCTGAAGATGTGAAACATGCAGTCATGAAATATCAGAAATAGGAGCAGCTGTAAGCCCTCCAGCCCTTTGAGTCTGTTCCGCCAAGCAATACTTTCATGGCTGATCATTTCGTGCGCTCAGATCCATTTACCCGTCCTCTCACTGTATCCCTTACTTCCTTTATTGTTCAAAAATAAGATCATGGTCTTAAAAACGTTTACTGAAGTGGTGTCAAGTTCTTCACTGGGCAAAGAATTCTAATTTTGAAAGTGAAGACTACACATGTTGGAGATTAGAGGTAAGAGTGTGATGCTGCAAATCGCGTAGCAGGTGAGACAGCATCTGATGAGCAGGAAAATTGATCTTTCATGCAAAAATCCTTCATCAGGAATCGAGGATTCCAAAGAGGAACAATCCTTTGGTTAAAAGGTTCCTTATCAATTCTGTGCTGAACCTGCTCCGTCTAATCTTGAGGCTGTGCCCTCTTTTCTAAATTTCACCCGCCAGTGGAACCATCCTTTCTACTTCTATCTTACATAGTCCCTTCAAAATTGTACATATTTCTATAAGGTCTCTCCTAATTCTTCTGAATTCCAATGAATATAATCCCAATCTACTCAGTCTCTCCTCATAAACCTATCCCCTCAACTCCGGCATTATCCAAGTCTACCCCATCTGCACCCCTTCCAGTGCCAGTCCATCCTTTCTCAAGTCATGAGACCAAACCTGCTCACAGTACTCTAGGAATGTCCTCACAAGCACCCTGTAGAGCGGCAACATAGCCTCTCTTCATTTAACCTCACCCCCTTTAGTAATGAAAGAAAACATTCCATTTGCCTGCCTAATTACTTGTTGTACCTGCAGACCCGACCTTTGTGATTCATGCACAAGGACACCCACGTCCCGGTGTACAGCAGAATTCTTCAACATTTTAGTCTACAAGTAATAACCCTGTCTCCTGTAACCTCTAACAAAATGGATGACTTCACATTTCATCTGCCGAATCTTTGCCCACTTAGTCAATGTAACTATTTTCCTCAACAAAGTTTCACATTCCTCTGCACACTGTCCTCTGCCATTCATTTTCGTGTCTTCTGTAAATTTGGACGTGCTACACATTGTCCCCAACTACAACTTATCTATACAAATTGTAAATAATTGCAGTTCCAAAACCCATCACTGAGTCACACATTTATCGCCACTTTTTGCTTCCTGTTAGTTAACCATTCCTCTGCCCGTGCTTATACTCGACCACTAACACCATGCATCCTTACCTTATGCATCAGACTCTTGTGCGCACCTTGTTGAAGGTCTTTTGGAAATCCAGGTGCACCACATTCACTGAGTCCCCGTTGTCCACCATACTAGCCATGTCTTCATAGAATAACAATATATTTGCAAATCATTACGTGCCCTACATGAATCCGTGCTGTGTCTGTTCAATCTCTATCGCAGTGACCTCTTATTCCTTCCGTGATAGTAGACTCAAGCACCTTCTCTCCTACAGAAGTTTAGCTAGCGGGTCTATAAGCCCCTCGCTTGTCTTCCTTCCTTTTTTAAACAGTGGCGCCAGATTTACTGTTTTCCAATCTGCTCGAATTGCCCCAGAGTCCAGTGAATTTGCAAGATTACCGCCAGTACACCTGTTATTTCCCCCGCCAACTCTTTTAGCACCTTGGGATGCATTCCATCAGGGATAGGAGACTGTCTATCCTTAGCTGCATTAGTTTGCCCAACACTAGTTTTTACGAAATAAGGATTGTTTCCAGGTCCTCACCGACATCCATCTCTTTTCAATTACTGGCATGTATTAGTGTCTTCCACAGTGAAGAACGATACAAAGTAACTGTTCAATGCCTCAGCCATTTCATCACATCCCATAACTAAACGCCTAAAGGACAAACGTTCACTTTAACCACCCTTTTTTCCTTTTTTTGTCGAAACTTCTGCTAAATGTCCCTATAATCTGTGCGAGTTTTTTTTTTCATGTTCTTTCTTACGGTTATTTTCAGCACTGTTGTGGCATTCTGTGGACCGAGAAAGCTTTCCAAATCTTCCAGTTTCATGCTGATTTTAACCACTTTGTATGCCTTCTCCTTGAATTTGATAGTCTCCCTTATTTCTTTACACAACCATGCCAGATTATACCTTTTCTTACTGTCCTTCCTTTACATTGGAATATAATTGCGCTCATCATTTTGAAAAATATAAGTGAAAGCTCTGCTCATCAGCTGACCCACCTTTTTTTTGTCTTGAGTCGATTTAAGCCAGGCTCTCCTCGTTCTATTGTAGAGCCCCTTGTACATGCACAGGAATCTGGCATTGGTTTTTAACTTCACACTCTCCGTCTGCATTCTCAATACAACCATACTGTGATCACTCCTTCCAAGCAGATCCTTAACGATCAGGTATTTGATTATTCCTGTCTCACTACAGAGGACCAGATCGACAATAGCTTGCTAATTCGCTGTTTCATTGGCATATTGTTCAGGAAAACCATCACGATTAAATCCAACCACGTCCTCCTCAAGGCATCACAGATTGAGCTAGTTCGACCAATCCACATGTCGATTAAAACCACCAAAGTTAATAACCGGCCCATTTTGACCAGCATTACATATTTCTTTGTCTATTCATCTCCCCAATGTAATCGTTTATTTGGTGGTCTACAGACTACGCCTATCAGTGAAAGTTTCTTCTTAGAATTTATAATTTCCAACAAAATGGATTCAAACTCATTCTCTATCGAACCTATACCATCTCACAGTACCACGTTGAAGTTGTCATTGAATATCAGACTCTCCTGTCTGTCCTTCAGAAAAGTCCGAAAACCCCGGATATTTAACTCCCAGTCATGACCACCCCGTAACCATGTCTCCGTAATGGCTACTAAAACATATTAATTCATAATGATTTGTGTTATTAAGTCGTCAACCTTGTTCCAATTGCTACAATCATTTGGTAAACTGTCTTCATGATAGCTTTCTTAGCTTCATGATTTCCAACATCTCTCATAACATCTCCTGAATAATCCTTCCTTTCGACATCTTGTTTCTCCTCAACTGTCCATTTACGTCCTCCCTCCTCAGTATCCAAGGGCCCAAACACATCTTCCAGGTTAAGAAACACTTTGCCTGCACTTCGCACAAAACTGTCTACTACATTCACTTCTCGCTATGTGGTCTCCACTGCCTTGGGAAATGAAGTGTGGACTGAGTGACTGCTTTTCAGAAAATCCAAGTTCCATCTTCAAGAAAGACCCTAAACTACTACTTCCCCGCCTCATTAGTGGACCAGCCCGTTCCATGGCCAACATCTCTGTCTCAGGCTTACTGCAGTGTTCCGGAGAAGCTCAGTATATGCGTGAAGAACAACATTTCCAGTGCGAGCAGCAGCGAAGGTAAGACCATTTGGTTTTAAAAGTGCTTTCCGGTAGCGGGCAGCGGTGTTTTTTTTTTCTCTTTCACTCTCTCTTCACAGAAAGAGCGGGAGCACCAGGGGGAAGTGACGACGACCAGAGGGGCAGCCGAGACCCGGAAGCAGTTAGTGTAAGCTGACCTGGGTAGGTTTTTTCCCCCTTTAAAAGCGCGAAGGAGAGGAACCTGAGGCACTACACGGGTAGTGCCTCCCACCCGCCCTCCTCCTCTAACCTAATAATAACACCTGTTGTGGTAAGTAGGTAAGTGCTGAATTTTGCTTGTTGTATTCTTTAGACCCAGTTTTTTTTAAAATAAAAGTTAGCTTTAGAGGGATGGCAGTGAAGGCAGTGCAATGTTCCTCCTGCAACATGTATGAGGTGAGGGATGCCATCGACGTCCCTGCCGATTACACTTGCAGGAAGTGCACCCATCTCCAGCTCCTCCAAGACCGTGTTAGGGAACTGGAGCTGGAGTTGGATGAACTTCGGATCATTCGGGAGGCAGAGGGGGTCATAGATCAGAGTTATAGGGAAGTAGTAACTCCAAAGATGGCAGATAGATGGGTGACAGTGAGGGGGACTGCGAGGAAGCAGCCAGTGCAGGGACCCCCTGCGGCCGTTCCCCTCAAGAACAAGTATACCGTTTTGGATACTTGTGGGGGGGATGACTTACCAGGGGTAAGTAACGGGGCTCAGGTCTCTGGCACGGAGCCTGTCCCCGTTACTCAGAAGGGAAGGGTGAAGAAGAGCAGAGCAGTAGTAATTGGGGACTCGATAGTTAGGGGCACAGATAGGCGGTTTTGTGGGAACGAGAGAGACTCACGTTTGGTATGTTGCCTCCCAGGTGCAAGGGTACGTGATGTCTCTGATCGTGTTTTCCGGGTCCTGGAGGGGGAGGGGGAGCAGCCCGAAGTCGTGGTCCATATTGGCACCAACGACATCGGTAGGAGGAGTGCCGAGGATGTTAGACAGGCTTTCAGGGAGCTAGGTTGGAAGCTCAGAGTTAGAACGAACAGAGTTGTTGTCTCTGGTTTGTTACCCGTGCCACGTGATAGAGATTCGAGGAATAGGGAAAGAGAACACTTAAATGCGTGGCTACAGGGTGGTGCAGGAGGGAGGGATTCCGGTTTTTGGATAACTGGGGTTCTTTCTGGGGACGGTGGGACCTCTATAAACAGGATGGTCTTCACCTGAACCTGAGGGGCACCAGTATCCTTGGGGGGAGGTTTGCTAGTGCTCTTGGGGGGGGGGGGGGGGTTTAAACTAACTCTGCAGGGGCATGGGAACCCAGATTGTAGCTTCAGGGTGCAGGGCCTGGAGTGTAGGGAGGTTACGAACATGGCATCAATTTCCAAGGAGGGTGTCTGTAAACAGGAAAGTGGCTTGAAGTGTGTATATTTCAATGCAAGAAGTATACGAAATAAGGTAGGTGAACTTGCAGCGTGGGTTGGTACCTGGGACTTCGATGTTATGGCTATTACGGAGACATGGCTAGAACAGGGACAGGATTGGCTGTTGCAGGTTCCAGGATTTAAATGTTTTAGTAGGGTCAGAGGTGGGGGTAAAAGAGGGGGAGGTGTGGCATTGCTTGTCAAAGATAGTATTACAGTGGTGGAAAGGACGATGGATGAGGACTTGACATCTGAGGTAGTTTGGGCTGAGGTTAGGAATAGGAAAGGTGAGGTCACCCTGTTAGGGGTCTTTTACAGGCCTCCTAATAGTCCTCGAATCATTGAAGAAAGGATAGGGAAGGTGATTCAGGAGATGAGTGACAGTAATAGGGTGGTTGTTATGGGGGACTTTAACTTTCCTGATATTGATTGGGAAAGCTATAGCTCAAGTTCGTTAGATGGCTCAGTGTTTGTTCAATGTGTGCAGTAGAGTTTCCTGACACAATATGTAGACAGGCCAACAAGAGGTGAGGCCATACTGGATTTGGTTCTGGGTAACGAACCAGGCCAGGTGTTAGAATTAGAGGTAGGTGAGCACTTTGGGGATAGTGACCATAATTCGGTGATTTTTACTCTCGTGATGGAGAGGGATAAGTGTGTACTACAGGGCAAGAGTTATAGCTGGGGTCAGGGAAATTATGATGCGGTGAGGCATGACTTAGGATGTGTGGCTTGGAAAAGTAGACTCCAAGGCAAGAGTGTAAATGATATGTGGAGCTTGTTCAAGGAGCAACTATTGAGTGTCCTTGATAATTATGTACCTGTCAGGCAAGGAGGAAAGGGTCGTGCGAGGGAGCCGTGGTTTAATAAGGAATTGGAATCCCTTGTTAAATGGAAGAGGGCGGCCTATCTCAAGATGAGACGTGAAGGTTCAAATGGGGCGATTGAGAGTTATAGGGTAGCCAGAAAGGACCTGAATAGAGAGCTAAGAGCAGCAAGGAGGGGACATGAAAGGTCTTTAGTCGGTAGGATTAGGGAAAACCCTAAGGCTTTCTATAGGTATGTTAGGAATAAAAGAATGACTAGGGTAGGAATAGGTCCAGTCAAGGATAGTAGTGGGAAGTTGCGTGTGGAGGCGGAAGAGATTGGGGAGACACTGAATGAATACTTTTCTTCAGTATTTACTCAGGAACAGGGCATTGTCGTCGATGTGAATACTGAGTCACAAATAAGTAGAATGGATGGCTTTGAGGTATGTAGAGAAGAGGTGTTGGAAATCCTGGAAAAGGTGAAAATAGATAAGACCCCTGGGCCTGATGGCATTTATCGTAGGATTCTCTGGGAAGCAAGGGAGGAGATTGCAGAGCCATTGGCCTTGATTTTCATGTCCTCTTTGTCTACAGGAGTAGTGCCAGAAGACTGGAGGATAGCAAATGTGGTTCCCTTGTTCAAAAAGGGGAGTAGGGATAACCCTAGTAACTATAGGCCGGTGAGTCTCACTTCTGTTGTGGGCAAAGTCTTATAGAGAATTGTAAGGGATAGGATTTATGCACATCTGGATAGGAATAATGTGATCAAGGATAGTCAGCATGGTTTTGTGAAGGGCAGGTCGTGCCTCACAAGCCTTATTGAATTCTTTGAAAAGGTGACGAAGGAGGTTGATGAGGGGAAAGCGGTAGTTGTGGTATATATGGATTTTAGTAAGGCGTTTGATAAGGTTCCCCATGGTAGGCTACTGCAGAAAATACGGAGATATGGCATTGAGGGTGAGTTGGAGGTTTGGATTAGGAATTGGCTGGATGGAAGAAGACAGAGGGTAGTAGTTGATGGCAAAGTTTCTTCATGGAGTGCCGTCACTAGCGGTGTTCCGCAAGGATCTGTTTTGGGACCATTGCTGTTTGTCATTTTTATAAATGACCTGGAAGAGGGATCTCACGTTGCTTTGTGAGACTAGAGAGCAAATTACACGTGTTCTGACCAATGTTTTACATTCCTTTTTGGACTCCTGGGAGTGGTTAGAGGATTTCAGGACTACTAACGTGGTTCCAGTTTCAATAAGGCTAGCGAAGATAATGCAGCAAATTACAGAGCAGTGAGACGAACATCACATGTAGGGAAACTTTTGGAGAAGCCTCTTAACGAGAGAATTAATTGCAACTTCTTCAGAGAAAGTTTGACCAGCGAGAGTCAGCATGGTTTTGTCAGAGGAATTCATGCCTGACAGATCAGGTTAATTTTTTTTTAGGAAGTGATCAGATGTGTAAACGAGGATAGTGAAATTGATTTAGTTTATGAGGATTTAGAAAACCTTTGACAAGTTCCCACAACGGAGACTGGTAACAGGGTTATTATAAAAGGGATACAGCGTCACGTGGTAAGTTGGTTCGAAACTTTTTGGGTGGTTGGAGACAAAGGAAGGTGCTGTTTCTGAGACGTGGAACTGGTATTCAGTGGTGTACCACAAGGATCAATGTTGTGTCCCTTAATGTTTGTGATTGCACATAAACAATACAGAAATAATGTTGGGGAAATGATAAGAACATTTGAGGAGGATATGAAGATTGGCAAAGTCGTGAACAGTGAGGAAGAAGATCTTAGGTTCTAGGATTTCAGAGTTGCATTTGTCAAATGGGCAGATAGGGGGAGCTGAAAATAACAATAAAAACATCAGGCGATGCATTTTGTAAGTAACACGTCATGGGAGTACTCAAAGAACGGTAGGGCACTGGGAAACCCAAAGGAACAGAGTGACTTTGCACGTGGGTCCACAGATTTGTGAAGGCAGCAGAATATAAGAAGAAAAGCACGACTTTATAAGTCAAGACAAACTTTAGGAGAGCAGGAAAATAGGTGTCACATGTAGAAAAGTTCGTGATGAAAGCATTTGGCACGCTTGCCTTCATTAGTCAGAACATTGATTACTGAAGTTCACATGTCATGTTCTGGCTGTACAGAACATTAGTGGAGCCACATTTAGAATACTGCTGACAATTCCGATCACCTTCAACAGGAAATATATTCTAAAACTTGAAAGAGTGCAGAAAAGATTTACAAGGCTGTTACAGTGTCGAGAGGGCTTGAATTGTCAGGAGAGAGTGTTTGAGCTGAGGCTCTTCTCAGCAGTGTTCCAGGATGGTGTGTAAACTTCTAGACGTTTATAAAATCCTGATTGGGGTTGGATCGGTGACTGGCCTAGGCCTTGTTTTTACCCAGGATGGTGGAATTCAAAACGAGAGGGCACAAGTCTAACGGGTTTCACACGGACACACTAAACAAGGGACAAATTGTGATAGAGAGATATTTGGATTTCCAACAGACATCATCTCAGCTTAGTCTTCGATTTTAAAAAAATGGGCATGTACTTGGGAAAATAGTTTGAAAGGTAAACCATGAAGAGAACGTTAATGATATAAAAGTTGAGTGATGTCGAGATGAGGAAGTTTGTGAGTAAAACATTGACCAATGCAGTATGAAGTGGAGAATGAGATGTTCGCAGGAACATTCAATAACGACCCTTTTATTTAAATTAGATATTGCAGGATTCTGAAATACAGAGGGACCTGGCTGTCCTGTTTCGTGAATCACATTAACATGGTCTGCCGGGGTAGCAACTGATTAGGAACGCAATAAGTCTTTTAATTCATTTGTTCAGCAATGACTGGGCCAACATTTATTTCCCCACTCCTATCAGTACTTGAGACGGTGAGAGCCTAATCGAAACACTGCATTTCGTGATGTCTTTTTTTTGGAGAAACGAAGTGTTGCAGTTATCAAATTGCAACTTTCTCTTTTCCTGTTCACAGTTTAATGTTCAAATATTCAGTTGATATCAGAGAATGCAGAGTTTCTCCAGCAATTATGCTTGTGTTTTAGATTTCCTGCATCCACTGTTTATCTTTATTTAGTCATTTAAATGATCTGAGTTTATTGAGGAATGGAATGTTGCAAGCTGTCAAACATGTGACAGAAGATTCAAACTGAATGCTGGCAAGTTCATCATCAATTTTCCGAAGCAGATCAGCTGAGGTGGGTATAGAGTCAAAAAGTGTGTTGCTGGTCAAGCAGCAACCGGGGAGCAGGAAATTCGATGTTTCGCGTACAAGATGTTCATCAGGAAGGCTTGAATCGTCGATTCCCCGCTCCTCAGATGTTGTCTGACAGGCTGTGATTTCCAAGTGCTACACTTATTGACTTTGATCTCCAGCATCTAAAGTTATCACTTTCTGCTGAGGTGCGGTACAATCAGGTACTGTTCCTGAGATGTAATAACGTGGTCCTGATGACAGAGTGAATTTGTAGTTGAAAACGCATCTGTGAATCAATATTATTCTCCCGATCCCACTCTGCCAAGGACAGGCTGTTTCGATGGAGCTTGCTGTTACAGCCAGTCAATTTGACAGTTGTGCATTTGGCAGGTCGCGAAAACGTGAATTCCCAACACGTTGTCTCGACTCGAATACAATACTGTGACGTTCGGTCCTGGGTCTGCCACGGCCTAAATTTGAAAGTGGTTTTGCTTGTTTGCATGTGCATAGTCGGTGTAGTGTATATTTGTGTCTGAGAGTGTAACCAGTTTTATTTTCTGATGGGTTTTAAAAATGAAGCGATCAACAGAATATTGATTTTAATTTTTCTTTGATAATGTAAATCTGAACCAAAGACATGAATTGTTGAAGAAACTCAGCAGGCCTGACAGAATCTGTGGAGAAAAACTGAGTTAAAGTTTTAGATCGACAGAAACCCGTTACTTATACATTTGTACATTATAATGCTAGGAAAACTATCAGTTTTATCTATTGAAGCAGGATTTTTATCAAAATATCTCAATGACAGACAACCGTCACCTTTACAAATTCAAAAGGACTTTATTGACTATAATGCAGTTTCCGTTGCTCTCAGCTGGTGAAAGGCTGTGCTTAAATGATTGCCTTCTTTCGTTTCCTTTCTCTCAGTTTGCAGCAATGTCGAATGGAGAATTGGTCATTTGAGTGTCTCACTCAGCATGTGTCTCCATACGTCTCTCTTTGTCTCTGTGCATCCATCTCACCCTCTTCCTGTTACACATTCTCCGACACTCTGCCTGTCCATACAGCTCTTTACCTATTTCGGCTCTGTGAAAAGTCTGACATTTCGAGACAATTTGAGTGTGCAGCTGCTGAGAGGCTTTTTGCCCACTGACTGGAGTACGTTGAACTGGGCTCACATTCTCCGGTTAATGTGTCTGTCACTTCAAACCTGGCAAGGCGACACTTCTTCCTCAAACAATTATGACTGTTTCGAATTCAAAATAGAATTCCTAATCCACCAGGAAAAAAAGCAATTACACTACAAATAAAGAAGCACAACGATGTATATATTTTTGGTTTAAATGTATGAACGGTGACATCAGAGAATGAGAGTGATCACCTGGTGGTATCTCTGACATGACCACAAAATTCCCCGGCAAATCTGCAGCGTCTCCTGCCTCATCTCGTTATTCCGACCTAACTGGGAATGAAGGAGGGGGAATAAAAGAGGAGGAGAAGCAGAAGTGCTTGTGGAATAATGGAAAGAAACTACAGACATAAGTAATATTTCGGAATAAAAAAACATGGCATTCACTGTTGGAACTTAACCTGGATCACCAAATCTTAACAGGGTGAAAGTCCAAGACGCTGAGTTACTTTCGCAAAGACTTGAAACACCAAGCCCAAATATGAACGCAACAAGTAGGCACCGCTGGGAGTTGAACCCAGAATCTCCTGTTTACTAGACAAGCGCTTTAACCAACTAAGCCACGGCGCCACAACAACGATGCCCTTACTCATCCATATGTGGAGTTGCTTAACCACTTCCTCGCAGTACTTGGACATGTGTTTTCGGATCAATGTTGCTCTCAGAGAATTGCAATCAATCCTCGAATTTTCAAACACAAACAGTTTACAGCTGAAAATTCTCTACTGGATAGGCACAGAAAAACATAATCTCTTCTTGCATTCATTTAAAACTGGTATTTTCACCTGGTTAAAGTGACAGGAGAAAGAGGAGGTGCTCATTCTATCGGGGCCCATGAACCACGTTAATACAGACAGAGGGGACATCACATCAAGAGGAACAAGGTCATTGTGGTGATATGACTAGGAGTAATGTGTAAGTAAGTATAATCATTGGGCAGTAAAAGCTGACGTAATGGAACCGACATTGAGTTTTGCACCATCTGTTCCGCGCTCACTTCCTGCATTATGCCTTCCAGGCATCATTGTCTATCACTTTATTTCACTGTCTTCGTCCACGTCTCAACTTATTCCAGACGATTGCAGATGTCTGACAGGAACCTTTAACTTTTCGAAACGAATTCCTCGAGTATAGTCAATGGGAAAGGATTCAATGGGCCCGGGTTCAATTCCCGACTCAGGCGACTGACTGTGTGGAGTTTGCACATTCTCCCCGTGTCTGCGTGGGTTTCCTCCGGGTGCTCCGGTTTCCTCCCACAGTCACAAAGATGTGCGGGTTAGGTGAATTGGCCATGCTAAATTGCCCATAGTGTTAGGTTAAAGGGGGTAAATGTAGGGGTATGGGTGGGTTGCGCTTCGGCGGGTCGGTGTGGACTTGTTGGGCCGAAGGGCCTGTTTCCACACTGTAAGTAATCTAATCTCAATGCATATCCAGAATTACCACAGTGATGGAGGGGATGAATTATTTTCCTCAAGCTTTCAACTCCTCAGCACAGACATGATACCACTCGAGGGGAATTTCCAGGATTTACATTCAGCGACACTGAAGGATCAGCGAGATGCATCCAACTCAGAAAGGTGATATGATTGGAGGGGGATTAGTGGTGGTCGTTTGCCGTGTATCTGCTGCCTTTGTCGTGATATACGGATGGAAGCAATTTCTGACCGATTCTGGCAGGATCTGGGTGTGTGTTCTGCATGCAAGCAAGAATTTGTTTTCATTCTAATAATTCACAAAAAGAGAAATAAATCTTCATTACCTGAGTGGGAATTATATCCAGGTCTGTGCGATGCAAACTCGGACTACTGAACAAGGACCTCCTGTGATGCTGACTGTAAAACTTACAATCTGACTTGTAGACACTCTTGTGTCTGTCGTTGACTCCATAACAAACTTCAGCTGCAAAGTTGCTCACTCCAAGTTTCGAAAAAGTTCATATTATCGCACTGGATTTCAATGTGAAGAAAGCGGAACTGTGATAATCTGATGTTGTTCAGCAGATGCACTGCAGGAAGGCACAGAACAGGCTGGTGGTCACAGGGCCTCATTTTGACGCGCTGATATCCGGTGAGCGGGCAGCACCAATAAGGGTGTCGTGACACTCGTCTGATTCCAGATCCCGGGCTAGAAATGACCAGAGTTTTCTCGCTGAACTTGTTCAGGGTCTTGAAAGGAAGAGGCCATGACTCAGATTATGAAAGTACATTTCACTGGAGTGGATCATGTAATCGCGTAGTGACTGTGAATACAGCAATGGAAACGTCCAGCAGATATGCAGGCAACACTGAAGGAGGCACGTGAAGACGAATGTGTACAATTTGACAGGCACTGCTTCACAAAGTGTGACGTATTTAATTAAAGCAGTGACATTAGTTATCTTTACTCGTTCTTCACCTTGGAAATCTTATATCCCCCCGATATAAATGTCTCCATTACATATGGAAAAGATGAGAGGAAGTCGATGGTGGATCGGCTCTGTGGTGTAATGGATAACACGTCTGTAATTGAATCAGTCTATTGTAGTTTTGAGTTCTACTTAGCTCAATTGCAGCATGCTGCTATGTTGAAGTCAGTCATAACTGGTTTTATAAATACATTAAGGGCAAAGAGGAGTCTGCGAAGAGTACTGGGACACCATAAAAATCAATAAGCCCGTCTCTGTTTGGTGCTGCTCGAGATGGGGGAGATATGAAACCTGTGCTTTGTATGGACGCTTACTGTGGGGAAGGACATAGTATATAGAACATAGAAGAATACAGCGCTGAACAGGTCCTTCGGCCCTCAATGTTGCGCTGACCTTTGAACTAATCTCAGCTTATTCCCTTGCAATATACTATCATCACCCATGTGCTTCTCCAAGGATTGTTTAAATCTCCATAATCTGGCTGAGTTAACTTCACTGGCAGGCAGAGAATCCCGCGCCCTTACCACTGTCTCAGTAAAGAACCTGCCTCTGACATCTGTCTCAAATCTAACTCATCACAATTTGTAGTTAAGGACTTTCGTACAAGCTGACGTCATCATCCTAGGAAAATGACTTTCATGTCTACCCATCTAATCCTCTGATCATCTTGTATGTCTCTATCAAATCCCGTCTGAGCCCTTTTCTTTCCGATGAGAACAGACCCAAGTTTCTCAGCCTTTACTCATTAGGCCTTCCCTCCAGACCAGGCATCATGCAGGCTCACTGGTGAGCACTGATGCCTCATAGTGCCAGGGACCCGGTTACAATTCCAGACTCGGGCAACTGTCTGCGTGGCGTTTGCACCTTCTCCCTGTGTCTGCGTGGGTTTGCTCCGGTTTCCTCCCACAGTCCCAAAATATGCAGTTCAGATGAATTGGCAATGCTCAATTGCCCGTATTGCCAGGTGTATTAGCTGGGGAAAATATAGGAAAATATAGGTCTGCGTGGGTTTATGTTGGGAGGATCGATGTGGACTTGTTGGGCCGAAAGGTCTGTTTCCACACTGTCGGCAATCTAATCTAAATCTCCTCTGCACTTTTTTCCAATGCTTTCACATTCTTCCCGACATACATCCGCACGAGCGTTTTGTATAGTTGCAGCATGATATTGCGGCTCCGGAACTCAATCTCTCTACAAATGAAATCTAACACACCATATGCCTTCTGAACAGCAGTCTCAACCTGGGTGGCAACTTTCAAGGATCTATGCACATGGACTGCAAGATCCCTCTTCACATCCACACTACCAACAATCTTTCCATTGACCCAATACTCTGCCTTCCTGTTATTCTTCCCAAAGTGCATCACCTCAGATTTAGCTGCATTGAAGTCCATTTGCCCGCTCTCAACCCAATTTTGCAGTCTATCCAAGTCGCCCTGCAACCTGTAACATATTTCCAAACTGTCTACTACTCCACCGACTTCAGTGTCATCTGCAAATTGACTCATACATACACCTATGATGCGTCTAAGTTATTTATAAAAATAACAAACAGCAGTGGTACCAGAACAGATTCTTGTGACACACCACGAGTAACTGGACTCCAGGTTGTATATTTTCCATCAATCACCACTCGCTGCCTTCTTTCATGAAGCCAGTTTCTAATCCAAATGGCTAAATCACCCTCAATCCCATGCCTCTGCATTTTCTCAAACAGCCTATCAAATGGAACCTTAACAGAGGATTTACTGAAATCCATGTATACCACGTCAACTGCTCTACCCTCAACTACATGCTTTGTCACATTATCAAAAAAAAACTCAATGAGGTTTGTGAGACAATACCTGCCCTTGACGAAACCATGTTGACTATCTGAAATCAAATTATTGCTTTCCAGATGATTATACATCTTGCCTTTTATAATCTTTTCCAAAACCTTTCATACATCAGAAATATGGCTCAATGATATATAATTACCTGGGTCATCTCTGCTGTCCTTCTGGAACAAGGGCACAACGTTTGCGATCCTCTAGTCCTCTGATACTAAACCTGTAGACAATGACGACTCAAATATAAAAGCCAAATGCTCTGCTATCTTCTCCCTAGGTTCCTAGAAAATCCTCGGACAATTCCCAACCAGCACAGGGGACTGGTCTACTTTCACTCCTTCTGAAATTGATAACACCTCTTCATAACTAACATCGATCTTTTCTATTCCATTATCGCTTATCTCATTCTTCTCCCCGACATTATTCTCCTTTACCTGAGTGGAAAACGATGAGAAATGTTTGTTTAGTAATTCTCCCATCTCCACAGGGTCCCCACTCAACATCCCACTTCTGTCTTTGACTGGCCCTATTCCTACCCTCGTCATCATTTTAATCCTCACATACCTACAGAAGGCTTTAGGTTTCTCCTTTATTCTATTTGCTGATGACTGCTCGTGTCTTTTCTTTGCTCTTCTGAACATTCTCTTTAACTCCTTCCCAGCTAATCGCTAATTCTCCATCGCATCATCTGAACCACCTTGTCTCTCAACACATAAGCCTTAATCTTCTTTTTAACAAGAGATGCAATTTCTGTAATAAACCATGGTTCCCTTACCTTTTCAATTCTTCCCTGCCTGACCGAGACATACCTATCGAGGTAACGCAATATCTGTTCCTTAAACCAGCTCCACATTTCCATTGTCTGCATCCCTCGCATTTTGCTTCCCCATTCTATGCATCTTAACTTTGCCTAATCACATTACAATTGCAATTGCCCCATCGATAACGTTTCACCTGTGGCATGAAAGATGTAGTCTGTGGGGAAATAGATGTTGTTATCTTTAATCCAAAAACCGTGTTCCAGAGGAGAAAGTGCCGGATGTATTGGACCAGATAAAAGTTAATAAATCACCGTGACGTGATCAGGTTACACCACAGAACTCTGTGAAAAGTGAGGCAAGTGATTTCTGGGTCACTTGCTGAAAATTGTGTCATCGATAATCACAGGTGAGGTGCCATAAGACTAGGCTGGCTAACATGATACCACTAATTAAGAAGGGAGGTAAGGAAAGGCGAGGCAACTATAGACCTGTGAGTCTGACGTCGGCGGTTGGTAAGTTGTGGAGGGAATCCTGAGAGAAATGATTTAGTGTATTTTGAAAGGCAAGGATGATTATGGATAGTCAGCAATGGCGTGCTGCGTGGGAAATTATGTCTCGTTAAATTGAATTAATTATTTTTTGAAGAATTAACAAAGATAATTGATGAGGGCAGAGTGGTTAACGGGATCTATGTGTCCTTCAGTAAGGGAGGTCGACAATATTCGACATGGGAGACTAGTTAGCAAGTTGAGGAGATCCAACCATTTGGATTCAGAACCGGCTCAAAGCGAGAAGACAGAGGGTGGTGGTGAAGGGTTGCTTTTCAGACTGGAGCCCTGTGACCAGTGGAGTGCCACAATGATCAGTGCTGTGTCCTCAACCTTTTGTCATTGATATAAATGATTTGGACGCGAACATAAGAGGTACAGTTAGTAAGTTTGCAGATGACACCAAAATTGGAGGTGCAGTGGACAGCGAAGAGGGTTACCTCAGATTATAGCAGGATCTGACCAGATGTACCAATGGGCTGAGAAGTGGCAGATGGAGTTTAATTCAGATAAATGCGTGGTCCTGTATTTTGGGAAAGCAAATTTTCGCAGGACTTATATACTTAATGGTAAGGTCCAAGGGAGTGTTGCTGATCAAAGAGACCTTGGAGTGCCGCGTCATAGCTCCTTTAAAGTGGTGTGACAGGGAGATAGGATAGTGAAAAAGGCGTTTGGTATGCTTTCCTTTATTGAGTATATTGAGTACAGGAGTCTGGAGGTTGTGTTACGGCTGTACAAGACATTGGTTAGGCCACTGTTGGAACATTGCGTGTAATTCTGGTGTCCTTGCTATCGGAAAGATGTTGTGAAACTTGAAAGGGATCAGAAAAGATTTACAAGGATGTTGCCACGGTTGGAGGAGTTGAGCAATAGGGAGAGGTTGAAAAGGCTGGGGCTGTTTGTCCTGGAGCGTCGGAGGCTGAGGGGTGTCCTTCTAGAGGTGTGAAAAATTATGAGTGGCATGGATAGGATAAATGGACAAAGCCTTTTCCCTGAGATTGGGGAGTCCAGAACTAGACGGCAAAGGTTTAGAGTGAGAGGGCACAGATATAAAAGAGACCCTAAGGAGCAACCTTTTCACGCAGAGGGCGGTGCGTCTATGGAATGAGCTGCCAGAGGATGTGGTCGAGGCTGGTACAATTGCAACATTTACGAGGCATTTGGATGGGTATATGAATAGGAAGGACTTGGAGGGATATGGGCTGAGTGCTGGCAGGTGGGACTAGATTGGGTTGGGATATCCGGTCGCCAGGGACAGGTTGGACCGAAGGGTCTGTTTCCATGTTGTACATCTCTATAACTCGATTACTCTATGTTGTGACCAGACCCGACTATGCAAACGCTCTTCTCCTCGTCGTCAAACATTCTGAACTTTCGGATAGTTATTGTCTTATTGTCGTCAGCAAAACTGCAGTTGTCTGTTCCCGAGGTCACATATTTTCCAATTCACATGGATAACACAAATCCAATTAGCCTCAGCGATTACTGCAATGGTAATCAGATCTGGCTGTATGTGAATGTGTGTATATACATATATATATATACACACACACACGTGTGTGTGTGTGTGTGTGCGTATATGTTTTCAAACATAGAAAGACATACAGAATGCAGCGATTTCATTTCTATATTAAACAAGAATGTAAATTTTTCAGAGGATAGTATATCAGCTGCAGATAAACAATAACTAACGAAAACATATCATTGGAATGCTGACAACTTTAATCCTCTCCTGCAACTTCCACCGCAAACTCTCAGAGGCAGTGACAAAAAAAAACCTATGATGTCGTTGTTGCACATGAAGCATGGGAAGGCAGTTCAGTTGTCCCTGCCCATAGGAATCACTGAGATTGTTCTGTTAACTTTTCAGGATATTCTGCGGTAATTTGTTGTGTCAGGTTTGTTTTGCTTGACACTGCGCCGACAACGTGGAAAACCCTCCTGCTGAACAAACCAAACACCCAGGAAACTGGCCTTGCCTCAGAATTTATCGTAGCATGAGTGACAAAGTACTACTAAATTCCAGTATATTTTAAAAACTCAATTTATTCTTTACCTCTAAAAGTGAACATGAAGCAAAACGATTTACAACTTTAAGCCCAGTTTCTCTTAACTAATTGTTATCGGCCTTCAACTGTACAACAACATACTTTCCCAATAACCATGAATTAAAACTACATCAACTTAATTTCAAAACCACACAACGGCTTTCAGTGACAGTTTCCATCTCCCTCTGGCTGTAGGTCTCCCTGGGTCATCTTCGATATTTTCGTACAAGGATGTTTCGTATGAAAAAGGAACTTCGACCGGGAATAATTTGGGGGCAGTTTACTCTATTGATGACATTTAGTCTCACTCTGTCTAACTGTCAAAATGTCCGAATCTTTAATGTCCAAGCATTGGATCGTTTCAGTAGTATGATAATTACAAAACAATAAATTCAAAATAATCAGTTTTTAATTTGCTGGGGCATATTTTAAACAGATTTTTTTAATCAATTTAAATCGTTGGAAAAATAACAACCATAATTTGGGTTTTTGTTTCACAATGAAATGTGTTTTTTTTTCAAATGTCCAGTACACTCTGATACTGCTAGTCATTCACTTGATTGGTACCTGCAAGCTCGCATTGCAAAACAGTCTTCACTCTCTTTTTAAGGTACATTTGACACCCACAACTTTATAACATCTCCCCACTTACGAAAAAGATATGAACCATTACAGTGAAAAGATGCTTTATTTTCAGGTTTTAACCACCATTACAAGGAAATGCGTAGGGCCTTAATGTAATTTCATATTAATTCCTTCGCGCGTGCGCGAACGTGCATACACACACACACACGCACATATGTATATATATATATAACATTGTTATCCGTTCAATCTTATCTGTAGTTTTTCTGTTAAATCAGCAATAACGCATCTATAACCAAATTCTTAATGTCGACATGAAGAGTCTGCAGCAAAAGACTACAACGGAGAAAACTCATATTCTTTTATTCGTTTTGATCTGACATATCGTTTGTCACATAAACATTAAACTGTTGGAAGGCCAGTACGAAACTCAATAATTCTTTTTTTCGATGGTAGAGTATCTTCTCTGGTGGGGTGTGGAGTTTAGTGTGCAGTAAACAACTGGCGTTCAATTCCATCATGATCTTCGAACAGATGTACAACTCCAACGCGTATGTCGTTGGTGTCCAAATTGCATGACCGATACGATATAACAAGAATCTCTCCTCTGCTTTCGTGAATGTTGATTTCTTTCAGTTTATAACTAGTTTTGCCACCTTTTCCAAGCCATCTTGTAAGTTTCTATTAGATTTCCCCTCAATCGTCTGAACTCGAACGAATACAATCCCAGTATCCTCAACGATTCATCGTTTGTTAGACATACCATTCCAGCAATCATCTGTGTGAATCTACGCTGGAGAAGCTCTCCTGCCAGTATGTCATTCCTGAGGTTGGGTCCACAACAGGACTCTGTATTCTAAATGGGGCTTAACCAAAGCTTTATAACGTCTTCGCAGCAACTCACTGCTTTTACATTCCAACCCTCTCGAGAGACATGACAAGAATGCATTTGTTTTCTTAACCACGTATTCAACCTGCAAGTCACTCCGCAATGAATCGTGTACAAGCACTCCCAGATCCCATTGTGCCTTGGCTTTATGAATTTCTCACCGTTCATAAAGTAGTCTTTGCCTGTGTTCTTTTTTCCAAAGTGCAAGACCTCGCATTCTAACCCATTAAATTTCATCAGTTATATCTTGTACCATACTCCTGAAGTGTCCAAGCCTTTCTGTAGCCTCCACAACCCCTCAGAACTACCTGCCTGTTCATCTACCTTTGTATCATCGACGAACTTCGCCAGTGTGCCACCAGCCTTTTAATCCAGATCATTTATGTATAAAGTGAAGCTGGGACCCCAACACTGAATCCAGCATCTTTATGTGACAGTTTTTCCTGACTCAACTTTTCTTCTTAATTTTATAGGGATCACTAAAGCTGGCTATTGAGTGAATGTTACAACTGGTTATACGTCGTCCCCACGGGAAAACGTCCGAATTTCAGAGGTTTTATCTGCCCCCGTACCTTTCTACACTGTGCCACTTCAGTTGCTGTTTAACTAACTCACCTACCCGATTTTATCCTTGCATCACCTCCGATACATAATCCAAGGGCGCGATCTCCTACTTTGGCCCTATGAATTTCTCTGTAATTATTCTCAAAGGGCCTCTCACTCCATGTCCGAATATTACGTCAAAGGGCATAAACTTAGGAGATTTGTTTTGGGGTATGCCCCCCAATGGCAAACAATGCAAATATGATACTTTTATCTCAACCATTCGGGTAGCCCTGGCAGTACCCTCTTAACACGGTATTCAGCGTCTGATGCCTCCTTTCTAAAGCTCCCTGGGATTCAGGATGGAACGCACTTGTTTTAAAGTGCTGTATTCCTAAGCCATCCACCACTTCATCAGTTAGCCGAGTAGTAAAATGTGTCCTTAGTTTGATTGAATATTCCTGGGTGGCCCATACCATGTGAAGAAAGCTATTGATTCCACGACCTTTATTTTTTTTCTTCTTCCTCCGTAATGGAATTGCCTCCGCAAATCTGTTTGCCATTTCCATTATGGTTGACAAGCACTGCTTCTCGCTTCTAATTTGGGGAGGGGATGTGCAGAGTTAGTTATCATCTGCATGGAAGCTTCTTCCAATGTGTTAATTGGCAATAAAGTTGCTGTTTTTATTACTGCTGTGGCTTACGTAGCATTTGGAACATATGACATGTATGGTAAACGTTATTTACATCCTAATTGCATTCGAAGCCAATACGAATGCTTCCGTACCTCAGCCTGAATCGTATTTCCACACAGTTGACTTCATACTGGTAGTTCATGTATTACCCATAATACTTCCTTTATTGCTATTTGCAACACAAGCTTGTGTATTTCGGCCCAGTTCTCCTCTGCACTCTTCTGCATGGTGTCCATGTTAAAATAATGAGCATCAGGAATAAACTCTGACTCATTTTCTGAGTTTCCGTCAACATATATATCTGTTATTGTCTCGTCTTTCAGTTGTAAGTCCATTAGCCTTCCATTTAATCACTTCTGCCTGACCATCTGCCAGTTCCAGTTTTCCTGAACCATTACATCAAGCAGTGTGCCCGCTAATCGAACCTTAATTTCTTCGTCTTTCTCTTCACATTCTATTTCGTGCAGTGACCTATGAGAGTGGGATCGTTTTACTACACATTCTGAAAACATGCCAGGTTACTTACCTTTTAACTCTTCAATTCCCTGGTCTCCCTTGGTGGTCTCCACAACACTGGTGGCACTCCCACCTTGGATACTGATCAATAGATCCCAAGAAAAAATGGTATTCCTGGAACTCACATTCGATCACTACTCCAACTTGTCTTGAGTTTGCTTTCCAAACTGATCTTACAATATACTCTAAATTCCTGCCCAACTATCCCACAAATTACCGTTCTCTCGGGTAACATGTCAGAACGTGTGCAAAAACATTCACCTCTAGATCCTGTCTCTCTGAAAATGGTAACATATGTCCCTCCTCTCTGTGTTCTTTCTGAGTAAATTTTACCCACAGCGATGATTATTTTCCAGATCAGGGACTCACTCCATACCCAGCCCGTATATAAGCTGTGCACTATCCAGTAGCGCCTCAATTGTACTTGGGGTTTCTTTTACTATATTCACGAATGCCAATGGCTTAGCCTCTTCCATCACATCTTTTCCCACAGTGGCTGAAGTTAATGACCAGTACAGTGACTTCATGTGTCCTCCTTTACCACTGTGGAAACACCTGCCAGATATCACTTCCTGTTCCTCCTATTGGGATTCTTTGTTAACCTGTTGTAGACTAGTGCCAACGTGCTCTTAACTTTGTTTTGTAGAGTGAGATCTGTACTTCTCCAAATTTCTGTCCTCACAGGATGGACTTCTTGTCAAAAGCTGAACGTTGCCTTGTGCACCAGTGCATATTCACCTGCCATCTCTGCTGCTCTTCTCGCTTATTGGTTATTGTTCATCCAAACAAATTATTGTCAGCTCTGGAAGTGACTTCTTCAAAACACCTCCAGAAGATTAATCTCTCTGATAGCCACGTCGACCTTGGCTATTTTAACTACGGCACCCATCTATCAAAATTACGATTTTTAATTCTATCGAACTCAACATAGGTCTGATCTTGTTCCTTCCTTACTTTTCTAAAGGGCTGTCGATACGTCTCTGGTACTAACTCATAAGGAATCAAAACCAGACTGCTTGACATCTTCATAATCACTTGACACCTCAACTGACAGCACTGTAAATTTATAGGTTACAGAGGGGCACAGATACGCTGTAGAGCTGGGCTAAGACGTGGCAAATGGAATTTAATGCGGAAAAGTGTGAAAAGTAGAAGGAGCAACAGGAATAAAGAGTATTCGGATAATGCTAAGATTCTTCGTAGTGCAGATGAACAGAGAGAGATGGGTCTCAGTCTACCTGAAAGTTGCCATTCACGTTGTTAGTTTTGATAAGAAGGCATGCGGTGTGTCAGATTTTGTTACTAACGAAAGACCATTTAAATGCCCTTAAATTTGAGGAATCTAAAACTGCTGCAGTGAGTGCGTTCGACGCTCCTACTGCCCTCTGAGAAATGAAACTATCTCTCACATGTGTCCTACATCTACCACCCCTCAATTTAAACCTATTTCCTCTCTGTTAGTCATCAGCATCAGAGAAAAAAAAGCTCTCACTGTCTACACTACGTGATCCTCAGATTATCTTGCATGTCTCTATTAAGTCACCTACAACGTTCTTCTCTCGAACGAAACTGCCTCAAATCCCTCAGCCTTTCCTCATGAGACCTTCGCGCTGCACCAGGCAAAATCCTTGCAAATCTCCTCTGAACCCTGTCCTTCCTATAATGCAATAATCAGTAGGGTAGGTAATACTCCACTTGTTTCGTTCGACTTGGGGATGAAAATAAAATGCGTACGATAGATGGGCTTCAGACATGGACGACTTGAGCAGGGCAACATCGAGTTTCGAAGGGTCTATACTGTGCTGTAATGTTCTATGTTCTGAGTTCTAATAAGAAACCCAGAGATTAAGAGAATATTTCTTTGATGGAATAACAGAATAAGAGCATGAGTACAAAGGAGAATGAGCCCAAAAGACAATGAGATAATAACATATGAAGGAGTAAGACATTAGGGAATGAGAACTTAATAAAACTATAAAAATGAATATAAGAACAAAAGTGAGTAAGAACAGGACAGATTAACATAGTAAGATAATGACAACATGAAGTATTATGCGAATCAGAACATAAGTGAACATGAAAATAAGAGCATTACAGAACAGGAAACTAAGATAATAAGAGCGTCAGAGACAACATGATAAGAGCATATGACACACAGAAGGTGTAGAATAAGTACGCAAGACATTGTATGAATATAAAACTCAGAACAGAAGAGAATATAAACACAAAACAAAGGAGAAAACAACATTAGTGAATACGAACATAAGAGAGGAGGAATATATGAATTTAACAGAACAAGAACACAAGGGCGTAAGAACATGGGAGAACAAGAACAGAAGTGCATATAAAAAGAGTGACAGAGTTCGAGATCAAAAGAATAAGAACATAAGTGAGTAATAAATATGTGAAGAGGGATATAACGGAAGAAGAGGATATGAGAATGTAAGAGCTGGAGAACATAAGAAAATAAGACCAGAACGAAACGTAAATAAAAGTTACGAACAGCATAAGGGAATATGTACAGATGCAAATACGAAAACAAAACACAAGTGAGTAAGCAAATAAGAGCGTGAGACGGAAAGAAAAACAGTGAACAAAAACATAAGGGAACAAAAACATTAGACTATAAGTCAATATATGAATAAGAACACAAGAGAATGGGAAGGTAAGACAATGATAATGTTAGAAAATTTGAGCAGTTATATATGCGAATAAGAACAAAAGGGAAGAAGGTGATAAATTAAGAAGAACCTATGCGAATAATAAGATAAAAGAATGACAATATACGAGTATAAGAGAATAAGAAAATAAGAACATTTATGAATATACAAATATGAATATAGAATAAAAAAAATGAGAGTTAAATCGAAAAAAACAACATAAGTGAGTACAAAAATAGGAACATCACAGTGGAATAATTAAACAGGAGAACAGAAACAGAAGAGCATTAGAGAATAAGCACATGAATCAGAGAATTAGATAAATGGAAAATACGAAAATAAGTGAATTGGAACATAAATATAGAGGACATACAAAGTACAGTAGAGTTGAAAATGTAAGTGTATAAGAACGTACGATGATACGAGAATAAGACCATCAGAAAACAAAAACAAAGTGCTTTTATGAACAAAAAAAGGAGTTCTAAGATAAAATAATAAGAACGGAAAAGAAATCAAGCGATGTGAATAAGAACATAAGAGAGCAGCAACATAGGAAAATAAAAGAAAAAGAGCATAAGAAAAACTCACAAGATCATAAGAGAATAAAAATATCAAAATTAGAGAACAGCAGAATAAGAATTTAAGTGAATAAGTAAATATGATTATTTATGATTAGGAAAAGAAGAACATAAGAGACTAAAATTGGGAGATTAAAATAGAATTCAATGTTATTGAATAAGAACATGAGTGAGCAGAACGTAGGAATGTCAAGCAATAAGAACGTAAGAGAGAATAACACGGATAATCGTATGAAGGTAAGAATTTGAAACAGACAAATTAAGAATATGTTTAATGGCATATGAACATAAAACAATGAAAGCAAAAGATTCGTGTCGAATAAGAATAGTAGAAAAAGAGAATAAGAGAATTTTAACGTAGGAGAAAACGAATTGACGAGAATATGTGAGAATACAACATAAGGCAATAATAAGTAACAGCATAAAATGTAAGTGAATAAGGAATTTAGAGATGAAGACAATAACACTACAAGTAAATAACAGAAGAAGAGAATGAGGACATAAGAGAATGACACCACATGAGAATAAAATAATAAGACAATAAATTAGGAAGAAAATAAGGGAATGGAAAAAACGACTACAGAAGAGAATAAGTACATTAACATTGGAGAATAAGAAAACAACAAAATAAAAACGTTAGTTAATAAAGAAGGAGAATAAGTACAGAAGCAAATCAGAACATAAGTAAATATGCAAATAAAACATAAGGGAATAGGAAGGTACAATAATAATATCATAGGTGAAATATAACACAAAGAGAATAAGACTATAAGAACATGTGTAAATATTCAGGTAAGAACGTAAGAGAATGAAAATTCAAAAACAAAAAACAACATATCTAAAGACCAACATAACATATCAGGAATATATGAACATTTTAGAAAAAAGAACACAAGAGGATAAGCGCACAGGGGAACAAGAACATCAGAACACAAGCGATTACGAACATGAATACTCAAATTCAAGACCAAAACAATAAGAATAACACTGACTGATAAAATAATACAATAAGGATATAAGGGTAGAACAGAAAACAGAATATCAGAGAGGAAGAACACAGAAATAGCGATTTAGAAAATAAGTGTCTTGGTGAATAAGAACAATAAAAGAACACGAAGATAAGACAGGATAAACATTAGTGATTAACAAGGTCAGAGCATAAGATCATACGGGAATAAGAAAATAAGAACAAAATAGCATTTGCGAACACTAAAATGAGAACACGAGAGAAAAACAGCACAAGACAAGAATAGAAAAAATACAGACGTTAGAGCGGACATAAGGCAATAGGAACATATGAATAGAATAGAGTAAAACACAAGAGAATAAAAACACGCAAAGACAAGAACAGACGATCATAAGAGAACAAGAGCATCTCTAAAATATTTCAAGAGCAAAGGAATAAGAACATAAGTGATTGGTAAAATTCGCCCATAAAATCATGGGGAAGAATGAAGGGGAAAATAAGAGACAAACAACATAAAAACATAAGAGAATACGAATAGGACTGAATAAGAATATAATATAATGTGAACATAAGTTAAACAGAAAATAAGAAAATAGTTGAATAAGAACACAGGTGAGTGTGACCGCAAGAACAAAAGTGAATTAGAATACATGAAGGCAACACAACATAAGTGAATATCCGAATACAGACATAAGAGAATGTGAAGGTTAGATAAAAAGAACTTAGGTGAATTCGAACATACATCAATATACGAATTAGAACATAGAGAGTAGCATGGTGAGTAAATAAGAACCAAAGTGAATGACGACTTAAAAACATACGAGAATAAGAGAATAATAACATAATAAAATTTATGATCATGGACGCTAAAGATATAAACATTTTAGAACTGAAGTGAAAAATAATATAAGTGAATAAGAACATAACCGAGTAGAAACATAGAAACATAAGAGACGAGTAGGCAGCACGGTGGCACAGTGGTTCGCACTGCTGCCTAGCAGCGCGAGAGACCCGGGTTCAATTCCTGCCTCAGGTGACTGACTGCGTGGAGTTTGCACGTTCTCCCCATGTTTGCGTGGGATTCCTCCGGGTGCTCCGGTTTCCTCCCACAGTCCAAAGATGTGCAGGTCAGGTGAATTGGCTACGCTAAATTGCACGTAGTGTAGTGTAGGGGTATGGGTGGGTTGCGCTTTGGCGGGTCGGTGTGGACTTGTTGGGCCGAAGGGCCTGTTTCCACACTGTGATCTAATCTAATCAAATAAGAACATTGGAGAAGAAGACCGTGAATAACAGAATCAGAACATAGAAACATGAATGAATAAGATCATGACAGTTAGGACGTAAGCAAATAATACAATAAGAGCATAAGATTAAAAGCATGAGAACATGAGAGAATAAAAACAAAACAGCGGAAAGGTATAGCAGTAAGAGAACGAGACAATAAGGACATGAGAACTGAATATCATAACAATATAAGACAATAACAACCCAGCAGAATGAAACATGAAAAAGAGAATAATAGAACAAGATCCATGAGAATGCAGCATAAACCATGATGCGTGTTTTTGGCGATAAAGGGCAGAGGCAACAACAAAGGCTGAATCGAAACCGGAAACAATCACCAACCAGGAGTTTTCTCTCGCAGTTGGGGAGTTCTTTAGTGGTCCAGGGCATTCGGCCTTGAATCTTCGGTTGTCCATCCTCCAAGACTAAATGTGAGCGAGGCAAAAATGCAAAGTGGCCGAGCAGTGGCTGCCAGCCAAGTTTGGTACTCATGGGGATGGCGTCAAGAGTAAACTTGGGTTCATGTCACACTACAGATGACCTCACTACACTGAGATTTCTCTCACAATCATGCACATAAATGCACGCGCAAGCGCACACGTGCACGTAAACACATGGGGCGTGCGCACAAACACACATACACACACACAGCCACAGACCTGGACACTCACACAAACTCTCTCTCACACAAAAGCTCTCCCTCATGCGTGCACACATATATCCCCACACTCAAACCCACGCACGCACCCTTTCAATAATGTATACCCTATTGCACGCACATACACACACGCTCTCATGGACACTCACGTGACCACATAAACACTCACATGCACACAGTCACTTGGTCTCCCCTGCACTCACACATATATAAAGTTTTTTGTATGAATTTGTACTTGCTGCACAACATTTTATTTTGCGCGAAAACTGCATTATTCATTTAAGATAATGAAAATCCAATTTTATAAATGCAATCAGTCTGAACGAACATTGGGACACCGACTTTAACCTCACACCTTCAATGCATTATCTGATCTGAAATAGCTTCTATTTTTAAAATTATGTTGATCATATAACTTTAAAAAAATCTGGGATTTACATATGAATGAACTGAAAATAACATGATCATTCCAAATGATACAAAACTAAAGCTAATTTTGTTTAATATTTAATTCCATGTCACTGCAATCTTGTTGCGTTAAATTCTGTGTCTTGTGATTCTGGTCCACAACCACTTAATGACGAAGCAGCGCTTCGAAAGATAATGCTTCCAGGGAAATCTGTTCACCTACAAACTGGTGTTGTGTAATTTTAACTTGACCCATTGTGGAAATAATAGAATAAGCACATACAGAAGCAAGCGAATACGAGAATAAGAATTTTCGAGATTATGAATAAGAGAATATTAAAGGGTAAGAAAAGAGTAAGAACAAAATGCACAATGACCAAATAAGGGATTGAGAACATCAGATAATAAGTGCATCTGGTAATAATTTAATAAGAATATAAGAGCTTAAGAAAGTGAGAATATAAATGCAAAAGAGATTAAGAAAAATACGAGAATAAAAATAGAAAAGAATTATCTCTTAAGATAATGAGCACTCCAGAGAAAAAGCACATAATTGAATGAGAAAATAAGGACATAAAGGAAGTAGAACGTAAGTGAATATGCGAATAATAACATAAGGGTACATGAATTTAAAATAAGAAATACATTCGAGGTTAAAATGCAGGAGGAGAATAGCATAGGAGAGTAATAGGATTAAACCTTCAGATAAATGAGACGTCAGAGCATTTATGAATAACAAAATAAATGCAGAAATTAAAATCATAAGAATTAAAGAGAAATCAACATAAGTGAAGAACTACGTATGTGAGGAGGAACAGAATAACATAAGAGAGCATGCTCATAAAATGTGATGGGTATGTGATGGCTTAATTGTACAGTCAGTGTCTGTAAATCCAGCGAACCATGACAAAATGTGGAATTTGATTTCAACAAATATTTGGAATTAAAATTCTAATGACTGCTCTATATACATTGCCTCTGCTCGAAATAAAAGCTCAAACTGTCTCACTAATGCCCTTTAGTGAAGGAACCTGTCAATACTTAACTGGTCTGGCCTACATGTGACTCCAGCTCAGTAACAAAGTGGCTGACATTCAGCTACTTGCTGGGCTATTAGGGATGGGCAATAAATGCTGCCTCACCAGCGATGCCCACATCCTCATAAAGAATACAGAGAAAAATAATAAGACAAAATCAACATTATATCATAAGAGAAAAAGCTTTAAATATGAGTTCGAGAGAACAAGATAATAAGAACATAAGTTAAGAAGACCATAAGACGATTTATGATCATGAAAAGAAGAATATAAGGAAACAGAGTTTGGGAAAAGATTTGTAGCTCGGGTGCTCGTTGTTGTGGTTCTGTTCGCCGAGCTGGGGATTTGTGTTGCAGACGTTTCGTCCCCTGTCTAGGTGACATCCTTAGTGCTTGGGAGCCTCCTGTGAAGCGCTTCTCTGTTGTCATCGCTATACATGCCGGACGAAACATCACAGAAGCGCTTCACAGGAGGCTCCCAAGCACTGAGGATGTCACCTAGACAGGGGACGAAACATCTGCAACACAAATTCCCAGCTCGGCGAACAGAACCACAAAAATAAGGAAACAGAATCAAAACACTGCAGATACATGAACAAAGGTGACAAAGAATATATGTGAAGCGGATTATAGAAACAGAAGGTAGTAAGAACATAAGATAATAAGAGCTTGAAAAACACAATTTATCTTTTAGACTTAAAACCTAAGAACGTAAGAGGATCAGAACAGAAGAGAATGCGAGTACATGAACAGTGGAAGAAATGAATAAAACACAGAGAATATAAGAGAACAAGAATAGACGAAAATAGGAACATTGGAGAATAAGAGAATTAGACCATGAGAAATGAAGATCATAAAAACATAATGGAACAAGACACAACTAAGAATCTAAGATAAGAAAATAAAATCATAATAGTCAACGAATGTGCGAGATAAAGAGAACAATGCTCGAAGACAGGAACAGAATAAGACAATGAGAATATTAGGGAATGTGTACATAAGTGAATAGGATAATAAAAATATAACTGAGTAAGAACGTAAGGGATTGAGAACATGATAACAAAAGAATTAAGATTGTATATAACAGTCAAAGAATATTAACAGAATAGATTAAGAATGTAACATCATGGAAACATAAGAGCGTAGGCACAGAAGTGATTCAGAACATCAGAGAATACGACGGTAAGACAACAAAAACATAAAAGAATCGCATCCTTAGTGAATATGCGATTGAGGACATAAGTGAAAGCAAAGTTGATATAATAAGGACATAAGAGACTAACACAATAAGACCGTAAGAACAGATGAGAATAAGATAATCAAGACATAAGATGTTTGATGAATATTAACATCAGAACACAAGATTAGAAAAGAAAAGAATAAGTAAAAAACAACTTAAGTGAATATGACTGAAAGATCGTCGGAACAAATTAATATAATAGAATAGGAACAAAAGAGAATAAGAACGTAGAACAAAAACAAAGAGCTTCAGAGAGTAAAAATAAACATGAATAAAAGAATTCAAGAACAAAATAATTAGAACACAAGTGAGCAATAGCATAAAGGAACAAGGCCATTATTGGATGAAGAGAATTTGAGAATATAAGAAAGAAAGAACATGAGAACACACGAAAATAAAAACAGAACTAAATAAAAACAAACGATAACGACAAAGTGACAGAACAAGTACAAAGAAAATCCGATCATAAAACATCATTGAATAAGAACACAAGAGCGTGAGGACAGGAAACAAATACGAATGAGAACATCAGAACACAAGTGAATCAGAACATATATATGAATATGCGAATGAGAAAATAAGAAAATGCAAATATATGTTAATAGAAACTTAGGAGATTCAGAACGTTGTGAATGAGACTATAATAGAATTGGAAGGCAAGGTCATAAGAAGGTAAGAGATTTGGAGCACAAGTGATTAGGTGAACAAGAGGGTACGAGAATATGTTGGTAAGATAATACGAACCTGAGATAATAACATCATAAAAGCATACGAACATATGAGAACAAGGGAATAAGAAGATAGAAGCATTTATGGATATGAAAATAAGAACACAGCAGAGTGAAACATAAGATTCACAGAGAAAAACAGCACAAGTTAATAAGGACATAACGGGTAAGAACATAGGAAAGTAAGTGACTAAGAACACAAGAGAATAAGAATATATTGGATCAGGAAGATAAGAGCATTAAAGAATGAGAACACGAATAATAAAATTAAAGAACAAAAGAATAAAAACATAAGTAAATAAAAATGAAGAGAATAAGAGTGCAAGCCAAAGAGAACGAGAGAATAAGAACACGAGAAATATGTATCATAAGAACATCAGGCAATGATAATCTAAAAAATAAGACATCAGTAAGTGAATAACCGAATAAGAGTAAATGAGAATACAACATGATCCAATGGGAACATAATAGAATAAGACAAAAAGAAAATTCGGGAGTAAGAACATAAGATTACTCGAGAATAAGACCAGCCAATGGTAAGTACAGAAGAAAATACGATAATAAGAATGTAAGACATTAATATGATCATATCATGAGAGAAAAAGAGAATAAGATAATGAGAACCTCAGAGAATAAATACATTAGATAAGGTTACAATAAGAATATGAGTGAGAAATAACATTAAGGAATGAGACAATAGGAACAACAGAGAATAAGAACATGCGAATATAAGAAAATAAAAAGAGCACAGAATAAATGCATAAGATAGTCAGGTCATAAGTACATAACAGAATACGGAAACAAGAGCGAATGAGAAGCAGAACAAAGTGAATATGCGAATAAAAACACAAAGGAACAAGATGTTAAATAATAAGCACATTGGAGATTAAAAAAGCTAAACGCATAAGAACATAGGAGAGTAAGACAAGAAAATCATAAGAGGACAAAACAAAAAGCATTTACGAATAAGGAAAGAAACACCTTAAATAAGGTCATAAGAAATAAATAGTTTCCGATGCAAGTGAAAAATACCATAAAGAGAGCAGGGCCACAGGATTATAAGAGAGAAAGAACATACGAGAAAAACAACTTAAGAGCAACATAGAATAAAAGGTTTAAATATGAGAATTAGAGAATGGAAGAATAAGAACTTAAGTGAATAGGTAACTAAGAACATTCATGATTTGAAAGATGAACGTAAGAGAATAAAATCATAAAACGTAAGGGAAATCAATTGAGGTGAATAAGAACGTAACTGTGGCAGATCATATGAGCATAAGGTTGTAAGGACAGAATAGGACAAGGACATGGGAGCATGAAATTGAGAGACGAGATACAGACAACAAGTAAAACCAATATATTTTACAAAATGCCTTGCAAGAACTGTAATTCACATTAGATTAGATACCCTACATTGTGGAAACAGGCCCTTCGGCCCAACAAGTCCACACCGATCCTCTGAAGATTAACCTACCCAGACTCATTTCCCTCTGACTAACGCATCTAACCTATGCGCAATTTTAGCATTGCCAATTCACCTGACCTGCACATCTTCGGACTGTGGGAGGAAACGGAAGGACCGGAAGGAAACGCAGGCAGAAATGGGGAGAAGATGCAAACTCCACACAGACAGTCGCCCGGCGCGGGAATCGAACCTGGAACTCTGGTAATATGAGGCAGCAATGCTAACCACTGAGCTACTGTGTTGCCCCAAGCTACATTGGACAAGCAGGCAGAAATCTAGCCACCAGGAAACATGAACACCAACCCACCACAAAACTAAATTGTCCACTCTCACAAATATCGTTACACATGGATGAGGAAGGACACCACTTCGTCTGGGACAACACATACGTCCTAGTACAAGCCAAACATAGGCATGCATGGGAATTACTGGAAGCATGGCTTTCCAACCGGAACTGTCAACAATCACATAGACTTGCATCCCATTTACCACGCCTGGGGGAAAAAAAAAGAAATGATTTCACCATAGGAACTGACGTCACTGCAGGAAATTCCATTACCAATTCGAGGAAACTCAAACATCGAAAAAGAAAATGGGCTACGCCACCAGTAATTCTTTCGAAGATTCACTGAAGTCGTAACCTGGTATGATGATGAAACGTCTGATAACGAACCTTCCAGATCAGCGAGCAAACCTATACCCAACCCAACAGAATAATTATGTAAGTACATAACAGAATAAGAAAATAGGACCACAATAAAATAACAGCATAAGAGAGTAAGAATATAAGGTAATACGAAACGACCACTAACATGTAATAAAAGAATAAGAACATTCATGAAAGAACAGTAATGAATAAGCGAAAAAGAATGTCAAAGGATAAGAGCATAATAAAAAAAGGATAAGAAGAGAAATGCATTGTAGAATAAGAAGATAAGGGAAAATAATTGGAGGGAATAAGAACTGAAGAAGATAAGTAATTAGGAAAAGGAGAGTAAGAGAATAAGAATAATACAGAATAATAGCAAGAGAAGAACATAAGACTCTAAGAGAATAATAACATAACAGAAGTCAAACATAATAGAAGAGCCTCTCGGAAAGAGAGATAGCAGCAAAATCGATTTTCAGACAGCAATGGAGGGTGAAGTGATGTCATGTAAAATCAGTGTATTATGCTAAATCACGGGAAGCTATGGAATGAAGAAGGAGATGGCGAAATTAGACGACGAAAACAAGTTGTATTGCGAAATATCTGAGGAACACTGGAGGACTTCAAAAGAGATATTTTACAATGTTCATCGATAGTACATTCTGATCTAAAAGATAGATAACAGCGGTACGAAGAGCCAGCCTTGGCCAATCAAGGAAATAATGGAAGGGATCCAATGAAATGCCCAGGTTTACAAAGAAGCCAAAATTTCTGGGAAACAGGAAGATTGCGAATTTTTTTAAAAACATTAAGCAAGCAACAAAGAAAGGAAAGCTAGATTTCAAATGTAAACCAAACACAGAATATAAACAGATGCAGGAAAACTGTGATTTTTATAAATATTTGAACCAGAAAAAGGTTACTGAAGTGGATGTAATTGCCTTGCAGGATGAGAAAGGTGAAATGATACTGGTTCATGATGAAACGGCTGAGGCGCTGAATAACTACTTTATGTCCGTCTTCACAGTGGAAGATATGCCTAACTTGCCAAGGAATAACTCTGAGGACACGATAGACCGTGAGGACCTTAATTCAATTTTTCTCATTAAAGGTTTTATTCTTGAACAAGCTAGAGTTTCTAAATGTAGTTATGTCACCTGATCCTGATGGAATACATCCCAGGGTGCTCAAAGAAATGGTAAAAGTTACATTCGATGCGTTAATGATAATTAACCAGAATTCACTGGACTGCGGGCAGGACATGTCATACTGGAAGCCGGCGAATTTCACGCCAATATCTGCAAAAAGGGTGAAGGCGAAAAAGAAGTAACTACAGGCCAGTTAGCTTAATATCTGTAGTCGGGGAAATGCTGGAGGAAATCATGAATGAAGAAAGAGTGAGACATCTAGTGTAAAGGGTTCCATTCAGACAGACGCAGTATGGATTCAGGAAGAGGGTCTTGTGTTTGTTATATTTTCTGGAATTCATTGAGGATGAAGCAAGCACGATGGATGGAGGGGAACAGGTGGATGATATGTTCTTGGATTTCCAGAAGGCCGTCAATGATGTCGAGAGTGCGGTGCTGCATGTAAGGCTGCATCTGAGAAATAGGACAGTCGACGTTTGGGTCATAAGCCCTTCACAATTTCACATAAACATATGAAATACATAGGTAACGTAGAGGAAGTCAAGTTAGGACAGAGATGAGGAGGAACCGCTTTCCTCAGAGAGGTATGAACCTAAGGAATCGTCTGCTTCCATGAGGTGGCAGAGGCACCTTCACTAAAAATATTCATGGTTGGGTAATTATGGGTATGAGGAGCACAGACGATGGATAAATCAGCCATGATCTTAACGAATGTCGGAGCAGACTTGACGGACTAAAAGGCCCACTCTTGGTCTATTACTATGAATCTATGAAACTAATAAACTATGAATTAAACGAGAAGAGAATAAGAGAACAAGAACGTAAGAGTACAACAACGCAACCGTATAAGAAAATGAGATCATAAGAAACTAAGAAAATAAGAGAATGGAAATGAATAGGAGATTGCGAACATAAGAAAATAAGAGCAGAAAAGAATGACCATTTAATAGAATAAGAACATAAGATAACAACAGATTAGAATAAACGAATGAGTACGTCAAAGATAACCAACATTAGAGAATGTGAACGGAGATTAATCAGAGCATGAGAAAATAAAATTGTAAGATTATAAGAAAATAATAAAATACGAACATTCGACACGAGAATAGGAGCATAACAAAATTATACCATAACAGTTTAAGAACAGAAGATATTAAGGCCATCATGACATCAGTGATCGATAAGAGAATAAAAACATAAGAGTAAAAGAACAGAACAGAGTAAGAACACAGGAGAATCAGCACATAAGAACAATGGAGAACTACAACATGAGAGGTGAAGAACTTAAGAAAAAATAGAATAAGAACATAAAACAAAAAGACATAAGAGGTTACGACCTGAGACAAAAATGGACACAAGGTAATAAGAACATACGAGAATAAGAATATTATGAATAAGAACATAAGTGAATGTGAACTAAAGAAAAAAAAAAGAAAATGAGTGAATCGGGACATCAGAAAGAAAAGGCATAAGAGAATAATTCTAATGCGAACTAATGTAAACCCCTCTCCTATACTATCTCATCATAATGTTTATTCTCATCCAAGGACTGCTTAAATGCTCCAAATGTGGCTGAGTTAACTACATTGGCAGGCAGGGAATTCCACGCCTTTACCACTCTCTGAATAAGGAACCTGCCTCTGACATCTATCTTAAATCTGTCACCAATCAAATTGCAGCCGGGACCGCTCTTACAAGACGACGTCATCATCCCAGGAAAACGACTCTCATTGTCCACCTTATGTAATCCTCTGATCTTCTTGTACGTCTCCTCTTAGACACGTGGTCTCCAACGAGAACTGACCAATGTCCCTCAACTTTTCCTCATAAGACCTTCGCTCCAGACCAGGCAAAATACTGGTCTCCTCTTCACCATTTCCATTGCTTCCACATCCTTCCTGTAATGGGGCGACCAGAACTACACGAGATTTCCCATGTGAGGTCGCACTAGTGTTTTGCACATTTGCAGCATGATATCATGGCTCCGGAACTCAATTCCACTTCGAATACAAAACTAACAAACCATATGCCCTCTTAACAGCACTATCGATCTGGGTGGCAACTTTCAGGGATCGATGCACATGGATACCAAGCTCCCCCTGCACGTCCACACTACCAAGAGCCTTTCCACACACCAAGTCTTCGGCCTTCCTGTTATTCTTCCCAAAGTATATCATCTCACATTTATCTGCATTGAACTCCACTTGCTAACTCTCGCCCAATTCTGCTATTTATCCAAATTTCCCTGCAACCTACAAAATTCTTCCACACTGTCCATTACTCATTCGACTTTAGCATCATCTACAAACTTACTAAGCCATTCACATACGCTGGCGTCCAAGTCATTTGTAAAAATGACAAACGGTATTGTCCCAAAACACTTGGTTGTGACACACCACGAGTAACTGGACTTCAGCTTGAATATTTTCCATCAACCACCACTTCATTTCTTGTTACAGAAAGCGAATTTCGAATCTAAATTGCTAAATCACTCTCAATACTATACCTCTGCGTGTTCTTCAAAAGCTTAGGTTTTGAACATTTTCAAAGGCTTTACTGATGTCCATGTACACCACGCCAAGTTCCCTACCCTCATCCACATGCTTGGTCACTTCCTCAAAACATTCAGTGCTGTCTGCCCGTGACGAAATCATGTTGACTATCTCCAATCAAATTGTTACTTGCTCGATGATTATAAATCTTACCACTTACAATCCTTTTCAAACCTTTTCTTCCAACCGACGTAAAGCTCATTGGTCTATAATTACCTGGGTAATCTGGAATGCCCTTCTTACAAAAGAGCACAGCTTTTGCAAACCTCCAGTTCTCTGTTACTAAACCTTCAGACAATGTCGACTCAAAACTCAAGGCCAACGTTTCCACCATCTTCTCCCTCGTTTGCCGGATAATCCTTGTATAAAGTTTGTGAGAAGATTTGTAGCTCGGGTGCTCGTTGCTGTGGTTCTGTTCGCCGAGCTGGAAGTTTTTGTTGCAAACGTTTCGTCCCCTGTCTAGGTGACATCCTCAGTGCTTGGGAGCCTCCTGGGAAGCGCTTCTGTGGACAGCTGAAACTGACAACCGGAAGCGGCAGGGACAGGCCACTATAAATGCCGGAGGAAACACCACAGAAGCGCTTCACAGGAGGCTCCCAAGCACTGAGGATGTCACCTAGACAGGGGACGAAACGTTTGCAACAAAAACTTCCAGCTCGGCGAACAGAACCACAGCAATCCTTGTATAAATCCCATCTGGCCAGGGGACCTATGTATTTTCACAGCTTCTACAATCGATAACGCCTCATACTTAATAACCCCGATGCTTTCTTGTCTAATAGCCCGTATCTCAGTATTCTCATTGCACTGTTAAGTACTTTTAAAATGTTATGACACTTCCCGCCTTGTCACCCTTGTAGGTGATTACGTTATTTTGTTGCCACCCAATTGGAGAAAATATGTTTTGCTCACATCTCCTCTAAACATGCTGCCCCTTACGTTGAGTTTTATCTGGCTGATTATTGATCCCTCCAATAATGGATGATAAAATGCACTATTTCCCTCAATCTATCTCTTTTGAGGAAAACCAGCTCAGTCGATTCAATCTCTCTTTGTCACTGAAACTTGCCCCCGAAGGAAGGAAATAAGCCATGAAACAGAGCTTGATGATCCCGCATAGTGAACTCAGTTTGAGTAATTAACACTAAATTGAAGTTGTTAAATTAACAAAAGAACGATGACGGCTCTTTCCACAGCGAGAAACAGATGAAGACTGCTGACTTTATTCAGATGACCAATACATGTCAGATGAAGGGCAAATTTCGCGAAGTAAATAATTTCATGGAAAAATCAGGCAATGTGTCTTATATTGCAAAGCAACCGACCCTGCCAAGTAAATGAACTGTCTACTATTAACGGTCCTTGGCCCACTTTGTCTGTGGGTGAACAACTACTGATTAACTATCCCAATTTCATTTGCCAGCACATGGCCTATTGCACTCTATGCATTGTCAGTGCTGAGCGTGTTCGCTTAGTAGTTAACGGCTCTGCGTCACACCGCTTTCGCTTCCAGCCTCGGTTGACTATCTATGTGGAGATTGCAGATTCTCCCCATGTCTGCGTTGGTTTCCTTTGGCTTCTCTGCTTTCCTCCCACAGAGTAGGAGAATGGATCTGGATGTATTATTTGATGGAATGTCGGTATGAACATTTTGGGCCAAATGGCCTGTATCCACAAAGTAAAGATTCTATGAAAAAGTTCATGTCTATTTCTATTGAGCAAAATTAGAGAAACACCAACACATTTCACTTCACACAGTCAAGATTGAACATTTCAAAACAGAAACCAAATGCATTTTCAATCTATTGCACCCAAAATCAAACGAAACAAAATTAAACGTGGTAAGATAAAACACATTGAGCTCATTGCAGACAAATTTTCCTTAAAAACAAACATTTGGTGCTGCTCAGAAAAAACGTTCAATTCCAACTATTCCTGTTATTTTCATCAGGCCAAGTGTAGGAGTAACCAAAATATAGGGTACACCAACAGCATAGAACGGTGGTAATGATTGTTAGGAAATGACGGCTGACGAGCAGAAAATGTCCATTTTGATTACTAATGATAGTTGCGTTTTTTTGGAAGACCATTAATGAAAGGCAATGCCCGAATAAGTTAAATTCTGAATCCTCACACTTCCCTGACAGATGAACGGGAGACTTTGACTCTGCGAAGTAGCAAATTGTTAACGTGCATTACCTCGAGTTACCTTTCATGACTCCATTCTGTGAGTTAGTGGCCTCTTCCCTGTGGCCTGTTCACATAATAGTCTTCTAAATCTATAATCTTGATAATTCAGGGGCGTTTTGACGTTCAGTGTCAATCGGGCGACTGCAGAAAATACTAAAAATAAGTGAAATGATGAATTCTACGTTTGACAAGTATTTGTGCAACATCACAGTCTCAACCAAGAGGGCGGTTCCTTAACAATTACATATCTAATTAATGGTTGCAATCCCTTAGCAGCAAGTCTACTAGAAGCAAGATTCATGTAATATATCTTCAAAACATGTTGAATTCGAAGATGCATTTTCAGTATTACTATATTCTGACCCCTCATTTATTGAATGTGTCTGCATCAAAGTTGGAAATATTTCCGTTACCTCCTGTACAATCACCTTGGGGATACAATGACTCAATCTTAATTTTTGATAATGAAGATGAAACTAACTTCAAGAGGTAAAATCACGCAACTGACAAATTATATTCGCCACTGAGATTAACGGTTCAGTTACCATAATAATTCTTATGGGAAAAAAATGAGAAGCTGCGTTTTGCCAGGAATAATCATGCCCACACAAGCATAAAATGTGCCATTAGCAATATGTGAACAGGAGTATGGCTTCCGTCCTCTCGAGCCCTTTCCGGTATTTGATTGAACTCATAGAATCCTGACAGTGCAGAACGAGGCCATTTGAGTAATTCAGTCTGTAATGACTCTCCGAAGAGCATCTCACCCATATCCATTCCTCTCATTCAATTCCCAAAACTTTTCATTTATGATGACTATCCTGTAACTCTTTTGCCTATGGGAAGAACCCAGAGTGCCAAGTAGAACTACACAGACCAGAGTAACTGCAAACTCCACAGAAACTCCCAAAGTTGAAAGAGGGCTCAAGTCCCTGACAGTGAAAGACAGCACCGCAAACCACTCAACCACCCCACTGTTAACTTTGGGAATAAATACCCATATCTGTCTTTGTAACTAACTCTGAATAACTTTGTTTGGGAAACAAACGCTTTCTTGCTCACCTTTTATTTTTTTCAGTGCCCATCACCTATATATAAACATTCAGTAATTAAATTGCAAATTGAACAGGGTGTTTCTCTTGTGCATATATGAATGTAACCTTTGATTTGAACAATAGATTAGGAGATTTGCCGTTGGAGTGTATACTGTGAACAGGAAAAATATGAAGTCATCATAGTTCAACTAGACAACAGTGCGTTTCTGTCATGAGAGAGAATTGAATGATTTAGTTGAACCTGAGGGAAATATGGGAGGTACAACGCTGTGGATACGGAGAGGTACATATATTAGTTAGGTAAATGAGGAGCTAGAGGTTCAGAGGGAATAAGAATGAAAACAAACGAACAACGAATGAGACAATTCTGGAATTCACTGCTTGTTGCGGTTTTTGAATCAGAGACCCTCAGAACGTAAAATTGAATTATATGTGTACTCATAATGCCAAGATATACATGGCGATGCGTGAATTCCCGTAAAATAGAATCAGAACGGGTCGAGTTTTCTTCTATAATTTGTCGTGCAGACAGCATCTACGGACGTATTTTTTTTTGTTTCTGAGCTGTAGACCTCTATGTTTGTATATTCCATGGCAGAAGATCAAAAATTGCCTCGAAATATACATATGTACAATGGAGGTGTTTCAGAGATTATACGGCGAAAGTAGGTTTAACTGCAATTGCAGCTGGTTTAGCTGCATCAGTGAAAAGAAAGCAGAGTAATCACACATCGTCATGTGCATTGCTTAAAATGACTAAGATAAATGGTGAGATATTGTTACTTTTATGTCTATTATCTCTTATACTGAGATACTTTGAAAATATATTGTCTTATGAGCTCTTCAGGCTGTTCATACTATATAAGTGCATCAACATCTTCGAACAGAGTTCACCATACATGTTACAGCTGGCGATAAGTTGCAGACAGCGATCAGCATGAACGATAAAGAGGTCAGTTCAAAAGTCTTGTATCAGCAGAGAAGAAATTGTTCTTGAATCTGTTCTTCCGTGTATGCAAACGTATTTATATTCTGTCCGATGGAAGAGGATGGTAGAGAGGACGAAAAGAGGTGGGCAGTGTCGTTGATAATATCGGTTGCTTTCTGGAGGTAGTGAGAAGAGTAGATGGAGTCAATGAATGGAAGGTTGATTTGCAGTATGAAATGGTGTAGATTCACAATTCTCTGAAGTTTCTTTCATCATGGGAAAAGCAGTTGCGTTGCCACACTGTGGTGCACCCCAATCGGATGTTTTCTGTGCTACTTTCATAAAACATTGAATGGAAACTCTATGGACATGCCGAATTTCCTTTGGCTACTGAAGAAGGAGAAGTGTTGCTTTTCTTTCTTGACTGTAACGCTAAAGTGGATGGACTAGGACAGTTTGATATTCATTATTCCTGCCTGAAACCTGACGCTGTCGACCATTTCCACTTCAGCATATTTGATGTAGAGAGGGATATGTTCTCGTACTGCAGCTGCAACCTAACCAAAGTCATGTACCACTGGAGAATATCGTGGTTGTTCTTAAAAGTGATCTGAGGAGATCCACTAAGCTGTCTTCTTAAAAGCACCTCTTTTGATGCAGATGCATTCACATATTTAGTCGGGGGCTCTAAAACAAAGAATCTTCAAGGATAACTAACTGAAGCAAAAAATACAAAATTGCTGGAGAAAATCAGCAGGTATAACAGTATCTGTGTACACAAATAAAGAGAATACTTTGAAGCGAGGTAAGGTTTCCATAACTGGCAACTGCTAAACAAAGGTGACAGTTGTTCTGAAGACCTTTTTGAGTGGTTTGGTTGGAATGATTAATCTACTGCGTGGGGATGGAGCCCAGAAGGAGGGACAGAAAATGGCAGGCAGCCAAAGGGCCTATTTCGAGCGAGCCATAAAACAAAAACAGCTAGATATGCGGTAATGTGAAAAAGAAATGAAGAATTGAAAATGAATTTATTTACTGAAGGCAAGCTACCTGCGGAAATGTTCTGGCTATGTAATGCTAAGTAATAGGCTGGCAAAAATGTATTCACACTCAGACTTTGGTGAACTCTATATTGAGTTCTAAGGGCTGTTAGTTGTCTTGTAATTATTGTACCTTGGAAAAACAGCTGCTTGCAGAGCGACTCTCACAAGACGCTGTCTCAATTTTGCTTTCATTGGACAGTTCCATTGACGATGTTGTACAATCTTAATATCACTTTGAAATGTCAGCCTTGTAAAACACCTCAATTTTGTGTTGTGTTTTATGTGATAGAATTATTGGCTTTCATGCGATCAACCGTTAAATTCGAAAGTCCCAAGGTCATTTCCATCTGAAAAGATACCATAGATTAGAATTCTAATTGTACTGGAATTTTCTGCTGCAAATATTACATTGTCATTAGCTGCGTATCAGCTGAAAATGAGGCAACGACTGTTCTTGCACTGATGCTCGAACACAAAACTTGCATTTTGCCCTTACAACTGAAGCAAGAAGATCACGAATTAAATCATCTTGGGAAATTCTCAATAAGTGAAGGGAGCATTCTCTCTTACAGAACCATCCCAGCTCATAATGGCATGTTGGTTATAATGTATTTTGGCATTATGATAAAATGTGATTAAATAGAATAGTAAAATCTCACAGGAGAGAAGAACCCCTTCTGCCCATCAAGTCTGTTCAACCAAATATATAATACACAGTCAGGAGGCTGGAAGAACACAACAAGCCAGGTAGGATCAGGACGTGCAGAATTCGACATTTCGGGTGTGAACCTTCAAGTCTGCGGATGTGGGGAAGCTTCAGATAATGGAGGTGGAGGGGGCAGCGTTTTGAAATGGGGACACGTAAAGACAAGTAGAGGGTACGACCTTGTTGGTCAATGGGAGGAATGAATCCGTTTGGTGTCAGGAAAAAATGGAAGGGATGGCGAGGGTGGATGGAGTCGGGGGATGGGAATAAGGCTATCTTAAATTGGATATCTTAATTTTGGACCCTCCAGTGTGTAAGCTACCCAGGCGGAAGATGTCGTTCCTCCAACTTAAGGTGGTCACGTTGAGGCAATGGAGCAGGCCAAGGATGGTCATGTGGGAAACGGAGTAGTAAGAGGAATTAAAATGGACGGTGTCGAGGAGGTTCTATATACATTTGTGGTCCTGGATATAATTCTCACTCAAACGATCCCGATGTTACCTTAAGTTTCCCCGATGTAGAGATGCACCGGATGCAGTAAACTAGGTTGGACGAAAGGCAGGGGAATCTCTGTCTCACCTGGAAATAGTTTTTGCGGGTACTGGACGGAGGTGAGAGGAGTGGTGTACGAACAGATTTTGCATCTTTTCCGGTTGCAGGGAAAGGTTTGTTGGGGTTCACGAGGCTTGGTTTGAAGAATGGCGCAAACCAAGAACTGTTGAAGGGAACAGTACACGCAGAAGGCAAAGGAGGCGTGTGGAGGGAAAGATGTTCTTCGTGAGGAGGTCTAGCTGGAGTTGGCGGAAGTGTTCCATGATGATGCGTTCGATGCGGAGACTGATAGAGTGGGATATGAGGGCAAGGGGGGAACTGATTTATTGCATTGGGAGGGGGGCGTTAGAGCAGTGGAACGGGAAAACAAATGAAGCGGTGGAGCACTATCTGAATTACAGAGGGAGGAAAAGCACTTTGGTCTGTCAGGGAAATTAAATTGAGTCGGCTCAGCTATTAACAAGAGCAAACAAAATGAGCTTTAATAATTTAAACCTCTGCATTGCAGAGGGACCACATGCACTTGACAAAAATGCCTTGTGCAAGAGCCCTGAGCATAATTCATGTACTCGTCTTACACTGTTTCTTAACACGCTTTCAAGGACAAACACCGTGAAGACTTTAGTTGTTATTCTTTTCATTCCCTTGTTGTGGACATGCTGTTCTTATATTCTTCTCTTGTTTAATGTTTACAAAGTTCTGCAGAGACAAGCTATCCTTCGACTGAGACTTCAGCAAAGTGTCAGAACGTTTTAAATTTCGTAAAGCATTGTCTTTCGAATTTTAGCAGAACTGGATTTCAGAGTAATTGTTAATTTGGTTAATTTTCTATGACATTTTCCCCTTTCTTGTCATTTTATGACAACCAGGACAACAAAACATAGAGCCAGATGAAAGAAAAATCGACAGAGCCAAATAGCTAAAAGCCAGCGATCTTAACAGCTGTCTGTATTGTAAGGAGCATTTTAGACGCCACATTAAACACTTCCCTTTCTACTTTTTCCTCCTAAAGTCTTTCACCACTATACAGTCTCCAGGTTCTAGATCGTGCAGCTTCCCTTCTGTTGATTGGGGTAGTGCTGCTTTCACTTGATTCTGCAATTCGAACAAAAGTGTAGAGAGTTTCATACAGTAAAACAACATCTCATTCTCACAGTGGCCTGTTATCTGTATTACCTTTGGTCTCGGGCCAAATCCTGTGTTAAGCGACCTACCGATCAAAATTTCAAAAGGCGTAAGATTAGCTCTTCCTCTCTTCCGAGATCTCACATACATCAGCACAAGTGGAAGTGCCTTTGTCCATGCCACCCCGAGTTCCTCACATTTTGTTAATTTATTTTTTAAGGTCGCATTTTATTTTTCCACTGCCTCACCACAACGCTGGGTGGTAGACACAGTGTTGTCTCATGTTTATTCCCAAATAATCACTGATCTTGATGTCAGGTATTATTGACAATTGGTGTCCCATTGTCACTACTAAGCCTTTGAGGGATGCCCCTGTATCTTCCAAAAACGATAAGTGGGGTACCTTCCACATATAATAAAGAGGTAGGCATTGACGTATACGTATCATTATTGTGCCGAACATATGGTCCACGCTCTCAAATCTCACCGCTCAATGTGGGGTTGGGGTACGTTTCAGTGCCCGTAAGGTTAGTAGAAGAGATTAACATTAGCGAGTCTTCATTTCCAAGCATAAGCGAAAGAGGCTTACCTTTACCTTGTGGACTGCCCACCTCCACATCAGCCTTCACCGTCAGACACCCTGCTATCCAGCCTCCAGGGCAAATTGAGGCTGTCTGCGTGGGCACTGTCACGCCCAGTGGCCATTGCTCCAAAAACAAAGCACCCGCCAGATCTACCTCTGCCAGCGCCTCTTCTGCACTCTTTTTCTGCAGCATCTCCCTCCAACGGCTGGGCGACCATCGGCATCATAATAAGCTGAGCTTTATGTGTTTGCTGTTCAATCTTTAGATTCCACTTATCCTTCTCTTGGGAAAGAAATTGTTCAGCATGTAACACATGTTGTTCTATCAAATTCAGCTTTCCCGTTTCCCAGGTAGTACATGTGTCTGAAGCCTTTTTCGCTCTTCCGCCCTTCATTCCTTTGATGAAGATGTTCCGCAGGTGTGCTTCATACAGCGTGATTTCTGCAGCCGTTATGTCTTCAGGTGGTCTCAGTCCACGATGGCGTTATGGACTTCAGTGAGGCCAATAAGGTACTGGGACACTGTCTCACCTTCTCGTTGTTTACACATTTTTATTTTGGTCATTTCCATTTACACTGGGAATGCCTCCCTACAGGCGGTTGCCAGCACTGCAACAAATGCATTAAAGTGTCCATTCTCTCCCGCTTGTGGGTCCGTTGATCTGGTATGGACGTTTACGGCTGGCCATGTATCCTTGATTTTGGTGACATCAACGCCCAGTTTTCGTCCCAGGAGTCGTCTCGTCTGACGTGACGTGAGACATAACTCGGTACAGACCTTTGTCACTTCTTCAGCGAACTTATTACCTCCAACCTCGCGTGGGTCAGGCAACTGCCCATTGGCACTTTCCAAATCCTTCATGGTCCATGTTCTGTGGAAAAGAACTGCGCACCCTTCTGGGCTGCAATTTCAACCGTTTGGGCTTGCAGAACGACCTGGTAAGATGATAATACGCGAAACCGCTCATCGTCTGACTCATCATCCATCCTGGGGACATTGCGAGCAGGCCCTGGATGACTTTCTATCTTGGAGTGGCCGTTGTCATTTGGGGCTTCTTGCTTCAGTTGGTTGCAGGTACGATTTGCTATCGATGGTTTAGCAGACCCTGAGGTGGAGTCTGCTGGCTGGAACCTTTGCCAGGCGGACCTCGTAAGGGGGCTGCAGGTCTTGTAGAGCAGTCATCAAGGTCAGGATCTTGAACAGATTTAAGAGACTGTACAGCATCGTTAGGTTATTTCCTGGGCATATCTTTGTGTGCACGAGTGTTTGTACGCGTATTTGATCTATCTTTTACTTGAGGCTTCCTTTCCCTGATATTAGCCTCAGCCTTCTACATGTTAGAAGCACTCAAATTCACAGATTCTATTTTTCCCTTCCTTTTCTCCTTAATTCTCGCTCCTCCAACCTCGAACTCAATTTCCAGCTACCTTTTACTAAAATATCACCCCTCCGGAAAACCACATTCCTTGATCAGTAATTCTAACTGCTCTGGAGACTCTGGGCCATAATTACTTAGCACATAATAAACGTTTGGTTGGCCATTCAAATTCCTCTGTGTACCCTCTTTTTGTTTGCTCTTGCCGTAGCCATTTTCAGTGTTACTGAAAAAGCGTTCAGTTCTCTCTATGTCACTTACGGTACCGTTATCTTTTTCCCTTTGACTTGCTTTTTACCTCCGATGGTCTCCTCTAGCATTGGGCGGGTCCCCCTCAACTCCTTGGTTTTCATAAACAACGAAACTACGTACCTGGTACGTTTTTGGAGACCCAAACTCAGTTGGTGTTCGTTCCAGTTCGAAAACCGCCCTTAGACTTGCTGTCTCTCAAACACTCTCGAGACGGCAATCCTATTTCTTTAGTTTTCCTTGAATACCGCGTGAGAGTTTACTGAACCGTTTTCCTGATTCATTTATTCGCTTAGAATGAGTCTCTGTATAGGATTACTTAAGCCACGACTCTTACCCCGACCCGATTCAGTCCAGACCCCGGCACCGGGACGATCCACAGATTCCCAGACCTCTCACGCAGTGGGGCCAATTTAGCGTTCGAGATGAAGTAAAAGACCTTCAAGGCGCTGCCGCCTGCACATCCTGGGAATCTTCAGAATCTTAATCCGTGATGGGGCGCTGGGCGAACCCCAAGTTTACTGTTTTTGAAATTAAATTGACTCGACTCAACTATCACATGAGCTTTAATAATTTTAACTTCTGCATTGCAGAGGGACCACATGCACTTGACAAAAATGCCTTGTTCAAGGGCCCTGAGCCTAATTCATATACTCGTCTTACACTATTTCTTATCACGCTCTCAAAGACAAAGACTGTGAAGATTTTAGTTGTTATTCTTTTCATTTCCTTGTTGTGGACATACTGTTCTTATATTTTTCTCTTGTTGAATATTTACAAAGTTCCGCAGAAACAAGGTATCCCTCGACTGCAGACCTCAGCGAAGTGTCAGAAACTTTTAAGTTTAGTAAAGCATCATTTTTCAAATGTTAGAGTATCTGGATATCAGAGTAAATGTTAATTTTGTTAATTTTCCATTACAGGTCGAAATAGGTGGACATCTGGGATGCTCGCGAATGTAATGCCTCCTCGTCCAAACAAATGCAGGGGAGGTGCAGGAATTGGTAGAATTCTGACATGATCATTCTTGGCCTCTCAACGAACCACACCGCAAATTGAAGGAACCAATCCTCATCTTCCGATTGGGCAGCCAACATCTCGGTGCAGACAACATCGAATTATCCAATCTCAAATAACCACCTTTCCTATACGTGGACTCCCTTCCCAGCGCCGCCTCCCATTCACTCCTCCCTGCCACCAACCAGATTCATTCCTCTCCTTGACAAAACAGTTCGTACCCTCCACATGACTTTACCTATCCACACTTCACAACCGTATCCCTGCAACCACCATTGTCTGCAGCTCCCCTGTACCTACTTGTAGTCCTGAAAATGCTTTAGACCTGGAAAATCGACTTCTCCACATCGTAATGCTGCATGGCTGATTGTCTGTTTTTGATTCCAGAATAAGAAGTCTATTTTTATCTTCTCTGCCGCATATATAAGGCAACCAAAAGGAAGCCTACGTTTTTGTAGGAGCCCTGCAGCTCAGAATGATACAACATTTTCCATAGCCAAAGTAGTACTCTGGAAATTCTCTGAGGTTTCCCACCTCACAATTCTTTGAGAGTAGGAGTTAGGATGTCACGTTAATATTGAACAGAGTATCGCTGAGACATCTTCTGCAATACTGTGTTCAGTTCTGCTCGCCCTGTTATTGAACTCGAGAAAGTTCAGATGAGATTGACAAAGATGCTGCTCTGTGGAAGGTTTGAGTTACATTGAAAAGCTGGATAGAAAGGGATATTTCTCACTGGAATATAAGAATTGGACATATGAGCTTATAGAGACTTATAAAATCAAGATATGTGTGGATAGAATTAATGTTGTGTTTTTTGCATTGACTTTCAAGACTCGGGACACATTTTATTGTGAAAGGCTGATGATATAAGAAAATGTGAGGCAATAGTTTCAACAGAGGATGGTTTCAATGTTAAAGGAACATCCGACAGATGAGATATTTGCGGCTATACCAGTTCCGATAGGAAATAACAAGTATAAAAGCATGAGAAGGGCTAAAGCATAAAGACCATTAGTGAACTATTGCAAGGGGTCGGTGAAATGTTACACTAATCGAGATGATGCATCAAAGGGACTGTGGAATGTGGCTACACCAATTAGTGGAATCAGGCTGAAGCAAAAGATAATTGGGACAGGATAAGATAGCAACAATCAGTGAAGGTAGACTCGCCTGCTGAAGATCAACGTTGGAAGGACGTAATTGTAAATATTTAATCAGCAGTTAGCAGGGTCAGCATGTCAGGTTGCTGGAGACCATTGTGGCAAAATGTGACAGCAGTTACTGAATTAGTAGCTGGCAGGGTTAGCCTCAGATTAAAGACCATTTTGGTAAATGTGAGAGCAAATATCTATCATGACAGATTAGAATAAGATTAAGTTAAATGCAGTAAAGATTAAAGTGGCAGAAGTAGAGAGGTGGGCGGTACAGTGGCACAGTGGTTAGCACTGCTGCCTCACAGTGCTAGAAGCCCGGGTTCAATTCTCGCCACAAGCGACTGAGTGGAGTTCTCCCACTCCCCCAGACATTCTCCCCGTGTCTGCTTGGTTTTCTTCTGGGTGTTCCGGTTTCCTCCGTCATTCCAAAAATTTGTGGGTTCGGTGAATTGGCCATCCAAAATTGTCCGTAGTGTTTGGTGACGGGTTAAATGTAGGGGAATGGGTCTGGGTGTGTTGCGGGTCGGTGTGGACTTGTTGGGCGAAAGGGCCTGTTTCCACACTGTAAATAATCTAATCTAATTTTGCAATCTAAAAAGAAATAACGGGAACTAAGCCTGTATATATCTACTGAGATAACCCTAACTAACACCGTTGGACACGCTGATAAGCTAGACGGAAACATGATAACAAAAATGTATAAAGATCAACGGACCCAGAGGTTCGTGGGCAATCAAGCGTTAGCTTGTTGCTTGTCACAGCTTTTGTTTGCAAGTAAAATATTATCTTCTTGAAGAACACTGTTCGTCCGCTGGTAGTTCTCAACAATTCTCTACGACATTACCTTTACAAAAACAGTTAGATATGTACATGAATAGGAATGTTTTGTGGGAATCTGGTTTGTGACAGGCAAGTCGGACGAGTTTAGTTTACAATTATTTTCGTCAAGCACTAGTTGCACAAAACTCTCTGTTTCCAAGCTGTTTGATTCTGCGATTTAATAACTCCATAGCTATCCTTCCAGACAGTTCATCCCAGACGTCCAGCAAACAGTTGGTAAGATTTCTATTTTTCAAATCTTCTGACAATCTCCTGGGTTATTAAATTGACTTGATCCTTCAACAAATGGCAACATTTACTTTCTATCCATCAAGACTATCTCCCTCGGAATCGTTTGGACTTCCGTCACTAAGCCCATCAAATGTTCAGAATTAAAGAGAACAACTTAAGATTATGCAGCCTCTCTTCATGGCTGAAACATCCCATCCCGGTAACAGCCTGTTGAATCTGCTTTACACCCTTTTTAGTACAACCACGTCTTGCTCTATGAAGCTCTGGCATGTTCTGCCAACCTATTTCACAACTGATGAAGGCCCGCATCCTGGTTACCTTATAAATAACTTGTTGATTTGTCCTGCCAATTTCAGAGATCCCTATGTCTGTATTTGTTGATATCATTGAAAGTGTTAACAGAACTGCAGGCGTGAAACGACTTCCAATTGGAGGAAGAGCTCCATTTAATATCTTCCACAGGTACGCTCTTAGAAATAAAATTTTGGCTATGAGGCGAGCTGGAGTGTTCAGACTTCCGCATGATGGTCTCGGTACTGCCATTTTGACAAACATGTGAGACCATATCTTTTTTGATATATTTTGGTGTTGACGTCCGATGATTTCCACAGAGTGTCCAAGAATTAAGTGTATGATCGTTTCTTTGTGTGGAATTAATTCCAGGGCCAGCGAAAACATGGTCATAGATGTGATTTTTGACATAGCAATGAGCCCAAATGTGATTCTACAGTGCTATAAAATATATACTTTTCACCTCTAACTCCAGTTACACACGTTTTAAAGTTTGAATCAGAATTTCGTGTCCAGATTTTCCAAAATTGACTGTCAATTCTCAGAAATTCAGAATATAGATTGAAATCATGATGCTTATAACAGTCAAAATCTGAATTTGCTTCAGGGTGTGTGTGGATTCTGTATCATTTCAAGGGTCAGAGATTTTGTTAGGACCTGTATCATTTTCAGTGTTTCTATTAAATTAGTGTTGGGCCCTGGTTTCAGAATCTGGATCACTGTAAAGGTTTATGCAGGTTGAAAAATTTCTATCAGTTTCAGGGTCTGTCTTAGCGTCAGTGTTTTATTGATTTCAATTATTTTTGGACTCTGCATCAGTTTTTCCCGGGCTGTATTCGTTTCACGGTCCGTATGAGAATTACATTCTGAATTAGATTCAGGGATTGCATTTAATTACACTTCGAAAAGAAGGAACTTATGTCAGTATGGCTTTGTGCAGGGAAGCTGGTGTCTTAAACATTTGGTTCAGCTTATGCGGAAGAGACACAAGTGTTTGGTAAGTGTACAGCTACAGATATTATCCACATAAACTTTCCTAAAATTTGTGACGCTGTTTGTCATGATTGGGCGGTCTAGAATGTTAAGTCACTCGGGATCCATGGAACGTTTGTATGATTAAAACAAAATTAACTTAATCATCGAAGAAAGATAAGAATATTGGTGGATTTTTGCATAATGGCGAACCCCACCAAATGCTCCAGCGAAACATAGATATATTGGATAGAACACTGTCAAATGGTGGTTAATCTGTTAATATATTAAATGATGGATCTTGAAGTGGACTAGAAGAAGTCTGTATAAATTAAACACAGAACCATTAGAAGTATTGAAATACAGAAGGATGTTGGGGTCCAGAAGTGTAAATACTTCAGAGTGGTAATGCAACTGGACAAGGTGGCTTGCCTTCATTGGTGGTTGCATAGAGTATAAATGTTGGAAAGCTGGCAGCCGGATGAAACTTCCGTTCGTTTACATTTGTCTTGCGGGCTTCTGGTCCCGATACGAGGAAGGATATGGGCCTTGGAAAGTTTACTAAGGTGGTTTCAGGGATTCTGTTGGATTGAACTCTATCACATTTCAGGAGATTTGGGACAATCCGAGATTGTTTTCGCTAGAGCATTGGAGGTTGAGGGCCAATCTGAGAGAAGTACATAATATTATGCAAGACATTGATCGAATGGGTAGTCAAAACCGTTCCTCAGGATGGAAGTATCAAATGGTAATGGTCGTAGATTTGAGGTAAAGTCCCGGGGTGAAGATGCTAAAGGAGATGCGTGAGGTAGTGTAATTTTTCACGCAGATGTTAGCTGCCTCAAATGCATGACCAGAGTGCTTGAGAGAAGCAAATGAGGTAACAACAGTTAAGTGAGAACTGGATACAAACCTGAAGAGGCAGGGAATAGGGAAATGCTGATCATATGATTCAAGACTAGATTTTATTACAATGGCAGCATGGTTGACACAGACAAGTTGGGTCTGTTGGTCTTCAATGTTATGTGAGAATCAGGGGCTTTATCGGAATCAATGCAAGCATCACTTTAACGTTCATTATTCGTTTCAGTGCTTTCATTTATCCCAGACCTGTGCGAGTTACAGGGTCTGTGTTAGGTTCATGATTTTGCAATGGATTTTGGCATATATTTGTTCTGGATCTGTCTTGATTTCATGGGTTTAATCATGTTCAGCGTCTCTACTACTTTCTGAACACGTATTAGTTTTAAAAGACTCGCAAAATTTTCATAGACTATAACATTCCAGCACCTGCTATGGGATGAGTCAGTATTCCATTCTGTGTCTACATTACTTTCACAGCTGCAACTTTTAAGAATCATTATCATACTTCGTTTTACCGATTTGCAAAGCAATTTGGAGGTAAGACAAAGCAAACAAATGGAGGAACACACGAGCTGGGTGTATGAAGGTAAATAATTCATTATGGTTAATAACCTCTCTGCTCGGCAAAGTATTGGAGACGATTTTGAGAGGATTTATGATTACTTGGAAAACCATATTTGGTTCGAGATCGCCAGTTTGAATTTGGGAGGTGCACGTCATGCCTCAAAAGCCTGACTGAATACTTTAATAATGTAAAAAAAAATGATTATGGTGGAACAGTGGATGTGGCGAACATGAATTTTAGAAAGTCATTTGCGAAGTTTCCACATGGTATGCTTATTTAGACAGTAATGAGGCATGAGCTTCAGTGAAGTCAGGCAGCATGGATACAGATTGGCTCGCCCAAAGACGGCAGAGGTTGGTGTGGATGGAATACGTTCAGACTAAGACTCGGTGACCAGCGGTGTTCCGCAGGGAGAAATTCTGGAACTTCTGCTCTTTGTGATTTTTAGGAAACATTTGGATAAGGAAGTGGAAGGGTGGGTTAGTAAATTTCCTGTTGACACGAAGTTTTGTGGAGTTGTGTACAGTGTGAAGTTTTACTCTCGGTTGCAGCGGGTCATTAGCCGAATGCTGATAACAGGCAGAAGATTTTCAACCCGAAAAATTGCGAAGTGTTTCACTTTGGATGTTCTAATTTGAATGCAAAGACAGGATTAAAGACAGAATGCTTGCGGTGAGGAGGGGCAGAGGGATCTTAGGGCCTGAGCCCACAGATGCCTTAAATTACCACTCAAGTCAACATTATTGTTGAGAAGGCATATGATGTTTTGGCTTTTATGAGCGGTGGGCTTGTGTTGAAGAGCTGCGAGTTTATGCTGCAGCTCTATGGAGCACCGGTGAGACTATGCTTGGACTATTGTTTTCAATTCTGTTAGCCTTAATACAGGAAAATGTGGAAACTTGAGTAAGAAAGTGCAGAGAAGGTTTACGAGTTTGTTCTGGGACTGGAGGGCAGGTCTTATGGAGGAAGTTAAAGGATCTAGGGGTGTTTTCATTGGAGTGAAGAAGGATATGTAATGTCTTCATAGAGGTATACAAGATGATGAGGCACATTGACAGAGGGGATAGACAGAGACCTGACTATGGTGGAAATATCTACGGAAAGGGGATATAAATTTAAGGTGATTGGAGGAAGATTTATGGGAGATGTCGGAGGTCAACTTTTTGTTTCACAGAGAGTGGTGGCTGCGTGGAATGCACTGTCAGCAATGGTAGTAGGATTAGATACATTTAGGGCATTTAAGCAACTCGTGGATAGGTACATAGAAGATAGTACAATGAAACATACTAATTTAGTCTAAACTCAGACGAGGATTAAAGCTTGCCACAACCTTGTGGGGCCAAAGACCATTACTATTATCTACCGTTTTAAGTTCGACAACAGACATTAGCGACTCTGTGTGCCATCTAGAGATTGACTTGATGACATGTTCAGTGAATCATTACAGTTGAGAGGAGACATCTTAGAAAATGCATTATTAAAACGAAACAGTCAGAACTTTTATTCGCCAATGCTCAGTGCTTTATATATTTTCATGTGAAGGTTGAAGGTTTAACGAGTTAATATTTTGTTTATAATAACAAATCAAACTAGCCAGGGTTGTGAATATATATGCAATAAATGAAGAATGAAAAGTAAAGTGCCTATCTCAGAAATTACCCTGTAGAAAATGGGTATTGCTTGGGGGTGCAGAAATGTACACCATGAAGTTGGGTGTGGCCTTGTTCAATAAGATTGCTTGCATTCAACACCAGAGAGCTAAAATAGAGTTGATGGGAAATATATAGATTAAAAAATCGAAACAATCCATACCACAGCCAAAAAGGCCTCATGATCCACAATGTCAGAATGGGGAAAACATACACCAAACCAACTCTGCAGCCTTGCACATCTTTGCATTCCAAGTGTCCATCTAAATATATGCTTCTCAATTGACTTTCTTAAACTTTGCAAACGTTATAGAAAAAGGGATTTCACTGTACTTTCGTCATATGTTTGCTTACATTATTCAGTATAACACTTATAGTTATAAAAATAGCATTTGGAATCTTTTGAGACACCAAGTGTCCCAGCGGTCATGCGTGTCTGCTAATTAAATGCCCGTGACTGTCATTCTTCAGAGTGTTGGAGGACGCAATTCAAACCAGAAAGCATTGGAAATACCGAGCAGTTCTGAAATTGCATTAGGGTGAGAAAGGGAATTACTGTTTTGCTTTGGATATGCTTCCTCTTCCTAAACTTGATAATAATGATTTGTGGACTCCAGCATATTTTTCCATCAGTTCAATACAGAGAGATTGTCACGACGGTGTAGGCGACTTCAGTCAGAAAGTGCATCAATCAATGGACAACATAAGAAAAATATACTACACCATATTGGCTATCATTGGTGTTCCAAATAAGTGATTGTAAACTTTTCCAATGTTATAGATCTGAGGGTTCTTTTCTCCCAGTTAGTTGTACAATTGGTTTACAGTACACATTCATGCCAACAGCGAATGTTCAGTTCCATGAAACTTGCCATGTTGGTCCTTATTCTCAAGTTCTCACCTTGACTGAAGTTTGGTATTATTAGGCTTAAGCAACCACTTGTGACCTTTGAATGCAATGGCGTAAGGTCTTTTGAGATTTTGGTGATGTTCATTACTTACGTGTGAGGGATCTGCATGCAGATTTCACGCTTTCACCACGGTATTAGACATGTTTCTCCGGTTATGAATTATCATTTAAAATTTTAAGTTCAAATGGTAATTTCTGTAATTCAGAAGACTTGATTGGCTTCTGAGTATTCATTCCATTGGGTGATCAATAGTTAGACATGTATTTGCAGATCAGGCCGTCGAGTAATTCGTAAAAAATGTCTACACTTTCCGATTTCGGGTATTTATAATCTCACCAATTGGTTAATTCTGTTCCATGTTATGAATGGTGGATCATTTTGCAGAATGGTCTACTCTCTGTTCGTCCGTTTAGATTTCTGCACAGCTAAGCTTATCCCTTCATAAATCAATGTGCAATAACCTCGAGCACAAAGAGGAGCTATGCCCAATGGAAATTTGATGTCAAAACAAAAGGACACCAGCAACACCAACATTAAATAATCTCATGGACACACTGAACAGGTCTGGCTGCATCTATATTAAGGTTAATCATGTATAAGCAAATAAATCAACGTGGAAATTGGATTCATGCTCATTACTTGGTGCAGGTTTGGGAAATTGAAAGAATTAAATAGAAACGTGAAAAAAAAGAGAGAAAGAGAAGCATTACTGATAAGAGGAGCGGGAATAAAATGTTTTATTCGTGAACCGAGAATTAGACATACAGTCATGGAGACCTAGCGCATATAAAAAGGCTATTTGTCCCATCATATCAGTGCCACCCAGCAACAACTTTCTCACTCCTCTAATCCCATTTTCTTGCCATTAGCCAAGAGACCACGAGCAAAAATGTGTAAACATTTGAAAATAGCCCACTGTTGCTGCCAGAAGAAAAAGGCCATTGAAAAGCAGACATAATGTTGTGGACATGGGAAATCAACATGAAGGAGATGCAACAAAACCACGCAAAACAGAAAACGTCAGAAAAGCACGGCAAGTCTTACAGAATCTGTACAGACAAATCACAGTTAATGTTTCTGATTCAGTAACACTGCGTGGTTGGGATTTGACTGGCTCGATACAGTTTTAACGCCATTGCTCCCATTCACTTTAATTCTCCTGCTTAACGCTCTGAGAGTCCGATACATTTTAATGTCTAGTCGAGTGCGCAAGTGTTTGAAGGGTCACGGCAAGGGAAGAGACATCGACATGGAAAGCCGAAAGAAGTCAGCAATTTTACTGTTTACTATATCGGGAAGCTTTATACTTCTATGGCTAAACCGTGTTATATATTTCATATGATACAGAATTACAGGAACTGATCCCTTGAATTACAACAGTTCATCGTATGTCTTTGGAGAAATTGGATTGATGCTGAGAAATTTAAGTTGCTGCACAAATACAGTAATTTATGGAGTGACTCAGGCTAAGTTCAGGGAACAGCTCAAGATTGCAGTGAAGTATCTGTGTACAACAATAATTCAATTTCTCACTGAACAGCACAATTAAAATTAGTGGAACCGTGGTTCATAATTACGACGTGCTTCGTAGTGCAGCAATACCGTAGAAAGTTCAATGGTGGAAAGGTATGAGTGACGAGATTTCTACATCCTAAACTCATACACTTGAGGGTGAACATCCTCATTCCATATGAAACCTTACATGGACACAACAATGTTCCCATTCAATGTAATCGTCTTCTAAGTTTCTCCAAACTTCCTCCTCATTGTAACCTCCGCTGACAATGCAATCCATCTTCTTTCTTTGATATAACTCATCCCTTCAACATCACATTTCTTTCAACTATGCCGGATCCTTAATGTTCCTGAGTTAAATCGACACCGTTATTTTTTTAGTCCATTAATGCTTAATATATTCACAATTGGTGGACATGTGAGCTCAGGTACCTAAGAAGTTCCTTCCAAAAAGTATCAGCGAGTCACAGATCCACAAAACACAGAAACAGCACTTCGAATGCTTCTCATCCTGACCACAGGTTGGGGGAGATTGAGAAAAATGAAGCAGGGAATAACCTTCAAATCACTTCGAGCTGTCAACTTCTTAAGAATCTGCAGAAAGTAACACATCGTGAACTAATATCTTTCTTTTTCTGGATATAGAGGCCAAAGACCTTCAACACTGGAAAACAAATGGACAATTAGGTCTGCACTGATGGAATGCAATTACGACACGACTCGAATGCAATTCTCAGCCCCTTGGCACTGCAAATAACGCTCTAAATACTTCTTCAATGTTGCGAGGTTTTCTACCCCCAGCAGCCATACAAGCATTAAATTAGTTGCCCACCACCCTTCAAATGAAATTGTATTTCCTCAAATCTTCTATAAACTTGCAACAGCTTTCGTAAAATTTATGCACCTCTGTCATTAATCCTTTGGCGGACATATTTCGTCATCTCCACGCTATCTTTACATCTCCAAATTTTCTTCACCACAATAGTGCCCCTTTTCATTGTTGCCTGTTCTGGTGTGAACCAAAAACAGTGTTTCCATTTTCACTTCACAACTGGAACTATCCATACCGGGTATAATTTTTCAAAATATCCTCTCCGTCGTCTCCAGTGCACTCACATACATCCTGCAACATAGATTCTGGGACTGCACATAATATTCTAATTATGGCCTAACTAACATTTTCTACATTTGCAGAATTGCCTCTCGGCTCTTCAACTATCTATTAAAGGATAGGCCTCCATATGTCTTCTTACCTGATACATTAAGAAAATTATATGCATGCATATCAGAGTCTGTCGGCTCTTTCGTGCGAGACATGGTCCAACCCGTCATTATGTATTCCCTGGTCATTTTGTCCAACATTGAAAGAGATTCTTCGTGCTGACTGATCAGTGATGCTAAGGAAAGACGGACCTTTATCGATGAAGGTATTTCGATTTGATGGAATTTAACTGACACTATAAGAGATGTCGCCTGACTCTCGTTTCAGAGCATCAGTGCACATTACCAAACTAAATAATAAAAACTGTAAATGACATTAAACCGAAAATGACATTGATATCTTTGCACACCTTACAGGAGGTACTGGGATCAACAATGTAATTACAATGTAATAGACGAGAACAGCCCCACTAAAAATATGTCAAATGAATACCTTAGACAGTTAGTTTTCTAATCTTGAAGTCAAGTACCAGGCGTTGCGTTGACATGAAATTTGATTGTGCAAAACAATCAAGCATGAAGGAAAATACGCGCTATTCATGTCCTACCTTTAACGCAAAGACAAAACCAAAGGAAACAAAAAGGATTGGATTATCTACTGAAATATTTTGCAAAATACTAAACAGCTGTTAAATATCTGCTTCAGTATAGTAACATTCCTCTGCAATGGCACAGTCAGTAAAACAGATCGCATCAAATATATCTCTAGCAATATTATGGGAACCCCAGGTTTAGCTGGTCGAAACAGAGCTTCCACTTCCAGCGTCAAGTGCCCAGTGCTGCGACTGGAAGCTAACCTAAAAATCCTGAAGATCGCGAAGCATGGTCTAATGCATTCTGCTTACTTTAGTTGTTCCAGTTTTGAAAAGGATAAAGAACCAAACATTCACAAGTTGCTGAATTAATTGACTTGAAGCAGAGTGCTCGATGTTTTCAACTACACTTTATTAAGAAACATACAGCGCTTAAAGTACATTCATGCTTCCTTCGTTGAAAACAAAGATTGCTTCACTTTCTAAGCAAAATCGGTCTGCCATTTTTAGAACCTGACAATGCATGCACATTATATTGACGGTAGGCATGCGAATTTTACCTACTACAGTCCATGTCAATCCATTGTATCGAACACCCCTGAATATCATCGTCTATGTTCATCAACATTACGACAATGCATTGTCAATTTTGTTCTCTCAACCTGCCATTTGTATAATTTTCAAATTGTATGTTTACAATTGTAAGCTCCAAGTTTATATCCTTGTATGTTTACCTTTTCTTTCACCAAAACGTTAAGGGATAGAACCAGTCATAAATCAGTAATTGACTCCCACACAATACTGGCGAAGTAAATTTTGAAATGTTGAAACATCTACACAAAATTCAAGATGTCCCTCTCAATTGTAGAATATTTCCCTTAATGATGATTTATTTTTCCTCAAAAAATATCCAGTAGGTCTAGCTTCTCATCATCCTCATTCGGGGTATCACCATGACACCAATATCACTCATGTGAATCGCAAATTTGAATGGCTTTGCTCAATTAAGTGTGGCTAACATTGGGTCAATGTTAACTGTAGCTTTCACAGCTTGTATGCATTATCATATTCCTCACTTCTTCAAACCGTCGGTCGGTAGAACAACCAGACATCTAATCTTCAGTCCAAACTTCGGATATTAAATCAGTCATTCCCAGAAATGGTGGTGTTTTCCGCTTCATCAATGATCCTGGAAACTCTCCAGTTATGTTTCTTCTCACATCCCGTGGTGTCAAATATCGATGTCCAACTATATCAGCATCTTTATAACCAGACACACCTCCCAAAATCAATGTACCAAATCTGATTGATCCTCCAGTTAGTTATTACACGTGTGACTGAAAATTGCCAGATCGTTAATGCACACCACACCACACAACTGCGTAATCCTGAAATGACAATATTGGTCATGTTTGAAATGTAGCTGACGCATTTTTACTTTAAAACGAATATCTTTGAACTCCATGCCATGTCATGAATACTGCTTTTCTCGCCATGAATTCCAAAAAGTTCAACATTATTTTAGCAAAATATCCTCCGAATTACATGTCTCCTTATCTCACACTTTCAAAGATTGATTGTAATAGCACTTGTTAAAAAATGCTTATTTATTTGATGCCCGTGAGTAAGCATTGCGTACGGAAGTGAAATCTTGAAAGAGATCTGTCACTTTCTTCTCACCAGTTTCCTGATAAGTTCGCATATTCTCTAGCAGCTTTTTAACTTTCAATATACTGTTCTTTGCGAATTCAGTAAAACTCTGCAATTAATCCTGGTTTCCAGCATTTGTCTTCCCAGTGTATTTTTCAATGATGCGGAAGAACCGGTGTTGGGCTGTGTCGGACAAAGTTATAAACCACACAACACCGAAAGGTAATGTTTTCGCATAAACCTGTCGGACTCTCACCTGGTTTTCTTCGAAACAATCAGTGCTTCAATTTCATGTGGCTACGTTATTACAGTGAAAACACTCGAGACATCTTACCACCCATTGGGCCTCATAGTTTTCTTTTACCCAATTTTCAGCTTGTCTTCAATGAGATCGGCTTTTCCTTTAAGACCTGAGGATTTCTCTTTTCACCAATTCTCTTCCCCAAAATTGGTGCTGGAACACCAAATTTATTTATGATACAGCTCCTTATCATATTCCAGTTCAACTGCAAATCTTAAAGCCTTAATTGTCTGCTCTTCACAAGAGTTTTAATTGCTTCAAAAACTGATTTTTTTAACTGCTTCAAAATAAGTGCCTAAAAGCGACAAATACTTGGTCGATTTTCAATGCGTTTATAAAGGCATTGCGTTGTTTGCTTCTTTTAAATTCCATTGAACTGATTTCCTTCTTAGATGCCTAAAACTCATGCTGTGTCAGAGAACTCTCCAGCACACATTCAACAAAAACTGACCCATGTAAAAAAACTTGAACTATGTTATTCCCACTCAGTATTGGTAAAGGTAAAGAGCCCACAGCAACTACTCTGTTACAAGCATTCCTTTGAAAATCATCTTTGCTATCCTCTCCTCTACATCCCTGGAACAATTCAGAGGTCAATAGAAACCTCACAACAGGTGACCTGATCTTTCGTGATTCTAAACTGAGCCCAATCTACCTCAGTGGGCGAGTCTTCAACCTTTTTCTCAGCTGCTATAATACTACACTTGATTAGCATGGAAGAAATTATCGTTTATCATCGTCGCTGTTATTGTGGTAACATTTAATCCACTGAGGTAGATTCTGCAACAGCGAATCCTGTCCCTCCTCGAGCCATGTCTATGAATTGGTCACAAATTCGAAATGCCAGGTCCCAACCCATGTTCATGCACCCTATTCTGGATGATGCTGGAATTAACACAACATCCTGCAACTCATTTACACAACATCCTGCAAACCTGTCTTTGACCTCACTACTCTCAACCTCCTGTAAAATGGAACTACAATTGAAGTGTCCATCTCCCTGTTACATTAGTTTAATCTCCCTGTATTTAGCTGGAATGGCCATGCTGAACTACCCATGGTTTCAGAGATGTGTAAATTGGATGACTTAGCCATGCAAAATGCAGGGTTACAGGTATAGACAGCGGGATGTGTTGGTGGATGCATTTGTTTGACTGAAAGGCCCGTTTCCAATGCGACAGCTTGCCTTCATCCTTCAGCTAAGGGAACCAGCTTTTATTTAATTTATTTGATCCATGGCCTTTATAGATCCATAAATGGATTAGATCCCTCACTCAAATTTCTATGCTCTGAAGAAAAGAAACCGAGATTATTCTGCCAAGTTAATTAGGCTTCATACAGAGGAAAATCTACCCACAAACAAAACAGACTCACCCACAAACTGCTACATACTCACACACTCACGCAGACCCTCTCTCATATGCACGTTCTCTCTTAGACACATACACACACACACAGACAGATACATACACTCAACATCTTGCAGTCTTATCCTCCATCATTGTCACGCAAAGACGCTATCTGGCATGCATACAAACGCTACCACACACATTTTCTCACTTTTTCTCTCCCTCATATGCACACACACACACACACACACACACACACACACCACACCCACAGACACACACACATGTAAGTCGATGGGATGAATTGCATTTGCAGAAACCATTCAACTTTGTTGAAAATGCATAAAATCCGAATGCATTAAGTTTATGTTTTTATAAGCCATGAGACATTCTATAAAATCCTACGTTAGAAATAGAACTAGTCAGGGTCAGGATTGGAATATATGCACACTCTGGCCATACACCTTTACTATATTTTCTGATCTAAGGTATGGTCTTCCTTTTATGAACCTTTAAGTAATCTCAGGCATTTGGCTTGAAAGAGGTTCTGGGATTCATATATGGATTAATTGAAACCTGCAGTCCATTCGAAAATATGAAAGACTGAAGAGCAATCCAGGTTAGTTCAAGATATTGCATCAGTGTATGATACTATTGATATTTTGTGAAAAATTCTGTATCCTATATTCCGACTGCAATAGCTACATGACGAAGGAGCAGCGCTTCCTTTGTACTTCCAAAAACACACGTTGAACAAAAAACCTGATGTCATCTGATCGTTAACTTTGTACAATCCAGTCCCACACAAGCATCTCTAAAATTGCATAAACAGTTTGTGACTTTGAAGAATAGACAGTTCTACAGGAGGATCATGGAATTCAAATTCGAGAATGTGAAATCTTGGATCAATCAAATGAAGTAATTTGAAATCAATCACCTACTCCTCAGTTTCTCTCATGCAGTTGCTCATTAAAGCGAAATAATCAGGATCACCTTCAACAAGTGATGCAGATGAGATTGCCTTCCATGATTGTTTTGCATTTGAAGAAAGAAATATAACTGAGCACTCCAAGGCCAGATTATCTTGATTATCAGATCAACTTGGCAGGAATTTCAGGACATGAGCATTGAAGAGAAACATTACTTCCTACTTTCCCCAGTTATTTGATCAGAATCACACGTGCCAATGTAATCCATATCATTCTGTACCTACATCAAAATTTCCTCAATACTTCATTACTGTATCACTTTCTGGTCTCCAGAATTAGGAATTAGTAAGTATTGTACATGGTTAAGAAGCGTTTACAGAAAATGAAGCAAGGTTTATACAATTCGAACTTCTGCAATAGATGGGGAAATCTCAAGTTGTCTCCTTGAAAAATAGAAGGGTCACAGGAAAGATCGAACTGAAATATTCAGAACTGTGAGAGGAGTGCAAAAAATGTAGAGATTATTCACGAAACCTGAAATGATTATCGAATCATCGAGTCATACTGCACAGATACAGAGTGTTTGATCCAGCCCTTCCATGCCCAACCATAATTCCAATCTCAGTTAGATGCCACTGACTGTGGTTGGCCCTCACCCCTCCACACGTTTCTTATCGGTGTCCTTATCTAAAATGCTTTAAACATTGTAACTCTACCATATCCATCACTTCATCTGAAAGTTCAATCTACATACTAACTACTCTCTGCAAAAAAGGCTTTGTTTTAGTTTTAATTCTTTCTCCTCTCCATTAAAAAAATCGGAATACTTTCGAATTGCCCCGCCTGAGGGAATATAAAAACTGTTGATAATCACATTATCTATGCATATCATTATTTTATAAGCCTTAATAACATCACCTGTCAAGTTCCTACGCTCCACATAATGCATCTTGTGACAGTTTTAGGAAGAAAATTCATGGGGCAAAGATTTAAATAAATATTGATACGTGATGACATTTGAAAAAGGCGGAATTTCACGTTGTCTTTGTTTTGCACAGGGAAATCTTATATCTGAAATAATGTACGAGTCAACAGAAACTCTGAAGAAGCAATTGAACAAATCTTTGAAAGCAATGACGTGCAGTATTACGGGTGACAGCAGATTAAAAGCATGTTCCCACATGGTGAATTCTTAAGATCAGGTTTGGAAATGTTGAAGGAAGTATCTCAGTCTGGTTGGACAATTCATTGACATGCGGGAAACCGGAACTGAACAAGAGGTATTCTTTTTCGGATTGTCAACGTTTAGTCAGTGGAATTCCACACAGTTCCGTGATCTAAACTATTTGCAATACGTATTAATCAATTGGAAGAATTAAGTAAATGCACCGTAATCAAATTTTCAGATTGAAAAAATTAGTTGTAAAATTAAGTTGCAAGGTAATAAAGTTTGCACAGTGATTTCGATTGGTTCTGTAAATTGCATAAAGTTGACAAAGGGACTATACTTTGAAAAAATGTTGTCCATGGTGGAAAAATAAAAGGAACAAAATCATGATGATTTAATTGTGGAAATACTGCAGGAATTTGCAACACATCTGGACGTCGGGTCACTCGCGCATGAAACAATGAAAACTAACACGTGTAAAGCAAGCAATCAGTAAGGCGAAACGAATATTGATTCTTATACGAAACTGGTTGTATAATTAGAATGCAAAGTGCGAGTGAGACCACCCGTGGAGAATTGTGATAGGATTCTTGGCAAAGACCAGGTGAATAACAAGAACATTTTCCTACGTGTGGATGACCTAAAAAGTCCAAGGAGTAATTTAAAGGTCAGACGAGGAAGATTTTTAATGAAAAACAGAGGCAATTTTATTTCACAAATACATGGACGTGGACTGACCTATTAGAGGAAGGAGTGAGTCCAGGTACATTTATATCGTTTACTCACATTGGATAACTAAAGGAAAGGGAAATTTTCAGAGGGATTCGCATCAAACTCAGTGAAGTAAAACTGCTGTGGCTTTGGGAACAAAAGTGGTCGTTCACAAATGAATCATAAAAGACAAAACATAGAACGTCATAATGCCCTTCGGCACTCGATGTTCCGCCGACCTGAGATACAAATGCGAAGCTCATCGAAACGACACTATTTTCTTGTCATCCTGTGTATATCCAATCATCATTTAAATGCTCGTAAATTTAATGATTCTCTTGCTGTTACAGGCAGAGTGTTGCATTCAGTTAAATCTCTGCGAAAAGGAAATACCTCTGACATCTGTCATGCCTCTGCCCCTCTCATTTTTAAGCTTTGTCCCTTCGTGCTAGACATCACCCACCAAGGAAAAAAGGCTGTCTACTGTCTACCTTATCTAATGTTCTGATCATCTGGTATGTCTCTATTATGTCACCTTTAAACTTCTTCTCTGTAACGAAAACAGCCTCTAATCCCGTAGACTTTGCTCATAAGACCTTACCTGATAAATTTCCTCGGCACACTTTTCAATGTTTCCACGTCCATCCTATAATGCAGTGAGCAGAACCGGATGCAACATTTACGTGCGACAGCATCAGAGCTTTGTATAGTTGCAACATGACCTTATGGTTCAATACTCAATCTATCGACCAATTAAAGTTACAAATCTTATGCCTTCGTAATATACCTATCACGCTGCATGGCAACTTTCAGGTATCTACGTACATGGACACCTAAACCTCACTGCTCAACCACACGACCCTGAAACTTACTATAAGCAGAGGTCCCTGTCTTCCTGTAACTCCTTCTGAAGTGAATCACCTCGCAATTTTCCGCATTAAACTGCATCTGCATTCTTTGCCCAAATCTGCAGCTTATCTATGTGTTTCTGTAACTCTATTATATCCTTCAGCACTATCCACAACTCAATGGACCTTAATGTCATCCGCAAATTTACTCGTCCATCCTTTCATACCCTCATCCAGATCTTTTATAAGAATGACAAACGTCAGTGGCCGCAAAACAGAGCCTTGTGGTACGCCACCAGTAACTGATCTCCACGATGAACATTTCCCATCAACCACCACCCTCTGTCTTCTTTCAACCAATCACTGATCCAAACCGCTACATTACCCTCATCCCACGCCACCGTACTTTCTGCAATAGAGTTCCATGGCAGCCTTAGCGAAGTGTTTACGAAAATCCAAATGCACCACAACAACCGCTTTAATCACCTTCTGAAAGAACTGAAGAAGATTTGGGAGAAACGACCTAACTTTCACAAAACATTGTTGACTGTCCCCAATCCAATTACCTATTTAGAGATTATTATAAGTCTTGTTTCTTACGATCCTTTTCAACACTTCAGCCACAACTGAAGTAAGGGTCGCTGGTCAATAGTTAACTGGGTTGTCTCATTTCACCTTATTGAACAAGGTGACAGCATTTCCTCTCTCCAGTCTTCTGGTATTACTCCTCTGGACAATGACGGAATAAAAAGCAACACCAAACTTTCCGTAATCTCCACCCTAGCTGCCCATAGAGAAGCAGATTAAATCCCATCCAGCTCAGCGGATGTATCTATCCTTACACGTTCCTCAATTGCTGACATCACCTCCTTGTCAAGCTCAATCCCGTCTTGTATAATAGCCTTAATCTCAATATTCTCCTCCACAACATAAGATTTTTCCAGTGGCAAAACTGACGATGCACATTCAGTCAGTGTCTTTTCTACTTCCGCAGACTCCACGCACAACTTCCCACTACTGTCCTTGACTAACCCTAAATTTTCTCTTGTCATTCTCTTAGTTCTGATATACTTTAGGTTTTTTCTTTGCTCCTACTTATCAAAGACTTTCCATGGACCCTTCTGGCTCTTCCTAGCTCTCTCTTTACGTCTTTGTTGGCGAACATGTAATTCGCAACAGCACTCACTGAGCCTTCACATCTCCTCTTTACGTAAGCTCCATTCATCCTTTTGACAAGAGATTCAACTTATTTCATAAAACACGTCTCCATCAGTCGATCACCTCCTCCCTGCCTAACATGTACATAATTATCAAGGGCAAGCAAAAGCTGTTCCATGAACAACCCACACATTTCAATTATGCCCATCCCTAGAAGTTGCCTTACCCAGTCTGTGCATCCTAAGTCACACCCATAATTACCTTTCCTCTCGATGTAACTCTTGTCCTGCGGTATCTACTAACCCCTTTCCGGTGCTAAAGTAAACGTTATAGAATTGTGTAGGAGAAAGTCATGATTGCAAATTGGTGGAGATCAGAGTCTAGAAAGTGAGACTGCCGATGTTGGACATCAGTGTAGCGAATAGGAGGACTGCAAATGCTGGAGATTAGAATCAAGAAAGTTAAGTAACATATTACATCTACGAGTGTTGCAGTGTTTGGACTCAAAACCAATACTCAAAAAGCATAGAATTTAAACACAGCATGACAGAACGGTCAGCCACAGTGGCACGTGCCACGTTTGTCCCCTGACCTCCAGGGTGAACACTTCAACTCTCCCTCCCACTTGATCCAGGACATGCAGGCCTGGGAGCACCTCCATCGCCTAACCCTTCACTCTCAGCGCCAGGAGGAGAACACATCATCTTCAACCTTGGGACCCTGCAACCAAACGGAATTGATGGATCTCACCAGTTTGCTCATTTCCCCTCCCCCAACCTATCCCAGTCTCAAGCCTACAACTGGGTCACACCCACGCGGCCTGTCCTTGTCCTTCCCATCTATCCGCTGCACGATCCTCGCCTACCCATCACATTCTCCCCCACCTTCCCTCATCGATAGAATTCTGAGCTACCATCCTTCCACTGCTACCCCATCCATTTATCTCGCAGCTCCCCTCAGTGTACAAGCATCATTCATGATGAAGGGATCATACCTTAAGTGTAGATTCTCCTGCTCCTCTGATACTGACTGACCTGCTGTGCTTTTCCAGCACTGCACTCTCGATTCTCGTCGGTCTGAACCTGTTGTAGCTTATCTGTCTATTTCCCACTATCCTCACAAACGACAAGAGCACCTCACTAGTGAATACAGAAGGAAAGTATGGATTGAGATCTTCGCCTATCTCCGGGAGAGACAGAGGTGGGAAAAAGGATTTGGCGAGTTGCATTACTGGTTCGAGAGGATATAACAGCTGTGCTGAAGGACAGCATTGTGGATGACTAGAGCAGTGATGGAATATGGGTAGAGCCCCGAAATAGGAATGGTGAGGACAGAATGTTAGGGTTGCATAGGCCTCGTAACAGCGAGCATGAGATGTGGGAACACAAATGTTGACAGATAATGGAAAAATGTAGGGGCAATAGAGTGGTGGTGATGGGACTTTCAGACTTTTCCCAACATTGACTGGGATTCATATAGTGGTCGAGATCTCAATGAAGCAGAAATTGTAAGGAGCATCCAGGAGGGTTTGATAGAGCCGTGTATACGACGTCATACTCGTGAAGGGAACATTATGCACCCGATTTTGTAGAATGAACCCGGCAGGCCGTTGAAGATTCTGTAGCCGAATACTTTGGCAATAGTAATCATAATTCCCTAAGTATCATAATTCTCATCGAAAAAGACAGCAATGGTCCGAAATGAAGAATGCTAAATTGGGGGAAGGCCAAATATCCAAATGATTCAGCAGGAGCTTGAGCATTTGGATTTGAAGCAGCTCTTTGAAGTTAAATCCGCATTTCATATGTGGGTGGCTTTTAAAGAGATGTTGATTAGAGCGCGGGACAGGCATGCCCCAGCGAAAATTAGGGATACAAAAAGCGACATTAGCGAACGATGAATAACAGTTGAAATTGTGAGACCATCTAACAGGAAAAAGGAAGCATTCATATGATTAAGGCGACACATGCAGATTTTGGAAGAATATTGGGAAAATAGGACCAATCAGAAAAGATCAGTTGAAGGATCAGTAATGAGTTATGAAATTTCTTTAGTAAACAGAATTAAGGGAAATCATGAAGTTTTTTTTATTCGTATATGGGAACGAAGAGAGTAATAGAGAGTAATGGAAAGTAATAGAGAAAGGGGTTGACCTCTCAACGACAAAGGAAGGAAGATAAGTGTGGAGTGAGAGAAAAAGGTGCGACACTTAATAAATACCTTGCATCGCTCTTCACAAACGAGAGGTACATGACAGCTGTTGAGTTCGGAATTGATGGTTGATTACTCATATTCAAGATAATATAAGTAGGGAGGAAGTGTTGCCTATTTTCAAAAGTTCAAAGTTTGTGAGAAGATTTGTAGCTCGGGTGCTCGTTGCAACAGAACGAGGACATGCCACAACCCAAAGGACGAGCCACACTACCAGACATCAAGAACATCTCTGAAATCACAGCCAGACTACTGCGACCACTAGGACTAATAACAGCACACAAACAAACAGCCACTCTCAGACAACAACTCACCAAAACGAAGGACCCGATACCCAGCATGAGCAAAACTAATGTCGTGTACAAAGTCCCATGCAAAGACTGCACAAAACACTATATAGGACAAACAGGAAGACAGCTAACGATCCGCATCCACGAACATCAACTAGCCACGAAACGACATGACCAGCTATCCCTAGTAGCCACACACGCAGACGACAAGCAACATGCATTTGACTGGGACAACACTACCATTATAGGGCAAGCGAAACAAAGAACAGCCAGGGAATTCCTAGAAGCACGGCACTCATCTACAAACTCCATCAACAAACGCATCGACCTGGACCCAACATACCGGCCACTACAGCGGACAGCTGAAACTGACAACCGGAAGCGGCAGGGACAGGCCATAATAAATGCCGGAGGAAACACCACAGAAGCGCTTCACGGGAGGCTACCAAGCACTGAGGATGTCACCTAGACAGGGGACGAAACTTTCGCAACAAAATCTTCCAGCTCGGCGAACAGAACCACAGCATTTTCAAAAGTCTCCAAGTCAGCATTGGATGCTGAGGGAAACCAGAGAGGAAATACTTGGGCGTTCAACTAATGCCTTTGCAGAATCATTGAAGACGGGTGAGTTTCCGGCGGACAGAAGTTTTGTTAATGTTGCATCCTTCTTCAATAATGGTAAAATCAATAATAATTGATTCAGTTAATTATAAAGACGAGAATCTAATGTGAATGAAAGCGAAGCTAGTGAAGAAGGAACTCGGGGTAGATGTGTTTGCCAAGAAAGTAGGCTTATCAGTGTTAGACAGAATGTTTTTGTGCAGGGAAGGTTACTTCTTAATAAATTTATTTGATTCTTTGAGGAAGTGAAAAGGTTGATTGGCGAGGGACGTGCTGTAGTTGTCATACACATGGATATGAGGAAGGTGTTTCAAAATGTTTCCCATGGTAGGCTCGTGGAGAAAGTCACCTTGCATCGGGTTCAGTGTGCACTAGCTAGATGAATAGAGGACTGGCTATGCAACAGTAAACAGAGAGTAGTTGTGGAACGGAGTTTGTCAAAATGGAGGATGGTGACCAGTTGTATTCGACAGGGATCAGTTCTGGGACCACTGTTGTTTGTGATATGCATAGATGATCTAGAGCAAGGCGTAGGAGGTCTGATTAGCAAGTGTGTAGATGACAGTAAGATTGGTAGATGAGCAGATCGTGTAGTGGACAGCCAGAGAATGCAGCAGATCATAGATATATTGGAGAGTTGGGCATACAACAGGCAGATGGAGTTCAATCCGACCAAATAGGAGGTGATGCATTTTAGAAGACCAAATCTTAGCGCTAACAATAGAGTAAATGGGAAATTCCTGGATAAAAGTGATGAACACATAGAGATTTGGTTGTTTAGGTGCATTGTACCCTAAAGGCGGCTACGCAGGTTTAAGAATATTCAAGGAGGCAGACAGCGAGCTTTCCTTCATCAGACGGGGTATTGCGTACACGATATGACTGGTCATGCTACAGTTCTAGAGGACTTTGAAATACTGCGTATACCAAATTGGCCAAACTTAGAATACAGTTCACAGTTCTGGACACGACATTACAGTAAGGATGTCAATGCTTTGGCAAGGGTGCAGAGGAGGTTCAACAGGATGTTGCCTGATATGGAGGGCGCTAGCCATGAAAGAGATTGAGTAGATTAGAATTGTTTTCATTAGGAAGGCGGAGGTGGAGGAGAATTGGCTTGAGTTGCCATAAACCTGAGTGGTATAGACAGGGTGGAAAGTAAGAAGCTTTCTTTCCAAGACTTGGGGAATCAATTACTATACGTCAAGAGTTCAAGGCGAGGGGAAAATATTTGAGGGAAATATGCCGGGAAAGTTTTTTTTTTAAGCAGAGAACGGTGGGTGTCCGGAATGTTTTAGCAGCAGTGATGGTAGAGGCGGCCAAGATATCGCCAGTTAAGACGTAACAAGACAGATATATGAATGGGAAGGGCGCGAAGGGACACATCGTCTTGCAGAATAGGCAACATACTTAGATAAGTGATAATTTATCAATAATTTGGATCGCCACAAGCATGGAGGGCCAAATGATTTGTTACTGTGCTGCAATTTTCTTTGTTCTTTTTTCGTTAATCTTTGTTGTTCACTGTCACTGATAGACATGATTCTCACTCAGAACATACTTCTCTTTTTCTGACAAATCTGGAACTCCTTGCAGTTTTCCTTAATCTTACCATCCAAGGTTTATTTTTCATGTCTCCATCTTGCTTTCCTCAGTCCATTCTTCAGTTCCTTCCTGGATATCTTGTAACCCTCTCGAGACCTCCCTGGTCGTTGCTTCCAAAATCTTAAGTAAACTTCCTTTTTCCTCTTGACTGCATGTTACAGATCGCTTGTCATTCATGGTTCCTTAACCCTACCATTTTTTCCTTAACTCACTTGACAAACCTATCCAACACTCGTAGCCAGCAGTCCATAAACAACCTCTACATTTCGGTCGTGCCTTTCTTTTAAAATGTCTGTTCTCATTTTGTGCTTGACAGTTCCTATCTCATAACATTGTCATCCCCCTCCCCAAATTAAAAATTAGTCCCTAATCGTCTGCACCAATCAGTCTGCATGACTATAGTAAAGATCAGAGAGTTTGTTCATTATCGCTGAAATACGACTCAATCAGAGATCTAACCCCTGACCTGCTCGTTTCCAAGCACCAATTCAAATAAGACATCCCTCCAGATGGCATAACTACATTATGAGTCAAGTATCTTTCCTGATGCGCTGAACAAAGTCATTTACATTCAAAATAGTTGCACGAAGGAGGTTGTAATGATTATGAGGGAAGTTGACGTCACCCACGACAACAATCTTGACATTTCAGCACCTTTTCAAGCTCTGCCTCCCAATCTGCTCCTCCGAGTCTCTGTTGTTATTGAGAGCGGGCGGGGATGGGCGTGCTGTTCTATAGAAAACATCCAGGGAACAGGAGATTCGACGTTTCGGGCACAGGCCCTTCTTCAGGAATTCCTGAAGAAGGGCCTGTGCCCGAAACGTCGAATCTCCTGTTCCCTGGATGCTGCCTGACCTGCTGTGCTGTTCCAGCAATAAAGTTTCAACTTTGATCTCCAGCATCTGCAGACCTCACTTTCTCCTGTTCTATAGAAAACCCTGAATCTCATGAATGCTCCTTTCCCGTGTCTGCCTTCCAAACATACTGACTCAGTCGACAAACCCTCCTCGATGAACTCCCTTTATGTTGCTGTGATGTTATACTTATTTAGCAAAGCCACTCTCTCACCTCTTTCATGTTTCTCTCTATTCTTTTTGAAATAGCTAAACCCCGGCACATCCAACAACCATCTTGCCCTTGTGATATCCAAATCTCTGGAATGGCCACAACGTTGCAGTTCTCACTACTGATCCATACTCGAAGTTCTTCACCCTTATTTCTGGCAGTTTGTTAGCGTCAAAATGTGCACAATTCAACCTATCACACTGATTGCAACTTTAACGTCTCAACTATCTGTCTTTTCTGTCGGACTCTCTGCACTCTGTATCTGCCTGTTCACCAGCTAACTCATCATCTGCGTGATTGCTCCGGCTCCCATGCCCCTGCCAAAGTATTTGACCCCTTGCCAAGGCCTCTGGCAAATCCCCCACCAAGGATATTGTTACCGTTCCATTTGAGTTGAAAGGTGTCTTCCTTTTACAGATCCCACCTTCCCCCTATATATCACAATGATATCGAAACATATCAAAAGTTGTTCTCCGACACCATCTCTGTAGCCACGTGTTCAGCTGCACCCACTCTCTGTTCCTTGTGTCACAAGCTCTTGGCACCGGTATCAATTCTGGAATCGCTTCTCTTCTCATTCTAACTCCTACCTTACAACCTGACTGCCACAATTTTCACTTCAGATCCTCATGCATTTTTTCTACCTACATCATTGTACCACGACTTCTGCCTGCTAACCCTACCCTTTAAGATTCTTGTAGACTTGATCTGAGACATTCCTGACCCGAGCACCGAGGAGGCAACATACCATTGGGAGTTTCCTTCAGGACCACAGAATTTCCAGTCACGATCGCTGTCCTACCCTACTTCATCCCTTCTTCCTGAAACGCACAGTAAGGCTCAGTGCCAGTGAACACACCACTCTAACTTGCCTCCGCTCGGTCGAAACCCTCAACACCGTCCAAGATCATATGCTTGTTAATGAGGGAACGGACACAGGGGATCCCAGCATTGTCATCTGGTTCCGTTTCAATCTTTTCACTGTCACCCCACCCCCACACACCTCTCACTTATCTCTCCACCTTCAGGATCTCTGCCTGTATTCCTGATGAAGGGCTTTTGTCCGAAACGTCGATTTTCCTGCTCCTCGGATGCTGCCTGAACTGCTGTGCTTTTCCAGCACCACTAATCCAGAATCTGGTTTCCAGCATCTGCAGTCATTGTTTTTACCCAGTTGATTTTAACCCTACTGCGAATACTCTTGCAAGGATGCCTGCCTTGAAGAAGTTTTCCTCCTCTCTCTACTAGAATCTCAGGGAGTCCCTCTCCCACTGCAACTGCCAGGTCATTTCCTCTGCCCTGAAGCTCTTCAACCATGTCCTGAAACAAACTCGAACCCCAGGGCATGAATGTGGATTTCTACAGTTTCCTCATTTCCCCTTCCCCCACCTCACCCTTGTTCCAAACTTCCAGCTCAGCACTGTCCCCATAACTTGTCCTGACTTGCCCTACCTGCCTATCTTCTTTTCCACCTATCCACTCCACCCTCCCTCCCCGACCTATCACCTTCATCCCCTCCCCACTCACCCTTGGTACTCTATGCTACTTTCTCCCCACCCCCACGCTCCTCTCACTTATCTGTCCAGGCTTCAGACACTGCCTGCATTCCTGATGAAGGGTTTTTGCCCGAAACGTCGATTTTCCTGCTCCTCTGATGCTGCCTGAACTGCTGTGCTTTTCCAGCACCATTAATCCAGAATGTGGATTCCAGCATCTGCAGTCATTGATTTTACCAGGGGTATGTGTAGAGTCCGGCTGTAAGTTTCTTGGCTGACCTGGTAGATCTATTCTCAGACGTATCAGCACCATGCTAAGTTAAATCACCAGTTAGCCTGTGATGAAGCGCTGGTGTTCTGTCACGAACATTTTCTTGCCCAGACCGTTCTTCTTCATAGTTTTAGAGTGGGTTGTTGGCATTATTCATTATTTCTCCGAGCATCCTGCGGCAATTCTGTTCTGCTGTGTTTCTGGCTGGTTGGGTGTTGACAGCTGGTGTGTTTTTGAAACATCGTGGTTGTTCCTTTTTCCTGAGGCATTCGTGTGGGAAGTAATGTGTTAGCGGGTAGAGCTCAGTCATATGACATTGGTTTCCCGTCGACGGGCTGATCGGAACACATTGCACGCATAGGAATTATCCTCAACATAGAAAGTATTATAGAGCCAATTTGAGTTTGCCATTCTAGTAATGATGCGGCTATAAAGTGTCCATCTACACGAAATAGCGTGCTTGCCTTGAACAGTCGAGAGATAGATTACAACAGGAGGGTTGATATCTTTGAAGAAGACTGTACTTTTTTCGTCAGAGAAGTGCGCAGTTCTGATCACCACACTATTAAACAATTCACATCAACCCAATCTGCTATAGGTTCGAGCTCTGATGCAGTATATGACGAGAAAATGAATGTTTTAATCGTGATTTTTCAGGTATCACTAGAGTGAGGCAGCGTCGCAGAAGACTGTAGAATCGCTAAAGTATCCCCAGGTTTAAGTAGGAAACAAGGGAGGGGGGAATGGAAATTTACATGCCGATTATCCTGACCTAAATTGGTGGCAGAATTTTGCATTCTATGTGGAAAGATTAGATATCCGAATATTTGGAAATTTGTGGTACAATGAGACAAAGTTATCATCGTTTAATCAAGTGGAAGTCATGCCTGACAAAACTGTTAGAGTTCTTTGAGACGTTAACGAGCAGCTTAGAGCAAGGATAGTCAACGGACGTTATCAGTCTCGACTTCCAGTAGGCCTTTGATAAGGGGTGGTGCGAGAGGCTGCGGAGATGGATCAAGGCCCATGGTGAAAGGAACAACGTACTGGTATGGATAGAAGATTGGCTATCTGCAGAAGGCAGAAGGGGGATAAAAAGTGTCCTTCTCAGGATGGAAGTGATGATTAGTGGTGTTAAAGAAGAAACAGTTTTGTATCCAAAATTTTTCGCTTCATCCATTCATGATCTAGATGAAGAAACTGAGAGTATTCTTGCCATGTTAGCAGCTGAAGCAAAGGGAGGTGGAGGGAAAGATTGTGTTGATTTGGAGAAAGACTGCAGAAAGATATAGATAGGTTAGGAGAGTATGCAAGTCATTCACAGATGAAATGCAATGTTTCGAAATGTGATGTTATGCACTTTGATAGGAAGAATAGGGACATATACTATTTTCTAAATGGGGAAAAGAATTCAGAAATCTGGCGTGCAAATGGGATTTGAACCTTGTCCAGGTTGCTCATAAATTGAACTTGAAGTTGGAGTCGATAGTTAGGAGGGCAAATACCATGTTGCCATTTGTCTCGAAAAGATGGAAAAAAAAAGATATGTTGCTCAGACTTTACAAGGCAATGCAGATTTCTCAAGCTTTCTCATTTCCCCTCCCCCCACCTTATCTCAGTCCCAACCCTCGGACTCAGCACCGCCTTCTTGACCTGCAATCTTCTTCCTGACCTCTCCGCCCCCACCCCCTCTCCGGCCTATCACTCTCATCTTAACCTCCTTCCACCTATCCCATTCCCAACGCCCCTCCCCCAAGTCCCTCCTCCCTACCTTTTATCTTAGCCTACTTGGCACACCCTCCTCATTCCTGAAGAAGGGCTTATGTTCGAAACGTCGATTCTCCTGCTCCTTTAATGCTGCCTGACCTGCTGCGCTTTTCCAGCAACACATTTTTCAGCTCTGACCTCAAGCATCTGCAGTCCTCACTTTCTCCAAGGCAATGGACGATCCACATTTAGATATTGTGAATAACCTTGAGCCCTACACTCAGGATAGATGGATTTGTTCCCGATCTGATCCAGACGAGCTTCACAAGAATGATGTCAGGAGTTAAAGGCTTAATATATGAGGAACATTTGAGGACTCTGCTATTGATGTTGATGGTCTTAGAAGGATGAGGGGGAATCTGATTGAAACTTACAGAATACTGAACGATGTGGTCAGAGTTGACATTGGGAAGATGTTCCCATTGACAGAAATAAGGACACGAGAGCACAGGCTAAGAGTAAAGGAATGCCCTTTTGAACAGTGATAAGAAGAAACATCTGTCGCCATAAACTGGTGAATCAATCGAGTTCAAAGCCACAGAAGTCTGTGGAGTCCAGGTCATTAAGAAAAATTAAAGCAAAAACAGATTTCGTGATTGCCAAATGGATCAATGGTTCCAGGGAGTAGCCAGAAAATGGGTTTGAAATATCTTTCAGCGTGGAGTTAATGGTGGAGAACACTCGATGGACCAAACAATATAGTTCCTGTCCCTATATCTTAAGGCCTTCGGGACAGATGTGATTGCACTTCATGGGTTGCCAAGGACACTCACCATGACGTTGCCGAAGTTAGAGCATGTCCAGCACTGAAAAGAAGTTTGGCTATTTATTTGCAGCAGAGAATGTTGAGGGAATATCTTATTCGGTTGCATTAGATCTTGACAGGAGTGTGCAAAATTTATAGAAAGCAATTTACAATCCTCCCACATTTAGTCGAATAATCAAAATATATATGTATATATCTAATTTCAAATTGCATTGGATTGGATTGGAAGAACTGTGTATATATGTATGTATGTGTGTATATATACATATATATATAACATATACAAGTGTGTGTGTGCGTGCACAGACACACATACATAAGTCTTGAAATGTCGGAATTGTGGATTAGGTTATGCCTTATCACATTGTTCGCAGTACAGACTCAATAGCTGAAAAGCCTCCTCAGGATTATATTATACTTTGACTTTACGATTGAATATTCCATACATCCGATAAATAGCCATCATAAAACTCCCACGAGCGAATGCAATCTGTAGATTTGAAGAAGCCTCTTTGCTAAGAAAACGTAGCACTGTTTTATCGCAGAAAACGTACGAATATTCAAAGTTACAACTTTGGAAATCAGGGCAAGAAAACAGAGTTATTGCGTGTTGTGCCTTTTTGCAACACCTTGCTAAAGACAGCTGTGGGGTCTGTCCCATTTCGTATATTGGAGGCTGCTTTGTAAATTGTTAATCAGGAGGGGATTTTTCGATCATGATGAAAGGCAAGGACGTGAAACTGAGGTATGCCATTTCGGCCAAAATCGTAGGGAATGGGAGAGCAGGCTCAACAGCCTGCACCGCTAACAGCTGTTCTCACTTGTTAAATGTGTATTTCGGCGAAATTCGTAATGCTGGTCCAGGACCAGGACATTTTAGAAAATTAGGGAAGCTGGATTTAAACATGAGGAGAAAATAATTCTGACGTTGACTGGGCGGAGAGATTAAGTAGCTGGAGCTGAAGACAAATATTGAATGCTACGCCCAGTATCCATGATAACTGACTCGGTGGTGTTTGCTACGTGAAATGCGAGTCCGTGTTCAAACGTACAACAGAGACAGAAATAAAAGTGAAGTCCCAAGGGAGGAAACAACATGCAATAAATGTTTACTGTGAAAATCAAATGGATCCCAGTATGTGTTCCTTTTAGCAAATGTGAGGCAATTAACAACTGTGATTAGCTACTTCGACGTTTTTAGATTAGATTAGATTACAGTGTGGAAACAGGCCCTTCGGCCCAACAAGTCCACACCGACCCGCCGAAGCGCAACCCACCCATACCCCTACATTTACCCCATACCTAACACTACGGACAATTTAGCATGGCCAATTCATCTGAATTCACCCGACCTGCACATCTTTGGACTGTGGGAGGAAACCGGAGCACCCGAAGGAAACCCACACAGACACGGGGAGAACGTGCAAACGCCACACAGTCAGACGCCTGAGGCAGGAATTGAACCCGGGTCTCTGGCGCTGTGAGGCAGCAGTGCTAACCACTGTGCCACCGTGCCGCCCTCTCAGCACGTTTGGAATGAACCTTCGTATGGAATATTCAATCGTAAAGTCAAAGTATAATATAATCCTGAGGAGGCTTTTCAGCTATTGATGTCTCTGAGCTTAACCACTACGCTACTACAACATAGTTATATAGTACGTTCAGTCTTTGAACATGTAATGTTATCCAAGCACATTATCCAATTCAACAATTCGGTATTTCAGATTATCATCCAACCGTGTCCAAATTTAAAGAGAATCATGCCACTTGTTTCAACTGCAAAGGCAGTCTCGACCATTAGACAAAGCAGATAACGACTTAAAAATTAGCTGTCTCTGCTACTTTGATGATATATTGGAGAACACGATGAAAACAACGATAAGGCTTGATCATTATGCAAGTGAAATATACTATTTGTAAAATGAATTGTAATGAGTTGTCCATTTCTGACCAAAATTATACCAAAGATTTCAGAGAAATAGCCTTCATAAATCAACACTGCAGAAAGTTACCAAAACTCGAATTGATTGTTTTAATGCATCTCCAATTTTATATCCGAATGTACACCTTGGCATCTGCCCTTTCACAGGGAGGCAAAGAAGACAATGACAGGAGTTGAAACACTGACCTAATCACAGCTCATACCTCCAAACCCGTTGGCCTTCCACCATTTTGCACAAATCCTCGTAAACATTCCCACTCGTTGCACGTGATGATCAGGGACGGAGATAGCGGAAGTGCTGAATTTCATCGATTTCTTGCGGGAAGAGTCCTTGGAACCAGGTGGAAAATTGAGGTGTGGAATGTTTATGGATGTTGCTTATAAGCACTTTCAGTACAGATTCAATAAATTAACATATAGAGATTTTTAACTAAGGTAGAAACTCATAGAAGTAAAGATACATTTCCAATAGACATCGATAAATGATTGTTTCAGGCGAATGAGCAAGCCTCAAGTTAGCAGGCGGTGACCAATAATGTCTGGCACAGATCTGCAATCTGGGCTCATTTGCGCCAATCGGTTAATAACGGCATGTACAATGAAGTAGACAGGTTCGTATCTAAATTTACCGATGACAGAAAGTTACACAACCCCATGGGCAGTTTAAAAGAATTCATACACTTAACACAGGAGTAAACATAGTAAACAAGCGGTCTAGATATTTGATATAGATATTAATGAAAGCAAGTGAGAGTTTATGAAGTTTGGATTGAAACATAATAGATCAGGGTACTTTCTTAAGGTAAGATGGATGTACACGGTATGACCAAGTAAGGAACGAAATGTTAAGTCCCTCGGGTCGCCATTTATAAAGAAGGGAAACAATTTAGCTTTCACCATATTAATGGACATAATCTGACCAGGACTTCAACCTACAGTGGTGTTGTTTCGGATAGTTCCAGTGTTCGGTCATTCTACAGGATTATTCTTCGAACGTTTACTGCTCACTTTTACGTTATTATAACTATATTGTCCTTCAGCCTCTGAAGGGATACGTTGATGATTGCCAAACTTGTCATTATTTTCCAAGGTATTCAAGGTTGATGATTATAGGTTAAGGTCCTTTCAGCCAAATTATTGCAAGTCTGCACTTTGTCTTTCGATCAAACGTTCTCCATCTTGTTAAGATTTCGTGTTTACAATAGAGTCGAAAGACATAGATTACCTGTTGTTAATTCCGTAAAATCTTCTGCAGTGAAATCAATTGTCCTGTGGCGTTAAGACATCCTATTTATCAAGCAAGAGTCAGTGCAGGTTTGTTTATATAATCTCAAAAACGCATGGGTACCTGCTTGAGTCGTTAAGTAACAACTTGCCTTTGTTTCTTAACAGTTTATTCCAGACAGATTTATCACTGTGTGTCAACGTTCATCGTGTGTTGAATCAGTCTACGAACAGTTATTACATTTCTGACGTGTATAATGTCATTATCTCATGCAATGGCTGAACAGCGTGGTCCTATAGTTCTAAACTCCTCTGTTTGAACAAAGGACTTTACCCTCCAATTTACGTTTAGAATATTCCACAGGTGAAATGAAATTTTTACCAAACTATTGTCTCGATTAGGAAACTGATCAAGTTGGCTCAAATGAAAGCATCCAGCATCAAGAGTAAATTGGAATGTTAATCTCAAATTGCCTTCGCTGTACGAAGCAGGGGTTGGGGGCCTAAAATTGTTTGTATGCATGAAGGATCCATGTAGGTGCAGATTAGAACATAGTAGCGGTGTGTTCAAAATAGGTTTATGGATTTTTTTTTTTGGTTGTTTGACGTTGAGGTTGAAGATCTTGAGTGAAGCATAAGTGACTAGGTTCAGGCTAACGTAGATGCATATTTTGATTTTTCCTTCCCGTCGTTCGATTATTAAAGTTGGCGTTGTGCATACACCTTTCTCTCTCTTGCTCTCACTCTCAGCAGATATAACAACCTCGAAGTCTTTTTCCACTGAAAAATTCATTCTTCTGACTATTCCTTTCAAACAATTCGGTTATTCTGAATTTGGCTTTCCGTAGGTACCTGCTGCTGTATTGTAGTAGTAGATCAAATATGAATTATTTTCTATAATATCGAGATAGGTTTCCACTTATGCCAATTTCCTTGTTTTGTATCACAACTACTATGTTAGACTCAAGTGTGTTGAGCCTAAAGCTTAATCTAATCACTTGCAGAATGCGACAACGTCTGTTAACCTTGGAATAAAGAAATGTATCCGTTCATTCTAGTTCAGAGACGGTTTACCAGGATGATCCAAGGTACAGAGGACGTATCTAATTGTAAAAAGTTAAACAGATTGGGAGAGTAGTCAGTGGAGTTTCAACGAATAACAGATGATTTCATTTGAATCGATGCAATTCTGAAGAAGCATTCGGGTAAACACTATGAGGACATCTCCCATCAGTACAGAATCTAAGATCAGAAAAGTTAGTCTCAGATTGACAGGGCGCCCATTCCAGACTATGGATCAAGAGGATTTTTTTTTCTCAGAGAGTCGTCAACTGCTGGGCACTGAGAGCTGTGGGGACAGATTACTTGGGAATATTTAAGACTAAGAGAGAAAATGTTTTGATCAGTCGGGGAATCATGGGTTGCAGGAAAGAAAAGAAAGCAGACACGGTGAATGTCGGTTTGATCATGATCATATTTAATGACAGAACGGGCTCCTGGAGGCAGATTTCCTTGTATGGTCTTTTCCGGTCATCAACCCAATTTCCTGTCCTGTTTCGTTTATTGAGAATTCCCACTGCTCAATGATACACATCAGATTAGAAATTATAATGTAGAATATAGGAACACCGAGGATATAAAGTAGCATCCGTTTCAAAAAACACATGCAGTCTATCAGAATGCAAACTTGCTTTCAGAATTGGAAATATTGCAGGCTAACGGAGAGATGGAATTGGAAGTCGGGTTAGATCGATTGGTGTCTTGATCCTGCTCCCGACTTGGATAAAATCATGAGATGTCTGATAAACGTCTTTTCAAACATTTGTCAGTCGCAAATATCGCCCTCAATAAATCCAATGTTACTTTCTCACTGCTCCTTAAAAAGCGACCTTAAAGGCTACCACCGTTGAGAAGACTTCCTCTTTGATTTTGTTGAGTGACAGTTTTTCAATTCACAAATCAACTATTGTATGCCGTTCTGGAATCCACATAATAGGAGGGTTTAGATTTTACTGAAGCGTGTACAGAGGAGATTTGTCTGGAAAGTTAAAGTGTATCGTTGACTGAGATATTGAATTTCATTTATGAAAAGGGACTGAATAGACCGGCATTTCTCTCCTTACAGCGTAGATAATTGGGAAATGAAATTATTATGAGACAACCGATTATGAGGACTATAGACAGGTTCAGCAACCCATATTCCACATTCATAAGGAAATTGCCTGGCCATAGCGTTGTAGAATCATAGAGACGCACAGCACGGAAATAGGCTGTTTGGTCCAAATTGTCCACGCTGAACAGATGTCCCAAAACAATGCAATCCCATTGCCAGCACTGGCCCATATCTCTCCAAACCCTTCCTATTCATATACCCATCCAGATTCCTATTAAATTTTACAATTGTACTAGCTTCTACCACTTTCTCTGGCAGCTCATTCCATACACGCACCACCGCCTGTGTAAACACCTTGCCCATTATGTCTCTTTTAAATCTTTCCAGTCTGAATCTAAACCTATGCCCTCTAGTTTTGTACTCGCCCACCCCAAAGAAGAGACTTTGTCAACTTGTCCTACCCATGTCGCCCATGATTTTATGAAGTACTATAAGGTCAGCCCTCAGCCTCCGAAAACAGTTCCAGCTTATTGAACCTCTTCCGATATCTCAAATCCTCGGACACAGGAAAAACGCTTGAAAATCTTCTCTGAAGTTTCACAACATCTTCTGCCCTTATAGAACATAGAACATAGAACATAGAACAATACAGCTCAGAGCAGGCCCTTCGGCCCACGATGTTGTGCCGAATATTTGTCCGAGCTTAAACACCCATCCATTTACCTATCCAATTGCCGCTTAAAGGTCACCAAAGATTCTGACTCTACCACTCCCAAGGCAGTGCATTCCATGCACACACCACTCTCTGGGTTATCTTAGGACTGTGACTAATTTACACTCTGATAAACGAGAAAAGATCAACACAAATGATAAAAGTGCAAACTTATAAGAGCTCATGCAAGTATAGATTTGAAACAGGACATTGGAAGGTAATGATGATGATGTGACATGATCATAGTAATCCAAACAGAAGGTACACAGCCTGCTCACGACGAATAAATCAGGCGACAAATGTACTTCCTCAAAACCAATACAACTTTACTGTAGTGCTGAAATAAACATTGTATTGCTCTTCCAGTAAAATAATATTTTTTATCAATTAATTCCAAATGTTTCAATTTTTGCAATTGAAATTTATTTTGTTTCTATAATCTAAAATAGCGCCACAGCATGGCGACATTTTGCAGCTTTCAGTATCCCAACGTGCAAGTGACAATATTAAATAAATCTTCATACATATTTAGATATCAATGACCTCTTTCAATCAGTGCTGGAATTCAATGAGAAAGAAGTAAAGTTGTTTCAATGATAAAGAAAGCATTTGTGTTCAGCTGGAATTGCCACACTAAATACAAATAATCGTACAAAAGTTAATGCACACTTTCACTGCAATGTGGAACCAAGTTCCTCGTGAGCTGTGATCACATGGTTGAAGTTGAGTGATGTTGACAACTTGACAAGTCATCAATGTAGTTGCTGCCCGGACTGCTCATTTCTCGTCAGCAATATGATGTGCCAAAATCACTATTATCCCCGACAATAATTCTCGTACAGTCGCCACTTTCAGCATTGAAACTGTTGATCTTATTTTCCTTTGCATTACAGAAGTAGATCTCATTTCTCGAATTTCAGTTCAGATATGAATTTGGTCCCGTGAAAAAAAATTATATTCATTGAAAAGAAAAGCAACATTTTGCTACAGTTATCCTGTTTGCATCAAGGCCTGCATTTTATTTTTAGAATTTAAAAAAATGAGCTAATTATCTCCGGGACACTGCCATTAGGCATAATTATGACTCATAAATTTACGTATGAGAATGGAAAAAGAGTTCCTAATGAAAAATGAGCAAGTCACTGTTTCTGTTTGCCATTTACTACCCTGTCATTGCGGTGATCTGGAATCCAGGTGTAGCATTCAGTTTTGCTGAAGGGAATAATTGTGATATATATCAGTGTTAAAAGTTACCGTAGGAATTTTAAGTAAACGGCATTTAATCTTGTGGTTCACTGCAGTGTATTATTTCTTGTCTCCATTTTCAGAACGCCATGCTGGAAAGACGAATCTTATTCTCGTTGAACAGCATTTATTTTCGAATTCAAGAATTTTTGTTCTCACTTCCACAAACAAAATTTGACACAGATTCAATCTATTAAAAGTTCCATTACTACGTTACAACATCTTTAATTCTTTACTCTGTCCGAATTATGTACTTCTTCTGCACAGTTAACGAACTTTTTCATGCCGTTAACATTCTTTTCATTCTGAAGAATGGTCACCGGACACAAAGCGTTAACTCTGCTTTCACTCCACAGACGTTCCGATGCTGGGTCGGTAACGGAGTTATGGATTTCACGGGGGCAGCGATGGTTGCTGAGGTTTACAGGGTTTAGGTCTAAGAAGGGTAGGGTTGTAAAGGAATAGGGGAATACATTGCTAATTGGAGAGTGCATCACAAACGCAGAAAATGAGTTTGTAAAGGAGGGTTTGTCTCCTGAGCCAATAAGGTTAGAACTCAGTAACAGGAAAGTAGCAGTCAATTTATTGGACGTTTTCTATAAACGCCCCCCCAGCCCCCAACTCCCCCACCGCCCCTCACTGCAGCAGAAACATGAAAGTATAGATTGAGCAGTAGATCTTGCAAAGGTGCATCTGTAACAGAGTTATTGTTTTGGTTGAGTCCAATTCCCCAACATTGATTAGAAACTCCTTGGTGCAAATTGTCTGGATGGAGCCGTTTGTGTGACATGTGTTCCGGAAGGATTGCTGACTCAGTATGTAAATCGGCCGACTGGGGGTAGGGGGGTGTCGGTGCATATTAGACTTGCTGCTAGGCAACGCGTCAGGCTAGGTGTCAGACATCTCGATGGAAGAATATTTCAGTGACAGTAACAACAGCCTCACATTTACCATAAAACATGGAGGGGGATAGGAGCAGGGAGTATGGGAAAGTACTTACTTGGAGGAGTGCAAACTAGACGGCTATTAGACAGATGCTGATACTTATAGCCACTTGTAGATTATAACTCGAGAACAATTGTTCTACAGGAAATGTACAAAATAAATATGGAGGCTGTTGTGGAGTACTTGCTGCCAGTGTTGAATATCTTTTCCCCACTGTTGCAGGCAAGGAATGGTAAGGTGATTGAACGTTGGACGACAAGAGTAGAGGAGCTTCTCATCGAAAGGAAGAGGGAAGTTTACTTAAGTTTGGGAAAGCAAGGATGTGGAACAGCCTCAGAGGATAACATTTTAGCGAAGAAAGAACTCGAAGATGAACTGAGGACAGCTAGGCGATGACATGAAAAAGCCTTGGCTGGAAGGTTTTGGGGAAGCTCAAATGCGTTCTGCACGTACGTGAGGAATAAGAGATTATCTAGATAGACGGTAGGAACGATCATGTATAGTGAAGTGAACTTGTGCTGGAGTCTGAAGAGGTAGGGAAGGCTTAAAATGTGGTTTTTGCTTCAGTATTCACTAGAGAGAAGGATATTATTGATAGTGAAAGCACCGTGGACCTCGTTGGTAGATTTAAACAAAGATATTTCCGAAATGGAAATGCTGTACATTCTGGGAACCGTCACAATAGATATGTCGCCAGGGCTAGAACAGATATGTCCAAGGTTACTGCAGAATGCGAGGAATTAGATTGCTAAACCTCAAACCATAACCTTTGAATCCTCACTCTCGACGAGACTAGTATCTGCTGAGTGGAGGGAGGTGAGTGTTGCTCCGCTGTTCAAGAAATTAAATAGGTAGGTCCCGGCGAATTACAGAGCAGTCAGTTTCATGTCTGTGGTAAACAAGTTACTGGAAAGGATTCTGCGAAATATCGTAGATGTATTTTGGAAATACATAGTTGGATAATTTAGTCAACATGGCTTTGCCATGGGCAGGGCATGTCTCACAAGCACTATTGAGTTTTTTGAGAAGGTGACTTGTCAAGTTGATGAAGGACGAGCAGAGGAAATTCTGTGTATAGTTATCAGTAAGGCACTTGAAAAGGTTCACCACAGTAGGCTTATTCAGAATCTTATTAGATATGGGATACAGGGAAATTTGGCTGTCTGAGTGCAGAATGTGCTGGCCACAACAAGGCAACGTTTGGTCGTAGATGGAAACCCTTCCTCCTTTAGTTGGGTGGCCATTTGAGCGCCGCATGGAACGGTTATTAAGCCTCTGATCTCTGTGGTTTGATTAGAGAAAAGACTTGGATGAAGAAGTGGAAGGGTGGTTGAGCAAATATGCTGATAACACGAAGGTTGGCGGTGTTGCACATCGTGTCGAGAGCTGCTGCAAGCAACAACAAATCATTGACAGGCTGCAGAGCTATGATGAGAAGTGACAGATGGAGTTCACCCTGGAGAAATGACAAGCGATTCATGACGAAGGATGTTGTAGGTTACAGAGAGACATAGATAAGCTACAGAGCTAGGCTGAGACGTGGCAAATGGAGTTTAATGGGGACAAGTGTGAAGTGATTCACTTTGGTCGGAGTAACCGGAATGCAAAGTACTGGGCAAATGGTAAGATTCTTGGTAGTGTAGATGAGTAGAGACGACTTGGTGTCCATTTGTATAGATCCTTGAAAGTAGCCACCCAGGTTGACAGGGTTGCTTAGAAGGCATAAAGTGTTTTAGCTTTTATTAGTAGAGGGATCGAGTTCTGGAACCATGTGGTTATGCTGCAGCTGTAGAAACTCTGGTACTTCTGTACTTGGAGCATTGTGTACAGTTCTGGTCACCGCATTATAAGAAGGATGTGGAAGCTTTGTAAAGAGTGCAGAGGAGATTTACTATGATGTTGCCTGGTATGAAGGGAAGGTCTCATGAGAAAAGGCTGAGGGAATTGATTGGCAGTTTTCGTTAGAGAGAAGACGTTTGAGAGGTGATTTAATAGAGACATAAAATAATCAGAGGGTTAGGGAGGGAGGAAAGGGAGAGCCTTTTTCCAAGTATGGTGACGGCGAGCACGAGGGCGCATAGCTTTTAAGTGGGGGGTGATAGAGAAAGAACAGATGTCAGAGGTAGTATCTTTACTCAGAGAGTAGTAAGGGTATGGAATGCTTTTCCTGCAATGGTAGTAGATTCGCCAACTTTAAGTACATTTAAGTCGTCATTGGACAAGCATATGGACGTACTTGGAATAGTGTAGGTTTGATGGGCTTCAGATTGGTATGACAGGTCGGCGCAAGATCGAGGGCCGAAGGGCCTGTACTGTGCTGTAATGCTGTATATTCTAATCTGAGTAGCACAGCTCGTGTGCCCATCCTGACACTTTTCTGCAAGCAACAGCCTGTGGCCAGATATCCACACTGTATTCCTAACAATGGCCTGTTAACCCATCTCCAATCAATTCCCGTAGCAACGACCCATCAACCCATGCCTAATCTGTTCCCTGGGCATCAGCCGATGACTCCACACAAAACCCCTCTTCCTTGCATCAGCCTGTTAACATATATCAACTTTCTTCTCCTGGTATTACCTGAAAACCCATGCCCTCACTTTTTCCACAGCAACGGCCCGCGAACCCATTCCCACTCTTGTCAACGAGCAATAGCCTGTCAACCCATCCACGCTTTGTTCTCATAAGAAAAGCCTGTTGATCAGTCCTGATGCTGTTCCGCAAGCTGTGCTCTTTGAAGCAATTCCCACTGTGTTCCCGTAACATCTGCCTGTGATCCAAATGCCTACTCTGCTTTCCTAGCAACAGTCTGTGAAACCATCCCACTCGGTTCTTCCAGCAACGGCCTGTTAACCCGGGAGGGGATTCACCTTCGCAAAGAGAAGGTGCCAGCAATCCGGGAAAGTGTGGAAAAGATAAGTCCCATAGGTCGGATGAGATGTGTCCTCGGATGCTTTGGGAAGACAGGGAGGGAATTGCAGAGCTTTTGGCTTTGATCCTTATGTCGTCATTATCTACATGAATTATGCCAGAAGACTAGAGAATAGTAAAAGTTGTCTCCTTGTTCAAGATTGCGAGTAGAGACCACCCCATAAAAAAAGTACAAAGAGCCTTAATTCAGTTGTGGTTACAGGTTATAAGAGATAGGAAATATAGTTAGCTAGATATGAATAAGTTGATTAGGGATAGTTAATGTGGTTTGTGAAGGGTTGGTCGTGCCTCACAAAGCTTATTGAGTTCTTTGAGAAAGTAAACAAATGGGTGGATGAGGGAAAAGCAACTAATGTGTATGGGATTCAAAAAGTGTGTTTGGGAGAGTACCCCACGGTTGGCTATTGCACAAGATATGGAGCCATGGGACTGGGGGTAATTTAACGGTTTGGATTAGACTTTGGCAAGCTGAAAGAAGACAGAGGGCGTTGGTTGATGGGTAGCATTAATCCTGGAGTTCAGTTACTCGTGGTGTACTGGAAGGGTCTGTTTTGTATCCACTGCTGCTTGCTACTTTTATAAATGAACTGGATGAGGGCGTAGAAGAAAGGGTCAATGAATTTGAGGAGAATGCAAAGGTCATGGATTTGTTGATAGTGACGAAGGATGTTGTCGGTTACCAGGAGACATAGATAATGTGCAGAGCTGGGCTGAGAGGTGGCAAATGGAGTTTAATGCTGAAAAGTGCGAAGGGATTTACTTTGGAAGGAAAAACGGGAATAAAAATCGCTGGGCTAATGATACGATTCTTAGCAGTGTTGATGAGCACAGACATCTCACTGTCCATGTACATAGATCCCTGAAAGTTCCAACACAAGTTGATAGGGTTATTAGGAAGGTGTACAATGTGTTTGTTCTTCTTGGTAGAGGTATTGAGTTTCAGAACCATGAGGTCATGTTGCAGCTGTACAAATTCTGCTGCAGGTGCACTTGGAGTATTGCATCCAGTTCTGGTCACCACAGTTTTTTGAAGGACGTGGAAGCTTTGGAAAGGGGGCAGAACAGATTTACTAGGATTTTGCCTGTATGAAAGGAAGGTCTTACGAGGAAAGGCTGAGGGACATAAGGCTGTTTTCGTCAGAGAGACGATGGCTGAGAAGTAACTTAATGGAGACAGACAAGATAATAAGCGTGTAGATAGGGAGAGCATTTTTCCTAGGATGGTGATGGCTGAAGTCGTTACCTTGCACGCTGACGAAACTTCTGAATACGAATCTTCAAGATTATCGAGCAAACTTACTCCCATCAAAACAGAATAATTATATAAGAATATAACAGAATCAGAAAATAGGACCATAATAAAATAAGAGCATAAGACAGTAAGAATAATATAAGGGATCCGAAACTCCGAATAACATCAAATAAAAGAATAAGAAAATTCACGAATGAACAGTAATGAATAAATGAAAGGGAATATCAAAGGATAAGAGCATAATTTCAAAAAACAGATAAGAAGTGAAATGCATCGTAGAATAAGAAGATAAGAGAAAAATAACTAGAGGGAACAAAAACTGAGGAGAATAAATAATTAGGCAAATGAGAGTAAGAGAATAAGAACATAACAGAATAATAGCTGAGAAGAACATAAGAATATAATAGAATAATAACATAACAGATTTCAACATATTATAACTTCCTGTCGTTCATAAGCCTCTCGGAAAGAGAGATCACAGTACGATCGAATTTCAGACAGCAATGGAGGGTGAAATGATGGCATCTCATACCAGTGTATTATGCTAAAGCACGGTAGGTTCAGGAATGAGGAAGGAGGTGGCTAAATTAGACAAGGAAACCAAGTTATACGGTGGAATATCTGAGGAACAATGGAGGAATTTAAAAGAGATATTTCACGATGCTCATCGTTAGTATATTCTGGTCTAAAAGAAAGATAACAATTGTACGAAGAGCCAGCCTTCAATAATCAAGGAAATAATGAAAGGGATCTAATTAAATGTCCAGGCTTACAAAGAAGCCAAGAGTAATGGGAAACAGGAAGCTGGAGAAAATCAAAAAAGAAGAATAAAGCAAGTAACAAAGAAAGGAAAACTAGATTATAAATGTAAACCAACATAGAATATAAACAGGTGAAGGAAAACTGTTCTTTTTATAAATATTTGAAACTGAAAATGGTTACTGAAGTGAGTGCCGTGCAGGATGAGAAAGGTGATATGATACTGGATCATAATGAAACGGCCGAGGCGTTGAATAACTGCTTCGTGTCAGACTTCAAGGTGGAATATATGCATAACTTGCCAAAGAATAACTTAAAGGACACGATGGGCGGTGAGGACTTTAATTCATTTTCTTAGCATTAAAGATTTCAGTATTGAACAAACTTGAGATTCTAAATATGGCTAAGTTTCCTGATCCTGATGGAATACATTCCAGGGTGCTGAAACAAATGGTAAAAGTTACACTAGATGCGTTAGTGATAATTTACCAAAATTCACTGGACTGCGGGCAGGACCTGTCATACTGGAAGACGCCGAATGTCACGCCAATGTCTGAAAAAAAGGTGTAGACAAAAAAGAGGTAACTGTATGCCACTTACCTTAACATCTGTCGTCGGGAAATTGCTGAAGGATATCATGAAAGAAGAAACAGTGAGACATCTAGTGTAAAGGGTTCCATTCAGACAGACGCAGCATGGATTCAGGAAAGGAGGCTTATGTCTGTTATACTTACTGGAATTCGTTGAGGATGAAGCAAGCACGACAGATGGAGAGGAACAGGTGGATGTTATACACTTGTATTTGCAGAAGGCCGTCAGAAGGTCAGGCTGCATCTGAGAAGTAGGACATTCGACGTGTCGGGCATAAGCTCTTCATCATTTTACATAAAATTTTGAAATACATAGATAACGTAGAGGAAGCCAAGGTTTTTCCATCGATGGATGAGACTTGGACTAAGGGACATGCCCTCGAGAATAGGGGGCTCAGGTTTAGACAGATATGTGGAGGACGCGCTTTCCTCAGAGAGTTAAGAATATATGAATCGTCTGTTGCTATGATGTAGTAGAGGCACCTTCATGAAATATATTCAAGACAGAGTTTCAACTATATTGCATGATCGGGCAATTAAGGATTATGGGGATTATGCAGGTACGAGGAACTCCGACGATGGATAAATCAGCCATGATCTTAATGAATGGCAGAACAGGCTCGACGGGCTAATAGGCCTACTCTTGCTAGCATTACTGTGAATCTATGAAGCTAATTGACTATGAATTAAACAAGAAGGGAATAAGAGAACAAAAACCGTAATGCAACAAAAAAGTTAGAGTATAAGAAAATGAAATCATAAGAGACTAAGAAAATAAGAGAATGGAAATGAAAAGGAGACGGCGAACATAAGAAAAGAAGAACAGAAAAGAATGAGCATGTAAGAGATTAAGAACGTAAGATAACAATAGATTCGAATAAGCGAATGAATACTTCAGAGGTAATCAACGTCAGAGAATTTGAAGGGAGATGAGCCAGAGAATGAGAATGTAAAACTGTAAGAAAAAAAGAGAATAACAGAATACCAACATTAGACAAGAGAATAGGAGCATAATAAAATTACACCATGACAGTGTAAAAATAGAAAAGAGTAAGAACATCAAGACATCAGTGTTCGATAAGAGATTGAAAATGTGAGAATAAAATAACAGAACAGAATAAGAACATAAGAGAATAAGCACATAAGACAGAAAGCTGGTCGAAATACTGTTACAGTTCAAGATACTTGACCAGAAACTCCTCGTGTAAGTACTCCGCAGGGCCCTAGTGTCCGGACAGGCGATAATGGTGCAAACATCTTATGATTTACAGTGATTGGTAATAAAAAATACATGCTTGTCCTAGGATCAAGATAGATGAACCTCAACTTGACCAGCCTTGGACGCGCTCCAAAGTCCTTAGCATGATTCAAAACGCACTGATCTGCTCCAGTAATCAACAGTTTTTTACAACTGACGAGTAAAAATCTGCAGTGATCATAGTTGCTTGCCTCAGGATTTCCAAACATTAATGAATGTATTCGTGGCGACATATTTGATGATCATTAAAGACACCAGTATACTTCCCCCGGCCATGGATTAAAGCAGAAGCACAGACAATGTGGCGTGAAAATATTGTTGGAATTGAAACCCCCTAATTTTGACTGTTCTGAAATGTGAATGTTTCATTCCCCTTACGAAAAAGGAAGGAACAGATGCTTAAAAAAACCGGAATAGAACGAAAGTTACCAGAGAGGGAAAGATACCGTCTCAGCACTGAGTCACTGCAGCTTGCAGAAAGGTAAACATTTTGTGGTTTGTTTTGAATGAACATTTGCTTGTTGGTGATTGAATGTTTATGTTTTGCTGCCTAGAGCTCGAGGTCTGAGAATGTGCTTCTCACAGATCATGTCTGCAGTACTGCCAATTTCTAAATCGCCTAAGAATTTCTGTTCGCAAATGGGGGGAGCAGTGATCATCTATTGAGATGGCAAGAATGAGATCATGCCACGATCCAAATTACACGTAAAACAGAATATGTCCAACAGCCTCGCGATCCATGCACCCCGTGTGCCAACACTGAAGAGGTTGATTGAGACTACCTACTCATTGGGGATGGAACCAAACTCAGATTTCGGCCCAGCATCCACTGTTGAGCAACCCATTCCAGACAGGACCCGAGGAAACGGAACAGCGGGCCCAAGTACAATACCTTTGGGACTGGGATTAAGCCAGCTAAAACCCCAGGGCAAATTTCAGGCCCTTGCTTTTACTTTGAAAATGTGGCCACTGAGGAGCGAAGAGTCCTTGTGGCTGCATTGGTGCTAACGCCAGGACCAACATGCTTGCATCCTAGCCAAAAGAAAATTTGCCAAACTGCTGACTGACTGTCGTTGAGCTTGGTGTGTCCCACCATTACGGAGCCTTGTTGAAGCATCCTGCCTATTTTAGCTGATTATGAGCATAGATGTACACACTTGGGCAAGGGGGGTTCTCGAACCACTCCCTTGCGTGGTTGGCCGTTTCACTTGTCCGCAAATTGATATTGTAGAATTACATCTAGTACATTGTTGCAAATCTTGTCTATTAATAACAAATGTATTTAGTTGATGAATGGGAACCTTTCAATGTCTGATATTACATCCACAGCAGTCGTGAACAATTAAGAAATATCTGTACAAGTTAACCCAAACTCTTCAAAGTTCACATTCACAGATACACCTAGTCGGAGCCTTAGGTCCGGGGAAATTCGGAGCAGAGGCGACAAGGCGAGCTATCTGCACATTAGTTAAAATCAAAGCAATATTCGAGTGGATGCACAAAAGTCGTTACAAGACAATACCGCCTCAAAGGGAGCCCTGCTCCCGGTGGGACTTGTGGAGTTGTGTCGGCTCATCGTTCTGGTTCTACAGCAGCGCCCTCGGACAAGGATTTATTCTCCTTGTTTTTTTTTTTACTTCTCACGGTTCTTGATAGCTCCATTAAGCAGGGTTGTGGATGCTTTGTTTCTCTGCTGCTGCCCTCCGTCCCATTATGAGGTCAGCTGATCAGCATCCCTCTGGTTGACAAAGGCACTGAGCCCCAGACTCGAGACCTAAGAGCACTGATCCTCTTAGTCTGATGACTATCTGCCCGATTCTGAGCCTCCCTGTCCAGGTAATCTCCTGGCTCTGATTACATTCCGCGTTTTACTGAAGCTCCTGCCCTGCTTAACTGATTATGAAAAGAAAACAAAAAGTATTTGTGGAAGACAGTTTGCTGTTAATGGCTTCCCCAACGGTGAAGCAACCAGTTCGCTGAAATGCCACTCGCCCCGCAGAATGTTAGTCCTTGGCATGTAGCTTTAAGAAGCTTCTCACATCCTCTCGTACATAGCTTAGTTCCTCTCTCACGAGAAGGTAATGCTGAAGTGTAGCGTTTCTGTTCAAGGCGCCTCGGTCGCCTGCTTAATGTTTTCCCATTGTGATGTATTATTCGACCATGTAGCTCAGTTGCTCAAGTGGTCAAAACCTCGCCAATTAATTTGCAATGTTCCTCTAATAAAGAACATCTTTCCTAACTTTGTTATTGATTTTTGTAAACAGAATTGTAGTTGGTATCTTTCATTCCTGTTCACTTCTGGAATGCACAGCATCAATTAGAGCTCACTGCGAGAGCTGGGCCCTGATTTGGGACCATCTCGTAACCATCCTGCCACTATTTATTTTACGATCAGCCTGTAGCTCCGCCAGAGCTTTTATACCATGTAACCCTTTCACTTGCTGCTGTACTTTGGTGCCGACCGAGCCACTGTTAGAACGAAGAGGCTTCTCATGATGCATCGTGTAATAAACTGGTTAAGGCTTGAAGTCTGCCTCTCGAGATTTTCTTCAACAGAAAGGGACAACGCATAACTGACGAAACGATAAACCAGTCAGTTTGTCATCGTAGTTAGAAAACTGATGGCGGACCTAACACGGGAAAAGGGAAATATACAGTTAGAGAAAACTAAAATAATTCCAGACAGTTAACATGGCATTGGGAAAGGCAGTTCATGGGCAGCATGGTGACACAATGGTTAGCCCTGTTGCCTCACAGCGCCAGAGGGCCGCGTTCGATTCCCGCCTCAGGCATCTATCTGTGTGGAGTTTGCATATTCTCCCCGTGTCTGCGTGGGCTTACTCCGGGTGCTCCAGTTTCCTCCCACTGTCCAAAAATGTGCAGGTTCGGTTATTTGGTCATGCTAAATTGCCCGTAGTTCTAGTTGAAGGGGTAAATGTCAGGGAATGGGTCTGGGTGGGTTGCTGTTCGGAGGGTTGGTGTGGACTTGTTGGACCGAAGGGCCTGTTGCCACACTGTAAGTAATATCTGAAAAAGTTGGTTCATTTCATTGACGAGGTAACCCAAGCAGCAAATGACGATCATGCTATGTATGCTGTACATTTGCACTTCCACAAATGTTTTGATACGGTTGTTCATGGCAGGTTAATTAAGAAAGGAGGAATGATAACGATTGGCATGTCTTTGGCAGCATGGAGTCGATGTTAGCGAAAGGAAATGAAACATTTGATAGTTCCAGCAGGTTATTTCTCACATCGGAGATGAGTTGAAAATGGTGTTCGCTTGCAAACTGTATTGAGACCTTGCTTTCCTCTGAATTGGAGTTGCTTATTGATGTCAAAACTTCCACATTTAAAAGATGATACTAAGCCAGGGAGTGTTGTGAATTATGAGGATGATGCTGAGAGACTTAAGACGGACATTGAAAATTTGTTCAAACGAGCAGTTGCTTGGCAGATGAAATTCAATGCAGAGAAAGGTGAGGTACTGCATTTTGGTGTCAGAAACATAGAAAGACAAAATAGGCTCAATCGTACAATTTTGACGTTCGTACAGGAGCAGACAGGAAGGGGATTCATTCCATATAACCTTCTTAAGGTGAACAGTTAATTTCAAATATTAGTTAAGAAGATTTGCAGGATCTTTGAATTTGTAAACAGGGATATAAAGTATAAAAACAAGGAAACGATGCTACATCGCTATAAATCATTGGTGAGACGACGTTTGGAGTACCGTTTTCAATTATGGCGCCGAGTTTAAGGGGAGATGCTGAAGCCCTGGAGAGAGTACAAAGGAGGTTTCGTACAATCGTACCAGAAATGAATGTGTTTCGATACAAGAAAAAATCGGAGACACTGGTCTTGTTTTCCTTGAAGCCTGGAAGACAAAGAGGTGATCTTAATGCATTAATTAAATTATGTATAATTTTGACCATGTAAAAAAAAAACATTTTTTCGACTAATTAGTATGTCAGTGAAGTTTGCTCGTAACTTCAATATTGTGGGCAAGACAGCGAGGAGTGAGATGAAGATACACGTCTTTACACAGAGAAATGTTATGATTTGGAATGCATTACCGAGGAGAGTATTGGAGGCAGGTTGCATAGAATGTTTCGTAAGAGATTTGAATATATGTTTGAAAGGGATGAGGTTGGGGGACGACCGAGGCAGGGCTGGTCAGTGGCACTACCTGGGGAGCTTTTTCTGGAGTCGCTGCAGACGGATCACATGGTGCCCTTCTGTAGTGCAAAACTCTCTGGTTGTATTATTCTTTGCCATTCAGTTCCTCGACTGTGAGTTTGATCCATTGTTTAATAATTCACACCAACGAAAGCAATAAATTTCTCCTGGCCCAACCAATCCAACTGTACTTCATCATAGTTTATATTAACTAATCTAGAATTGTGTTACTGGAAAAAGTTCTGCCTCTCAGACACCTTATACGGAGAAACAACATTCGGGAAGTTCTAGGGGTTTCGAGAATGGAAATGTTTAAGGGATATATAAGTGGAACATTCTTCACACAGATGGTGGTGGGTGCCTGGAATGCATTGCCAGTGGAGGTAGTGGGACGAAAATAAGAGCGATCTGGACAGACACATGAATGGTCATATATTAAGGAAATAGATGCTTAGTAAATATACATCAAGATTAGAAAGAGTGTCTGGATCCATGCAGGCTTGCAGGGTCAAAGGGACGGTTCCTGTGCTGTAAGGTTCTTTGTTCCTTGTCTTTTGGGCGCAGAATTCATCTTCAGAGTTGATTGCATTTAGGAAACGTATACATGTTAGAGAAAGTCTGGGGCGGGGTGCAGCAGTAAACGATAGGTGGAAGTGCGCTTAGAGAGTTCGATGTGTGTAAAGACAATCCTCACAGAATAAATAGTTTGTAATTGGGATTGTTGTGGTCTGACAGCGCAATGCGGTTTTCAAAGCTGTCCGTGCAACAACGAATTCTCCTTGTAACATGAACAGTTCATAAACCCATACAGGATGGCAAAAGTACAGTAAACATTACCTGTTCCAAGTATAACAAATCAAATAGAATTACAATAATTTATTACCCAATGACGTACGTGTTAGTGTACAGCTTCACTTCGTCAAGGATAGAGGCGATCTACTGAATCTTAATGAGTTCGCAATTAAATAGCTACACCTTTAAATTTAGTCCCTGTAAGAGAAATGACCAAATCATAATTACAAACACGTTTACGTTTCAGTGCAGAGAATTGTGAAATAATGCATTTTCGTAGAAGCAGCACTGAGAAACAACACAGATTCAATATAGGTGTAAAACTGGGGGGAGAAAGTGAGGTCTGCAGATGCTGGAGATCAGAGATGGAAATGTGTTGCTGGAAAAACGCAGCAGGTCAGGCAGCATCTAGGGAACAGGAGAATCGACGTTTCGGGCATTAGCCCTTCTTCAGGAATGAGGAAAGTTGGTGCAGCAGGCTAAGATAAAAGATAGGGAGGAGGGACTTCGGGGAGGGGCGTCGGAAATATATCCCTCCCCTCCCCTATCAGCATTCCGTAAAGACCACTCCCTCCGTGACTCCCTCATCAGATCCACACCCCCCACCAACCCAACCTCCACTCCCGGCACCTTCCCCTGCAACCGCAGGAGGTGCAAGACTTGCGCCCACACCTCCCCCCTCACCTCCCTCCAAGGCCCCAAAGGAAACTTCCATATCCGCCACAGATTCACCTGTACCTCCACACATATCATCTATTGCATCCTCTGCACCCGATGTGGCCTCCTCTATATTGGGGAGACAGGCCGGCAACTTGCGGAGCGTTTCAGAGAACACCTCTGGGACACCCGGACCAACCAACCCAACCACCCTGTCGCTCAACATTTCAATTCCCCCTCCCACTCCACCAAGGATATGCAGGTCTTTGGACTCCTCCATCGTCAGCGAAACGACGGTTGGATGAAGAACGCCTCATCTTCCGGCTAGGAACCCTCCAACCACAAGGGATGAACTCGGATTTCACCAGTTTCCTCATTTCCCCTCCCCCCAGCCTGTCTCAGTCAAATCCATCAAATTCAGCACCGCCTTCCTAACCTGCAATCTTCTTCCCGACCTCTCCGCCCCCACCCCAGTCTGACCTATCACCCTCACCTTGACCTCTTTCCACCTATCACATTTCCGACGCCCCTCCCCCAAGTCCCTCCTCCCTATCTTTTATCTTAGCCTGCTGGACCAACTTTCCTCATTCCTGAAGAAGGGCTAATGCCCGAAACGTCGATTCTCCTGTTCCCTAGATGCTGCCTGACCTGCTGCGTTTTTCCAGCAACACATTTCTAAAACTGAGGGGAGTACAGCAACAGAAAGCCCCCTGGGTTCACATATATAATTCTCTGAAGTTGACCCTAAAGCTTAAACAATTGTTTAGAAGCCGTTTTGGATCCTTGTATTTATCAGTAGAGATAAAATGCGAAAAACGAAGAAGTGCTGCTCCACCTCTAAAAACCATTTGTCAGAACCAGGACTCTGGCTCAGTTCCTGGTGCCTTAATGAAAGAAGTATATCAACGAACTGGACAGAGAACAAGGGATAGTTCCTACAATGATGCCAGAAATGAAAATATCCGTTGGGAGGGAAGGTTAGAAAGGTTTATTGTGCTTGGAACAGAGAAAATTAAAATATGACCTTATTGGACAGTTCAACATTACAGACAACCTTTGCAGAGTAAGGAAGGACATTGTGTTTCCACAAGACGGTGTATCAGAAAAAAAAGGAGTAAAAATATCAAGACTGTAAACAAGAGAGCCAGAAGTGAAGTGAAGAGAGAGTTCTTTACTCACCCAGTTATTCTTATTTGGAGTGCTTTGCCCAGGAAAGTGGTTAAGAAAGATTGCATATGAAGTTTCAGAAGAGAATTGGATGGATGTTGGAAAGTGACGAATTCAGAGGGCTCTGGAAATCGGCCTGGAGAATAGGCTTCGCTGATTCACTCTTTTGAGAGCCACATTATTCACATTGTGTTTAATAACCTTCTTCTGATCTGCGAAGTTTTATCATTGTAATTTTTATTTTTATTGAGGTGCAGATCTAAACTTAATCTCGAAATTTTCCAATTACAAATGGTGTAAAACGTGTCTTCTTTTGCATTATATTTGCCCGTGGAACTGGTATAAATTTATTCGTCTTTTGCATGAAATGGCGCATGTTTTTGACTCTCCCCACATAACATCTAACCATTGTTTTAATCCTACTATTCCAGCCGATCATCCAACGGTTTCGATTACCTGAGATTATCTATTTGTCATTACAAAACATTTGACAGACAATTGATTATTTTTTTCTGAAGTTAAGCAGGATTTTCAATAAAACACAATGGACAGAATCACTCAGAATTATTGTTAAAAGCACAGAAAAAATGACTGGTTTCAGTGGTGACAATTTCCGAGCAAATATCTTGTGAAGGAGCTGTGCAGATCGTTTCCCATTGTATTTTGAAATATTAACGTCATGACGCCTTATTTAAGTTTGAGACAGTACTCACCGATCGAGGCTTTCCATCACATTCCACCATATTCGAAGTTTTCAGATCCTTCTACACAGATTTGCTGCACTATAGACTTTGCCTCCTTGAACTTGCCTAGTTGGGGCGCACTGCATCCTCATTTAAGAGATTGATGACACACAGACACACTCTGCAGGATATGGAACACCACTAGCATTTCTTCCTTCTCACTTTTTGCTGTTTAAATCTAACAGTGCGCGTGCTGAAAGGACATGTCAGCCACATTTTTATCTCCTCTCGGAACTTGCTGTGAGAGATTATGTATATGTTACAGGCACTGACCAACTGAAACATATTAACCGTCTCTTGACATTAAAATCCAGGCCAGAGAAGTAGCCTTCACCTGCAACCCGCATGTAGAGAAAACGCAAGTGATAGCTTCCTCACAAGAGAAGGTGGTGACTGTGAAGAGCAAGACTACGGACTTCTTGCAATTGGCATCTCCATATCACCACGATTATCGGCAGGACGGAGCCTTCTACATGCTCTGCTGGCTGCTAACATGTGTCTTACTGTCAAGTTGATCAGAAGTAGCATGAGCAACAATGGCAGAAAAGGTGTCGTTCAACCAGTCACAGACCTGTCAGATTGACGAAGTATAGAAGATCACTCGAACGTCACAAAGCCAGCCCCCTCCATTCACAGAGTGCAAAGGTTGATAGATGAAGCAGAAAGGGACACATTACTCCAATCAACAAGAATGCCCTTTTCTCCTTGCAGTATTTGGTCTACAAACTCTGGGAACATATGGCTCCAAAGGGGTCGAAGAAGAAGGATACAGTCAAGCAGACTGAAGCATACCCAGCGGCAACGGACCAGTCTGCAAGCAAGCGTGGTGGACAGGTAACTGTCCCGAAAGTAAATGCGGTTCATGGCAACAGCGGTAATGATGACAAGGAAATCACTCACTGCTATTGCACCAAGAAATAGGGGATCCACCAGAAGAGTCCACACCGTCCTTGGGAGACGATTACAACTGCTATCACGTTTGCTGTGAGAGATAAGGACCGAGAGATATTATGATGCACATGCCATCCATCTGATGTATTGCTCAAGTCACCTCGTTTTGGCTCTGGCAATTCGGTTGCTGAATGTTTGACATCCAATGTTGGATTAATTAATTTTCTGCGCATGGAGTCAATGCAAACTGCCCGTTCATAAATTCAAAGCCCCCCCCCCCCCCCCGCCCCCACCTCTGACAATGAACCAATCCTCACGTCTAGCTATCCAAAATAGGCTTCTGCAAAATGCAAAATATTTGCTGCCGACGTTTTGATGCATACCATGTCCCATCATCCAGCAACACTATTTATGCTGACGTAAAGTATGTCCACATCCAACAGCATTTCAATTTAACTTTCTAACTTGCCAAGTCATCTATACCCTCATCACATCCATCGGTATAATATATCCTTACCAACGGATTTTACAGTTAATCGCCAAATCTGTCATTTCTTGAATTCCTGATATATGTCCAAAAGTGGCAGTGATGTCTTCCACTTCCCATGCCATATAATTGTGATTTCCAGACTCAACTGCTCCATCACTCCTTCTTATTCCCGATTATCTGTGTAACGTTATGAAATATTCAAGTTATGTGTACTGTGTTCCATCTTCTCCTTATGTCATTCATTTGTTTAATGTCTCATGAAAGACGCCTTCGTATTTAAGGGAATTCTTTATGAATCAAGTCAAATGCGATGATTTCAAATAGAAGTCCAAGATAAGCAACCAACATTCATGATGTTAGTATCAACCACACCGAACACAAGTAAAAGATGCTGACCCAAACAAGACCCATATAGTAAACACTCTATTGTTAATATTTTGAATGCATAATAGATTTTTAAAAAGATATTGAATTTCCACTGAATTCTTCAGCCCTTCCCCAAATTCAATGGTTGATCAGCAAAAGCTGCGATGACCACGTGCCATGAAAGAATAAAGAAAGTCCCCACATCTCTTTGAAAATGTCCATTGTGTATGTAGTAGACTGTAATATTTGCATCGGTCCAGTAGTCAAAATGTATATAGATATGACAATAAACTAGATTATGTTTGATCTTGCAACCATCAAATGGAAATATTGTAATATACACGTCGTGATACGTGTTTGTCCATTTCGATGGGATTTTGCTGTACAAAACTAAAAATCAAAACGCAATGCTTCAAAAATAGTGGAATAATGTTTACAGAACCCCAGTGATTTTAATTTCTATTTCAGCGTTCAACTGCATTTTATCGTAGAATGCAACCATATATATTGCCACATGCTCACACGAACATAAAATTGAAGAATGTTCAATAGATATAAGAACATGCAAAAAAAAACAAAGTTTTGTCAGATACTTTATTTTCCAAGGACACCAATAAGAATGAGAATGGGGTAGCAAGTGGCAAAGATTGGTCCATTCGCTGTGCCATGCATTGTCTTTCAAAAAGTCGAAGTACTCCCGAAGCTTCCCACGTTATCTCTGAGATGCAAACAAGTAATCCCTCATTTATTTAGAATAAGGAAGTCCAGAGGAGCAAATGATCGACAACACGCGCATTCATAATATTTCATTGAACAAACATATAACCTCACCCGTGCGGGCCCAACTCTTTTTCACATCACAAAGATGAATAACATCAGAGCATATCTAAGTAAACTTAATGTTGCAAATAACACAATTGCCATGCCTGCATGATTCCATTCATTAGAATCGTTTATGTTTAATGCTGATACATGGTTCTATCACATTTTTGTTATTTCTTCTCACCTTTGCGACATTCACATTTGATGAACATCTATCCACAGACCCACTCTCTCACAGCCAATTCACACTCGCACAGATACATTTACTAATTCAGTGTCACTCACTCCCACACTTTTCAGCTCTCCCTGTCACGTTCATACTCTCGGGGTCATGCTCACTTCTTCGTTCTTACTCTCACTCCCTCATATTCACTTTCACTCACTCAGTGCCAAAATACGCCACTGTCACAATGATAACTTCAATTCACTCTCACTCCCTCACTCTCACTGTCACACTGTCACACTGAATCCCCTCAGTGTCACTCTCCCTCGCTCTTCTTTCGAATTGCATTCAAACCTTCAGTCTGCCGATTTCTCAGCAACAAATAGACGTGTTGCACTAAACTCAATTTAACCGAACAATCGAATAGAATGCGTCCACAAAAGCTAGCCACTCTCCTCTACATCAAATATAGCTCCCAAATAACTAACAGACTTATCATTCCACTTGGCATCATGGTAGCCCGAAAACAACAGCTAATGGACGTTAAAGACCCTTTACAGACAACGAGCAAAACTAATGTCATTTACAAAATATCTTGCAAGAAGTGTAACAAACAATACGTTGGACAAACAAGCAGAAAACTAGCCACCATAACATATGAACATCAACTAGCAAAAGAAAGACATCACCCTCTCTCAGTAGTATACTTACGTACAGAAGATGAAGGTCATCACGAGGAATGGGACAACATACTCATCCTCGGACTAGCCAAACAGACTCATGCACAACATTTGCTGGAAGCATCGCATTCCAACCGGAACTCTGTCAACAAACACAGTGACTTGGACGCCATTTAGCAGTCTCTTAGAAAATGAGAGAAAATAGCAGCATCACTGGAAATGATATCAGGACAGGAAATGATACCACCAATCTGAGGAATCCCAAAAACATAAATCGAAAGCGACTTAGTAATACTAGTGCTTCACCGCAGACACGCTGATAATGTTACCAAGGATGGTGAACAAATGTCTGCACACAAAATTTCCAGCTCTGTGAGTAGACTTTCATCCAAGTGGTAGTAACTGAAGCCAGTAAGTAGCTAAATAATAAAGTCAGCGTGACTGAGCGACGAGTTGGCAGGGAGCTGACAATGAGCAGAAAGGAATATTTGTCTGATATGCTTTTGTTTTAATGCAAGAAGTGTAGCAGGTAAGGCAGAAGAACTTAGTTTGTGGATTAGTACCTGTAAGTATGATGTTATAGGTATTACTGAGACTGGGTTGCGGGAACGGCATGATTGGCAACAAAATGTTACAGAATATCGATGCTTCAGGCTGGTCAGAGAGGAAACTAAAAGGAATGGAGGAGTTGCATTACTGATCAAGGAATATATCACAGCTGTGCTGAACGATGGCACTACGGAAGACTCGAGCAGTGAGGCAATATGGACAGAGTTCGGAAGTAGGAAGTGTGCGGGACATACAAGCGTCCCAAAAGTAAAAGTGAGATGGAGGTATAAACATGTAAACAAATCATGGAAAGCTGTAGGAGATACAGGGCAATGGCGGCAGAAGGTTTTAATTTTCCGAACATTGTATGGGTTTCACTTCATGTTCGAGGAAGTTTGAAGCAGAATTTGTGACGACCATCCAGGAGGGCTTCCTAGAGCAGTATGTCAGAAATCCAATTCGATACTGGGTCCATACTGGTTCTGGCGTTGGGAATAGACCCCAGCCAGGTGGTTGAAGCTTCAGTCGGCGATTATATTTGGAATAATGACAACAGTTCCATAAGTTCATAGACAAAGACGAGAGCGGTCCTAAAGATAGAGTGCAAAATCAAGGGAATTTAAATTGTACGAAAATTAGGTAATGATGGCGAATGTAGGTTGAGAGCACCTGTTTGAAAGTAAATCCACATTCATTACGTGGGAGGCTTTTAAAGAGAGTTTGATTCAGCTGTATGAGAGATATGTTCCTGTGAAATTAAGGGATGGCAATATCAAGATTAGGAAACCACGAATGACAGAAGAAATTGTGAGACTAGCTAAAAATAAAAATGACACGCACATAAGGACTAGGCGGCTGAAGGCAGGAAAAGCTTTTCAAGAATATGGGGAATGTTGTACCAATCTAAAAGGAAGAATTAAGAGACCGAAGATGGGTCGTGAGAAATCAGGAGCAAACAAGGTTAAGGAAAGTCCCAAATCATTTTGCTCACATCTAAGGGTACTCAGAGTAATGTTTGATCCACTCAGGGACAAAGGAGGAAAGTGATGCGTGGAGTCAGAGAAATTGGGTGAGATTCGGAATGAGTACTTTGTATCGGTATTCAGCGAGGAGAGGGACATGACGTATGTTGAAGTTAGGGAGAGATCTTTGATTACTGAAGGTCAAGTTGTCATGAGGAGGGGGAGGTGTTCGGTATTCTAAAAGACATTAAGGAGGATAAGTCTGGATGGGATCTATCCCACGTTACTGACGGAAGCAAGAAAGGAAATTGCTGGGCCGTTAACAGATATCTTTGCAGGGTCATTGAACACAAGTGAGGTCCTGGAGTTCGGGGGAATTGCTAATGTGGTCCCCTTGTTTAAGAAGGTTAGCAGAGATAAAACAGATCTGTGAGCCTGCCGCTAAGGTTAGGGAAGTTGTTGGAGAAGAAACTGAGGGTGCGGAGACATTGCCATTTGGAAAGAAATGGTTTTATCAGTGAGAGGCAAGATGGTTTTATGCAGGGAAGGTCATATCTCAAAAACCTAAAATAATTCATTGAGGAGGTGACAAAATTAATTGATGAAGGATCGGATATCGGTGTCACATAAATTGACTTTTATGAGGCGTTGTATAAGGATCTCCATGGTATATTAATGGAGAAGTTAAATTGGCATGAGGTACAGGTTGTTCTAGATAGATGGATAGATAAAAGGCTGGGCAACAGGAGACAGAAAGTAGTAGTGGAAAGGAGTTTCTTCAAATAGATTACTGTAACCATTGGTTTTCCACAGTGATCCGTGCTGGAACCGTTGTTTACTTTAATCAGATAACCTGATTTGAAAGTTTGCAGGTTATGCCAATATTAGTGGAGTAGCAGATCGGGAAGCGGACTGTCAGATAACACAGTAGAAAATGTAGAGATTGGAGAATGGGGCAGTGGAATAGCAGATGGACTTCAATGCGGGCAAATGTGAGGTGACACAGTAAATGGACAAGTCCTGCGGAAAATTGATGAAAAGAGGGATCTGCGTGTTCGCCTCCACTGTTCCGTGAACGTGTCAACAAAGTCAGTAGAGTGGTCAGTAAGACAGAAGGCAAGGTTTCCTGCTTCGGACGAGGTATTGAGTATCTGAGTTGGCAGGTCACGTCGCAGTTGCATTAGATTTTGGTTTAGCAATATTTTGAGCATCACCTAAAAACAAAACAACATTATACACTTGCATTTGTATCCTTACATACAGATAAGGAAGGACATCATTTGGAGTGGGACAACACACCCATCATTCGGACAAGCCAAACAGAGACATGCACGAAAATTCCTAGACACATAGCATTGCAATCGTAACTCTATCAGCAAACACATTGACTTGGACCCCATTTACGACCCTCTAAGAAAAGGAACAGAAAAAGTCATCCCCATAGGAATTGGCATCACCACAATAAAGGATGTCACAACTCAAATAAACCCAAGCATATAAATAGAAAGCAGGTATCATAAGGAGTGCTTCGTCTGTCGACTCACTGAAGATGTTACCTAGTATGGTGACGAAACGTCAGAAAATGAACGTTCCAGAACCTCAGCCTGAGTATCAAATCTTCTCAAAACTCGCGAAGAGAATAAATAACTACTAATTATTTGCAGCTCCTTCCTCAAACATAACTTTTACTTTCCCTTCTATAATACTTGTCCAATGAACACCCGCTTAAGACTTATTGAAAAATCAAAATTTCAATACCAGCCAGTGGTCAAATTCTCTACATCTTCCTCTGTAGAGTTGATTTCCAGGGTCGATGTTGATGTTAATTATCTCGTGCAAACTCCTTCGCTTGGCAGGTACATTTGAGTGACTTCTGACGAGCAGCCCAGATCTGTTCGACTTTTGGCAGTTCTCCCTCAGCTATTCATTATTTTCCCCACTATTATAACCCCAAGCCTCGGATTGTGACATTGGTTTTTAATATTGTCAATTTACTCAATTCAAACTTGATTGGAGTTTGGTATTTTTGGGTGTATAATTTCACCTTATTGGTCTAATTCAAGTTTATCTTAGTCTCCAGGCAACCTGTTACCCAAACTGCCAGACAATATGTTACATTGTATATTATTCAGAACACTTGGTGCTGTCCTGTAATTCTGTGAGCTTTTGATTCTCTTAAATGTACAGGACACCCATATCTCATAAGACAGGTATGATCACATGACCAGAGCAGAAATGGGGGAACCGTTAAATTTTCACTCATCTTTCTCCCAATGCAAATATATTTGCCATAGTAAGGAGACGCATTGCTTGAACAACCGACTCTCTGGCATTCAAGTTAAAACTCAATCTAATTCGGCTACTGGCAAAAAAGCTCTCTCTCTCGCCTTCAAGCTCTCTGTCTGCTCCTTCCTTCCAAATCCAGCAGCTGTTCCATTTTACATTAGAACTGACACTCATTTACGCCCTCATCATTATTTTACGCACATGGATTTCATATCTTGATTTCGTGGTCCTGGTGTTGGACGGGCTTGTAGAAAGTTATAAACGACACACCAGTTTATAGTTCAGCAAGTTTATTTCGAAACACTAGCTTACGAAGCACTGCTCTTTTATCACGTGGTTGTATCTATAACCACCTGATGCAAGAGCAGTGTTCCAAAAGCTAAGACTTCATGTCAGTTACTTCATCTATCAAAGGAACCATGTAACAATACATGGAAAATATTGTCATTCCTGAAGAGAGTGAACCAACTAACCTGTGTGGTGGCAGGGTGTGCAGTGTACGTAAAGTGAAACCCAGACAGCATGTACTTTCTCCAGGTATCTGCCCACAGCTCCTGTACCCATCACCCCTTTCTACACTTCCACAGCAAACATACGGGAGCTACATGAGGGAACCTTTCAGGTTTAACCTGAATGGTAGTGATTCAATACCTTGTCAGAGAGAATATTGTCAAAAAATCTAAATTTGCTGTTAAGCATCAGGTCTAATTTTCGATGGCTTAAGAGATAAGCTCACGTTTGGTGAAAGCATGATAATGTTTATGTTCAGCTTCTCATGATATTTTCCGGTTCCAATTAACATTCACCATGATATAAATGGGTTAAGGGGAATAGTTGGGGATTGAGCTATGGTCAAATTTAATCAAACATTTTAAATCGATTTAAATTTGCCAGCTAGATAAACTTAAACATTTGAGCACTCAAAATAGTTGTGCAAGTTCCTAGATTTTGGAATTTGGATAAAATAAGAAATAGATTTGTTTTTTTTGGCTTAGTTTTAATAATCAAACTTAACATTAGATTTATAAACAGGATTTCAATTTGTATAAAAGCTGATTTGTGGATCAACTCGGATTTTCAGTTACAGTTAGAATATTGGTTTAATTTACTACGGGTTTTGGTCAAGGATTAATTTACACTTTCACAAGAACATGTAACTCTTTTTAAAGGTAGGTATAGTGTTCAGCATGTAACTGAAGTGATTCTTTCTGTGACATACTGGTTGCGTAATTTGAATTGTTGCGTTTGATTGTAATGAAGGACACCATTCTTTCATGCTGCATGAAGTGTACAGTGACGATTTATGAAAGACTGGGATGCTAACGAAACCATGGTGACTGGAGGCAACAATCTATCATGAACGGCTAAAATTTGATGATAATGAATTGTTGAATAGAAAGCTTTGCGGGAAGTTGACAAATGATTGCTCCAGGTAAGATTCATTCAATGCGTTTGGAAAAAGAAACAAGTAAATTGAAGGGAATGCTGGACACAAACTTTGATATTCACCAGAAGTAGGGTCGATGCCAGAAGTCTGAAATATAGAATCTGCCTTGGTCAATAAAGGTTGCAAATGTAAGACCAAAAATTACAGGCCGGATAGGCGAACAATCTTTAGAAATTTATACAAATTATCATGCAGGATTGTTAGTAACATGGAAAATGGGAGTTTCATTAGAAAGATATAGCATGGATTTCCAAAATGAAATGCGTATCTTCAAAGTTAACGGAGTTTTCAGAAGAGGTAAGAGACAGGTTAGATAAGTGTTGACAAGTTGACAATCATATTTTGGTGGATTTCTACAGTTCTTTGTCATGAATTGACTTCGGAATTTGTGATGTACTGGATGGTACTGGCCTAAACGCACTTGGATATGTTTCCAGGCAGCTGTCAGTTGTTATGTTTCTTTATCAGACGAAGCAGCGACTTGAACGGATATTGCATTGCACTCTTGAGTTGCCCTCTGAACTTAGACTGTGTTGCACCATAAATAAATGTATTCGTGCAACAACTCAGATTGCGCAGCATGAATCCAATTCTCTGTAACATGAATTCAGAATTGTTATAATCCCTTGTATTTGCTCCTGTAATATTATAATATAAGAAATCTATAACATGTAACAACCACAGAAGAATGAAGCTGCCGGATATGCTGAAGAGTAAAATCACAGACCTCCTCCTACTCTCTATTTCTGCATCATTACAGATACTTTCAATGTTCTGACGTCTGAGTCTCTTACGGATTTGACTGCTTACTAAAATATGTCTAATTGTCAGAGCGTTCAGCAACAAAATTAAAACGAATGGGAGCAGTGGCGTTGAAATCATGCCAACATAATCAAAGAAAATCCATCCGGGATTAGTGTAATAACTTGGCTTTACATAACAGAGCCATGGCACACTGTTAATTACATATGCAGGTTCCTGTACAAAGTACTGAGGTATGTTTTTCAAACAGAAGAAAACACTGGTTGTTGCTAGAACAACAACGGCGGTTCTCTTAGTGCAATATTTTGCCCTCAGACATTGACAACAAATGGCCACAAATCGATCAAAGGTGAAATTAACGGTGAACCAGACTGAACATTCCGTGGCAGCCCGACGCAGAGCATGGATAACACTACATACAGGTGTGATCAGAAAGAAGCTTGTTGGGAAATAATAATACGTTATCCGCCACAGTATGACCTCTGCAATAAGGAATAGAAGATCCGCCATTGACATAGCCAGCAGATAGCGAGTGGTAGAAGCAGAAAGGCCGCATTTCCCATGACTCAGGATCAATAACGCCACTACATTAACTGTAAGGGAGAAAGAGAAACAAGAGAATTACCTGATAAGTCATTCAATGTCGCAACTATGCAGCATTAACACTTGGCGTTGGTTAATCACAACGTGGATACTTAAAAAAATTCTGGTGAAGAAGATACCAGCAGCAATCATGAATCAAACAAATACGTTAAAACAATTTCAAATGGTCAATTCATAATGTACCAGACTCAGTAGTTGAAAGCTGAACTACTCATGGTAAGGGACATTTTTGAAGATAGCCTGAGAGTTTGTCGAAGCGGCAGTTCACATTTAATCGGATAATTGATAATTTCTAAACACTAGCAATGAAGTAATTGCAGTTTATTCTACTGTAGGCATTCTATGCATTGGCTGTTAGTTACAGGTCAACGATTATACACAGTCATTATATAAAATAATAAATGAACACTGTTACCACGAAATAATGACTTGTCTATTACAAATGTATTCACAACAGACCACATACTTTAGAAATAGGTTATCAACTGTAAGTGCTGTTCAGTTGCTGTTGTTCTCTCATTCTGTTCTTGAGATGTCCCTTATGACTCTTCTGATGGCCAGCTGTTTATACAGCTCTGTTTCCATATATACTTCCACTGCTTGATAAGATAAACACGGTGGAAGGAGGACTTATAAAATGTCCCAACCTCATCAGTTAAAAGTTAGAGATTACAGCAATCATTGCACTAAATACTAATCTATTTTCTTCCTATTTCCAGTGAATTTCGGAAGTGGAAATTAAAAATGTCATCTCTGAACTGGTGAGCAACTGAATGCTTGTTTTCTTTGCGATCTCTTCACAGCTCCATGCTGACCAATTACATTTGAATCGATTACAACTTCCGTGACAAGCAAAAGTGGTTCCACATTTTATAAGTTGTTCTTCATCCAGAAAACAATGGATTCTAATTTCGAGCAAAAGCTGCATCTCTATTGTCCCTCACATACAAATCATCTGTAAATCAACACTTTTAAATCACAATCTCTGAAGGGGTGAGCTTTTAACATGGGAAGTAACAAACCTTGTAGCCATTGCAGAATTTTCCAAACACTAGTTTGAACAAATATTACGTTATCTCTTTCGACCATAATTTTTAAACACACAAATTATTAAAAACAGACACGACCCATGCATTTATATCCGAACATTATTCCCAAATCACACGTTGTACTCAGACCTGAACATTTTCAACTTATATCCCTGGACACTGAGATAATCTATTGCTCTTTATATTCTTCTTGCTAAAATTGACAATCGCAGCGTTCATACGTTGTACTCTATTTCTGTATCCTTGCCTACGCATCTCACCTACCTCCCAATGCCCTGTTCACATGATCTACTTCCAGTCGATAGCATATTTGACGACTATATTATTTGTCTGTTCATATCTTCATTTTTGTACAAGTTATGAACAGTTTGGATCCTTTTTCTTGTAACAAACCACTCATTGCATCTTGCTACAACGAGTAATACATGGTTATCTCTTACATTTGTTCCAATAGCCAACCAAGCATCTGTCCATGGCAAATATGAGTACCTATCATATGAGTGTTCAATTTAGGTGATACATAATGACGCCACACCTGATCAAATCCCTTCTGGAAATCAATGTCCATATTCCTATTCCCTTTTGCCACAACGTACAGAAACGTCGCAAAAGAAAATCCCTCCCTCGAGTCAGACATTCAAACAATGTGGTCAAGGACCCTTCAGTCTAACCGATCCATGTCGACGATAGTCCCAAACTAAATTACTCCTACCTGCCTGTGTTTGCCGTATATGTTCAAACATTTGCTGTTAGTCTACTGATGTAAATGGTCAAACAAATTTTAAAATGCCAGAAAATCCTGTCAGCTGGATTTGAGCCAACCGCACGTTGACATCCAATTCTGTGTCACCCTTTCACAGCGGCCATGTACAATCAATATCTTCTAAGAAAATGGGATCATCACATAAAAGTGAACATTGGAACATGTAATGCAACACTTAACCGATTTCGGACGTACTTTCTACTTTGCACCCTTGAACTGGTGTTTGAGACATTTTTCAGTTCTGCTATCTCGTCCAGTACTGCTTTATGTTTGTTTCTTCGATTGAATTTCTATCTCTTCCATGGAAGATGTAACAAAACTAACAATTTACTTCATATGCCTTTTTCATACTTTCCAACATTAACTCTCGATTCTCGCATTATGACGAGTCAACGATCATCTTGCTAATGTTTTTCTTCTCTCAACTTTTAAAAAAGTAAAATCTCTTCTTATCTGCTTATATAATACTGTCTATCTTCTACACGCAGTTATCGGTGGTTCTTTTTGGGTCTTTCTTCATGCATTTTTTTTCTAATCCTCTGACCAGCCATCAGTTTTTGTACCATTACCTGGAATTTCCTGATTTTTCGTCACGCGTTTTCCTACTACGGCTAATTATGGATAACAGGTCTATCAGTTGGACGGATGGCAGGAGCACACTCCTGGTGAGAGTAAGATTACAGTCATGCAAGAACAGTCATGGGAAGTTGCACATGAAGTCTGAAGAGATAGAAGAATTACCAAATGAATATTTTTGTCAGGATTCACACAGGAAAAAAGACGATGCTGTCGAGGTGAGTATTGTGATCCACGTTATTAGACTGGTTATGATCGATGTTCAGAAGAACAGTGTGTTTGCAATTCTGGAAAGTAGGAAAATAGCTATGTCCCCTGGGCAGGATAGAATTTTGGATAGGATTCTCTGCGAAGCTTGGAACGAGATCGCAGAGCCTTTGGCTTTGATGTTTATGTCGTTATTGTCTACAACAATAGTGCTGGAACACTGGAGGAAAACAATTATTCTCCTCTTGATCAAGAAGCGGAGAAGAGGCAATCCTGGAAATTATAGATCCGTGAGCCTTACTTCTGTTGTGGGCAAATTATTGGAAAGGATTATAAGAGGTAGAATTCATAATAATCAAGAAAGTAATAATTTAATGTGGGATAGTCAATGGCTTTGTGAATGTTAGCTCGCGCCTGACAAACGTTATTGGGTTATTTGAGAAAGTGACCAAACAAATGAATGACGAGAAGCAGTTGATGCGGTGTATATAGGTTTCAGTGAAGAGTTCGGTGAGGTTCCCCACTGTTGGCTATTGCAGAAAATACAGAGACATGCCATTGAAGGTGTTTGGATCGGAAATTGTGTACCTGAAAGAAGACAGAGAGTGGTGATTGATGGGAAATATTCATTTTCCCGTTCACCTACTCGTGGTGTTCCACAAGGATCTGTTTTGGGGCTATTGCTGCTTGTCTTTTTTGTTAATAAATGACCTGAATGAGGGCGGAGAAGGGTGGTTTGTAAATTCGTGGATGATGCTGAAGTCTTGGAGTTGTGAACAGTGCAGAAGGATTTTTAAGATTGCTGCGGGACATAGATTATCTGCAGAGCTGGGCTGAGAAGTGGTAAATCGAAAAAATGCGGAAATGTGAGAGATAATTCACTTTGGAACAAGTAAACGGAGTAAAAAGTGCTGGGCTAATGGTTTGATTCTTGATCTCTGGAAATCGCCACCCAGGCTGATAAGATCATTTAGAAGACATACGGTGTGTTAGTGTTTATTCGTGAAGTGATTGAATGTTGAAGTCATGCAGTCACGTACAGCTGTACAAACCTCTGGTGCAGCCCAATTATGTGTATTGCATAGAGTTAGGTCGCCATCCTACAGGAAGGATGTGGAGGCATTGGAAAGGGTGGGGAGGAAAATTTGCAGGATGTTGCTTGGTATGGAGGTAAGGACTTATGAGGAAATGCTGAGGGACTTGAAGCTGTCTTCGTTCGAGAGAAGGTTTCGAGGTGATGCAATACAGACATCCAAGATAATCAGAGGATGAGATAGGGTAGACAATGTGAGCATTGTTCCTCGTGTGTTGATGGATAGCACGGGGTTGGGGGGCATAGCTAGAACAAAGTGCAGGGACAAAGAACATTACAGCACAGGAAAAGGCACTTCAGCCCTCCAAGCCTGCGCTGATCCAAATCATCTCTCTAAACCTGTCACCTATTTTGTGAGGATCTGCTCTTTGCTCCCTGCACATTCATGTAACTTTCGAGATACATATTAAATAATGCTTACTTTCCCGCCCCTACAAACTTCGCTGTCAACGTATTCCATACATCCACCATGCTCTGCGTAAAGAACTTTCAGCATACATCTCCCCAAGCTTCCCCCTCTCATTTGGAGCTCGTGAATCCCAGTAATTGAGTTGTCCACCCGAGAAAAATATGTTTCCTGCTTTCCAACCTGTCGACCTCTTATGATTTTGTAGGCCTCAATGAGGTACCATCTCAATCCCCTACTTACCAATGAAAATAATACTCTATTCAAACTCTTTTCATTATTAGTTCCCTCCATACGAGGTAAAATCGTGGTCAACCTTCACTCCACTCTTTCCAATGCATCCTCATCCTTTTGGTAATATGGCGACCCATATTGTACGTAGTATTGCAAACGTGGCCGAACCAACGTCGTGTGGAACTGTTACATGACCTGCCAAATTTTGTACTCGATATCCCGCACAATGGAGGAAAACATGCCGTATGCCTTTTGACCTCTAATGACTTGCGATGCCACCTTCAGGGAACAATGGGCCTGAACACCCAGATCTCTCTGTAAGTCAATTTTCCCTTGTAATTTTCCAGTTACTGTATAGTTCGCAGCAGATTTGCATTTTCCATAATGTATAACCTCGCCCTTATCGGATTGAACTCGATCAGCCAGTTCTTTTCCCAACAGTCCAATCTACCCATTAAATGAAAGTTTTTAACTGAGCAGTGATAGATATAGAATAGATGTCAGAGACGGCTTATTTACTCAGAGGTATGGAATGCCTTGCCTGTAACAGTAGTGGATGCACTAGAATTAATTGAATTTGAATGGTCATTACACAAACATACGAGTGATAATTGAATATTACAGTTTAGATGGGAATGCGATTGATTTCACAGGTCGGTGCAACATCGAGGGCAGACATTTTTATACTGCGCTGTAATGTCCTATGATCTATGTGCTATGTTTGTTTGTTTGTTGGACTTAATGACGACGATTTTCCATTTACTGGACCGATATCCTGCCTGGACTGACGGGGGAATGGTACTTGAAAAACTTGCAGTTATCTCATCACAACACATTTTGCAGCAGCAGCACACTCTAAAATCTTGTGCAGTGGTACTATCCCAACTCTAGCGGGCTCATGTTCAAGTCGAAATTGTTCCTGAAGTGTTCGATAAATTTGACAAGAAGTTGAGTAGTAAATATCCACCTCACTGTAACGACACTGCTAAAGAAATCGAATTTTCCACTCGAATGGTGCTGCACGCCTTGCAAAAACATGTTAGTACATGGATTGGGTATTTTACCATAAAGTAAGTTGGTCAAGGAATATTAGATTGTTAAACACATAGTGTAATTCCTTTGTAACTGTACAATCGACTCGATACATAGATCGCACAGCCGCAAATATACTTCCCTCAGACAACGTATAACTCCCAGAAATGAAAAGGCTTTCTTTCCTCTCCGCCCGACCCGGACTGGCCCTCTTGCACCGCACATTGCACAATCACCTATCATCTCGCTCTGGACCTGGCCATCTCTGCTCTGGTGCATCTACGCACAGGTGGAAACGAGCGAACTCGCTCTCAGATCATATGGTGACACATTAGTGAAAGAAAACACTACCTTGTTGTTTACCAGATAATACAGAGTCAATCAGCTACTTTTAGTGCGGCGAAAAGTACAAAAGCAAAGAAGGAAGGCATTTCACTTTCTATATTTACAAGAGAAAAACAGAAATGCTAAACCCTCTTCAATGCTTATAATCTAAAAAACACAGATGCAGCTACTATGACTGGGAGGGAGTAAAGATTAATCGTGAATTAGAACTAATTATTTAATTCCAGTTCGTAACCTACATTCAATAAAATGCTTCAGTGACTCAACTATGCAATTTCCTCACTGCACTTTTGAAGAGAGTGATTTTCCTTTCAAATATGCCATTTACATTAGCTAACTCGCACATGTTAGTGATATATACTTGACAGAACATCACTGCCACTGATAATTCTCCCAATATCGAATGTGTACACGGAAGTTCAAGGAATGAAGTAGCTTGATGGTTCAGACGGACCGTGAGCTGAAAATGCATTTTCATTGTTGGTGTCAAACAATCATATACTAAAAGGAATTCACGTCATTTCGTCCGGAAAACAATGTCATTGATTGGGACACACATAAATGTAAATAGTAAAACCAGATATCACGTTACCTAATGAAAGAATGAAACTCAGGAGCCAGCTCTCAGACAACCTGTCAGAAATTCGATTGTTTATGATCCACTTACCAGGTCCGCCAAAAACAGCAAGTGTAGTGTAATATATTTCCAAGACATTGTCGATTGGATAATGCATTTCTATTACAAGGGATTTTATGTTTTTGAAGCAGAAGATCGCACTGTGTTCAACTCTGAATCCGTTATATGCTGTTGGATCTCGACAATAACGTTGAGATTACATCATGAAGTATAAAGAGGAACATGCCTGTCAATTCCCTGTAGGGATATAACATAATAGTAAAGAGCTGCAGCTGCAGAATTCTGATCACAACAATTAATTATGTGATTATTTTAATTGTAATTTACCACCTGGCGTGTTATGCAGTTTTAACTATATATCTCATGCTGCTTCAGGGCTTGCCAAATTAGAGTATGGACATTCACTAATCACAATGAAAACGTTGAAGTTTCTAGTTTATTGCTACTCTTCGTCAGCACGATATTTTTCTTTAATTACCAGAATGACGTGAATCTTTGAATATTCACGGAATGCCTAAGATTGTGAAAATAAGCCTGGAATTTAATGAGTCACTATTCATGGAATGTGACTTACTTTACATTGAACATAAGGAGCTGAAAATGTGTTGCTGGAAACGCGCAGCAGGTGAGGCAGCATCCAAGGAACAGGGGAGTCGACGTTTCGGGCATAAGCCCTTCTTCAGGAAGCCCTTCTTCGGGTTTATGTCCGAAACGTCGATTCTCCTGGTCCTTGAATGCTGCCTGACCTGCTGCACTTTTCCAGCAACACATTTTCAGCTCTGATCTCCAGCATCTGCAGTCCTCACTTTCTCATTGAACATACGGATCAAGGAAATGGGACAAGTTTGAAAGGATTGTGCTTGACTCTGAGGATGGAGTGAGCCTGAGTGATTAAATGTTTTTCTCAGGAATGTTTTTTCAACAAAGATACGTGCCCATCGCAACTGGCGAGAAGCCACGTTGGAAGGTTTTGTTGAGAACGTAATAGAAATAAATGCAATTTAGAATGACAGTGGGAACAGAAGAAATACACAATATAAAGTACCAGTGATGAAGTGTGTGAAAGCCAAATACAATACATCAGGAATGGAGCCTTGCTGCTTAAATGGCTAAAACTTAGCACGGGAAAAATCGCAGGTGTCATCACTTTAGTTGGGGAATAGGAATTGGGAACATAAATGTATACCCGCTGGAATGGATGGTTTAAAGGTATAGATTAAGACACATAAATAAAACTATTGTTATGACGGTCAAAAAATACATTTCAAATTCCAACATGACGAAACAAATTACAGATCAGCAGTGAAAAACAAATAAGGGAAGCATAACTGGATTATGGTATTTGACTGGACCATTTTAACTGGTTCGAATGCAATTATGCCCCCTTTTCATTAAGGACATCCTTGCTTTGCAGTGCATCAGACGTTGACTCTACAATGCCCTATAGTGACGCAGTAAATCATTCCTAACATTGCTTTCCTCAGCCTTTTATTTATACAGACCAGGTTTGTCAGAAACAACACTGTTCAGTTTAATTTCTCCATTACTTGCTACAGCTGCATACTAACATTTTGCGCTTACCGTATCTAGAGACAAAAACCCCTCTGTAACACTATTTTCTCAAATCATTCTCCATTGAAATCGTTCCTGTTTCTTTCTATTGTCCCTTCTAATATGCATAACTTCCAAAAACCCAAGTTATACATTTGCTTTCTGCCGAACACTTGCTCACTATTATCACTTGCCTACGTTCCATTTAAACCCTGCCAACTTATTGACAAACTTTTGAACGACTATATATGTGTATTATATCCTCTAACTCTAATTCATCAGTCTCCTTAGCCAAACAACTTATAACTAGCTGATGGTCTCACATTAATCTCTAATACATTCCAATATTTTCAGCTTTCTAACCTGAAAATAACGACTTACCTTGACTCCAGAATTCTTGATCGTTAACCAGAGCTCCGCAGTTCTGGCATAACAGCTTGGAAGTGTTGAATGACATTCTCTAGACAATGTAATGGACACAAACGGCTGCATGACTCATCCTGCGTCTGAATAAATTGTTGAATACGTCGAATTGACTCCTCCTGCCTCATTTTAACGGTATTGAAAGGCAGAATGGTGTGCTCCAGTTTTACATAACGGTTAACTTCGTATACGATGGAATATTTAATATGTTGAGCCTTCAAAGCTCTATTGGTAGTTATTCGCAGATGCGTCCTTATCGCTGTCTGAAACGGAACAGCCAATGCTGTACATGGTGTACATGATATCCCACATTGGGAAACATCCTGACGGCATTCACCGTTACAAGTTTCTGCAGTGTCAGTTTTGTCTGAATAAGATTGCCACTTATTCTTCTCAAGTACAGTGAGTTTAAACTCAAAGTGTTCAACGTTTCCACAAACGTTTCCACCTCAATCCGAGGAATCAGTTGAGTCAATCTTATCTGAACTACTTCAAATTTATTTTTATTCTTTCTCAAGTCCCAGACAAAATCATGCCCCAAAGTCCTCTATATGTCATCTCAGTAAGACTGGGTACATCGTATTAGCTGTTCCTTCCCTCACAGTTAACTCCTTGCAGTAAATGCACAAGTTCAGATTAGATAACGAGAAATGCATTTTTTAAAAAAAACTGTAATGCAATTCAATTTGCAGATGTTTTGATTGTTTTTTTAAATCTTTAGTAGAGTAGTGAATCTTTGGCGATCTCCTCCCCAGAGAGACATGGTGGCAGCATCATTGAATATTTTGAAGCACAGAGAGGTAGATCGATAAATAACATAGTATGCAATGGTTTCTGAAGTGCGAGACTGTTGCTTTGAGCACAAATAAAACTGCCAGGATCATTTTGAATCGTGCAACCCATGTGAGGGGCTGAATGGCCCTTTGATGTACCTTTGTGCATTAGATTTGATTAGATTACTTACAGATTGGAAACAGGCCCTTCGGCCCAACAAGTCCACACCGACCCGCCAAAACGCAACCCACCCATACATTTACCCCTTACCTAACACTACGGGCAATTTAGCATGGCCAATTCACCTGACCTGCACGTCTTTGGACTGTGGGAGGAAACCGGAGCACCCGGAGGAAACCCACGCAGACACGGGGAGAATGCGCAAACTCCATACTGTCAGTCGCCTGAGGCAGGAATTGAACCCGGGTCTCTGGTGCTGTGAGGCAGCGGTTTTAACCACTGTGCCACCGTGCCGCCCACGAGTTTTTTTTTTCCCAGTTTCTTGCAATCCATTTTATTTTGCCAAATATACAATTCAAGACAACATTCCTGTGATGCTCCTTTGTTTGCAACAAACCATTTCTTTTCTGGTCCTTGTAATATGTGGGACCGTGAACCTTGTTTACTTTTTTTGCATCGTATCGTTCCCTGCTTCTGAACTTGTCTGGAACATTATCCAGGACATTATTTAACTGCCCTACTCTGTAACATTTCATAAGCAACATTATGTAGAATCTTCTATTGTGCATATTCAATCGAAAAATCTGCATTGACATTTTCCAGAACTTTCGATAACAAACTTTTTGTAGAACCATCCAAAAAAAAAAATATTCCCTGGAATATTCCATAAATAACTTACAAGTGTGGATGTCATGTAATTGGAGAGAAGAAAGACACAAGACAACAGGTTTATTCCATAGAGAAGGAGAATATGCTGTGAATACGATAACTTAATGAAATAGATGAATAAATTTTCTCACTTTTGATTTTTTTCTTATGGAAAGGATTGTCCACAAACTCGACTAACAGACAGAAATGTCCGACCTCAATTTGTCATCAAGGAATGAGCCGAAATTCTTTCAGGAATGCGAAGTTTCTATCTTTCTATTAACAACAGTGATAAGGTGACATCTGTCAAAATATCCTTGAGGGGGAGGGTGTTGCATGATGTGTTTAGAGTTTGCTTCGTTATTCAATCAAAGGATGGGGGCATCGCTGGTCGAGACATTTGTTATTGGTCGCCGTTAACGATCCAATAGCTCACTAGTATGGGTATGGGTCCAGAATCGCATGTAGGCAATCGGGTAGCCCCAGAATTTACCCAAGGTCTCCAGGCTAACTGTCAATGCACATCAGGGTTGTGGACAAGGTGGGTCCGATTGACCTACTGCATTCGGGTTTTCACCAAGGTTTTGGAGGGCTGCCTCATAACATGTTGTTGTGCGGAGGAGGAGCTGATAATGTTTAGGTAAACACACGAGCAGAGATTGACGACTTGCTTGTAATGGAAAACAGAAAGGATGGATCCTTGTGTTTTTTCCGGATTGCCGGGATGCGTTGAATGTGCTCCCACAGGTATTTGTGACAGATGCAATGTATTTTTTACGTTCTATACGGTATGGGGAACAAATAATTAGTGAGCAGATTTTCAAATGATGGAAGTAAAACTCCTGAAAAGCAGAGTAATGGGAAGGATTTAAAAAAACACAGAGGTAAAGTTTCAAATCTGATGACTCTTCCTCAGAGATGAAGCAAGACCGAAAATTAGATTACTTGCACTATGGAAACAGGCCGTTCGGCCCAACAAGTCCACACCGACCCGCCACCCATTCCCCTATATTTACCCTTCCCCCTAACACTAAGGGCAATTTAGCGTGGCCAATTCACCTAACCTGCACATTTTTAGACTGTGGGAAGCAACCGGAGCACCCGGAGGAAACCCACGCAGACACGAGGAGAATGTGTAACAAAACATCGGGGAGGAGGAGGAGGACAAATATGGAAAGGGTTGACGTTGGAAGAGAAGGAGAAAGTGACAGAGTGATAAGGAAGCAGAGAGTTATTGCAGAGCGCAGCCAGACAGCTGCTCCAGGAACTGAATCACAATGGGTTCTCCTCCAGGAAGACACCAGAAAAACAACCGTTTCACGAGCCGGCACCAACGCAGCACTTGTACTGACCACCTTCTATCTTGTTAAATTCTTGGATTCTGAGAAGCTGAAAACACTTCCAGAAGATGCAAAACAACTTGCACTGAACGCGCATGACATTTCGAAAAAAAGATGTTGCCAAAGGTTATTTTCCAGCTATATCTGATTCGAGATTTTCCTTTTACAATTTTGGAGCTCAGAACCGTTCCATCTATTCATTTCATAAAACGTGATCATCTGGAAAAAAAGAATACAAATACACATGAGCAGCGTATCTGATTGTCAGCAGCAGAGATGCTTCCTCTGAGTGGGACAGGGGAAGACTTTGATCAGGTTTATGTTAAAATCAGATAGATAATCGAAGATTGCCATTTGCATTCCATGAAAATGTGTGTTTCCTGCACTGTCTGACGCATACAGACATACGTACACACACAATCACCCACAGACACACATAAGGACGCTTACATACACGTTCTCTACTGCACACACACAGACACAAATATAGACACACACACTCACACTCACATACACAAACGCATGATTTTGGAGACTTCAATCAGGTCCCCCCCAAACATGATGAAAAATCTGTCTGTCTCTGAAAAAACAAAAAGCTTCTTGCGATGCACCCTGTCCAGAACTCTCATGATTTTTTAGACTTCAAGCAGTTCCCTCCCAAACTCCTGTCTTTCTGATGAAAATAATTCCAATCTACTTTCTCTTCACAGGTAGCGTCTTCCAAGCTAGGCAACATCCGAGTGAAACTGCTCTGCACCATCGCCATAGCAACCATATTCTGTCCTAATGTGGCAAGCAGAACTGTATGCAGTATTCCAAATGCAAATTAAATTAGTTTTTGCAATTGAATGACACAAAATACCGTGCATGAACTGTAACAAACACTACATTGGACAAACAGGTAGAAACCTAGTCACCCGGATACATGAACTTCAACTAGCCATTTGAGGCTCGAAAAGTATTCTACTGGAGGATATTAAAATCACACTTTAAGTGATGGTAGGCATTTGAAGTGCTGGAACAGAAAGATCAGGAAGTGAGAAGGGCAGCAGAGTTGGCAAATGAATGCATGTTAATACATAATACAAGCTTCCGGCCAGAACACCGTCCTGTGAGGAATACAGGTTGTGAGAAGGGGCGATTCGACACTCCGAAAAAAAGAGTAGAGAATACCAGCAAGAATTTACCGCAGTTTGAAGAATCCCAAGAGAGTGGAAATGAGGTGAAAGGCCTCAGGTACTTTCACTGTAATAGAGCGAGACACAGAAAAAATACACTGCCAGTTTGTTCAGAAGGGCACTGGGGAAAGGTACTTTCATTTGCAGAAAGTGGGACATGTACCGTCACAGTGCCGATCGTTAAAGAAAGGCACTGTGGGAAAAGATGTAGTAAAAGTAGCTAACCCAGAGGCATTCGTGAAGATAGTAAAGGATAGCACAAGAATAATCGAGGAACTGCAGAAGAGTGCACAGCCTAGGCAGTGGATTGGTATGAAGTAAACACCTGATCTTTGCAAAGAATTCGCCCCTGTTGGTAAAGTTTAATGAGAAGGAACAGGAGGAGAAGGACACGATACAGGACCTAGCCAGTCACTGATAGGAAGAGATGAGCGAATATGCACACTTTCTGATCTGTTACCGAGAGGTTGTTAATTTTTGGGATGGACGGACAGAAGTCTAGCGTTCCCCTATCTAAGATCACGTTGGAGTGCCAACTCAAGACTGGGAAAGTTACAGTAGGCGTGATTGACTGACTGTCAGTTCCAGGAATTAAGTTTGTTCTTGTGAATTATTTGGCAGGATCCAAAGTGGGAGTGAAACCCCTTATTGTGGAGAACACCAAGAAAGATCAAGAAACAGAGGAGTAATATCAGAAATATCCTGGTATTTTCCCAGACTGTGTTGTGATCAGATCCCACTATCATAAATCAATGCACGAAGAGAAAAGTAAAGAGAAAGATGAAGAATTTGGGATTCAGTTAGCGGATACCCTGTCTGATGTAATGGTGCAGGCAGAACCTGAACCGACAGAGTGTCAGACAGAAGTGTTTACTGCTGAAAGACGAAGTGACTTGCAACAGCAGGTCAAGACGATAAAAGAAGTATATGTGGATGCATACTCGGAAAAGGAAGCAGCGATTCCTTTGGAGGGTCATTATCTGATAGATAGCATCGAATAGTGGAAATAGGGAACACGGCAGGCCGGTTCAGAGGAGGAAAATGCCGAATTGCACTAGATTGTGTTGCCAGTACACTACAGAAAGGAGATGTTACTGGTCGCACATGAACTACCTGCAGGACGTCATCTACGAATACGAAAGACTCAGGCTTAGGTGGAAAAAACATGTTTATTGGCCTGGAATGCAAAAGGATGTGTTTAACTTTTGCCGTATATGTTATACATGCCAATAGTAAGGACGCCACAGGAGGTAATCAAACCAGAACCTCTGTTGCCAATTCCCGCATTTGACGAACGTTTCACGCGGGCTGATTGTGCAGGTCCATTCCGGTGAACTGAAAGTCGGAACCAATACTTGTTAACCATAAGGGGTGTGTCTGCCAGGTTTCCAGGGGCAAGTCCTTTAATGACAATCAAGACAAAAAAGGGTAGGAGAGGAGTTAGTAGGATTCTTCACACAGTATGGTTTTTTTTTACGAGATTCAGTTGCACCAAGGGTGAAGTTTTACTGACAAGCTTTTTTAGAGTGTTACGGATAGCTTAGATGTGCAGCACTGTAAACAGGGTGCGTATCATCCTGAATCCCACAAGCTTCAGAGAGATGACATCAGATTTTGAAGAGCATGTTGAGAGCATACTGTCAGGGTTGACCGAATGATTCGGATAAGGTTATCCCATTCGTATTATTTGCTATTAGAGATGCCCCAAACCAATCTGATCAGTTCACTGCTTTCGAGTTAATATGCAGGTATGAAGTGAGAAGCGCTTTGAAATGAATTAAATAAAAACTGACAGGAGCAAAGTCGGAGATCTCGACCTTAGACTATGTTTTGGAAGTGAGGGAAAGATTAACTCGAGTTGGTGAATTAGCTGAACAGTACATTAGCTAAAGTGGGAACAGTTGCGAATGAAACATTTGGCAGAAAATAACCCTGAGAATCGGACTGTCACGAGTGATTGGAGATACCATCAAAGCCAGTTTGAGTCATTCCAATCACGAAACATTGAGATAACATACATTTTTCTTACAACACAGAAAAAAAAGGATTAGGCATCACTCTGAACCATTAACATACTTAACAAGTTTAAATCGTCAGCTCTTTCAATGTAGCATCATTCCATAAGCGCGTACTTATTTAAAGGCAATTCAAGAATACCATTATTGTTCTCACGTGCTCTGCCTCTCCACTCCAGGAGGAAACAAAAAAAAAGAAAAAACCTTGCCGCCTCGTGATGTTGAAGCACAAGCCTCTCTGTCTAAACTCTCACTCCAGCAACAGGATATTCAACCTTTCAGCTCAAGGAACCAGTAAAAACCTTCAACTAAGTGAAAGCAAAGCTTTTGGGTCTAGGAAACTTATCACGCTTCCTCATGATCATTTTGCCTACTGGAAAAGAAAAACAAGCTCATTTGGCGCAATCAAACTGTTTATCTTTTTTTTGTCTGAATGCGACCTTTTATTACCACTGTGACAACACTGGTCTGCAGGAGAAACAAGATGGAAACCTATCTTAAAGGCACCCTATCGTCATATATCCCAAACAGTCAATATGAAAGTGTTGACGAAGAAGGAATGGTGAAGAAGATTTGTGATTTGTGGATCATAGAGAAGTAAGGTTCGCTTCCAAATATTGGCAATATTAAATCTGAGGGATTGGTTTTCCCTTAGTAGCAGAATCCTGAACTAAGGCTCAGACACCGATGTTGACGATTCAGAAATATGGGCTGAGACGCTGAATAATTCCTTCCCTAAGGCTGTTGTTTTCGTTTGAGAATTGTGAACACTAAGAAATTGTACGTAATTTTGTTGTAGCTTTGTTGGAGGGTTGACATGAAGTAAAATGTGAATGAAACTTACTTGCAATACTAATTAAGCCACGTTCATGTTTAATTCATTTTCGGAATGCAGAAGCCACAGGTTCAAATGTGGAAAAAGGTAAATCCGACAACAACCTAATGGAGTAGCAACCAGAAACATTGTTGGCCTTTTCAGATTAAGTTAATTTAAGGATAACGATCAGTGATGACATCAGTGAACACTTCCCTCTGTACTTCAATTTCCCAACTAGGAAGAATTCCAGCTCCTTAGCCCCGAACACATAAATCTGTCCGCTTTCATTTTCAACTCTTCTACCTGTGGCTACTTTTTCCCGAAACGTAAAGGTGTTTCTTTTTAGAAAACGTACCTATTGCAGTTGTGAGTAAGAACGCAGCGCGGAGCAGCTGAGACCCGATGCGATGTAGGTTGTCGGTCAGGAGTGGCGCAGAGCAAAGCATGCTGTAAGAATGGAGCTGAGCTGGGACACTTGTTCGGCTGGCTTCTTGCATGGGTGATCAGTGGAAAGGAAACATTTTTCTTCGGTGCATTGTACCGAATCTGGCGTCATGACAACCAGCATTGTAAACATTTCACCGTATTTCTGTACATGTCTCAATAGACAATTTTCTCTTACATTCTAATTTGTTATGTGTGACTATTAGATTGTTTGGAATGGTTGTACGATGTTAATACAGTAGTCCGGTGTTACAATCTGGAGTTCGAATGTTTCTTCTAATTAAACCTAAAGCACCTGAAAAAGCTAAGCTCCTCTCATAATCTGCTATACAATGTGAATTATTGAAAGGAAACTCGTGATTTCCACGGTTGCAAAAAAAAACCAACTTTTATTCCTAATTCTAACACTGAACGCAAAACAGGAAATATGAAGAATTCCATGCCCCGTTTCTAATCAAATTTGACCTCAACTATATTGGAATGCTATTCCAATAACTCCATTACTAAATATTTCATCGCTTAAAGTCTGTACAGTCTCTTATGAATTCTTCTTTCCTATCTTCCAAATCTGCTGTCCTCACTGTGATCACCTTTTCTGACTTTTTTGCTGTTTGACAGGAAAAAGTACCTTGATAGATAGCGCCTTCCAGGAGATTTCTTTGATAGCGTTTAGAGGCCGTTTCAGATGGCATGTACGGTCATATTCGATTGGCAGTCAGCGCTGAAGAATTTTCAAAATTCCCATCCTTTACAAACCTCCAAAGTCTGAGACGCTCATTGGTCTGATATTGTCAATAAAACCAAACTCATCTTCAGTTTGGGATTTGGAATCCTAGCATAATTGAGTTTGGGATTCGAATCCTAGCATAGTTGGTTAAATTCAAACTCAGTTGATGTAACATCACAACACAACCCCAATCTGATTATTGCGTGTAATCAATTCTCAGCTCTCCCTGTCCCTCTCAGCCAGTCAAATACTCTCACCTCAGAAAATGATCCATTTCTCCTTAATAACACAATTGAGTTCCAACTGGATGGCATCCTCCAAGTCAGAATTTCCATTCAGTTTTACTGCATTGTGAGGATAAGAAGTTTGTTGATACTGAAAATTTCGTCATGTAAGATATTATTTTTCACGTACCTGAGCGAGCTGTGCAGAGGCGTCACACGTTTTGTTCATGATACAGTGTAGTATTTGCCAAACACAATGCACATACTGTGGATTCATATTTACCCTGAATAATGATGCCACTGTTGTCCTAATGCTTCCAGCGGGAGGTTGAAACAGCGCACAGTACATGGAGACAACACCAGCCAGAATCAAATCTACCTGAAATGTAAGAATTTAAAAATTAATTAAATAAGCGATAATGTACATCCCTTAAAAACTGTCAGGCTATTTAGAGTTCTGACAGTGAAGAGGCGTTGTTCTGCTTTTTGGCTATCGTGTCAAATGGTTGCAGCAGGACATGTGGTTGCTAATTGTCACTCGAAGAAATTTTGCGTTCTCCATCTCAGCAACATTTATGCAGACAGGGGTAATCCCTTCACTGCATTACATACAATTAATGATCAGCTATATCGCTTTTCTGGCATCGATGGAGAGACTGTTGTCATGACTCAGCGCTGCCAAACACTCGATCTCGATCCTGGACTGCTTTGCATCGTTGTTTGTGATCCGACCTACAGCAGTGGTGTCACCAACATGTAAATGGAGTTGGTGCGGATTTTGGCCGCACAATCCTGCGCATAAGGAACATTGCCAGGTTTTGAGTAAGCAACTGCGTGGCAGTGTTTTTTTTCAGGATTATCATGGAGGAGATGTTGTCACCTGCACTGTGACTGTGTCCAGTTTGTCAGGAAGTTAATAATCCATTCATCGAGGGAAGAGAAGAGACCAAAATCCCAAAGTTTCTGAATGAGTTTGTTTGGAATTTTATAATTGAAGGTAGAGCTGTAGTCAATAAGTAGGAGCCTGCCTTATGGATCCTTCTTGCCCAGTTATCCCATTGATCAGTACAGGACCAAGGAGATGACACCTTCAATGGATCTGTTGCACAGACAGGAGAGCTACGTATAATCAAGACAATTGGGTAGTTTAAGTGACCTATCACAAAACGTTTGAAGAATCTCATAATTCAAAATGGCAGAGCCACTGTTTGGTGATCAATGAGGTACGCTGCATGAATTTTCTTCAGCAGTTCAATAATTGTATTCGTCTTGAAGCATCTGGTACCTTCAGTAAAAAGAGGTCTAAAATGTCTCAGAGACATTTTAAAACTCTCTGCTTCTGTGTTAACATAATTACAATTTTGTAAGACGCTCGTGAAAGCGTGAATATGGAATGGGTTTTACCCCTTGTTAGAAATTCCAAAACTAGCAGTCACAGTGTAAACGGAAAGCAGTGCCAATGTAATCATAAATGAGAAAATATTTTATACTCTGAGAGGGTACTGATTCATTCGAATCTTCGAAAGGCAGTTGATAAGGAATATTTAAATGTATTTGAGGGGGATGTAATACGATTATTAATTTTCAAGAGGAATTCAGAGTTAACGTGGAAGTCAGATCAACCATGGTATGGTTCGCTGGCAGAGCAGGCTTGTTGGGCGGAATCGCCTCCTCTTGAATATTACTTGTAAATTGGGTGGTAGTCTGCATGTTTGGCGATCGAATCGACGGTCAGGAAGGATTCAATCTGTCTATTAAACTTGCTGTCCATTCCTCGGAATAATCTGCTGAGTGAAAGCTGCAATAACGACATGTATCGTCAGGGACACAATGCATTGTAAGGTAATCCTCAACACTGTTAACCCCGTCGGTTTGAATAACTGAGCAATCTGTTGCCAACATCGTCTTTCCTGGCCAACACGACAGGGCAAATTTGAAATAGGAAAAAATTCCTGCTCCAGAAGTGAGTGCAACTGGTTGGTTTCTGACCTTGAGCGTCCTGAGGGTTTTTATTGCAATTTGGTTGGCCCTTCTCGAAGTGTCGTCAGCACAGCATCAGTTCTTGTTCCCACGCTGTCGATGGGGAAATGTGAAGTCGTTTAGTTTGAAAGGAAGAACAACATAGCAGTATTACTTAAATTGAGAAAGAGTGCAGGAAGTGACAACATCAGGGTTGGGGTTGGATGTGGTAGACTCGTGCGCAAAACACAAAAATCTGGTAGAAATCTGAAAGGCAAAGAGTGTTGGTCCTCATTTCACGAGTCATGATGAGAGATTTCTTCTTCTTCTCGAAATGTAAAAGGTGCTGCTTAGCCAACATCTTATTTCTGCACAGGTATTATTTCAATGCATCATTTTAGAGAAGGTTCATTAGAATGATCCCTGGTGTGCGGGGATTGGCTTCTGACCAATGGCTAAAGAGTTTAGGTCTCTCTTCGCTGGAGTCCAGAGAAAGGAGAGTCGATCCAATTGAAATATTTTAAGGGGCTTCAGCCGGTGAATGCTGAGAAGCTGTTTCCCTTCATGGGAAAAATACGACCATACGTCATAAGCTCAGAGTAAAGGAGCGCCATTTGAAAGCTGAGATGAAGAGTAATTTCTTCTCTCGGAGATTTCAGTGTCTTTGGAACTTATTGCCACAGAGAAGTTTGTTCTTGTGTATCTTTAACGCTGACATAATTTTGACGAATTGAAGAATCAAGGCATCAGGGTAAGGTCAGTGAGGTGAATGTGAGTCAGTGTCATGTGAAAGTCAACACAAGCTGGATGACAGATTCTCTATTCACTTTTATTTTGGTATTATGGTTCTTCAGCTCTGGGAATTTATTCTCTTAATTTTGCGGGTTCTAGCCTCCATCCATGACGGTATGTTACGCGTGTAATCCTCGCTATTCAACATTATTCTTGAGTGGTCACTGATTTAATACCACATATTCACAAAATTTACATCCATGCAGTTGAACCATGTCATCTAGAATATTTGTTTCATTTCAAACATCATGTTTAAATAATTGGCCGAATCATGTTCTGACATTAGGGTAGCTTCTCTTAGAGTTTTTTTTTTCCATTTCAAAAATGCTTTGGGTCATAAATCTGGCCTGACATGCCTCATTGCTCCGCCAAGGCCATATGTTCCGGACGTCTCATTTCATTCTTTTCAATAACAGCAGAAAGAGTTATAATATCCCATCTGTTCTGCTGACATTTCCAGCAAGAAACATAGATTAACCTTCTATTCCGATATGATCACTGGTCCGTATCTTGACAATACCTCCTCTATCACGTGCATACATTTTGACACAACAGCTTGAACACTGAAGACAATTTTTACCCTTAAGCGGAACTGTGTTATACAGGAATACATGAATTAGGAGCCGGACTAAGCCATTGAGCCTTGGAGACGTGATGCAGTGCAACTTGTAAATGGCAGATACAGTGAATATTACGTGTTTCATTTGGGTTAAAATCGTATGGATAAATATATTCTGAATTGTTTTCTCCATTAACCCAGGAGTGTCCGGTTATTATCAGGGAAACGTCATCTCTGTCAACCACACATTGACCAGAAAATTAGTGCATGTCAAAGCTGGGCCAGAAATTCACACTAACCAAACTAGATACAACTGTCCCAAAATGAAGCTGAGCTCCTGTGGTTTATACTATGATGCAAATTCAACAAAACAATAAGACACATTACTGTGCTAGGAATTATTACCTCATTTTATTTAGCTGCTCCATGCTCGATTAATGGAATGGAAATAGCTGGATACAGCAAATATCCTAAGCATTGAGTCAATCTCTTGCAAAAATTAATGGATCCACAATGCTAGTTGCACATCTCAATCACTGCTCAGTAAAACTATTATTATTCTGAGCAGAATCTATTAATTAGTTGTTTGCTTTCCTCACAGCTAATGTCGTGACAATTATGATATTGCCTCAGAAAGCTTGTGGTCTCGCCCAATGCGTCAGTCACTCCCTGATTAAACTCACAATGCGGCAAATTCTGTTTATTTATTATGAAGGACATACTTTCTGAGAAGGCACTCCTGTGTGTAATATCGATCCTATCCTGATTTATGCAGCCACTGTCTGTACTCTCTGGTTCATTGTCACTTTCAACTTTGATCGATTTGTGGCATTTGTTGCCTCATTCTGAAAATTAAGTATTGCAACGTGAAAACAACGATTGTAGTTCTGAGAACAGTAACTGGACTGAGCTGCTGAAAAAAAAAGAATTTCCGATATTTATGTTTCCAGGTCAGTATTACAGGAGGAAAGGACCCTGATTTTATTGGCGGAAACGATGCGTCAGTTTATCTCCAGTTTGGTGAGCAATTTATTTATCTTTATCCCGATATATTAGACCCGGGACTTGCCTATATTCTCGTTCTGCTTCTCGTTATGTTAACGATCTGACACATAATAGTGAAAACAAAGTCCGAAAGCAACCCACTTGCAAAGCAATAAGAAGAGCACCGGTGAACCATTGATGATGAATCAAAGGAATTCCGTTATTTTGTAGTTTCTTGTCACAGGGAGTTATTTACTTCTATGGTCTGCATCAGCACTGCATTCCGTAAATTTTAGAATAAAGCCTTTTGGATATCACTCTCAAAATCTAACTATTTATGTAATGGAAATGAGTTAGATGCTCCAAAAGCTCAGTTGCTTCACACACACTGCGATTTGTGTTGCGCGGCATCCTAAATTCAGAGACTAGTTGAAGATTCGATTCGATTCGATTAGACTAGATTAGATTAGATTACTTACAGTGTGGAAACAGGCCCATCGGCCCAACAAGCCCAGCCCGACGCATTCCTCTCTTCACCTAACACTACGGGCAATTTAGCATGGCCACGTCACCCAGCCTACACATCTTTGGACTGTGGGAGGAAACCGGAGCACCAGAATATAGTGAAATCTTCATTTACTCAGATTATTAAATATTTTAGACATTTAGACTGACTGAGGAGCAACGCCATCAGCAGTCAAAGCTGCATCGGTTCCGTGTGGTCCACACTTGCGGTGTCCAGTCCTGGACACATTTGAAGCAACTTGTGTATCCAGCGCTTTTAATGAGTTAGTTTTCCTCTAATCTGATAGTCTGTACAGGTGCACTATTTTGTGTGTGTGTGTATGTATGTATGTGTGTGTTTTACATGCCTTTTCAGCACAACATAGATAGATAGAGGGGATGTGCAGTCACAGATGTGCTACTCAAGAGTCATGAGAACATTATGAAATGCCGTCAAGGTTGAGGATGATAAACATGGAAATCAACCTGACCCTTATACCTAGATACAATAAATCTAAACAGGTGAAATCACAGTTGGTGATGGTAGATTGCAAAGAAAAATCAACGTTTGAAATGCAAGCATGGGAAGTAAGCAGTACGAGACTTTTAAGGACTCATTTAGTAACTCTCAAAAAGGATAGATTTCAGTCAAACACACTTGAGTGAGAACGGTGTTCCATTCGTTAAAGTGCATGCAATTGATTCATCCTGTGAAGCTGACTTGCAATGATCGGGACTTCTTTTAAAATCAGCATCAGATGATTTTTCAGAAAAGGAAGCAAGAAGAAGGAAACTTTGCATTACCAAGACGTGTTTCGGACAGACGATAGTAAGAACAGCTAAAAGAGATATAAGGTGATGGCAGCAATGAAAGGAAATATTCATCCCTGTGGGAATGGAACTCGCAAATGAGCAATGACAAAGTATCAAATGATATGGATATTGAACAAACAGTTTGCATATCTTTTTCTCCATGCAGGCATTCAAAATGTTCAAAATAGTAGAAAATGTGCAAAAAAATCAGGAGGAGGTAGAAAAGATTAAGAACTATCTGCGCACCATTTGTGAATTGCATGTATTGTACTGCATTGTAATGAGGAAATGTAATGCAAGAATATTGGGGAAAGCAGGAGGGCAAAGATACCCTTGAACAATCAGTTATGTCACAATGGTCTGATTGCCTTCCATCTGTTCTATAGCAATTCTGTGATTCTATCAGGAAAACAAAGCGGTCTAAAGTGTATTAGTTACCGACACATGAAACTTTGCACTGCAGAATAGTTAAAGATTGGATAGCTAAAGTCGTGAAATATTGTCTGTGATTTTGCTAAATTCGTTTGTTGCAGGGAAGTCCCAGTGAATCAGAAAACTGGAGGATCGAATGGCATTCATCTTCCAAAGGGATAATTTAGGGCAGATTAGATTGGGAAGCTGGGCAAGCATCCAGGACCGGGTTCTGGATGTGAGCAGGAATTGTCTCAAGTTCCAATTTCTGGAAGCCTAGATTTTGTACCTGGACTGGAGGAGAGGCACACGACTGATTTATCATGAGGCTGAAGGAATCGTTGATAGTACATACAGGAATGTGGGCACACTGCAGGACAAAATACCGCAGGCAGCAAGAGTACGCTTGGTACCCACTCAGATTTCGGGGACTCAAAAGACAATGCAGGAATCCCTTGTCTCCATTCCCTTCAGAACCAGTCTTAGCATTTGGATACTACTTATGGCAATGGCCTCTGACGAGAAAGCATCAATAAACATGTGTGAGACATGTTCATTGCTCTGCTAAACAGGGGAGAGCCGAACTTGTGGAAATATAGTCATAATTCATTTATAAGAAGAACATATAGGCATTTCTGTGACAACAATCAAGACTCCAGGATTGTATTATGACTGAGGTGTAAGGATCAACACCTAAAGGACCTTCTGGACAGGGGGGATGCATCGGCCGTGGTCATGGTATACATTTATATCAATGACTTCCATGCAAAGCAAATGTGGCAAGTACTAAATGAAAACAATTTGCTGTTAGGAAACAAGTTCAAACGTCGACTTTAGAATTGGTGATTACAGTATTGACAGAATTGCAACGTTCTAGTCAGAGAGGAAATAACACGTGAGAAAAAGAGATGGTGTGAGGCGGTGGTTTGCAGAATTGACCAGTTTTTGGAGTTCAGGTGGCGGTGGGACCAGCAGAAACTGGATTGGTTCCACTTGATAGGAACCAAGACTGATGACCATGGGGGACGATGAGTTCGAGGGACTAGGGAGGGTATAAATAATTTGGCAGATAGGTGGGAACTATGGAAGCAAGCAAAAGACAGAAAGGGGGTAATAGTGGAGCAATCGGCAGAGCACTGATGGCTCATAATGTAACACGGACAATGTCAAAAATGATGCGAAGAGGACACGTGAAAGGCAAGCCTGATGACTCTGCATCTGAAGACAGGGTGCATTCAATATAAAAAGACTGTGATAATCACGCAAATACATGCAAATGCAGTTGATAATATTGGGATCAGAGACATGGCTGCTGGGGACCAGGGATGAGAAATGAGTATCCAAGCCTATTAAGTATTTGGGAAGGACACCCAAGAAGGCAAAGGTGTTGCAGTTGAGTTATTGTTTAAGGCGGAGTTAAACATAATATTGAAGAAAGACATTAGCTCGGACAATGAAGAAACTATGTGTGAAAATTGAGGAACACTAAGAGCTTAAAAAGTTTATGGGTTGGAGTATAGGCCACCGAAGTGTAGTAGTGTTATTTGGTAATGTAATTGAATCGGAAATTAGGAATTTCTTGCCTATTTGGATGGGTGACATTAATCTGCATATACTTTGCTCAAATAAAATTTGTCACATTTGAGTATATTGTCTGGTTCACTGGAACAATATATTGATGAAGCAACTGGAGGACAATCCACGATAACCTGCACATCATTCAACGAAAAAGGAATAATTCTGAGAGAACGCTGAGGGATGAGTTCTCATCAGAAAAAAAATCGTTGAGCCTGAAAGTGAGTAGTTGATTCTGAGACGAGGATCCTGAATCTAAAGAAGGAAAACTATGATGATTTGTGAATTGAATTAACATTTAAGTGATTGCTGGACATGCACATGTATAGCAGTGAGTTGAAGGGTGTGTAGGTTAAGTTATTATATTTTACATTAAGAATAAATCTTGGCACAGCATCGTGGGACTAAGGGCTGTGCTATGTGCTATGCTCTATTAACCAATAATGTCACCTTGTCTCATCTTTAACATATTTACCTGTTATCCTTCAATTAGAAACACTGTAGTCATAAACAATGTACATTAGTTTTTTTTCCAAAGCATTTTCTCTTAACATGCTGATGCACACTTCTACAAACTGATATTAGATTTCCTGCGATCTTAATCTCTTGTTATGTTATTCCCTTGCTCCACCTTTGCTGATTTCTCAACAGTTCCTAAGACTCAGGGCTTCAGCGTGTCCTAACAATATGGAAACCTCCTTTTTGCACAGAATGCTGTCTTGAAACTCCCTTCTATGATAGGGTTTCGTCCCTATTTTCCTTGCACTCGTGTTCCACATAGGAAAATATCAGTTTTGTTTTTCACCTATTTAATCTTTGAATGTTTGTCATTGCCTATCCTGGGCCATCCCATTAATTTCCCAATTATTGAGATTATTATGCCACTGTCAGCAAAGAGGGCGGGGTGGCCAGCAAATAGAATGAACAAATGAGAAGTTTTCAAAGAATTGCCAAAGTAATTGGCTCTGCTTAAGTTAGGAATTCATGCTTCTGGCTCGACAGTATTACCATTCTGACAGATTTGACAAAATAACAGGAACGTCTCAAGACGAACAGATGATCTTGACATTTTCAAAATCGAACCATTAGGATAACAAGTGGACATCTCTTTACATATTGAGAAATTTGACGGAGGGGAGCAAATGGGGAAATTAGCTTTCGATACATAGCTGAGCCATAGGGGGAACACACAGAGGCAGCTGAGTACAATGTTGCTCTCTTTAACAACAAAGGAGACACATGCATTTTCGGTTGTTCAGAAAAGTTCCATGAAGTTCATTTCATGGACGAAAAGACTTTCAAAAGAAAATCCAAGGTGGAGGACGGAAAAAAATTCTGTCTGTAAGAGGGGCTCCTTTTTTTGGAGTATTTTAGGTGTTGGAGGTGATTTCCTCGAATTCCAGGAGCAGCAATTACTGTTTTATATGCTGTTGCATTCTTTTGGTACTTTGGGGAAAAAGTCAAAACAACAGCACTTTAAAAGGGAAAAGAGACGACAAAGGAAACACATGGTGAGGGCAGTGCAGGAGAGAGCGGGAGAGAGAACCTGCACAGTTACCGCCTTTAATGTTTAAATTCGTGTATCCCTGGACATCGGCGTGCATCTGGGAAAACTAACAAACACTGAAAATCACAACTAAACTTGGAGGAACTGTTGGGAGAAGTTCACAGCACAGAATCAGATAAATTCATTGTTGTTTTCAGACTGTCCAAGAGAAAGTCTGCCATAGTGAGTATAGTGGATTCTTTCTTGATTAGGTGTTTCTCAGATAGGTCTCTTGATTAAACTTAAAATATAAGCCATAGCTATTAATTTAAACTGGGGCAGTGTTTGTAGAGGAATAAGACTTTGTTATTTTCTGGGTTTGTAGATTGTGAAGGAGCAAAAATGGCCTTTGAAGTGATATGTACTTCTTGTCAGATGTGGGAGTTTAAATAGAGTTTAAGGGTTACTGCGGTTTATATCTGCCATAAATGCTGTTGGATGCGAATCTAATCAGATCGATTGGGTCGTTTGGAGAAACAGATAGAAGCGAGGGGAAATTTGCAACAGCAACAGTATGATTGGATGGCAGTTAAAGGAATGGGGGAAGTCTCAGATACAGTCACAAAGAAGGGTTAACTCCAGGAAGGGTGAGAGAGGTCGGCACTTACGGCAGGAGTCTTCTGTGAATATACCCATTTCAACCACGTCTGTTGTTTTGGAAAATGTCAGAGGTGATTGATTCTCAGGGGAACGTAGCACGAACAGCCACGTTTCTGGTATTGAAACTGGCTCTAATTCAAAGAGGGGTACGTCGGCTTCCAAGAGATCAATTGTGTTAGAGGATTCTGTAGTCAGAGATACACACAAACGGTTCTGTGTCTAGCAGAGAAAAATACAGAATGTTGTGTTGCTTCCCTGGTGCCAGGATCAAGGATGTTTCAGAGAGGGTGCAGAATGTTCTCACCGGGGAAAGGATCATTGGAACCAACGACATCGGAAGGGAAAAGGTTGAGACTCTGAAGGGAGATTACAGAGAATTAGGCAGAAATTTAAAAAGGAGGTCCTCAAGGGTAGCAATATCTGGAGTACTCCGAGTGCCACGAGCTCGTGAATGCAGGAACAGGAGGATAGAGCAGATGAATGTATGGCTGAGGAGCTGGTGTATGGGAGAAGGTTTCACATTTCTGGATCATTGGAATCTCCTTTGGGGTAGAAGTGACCTGCACCAGATGGACGGATTGCATCTAAATTGGAAGGGGACTAATATACTGGCAGGGAATTTGCTAGAACTGTATGGGACGATTTAAACTAGAAAGGTGGGTGGGGGTTCCGTATTGGACCCAGGGAGATAGTGAGGAAAGAGATCGATCTGAGACGGGTACAGCTGAGAACAGAAGTGAGTCAAACAGTCAGGGCAGGCAGGGACAAGGTAGTACTAATAAATTAAACCGCATTTATTTCAATACAAGGTGCCAAACAGGGAAGACAGATGAACTCAGGGCATGGTTAGGAACATGGGACTGGGATATCATAGCAATTACGGAAACATGGCTCAGGGATGGGCAGGACTGGCAGCTTCATGCTCCAGGATACAAATGCTACAGGAAGGATAGAAACGGAGGCAAGAGAGGAGAGTGAGTGGCATTTTTGTTAAGGGATAGCATTACAGCTGTGCTGCGGGAGGCTGTTCTCAGAAATACCTCCAGGGAAGTTATTTGGGTGGAACTGCGAAATTTAGGGATCATCGTCTAATTGGGATTGTATTATAGACCCCCCAATAGTACGAGGGAAATCCAGAAACAAACTTGTAAGGAGATCTCAGCTATCTGTAAGAATAATAGGGTAGTTATGGTGGGGGATTTTAACTTTCCAAACATCGACTGGGACTGCCATAATGTTAAAAGTTTAGATGGAGACGAAGTTCTTAAGTGTGTACAAGAATTTTTTCAGATTGATTATGTGGATATACCTATTACAGTAGGTACAAAACTTGACCTACTCTTGGGAAATAAGGCAGGGCAGGTGACGAGGTGCCAGTGGGGGAGCACTTTGGGGCCAGCGACCATAATTCTATTCGTTTTAAAATAGTGATGGAAAAGGATAGACCAGATCTAAAATTTGAAGTTCTAAATTGGAGAAAGGCCAATTTTGACCGTATCAGGCAAGAAATTTCGAAAGCTGATTGGAGGTAGATGTTCCCAGGTAAGAGGACAGCTGGAAAATGGGAAGCCTTCAGAAATGCGATAATATGAATTCAGAGAAATTATTTTCGTGTCAGAGTAAAAGGGAAGGCTGGTAGGTAAAGGGAATGCTGGATAACTAAAGAAATTGAGGATTTGGTTAAGGAAAAGAAGGAAGCATCTGTCAGTTATAGACAGGATAGATCGAGTGATTTCTTGGAGGGTATAAAGGAAGTAGGAGTACACTTAAGAGGAAAATCAGGAGGGCAAAACGTGGACAAGAGATTGCTTTGGCAAATAGAATTAAGGAGAATCCAAAGGGTTTTTACAAATATATTAAGGTCAAAAGGGTAACTAGGGAGAGAATAGGGCCCCTCAAAGATCAGCAAGGCGGCGTTTGTGTGGAGCCACAGAAAATGAGGGAGATACTAAATGAATATGTTACATCAGTTTTTCCTGTGGAAATGAATATGGAAAATATCGACTGTAGGGAAATAGATGGTGACATCTTGCAAACTGCCCAGATTCCAGAGGAGGAAGTACTAGATGTCTTGAAACGTTTCAAAGTGGATAAATCCCCAGGACGAGATCAGGTGTAACCGAGAACTCTGTGGGAAGCTGGAGAAGTGATTTCTGGGCCTCTTTCTGAGATATTTGTATCATCGATAGTCACAGTTGAAGTGCCGGAGGAGTGGAGGTTGGCAAGCATTGTGACACTGTTTCAGAAGGGCGGTAAAGACAAGCCAGGGAACTATAGACCGGTGAGCCTGACTTCTGTGGTGGCAAGTTGTTGGAGGGAATCCTGAGGGACAGGATGTACATGTATTTGGAAAGGCAAGGACTGATTAGGGATAGTCAACATGTCTTTGTGCGTGGGAAATCATGTCTCACAAACTTGGTTGAGTATTTTGAAGAAGTAACAAAAAATTGATGAGGGCAAAGCAGTAAATGTGATCGATATGGACTTCATTAAGGCGTTCGACAAGGTTCTCCATGGGAGATATATTAGCAAGTTTCGATCTCATGGAATACAGGGAGAACTAGCCATTTGGATACAGATCTGGCTCAAAGGTTGAAGACAGATGGTGGTGGTGGAGGGTTGTTTTTCAGACTGGAGGCCTGTGACCAGTGGAGTGCCACAGGGATCGGTGCTGGGCCCTCTACTATTTTTCATTTACATAAACGATTTGGATGCAAGCATAGTTGGTCCAGTTAGTAAGCTTGCAGATAACACCAAAATTGGAAGTGGTCAGGGAAGAGGGTAATCTCAGGTTACAACAGGATCTGGACCAGATGGGCCAATGGGCTGAGAAGTGGCAGATGAAGTTTAGTTCAGATAAATGCGAGGTGCTGCATTTTTGAAAAGCAAATCTTAGCAGGATTTATACACTTAATGGTAAGGTCCTACGGGGTGTTGCTGAACAAAGAGACCTGGAGTGCAGTTTCATAGCTCCTTGAAAGTGGAGCCGCAGTTAGATCGGATACTGAAGAAGGCGTTTGGTATGCTTTCCTTTATTAGTCAGAGTATGGAGTACAGGAGTTGGGTGGTCATGTTGCAGCTGAACAGGACATAGGTTAGACCACTGTTGAAATATTGTGTTCAATTCTGTTCTCCGTCCTACCGGAAAGATGTTGTGAAACTTGAAATGGTTCAGAAAAGATTTACAAGGATGTTGCCAGGTTTGGAGGATTTGAGCTATAGGGAGAGGCGGAGCAGGCTGGAATTGTTTTCATTGGAGCGTCGGAGGCTGAGGGATGACCTTATAGAGGTTTACAAAGTTATGAGGGGCATGAATAGGATAAATAGTTCTGGCCACCCTTTTCCTGTGGTCGGGGAGTCCAGAACTAGAGGGCATAGGTTTAGGATTTAGGGTGAGAGGGGAAAGATATGAAAGAGACCTAAGAGGCAAATTTTTCACGCAGAGGGTGATGCGTGTATGGAATGAGCTGCCAGAGAATGTGGTGGAGGCTGGTGCAATTGCAACATTTACTAGGCATTTTGATTGGTATATGAATCGAAAGGGTTTGGAGGGATATGGGCCGGGTGCTGGCAGGTGGGACTAGATTGGCCTGGGATATCTGGTCGGCATGAACGGGTTTGACCAAAGCGTCTGTTTCCATGCTGTACATCTCTCTGACTCTCTGCCTCTAATTGGAAAAAATGAAATGTGATCTGAATGAAATAGAAAATATCAATAAATGGTTTGAAAGTATGGACGCTGTGTCTTTTTTACTCTTTGCGGGAGAAGCTACAAATCGGGGATCAGTGTCACAATGAATGTTCATCAACTCAACAGTCAAAAGAAAATGGGCTGTCCTTCTTTGAGGCGGTCGTCAGGCTCTGGAATTGTTTGTCCAGAGGTTAGTGGAAACTTTAATGTGAGATGTCCTGTGTGCTGAGACAGAGCTTCATTGACAAGAGTCCGAGTTTTATGAAGAGTTAGTCTGGAAAGTGTGTCGAGGCTACAAACAGGTCGATCACCAAGTCATCAAACATCAAAAGGTAGATCCATTAATGTGCCCCAATTCCTTTTATTCATCTGTTGTCTGCTCTATGTAAAAGTGCCCACTGCCTCGTCCTATCCGTCTCTTTCTTTATAGGCCACTGCCACGTAAATCGGTCTGTTTCTTGCTTCTCGATTTCCCTCTTTACTTTCCCTCTTGTGATCATATTAACCGCTGTTCCCCATTCTTGCAGAGTGCTGCAATCCTTTGCCACCAAGGTATCGTCAAGGTTCACGAGCAGACATGGAGATGGTCACATATTGCAAATCCGTCAGCAAAAGCTGAATACTGAGGGGCATACAGCGAGTTAACAAGAGTTGTCCAGGGAATCGATATAAGAAAGTGCAACTTGCCTGAACCCGAACGAAACATACTCCCACTTCTGATTTGGAACCCGCGACGTAAAATGGGAAGCCGTGCAAATTAAGGGTAATTTCAACTTCTGCAGCACTCAGATGACAAGACATTGATTGCCTTTTGTGGGCATCTTACACATTCCGAGAGGAAACGCCACTGACAGTTCACAGTAAAAGCTCCATTTCCCACTGTTTATGACCTCGCAGTGTTGATTTTTTCACTCATGCCCTCTGGTTTGGTGGACGTCTATAATTTCAGTCCTAATGAGTAGACGAGAAACGATGCATTTATTGTGTTAAAAATCATACACCACCAGGCTACAGTCCAACAGGTTTATTTGGAAGCACTAGCTTTTGGAGATCTGCTCATTTATCAGGCGGTTGTGAAGCGTATGGTCGTAAGACACAGAATTTACAGCAAAAGTATACGATGTGATGAAAATGAAATGGAATATTGAAAAATACCTGGATTGTTTGTTCAGTCTCTCATCATTTAGAATAAACATTTCGGTTTCTGTTGTTTCACATGTAAATCGCAGAACATTTAAAAGTTACATTCCCAAGTGAAATTTAACAATTGGTGTCAGGCCTATCCAGATAATGCATTGAAGGTATGAGCTGCCCTGTGTGAAACTGGCTGTGCCACAACGGCCAGACTAATTCTAATCTAAAAAAAATTACAGAATTTTATATGGATTCATGCAGTTTTTGAGCAAAGTGAAATGTAATTCTGCATGAACAAATTCACCCTACAAACTTATATGTGCATGTGCGCATCGGGTGTTTTGTGGGTGGTGGTCGGGTATGGTGAGTGTCTGTGAGAGGGTATGTGTATGTGTGTGAGTGTAAACGGTTATAAGTATGAGATAGATACAAGTATGAGTGTGGGAGTGTGTGTGTGAGAGTGTAAAGGAGTATAAGTCTGTGACAGTGTGCATATGTGAGCGGGGGAGTGTATGTATGAGCGTATGAGTGAGGGTCTGCGTGAGCCTATGTGTCCCGAGGAGAGTGTGTGTGTCTGTAGGAGCGTGTGTAGGAGTGCCTATGTCTGTCTGTGTGTCTGCGTCTGCCAGTGTGTGTGTGTATAGTGCATCTTGAAACCCATTGGACAAGGGATCCCCAGCTTCTGTCACGATAGCACAGATTCCTTTTCAGAAACTCAGCACCCACGGACCAGTCAAAACGGATTATTCCTCGTCACAACGGACGTTTCAGCACTCCATACCAGCATCCCCCGCGATGACTGAATCGCAGATACAGCTTCAGTACGCAACACCAACCACGGAAATGAAATATTGAAAAAGATCTGGTTTGTTTGTTAATTCTCTCATCACCGCATTACAACTCAAACGCTTTCTCCTCGATCATAAAATTTCCACGTTTCACAACCAGTTCTTCGTTCAAAGACACGGAACAGCCACGGACACTGTACTTGCTCCCAATGTGCCAACATTTTCATGCACAAGTCCGAACAAGACTTATTCTCTACACATGACCTCCAACCAACGCTATACACCAGGCACATTGGCGACATTTTCTTCTTCTGCACCATGGTGAGGAGTCACTCACACAACTACATAGTGATATCAACGAGCTTCAACCCACCATTACACTCATTATGGACAACTCTCTACTATCTGACTCATTCTTGGACACATGTATCTCCATCAAGGATGGGCATCTCAGCCCCTCCTCTAACGCAAACCTACAGATAATCTGAAGATGTTATATTTCTCCATCTTTCACTGGAAACATGTTAAAACAGCCATCCTCTATGAATTAGCCCTACACATGAATAGGATCTGTTCAGATGTGGAGGAATGTGAAGGGTACCTGGAAGTACTCAAGAATACCCTCAAAAGAACGGGGTATGATGCTGAACTCATCGACCGCCAGTTCTGATGTGCCCCAGCGAGAAACCTTAATGACCCTCTCAGGAGACAGACACGAGCTGCCATCAACAGGGTACACATCGTTGTCAAGTACTTGCTATGAGCCAAAAAAAAACTCTGCCATGTTCGTCTCAACATGTACCATATTTTCATTGATGATGCGCACAATGCGCACAATCATTAAGACAATTCCCACAACTCCAATGTTCACCTTTAAATCACCACCAAACTTCAAACACATCATTGTTTATGGGAAACTGTCCGGCATTTAGGACAACACTCGACAACATTGTCACGGTGGATGTTGCACGATGTGTCAGAGTATCAATACTGATACCACAATGACGCGTGGGGTCCCCTCACACCATGTACATGGCATGTATTCATCTGACTCAGCCCAAATTGTCTCTCTCATACACTGCGGGCAAGGATGCCCTTTGACATGGTGCATTGTTGAGGCCAATCATCGACATGGCAACGGATGAATGGACACTGCACAACAATCAAAAGAAACGACTGTTCCCTCCCAGTCACAGAAAACTTCAGCTGTCCAAGATATTCGACCTTGTACCTTCGGGGGACCGTCTGCCAAGGCGGTATTTGGGACAGGCAACATTGAGTTTTGTTCGGAGTAGGCGTGGTAGTGGTCAGTGCTGTCTGGGGCGAGTCATAATAATGTATAGAGGCTAGTCGTTTCAGTAGATAATTGGTTCGGGAGGATAATCGTTTCAAAAGTTAAGCATGTTGTGGTAGTTACATCAGGACATAGTCATGTCGTAAAAATGGTGTTGGAGGCAGACATGTTGAGGTGTTCATCAAGTGAGCAATAGTCACTTTGGAAAACAGTCACCTCAGAGCATAATCACATCAGGGCTAATTAGGATGCGTTAGATGTGTTGGGGTATTCCGGTCTGTGGGCAGTCATGTATTGGGAAGTCTTGCCAGGGAACACTTATTGTGCGTAGCTATAATATGGGCAGTCATGTAATGAGGTTCTGGGACAGCTGCATTGACACGTCTGTCAGGGATCGTGGTGTCAGGGGATAATTGGATCAGGTTTAAATCAACTCGGAGAAAGTGAGGACTGAAGATGCTGGCGATCAGATTTGAGAGTGAGGTGCTGGAAAAGCACAACTTGTCAGTTAGCATCCGAGGAGCAGGAAAATCGATGTTTTGGTCATAAGCCATTATCCGGGGTGCCATTCCTGATGAAGGACTTATGCACGACGTCGATTCTTCGGCTCCTTGGATGCTTCCAAACCTTCTGTGATTATCCAACAGCAAACTCTCAGAAACGATAATCGGATCTGGAGATGTCAGGTCACAGTGCAGTCTTGTCTGGAGGTAGCCATATCAAGGTCAGCTGGGTCGCGGGCGTTTTAGCCAGTGGACAACTCTTTCAGGGGCATATAAGTGAGAAGGGCATTTTATCGGTGTCCAGAAAAGTCAGTGTGGGGCAGTAAAGTTGGCAGTTAGCTGTATCGGGGGCAGCCATGTGAAATAGTAGTCATGCTGGGGATTACTCTTCCCCGGGAAAGTGGTGAATGATTGCAGTCTTATCATTGGGTAATCAATTGGGAAGTTAGTCATGTCAGGGAATGGACATGTTGAAGGATGATCATATCAGGCTTGGCTGATTCATGGTAGTCTTCTTCGAGGAGCAGTTGTCTCAGGTTAGTCATTATATGGAGTTGCATTGTCGGGGATTTATCATGTGTGTTGTAATCATATTGCAGCATTGTCACATCAGGAAATATCTGTGATGCAGGAACAGTATTTTGGGCTCGTCGTGTTTTGGCGGTAGTCACGTCAGGTGGAATCGTGTGAAGGGGCATTCATGTTGGGGTAGTCAATTTCGGGTGTAGCCATGCCGGAGAATGGAGGGTAGTCGGCAAGTCGGTGAATCATTCAGTCAGATTCATTGAAGAGCTCCAGGTAGTGAGATCGGTGAAGAGGCGTTCAGTTATTCCTGTGTGGATGATATTTGACTCAGGTCAAAGAGTGGGAATTTTCCGTAACCGACTTCAGCAAGGCGACTTAATAGTTCTTCAAATTGGAATACATGAATGAAAACATATTTTGTCATATTTCTTCCTCTCCTGTTCTGATAGAATTCCAGCCCCAAACCTGTACCCAGGTTAACATTGTACTTTTTTACTTTATTTATCCCTCTTCAGTCTCACATTCGACAAGCATTAGTTCACAAGTCACTGCATTTTATCTGCAACAGGCTGCCAGATGTTGATGTACAAAGTACGTGGTAATGATTTAATTATCAAAATGCAGTCAAATGATTTCCATAGTGCCAGCCCGTCCGTCATTTTTGATTAGTTCACGGCAGCCATTTCATGTTAGGGCAGCAATAACATCGACTTTCTAAATTAGGAAATTTAAGAAAGAAGGGAGACTTGGGAGTCTATCTGTCGTTACGTGCAGCGCAAATTCATCAGATGGTACATTGGACAGGACGTTGTCAAAGGCGATGGGGTGAAATAACACAGATTATGTCCCTAGAATGCAGAAAATCTGACATGGTTGATGTATTTAAGAGAAAAATAGAACCTGTAGGGATACAATAACAGAAAAGCTGTTCAGCGAACCCATTCTCTACCTTTCACAGGGGGATGAAACTGTTTTTCTCCTTTTTCCTTTCACCACCAATAACAATCGCTTTGCATTTTGCCCTTCCCCTCTACATCAATCACAGCTCGTTCTCTGAATTTGCGTGAAGTAATGTATAAAGATATTTTCGAACACCTTTACGAATGAAAGAAGTCGCACTGGATTCAGACATTAACTCTGTATTGTCTCTCCACAGTAGCTGCCGAATCTGCTGACTTTCAAGGAAAGGCGATGTTGTTTGCACCACAATATTCTAAATATTCCAAAATTCTAGCACTCAATATTTCATTGAAAAAGAAACAAATGTTGCTCGAGATCTCGGACGTAAATTGTATCTGACTTTGTTTTTAGAACATAAAGCCTTTCCGAGCGGGCAGATTAAGCTGCAAGAGCAAAATGTGGAAGTGGAATTAATGGTAAAGGAAGAACTGGCAGAGAAAGATCCGCTTATGCGTGAGGAATTGCAGACCAGCCGAGGGTGAATGTAGGGTAGAACATGAAGCATGAAATATAGAACAGTACAGCACAGTACTGGGCCTTCGGCTGAGCAATTATCTTTTTAGAAGATTAAACTAAATCCCCAGTCCTCTACTTATTGCTGTGTATGTGTTTGCTCAACACTCATTGAAATATCCTTAATGTCTCTGAAGCTATGAGCAACGATGGAAGTGTATTCCAACCATCAAACATTTTCTTTTACCCCGACATCTCCCCTATACCCTCCTACAAATACCTTATAATTATGAAACCTCCTAAAAACCATGTCTACCTTCGGAAAAATTCTCTGGCTATCCACTCCATTGGTGTCTCTCGTTACCTTGTCCACCTCTCCCAAGACACCTCTCTTCGTTCTTCCTTTCTGAGTGATTGGACCTAGCTCTGCCAGCCCTCCAATCCCGGACTCATCCTGATAAATCTGCTCTGCACACTGTGCATAGCATCCACATCTTTCCTTTCAGGAGGAAACCATTACTGGAGTCAATATTTCAGGTGGGTCTCACAAGGAACTTATAGAGCTGCAGCAAAATCTTACGGCCTTTCAATTTAATCCCGTGTTACTGAAAGCCGAAACACCATACAAATTCCTATCACACATATCAACGTGGTGGCAAATTAGCGGGATCTATGTACATAAACCACAAAACCCGGCTGTTCCTCCACACTGCCAAGAATCCTCTCTTTAACTGTGTATTCAGCATTGAAATTCGACCTTCCAAAATGAATGTTATTTATCCCGGTTGAACTCCATCTGCCACCTGTCAGCCCATCTTTGCATGCTGTCAATTGCATGTCTTAGCTTTCAAATGCCCACGATACTATGTACACCACCACCGAACTTTGAGTCATCAGGAAACCTACGAAACCAACCTTTCAATTTCCAGTCATTTATTTAAAAAAACTACAAAGAGAAAAGGCCGAAGGGCAGTTCCCCGTCGGAGACCACTAGTCACCAAACTCCAAGCAGAATACTTTGCATCCTCTACCACCCGCTGATCTATTATGGCCAGCCATTTATGAATCCAAAAAATCAAATTACCCTTTATACCATAACTCCTAACTTTCTGAATGAGCGTGCCATGGTGAACCTTCTCAAATGCCTTAGCGAAATCCATATACATTACAGCCACTGCTCAACCTTCATCAACTTGTCTCGTCACAGCCTCAAAGAAACCAATAAAGCTTGTAGCGCACGACCTGACCATAAAAAAAGCCAATCTAACTATCTATAGTCGATTTATGTAACTTTCTAAACCAAATATTCATAAATCCTAATTCGCAGAATACTCCATTGTATGTTACTAACCACAGACTGACTGGTCCGAAATTCCCACGGATTTCCGAATTTTCTTTCATGAACAGAAGAACTTCCACCTCCCTCCAATCATCCAGTCATGCTGTCGTGGAAAGTGAGGATGCCAAAATCATTGCCAAAGGCGCAGCAATCCAATTTTTTCTCCAGCAGTAACCTTGGATATACCTCGTCTGGCATTTGGGACTCAAACATCTTGATGGTTCCTAGAATTTCCAACACATCCACTTTCTTAACCACAATCTGTTCAAGCCCATTAACCTGATCCACGATATACTTACTATCAACAAGATCCCTCTCTCCAGGGAATACTGAAACAAAACAAAAAAAAATTGCCTCCCTTATCTTTTCATGTTCTGGCCACAGGTTCTCCTGATCAATTTCTTCTTGTTCACACCGATGTAGAACGCCTTTCGGTTTTCCCTAATACTTCATGCCAAAGCTTTACATGACCCTTCGTAGCTCGACTCAGTCCATTTTTGAGTTCTTTCATAGCTACCCGGAAAGCCTCTAATTCTGTGACAGATACATGCTTCTTCAACCTTCAGTATGTTTTCTTCTTCCTCATGACAAGAAGCTCCTCTTCTGTTGTCACGACATACTCCTTCTCCTTACCATTCTCTGCCTGTCTCGATGGGACATAATAGCCAACATTCACAGCAAGAGCTTCTTAAAAAACCTCCACATTTCTGTTACGCATTTCCCGAAGTAGAATTGTTCCCAATTTAACGCTACAGTTCCTGTCTCATAGCAGGATAATATCCTCTACCTCAATTAAACTCTTTTCCATGCAGTCTGTTCTTATCACTCGCCATGACTATGCTCAAGAAAAGGCAGTTGTGGTCAATCTCCCGGAAATGCTCTCGCAGTGAGAGATATGACACCTGGCCTGGTTCTATGACTAACACAAAATCCAATATCGTCTCCCCACCCCCAACCCCTCCAACTATTCACCCTACCTGCACATTGAGTCAGGAATACTTCCTGGACACAGCTGAGAAAATCGACTCCTTCAGCACTGTCAGTACTCATGAGGTTTTTATTCGGGAAATCATCCATACCAATAACGCTGTTACATCTCCCAGTCCTTTCAATGGTCTGATGTCCAGTCTGTTCGTCTATCTCTCTGTTTTTGCTATAGTGCTTGTAGAAAACACCAAATAAATTGACTGCTCCTTTCCTGCTTATGGTTTCCACCCATACTGACAAAGTCTATAAAACCTTTTCAACAACTTCATTTTCGACAGCTGTGAATCACTCTCTAAATACCAATCCTGCACCGCCGCTTTTACACCCCTCACTGTTGTTTTTAAAAGATTTAAACCCTGGAACATCCAAAAAGCAGTCTTGCCTCCGTTCTGACCACATCATCGTGTTTGCAAGTATTTATCCACGCTCTAAATTCATTAGTCTTATTTCTGACTCCTTGCATTGAAACAGACGCACTTTATCCCATACATTTGCCTTTCAACTATGTGTACTCCTGACAGACTCTCTACATTCTCATTCTCCCAATTCAAGAACGGCTCTCTCCTCTGATTTGTAGCTCTGGTTCAAATCTCCATGCCAAACTGGTTCAAACTGTCCCGAAGTGTTCGAGCCAATCTCTCGCTCAGTACATTGGTCCCCGACCAGTTTAAATGCAATCCGTCCTTCATGTACAGGTCCCTCTTTCCCCAGAAGGTACCCTAAAGATCTCTGTATCTATGATTTGAATTTAAATAATTAAGATTGCAGATGCCACAAAGTTATCGATGTAGTGGACAGTGAAAAACGATATAATCTTCAGTTGAAAGGTTGGGTTGAGCAATGGCACATGAGGTTTAATTTAGATAAGTGTGAGGTGTTGAATTTTGATGAAGTAAATCAGAAAAACGTATAAAATAACTGGTAGGACCCTGTGGAGTCTTGCCAAGCAAAGTGACATTTGGTACATGTTCATAATTCCTTGAAGGTGGAGTCACAGGTAGACAAATTACTGAAGAAGCCATTTAGTGCGTTTGTTTTTATTGATCTATGCAATAAGTTCTGAAATTGGAATTTCATGTTGTGAACATACAGCACATTGGTTATGCCGCTTTTAGAATACTGCTTTTTGTTTGATCTCCCTGCTAAAAGAAAGATGTTGGCAAACTTAAAAGGATGACGAAAGGATTCACAAATTATTGCCAGGGTTTGAAGATTTGAGATGTAAGAAGAAGCTGAATAGGCTGGGTCTATTCTCCTGGGAGCTTTGGAAGCAGAACAAAGTATTTTTAATCATGCAGAAGCATTTGTATGCTCACAGTGTAGTGGAATCGAAAACCAGAGGGCATAAATTAAAGATAAGGCGAAAGATTTAAAGGGAACTGAGGACAGCCTTTTCACGCATGGTGTGGAGGAAGTGGAAGAGACCACAAACGCAACATTTAAAAGTCATCTGGATGTTTATGTGAATAGAAAGGACTTCAGTGAACTGGGCTACATGCAAATGAGGCGAGGTTGATTTCAGATATCTCGACGGAATGGATGATTTCGTGGCAGCCCAGCCCCCTTGCCACGTTTCTGCTGGTGCACAGTAAGATCCAACACACAGTGAAACATACCTCCAATACTGTCCTGTTCTTTTGCATGAAACAAGAGTGAAGTGGAGAGCCCAGGGAGAGACGGACCTTCAGACGCTCAAAGAAATAATTTGAAATATCTGAAAACAATTTCTCTGATTCAACAACGTTATCTCCATCCCACACTGAGTGCTTTCGCCAGCGTCCCCACAGGCGCAGAGATGGATGTAACAAATTCATTTGTTCAGTTCGGCCACCGACACAATGCAGGAAGGGCTCTGACCTCGTGCACTGGCAGATACAATGAGCCATTCGTTAATACAGAGGCTGATCTCAAATTCGATATCGGTGGAGCAGTGTAGAGGATCGCATCCGCCAGTTCATGCACCGTTCTCAAGAATGAGCGCCGTCCCTGGACTAAACCTCCAAGGTTAAAGACCAGGCAATTGTGTGAATTTGAGCACATTTGTCTCGTTTCCCTCTTTACAGCTTGACTCTGCCCTGATCGTTCCCACATTCCCATTTTCTCACTCTCTGTTGCTCTCTCATCTGTAGCTCTGACCCTCTCCCTTTCTGCTTTCTCGTGCGTTTCCCTTCGCTCTGCCTTTGTCCCACTATGTCTATCTCTCATTGTCTCGTTTGCTGTCTTTGTTTACTTTTCTCTCTCTCACTGTCTATCTATCTCTCTCTTTCGTTATGTTAGTCGCTTATTCTCTCTCTCTTACACACACACACATACATATTTTCCAGCTCTTCCTCCCCTCTCTTAGGTATAGTCTTCACTCAGGGAAAAGACTCTGTTCCTGACCTTTCATAATGTCAAATTAGCGGGATTTTCATAATGAATATTTTGGAGAGAAAGCTTTGGGTGTGATACGACGTCAGACAAGGCAATGGGCCACTTTCTGGGATTTGAATACTGACAAAGCTTTATTGTTAGATTCCTTACAGAGTGGAAACAGGCCCTTCGGCCCAACAAGTCCACACCGACCCTCCGAAGAGCAACCAACCCAGACCCATTCCCCTACATTTACCCCTTCACCTAACATTACGGGCAGTTTAGGTTGGCCAATTCACCTAGCCTGCACATGGAGGAAACCCACGCAGAAACGGGGAGAATGTGCAAACCCTACACAGACGGTTGACTGAGGCGAGAATTGAACCCGGGTCTCTGCCACCGTGAGGCAACAGTGCTAAACACTGTGCCACCATGCTGCGAATTATGTGGGAATGTGCTCTTTTGCCCGAAGGGACTTTTTTTCTGTGGTATAGATCTTGCAGATTTTCAAGACATTGTGTGCGCTGATTTGAGTGGACCGACAGAAATTCTATTGCTTGATAGTGGAAGGAGAACGAGTCGGTGCAGATTTGAACTGACGTTCATCAATGCAGATATGAAGTGCGGAATGTTTTTGGTTCCGCGCAGCATCAACTTGGGATACAGAATGCATTTTTGGTAGTGTAATGGAGAAAGGATGAATTATAACTTTCGAGTGATTATTGTAAACTAAAAAAAAAGCTTTAAACGTTGACATGAATTGTCACAGATTTATCACAACAAACATCTTAGGTCTGAGTGCATTCGGCAGGGGTTGAGAATTCCAAACACTTTCATGGATGTAATAATTCAGATTTTAAGATGTGCATGTTGTTTCCCATCCCCCCGCCCTCCCACCACCTCCCCCCCCCACCCCCTCCCCCCCCCCCCCCAGCTCTATTAGTATTTTTTTCTTCCTGTTGCGTTTATTTTTAAGTTCTGTTTTTGTGACAAAGAATGTGCCAGAGAATGGCACGTTTCACTGCATTCATGACCCTTTGCTTTATTACACGTGACAATGAAGTTTCTGAAGTTTCCACTCATACCAGAGGAACTTTGTTTTAAGTTCTCACCCAAATTTTGCAGTGAGATTACTGTTCTGGAAAGAATGTCTGACCTTATTCTTCCTGTCGTAAAAAGCAAAATCCCTCACAGGAGGAAATAAAATACTTCAGTTTTGAAACCCGAGATCCAAAAACCTTACGTACCTTGCTCACACATTCGGGGCTTCACTAGCTCTCGGCGCAATACACCAGCGACACGAGAAGTAAGAGCCCCGATGGAAATATAGCATATTGCATTAGCCATGGTTTCCGAGAATTTCCCTTCTCGTGAGTTCAGACGAGAGGCAAACCAGAGGTGATTCAGAGCGTTTCTGCAAGTGAAATACTCCAAATTGCTTCCAAGAGATCGAAGCGAGGGAAGCAATGTAATATTGAAGAGGCAGTCGAGTATTTTGTGACAGAGAAGGAGGAAGCGATAGGGAGAGGGTTTCAGAGAGACAAAGAGATTGTCAGAAACAGAAGTCGAGACTAGTGGGAGAGATTAGAGGAAGAACAGATGAGCAAATTTTAAAAAATGAAAAACAATAACTAAGGGAGGCAATCTGACATGGTCAGTGAGTGCACTGAGGGTGAATAATAAGGCAGTGAAGCAGTCTTATTTCTTTACCATGAACTGAACAGAAAATATCATGGAAATCAATTCAGGTCAGGCAACATCCGTGAGAGAGATCAATCTGATGCTTTGACTCTAGCAGACTATTCATGCAGAACCCTGATGGAAGGTGATTAAGACTCGACAAGTCAGCTTGCTGTCGCTCCACTGATGCTGCCTGACCAGCTGGGAATTGCAGCATTTTTGGTTTTCCAGTACAGATTTCAGAATGTATAGGAATGTGCTTCATAACCCTTTCCTTTACCTGCATTCATCATACTTTTAGATAATGCATTCCAACCCCTAACAACACAATGCATAAATGGCCGTCTTTCTTCATGTCAGCTTTTCTTGTGTTGCAATAAATTTCGAACTGTTCCAGCGTGTTCATGTTCCTTTTACGAGGCGGAACATCTTCTCATTATCTGCTTTGTTCAGCCTGATCACAACTTTGAAAGCTTCCATCAGATCTTCTCCCTCAGTTTTCTTCTATCCAAGGCGAACACGCCAACTTGTTCATTCTGTGCTCAGAACTTAAGTTCATCCTCCCAGAAACTGATCTTGTAAATCTCTTCTGCATTCTCTCAAATGCGTTCACATATTTCCGATAATACAACACATACAAGCGCATACAATATTTTAGCTGTGATGGAGCAGGTATCCTGTACATGTTTAACATAATTTCCCTCCTCGTGGCGTCTGGCACCCTATTAAAAAAGCAAAAGAAGCTGTATGCTTTTTACGTTCCTCTGTACACTTATCCTCACACTTTCAATTAAGTCTCAGTTTCTCTTGTCTCCTTTTGTTCAAATGTTCAAACCCTGAGATAGCGTTCTTATCAGCATTTTTAATACTCATTCTGTCTTTGTCCCACAGACAATTCCTACATCTCTCCATCATCTCCCTCTTTCAGTTCCAAAGCGTCAAGGGGAAGCTGAAAATTTGTTCCAGCTTCTCTAGTCGAAGATAACGCAGTGCCAGCTTTCGTCTCTGTTTCTGCATTTTCTCAGAAACAGGTCATGACTTTTTTTAGCCTATTTCGGCTGATATCGTGTCAGGATCCACTCCGAAAATTTCCTTCAGGTACTTCATATATTCGATTTACATTCGCTCGAGTGTTTCTCACGGTCAAAAATGCTTGAGTTTCTGCTAATGCAGCAATGACTGAAATGATGAATCGAGTTATACAGTCATAAAGCATGTTATTAGACTGTTCAGTCCAACTCGACAGCGCCAACAATTAACGGAATATGAACTCATGCCATTTGCAGAAAATGGCTAAAATCCCTCGGAAAGTTCTTAATCATGAAGGGATCTAAATGTTTGTGAAATAGTGCAACTGTACCCGAATCCAACACTTTCTCTGCAAACTAATTCTGCATACGCACCGATCACTGTTAGAAAAAGTTACCCCTCAAGGCTCTTTTAAATATTTGCCCTTTCATCGTATCTGGACTCACATAGTCTGGAAAGATGGCCTTAGCTATTCACTGAATTGATGCCTCGCGTGATTTTATAAATATCTACAAGATCAACCCACAGTCTCCGCTGTTGTGAAACAAGTTATAACCTCTGAAGATTAGAAAAGCATGGAGCGCGGGAACAGGGACTTCAGCCCTCCAAGCCTGCACCAATATACTTTGCACTTCTGTACTAAAACTGTTTTCACTTTCAGGATCTGTATCACTCCATTACCTTCCAAATGAGTATTCTTCCGGGTGATTCATGAATGTTGATATCAGTTCCACCACCTCCTCTCGCAAGACGTTCCGGGAACACACCAGCCTTTATGTGAAACACTTGCCTCGTACATCTCTTTTCAAAATCCTCCCCGCAATTTGAACTTCTGTCCCCGAGTAATTGAATTCTCCACTCAGGGAAAACAGACACATTCTTTCCAGTTGATCTACACCACTCATAAACTTATGAACTTCTGTCAGGTCGCCCCTCAACTTTCTGCATTCATGTATAAACAAAACCAATCTATTCAACTTACTTACAGAATTATGGAGTCATAGACTCATACAACACAGAAGCAGACGCATTGGTCTAACTAGTTCATGCTGACCGTAATCCTTAACTAAATTAGTCCCACCGACCTGCTCCTTGCACAATACCCTCCCAACCTTTCCGAATCCTGTCCCTATTCAAATCTCTTTTGGAAGTTATAATTATATCGACATCGACTACTTCTCGGGAATTCATTCCACATGTGAAACACCATCTGTGTTAAAAAGTAGCCTCACTTGCCGTTTAAAAATATTTCTCCTCTCATCATAAACTTGTTGCTCATAGTGTTGAATTCCCTGATCCGAGGGAAAACCCAATTACCACAAATTCTGTCCATAACTGTCAATATTGCATTAGCTCCTTTCACATCAACTCTCAACCTCCAGTGCTCTGGTCATAAAAGTACTCGTCTCTCCAGCTTTTCTTTCTAACACAAACATTTCATACGTGGCAACATACTGCTGAATGTCTTCAGAACGCTCTCCAACTTAATAATATCCTTCCTGTATCGGGGTGATCAGATCTGAACACAGTATTCCAAAAGACGCCTCATCAACATCCTGGACAACCTGAACCTAACTTCCTAACTCCTAAACAAATCTCCCAGAACAGGCAGCACTCTGGTAAACATTTTCTGTACCCTGACGAAAGCATCCATATCCGTGTGTTAGCGTGGTGATCAGAGCGCTGCACAATATTCCAAGTGTGAGCTGACAGAATTTCTATAAAGTGGTAGCATAAGTTGCTTATCCTTATATGACCTGTCCCTTCTCTGATAATTCGAGCTCTCCAATCGGAGCAACATCCCTTTCAATTTACTGACAATCTCAAGTTTAACAGAATCCTTCCGCTCGAAAGGAAAGTGGAATTTCAAGCAGCATTCTGAAAGTGGGCTCATCACCATCCTCTGCAGCAGCAATATGATGTCTCAACTCCGATACTCACTGCCAATGTCTTTTCACTGCGCACGTCTGTATGCTGCTCATGTGAATGCTGTGTCTTATCTCTAAATATGCGTGGTAAGCACAGGAATAATAAGATAATGTACATTATACAACTTGGCCTTGGCAGATTCGGTGGCACGACAGGTATTTGATTAGCACGGATGCTTCACAGCGACTGGATTCAGTTGAATTCCAGTCTTGGCTGTCTGTCTGTATGGAGATTGCAGATTCTCCCTGTGTCCGCGTTTGTTTCCGCTTGGCAACCCGGTTTCCACCCACAGTCAACAGACGTGTAGGTTATGTCGATTTGCCAGGGAAAATGTGGGCTTCGTTGAAAAACGGTGGTTTGCTCTTCAGAGGACCGATACAGACTCAGTAGGATGAGTGATATCTAGCTGCATTTAGGGATCCTACAATTGGCATTCATGATAAGAGGATTGGAGTTCAGAGGGAAGTATGCTTTAATTAAGATAAGCGACATGGTAAGACATCAAGTGGAGTATTGTGCGATGGACTGGTCGACCCACCTTCGAAAGAACATCAGTTCGAATGCTGCAGTGTGGTAGCGTTCACTAGGCTGAAAGCAGGAATGGTAGCACTGTCCCAGAAGGAGATGTTGATTCGACATATTCTCTGGAGTTCAGGAAACACCGTGAGTGGGATCTGATTGAAACGCATAAAATTCAAAAGATGAATATGCTCGATGCAAAAAGAATCTTTCCTCCAGCAAGAGAGTCTCGAACCAGAGAACAGACTCTCTGTACATAGCAGACAACTTCGAAATGTGATGAGGAGACATGTCCTTACCTCACGAAGTTGTGGAACTCAGTTTGAGCAAAAGAATTGGAGACTGAGTCTCGGAACATATTCAGAGAATCGTCGAAGTCAACAGAACAGGAAAATGCCCCTTGAAACTTCGAGTTTGTTCCAGTTAAAAACAATCAGCTAATTATCCAAATTCTATTTTCCAGCACATATCTCATAACCATGTGCGACTTGACATGGCAAGCACACATGTGTTTACTCTTTGAAATTAATGAATGTTTCCGCCTCTCCCAACCTAACAGGCAGTGAGCTCTGGACTTCAACCACACATTGTTTAAAAAACAGTTGCATTCAATTCCATCTGCTCCAGAAAATCCATGCCTCCGGTCATTGACCCCTTCAGCACAGTAGAATAATCTGTCCTGCCAAACTTATACGTTTTCCTACAGTTTTAAACATATACAATTATGCCTGTCCCTTAACCCACTCCAAAAACTGCAGCTCCCAGATTTCGTAGAGTCACCAGGATCAGCCTTCGTGTGATTTGAGCCTGTGCCGCTGGAACATTAGCCTAATTTTCTGAGCCCATTGATATTACCCACTCCTTCACATGAGCATGAATTTAAGCCGTTTCATGAGGATCACCCATTCGGCCTCAGAGAGTTCGTGGTCTGGTAGGCAAACTGAGTGTGGGGCATAGCCAGGGGATGGTGTTTCAGGGGAGCTCCGGTGTAGCTGGTGGGGTAGAGGGGAAAGGGTGATAGCATGTGGTCAGTGAGGGTTGGATGTGGTGAGAGGGTGGACTCTGGGAGCGAAGGGAGATTGGGAGATGAGTGGGTTTTGTGTTTCAATCAAATCTAACTCTTACTTTTCTTTACTCCAGAGAATAAGTCAATTTATCGTCTCCTTACGGGAAAATAAGTGCTGCATTCCCGAATCAGCGAAATTACGATTCACAATGTCCTATGGCATGCATCAAAATCATCTCCCAGCTTTAGACTCGGAAATAAAATGTCAGTCAATTTCAGAACCATGGCATCACAGCAGCATCGGAAATAGGAAAAGGACCACATTATTCAGCTCCAAATTCAACTACAATGGATAGGCAGGAGACGTGAAGAACACAGACAGGTAGCATCGCGAGGTAGAGAAAACGCCGTTTCGTGTGAAACCCTTCTTCAATGCTGGGGCATATGTCAGTGGAGCTGCTCTTAAAAGTTCTAGAGAGAGCAGGATTGTCAGGTGGGGATAGATGAAGACAGGTACAATGTACGATGTGCTGGTTCAATGGGAGGAATCAATCCGCCTCCACTCTGGATATCTCCAACAAGACTAACCCTGTATTCTGTCGACAAAAGCACTCGGACAGGCTTCGACCTCCCTTCAGCTTCCACTTCCAATTCTGGCTTGTGTCACTCTGCACTACATTCGCAATGGTTACCCCGGTTCCTACTGCTGATCTGCAGCAGTCAACACAGCAGCTCGCCCTCCTCACCCAACAAACCCCGCAATGCATCTGACCCCTCCACCTCTCCCTCGTTTCCTCTTCATCCTGCATCCCTTCCCAGACCCACGACCTACTAACCCATTCACCTCCCAATTTTCTTTCTCTCCCACATGGAGTCACTCTCACACCACATTCAAACCTCACCCACCCTGTGTTCTCAGCTTTTCCCCTATTTTCGATCAGCTACCATGGAGCTCCCCTAAAACCCCAGTCCCTGGCTATGCCACACCATCATGTCTCATCAGACCTCAAACTCTCTGAGGCTGAATGGTTTGTCGTCAGCAAAGGGCTCAAATTTGAACTCCTCTGCTACCACCTCAACATAACCAAGATACGCCACGGTATGGACCGTTATTTCTGCAAATTCAAGGCCCTCAATTTGACAAAAGTTCCAATCTACCTCGGACAACTCCTTCACCCACCTCCAACCTTCCTCCTCCACTTGGTCACCACATGAAGTTCTTGCACGCGCATCGACCACTTCAATGCAGACTGCTGATGTGAAATCGGCCGCCTCAAATTCTCCATCCCCATCACCCATCTTAACCTCACACCCTCGGAAGGTGCAGCAGTTCACTCGCTCCGCAACACCAATTAGTTAATCATCTAACCAGCTTATAAATGTTGAAGAATTTCCATGTTGCACCACATCTTCCCTCCCTCTTCCCCGTGTCCTCTCAGCGACCAATCAGGCCAAAATGATTTCACTCTCCATACATACCCTCATTGCCTCTGCTGTCAAAGCATATCATCGCGCAGCCCCGTATTTCGTGGCTCTGCCAGCTCCCCAAAATCCAGAAGTCCAACGACACTGGCCAACGCATTGTCTCAGCATCCTCTTGCCCCGCTAAATGTCTGATCTCCTACCTCGACTCCTTCCTCTTCCTGTTGTTTCAATCACTTCCCAAGTGATACGAACGACACCCTCCATCTCTTCAGTAACTTCCAATTTCCCGGCCTTCGGCACCGTATCTTCACTATGGATGTCCAAAGGAATGGCCTCCAGGCCCATCCACTTCTTGCTCTCCAATAGACCAATCCAGTCCCCGTTACACCTCCACAGGCTCTGTGCTTCAACTCTTCCACTATGACATCACGAGGCTACCCTCCCACGCAGCTACTCTCCCGTGCAAACTCTCTCCCATGTATCGCTTTCCCACACAGCTTCTATCATGCGTAGCCTCTCTTATGCCCAACCTCTCCCCTGCACTTTTCTTAAATTCAAACAGAAACAAAGTTGAAATTTCAAACCATCTACAAACCGTTTCGATTTGGAAAAGGGAGATCAGATTTTATAGAGCTCAATACATTACTTTCACACCAATCAACGCAAGATGTGAGTGGGACTGGAATTAGCGAGTTTACGTTTAAAGAGTTTCTGAGAATGAACATTAATCCATTCCACAGATGAAATTCACCGGATTACATGCACGTGTTTGTATGACTGAGCATTTCTTAATTGGATAAATGATCATGAGTGTATTATGCAAATTACTTCCTCACTCACAATATCCGAGGGAGATAACATTGCTGCTCATCTTTCTCAACCATATTTCATCATCAAGCTGGAAAACATCTGATTGAAACACGTTGTGCTCACTATTCAACTCAGGGGATGCCATTTCTTGCTCAAAGGGTCTGTATTTGTATGTATGCTTTTCTCTGTGCATCTCAGTCTATGTATGCCTGCCTGTGTATTCCTGTATTTGTCTAATTCAGTTCTATTTTATGTGTCTTTGCAGCAATGTGTGTATTAATGTGTTTTCCTTTGTGTGAATCACTGTACCTGCCTCTCTCTGAGCAGTGGGCACCCGGTTTTATTGCGGTGAATCTTATGAACTGGGATCAATCCCTTCTGCCTCTTTCTTTGTTCCTAACTGTCTTGTGTTTAAAGTGATACAACAGTAATTTTGATGCTTGTTTCCATTTGTGTGTCCGTACCTCTATGTGTGTTTATGTGTCTATCCCTGTTTTTAATTGAACAGACCGGAGGGACGTTTTAATGACTGAGTTATAGCGCCGGGGACTGGGGTTCACTTCATCGACGAGAAAGTCCTGAGTTCTGTGGGGTTTTATCTTTTGTGCAATGATTTGTAGTCCGAGAGTAGCTGTTTAGTGGATGTTCGCTGTATCTGGGAAATTGGATTATAGCCGTCTCCTCCATTTTCTCGGTAACATCCTCAGTACTGCAGAGCCTCCTGTGAAGTGCTACATTTCTGTGGTGGTTTGAATTGATTTGTTTTCATTCCAGCTGCTTCCAGTTGTTCGTTGCAATCGTCAGTGTATTGGATCTCGATCAATGTATCTGAAGTTGCAGTCTCTGGATGAGTTCCGTGCTTGTGGAAATGCTCTGACTGCCCCCTGTTTGGATTGTCCTATGAGCGTTGTGTTGTTCCAGTCAAAATTGTGGTCTTTGTCGTCAGTGTATGGTCATTAGGTACAGATGGCCGTTGGTTTAGTGGATACTCCACAAATTCTTCACCAAAAACGGATATTTCCTCAACTTCATCCACAGATAACAGCAGAAAAACAACGCAACGAGGACAAAACACAACCCAAAACACTAACCACCCCAGTTATAGAAAATGAAGTCTCAGAACTATCAGAGAGACTCCACTGATCATTTGGATTCGTGACAGCACAGAAAACGACAGCCACGCTCAAACAACAACAACTGGTGTCCCAATGTTCCCCGCTCCTTGTCAATCCCGAAGCTGCTCCAGTTGCGGTTAGAGCCCCTGTACTGGGACCTCATGCGTCTCTGTACCATCAGATAAAGACCTTGTGCTTCGTGGTTGCATCACTGAACCACATCCACGTAATCATTCCCATCCCCATTTCCAGTTGAATCTTTGGGGCTGCACCACACATTTCCACTGATAACAGAACAAAAGCCCCCAAATCCCATCATGTGCAGGACAGACAAGTGTACAATAATCCATGCAATCTGAAAATGTGTTGGTGGAACAGCGCAGCAGGTCAGGCAGCGTCGAATGAACAGGAGAATCGACGTTTTGGGCATAAGCCCTTCTGCCTGAAGAAGGTCTTATGCCCGAAACGTCGATTCTCCTGTTCCTTGGATGATGCCTGACCTGCTGCCCCTTTCCAGCAACACGTTTTCAGCTCTGATCTCCAGCATCTGCAGTCCTCACTTTCTCCCCTAATAATCCATGGAAGACTTGCATCATATACTATATAAGATAAACATGCAAACAACTAACGATCCGCATCCATGAGCCCCAACTAGACACGAAATGCCATGGCCAGATGTTCCTCGTAGCTATATTCAGGGCACTGAGTGTCACTGATTCCGGGGCTGTGAACTCGGAGTATGGCCATCTGCAGCAGTTGTTACGTTCTTATGTGGTGTAACTGGCGAAGCAACCGATATAAAACTCAATTACTGAGTTATAAATAAGTAAATCGAATATGCTAGCCGATAAAACCACTTCTCATGCAATTCTGGTGCTGTTCCTGCATGCACTCCTGCACTGTACTCAGTTTGATGTTCGAGTCCGCTCAATCTGTGTTTCTGTGATTCGATTGGAGGCAATACGCTGCGCTGTGGCTGTAGTAATCTGCGTTCGATATCCAATCCCACCCGTGACGATTTTTGCTGTTTTGTTTTGTTTTCTCTTTACATTTGCAGCAGTAACACACTAAAGGATAAATTAATATTGCAACAAAACGGATAGAGGTACGTGAAATGGCGAGGCTGTGGTAAAATTTGTACAATTATTGAACATTAGCTTGAGTCAGGAGATAAGCATTATGAATCTATTTGGATAAATATGAGGAACAATGGTGGAATAATTTACTAGGCCGTGTCGAGACCAAGCTCAGCAACCGTAAACACAATGTAAAATTGTGCATACAGGAAAACAACATCGTGTGCAAGAGTTAAAGGATGGCAATAATACTGGCTGACCTTCATTTCTTCGCTCCCACTGCTGACCCCACTGTAAGTAAAGTTTAGAAAACCGGAACAACACGATACATATCTTTGGTTTGATTAATTTAGAGTCTCCTTAGTTTCAGTCTTTACCTCGGGAACCATCTCTTTTTGTGCGAGCTTTAAAAAACGGACCATTCTTCTTAAAACAAAAATAAATTTGTCACTAACCTTTGTGTGCTCCATGCACAAGAACACTCATAATCCTCTGCACCGCTCTTTTTTTGAAGTTTCTCTTAATTTTAGTAACAGTCTGCCTTGTGATTCTTCTAACAAAATGCATGACCTCACATTCCCGACATGACACGACACCTGCCTAGCATTTGCGCACTTAGTAAATCAACCTGCATCCTTTTGCAGATTCCCCTGTCCTCATGACAACAAGACCTCCCACCTACTCTGTATCGTCAGAAAGGTTTGACACATTTCAATCTGCCATTCCTCCACATTATTAATTCAGTGAAATCGCATTGAAGCCCGATGACTGACCATTCTGACCTCTAATAATATATTTCCACCTTGGAAAATACGTATTTATCCCGATTCTGTAACTTCCATTCAATAAATAATGACTGGGTAACCCACGCTCATTTCTCCCCACACCATGAACTCTGCCCTTGTCCAATTAATTTTCTATGGTCCGTTATTGAATGCCCAGCAAAAATTCAAATGGATTTTTTCTGCGGTCTCCATTGAATTACTTTGCTTGTAATATTAGCAAAGAACACTGGAAAAACTTTCAAGTGTGATTTCCCTCCCAGCCCACGATGGTGACTCAGTTTGAATGCCATCATCGTTTGTAAACGGTCTACTTTTTTTTTGTTTTCTTCGCAATGGTCTCTAGCATTTCCTAAAGGACAGAAAACATATTGGATCAGAGGGAAAGCCCATCAAGTCAGCTACATTTTCAAATGAGATAATGGCTGGTTTGGTCGATCTTCAGTTCCACGTTTTGCCATGTTACTGTCGCCGTTCATTTTCCCAAGTGACAAAATACCTGTCTATCCAATTCCTGATTATCCCCAGAGTGGACAATACTGTGTTGTAATGAATTCCACAGATTTGGTTTCCTCGGAGGAGCAGCATATCCTCCTCATCTGCCTCTTAAAGAAGCAGCCCTTTCCCCTGAAATCAAGCTCTACTTATTCGACATGAATGTTGTTTTTTATTTAAATATCTTCTTTCCCATTCCTCTGGTAATTGAGTCTGGTCAGTACCAAAGCACCAGCAACCCGCTCCGATCTCCCCCCCTTCCTTAAAAGAAGCCCCAGGAAATCTCCATTTAAAGTTCGGTGCTCCAAAAACAACCTTCCCAGTCTCAGGAATCTCTCCACAAATTGGGCTTTCCTCATCCCTGGACATGGTGAAATGTGAAGCTTGATGAAGAGATTTGTCAGTGAAGAAAATATCGTCAATTGACAGGTGGAAAAATGTTATGGAAGTAAAACCATAAAACGCAGCCTCCTCCCTTGGGAATCTTCAGAAAGTCTTTCGAAAGCCGAATCAGAGGGGAATGAAGGGTGAACTGTCCGAATGAAAAGAGATAGTCAAGACACCTTCCAATTTTTAAAGAGGCTGGGATCTTGACCTACATATTCTACAGGCATGAAGTGACCTGAGATATTGAACGGATAAACGTTCCTGTATGTCGAGAATTCAAATCACACCTCGGCTCCAGGATAATGAGAAAACTCGGGAATGGACAGGAGTGAAGGGAGACTGTCCCGTTTGATTGGGAGCTTATTCCCACTGACATGAAGTTGTTTGCAGAAGATGGGGTCAGACTGTCCCAAAGTGTTGGAAAAAAGTGAGTCAAATGCCGTGTCGTTTCAAATAAATTAGTCAGGAGAGGAGACCTTGAGCAATTTGCTGTTGTTATTTTTTTTATTCACAGCCAAGGGAAATACCTCTTTATTTGAAGATGTCCAAGATATTCCAATGAAATACAGAACGTTTCAACTTATATAGTAAAACACAAGCCAACTTCCCATTACTTTCACAACCTCACGGCAATCGTAACGTCCACAGTCATTGTCTGAATTTGCATATCTTAATGTCTCTAAAACTTTATATTACTTTATACTGCAGATTCATCTCAGCTAGAACAGCCAAGAAAGGCCGGAAAGAAACAGCACATCATTCTATGAAGCAGAACTCTCTAATGGCTTGAGGAGCGGCGACAGGCTGCAGCTGCAAGGTAAGGCAATCGAAACAGAATTCCTCAGCCAGAGGATTAGCAGTTTGCTAGCAGGCTATATTTTTTTAGAATAGATTAGATTACTTACAGTGTGGAAACAGGCCCTTCGGCCCAACAAATCCACACCGACCCGCCGAAGCGCAACCCACCCAGACCCATTTCCCTACATTTACCCCTTCACCTAAAACTACGAGCAATTTAACTTGGCCAATTCAACTTCCCTGCGCATTTTTGGACCGTGGGAGGAAACCGGAGCATCCGGAGAAAACCCACGCAGACATGGGGACAACGTGCAAACTCCACACTGAGAGTCGCTTGAGGCTCACAGCGCGACAGACCCGCCCTCTTTGTGTTTCTCCACAACGAATGCCCCAGGCTTTATTTTGGGAAAGTAAAACTGTTTTGGAGCAATAATTATTCTAGTAGGGACTGGCTGAAGCTTGAATTCACTAAAAGCCTGCTTTAGGGGATCGTGCAAAGGGCTATGTAATGAGACTCTATCGTGCAGTGGGTCGGTGTGTTTGTTTGTTAACAGTGAGTTGCGTTGCTTGGAGCCACCCAGGGATGGCGCTGCCACTGCTCTCGCTACATTTGTTTTCTATTCTGTGCAATTCCAGGTTTTTACTTGGGTCAGGAAAATGTTCCCCAAGCAGAAAACGCATCCAGAACCACAAAGAGGTTTTAAAGGCTAATAGAAAATATTGAACATGTTGAAATCTGAAACAAAAAACAAGATTGCTGGGGAAACGCGGCAGGTTTGGCCGTGCCTGCGGGAGAAAATGCAGTTCTGATAAAGTTCTGCAGAATTTCTGAAACTCGTCTCTGATTGTGTTTCCACGGAGGCTGCCAGACTTGCTGAGATTTTCCCGTAAGCTCTGCTTTTGCTTTTAGCTAAATGTCCATTCCATCTAGCAGGATGGGAATTTTCCATTTAATGATTATCGTGATAACGACATCCCTGAAGCAGGAAATGAAGTACCTAGCTAGGAAGTGATCAATGTATTGTCCGAAACATGATTCAGGTGAACATAAAACAAAGAACTGCAGATGTTGGAAATCTAAAACAAAAACAAGGAATGATCGAGCAACTCAGCACGGCAGATAGTATCTGTGGAGAGAAACCGAGTTAATGCTTCAGATCGATAGAACCAGGTTAGTTATGCATCTCTGTGTTATAATACCAGGGAAACAATTAGCTTTATGTATGGATTTAGCCTATTCGTTAAAATCCGATATTTGCTGACAACCTTTACCTTTAACTTAAACGACTTCATTGGCTGCATCCGTTGTTCTGAGCTGGTGAAAGGCTGTGCTTAAATGATTGTCTTTTTCTTTTTCCATTCTGTCAGTTAGCAGCCATGTCGAAGTGAGAATTGCATCTTTCAGTTTCTATCTCAACATGAGTCTTCATTTGGCTGTCTTTATCGGTATGTATTCACCTTAACTTCTTCCCACCATCAGGAAAAAACGCAATTTTTCTACAACTATAGGAGAACAAAATGTCTATATTTTGTATTGTAAATGGACAGTGGCAGCAGAGAGTGAGGGCGATCATCTGTAGGTGCCTGTGTCATTACCACAATATTCTCCGGACATTCTGCAGTTTCTCTTGCCTCACATCATTATTCCTTTCAAACTGAGAATGAAGGAGGGAGAATGAAAGAGGAGAAGTGTCAGTGCATGTGGCACAGGGGAGAGAACATTCCGGTTGAATTAATCATTAGAAAGAAGGAACGTTCTCTGCTGGAGCGAAACCAGGAAGCAGAAGTGGGATCACCCAATCATAACACTCTGAATCTCAAAGAGGGCGGGGAATTACTTGATCAGCAAACCGAGTTTGACAAGAAGGTGAAGCAAAGACTCTTCGGTTCAACCAGTCGGCACCACGGTGATTTAAACCAACCAGGTTTACTTATCCACATGTGCAGTTCCTTACCTATTTGATCACAGTAATTCGGAAATGCGTTTTCTAACTTAATGTTGCTCGATCGGAATTGTAATCAATACCGCTCTTGCAAAAATAAACAGTTTTTTCATGGCTTAGCCTGGCCTACAGAAAATGTAGAAAAAAGAATATATCCGCTTGTATCGGCTTCAAACTGTTACTTTACTCTTTTAAACAGACTGGATAACAAGGATGTGTTCATTCTGTCGGGGCCCAATAATCACTTCAATACATATAGAAGGAGCCTCACACCAAGAGGAGCTGAGTCATTGTGGTGAATTGACCAGGAGTGGTGTGTGAGTCAACGTAAACATTTGGGCAGTAAAGGCTGAACCATTAACACAGACTCTGAGCCTTGTTCCACCAGTGCCACCCTCACTTCCGGCCTCCCAGTCGTTAATGCCTTTCACTTTTACTTCCTTCCCCTGCTCCAAGTCTCAATTTATTCCCGACTGATTGCAGGTGTCCGAGTAGAACGCCCAACTTTTACAAACGCATTCCTGGGATTTAGATTTCACTCAATAGGATAAGATTCGCTGCCCATTATTAATTATCCCAGAGATGGAGATTGATTTCCTCTCCTGAAAACTTGAACTCCTGGGTATGGAGGTACAGCCATGCGGCCATGTAGGAGGGAGATCCAGGGTTTACACCGAGTGACACTGAAGCAACAGCGAGATATTTACATCTCAGATTGGGATTTGAATTGTGATTTTCCCCAGTCTCTGCTGCCGCTGTCCTTCTAGACGATTGCTAACAATGACTGGACTGATTCCAGCAGGATGCGGGAGTGTTTTCTGTGTTTAATCAGAAACTCGTTTTCATTCAGACAATTCACAGGAAGAGAAATAACTCTTCATTTCCTGATAGTAAATTGTATCCAGGTCTGGGTGAAGCAAACTCAGGCTCCTAAGCAGCAAAGCCCCCAAGTGATGCTGACAGAAACCCTTGCCACCTGACTTTGCCACATTCTTGTGCCTTTCCTTTGCATCATAACCATATTATGGCAGCAATGCTTCTCTCTCCAAATTTCGAAACAGTTAATTTTATCGCTCTGGGTTTCAGTGTGAAGGAAGCAGAGCTGTGAAAACCTGGTGTTGTTCGGCAGATGCACAGCAGGAATGTCCGAACAGGTTGATGCTTGTTTACTTAACCGGGGCTCGTTTTGAGGAGATGGGTTGCGGTGAAGGGGCGGCATGTACGAAGGCATCGTTCAACTCGTCTGATTCTAGATCCCGGTCGAGAAATGAGCAGGGAGTTCTCGCTGAAATTGTTCTGAGTCTTGCGTGGAAAAGCCAATGAATCAAAATATGAATGTACATTTCACTGGAGTGGATCATGAAATCGCGCAACGAGTGTGTTGAAAACTTTGGAAACTTCCAGTAGAGGCGCAAGCGACCCTGATGTCGACACCTGAGGACAAACATGTTTGTCAGCGAAAGGTACCGCTTCACAAATGGGTCTTCAAAGTGTAGTAGTGGGAGGTAATTGCCTTTGTTCGTTGTGAATGATGTTTCCCACGTTGTCCATGTTTACATTTCATATCAAAAAGCTGTCACACTCCACGCTGAGCATTGGGCCAGTGGCTTAATAGATAACACGTCAGATCTCCGATCTGATGCTTGCACGTTTAAATCCTACCGAGCTCGAGTGCAATGGTATGCTTTGTCCCCGCTACCTGTTGTTTGGGCATGCAGAGTTTGGATCAATGGATATTCGAAGTTACATATTTGTATATTGTGCATTTTAAATCTCAGTTTAGCACAACGGCTGTCATTGTCTGCAGAACAGGCTTACTTTCTACAGAAACTTGCGTGTGGGCACGGAGAGTGGAAGTGAAGCACAACAATCTGATATAGTCCTGACAACACTGTATCCCAGGGTATATGTCTCCGTCTTACACTGCTTATGAAAATGAGGATGAATTCCTCAAGCGGGTTACAACACAGTGCATGCATGACAAACTTCAGTCGAGTTGTTGTGACACTTAAGATCACAGGGAGAACCTCATTAAAAGTTACACTGTAAAGATCAGAACACATAAGTTCTGCCTAGAAAATCTGTCTAGAATAGATGGAGGATGAGCCACATGCATGTTGGGCTGAATGGTCTTCTTCCACTCTGTAAAAACTAGACGACAATTTCTGCAGTGAATCTAAATGTCACCTTCCCTTGTAATCTATTCAGCGCTCTCACCGCCACAGCAAGGGTTGTATTCCTGGTCAGGGAATGGGAGGTTTGTTTTGCAAACCTATCTTTGTACCAGTATTACTGACTGATCTTCCGAAGCAAACGTTATTAAGGTTAACGTAAAACAAAGAGCTGCAGACGTTGGACATATGAACCAAAAACAAGAATTGATAGAAAATTTACTGGCACTATCTGTGGAGAGAGACAGAGTAAATATTTCAGATCGATCGAACCAGGTTCGTCTTTTCCCTTGGGTGGTAGAGTCCTGCACTAGTGCGCATACGTTTATGGTGAAAGGCGAAATTCGTAAAAGAGATCGAAGGAACAATTATATCACACAGAGCGTGATGCATTATGGAATGGGCGGCCAGAGGAAGAGGTGGAGGATGGTATAATTACAGCATTTAAAAGGCATCTGGATGGGTATTTGAACAGCAAAGATTAAGTGGGATATGGGCCAAGTGTTGGCAAATGGGATAACATTAGGTTAATATATACGATCGGCAAGGACGAGTTGGGCCAAAGTGTCAGTTTCTGTGCTGTGGTTCTGTTCGCCAAGCTGGAAGTTTTTGTTACAAACGTTTCGTCCCCTGTCTAGGTGACATCCTCAGTGCTTGGGAGCCTCCTGTGAAGCGCTTCTGTGGTGTTTCCTCCGGCATTTATAGTGGCCTGTCCCTGCCGCTTCCGGTTGTCAGTTTCAGCTGTCCGCTGTAGTGGTCGGTATATTGGGTCCAGGTCTATGTGTTTGTTGATGGAGTTTGTGGATGAGTGCCATGCTTCTCGGAATTCCTTGGCTGTTCTTTGTTTCGCTTGCCCTATAATGGTAGTGTTGTCCGAGTCAAATTCATGTTGCTTGTCGTCTGCGTGTGTGGCTACTAAGGATAGCTGATCGTGTCGTTTCGTCGCTAGTTGATGTTCGTGGATGCGGATCGTTAGCTGTCTTCCGGTTTGTCCTATATAGTGTTTTGTGCAGTCCTTGCATGGGATTTTGTACACTACATTAGTTTTGCTCATGCTGGGTATCGGGTCCTTCGTTTTGGTGAGTTGTTGTCTGAGAGTGGCTGTTGGTTTGTGTGCTGTTATAAGTCCTAGTGGTCGCAGTAATCTGGCTGTCATTTCAGAGATGTTCTTGATGTATGGTAGTGCGGCTAGACCTTTGGGTTGCGGCATGTCCTCGTTCTGTTGTCTTTCCCTTAGGCATCTGTTGATGAAATTGCGCGGATATCCGTTTTTTTGTGAATACCTCTTCCTCTTTCTGCAGTTCTGGTGTGCTGCAGTGTGTTGTGGCCCTTTAGAATAGTGTCTTGATGCAACTTCGTTTATGTGTATTGGGGTGGTTGCTTTCATAATTCAGGACATGGTCTGTGTGTGTGGCTTTCAGGTGTACCTTATTGGTGAATTCTCCGTTTGGTGTTCTCTGTACCCTCACGTCTAGGAATGGGAGTTGGTTGTCCTTTTCTTCCTCTCTCGTGAATCGGATTCCTGTGAGTGTGGAGTTGATGATCCGGTGTGTATTATCTATTTCCGTGTTTTTAATGATTACAAAGTTGTCATCCACGAATCTGACCCAGAGGTTGGGTTGAATTTTTGGTAAGACTGTTTGTTCTAACCTTTGCATTACTGCTTCTGCTATGAGTCCCGAGATCGGTGAGCCCATGGGTGTTCCGTTGATTTGTTTGTATATCTGGTTGTTGAATGTGAAGTGTGTTGTGAGGCACAAGTCCAGTAGTTTAAGTATGCCGTCTTTGTTGATGGGTTCAACGTCCTGTTGTCTGTTATGTCTGTTCAGCAGGTTGGCTATTGTTTCTCTGGCGAGGGCTTTGTCAATAGACGTGAACAGTGCCGTTACGTCGAATGAGACCATGGTTTCTTCCTTGTCTATGTGTATATTTCTGATGATGTCCAAGAAATCCTGTGTTGATTTTAAAGAGTGTCTGGGTCCGCTGATCAGGTGTTTCAGCTTCTGCTGTAGTTCTTTAGCCAGTTTGTGTGATGGTGTCCCTGGTAGTGATACTATGGGTCTGAGTGGGATGTCTGGTTTGTGCACTTTAGGTAGTCCATAGAATCTGGGGGTGTTGTTGCTTTCGGGTTTCATTTTTTGTAGGTCCGACCTGGTTATCTGTCCGTTTTTTTGTAGGTTCCTCAGTGTGTTGTTTATCCTATTGGTGAGCTGTGGGGTGGGGCCAAACTCCCTCTTTTGGTAGGTGTTGGTATCTGCAAGTAGTTGTTGTGCTTTTTGGATGTACTCTGCTTTGTCCAGGATGACCGTCATTCTGCCTTTGTCTGCTGGTAGCATGATTATGTTCTTATCGTTTCATAGTGATTTTAGTGCTTCACTCTCCTTGGTGTTGAGGTTATGTGTTTGTCTTTTCCTTGTTATCAGGGGTACGATACTTTGTCTCACTGTTGGTTGTGTCTCTTCTGTCAGTCCATTGTTCCTGAGTGTGCATTCTAGTGCTGCTAGGAAGTCTGCTGTCTTGGCGTCCCTGTGGTTGTAGTTGAGTCCCTTGGCCAGTATTGTTCTTTCCGTGTCTGTGAGCTGTCTGTGGGAGAGGTTTTTAAACCAGGTGTGTGTTGTGGTGTCCTCTTAGTTGTGTGTTAGTTTGGCCATTTTTTCTTTTAGTGCCTTTTTCGCGGTGTGTAGTCCTGTTCTTTCCTATGGTGACAGCCTGTTCTATGGTCCGGGTCCATTCCTGATTCGTGGTATTTGAAATTAACGACTTTTGGCGCGCAATTTCTTGTCTGTATCTGTGAAGTCTGTTGTGAGCATCTGTAATCATTACCTGGATCATCCTGAGTCCGTTCTGTCTGGCTGTGTCTCTGGCTTATGGATTGTTGACTGATGGTCTGTATCTGACACTTGGTGGAAGGATTCGATTCTTTCGGCATTCATGCAGGAACTAGAGTTGTTCGTATGTGGCGCTTAGGTGGTTAGTGCAGGATTCCCATTTCCTGGCTTGTCGTAGCGTCTCTCGCCCGTAGGTTTTCAAAGTTTGTGAGAAGATTTACAGGGGACAGGGGACGAAACGTTTGCAACAAAAGCTTCCAGCTCGGCGAACAGAACCACAGCAACGAGCACCCGAGCTACAAATCTTCTCACAAACTTTGTCAGTTTCTGTGCAGCACATCTCTATGACTTTCTGACTCTGTATTTTAATTTATGGGAGAAGGAATGACAGTTGAAGTTTAAATTGAATAAATATGAGGTATTGCATTTGGCAAAACAAACGGGGGGGGGCAGGACTTACTGAATTTAAAGTTTGTGTCACAATTAGACAGGGTGGTTAAGATATTCAGCACACTTCCGTCATTGCTCAGACCGTTGTGTACAGGAGTTGGGTCGTCATGTTTAGGTTGTATAGGATATTGGTGAGGCCGGTTCTGGAGTACCGTGTCCAGTTCTAATCGCTCTGTTGTAGAAAGGACACTAAGATGGAGTGAATTCTGAAATTATTTACCAGGATGCGGCTGAGAATAGAAGGTTTGGGTTGAAGGGAAAGAATGGAAGGGCTTGTACTTCTTTCACAGGAGCATAGTAGGGTAGGGTTGCCTTGATGAGGTTTATAATTTTCTTAGAGCTACAGATAGTAGGAAACCACAGGTATGTTTTCCCTCGTGTGGAGATTTCAATCCTCGAGGGTATAGTTTTGATTGAATGAAATAACTTATTGTCACATTTACTCGCGTGAATACAAGGAAAAGCTTACAAGTCGCTACTTACAGCACCATCTTAGGTACAAATGTTCCAAAGTATAACACCACCCAGGACCCTGCCATTAATTGCACAAGTACTGCCCTTGTGTGAGATACAGATAAGGTGAACGGCAGATGCCTTTTCACTCATGGGGGCATATAATGTGGGAGGAGAAAGGTTGAAAAATAAGAGGATAGATAGCTGCTTTAACAAGAGAGTTGTGTGTGGAATGAACAGAGGAAGTCAGGTATACAGGTAAGTTACAAAATTTAAAGCCATTTAGGGATAAGTATATTACGAACAAATATTCTGAGAGATATGGTCCAAGTGCAGGCAGATTTGACGACTTTCGTTTTGGACTGCGTTCAGCATGGAGTAGTTTGCCCAAGGAATCTGCTTCCATGATGTCTGATTCTGCATGTGGTTGAACTTTACAGTGTACTGAGAGCCTGGATAGGTGGACATGGAGAACATATTTCCATTGGCGGCAGAGACGAGATCCCCAAGGTACAACGTCATAAGATAAGGGATGAACCTTCAGAGCTGAGACGAGGAGGAATTTCTCCAGGCATTGGGTGGTGATTCCATGGAACTCATGGTCACATAGTGAGCTATGCAGGCCAAGTCATTGAGTGCTTATATGACAGAAATAGATTGTTTCTTGATTAGTAAGCGGACCAACAGTTATGGGACATTGCATGAGACTGAGTATGAGAAACATATCATTCACTTTCAATGGCAGAGCAGACTCGGTGGGCCGAATAGTCATTTCCGTCCGATATCTTGTGCAATTATGGTTATTATGAGTGACTTCAATCTGTGTATAGATCCAGGAAATCATATTAGTAACAATGCCGTTTAAGGCACATTCCTTGGGTGTGTACGAGATAGACTTATTGACCAATAATTCAAAGACACTAATGGAGGGCAGGCCAGCCTTGACTGAATATTACTTAATGCTGGGTGTCGGTTAGCTCAGATGGATGGATGGCTCGATCCGAATGCACATGCTTAATCCCTGAACTGATTGAGCTCACCATGAAGGTCGAACATTCTTAAAGTTGCCACTTGCCTGAGGAGCAGTGACCACATCGCTCTTCTCTCTCCCTCTTTCACTCAGGTGATACAGCATTCCGATGGTCTATGGCGGACTGCAACTTAAATTTCATAATGTTATTTGTATCTTGACAAATAAATAATTGGTAAACAAGCTGCGTGAGGTTCCTTTTGAAAGAGTGAAGAATACAGTGATGGAACTCTTCATTATGATGGAGAGGGGCAGTTGATTCTGAAATAGCGGAACGAATTCTAAATAGAAGAAATTATGATGATATGAAGCACGAGCAGGTTACAATAGATTAGCGAGCACAACTTAAATGGATGGCAAGCATTTATACAAACTTTGAAGGAAGTACAACTATTGTTCATTCCTATCTGCTCCAGCTTAGAACGGGAAAGGTGACTCTACCATGTCCAATAATTAATATTAGAGATCATACTGGATCCAAGGGAAGGGCGTACAAATTAGCTGAAAAGAACAGCAGACCTGAAGATTGGGAGCAGTTCAGAGTTCAGCACAAGACGACTAAGAGCTTGATTAAGAGGGAAAACAAAGTATAAGCGGAAGATTGTAAAATACAAACTGATTGTAAAAGCTCCGTAAGGTATATGAAGAGACAAAAATATTAATGGAAATGAATCCCTTACAATCAGACAGAGGGGAAGTTATAATGTGGAGTAAAGGAGTTGCAAACGAATTAAAGGGAGAATTTCGCTATTTTATCACAAAGGATGAAAAACAATATACCTGAAGTCCTGGGGAGCACATGAGAGGGAGGAACTGAAGAATATCAGCATTAGTTGGGAAATGGCTTTGGGAAATTGATGGTATTAAAAGCAAACAAAGCACAACAGGTGGCAACCTCCACTCAACAGTACTCAAAAAAGTGCGCGAAGAGTTAGTGGATGCAATCTGAAACAAGAAGCTTGAACTGGAGAAAAGAGTCATCTGACTAACTTCCATGATTCTATAGATACTGCAACGATGTTTATTGATTGGAAGGAAGCTAATTTGACGAAACGATTCAAAAACGGAGGTGGAGTTGCAACATGGAATAATAGACGATTTAGACTAATATTAGAAAACGGTGATAGGATTGGACAGAGTCAGTCAGGAAGCATTTCCGAATGGGAAATGAGAAACTATTCCTGGCGCCTTTGTACACAAATCGCTGATAGTAAGCATATAGGTGCAAGAGGAGGTAAAGGAGGCAAAATGTATGTTGCCTTTCGTAGCCAGAGGACTAGACTACAGTAAAAGGAATGTGTGGCTGAAATTGTACAGTGTCTTGGTGAGGCCATATTTGAAGTGTTGTTTGCAGTGTTGGCTATGAAGACTGCACAGCAAAGATTTACCATACCAATTCCTCTATTGGCAGGACTGACCTATTTTGAGAGAACGGATAGGTTAGGATGAAATCCATTGGCGTTTAGAAGAGTTAAGACGGATGTTACAGAAACAATTGAAATTCCATCAGGATAAATATGGATATTGGAGGTACGATGCCCTCAGTTACCGGGGGACCAGAAGCGGGTTGTTTGATCACAATTTACAAATACGCGGCAGGTCAAACGGCACTCTCAGACTGGTGACTTTGTGAAATTTTCTGCTACAGAAAGATGTTAAAGCCAAAACATGGAATGTTTCCAAGCAGTCCATATAATTCTGAGTGGTAAAGGGATCAAACGTAAAATCGTAGCAGGCAACTGAATAGTGTGAACAACATTATTCATATTGAAGATCAGAGCTGGACCGAATACAACGTCAACCTACTTTTGTTTCTATTTTGAATGTTTCTTTTTCGTGTAAATTTGATATGAAAAAATAATGATTGCAATTGACTCAGATATCAGCACTACCTTACCTAGACTAGATAAAAATCCTGCAGCTCATCACGGAATGGCAATCTGTGAGCAGCTTTACCACACAGCCTGCAGCAGTTCAAGGTGATCGATAGGATGCAGAGTCACATTAAAAGCTTTTGGACTGGCTGCAATGTCTCAAATTTTCGATCCCGTTTTCAAGTTGTTGCTAATTGTGACAAAAGCAATGCAGTGTGTAAGAAAGTAATCGTTGGAAATCATCTAATGGAAGTATGAGTGGGACAGGAAGGGGAAGAATGTGGGGAAGAGGAGCAATGAGAGAAAAAAACGTTTGAAATTTGTGCTGTGTTAGCCGGTGAATAACGCCCCCAGTTTCCAACAGCAATGCTGCAATTCTACTAGTTGTCACCCCCAATCATGCTAGATTCTCTCAGCCTCTGTCACATTGACAGCAAGCTCATAGAACATGGAACAATACAGTGCAGAATAAGCCCTTCGGACAACGATGTTGCGCCGACCTGTAAACTACTCTAAGCCCATCCCCCTACAATATTCCATCATTATCCATATGCTTATCCAAGGATTGTTGAAATCCCCATAATGTTGATGAGTCGACGACATTGGCAAGCAGGGTATTCCAATGCATTTCCACGCTCTGAGTAAACAATCTGTCTCTGACATCTGTCTTAAATCTATCACCACTCAATTTGGAGCTTTGCGCACTCTGCAAGCTGAGGTCATCATCCTCGGAAAAAGACTGTCACGGTCTACCCTCCCTAAACCTCTTCTCGCTCTTGTATGTCTCTATCAAATCCCCCTGAGCCTTCTTCTTTCCAGTTAGAACAGAGCCAAGTCTCTCAAGCTTTCCTTATAACATCTTCCCTCTAGACCAGATAACATCCTGGCAAATCCCCTCTGCAACTTTTCCAATCGTTCCATATCTTTCTTGCAATGGGTCAAACAAAACTATACACAATATTATAAGTGTGGCCGCACTAGCACTTGTGTAGGCTCCAGAACTCATTCCCGCTACCAATAAAACCGACCACACATTATGCCTTCTTAACAGCAATATCAAACTGGGTGGCAGCTTTCATGAATCTATGTTCAAGGATCCGAAGAACCCTTTTCATATCCACACGACCAAGAATCTTTGCATTGACCAAGTATTCTGCCTTCCTGTTATACTTACAAACGGAATCATCTGCTTTGAATTCTATGTATCATCTCTCAGCCCAATTCTGTATTTTATCCAAGCCCCCTGCAACCTACATTTTTCCCCACTGTCCACTACACTATTGTCATTTGCAAAATTACTGACCCAGTCACCTATGCCTTAGTCCAAGACATTTATAACAATAAAAAACTGCAGTGGCCCCAAAACAGATCCTTGTGGCACACCACTTGTAAACGGACTCCGGGCTGAACATTTTACATCAACCACACTTGCTGTCTTCTTACAGAAAGCCTAATCCAAAATGCTAAATCATCCTCTATCCCATGCCTCTGGATATTCTCCAAAAGCCAATTGACAGGAACCTTATCAAAAGCTTTTACTGAAATCCAAGTACACCACGTCAACTGCACTAACATCAATCACATGCATGGTCACATTCTCAGAAAAAAACTCAATGAGGTTTGTGAGACATGACCTGCCCTTGAAGAAACCATGTTGACTATCTGCAATTAAATTGTTGCTTGTTACATGATTATAAATCCTATCTCTGTTAATCCTTTCCAAAACATTTTGTACAACAAATGGAAGGCTCTCTGGGTCATCTCTACTGCTCTTCTTGAATGGCACAACATCTTCAATCCAGCAGTACTCTGGTACTAAACCTGTAAACAATGACGTCTCAAAGATCCAGGCCAAATGCTTTAACATCTCCCTCGCTTCCCAGGGAACCATCGGATAAATCCCATTCAGCACAGGGAACCAGTCTACTTTCTAGACTTCTAGAATTGGTAGCACTTGCTCCTCACTCACCTCTGTCATTTGTAGTCTAATATCCCGTATCTTATTCTTCTCATCCGTATTACTCTCCTTCTCCCGAGTGAAAACAGATGGGAAATATTGGGTTAGCACCTCTCCAGTCTTCGCAGAGTCCACACACAACTTCCCACTTCTTCTTTTCTATTCCAAACATAGTCATCCTTTTATTTCTCACATACCTATAGAAAGCTTCAGGGTTCTCCTCCAATCTACCTGCTAAAGATTGCTGATGTGCTTTCCTTGTACTTCTTAACTTCCTCTTTAAATCCTGCCTACCTAATCTGTAACTCTCCATCGACTCATCTGAACCATCTCGACTCAACTTCACACAAGTCTCCCTCTTCTGCTTAACAATAGATGCAATTTCTTTCGTAAATCACGGTTCATTTATCCTATCACTTCCTCCCTGCCTGACAGGGATATGCCATTCAAGGACACGCAATATCTGTTCCTTAAACCAGCTCCACATTTCGATTGGCCCCACATCTGCATTTTGCTACTCCATTCTATGCATCCTAAGTCCTGTCTGATCGCAAAATAATTGCCTGTCCCCAGCTATAACTCTTGCCCTGTGGCATGTACCCATCCATTTCCATAGCTAAATTAAACGTAACATAATTATGATCACTCTCTCCAAAATGCACACCAACGCTAAATAAAACACCTGGCCTGATTCATTATCAAGCGCCTGAGCCAGTTTGGCCTCTCGTCTTGTCGGCCTTTTGACATACGTTTCAGCAAACTCTTCTGCACACATTAGACAAAAACTGATCCATCCGACGTACTAGAATTTTAGCATTTGTAGTCAATGTTGGGGAAGTTAATGTCCCCCATAATGACTACCCTATTTCTTTGACTCATACTTAGAATCGTTTTGACAATCCACTCCTTCACGTCCCTGGAACCCTCTGGGAGCCCATTCAGAAACTCGTGACAGTGTGATCTCTTCTCCCGTTTCGAACCACAGCGCATCGAACTCAGTAGACGGGTCAGCAAAGTTATCTCAGCCACCGTTATTCTGTTGTTGACTAACAAGGCCACAACTCCCCCCTTTTAACGCCTTGCCTCTTCTTAATGAAATACATAAATCGTGGAACCTAGAACATCCATTCCTGACAGTGCACTATCCATGTCTCCGAAATGGCCGCACCATCGAAGTCCCTGGTAATTGTCCATGCTGCAAGCTCAACAACCTCAGTTTGGATACTTCTGGTGTTGAAGTTAACACACTTTAAACCAGCTTACTGTCTGCCAGCACACTCCTGTGGCCATGAAATTCTGTCCATGCCCTCTATACTCTCAACCTCCTGTGCACTGGAACTGCACATCAGTTTCCCTGACGACATCTCAGTGACAGAGTTGCATACGGTGTCATGCTCCCATCAATATCAGTCACCAAAGCATACACAACGGTCTCCCAAGAGCACATACTCATCAGGGAGAACGGAATGATTTAAACTAATGACCTTTGTTTTCATTCCATTAACACCAAAGAGAGATTAACAAAGGGTGAAGCGCTAAATACAGAAAAAGCCAAATAAAACGCAACCAAGAATAGTGGCTCCTGCCAAGGACATTTTTCAAGGAAGATGTTGATGCTCTCTGTGACTAAAACCGCAGCCCGGGCAAAACCATGTTTGGGTCTCAAACCCTGCACTGACCAAGCATGAAACATCTAAACAGAATGTAGCTCCTGGCGCCGCTCTCGATGTAACCCTCTACCAGCGGAATGTTGGTCCTGGTGATGCCCTTCCCTATAATCCTTGCTCACTGAAATACAGCTCCTGGCGCTGCCCCCACCATTAACCCTTGCTCACCGGAATGAAGCTCGTGGCTCTTCTCTCCCTTTTAACCGTCACTCACTGGAATATACCTCTTGGTGCTGCTCTCCCCATTAGCCTCCACTGACCAGAATATAGGTCCTGGTGCTGTCCTCCCCTTTCACACTCACTCACCGGAATATAACACCTGGCGCTGCCCATGCCATTAACGATTATTATGTAAAAACAAGGACTACAGATGCTGGACTCCAGAGCCTAGATTAGAGTGGTGATGGAAAAGCACAGCAGTTCAGGCAGCACGTGCTAACCGGAGCATAGATCCTCACACTGCCCACCCCTTCAACTCTCACTCACTGAATTAGAGCTACTGGCACTGCCCTCCCTTCTTACCCTTACTTGCTGGAATATAGCTCCTGTCGCTGCCATCTCCTTTAGCCCACACTCACCGGAAAATAGCTCCTGGCGCTGACGTCCCCTTTAAACCTCATTCACCCGAATATAGTTCCTGACGCTGCCCTCTCCTTCATCTCTTACTCACCAGAATACAGCTACTCGCACAGCCCTTCCCTCTCAACCTCACTCACCGGAATATTACTCGTCGTGCTGACCTCAATTTTAACTATCGCTCACCGCCTGGGGCTGGGAGAGAGCAGCACTTCATTCCAGTTCACTGGAGGCACAATCCCCATTAATTCTTCGCATGCTCCAGTACCCGCCGCTCACGCCCGATGATGTCACAGATTCGTCGGAAGCAAGAAGAAGGAATGAAGGACCGAACTGGAGCTGCTCGACTTCCTCCAAGAGACACTGAGAGACAGAGTTGGCAGACCGAACTTGAGCTGCTGATCGTCCAAACAATCAGGAAGATAGAGGCGTGGTCTGAGTCGTGACCAATCAGGAAATGGGTTTGTGACCAAGCCCCACCGATGGCGACTTTAATAGGTTTGAAATGTTTGGTGTTGCTAAAACTTGTTTGGTGGTGAATATCGATTTCAAATGGTTGAATGCCTCCTGGCATGGTTCTGTCCACCGAAACGTTGTGATCTTCTTCAGAAATTCTGTTAGTGGTGCCAGTACGCTGCTGAAGTTTGGAACGACTTCTGACAGAATTCGCTCAGTCCTAAAAATCTAAGCACCTCTTTCTTCGAGTTGGTCATGGAAATGTGTCGATAGCCATCTTTATGGTTTCCGAGGGAAGGGGGTCAACATTCCATGACCGATGTTATGTTCCAAGATCATCACCTCCATTTCCACGAATTCCGTTTTATTTAAGCTTATCACCAGTTTTGTGTCTCGTAGTCATTCAACGAGCTCTGCCAACTGTGCCCAGAACTTTCCAATCTTTCCAGAACTTACTAAAGATCACTCCATTGTCCAAATAGACTGAACAGCTCGATAACCTCGCCAAAACTCTCTTCATGCGTCTTTGGAATGTGGCAGCAGCGTTCTTCATTCCAAAGGGCATCACTTTAAACTAATGTCGCCAATTTGGCGTTACAAACGTAGAAATTTATTTTGCCGTCTCTACGAAAGGTAGCAGCCAGCAACCACGCATTAAGTTCAATTTTGGTAGTGTACCGGCTTGTCAGATATTCTCCATACAGTCCTCCAACGTCGGAATTGGATATGAGTTAGATTTTGTAATGGTGGTGAACTTCCATTAATCCGTATAGACTCGTTGGGTCTCGTCGGTTTGGGAACTAAGACGATCGGCAAACTCCACTAACTCTGGCTTGCTTCAATGATGTTTTAATCGCGCATGCCCTCTACCTCCATCTGGACCTGCCTGTCTTTGAAAGCATTAAGCCGATTGTTTTATATGAACAGTATTCCCTACATCTACTTCATGTATAATAGCATTAGTCCTCCTCATATGATTCTTACATAGTTCCTTATACTATAGTAACGACTCTTTCAACATCGTTCTATGTCCCTGAGACAGATAGCTTAGCAATCTATCCCACTCCTCAAGGACTTCGTCATTTTGAATCTATTCCGAGTTACCTCAAAATCCATATCATCTGGATTTGATTCCTCATTCTGCGGGCAGTAACTAACACCTGTTTCTCCAGGTCTGTCTCTCTGCTGTATGTTTTCAACGTCTTCTCTCAACATACTTGATACCCATTTTTCATTGATAGCGTCTTTACTAAATAATTCATCTGACTCATTTTTTTCTCAATTTGGTAGGGACTACTAAACATGGCTTTGAAGATATCTGCTATCATTGGAGACAGTACTAACAGTACTATCAATTTATCCCCTGAGGAAACGTCCAAGGCTCAGAAGTTTTAATCTTCCATCTGCTTCAATCTGCGCTAAGCCCTCTTTAGCTGTTGTATAGCTAACTTTCCTACACAATTTAATCTCTCTATCACGTCAGATACATAATCGAATTCTGAGATCTCCGACTTTGGTCCTATCAATTTTTCTTTAATTTCAAAGCGTCTCTCACTTCATGATCGACACCAAGAGAGTGAACTGAGTAGATTCGCTTGTGACATCGCTTATGTCAAATAATACGAATGAGATACTTTTATCCCAATCATTCGGGCAATCCTAACAGTATGTTGTTGACATGGTCTTCAAGGTCTGATGCCATCTTTCTAAATCTTCCTGGGATTCAGGATTATAACACTGGATTTAAAGTTCTGCACACCTACGCTATCCATAACCTTCTTAAACAACCTTATATTAAATTTGACCCTTCGTCATTCTGAATCTCCCTGGGCAGCCGATACCATGTGATCAAAACTGCTGACTGCTCTTCTACCGTTTTTGTGTTAATAATCTGCATTTGAATTGCTTCTCGAAATCTGGTAGACACATCCATTACGGTTAACAAGGACTAGTTCCCACTTTTAGTTATTTGGAGGGGACCTACACAATCAAATATCAGCCACGTGAAAGGTTCTTCAAATGTGGTCATTGGAAGTAGAGGTGCTGGTTTCATTATTGCCTGTGGCTTACCTGTTATTTGGCAAGTAAGACTCGTATGATTTAAGTTGACTACATCGTTGTGCGTTCTTGGTCAACAAAAATGTTTTGTATCTTAGCCTGAGTCTTTCACAACCTTCGGTGATAGTTCAGATGTTACGCATAATACTCTGTGTTTCATCCACCTGCAACACAATCGAATGCACTATGGCACATTTCTCTTCTGCACGAACCTGCCGTGGTTTCCATTTCTGTCTGAGGATTCTATCTTTTGGATAAAATACCCTCCGGAACATTCTTTGCCTCCGTGTCAGTTCATGCATCCACATGTGTATTTCTTATAGTCTTGTCTTGCTGTTGCAAGTCTCAGCCTTTCAAGATTAAACACTTCTGTCGGACCCTTTGCCTGCTCAGTTATTTTTTTGTCCTGCACCATTACGTCAAGCAAGGTATCTGCTCAGTGGATCTCAACACCTTCATTTTTCTCTTTACTTTTCAATTCCTGCTGTGACTTACGATAGTGGGATCTGGTTACTACATAATCTGGGACAATATCAGGATATTTTTCATTTAACGCCTCAGTTTCGTGGTCTTCTTTGGGCTTCTCCACAACAAGGTGTGCCACTCCCATCTTTGATCCAGCCAAATTATTCCCATGAACAAACTGAATTCCTGGAAATTATGCTCTGTCAATCACTGCCACAGTCCAAAGATGCGTAGGTCAGGTGAATTGGTCATGCTAAATTGCCCATGGTGCTCCGTGCATTAGTCTGGGTGGGTTAAGCTTCGGAGAGTCGGTGTGGACTGGTTGGGCCGAAGGGCCTGTTTCCACACTGCAGGGAATCTAATCACCAGTGGCGAATCCGAATCACTGCATCGTTTCTTCATGACACAGCCTTTGACTTCATTTTTCACCGGAGTTAAGTTTCTCCTCCAAAATGGTTGAGTCATCGAGTGTTTACGGCATGGAAAAAGGAACAGCATCCCAATTTTCCAAATCTGTCCTGTAGCCTTATGTACGCTGACGTTCCAAATGTTCGACCCAATCATAAGTTCCCTGCCACGTTTTAATCTAAAACTGCACAATGAATGGGACTGAAGTTTCATATGATAAAATTGTATACGCACCCCTTCGATGAATTCAACCTAATTTTTACCCACAGACAGAATCAATCAGTCACATTGCCCCGAGAGTGACAGAGGTCCCAACGCTCAGAAAGTAGGATTTCACCCACTTGCCTTATATTGTCCAATTTCACACTTCAAAACCAGAGTGTTGTTACAGCAAGGAAAGAAATCATATAGTCACTCTCCTGCGCGTGTTCCTTCCTAATTGATTCCCCCTCACTCTGTAATTTATACTGTCTAGCCTTGTTCTTTCTGCCAAATTAGAATGTTCCACTCGTCAGCTGCTTCCTCTCCTTCCGAAAGGTATTCCTCAAAATACTGGAAAGACAAACAGGAATGGGATATTTCAACAGCACTTTTGGTTTATAAGGCCAGTGTTCTAACCGCTGAGCGATTGACCCAGCACATTACCATCTGACAGAAAAGGTCTCATGCAAGTTAATAGATGAATGGATGGCCTATGTCATAAACCAAGTCAAGATAACAAAAATGATACACAGTCGAGTGGATCATACGCAGGCAAATTGGAGAATGCAGACATTGACCAGGTTGATATAAAGAGATTTCTTCCCGGGTCGTCAGTCATTCGGATTCAAAACTTTCACTCTCATGGCCTGTTAATGGCAAACATTTACAGAGACCAACATTAATTACCCACTGACACTTAGAAGCAGTATGATGCTTTGCAGCAATTAGAATCACTTCCCTACATGATTCAGTCCCACATCACCAATGTCAGCTGATATTGGCTGACCTGCAATCAGTTCTAAACAAGAACAGAGGAGAGTAAGTAAAAGGGAAGGGCGATGGTTGTTTGTGAGAAATGACTGTGGGCAGAGTGCAGCCAGGCTTAATGTGGTGCTGAGACCACTCTTCCATTTTACCCTGATGTACAATTCACTCTGGATCAATCATCCACGTTGACTGTCCTTTGCGTTTTGTCCTTTACACATCTCATGATGGATCAGTCCACTGAGCGGATCCATGCATTTTAACCTGACAAACCTCGCTCCGTGCAGTTCTGCAGATTCATATTAACATATTTAATTTTAAGAAATAGAAAACGTCATTCAGCCCAAGTCTGTTCAGCTACTCAATGAGCTCGTGGCCGTTCTGACAATCTCACTGTTTTCTTGCCTTTCTTCATAAACCTTCGTGCCTTTACGGTTTACAACTCTGTCGATCTCAGCCTTGCACATACTGAATGGCCCAGACCCGACAGCCCATGTACAGAATTCCACTGAAATATCAGTATGGTAGAACAATCGTGTGTCTAACTCCAAGACTGGAAAAAAAGAGACACTGGATGGTGGGGGAGGGGAGAGGTCACGGTGAGAGACACTGTACCAGGTCAAGTTAAAAGAAAGGCAAGGAGTAGATGTGGCAGTGGGTTCATAATCACACCGATGTTCTTCCATTCTCACATTCCAATTACTTAATCTGAAGTATTAGCATTCTTTCTCCCGCAGCAGACAGCACTATTGCAAAAATACTGCCACCTCCTCACTTCACATCAGCTCTGATAAAGTATCAACAAGTCTGAAAACAGTCGCTTCCTTTCTCTCCATATACGGTGCCATAAACCGTTGTGATTTCAAGCATTTCTTTTTTGTTTTCAGTAATGATTCCAGCAGCATCAGTAATTTGCTCCCAAATTCTTTCTCATCTCGATATTAAATGCATAACCCCCGTTCTGATATTAGGCTCTCTGTTAGTATGCTCTCCTGGAAGGAACAAACCTTTCTGCATGCATGAAGTTAACTCTGCAAAGAACTTGTATGTTTTAAAAAGGAGCATTTGTTGTTGGACTGTGTCTAAGCATGGCAAGGCCATGGATTTCAGCTTGATCTCCATTTGCTTTAACCTCTGATGTGAAACTCTCACCGAGTCTGATGGAGCTACTCCCTTTGCGGGTTTTAATGTCAGGAATTCATGTGTTCAGAGTTTTTACTCTGACAATAAATCCTCATTCCCTGACTTGGAATCAAAACCCGGAATCATCAATGAGAGGACTGAAGCCCAACAACTAGGGGGTTACAATGCTTGCAACGTTTCTTCTTGACACGGTTTTTGGCTTTTTGTTCAGTTGCAAAATTATCGAGTTACTGAGCTTTAACAGGAATGGGTCAGTCCCTTCAGTCATCAAGCATCGCACTACTAAACGCAATTGCCAATAGGCCTGGTGTTTTATAAGGCATTAAATGCTCATCTAAATAGTTATTCCATGTCTTGAGTGCTTCAATGGAAAGAAAACAGTTTCTTTAACCAATGATAGGATACATTGTCAGTTCTTGGAACAGGAACTCTACGTTTTCCTCCTTGAAAACATTTCTGAAAGGCAAAAGCGTTCTCAGAGCCTTGTGCCTTTTTACCTTACAATGCCATCACGCGGGATTTAAAACCGTCATGTACAGCTAATGACTCTCCTTTCCAACTTCTTTGCTCATCTTAGCATGGTGTTCTACAGAGTAAACCACCACTCCTCCTCTCTCTCGAATAACAATCCACAACATCTATGGTGACTTTTCCATTTCTATTCCTCTGACACAGGCAAAAAAGGGTAAGAGTAAGGAGCTTTGAATGAAGAGAGCAAAGGAGTTTCTTGTCAAACCGAAGAAGGTAGCTTATATAAGGTGGACAAAGCAAGGGTCTAGCACAGCTTGGGCCGATTTCAGCCTTGCGGGAAAGTACTTCTGAAGTGGACTCAGGAGAGCCAACAGGGAGCAAGAACAAAGCTTGGCGGGAAGGATTAGGGAGAACCCAAATGCATTTTAGTCATAAGTGAGGAATAAGAAAATGATCAGGGCAAAGGTACGGCTTCTCAGAGGTGGCAGAGCAAACTTGCGCGTGGACTCTGAGCAGGTAGGGGAAGCCATAAATGAGTTTTTCGGTTTGGTTGACACTACGGAGGGGGACTGTGCTGTGAATGAGAACTTTGAGGAGCTGGTAAATAGGCTTGAACAGATCACGACTGATGAAATTGATGAGCTGGACATTTTGGCAAACATTAATATCGATAAGTCCCCAGGGCGAGATCAGATTTGTCTAGGATGGTCCAGGAAGCAAGAAAGGGGGCTGCGAAACCACTGGCGAAGATCTTTTCTTCACCACTCTACATGGGAGTCGTAATGGAGATTTGGAGGGGGCGAATGTTGAACCTTTTTTCAAGGAATGCAAATAGGAAATCCCTGGAAATTACAGCCCAGCCGGCCTTGCGTCTGCAGTCAGCAAAGGTTTGGAAAGAATTCTGAGCGAAAAGATTTAAGACTGTTTGGAAAACCATAACGTGATGTAAGGTAGTCAGCATGGCTTTGTGACAGGCAGGTCACGCTTCACAAATGTCATTGAGGTCTTTGGGGAGGTGACGAAACAGGTTGACGAGTGTCGAACAGTGGATGTAGTGTATATGGACTTCAACAAGGTATTTGGTAAGTTTCCCCACGGGGGCTCATTCATAAAGTCAGGAGCTGTAGGATACCGGGAGATTTGGCTGCCTGTGTTCAGACCTGTTTGGCCGACAGACGGCAAAGTGTGGTTGTAGACTTTTGCCTGGAGGTAACTGGTGAGTGGTATCCTGCAGGGCTATATTCGTGGGCCTCTGCTCTTTGCAGTTTTTAGAAATGACTCAGATGAGGAGGTTGACAGCTGGGTTCGTAAATTTGCCGATGATACAAAGTTTGGAGGTACATTTGATGACATCCACATCTGTTGAAGGCTGCAGTGTGACATAGACAGGATGCAGAGTTGGGCTGAGAAATGGCAGATAGAGTTAAACTTGGATAAGTGTGAAGTAATGCATTTTGGAAGGGCGAACTTGAATGCTGATTAAAAATAGGATTCTTGGCAGTGTGGAAGAACGGCAGGACATTGGTGTTAAAGTGCATAAATCCATCAAAGTTGTTACTATGACAAGTAAAGAGCAAGAAAGCATGGGAAGGGTTAAAGCATGACGACAACTGGCGATATGTTGCAAGTGATATGTGAAATGCTACACTAGTCAAAATGGTCACTATGGCAGAATGAAGTAACACAGTTAATAAAGTCAGCCTCACCTGCTAAATGTCATCATGTCAGGATTGGGACAGGTAGATAAAAATAAATGTTTGGGACATGACATTAAATATCTAATTAATAGTAAGTAGAGTCAGCCTGATTGAGACCTTTGCCAGTAAATATCTAATCAGCTGTTAGCAGAGTCAGTTTGAGAAAGGAAACCATTGTAATAGATGGGGTAACTAAATATCTATTCATGACAGGTTAGTCTGAGATGGAGGTTCAGAGGTGACACCAAATGCTGAATCGTGACATTAGAATAACTTTAAGTAGAATTTAAGTAACACCGTAGTGGCAGAGCGAAAGAGATAATGGGGACTAACATCACTGGTCTATTGTATAGCTGCAGTGAGGAAACTCTGATTAACACAGATAGACATGTTGATAGGCTAACAAAAACATGATTAAAAAATATAAAGGACCATGGACTCTGAGGTTCGGGGGCATTCAAGATTTTGATTTCTGACTGTCACGATTATTTGTTTACAAATAAAGGACCTACTCCTTGAAGAACTCTCTGCCTCTCCTGGTGATTCACTACAGTTTCTCCATGACAGATTTGGTGCAGCGAGCTGGGTCGTGCAGAGACTTACCTGGAACGACGGCAGCAATAATAGGGCCGTTCTCAGTCCACGGGGGGCAGTCCTGAGACTGACAGAATGAGGGTAACAAACAAAAAGAGATTAGCATATTTGGCGTTTATTCTGTTGGTTTGGGGTGGTCCTTCCCGACTCGGAGGTGCGGGAATCTGGTGGAGGGTGTCTCCGATCCAAGATCCAAAAGCGAGGGGTAAATTACAGCTGACGGGAACGTGCGAATTGTTCAAGAAAACTGGTCTCTGGGGTAAGAGGTGAGCAAGAATGGAACGTAGCAATTGCCTGAGTAAAAATTCCACGTGGTGATAATAAAAGTCCATATAGTAGTATTGAAAATTACACTTGGTGTTAATAAAAGTCCACGTGGTGGTAGTGAAAATTCCACGTGTTGTTAATAAATGTTCACGTGGTGTTAGTAAAAGGTCCACGTGGTGTTAGTAAACATTCCACGTGGAGAACATAAGACCCGACCGATACTGCCTCGCAGGAAAAGAGGGCCTGAACAAGTAGGGCAAAATAAATAAAGGGATTTTGTTTTATTAAAAGCGCTAATAGACCTATTCCGAAATCCAGCAGAATGGTAGAGGATAATTAAATGTAATGTAGTAGAGAATTTTCATAGTGTTAAAGTTTTATCAGAATGTTGAATGCCTAAGACAAGGCCTGTATGATAATTAGACTGCACTATTGGAAATGAACAAAGCGTCCTCTTGCAGCAAGCCTCTGTCTGACAGAGAGAGATAGTGATTTAACACTGAGTTCTTGGCTGCGTGCAGAAAGGTTGCATTTGTATGTTTCTGGGAGAGAGAGACTCTAGCTTAATAATTGTGTCCTTGTTTGTATGCATAATTGTTTGTTGATAGGTAAATGTTTATTCTTTGTTTCCCTTGAGTTCAAGATCCTGGGTACTTTGATTTTATTTTGTAATGTAAGAATTTAAGTTTTATTTTAGAGAGAGAGATTTTTCAAGAAACAGTTAGTGATTATTGTATTTTGCCGATGCAGTGCTTGATTGGTTTAGGCTGAACGAATGAGAATAGCTTGTTTGTATTAACTAGCTGCAATTAAGGACGTTTAAGAATTGATCGATTAGTAAGGAACCATTGCTAGTTATAGAGTAAGGGATTGTTTATACTGTTGACGAAGCCCTACCAGACTTGAAGGGCATGAGGAAGTGATTTGTGAGAGCAGAGTTAATACATTAGCTGGAAAGTCATATATGTTCGGTTGAATAAAGAGACAGCAGTTGAGGTACTGAGTAAGAAATTTCCTGTGGCAAGTAATGATATTGTAAACATTTCAGAGAAATAGGAAGAAAGAACTAATGATTTATTGACTAAATGGGCAAAAGAAGGGACATTTGATGCACACATGTGCAATTAGATGGAAGGACTAATTAAGAATTATAAGCTGAAAGATAAATATAAAATAAGAACCAAAGGAAGGATCAGGACATGGTCTTACGGAAACGTTTTTTGGAAAGAGGGTGAGGAACTGAAGGTAGCTTATAAAGCACTTGTGGTGGCTCAGAAAGCTGCAAAAGAACAAGCTGAGCAGTTATTGGAAACAGAAAAGCAGGAATCATCACCAACCCCCACACACCGCCTTATACAGAGAGGTGGAGGATTTGAATAGACCCCCTCCTTACTCGAATGAAGAGGCATTGAAGCAGTGCCCAGTAATAAACGGAATAGCAGAAATAGATGGAGAGTAATAGTGGGACGGATGTGCAGAAGACAAAAATGAACTAAGGGGAAAAAATAGAAAGGAAGAAAAGGTACAGGTAGGAGCATATGGAAGCCATACAACGACAGCAAGAAAACCTGAAACATGAGGTTAGCGATAAACTGAAACATGAGGTACTGCTTGGGGTAAGGGAACAAAAGGCAGTTGTGGAATACTGGCTTAATGAAAGGGAGGCAGAGGAGAGAAGAAGAGAAGGTGACGCAAAGGAAGTGGAAAGTGATGAAGGGAGACAAGGAAAGAAAAATGACCGAGTGCCTAAAGAATGGGAGGAATTGGAAATAGCATCGGACTCAGAGTCCAAGGGGGAATTATTGAGAAGTAGGACAGATAAAGGGAAAAACGACCAACAGGGAAAGATGTTACCGCTGCTAATAAAATAGGCGAGAATGCCACAATACATTCCTTGGAGAACTCAGGATCTGCAAGGGCTGGAAACTGCACTGCCCAGTTTACATGCGGGAGCGGAAAAGTGCATCGGGGTCTGAAGATGAAACCACAGGGCGATTGCTGGTTATAGGAGTCTTGAAGGCATTGCTGGTTAGGTTAGTATGGCTCAATAAGTTAAAGGAAATAATGTTCCGAGGCCGTTTGAAAATGTGGCAGACAATCCAATGGTTGACAGGGTCGGGTTTGATCGAGTATGGCAGGCCTAAAGTGACTGTAATCCACCAAAAATCGGCCCTCAGGTGTTAAGAGCGGATCCATTGGGAGGACGTTGAGGGTGTGACGTCATCATGGAGCCATGATGAATTTAGTAATCACCTTGTTCATGCAGTTGAAAGCTTTCGAAAAGACCAAGAGAAATTATCTGAGCAGAAGGAGGAGGTGCAAAGCAAGCTGGGGCAAATGCAGCTTGAAGAGCTTCAAAAGACAGAAAAAGAGAAGGCTAACAATGTGTTGCCAGTAAGAACCGACACAGTAATGAACACTGGCTGAACCAAGTGCTGGTGCAAGGGGTGTTCCACCAGGTAGGTGGCCATTGGCAATAAAGTCCCATGCCAGCAATGGAGGTTTTTTGAGAAACGTTCGCGCTGGTGATGTATCCAGGGCAGGGCACGTTTAAAGAGCAGCCAAAACAGAACTGGGATCCCCAAGGACAGCGGCGTAGGAAAAGGGACTAAGGTCATGATAAATACTCAGGCTCAAGGGGAGAGGCAGAAATGATGTGCTGGAGATGCCAACAACCCGGCCACATAAGGAGGAATTGCCCTTATTGGGCCCTCGCTGCCCCAGAACAGGCCTAGATGACGGGAGTCCCCAGTCCACTTACCAGATACCTATAGGTCCTGCAGGACCTGTTTACACGAATAAGATATGCTCTGGATGCCCTGAGAACCTGGGTGGGCAGTGGCACGATCTTGTAGTAGCATTGGAGGCTGATCAAGAACTAGCAGTGCAAGTTAATATGGAAGGGCTGCAGGCACCGGTGATGATAGATACTGGAGCTACATTCACTTGTTTACAGTCGCAGTATGCCTCTCCCTTTCCCATGTCAAGCGAATTTGTTAAAATTGTACGGGTCTCAGGGAAATCATGGTTAAATCGATTTACAGCTCCAGTAAGATTAGAAATGGCACTTATGGAAATGTTCTGCCAATATTAATAATATTAGTGCCTAAAAAGACGCCAATTAACTTGTTGGTAGGGATACTTTACTCTAGTTTGAGGTAAGATTGGAATGCAAACAGCAGGGCTCGGTCGTAAAAAAGGCTAACGCACAATTAGTGATGCACGAAGTTAGAGATATTAATGTTTATTGGATAGGGAATATAGCAAGTGATATTCAAGACATTTGGGAGATATGGGAATCAGAAGTGTCGACGATGCTGCCTAGAGAATGACTACCTTAGTCTGACGTCCACTGTACATGAAAGATGATAAGTCTCAGGATGAGGCATTCGAGAGACAGTGGCAGCTGGAAGTCACCGCTCCACAACATTTGAGACGTGAAGCAATAGTATCAGGGGAGCCACTAGTGATTCTGCAAATAAAGAGATGTGCGTTCCTGGAAAAATGGTACATTGTGCTATGCGCCGCACTGGTAAATGAAGGATATCAAAATAAAAATTTAGTACCTCTGGCCAGGCATGTAGAAACAGTTAGGGAATGGCATATACTTATGACAGTGGTTTTGGAATCCGAGGATGGCAGCTATATTAAAATCCTAGCATGCTGCAACATGACAGGTATTCCGAAGAAAGTCACGGTAACACCCCAGCGGAGAATGCCAGTGACAGTGCAGGAAGATAGTCAATATGGTAATGAGCAATTAGATACATTTCCAACCACTTTATGGTAACAGCAATAGACAGATGTGGGAAGAGTGAAATCAGCTAGCCCCGTGGAAAAAGGATTGAAACTTGGAGCTACTCTGCTTAGGAGACCGCAGTATCCTTTAAAACCAGAGGCAGTAGAGGGAATAGCAGCTACAATACAAGTATTGCTGAAGGCAGGGGTACTTAAAGTAACTTGTCATCCCTGCAATTCTCCTTTGTTACCATTCTTAAAGGTAGACGGCTCAAAATGGAGATTTGTACATGATTTAAGAGCAATAAATGAGGTTGTGGAGGATTGGGCAACAATTCTTCCTAATCTGCACATACTGCTGACTAATATGCCTCCATAGGCAGCTTGGTCTCGGTTGTAGATTTATGTTATGCTTTCTGCAGCATTCCCATAGCAGAGCACTGCCAGTATCTGCTGCGTTTACATACAAAGGTCAACAATACACTTATACTAGAATGCCCCATTGTTTTAAGCGTTCACTACACGTCTTCAAGCAAGTGTGAAAGTCAGAACTGGAGGGTACGTCTTTAGAAAGTATGCTGAAGAGTATGTTGATGGTTTGATTGTCTGTTGAGATAGTCAGAAACAGTGTGCGCAAAATACCCTTTTCCTCTTGAGAATACTGGCGGATGGAGGGCATAAAGTATCCAGGAAAAAGCTGCAGGTCGAGTATTTGGGTAGGCTGGTTTCTAAGGGAATGAAGGCAATTGCACCAAGTCAGATTGAAGCAAATGATACAATTCTTAGACCAGAGACAGTAGGGCAAATGATAACATTTTGGGGCATCACAGGATTTAGCGCAGATTGGATTGAGGAGTATGCTGAGATTGTGGCACCGTTACGGAAGATGATGAAGGATGTCGGGCATCCATGTTGAAGGTGCGTTTTGCAGTCGAATGAAGAGGCTATGACAGCTTTCAATACGCTTAAACAGGCCTTGAGGCCAGCCTCAGCATTAGCCTTGCCTGATTACGACAAACCTTTTTACCTTTATATGTCAAATAGGTGGACAGGATACACCGTTGCAGTACTGATGCAGGAGGTGAGTGTAAAGAGAACTGTGTAGCCGATTGCTTCCTTTTGCGCCCGACGAGATGAAGTAGTTCAGGGCCATCCACTGTGCTATCAGTGATTGGCGGCTGCCTATCTTGAGTATGAAAAAACATCCTCAGTAGCAATGGGTTACCCAGTCATCCTATACATGCATCCTAAGGTGGCAGAATTATTGGGGAACGGAAAATTTGTCCTGACGCCAGCTAGAGGATTAGCATATCGGATGCTGCTGACATTTCCCGACATAACCATACAGAGGTGCACAACAAGGACCATAGCGGACTATGTCTCATTTGAGTATGAGGGAGACCCCATGACTGTATAAGGGAAATAACTGCATTTTTCAAACTGAAAGCTGATTTTGAGTCCGAGCAACTGCCTGATCATGATAGGTTTCTTGATATAGGGATTATGACGGGAATCATGCAGAGTATTCGGTTGTAAGGCAGGACCAGTCCCAGTATAGGACAATAAAACTGGAAACTTGACAACAGCCGTGCTCAGCTTAGTTGGCTGAATTTAAGGCATTGATGGAGGTCTGTGAAATAATGGAGCGTAAAATAAAACTGACATCTATACTGATTCGGTTTATACACCTGGTTTATGCCACCTATTTAAGGCAGTGTGGACGTAAAGAGACTTGACGAAGAGTAATGGGGATCACATGCAAAACTGCCCTCAGATTTTGGAACAGAAGACTGAAATGATGAAGTCAAAGGCACGAGGTATTATTAAGTGCCAGGCACACAGAAAAGTCGGTGACATAGTGATAAGGGGTAATCAGGCAGCAGATGAGGCAGCTAGGATAGCTTGTTCATCTGTTATTGCGCCTCAGGTGCAGTTAGATTCAGAACCAAGGTACCTCATTGAAATACAAGCGAGGGCTACCCTGGCTGAGCAAACCCTATGGATTCAGAGGGGTGTGACACAGAATCAAAAAGGTTTATGGACCACAAAGGAAGGTGTATGAGTAGGACACACCCCGTTTTTGACAATTCCTATTTCAGAGACGCACGGATTGTATCACTGTGCGCGCAGCGGAAGTGTTAATGAAGATAATGCGGGATGGTTTCTGGTAATCGTATCTGCAGGCTTTGGTGGGCTATTTATTGTCACAATGTGTGCACAGTATAATGTTAGGAGGGAACAACGACACTTACAGACAACATACCATGACCTGAAAGGCCATTTAACCATTTCGTAATTGATGTGGACTTGATTAAAAAAACAGGTGAGAGGAAAAAGGTACATGTTAGCAGTGACTGATAAGTTTTGCCGACGAGGAGAATCTGTCGCTTCTAAAGTTGCATGAGCTGGGACAGTGGTGACATTTCTGACGAAGGAAGTTATCCCAAGGTTTGATGTACCGTCAGAAATCGGTTCAGACAATGGGCTTGCCTTCATTCAGAAAATTGTTAAGTTGGTTCTGCACTTATTGAGAATCAGATGTTTGGATGCATGTTCAACCCCCAGTCAAAGGGTATAGTGGAAAGGATTAATGGAACATTGAAATGCAAATTAAACAAGATCTGAACAAGCGGCAACCTTAATTGAGTCGATGCGCTACCGCTGGCGCCAATGAGTTATCACATGCAGAATAACCGCATGTCCAATTTAAAGCTGAATAAGATGCTCACAGGCAGACCTATGCCAGTGCCAAAGTGTAGAGGCCCCGACCAAGTGCATCGTTTTGAGCACTTAAGCCTAGAACTTAAGCAATATATGCAGCAACTAACTGTGCTCCATGAGAATTTCCACATGCAGGAAACGCAAAGGGAGCCAATACTTGACAACGAAGAAGGATCTATTAAGGCCGGGATTGAGTGCACGTGCGGGGCTTCTGAAGATGCTGGAATGAACCTAGGAGAGAAGAACCTTTCGTCGTGACTAAGGCATCACCTGCAGCCATCCAAGTGACAGGACAACACGCATGGTACCACCTTAACCATTATGCTAAAGCTCTCACTCCGGCACAAATTAACTCTGACACTGAGGAAGTGGAAATGAGGCCCAGGAACGTGGACACGGGGCGGGCACACAAGAGGCTACAACGCCTCAGCAGGGTTCCAAACAGGGTACAGGTGCAGTTCTTGGGGATACTGACCATTCCAGAAATGATAGTGATGTAGATGTGGAGCATAGCTCTTCTCCTGGCAGCGGAGATAGGGAAGACAAGGGAGAAGTCCCTGATACTCCCTTCTCTGATGCCAGGCCAGCATGCGCAGACTTGGAGGTTATTAACCTGGAAGACCAGGACTTCTAATACCAGGGAGACAAAGATTAGAACTGTAGACCTTGCTGAGCTGGAAGTTTTTTGTTGCAAACGTTTCGTCCCCGGTCTAGGTAACATCCTCAGTGCTTGGGAGCCTCCTGTGAAGCGCTTCTGTGATGTTTCCTTCGGCATTTATAGTGGCCTGTCCCTGCCGCTTCCAGTTGTCAGTTTCAGCTGTCCGCTGTCGTGGCCATGCAAAACAATACCATGCAAGGACTGCGCAAAACACTATGTAGGACAAACAGGAAGACAGGTAACGATCCGCATCCATGAACATTTACTAGCCACGAAACGACACGACCAGCTATCCCTAGTAGCCACACACGCAGATGACAAGCAACATGAATTTGACTGCGACAACACTACCATTATAGGGCAAGCGAAACAAAGAACAGCCAGGGAATTCCGAGAAGCATGGCACTCATCCACAAACTCCATCAACAAACACATAGACCTGGACCCAATATATCACAGGAGGCTCCCAAGCACTGAGGATGTCAGCTAGACAGGGGACGAAACGTTTGCAACAAAAACTTCCAGCTCGGCGAACAGAACCACAGCAACGAGCACCCGAGCAAGAAGTCTTCTCACAAACTTTGTACCTTGCTGCGCTAACATGGGTACACGCCCGTGACAATCATTGGTTTCAATGGGCAAACTACACGGCCTTAATAATGGCTGGATAAGACTGTTTCTTGTGCACTAAGACGACCACCTCATACTCTGTTCTCGCCATGCCCTATAACTAGATTACCTGTACTTAATGTCATTTGCAGCACTCTAGCTGACCTCTTAATCCGGATGATTCATCAAATTACATGCAATCACATTGCCTCCTTTTGTGTCTCCTAATTCAGGCCTCTATGTTCTACCAGCAGGATGATGTGGGAAAGCAGCAACTCCAATAGTGTTGCAGCTATCGTATCCCGTGGTCCACCAGCAAGACTACTTACACGTTCACCGTGGCTGCTTTCAGGATACGGCAAGAGTTAAGTTTTCAATGTTTAAAGCAAAATGGTTCCACACTAGTATCTTATTTTAAGGGTCTTTACGGGAATACGATCCAACCCGAGGTAGACACCACATTTGGACCTATCTAAAATTGTCAATTCGTCCCACTGGCATATACTTGCTGTATGTGTGGTAGGAAAGGACAGTTGCATGCGCCGCTGCCTGCTGAATGGAGTGGCAGCTGTACCTGTGTAATTCTCCAACACGAGATCATCACATGTGCACCTTTACGTTACAGTCAGCTTTGCACCGAACTAAGCGACGGGATGTTACTGATACAATGATTCAGTTTCATAGCATAGGACAGCCAAGAGGAATTCCTAATAAGTTAAATGCTCGCAATAAATTTGCCGCAGATACTCTTGTGGTGGACCACGGGGTTCTATAACCACAGCACCATTGGAGTTGCTGCCTGCCAATGTCATCCTGGGAGGCTTTCATCCCAGGGTTAGAGGTGAGCAAGAATTGTGAATGGATTAATTACATTTATTACAAACAGGAAAGATTTATCAATTATACTAATGATGCCCTTGTGGACTTGAAGTAAATTGGATGCTCCTGAAAAAATGGCATGGCAAAACAGACAGGTCTCAGATTAGACATTGGCAGAAAAACCGGAGTGTGTGTGATGTTTGGGGATCATCGCTTTGTACCTAACAACACAAGCCCTGGGGTATCTTTAACTAAAGCGATGGAAAAACTAAAGAATCTAAGACAGGAGCTAGAAGACAATGCAGGGTTTGTTCATCAGGCGTTTGATTGGTTGAATAATATAATAGGGTCTTGGGGAGCATGGTTGTCAAGATTGGTCTCACTATAAGTACGGTTTTACTTCTTGCTGCTTTCGTCTTTTGTTGTGTCTTACCTTTTATTAAGTCTTTTTTAGTTCGTGTCACTACACGGCAACGAGTGGTCAGTTCAACGACCTCAGGAAGTGATTCGTCCTCTGACGGAACCCCACTGCTCTGCTGTTATGATCTCACGACCAGCACGGTGCAAGGAATATGTCCACATGATGACATTGATTGTAGTTGTGATGAATGCGCAGGTCCTAGATTATGAGGGACCTTGGCCATTTTTCCAGTTCTGGTTATTCGAGGAGAGGTTTTCACGCAAGGGACTCCACGAACGGAGAAAGAACTCTTTACGACTCGGACAGCGAAAATTATTTAGACCGTGTTGGGAACTACATTGCCTGTATTGGGCATCAGAGTGGCTCAAATTATTGTCTTCTTTCTCTCCGTGAGATCAGTTGGCCTCAAAGAGGGGAATACGTAAAAATAAAGAGCATAAAAGCATGGGAAGAGTTAAAACATGCAGACCACTGGTGGTCTGTTGCAAAGGGTCTGTGGAATGTTACACTAATCAAAAGATTAGTGTATGTGAGGAATAAGAGAATGATCAAAGAAAGACTAGGGCCGATTAGGGATAACATAGGGAAATTGTGTATAGAATCTGACGAGGAAGGGGAAGCCCTATTTGAGTTTTTTGCTTCTCTCTTTACTAAAGAAAACAACCTTGTAGTGAATGAAACCATTGAGGAGCAGGTACGCATGCTGGAATTGATAGATATTGAGGAAGCTGATGTGCTGAAACCTTTGACAAACATTAAGATTAACAAGTCGCCAGGCCCAGACCAGAGTTGTCCTCGGCTGCTTTGGGAAGTGAGAAATGTGATTGCTTCGCCGCTTGTGAAGATCTTTGCATCATCGCTCTACACCGGAGCCGTACCTGAGGACTGGAGGGAGGCAAATATAATTCCATTCTTCAAGAAAGGAAATAGGGAAATCCCGGCAATTACAGACCAGTCAGTATCACGTCTGTAGTCTTCAAGGTGTTAGAAACGATTCCGAGGGATTGGAGTTAGGACCATCTGGAAGAGCGTGGCTTGCTTAACGACAGTCAGCACGGCTTTGTGAGGGGCCAATCATGCCTCACAAATCTTATTGAGTTCTTTGAGGATGTTACTAGACAAGTTGATGAGGGTCGAGCGGTGGATGTAGTGGATATGGACTTCAGCAAGGCATTGATAAGGTTCCCTGTGGTAGGCTCGTTCAGAAGGTCAGGAGGAATGGGATACAGGGAATTTTGCTGTCTGGATACAGAATTGACACAAGACAGCGAGTGGTAGTGGAAGGAAAGTATTCTGCCTGGAAGTCAGTGGTGAGTGGTGTTCCACAGGGCTCTGTTATTGGATCTCTACTCTTTGTAATTTTTATTAATGAATTGGATGAGGAGATTGAAGGATGGGTTAGCAAGTTTGCAGACGACACAAAGATTGGAAGTGTCGTTAACAGTATAGAGGACTGTTGTAGGCTTCAGCGTGACATTGCCAGGATTCAGAGATGGGCTGAGAGGTGGCAGATGGAGTTCAACCTGAATAAATGCGAGGTGATGCATTTTGAAGGTCGAACTTGAGAGTTGCGTACAGGATTCAAGACAGGACTCTTTGCAGTGTGGAGGAACAGTGAGATCTTGGTATGTAGCTACATAGATCCCTTAGAATTGCCACCCAAGTGGACAGGGTTGTTAAGAAAGCATATGGTGTTTTGGCTTTAATTAACCGGGCGATTGAGTTTAAGAGCCGTGAGATCTTGTTGCACCTCTATAAAACTTTGGTTAGACTGCATTTGGAAAACTGTGTCCAGTTCTGGTCGCCCTATTATAGGAAAGTTGTGGATTCTTTGGAGAGGGTTCAGAAGAGATTGACCAGGATGCTGCCTGGAACGGAGGACTTATCTTCTGAAGAGAGGTTGACTGAGCTTGGCTCCTTTTCATTGGAAAAAAGAAGGAAGAGAGGGGACCTAATTGAGGTGTACAAGAAAATGAGAGGCATAGATAGAGCTGATAGCCAGAGACATTTTCCCAGGGCAGAAATTGTTAACATGACGGGTCATAGTTTTAAGCTGTTTGGCGGAAAGTATAGAGGGGATGTCAGAGACGGGTTCTCTATACAGAGAGTCGTTAGATCATGGAATGCGTTGCCAGCAGCAGTTGTGGAAGCGAGGTCATTGGTGATATTTAAGAGACTGCTGGACATGCATATTGTCACAGATATTTGAGGGTTCGTACATTAGGTTTACGTTACATGAGAATCAATGGTCGGCACAACATCGTGGACTGAAGGGCCTGTTCTGTGCTGTACTGTTCTATGTTCTATGTTCTATTGCTGAGGCATGATGGGATAAGAATAGGGCACTGCTCTTACACCAATTAACAAAGTAAGGTGGATTCTGACAGTTCACTATAGCGGAATGAAATAACAGAATTAGCAAAGTCAACCTCGTCTGCCAAATATAATCATGGTAGGATTGGAAAGGTTATAATAATAAATGTTTGGAACACGACATTAAATTCGTGGAGTTAGCCTGATTGAGACACTTACAATAAATATCTAATTAATAGTTAGTAGAGTCAGCCTGCTTGAGACCCTTGACAGTAAAATTCTTGACATTAAAATGACATTAAGTAGAATGTAGGAGAAACTGCAGTGGCACAACTAAAGAGATAATGGGAACTAACATCACTTGTTTATTGTATAGCCGGTGTGAGTAATTTTGATTAGCATTGTCGGACGTGCTGATAAGCTAACAAAAACATAAAAAGAATGATATTAAGAACCACCGACTCTGATGTTCGTCGAGATTCAAGAATCTGGTTTCTAAGTGTCACGGTTTTTTCTTTGCAAATGAAAGACCTTCGCCTTGAAGTACTTTCCATGTCTCCTGGTGATTCCCTACATTTTATCCACGACAGGTGCTAGTCCTGTATTCTCGGAAGATTGATTTGCAGGTTGAGTCCGTGACTAAGAAAGCAAACGTAATGGTGTCACATATCTCAAGAGGATGTGAATAAAAAAAAAGCAACGTGCTTCTGAGATATTATAAATCTCTAGTCAGGCCCTATTTAAAATATTGTGTCCACGTTTGGGCTCCACAGCTCAGGAAGGATATACTGGCACTTGGGCGTCTGGTGTACAGATTCACAAGGATGATGTCTGGAATGGTGGGTCTAACATGTGATGGTTCGTTGAGGATCCTGGGTTTGCAATCATTAGAGTTCAGATGGTGCGGGAGATCTAATAGAACCGTAGAAATTAATGCATGGCTTAGAAAGGGAGGACGCTCTAAAGATGTTTCCATTTGGTGTGGAGGCTAGGACACGTGGGCAGAGCCTTAAAACTAGATGGGCTCAATTTAGAATGGAAATGAGGAGACATATGTTCAACCAGAGAATAGCGGGCTTCTGGAATTCATTGCCATGGAGTGCAGAAGAGGCCGGGAGGAGGGGTATCTTCAAGGCAGAGATTGATACATTATTGATCTCACAAGAAATGAAGGGCTACGGAGAGACTGCATATAAGTGGAATTGAAGCACCCATTAGCCATGATCAAACGGTGGAGTGAAGTCGATTAGCCCAATGTCGTTGCTTCCACTCTTATGCGTTATGGTTTTATGCTCTTACTTGGGGATTTAGAATAGTGGGAATGGATGTTGGGTCAATTGTGTGTTCCTCCTGCAGTATGTGGAAGGTAAGCGTCACCTCTCGTCCCTACTGACTTCATTTTGGGAATTGCACCGAATTCCAGCTCCTCAAGAAAAGTGGCAAGGTTCGTGATATCTCTGATGGAGTTTTTGGGATCCTTGAGGGGGACGGAAGGGTAGCCCCAAGTCGTGGTTCTCATAGGCACCAACGACACATGTAGGAAGTATTTGCAAAGAAAAATCTGTGACGCTTAGAAACCAGATTCTTGAATCTCGTCGAACTTTAGAGTCGGTGGTTCTTTATATCAATCTTATTATGTTTTTGCTAGCTTATCAGCATGTCCGACTGTGCTAATCAAAATTACCTCACAACAGCTATACAATAAACAAGTGGGAATCTAAGGCAGAAATTCGGGGATCAAGGATTGAAACATTGAGCTAGAAAAAACAGAGTTGTTATCTCAGTTTTATTGCCCGTGCCACGTGCTCGTGATTCGAGGAACAGAGAGAGAGTGTGTGGAACCGAACACGTGACTGCAGGGATGGAGCAGGAGGGGGAACATTGGATTCTTGGATAATTGTACTTCGTTCTGGGGAAGATGGGACATCGAAAAACAGAATGGTCTTCACCTGAATCAGAGGGATACTAAAATTGTAGGGGAGTGAACTTTGTTAATGCTGTTCGCGGGGTTTTAAACTCATGCATCATGGAGATGCTAACCTGAATTTTAATTCCAGTGGAAAAGAGGTTGAGGCTAGTGAGATTAGGGACAGGTTTCCAAGGTCAGGAAAGGGCACCAGTTTGAAATGTGTGTACTTCAATGTCAAGAGCATTCAGAATATGTTGGCTGAACATGCCCATAGGTTGCTTCCAAGGAGTTCGACGTTGTGGCGACTTCAGAGAAATGGATATACGAAAGACATGAGTGTTTGTTACAGATTCCTGGATTTAGTTATTTTAATAAGAGCAGAGAAGATAGTAAAAGGGGGTGATGGTGTGACATTGTTAATCAAAGTTAGTATTACAGCAGCTGCGATAACGTTTGACGACTCGTCTACTGAGATAGTTTGGGCTGAGGTTAGAAACAGAAAAGGATAGGTCTCTCTATTGGAAGTTTTCTATAGCCTCCGAATTGTTTCAGTGACGTAGAGGAAAGGATAACAAAGATGATGATTGATAGTTGTTTTGGGGGACTTTACCTTCCAATGTTGACTGTGAAAAATATTCTTCGAGTAGTTTAGAAGCGTCAGTTTTTGTTCAGTGTGTGCAGGAGGGTTTTCTGACACAGTAGGTAGACAGGCCAACAAGGGGCGATGCCAGATTGGATCTGGTATTGGGGAATGCACCTAGCCAGGTGTTAGATTTGGAGATAGGTGATCACTTTGTTGATAATGACCACAATTCAGTTATATTTACAATAGCAATACGGCAGGGAAAGAGGTATAACTGGGGGAAAGGGAATTATGATGTGATTAGGCAAGATTTAGCATGCACAGGATCGGGAAGGAAACTGCAGTGGATGTAAATAATTGAAATGTGGAGTGTATTCAAGGAACAGCTAGTGTGGGTCCTTGATAATTATATTCCTATCAGGCAGGGAGGTATTTGTCGATTTGTCGAGAGACGGAGCCACGGTTTAATAAAGAAGTTGAAGCTCTTATAAAGAGGAAGAAAAACGCTTATGTGAGGAGGAGAAATGAAAACTCATGTTGGGGGGTGGGGGGCAAATGTCGAGATTTATTAGTTAGCCAAATAAGATCTGAAGAGAGGGGGAAGAACATCCAGAGGGTACATGAGAAGTTGTTGGTGGATAGGATCAAGGCCTTCTATAGGTATATCGTGAATAAATGAAAGACTTGAGTAAGATTAGTGTTAATCAACTATAGTAGTGGGAAGTTGTATGTGGCACCTCTGCACAATTGGAAACTGTTAATGACACCTTTCGTCAGTATTCACATTGGAAAACGGCAATGTTGGTAGTTATACGGAGATAAAGGCGACAAGATTAGATGGGATTGCAGTTGACAAAGATGAGGAGGAATTAGCAATTTTGGAAGGTCTGAAAATAGAGGGGACCCCTGAGCCAAATGGGACTTACGTCGGAATCTCTGGAAAGCCAGGGAGGAGATTTGACCTTCATGTATAATTGTGGACAGGAAGTTAGAGGCCCGTGAGCTTTACTTTGATTGTGGGTAAGGTGCTTGAAAAGGTTTTGGGAGATAGTATTTATAATCATCTGGAAAGGAACAATTTGATTAGGGACAGTCAATACGGTTTGCTGAAGTGTACGTCGTGCCTCACCCACGATCTTGAGTTCTTCGAGAAGATTGCAAAACAGGTGGATGGAGGTCAAGTGGTTGATGCAGTGTATATAGACTTCAGTAAGGTTTTGCTAAGGTTAGGCTATTGCACCAAATACGAAGTTTTGAGATTGAAGGCGATTGAGCGATTTGGATCAGAGATTAGCGAGCTGAAAAAAGAGAGTTGTTGGTGGTTGAAGGGAAATGTTCATCCTAGTGCACAGTTAGCAGTGGTGTGCCGCAAGGGTCTGTTTTGCGACCACTTTTTTTAAAATAAATGATCTCAATGTAAGCGCAGAAGGAAGGGTAAGTAAATTTGTGAATGATGCATTGCGGAAAATGCTGAAGGTTTGTGTGGGTTCCAGACTGACATGGATAAGATGCAGAGCTGGGCTGAGAAGTGGCAAATGGAGTTTAATGTGTGAGGTATTTCACTTCAGAAGATCTAACAGTTCTGTGTTAATCGTAAAATTCTAGACAGTAGAGGTGAACAGAGATGTCTCGGTAACCGGGTGTATAAATCTCTGGGAGTTGCCACTCAGGTTGATAGAGATGTTCAGAAGGCATATGGTGCGTTGACATTCATTGGGAGGATGGAGGGGTTTTCGTAGCCACGAGGTGATGCTTCAGCTGCACAAGACACTGGTAAGACCGCACCTGCAGTATTGCGTACAGTTCAGGTCACCATGGGAGAGGATGATTGTGGAAGCTTTGGAAACAGGTCAGTGGAGGTTTAATAGGATGTTGACTGGTATGGATAGACGGTCTTATGAAGAAAAGCTGAGAGAACTGAGGATGTTTTCGTTGGAGAGAAGAATGTTGAGAGGTGACTAAATCGAATCGTAACAAAAGGTCAGGGGGTTAGACAGAGTGGACATTGAGACCGTTTTGTTTCCTCGAATTGTGAAGGCTAATACGAGGGGACATAGCTTTAAATTGCGGGATTATAGATTTAGGATACATAACAGAGGTATCTTTATGCACTGAATAAGAGGCTCGTGGAATGGTCTGCTTGCAACAGCAGTACACTAGCCAACGTTAAGGGTATTTAAATGTTCATTAGGCATACATATGGATAATAATGGAATTGTGTAGGTTAGATGGATATCAGATTAATTTCACATGTCGGTGAAACTTCGAGGGCTGAAGAGCCTGCACTGCGCTGTAACGATCTATGTTCTATGTTATATGAAATAAATTATAGCGGTATCCTGTTCCAGTACACCCAGGCAGGAATAAAATTATGATTTAAAACTTAGAATCTCAAATTCCAAACTGGATATGTCTTCTGGAATGTTTCTCTGTCTCTCCAGTCATAAACGCTTCTCTTTCAGCTGATTCATCCTTCATGGATGCTCTCTATGGGACGTTGTTTTCTGTTCTGGAAGCGTATCTCATTGAATTATGGTGTCAGGAATATTATCTATATGTACCATACACCTTCATGGCCGGATGGTCAATTTTTAGAGAGATTGAAAAATTCTTGTCAGAACGAGATGTTCTCTTTTTTTTTACCTCAGGTGGCAGTTGGTATTCCCTCTCATTTTCAAATTTCACTTTATTTCAACAGCTAACATATTAATTTATTTAAAAGCGGATTGTTTCAGGCAGTGATAACTAACAGATTTAAATATAAAATGGTTTTGGTTTCGAGACCCTGGTTTAAATTAGTTGGCTAATATTCAAACCAGTTGCCGGCACACCAAAACAAGCTGAGGTTCCCAAGCACTCAGCCAATTAATGCATACGTTTCATTTTGGCAATGTCAGTTGCTTGTAGACAAATTTAAAAAAAAATCTCCAACTATTGAAAAGCTCATCACCTCTTTTACTGACAGCGCACTCTTCCCTTCCATTCATTTTTACTGACAAATTCTGGCTTACAGCCTGCCACTTCAAACACACTCCACACAATTTCGTAACATACTTCCATTTCTTATTTCCTTAACAAAGGTGCCACTTCATAAATTAATCAGTCTTTGTAAAAACTTATATCTTCATAGGAAGTTAATACACTTGCCTCATCGCCTATTGCTTTTCTTTACAAACATATGCCCTCAAGAATTTAACACCTCCCTGAATAACCAGTCAAATTTCCATTCCACCCCGTTCATTTGGTCCATCATCCTTTCTTTACGATGATTTTTAACATTTGCAAACAGTGTCCAAACAGTGGTAACACGCTGAAAATTTGCCACAGTGGCTCCGTGAGCAGCCTTCTGCCTCACAGCGCCAGTAACTAGGGTTCAATTCCACCTCGGGAGACTGTCCATGTCGAGTTTGCACATTCTCTCGGTGTCTTCGTGGGTTTCCGTCCAATGCTCTGCTTTCTTCCACAGTCCATGTTAAGTGAATTGGATGAGCTAAATTGTCCGTAGTGTTCAGGATGTGTTGGTTTGGTTCCTTCTTCTGTGATAGGTGAAGAGTGATGGGAGTCATGGTCGTTTGGGATTTAGAGGCTCGATGCGAAATTGTTGGGCCGACTCGACTGTTTCCAGCCTGTAGGGTTTCTTTGAATTGATAATTAATTAACTAACTTACAGTCCGACCATGTCTTTATATCACAAAAATTGCGATCGTCCTTCGTGACGACAGGTTGACATGTAGTGAAGGATTGAATGGCGCCTTAACCCTGCGACTTCTTGCTGCCATATGTAAAGTTAATGGAAGGAGCATAGATGATCCTGAAATACCATAGCAGATTTTAAAGAGATCCAATACGCAAAGGCAAACGAGGTGAAGGAGTAGCTGGAATGTATTTGCACATTTACCTATAACACATTTCATGGATAAATGACAATGTGTATAGAGCTAATTGAAAAGAAAACTGGCATGGATGTTATTTGTTAATTGAACAAATAAGGAAGACCAGCTGGGGAGTTGATTACAACAGAAGATGAAAATATAACTATCTTTGGAAGAATATTTTGTTCAACTAGGAAATTATGTTTGTAACAGTATGATTAGAGTTTGTAGAAATTCGGAATGACAACTGATGATACACAGTACGCAAAAGTCCCGAAAAGCTATTTCTGCAAATACTTTTACGAAAAGATGGATTGAGTTACAGATGTAGAAAATGAAACCGAAGAATTTATTTTTCAGGTGGCTCAAATAACACTATTCGTGAACCGCCAATATTATTTATGAATGGAAATTTCAGATGAATCAGTACAAAATGGCTGTATACCATGCTTGCGAAGAAAACACAAAAGTCAGAATATGTATGTTGCAAAACATTTTACACAAAGATGGGGCCGTTTGATATATTCCCCAGGTAGACTAATGGAGAAAGTGAAGTCACATGGTGTGCAGGGTGTTCCATCTAGGTGAATAAAGAATTGGTTGAGCAAAAAGGGACAGAGAGTAGCAGTTGAAGGGAGTTTCTCGAAATGGAGAAAGGTCAGCAGTGGTGTTCCACAGGGGTCAGTGCCGGGGCCACTGTTGTTTGTAATATAGATAAATGATCTGGAAGAGGGTACTGTTGGTATGATCAGCAAGTTTGCAGATGACACGAAGATTGGTGGAGTAGCAAAGAACATAAGGGACTGTCAAAGAATACAGGAGGGTACAGATAGACTGGAGATTTAGGTGGAAAAGTGGCAGATAGATTTCAATCCAGGCAAATGTGAGGTGATGCATTTAGGTAAGACTAATTCTAGAGCGAATTATACAATGAACGGCAGAGCCTTGTGAAAAGTTGATGGGCAGAGAGATCTGGGGATGCAGGTCCATTGTAACCTGAAGGGTGATGCACAGGTGGATAGAGTGATCAAGAAGACATATAGTATGTTTGCCTTCATTGGACGGGGTATAATAGCTGGCAAATCATCTTAAAATTTTACAGGTCTTTGGTTCAACCGCATTTGGACTACAGTTCTGGTCGCCACATTACCAAAAGAAGGTGGACGCTTTCAAGACGGTGCAGAGAAGGTTTACAAGGATGTTGCCACGTGGGGAAGATGCTATGATGATAGGTTGAGTAGGTTAGGTTTATTCTCATTAAGAAAGAGGAGATTAACAGGGGACCTGATTGAGGTTTACAAAATCATGAAGGGTATAGACTGGGTGGATAGAGATAAGGATTTTATTCCCAGGGTGAAGAATGCCATAACAAGAGGTCACGCTTTCAAGGTGAGAGCTGGAAAACATAAGGGGGATAAACGAGGCAAGTACTTCTCACAGCGGGTGTTGGGCATCTGGAACGTGTTGCCAGCACAGGTTGCAGAGGCAGACACGGTCGATTCTGGACGGATACATGAGTTGGTGGGGAACAGAGGGATACAGAATCTTAGGAATTGACCGATAGGTTTAGAAAGTACATTTGGATCGTTCCTAGGCTGCAAATTTTCTTTGTTCTTTGTATTTTATATTGCATTGATTTGACGACGCAAGTTAGTTGCTAAATCAGAACAGGAAACTTCAACATAGTATTTTTTACACCAATTGCTGATAGTGTTACTTTAACCTGTGTCAGAAAATAAGACAATCAAAATCAGGTATAACTGTCCCCTCAATATTCAAGGCGTATCCTGTAAATGAAGGCTACCAGTTATGTTTGATAGTATGGTGGATGGGATTTATTTGGCCGAAGAAAAAAATCGTCTGAGAGGAAATCGGATTTTTCAGCATTTCCAATGCGTTTACTATGGCATGGTCATTCTTGAAATGCATTTGCATTGAAGACTATAAATATTTCCCAATTTCTAAAATATGCAATTTTTAAAATTAATCCCTGGGAAATGTTGTAAAGTTATTGTTATTGGAGGAAATTTTTTTATTGACAATATTGACTTTCCTTTGTCATATTTTAGACATCCAGTTTCCGTCAGGAAAGTGAGGACTGCAGATGCTGGAGATCAGAGCTGAAACTGTGTTGCTGGAAAAGCGCAGCAGGTCAGGTAGGCATCCAAGGAGCAGGAGAATCGACGTTTCGGGCATACGCCCTTCTTCATGAATGAGGAAAGTGTGTCCAGCAGGCTAAGATAAAAGGTAGGGAGGATGGACTTGGGGGAGGGGCGTTGGAAATGTGATAGGTGGAAGGAGGTCAAGGTGAGGGTGACAGGGCGGATTGGGAGTGAGGGCGGAGAGGTCAGGAAGAAGACGGTGCTGAGTTCGAGGGATTTGACTGAGACAAGGTGGGGAAATGAGGGAAATGAGGAAACTGGAGAAATCTGAGTTCATCCCTTGTGGTTGGAGTGTTCTGAGGCGGAAGATGAGGCTCTCTTCCTCCAACCGTCGTGTTGCTAACGTCTGGCGATGGAGGAGTCTAAGGACCTGCATGTCCTTGGTGGAGTGGGAGGGGGAGTTGAAGTGTTGAGCCACGGGGTGGTTGGGTGGTCGGTCCGGGTGTCCCAGAGGTGTTCTCTGAAACGTTCTGCAAGTAGGCGGCCTGTCTCACCAATATAGAGGAGGCCACATCGGGTGCAGCGGATGCAATAAATGATGTGTGTGGAGGTGCAGGTGAATTTGTGGTGGACATGGAAGGATCCCTTCGGGCCTTGGAGGGAAGTAAGGGGGGAGGTGTGGGTGCAAATTTTGCATTTCTTGCGGTTGCAGGGGAAGGTGCCGGGAGTGGAGGTTGGATTGCTGGGGGGTGTGGACCTGACGAGGGAGTCACGGAGGGAATGGTCTTCTCGGAACGCTCATAGGTGAGGGGAGGGAAATATATCCCTAGTGGTGGGGTCCGTATGGAGGTGGTGGAAATGACAACGGATGATATGGTAGGTGGTAGGTGAGGACCAGTGCGGTTCTGTCCTGGTGGCGATTGGAGGGGCGGGGCTCAAGGTCGGAGGAGCGGGAAGTGGAGGAAATGCGGTGGAGAGCATCATTAACCACGTCTGGGGGGAAATTGCGGTATTTGAAGAAGGAAGCCACCTGGGTTGTTAAGTATTGGAACTGGTCCTCCTGGGAGCAGATGCGGCGGAGATGAAGGAATTGGGAATATGGGATGGCATTTTTTCAGGGGCAGGGTGGGAGGAGGTGTAGACTAGGTAGCTGTGGGAGTCGGTCGTGTTGATTCGGTCACCTGAAATAGAAATGGAAAGGTCAAGGAAGGGGAGGTAGGAGTCTGAGACGGTCCAGGTGAATTTGGGGTCGCGGTGGAAGATGTTGGTAAAGTGGATGAATTGTTCAACTTCCTCGTGGGAGCACGAGGCAGCGCCGATACAGACATCGATGTAGCGGAGGAAAAGGCGATCCTGCGACGGTCGCGGAGGGGGTCATCTTCCCAATGATAATGAAGTTAGTTGTCTGGATGGCGATCGTGAAGGAGGCGCATTGGCAATAGCTGCGATCTTTGGTTTAGTGGGTGGGGAAGAGGCGTCATAATTCTCCACGGTGTCGTGCCTGAAGCGGCTGAGTCGCTAATTGCATCTGACTGGTTCAAGAAGCCAAGAGAAGGTTCTGGGATGGTCAAGCAAATCCGAGTTTCGAGTTAAGTACATGAACGTTAATTTAACGTACGTTCTTTTATGGCGGATATGGTGAAGAAAAAACATGTATTTAACGTGTGAATACTTCTGAGAATGTAAAACAGCAGAGGTCCTTTGCATGTCTGTGATACTGTGGCCCTGTGGGGAGACAGTAATGACAGTAAGGAGGGGAATTGGCAGCACATAGTTGCGAGTGTAGAATGGAGGATCCAAAAGAAAAACCATTTCTGAATGTTTCAGATTTGTCATATGTACTTGTTGTCCTGTTGAGCTCCAAATCTTTTCAAGAGTACATGCGTGATTAGTCGACTCTGTCGGCAAGTACTGGGGAAGGAGATGTGGCAATAGTAGCGAGTCTGCTTGAAACATGCCGGAAGAACCTCAAGGCAGAGAGAGACTTACTGGGATCCTTGTGGAGAGGGAGGAGAACTTCTACAAGATGGGCATCATTGGAAGAGGCTTCGCAGGAGTTTTAAAATGAACTGGGAGATTGTAGGGACTCCATATGCTGGAGAACACGGTGGAGCATTGCGGCCTTCGCAGTTACCGATGGCTGCAAAGGATCCAATGGAGGTTTTAGTCGTCGTGTGTTAGATTAGTTAGGGGCGTGTTTACTATATACAGAGATGTTTAATAATGTTCTTAAGTATCTGACTTTTTCTGAATAACGATTTATTTCATTTCAATAGACCCCGTGGGATTTACGATTGATATGAATTTTTCATACAATTTCAGGCAAAGAAAAGGCGCATGGGAAATATTCAATTTCATGTGCAATTTCTTCAGAGTTTGCATACAGTTGGAATTCCAAAGATGCACTGTTATACCAGTATAAGCAGAATTCAGACTTGTGTTTCAGAGACGGTTGTCTGGGTTCGGAAGTTCCAGACCACAGGTTGGGTTGTATTCCTGCAATTGAGTGCCCTTGATCTCCACCCCTGTAAAGTTTTTTGTACCGTTCACTGCTAATAAATTTAAAACTAATTATAGAAATGCATTGTGCTTTTAATGATGGCCCAATTTTCAATTGTACTTTGCCATATTTCAACATAATTAACCATATATTGGGAACCGTTTGATTGTCCAATGAAATCAGTGACAAGTAAAATGCACAGTAATTACTTTCCGCAACGCTCCACACTCCACCTCTGGCTTCTTCTTTGCCATAAGTTATGGTGATTCATACGTGATTTTTGGACATTGCATATTGAACAACGCACATATTTTTTAAAAAAGTTTCGCATACACCTAAAAATAGGACACAAATATGCACTAATTGGATGTTTATGGAGATAGAAATTAGAGATCCTTCATTAGCCAAAGGTATTTGTTGTTTCATGATAGAGTAAAGGTAAGACTGCGAGTGGAAAGCATAACTTTCACGGCAATGTGCAACAAGCACGCCATGAGCAACATGGTTGGAACTTGAAATTAATTTATTTGAAGTTATGGCTCCACATTGTGTTTAGAATACGCTATTGCTCCGCATTGTTAAATTCAGGGCGCTAAAGATCCCAAAGCAATTAATTACACATGTTGCAATTTGAGCCATTTCTGAGACCTATAAGAATTACGAGATGCAGAAATTAGGAGAGAATTAATGTTTTGTCTTACATTTTTAATTTTTACTGAACTGTTTCAAACGTCTGAGTGGATATTTTAACCCATATTTTAATTCGTCCCTGAATTTGCTCTGTGTTCCTCCATAAATAAATGGATTAACGCAGGAACTCAAAAATTGAAGCATATATCCGTTTTCTTCCAAAAGGAATGTTGTGTCACTGAAATTAGCCCCTGAGAAATAAGTAACATCGACAACCCGAACATAGACAATAGTTATAAAATATAACAGATATAACAGGATGAAACTGCCAGAGATAGCAAAAAGTAAAACAATTGACTTTCTCCTCTTCTGCACCTCTGGATCATTCTCATTTCCTCCATTTATTTGGAACTGGAGTCTCCTGCGAGCTCTGTTGGCGAACATAATGTGCTTGACGGTCAGGGCATTGAGCAACAATATTAGAATGAAAGGGAGACAAGGAGTAAAAATAACAAGAACCCAGTCGAATGTGGCCCATGCAGCTGACGTATAAAATATTAACTTAATGGCACAGAACCAGGGAACATTGTCAATGATGTATAAAGGTTCATATATAAAATACAAAAACGTATTCCTCAGACAGCTAAGAATATAAATTATTCCTATGATACGCTGAGCCATCTTCATGGTGCAGTATTTTGCTTTCAGCTTCTGACAAGAAATGGCAACAAATCGATCAAAGGTAAAAACAACTGTTAACCAGGCAGAGCAATCGATGACTGCATAGATAAATGCAATACGGACTCTGCATAATGGTGTTAGAGATAAGATACTAAATGGCAAGAAAATCCCAAAAATCCGATTTAGTACGACAGCGGTGATAATGAGTGACAGATCTGCCACTGCCATGGACACCAGATAGGAGGTAATACATTTGGAGAGTCCGCACCGTCCTCTAACCAGGATAACAATAACGGCAATGTTTGCTGTAGGACAGATAGGAAGAGAGAAGAGGACATGTTGTAAGAACACATATCTTTATGCATTAAAGTGAAAGGGGAAGTGATAACAGTGAAAATATGAAACATGGAGACATGGAAATTGGGACCGGAAACAATTGGCCAGGTGTTGTCTCAGTAAGGCTCTGTTTATCGAAAGAATAAACCTTGGATCCTGAAATCGAAAGGTGGGTTAGTATGGAAAAACATCTACTTTTGCACTAGATTTGTATCAGGTTTACTGCTTTCAGATGAATACTTGTGTTTGTACACTCTAAACATGTATATTTCTCAAAATAATTTGATTGGAAAATAACATAAACTAATCAAGCATCATTATGCAGGAGCTTCAATGGTGTTTGATTCGAGGGACATTGATTTAGTCCAAGTGATAAATCCAAAGTAGTTTGAGAGTTAACTTGCCCATCTGGCACAAGGAACATTGAGATCATTGCAGATTTACACAGATAAACGTTTCCTTCCAAATAGCATAGTCCCTCAGTACTGCCCGATGCTTAGGAATGAAAACTAATTGTGTGCAGAAAATGGATACTTAGTGGTGAATATTACACCACAAATGCGATTGACATTTTTAATGTCCATGTTACTTCACAAATGTTGAAGAAAGTAAGATACATGTATTGGCAGATGGTAGGTGAAGAAGGTAAAAAAGATAGATGCAAATAGTGATAATTGCCAAATTGTCTTCATCAAATAATGTGAAGGAGGAGGAACTGGGAATCCAATGTTCAAACTCTTACAGTAGAAAGGTTATATTCATGGTCACAAATAAATTACTGGTTTTATGTGAAAGCCATTCGATGCATATTATCCATTCACTCAATTAATTTAGTAAATCCATGAAAAAATCATCTAATCGCTGAAGCATCTAATTAATTAACTGTTTCCAGAAATTAATCCATCACTGTAACTATTCAAATGGCAATAGGTCTGAAATAGGCTGTGGTAGCAGAGGCAAATTCGCTAACCCAAAACGACAGCAAAATTCAAATCTGCAGGACAATCTGATACTGCATACACAGAAAATGCTAATTCCCAAAATTGTCAAACTACTATACCGTTTTAGAATGTGAGAAGAGCAGAGACCACAGAGCACAATAAATGTCCTTCGGCCAGCGTCTTTTACCACTCCAAGTTCGGACGAAACTACATAACCTACATTGTACTCTCTTCCACATACCAATCCAAGAGCCGCTTAAATGTCCCTAATGTTTCTGAAACTACTCCCACTCCGGCAGTGCATTCCATGCACCCACCACTCTCTGTGCAAAGAACCTGACTCTGACATCTCCAATCAACCTTTCTACAATTGCCTTAAAATTATGCCCGCTCACGATAGACATTCCCACCATGGGAAAATAAAATCTCTGACTATCCATTCTAGCTATGCCTCTCAACATCTTGCACACTTATATCAACTCACGTCTCATCCTTTTTCCTTCCAAACAGGAAATCCCTCGCTCCCTCAACCATTCTTCACAAGACATACACTCCAATCCAGGCAACATCCTCGTAAATTTCCTCTGCACCCTCTCTAAAGCTTCTGCATCTTTCCTCTAACGAGGCGACCACAACTGGAAACAATAACCCGAGTGTCGTCAAACCAGGGTTGTTTTGAGCTGCAGCATAACCTCGCAGCTCTTAAATTCAATCCCTCTGCAAATGAAAGCCAACACACCACGTGCCTTTTTGACAACAGTCTCAACTTCAGTGGAAAATATGGTCCCAAGGATCCGTTTGTTCCTCCATGCTACCGAGCATCCTCAAAGAGTAACAGTGACAAAAGCACTGTACACTTCGGTTCACACCATGAACAATTTCGAGGCAGAATTAATTTCAATAACACAAAATAAGATGCACTGGGGCATCGATGTCTGAGTGGCATTATCACTGAAATATTAGCACAGCGGTTGAGGTATTAATCTTGAGACTCAAGTTCAAATCCCATCAAAGCAGATAGTGGAATGTTAATTCAGCAAATATCTGGAATCACGAATCGAGTGATAAGCATGAATCAATTGTAATGTCGGCTACCCCAGCTGGTCTATTTCCATCTTTTAAAGAAGAAAACTGCCATTCTTACCATACCGAGTGTTTAGAGGCTGCATGTGACTCCTAATCCAAGCAACGTATTTCACTGTTCACTGTCCTCTGGACAATTAAGGACTGGCTGATCCAGCATTGTGCTTATCGGGTAAATATTTTTTTTTGAAAAATTAACAGTGACACAGTCAGGAACACTATGGGATATCATGCAGATTCCGAAAATCTTGCATAAATAGTTACGAGACCAAATAATCCCATCATAAGCGGGAACCTTTTCCATGAATTTGGAGGTTAGAAATTCTTCAGAACACAAAGTTCATTTGGGAAACTGGAACATTTATACAGATCATCATGATTCAATTTAATATCAAAAAGCGTGTTTACCTGGAACACCAATAGCTGCAATGATTGGATAGTAAATTGCGTAGAGCAAACCCTTTGGTGTTCCATGCATTTCGTTTAGATAGTCTGCATCCGTTTTGCGTTGCACTGAATGATTGTCAGATTTGTACTGTATGTCGGGCTCCAGGGAGATAATTAGCTTTTTTCATCTTGCTTTATTCAGTAATTATCCTAATGAGCGAAAGAGGGGCACTGCAGTGGTTATGGCCTGTTTTCACAGAGGTGAAGGTACCTCAAGGCGTTATATTCAGTTGTAAGATGAGAGATAAAGAAAACAAGAAAGTATGGAATTATGCATATTTCAGACAATGAAATCAAAAACAGCTGCAGATGAGAAATTGTTCGTTTTCACCTGCTCAGTGATCTTTTTCATTGTATCCACGAAAAGATATGAACTGTCTAAGGCTTTTTTTTATGCTTCAAAAGGCAAACACAAACAAGCTTCCTCCTCAGATTAATATTCAATCGATGTAAAGATAGTTCATATGGAACATGGCTTCAAACTACGCGATACCATGGTCATTACTTCCAGAGGCAGTAATTTAAACTTAAAATGCAAAGATCTAGCTAAGAACCTTTATGACCGGTATAAAGACGTGCATTTCAGACCACTAATATATCGTGTGAATGTTTCCTGTTCAGTATACTTACAATGATAGCAAAATGTTTTATTCCAATTGTACAGTTTCAGATCAGTATGTTTATACTATCAGTATGAACATTACCTCCAGCAATTCTGAATATATTCCTGGACAATTTAACTTCAACCTGCTGATCGTTAGTACGGACATGCAGTTAAGACATATTTTATCTCTTAGGGTTTTCTGATTTCTTGATCATCATCTTCTCATTTTGTCATTGTCTTGCAATGTATCTGTTTACTCAACTCACAGTCATAGAGTTTGAGTAATTTACTTTGTGTGTGTGTGTGTGTGAAGGTCAAATCAATGCCTTTCGTCCATTGCCCAATTGCACATGGCTGAACTCATTAGCACAACGAAAAAATTCTTCTTTGACTTAACGGATGTTTTCGAAATGAGTTGCTGAGTTGAAAACATCATGAATATACTTATTTGTGTCTTTGTATGAGTTAAATGACCTTTATTGTCTCGTTCCAATGACCATCTCGGATATATTTTGTTGTTTTGGTTTGGATCGGCTCTCTGTAAACAGAAGCATCAGACAAGTGCTGACCCAGATAAAGTAATTACGAGTCTTCACAGCAGCCTTCCACCAAGTGCTGCACTAATTTTATCAGTTTCCCAATCTATATTATTCGACTATTAATGTTATAAGTTTTCATCTTAACTTTTCTGCAGGTCACTATTTCACCTGAATTTATCACACACATGAACACCCTTTTTCCATGTTTCCTTCCACATTCTACATCTTTGCCCACTTTCGTCTTCCGTCCATTTGCATTTGAAGCTGACTTGCTTTCTCAACACTATCTGTCATCCACTCATCTTTGTTTTATCTGTAATTACAGCAACAATGCGCTGAGTTCCGTCATCCAGATAATGAATGTATATCATGAATAATTATGATCCGAACATGGATCCCCAGAGAACTCCAAGAGTAACTGGCTTCAATTCTTAAAAAAAAATGGCTTGAACTCCAGTCTCTGCCCTCAACATTTCAACCAATTCTCCATCAATGGAAGTACCTTGCACCGAACTCGACAGACTATTAACATATTCAGCAGTCTCCTGGGAAGGACATTGTCAAATACTTCTGGAGATCCGACGAGATCACATTCAGTCGCCATTTTTACGTAAAATGCAAGTTACCTCCTCGCAAACATTTGTCATGCTTCACTTTCCATTGACAAAGCCGTGATATGTCAGCCATATTTAACCATGCATTACGAAATTACTTCAAATGTCATACTCAATAATACACTCTGAAATCGTGTCAATGGCGTCGGTAAGGCTAACTAGCCAGGTAAAAACAATGATTGCAGATGCTGGAAACCAGATTCTGCGTTAGTGGTGCTGGAAGAGCACAGCAGTTCAGGTAGCATCCAAGAAGCTTCTAGCCAGTACTTTCCTGTCTTCAACCTCCTGCGCTTCTTAACCAGAGTTATTAATTTCGCTATTTTACAGTTAAAATGATCACCTGTTATGGCTATCCATAACGAGCCAGAGCATGATGGCGGCAGACTGCCCTGGCAAAAGCAGTCGAAACATGACTGACAATACTCTTATTAAGTGTGGAAATACATTTGCTTTATATAACCTGCATACGTTAGGACAACAGTACCACTTAGGGCGAAAGGGATTAGAGGTCATGGGGAGAAAGCAGGATTAGGCTGTTGAGTTGAAAGGTTAGCCATTATGGGGATGAATGAAGGAGCAGGCCGAAAGGGCCAAATTACCTACTCCCGCTCCTATTGTCGGTGTTTCGATGTTTCTTTATACTTCTGCAGGCTCAACGTAATAGAATAGAGGGGGGAAATCATAAAGAATTGCATGAACAAGCCGGACTCAGACTGTAAAAGCATTCTGCAGATCATTTTTTTGCGATAATTGAATCATAGGTATAGAAACTAGCAGGCAGTGGAATGTGGATTTAATGGTTGCATTTTTTGGTACACGACAATAAAAATAGAGCGTTTCTATTAAAAACGGCAATAAAGAACGGCGGATAACTTGGTAGCTGCAGAATTCTAACGTCAGTTCTAACTATAAATTTATTGGAACTAATGTCACAATTTTTATAACAATTTGTAAAAATGAAATCCTTTTGCAGATATTGGAGTTAGATCATTAAACAATGTGAAGGAATTAAAAGTTATGAAGTGATTGGCAACTATTCAATTTGTTGGCACTTAATATAGTGCATGTGGCAAATAACTGGAAAGGATGTACTCAAATGTAGTGTCCATTGTGAAAATCCCCAAAAAGTGAAAAGGAGGAAGACTGGGAAACATCATGACACCATGCAATGCCGTTCTTCACCACAAGCCTGTCCGTATCTATCCGTGCAGTCATATGATTAGCTCAGTTGGAAGTGTATGGAACTATATAATATTATGCTTGTTCTGTAATTTTTAGAAGTGGGCAGTAATACATGTTTTTCTTTCTTCATTACAGAATGATCTGGATTTTTAGAGGATCTCACCCCATTGTTATCATGATAATAAACTGTTTAATGCTCGAAGTGAATTCCAGGCACTCGGCTGATTTTTTCGGCATTCCATCCTAACACCCGCCCTGACTCAACTGGTTCTTCAAAGATCATTAAAAATGCATCTTGAATCTCCTCAGCATTGCCCTTCAGAACTCTGGAATATTGTGCATCTCATGTGGGTGATCAATCCGCCTACCAAACGTCTCCAGCATCTCTTCATTTGGGATGGCCACTGCACTCACCAGCACCCCAGCTTCTCTTGATGTTCTCATGCACTACTGGGGTCTTCTATCTTGATGGCCCACGCAAACGAGCAACTCATTTCCTACGCCATGTATTTGCTTTCCGTTACTAAATCTGCAAACTCAATTTTCAGTGGACCAATGTCTATCCGTGCTTCTCTCATTTTTACATAACTTTAAAGGAAAAGAAAGTCTTTCAATCTGTTATATTAATTGCTGTTTTACCCACATGTTTCATCTTCACTGCACTCCCGTACCCCCTTATTGCATTGTGTTTAGTGGCCTTCTGTTGTAGTACCAGATGATTGGAGGGTGGTAATTGCTCGTCCCTTGTTTAAGGAAGGGAGTAGGGATAACGCTGGGAATTGCAGACGAGTCAGTCTTACGTCAGTTGTGGGCAAATTGTTGGACAGGATTCTGAGAAACAGGATTCATGAATATTTGGAAAAGCATAATTTGATTAGAGGTAATCGACATGGCTTTGTGAGGGTATGTCATACCTCACAAACCTTATTAAATTATTTGTGGGTGTGACAAAACACATTGATGAAGTTAGAGTAGTGAAGTGCTGCATAATGGATTTTAACAAGGCATTTTATAAGTTTCTCCATGGTGCACTCATTCAGAAAGTAAGAGGGCTTGGAATACAGTGAAATCTGGTTGTCTGCATACAGAAATGGCTGGATCATAGAAGACAAAGTGTGGTGTGGATGGGAAATATTCAGACTGGAGCTCAGTGGCTAGTGGTGTTCGGCAGGGATCCGTTCTGCAACCTCTGCTCATTGTAATTTTATAGATTACTGGAATGAGGAAGTGGAAGAGTGGTTTAGTAAGTTTGCCGATAAAACGAATGTTGGTGGAGTTGTGGTAAGTGTGGAGAGGTCTTGAAGATGGCAACGGGACAAGGCAGGATGCAGAGCTGGGATGATAATTGGCAGTTGAAGTTCAACTTGGATAGTGATTAACTTTGAAAGGTTACATTTCAATGCAGTTTGCAAGGCTAAAGGCAGGATCTTTGGCAGTGTAGAGGAACAGGGAAACCTTGGAATCCATGTCCATAGATATGTCAAAGTTACCACAAAGTTGATAGAGTTGTTAAGAAAGGCATTATGGTGTGACAGCGTTCATTTGCAGGGGTTTGAGGTTAAGAACCATGAGATTTTGCTGCAGGTCTACAGTGCTCTGGTTAGACCACACTTGGAAAATTGTGCTCAGTTGTGGTCGCCTGATTATAGGAAGGATGTGGAAGTTTTGGAGAGGTTGCAGAGGAGATTTACCAGGATGCTGCCTTAAGTGGAGGGCATGCTCTATGAAGAAATGTTGAGGGAGCTCGGGCTTTTCTCACTGGAACTAAGAAGGATGAGTGATGAGTTGATAGCTGTGTACAAGATCATGAGGGGCATGGCGAGAGTAGATAACAAGGAACTTTTTCCCATGGCGGAAATGTCTTAGCATAAGTGTGCATAATTTAAAGGAGGAAAGTTTAGAGGAGGTCTCAGACATAGCATGTTTGCACAGAGAGTGGTGGGTGCGTGCATTGTCGTGCCAGCAGTGGTAGAAGAGTCAGATACATTAGCGACATTTAAGTTGCTCTTCAATAGGCACATGGAAGAGAGAAATGAAGGGGATGTGACGTAGTCAGATCCCAGAGTCTGAAAAAAGATCAGTACAATATCGTGGGTCGAAGGGCCTATACTGTATTATACTGTTTTATGTTCTATGTTCTATTAACAACTGCAGTTGCTTGAGTATACCTTTCAGCGTAAATGGCTATGTTCTATAAACTGCAATATTAAGGAAACAAATACTTCAGACACATTCTGTGCTTTGAAGGATCTCGAATAAATATTATTACTGAACACAAGGGAAAACCGAAGAGAATAACGTCTGGCCTCAACCACTGATCACAACTTCATACCACTAAAATGTGAACGCCCTCTTTCTGAAACGTTGAAGTGATACAAGACAGCTGATTTCTTTCCAGCCACTCCTCCCCACTGACTGGGTCTGCAATCCATTCCCTCCTCCTTCTGCCCGCACAAGCTATACCATGCTCAGGGTCTTCGCGTAATTAAGGCAAGCGTGTGTAAGTCTCCTGCAGAGAGAGAGTCTATCAAAACTGAAGGGAGAGAATGAGGGGCTGAAACGGGGTGAGGAGTGACAGAGGCGTTTCGTGTGAATGAACGCGAGGTATTCGATTTTGTAAAATAAACAAGGGGCAGGACTTATACAATTAAAACTAGGCTTTGGTCGTATGGAACAGATAGTTAAGTTGTCAGGTAGAATTATTTGATGTTTGCATCGCATACAGAAGACGTTTAGTAAACTTAGCACACTTGCCTTCATTACTCAGACCTTTGAATACAGGAGTTGTGAAGTTGTGTTGAGATGTTACAGGACATTGGTGAGTTCTCTTCTGACCACTGTGTCCAACTCTGCTTGCCCTGTTAGAGCAACGATATTATTATTAAGCTGGAGACGATTCAAAATAGTTTTAACAGGATGTTATTGAGAGTGGAGGGTTTGAGTTATAAGGAGAGGCTGGATAGGCTGGAACGTTTTCATTGGAGAGTAGAAGGTTGGGATGACGTTAACGACGTTTATAATATCATGAAGGGTACAGATATGCTGAGTGTCTTTTACCGAGGGTTGGCTATTCAATATGGCGCAGATATTTTACGATTAAAGGACAAAAGATTAGAACAAGACATAAGGGTCATTTATTATACACTGGAACAGGCTTGTGTGAAAAATGAACTTCCAGAGGAAGTGGTGGGAGCGGGTGCAGTTACAACGTTTAAAAGACATTTAGCCCAGTACATGGATAAGAAATCAGTTTGGATCGTTTTGTGAGTTGCTGCCCTCACCCTGTTGCTTTCTGAATGAATTCCTGATGGCTTTCGCTGTCTGCCAATGAAAGTGCAGTGACATGGGGAGTCCAACAGAGGGTGGCGTTGCATCACTCTAAGCGGCACACTGTCAGACCTGTCCCAAACAGAGACACAAGGGCATACACACTCAAATGCACTGATGCCAATAGAGATAAAGTGAGCCTGTCAGAATTCCTTTTGTTCTGTGATTCATCAAAACCTCATTAGCTCTGTCGGGCGTGTGTTAGGATTTCTGATGCTCCGTTGACAGCATATCATTATTTGACTCACTCTGTGGGACTATATTAATATTTCACTTGCTCACTTTAGTGAGTGTGGCAGGATTTCAGTTGTTCCATTTGGACTATGACATGGTGACGATCAAATGCTTATAGATGGCAACAAAATAGAATAATTGCATGTTTCCTACAGAGTAGTGTGGTACTCCAACAGGACATGAACAAGTTGGTGAAGTGTTCAGAAATACAGCAGATGAGAATCAATGCAATATGAGGTGAGGCGGTTTGGAAGGAAGAACATGAAAAAACAATATAAAACACGCCGTACAGTTATGAAGGGGATGTCGGAACAATGGGTGCTAGGTGGATGTCAGCACAGATTATTTAAGAGGTCAGGACAGGTGGAGGGAGCAATAAATATCACAATTTACTTTTAATTAGCTGAGGTGTTTACAGGACAAAGTGGAGGAGGGATCATCTATCCTGTCTTCCTGGGATGTGGTGGAGACGCTGGGTTGTGCGACCACATTCCTGCCCACTGAGATTGTATAGATTCCATTTGTACCGCTCAACACAAAAGCGCAATCTCGTGTGGATCAAAAGTTCGACGTTGTAGTAGGGGAAACGGAACTGACAATGAATTTAAAGTGAAAGAAATGACCTTCGCTGAAAATTGCTCCTTACTCTGTTGGTCGGACATGGATGTTGCAGAATACCAATAGGATTCGTCCCGGTACTCTCCAGCTTGTGCCCAGGTCCTCCCGATGTGACGGGGGGAGAGGAGCTGAGTGAACGGATTTCGGGCACTTCCTCACCTGACTTGGCCCTTTCTGTCTTGTTACAGGCTTTTTCTCCTTTAATGGGAGGACGTGAGGGAGGGAGGGAGTTGGGAGTCCGTGTCCCTGGCATTAGTGCTAATGTAGCTGGAGGCGAACTGGTAAGATGTCCAGAGTGAGTCAGCCTTCATTTGTGTATCCATTCAGTGTTATTTGTGTGGTGTGTACGTGGAGGGAAGAGAAAATGAGAGAGAGGAAAGATGCAGCATGCATCAGTGACAGTGGTGTAGCATAAGCCTTGTTCGTGGGTAGGCGCTACAACAGTTATACAGTGAGTGTGCAGGAGCAAAGAGAAAATAATGACCCTTATCTTGGCAGAGCAGGTAGGGTATTGCTAATTGTCCAATATTAGTGCACATTTCTTCAGGCAACAAATACTGCAATGAGCTGGGTGTTGAACATCCTTGGTGGATGTAGTGGTGCAGCCCGCTAATGAAATAGAACGGTCCTCCTCTGTACTAACCTATCCACCAATACCTCTGCGCCTCGTCGATAAATCGTGGTGTAACTGCCCCTTAACTTCGATCCTCGGGGTAATACATGCAGGGCATCTCCGAACTGACAACGATCAAGCCGGTGCCCATTGACCAATTAAAGATTGCACCATGCCTGGCATGACAGGATATCCAGGAGCATTTGGGTGATGGTGAGTATCTGCATCCATAATGGGCAGGATAATCGGGCTGGCATTTAATAATAGGGACGCCATGGGGTAGGGTAATGTGTTAATGAGTTGAGTTGGATAAGATAGCACCAGGACACTAGCTGAGACTGGTGCAAACAATGCCTCTGTCACACTCAATGAAAATGCGACTGAGACAAGTTATTGTTTGATTCAGCCCAATGAGTCGAAGATGAAGGAGCAGCTCTCAGAAAGCTAATATTCCAATTAAACCTGTTGGACTATAACCTGGTGTTGTGTATTTTTTAATATTGTAAACCTCAGTCCAACACCGGCATCTCCAAGTCATGACTCTGCTGACCCTACTCCTTGTTCCAAAGCTGCCGAACAAATGCTCATCCAAAATTCACCATCACCTGAACTCACACCAAAATCCCATGCAACCACCATTCCTCGAGACATTGGCTCATGTTGCAGAATGCTATCAAAATATCTCCATTTCAGTATTCTGAAACCGGTGAACACTTCCTTCCATGACATTGTTTCTTCTTGTCCCCCTCCTTTTATACTTCCCAAATCCCTCCCATTTGCTGGTATTTAAGTTTACTTCCCCGCCATCTCTCCCTGGCAGTGATTTTCACACCCACAGCGCCCCCTGCCATGGCACAATGGGCATATTGAGCTTTAAATGGACTGGAACTATAATTCTGTCATTTTCGGCTTTGCGCTGCAAGTTTCCCCACGCTAGGCAACAATATAACACAATGTTAGAACATAGTACATTACAGCCCTTTGGCCCTCGAATTTGCGCCACACTGTGAAACCAATCTGAACCCCGTTTAACCTACACTATTCCAGTTTCTGCCATATGTCTATCCAATGACCAATTAAATGCATGTAAAGTTGGCGAGTCTGCATCTGTTGGAGGCAGTGCATTCTACGCCCCTACTACTCTCTGAGTAAAGAAAGTACCTCTGACATCTGTCCTGTATCTATCAACTCTGAATTTGAAGCTGTAACTCCTCGTTACTTTACGAGGTAAAATGCTCTCATTGTCCACCCGATCTCACCCTCTGATTATCTTATATATCTCAACTAAGACACCTCTCTAACGTCTGTCTCACGAAGCAGCCTCAAGTCCCTCAGTTTTTCCTTGTAAGACCTTCCATGCATATCAGGCACTTTTCCTGGTAAATCACCTCAGACCCTTTAACATCCTTCCTACACTGTGGTGACCATACTTGTATGCAATATTTCAAGGGCGGCCGCACCAGAGATTTGTACAGCTGCAGCATGACCTCATGGTTCTGAAACTTGATCCGTCGAATAATAAATGTCAACCCACTGTATGCCTTCGAAACAGACCTTTCAACCTTAGTGGCAACTTTTAAGGATCTATGGACATGAAGACCGAGATCTCTCTGCTCATTTACACTACCAACAATCTTATCATTCGCCCAGTACCATGAGTTCCTTATACTCCTACCAAACTGAATCACCTCACACGTTTCTGCATTAAACTCCATTTGTCACCTCTCATCCCAGCTCTGCAGCTTATTTATGCCCCTCTGTAACGTACAACATCATTTGACACTCTCCACAACTGTGCCAACCTTAGTGTCATCCGCAAACGTACTGAACACTTCCTTTGGCGCACTCATCCAGGTCGTTTACAAAAATGACAAATAACAATGGACTCAAAACAGATCCTTGTGGTACACGACTAGTAACTTAAGATTAGACTACTTACAGTGTAGAAACAGGCCCTTCAGCCCAACAAGTCCACACCGACCCGCCGAAGCGCAACCCACCTATACCCATTCCCCTACATTTACCCCTTCGCCTAACACTATAGGCAATTTAACTCCAAGATGTGCATTTACCATCAACTGCTAGCTTCTCTTTCTTTCAGCGATTCAATTTCTGATCGAAATCACGAAATCTCCTTCAATTCTATGCCTCCATATTTTGTGCAGTAGCCTACCACAGGGATTCTTATCAAACGCCTTTTCTGAAATCACTATTCACCACGTCAACCACTTTGCCCTCGTCTCATCTTTGGTCACCTTCTGGAAGAATTCAATAAGATTTATGAGGGACGAGCTAACCTTTAAAAAATCATGATCACTATCCCTATTCAACTTATTCCTTTCAAGATGGTTATAAATCCTATCTCTTATAACCTTTTCCAACACTTTACCCACAACGGAAGCACGGCTCACAACTCTTTAATTACCAGGGTTGTCTCTAATCTCGTCTTGAATAAGGGAAAATCATTTGCTATTCTCGAGTTGTCTAGTAATATTCCTATCGACAATGACGACATAATGTTAAAAGCCAAAGGCTCAGCAATCTCCTCCCTGGCTTTCCAGCGAATCCTATCATAAACCCCTTCGGGCCCAGAGGATTTAGCCATTTTCACCCTTACCAGAATATCTAACACCGGTTCCTTGTGAACCCCAATCGCGTCTAGTTTAGTAGTCTGTTTCTCAATACTCTTCTCGACATTATTTTTATCCAGTGTCAATACAGTCGAAAAAATATTAATTTAGCGTTTCATCGATCTCCTCAGACTCCATGCACCACTTCCCACTACAATCGTGATTGGCCCTAATCTTACTCCAGTCATTATTTTAACTCTTATATAATGAGATAAAGCTTTCAGGTTTTACATCATCCTATCCACCAATAATGTCTTATGTCCCATCCTCGCTCATTTTAACTCCCTGTTCGGTCTTTTCTGGCGACCTTGTCACCTTGAATCGCCCAAACAGCGCATTTACATCTCTTCCTAACATAGACTTCTTCCACCTCATGAGAAGAGTTTTACCTTCCTTATTTAACTACGGCCTCTGCGCTCGACATCTTCCTTCCTATCTGACAGGTACATACTTATCAAGGCATACAGGAGCTGCTCCTTAAATGGGCTCCACATTTCTGCTGTGTCCATCTCTGCTGTTTTTTTCTTGGCCCATCCTATGCAACCTAAATCTTGTCTCTTTGCATCATAATTGCCTTTTGCCCAGTTGTACCTCTTGCCCTCCGATGTATATCTATCCCTTGCCATCACTAAAGTAAAACGTAATGGAATTGTAGTCATGATCACTAAAGTGCTCAGCGAACTCCAAATCTAACTACTGTTAGATTTGGCCGGGATCATTACCCAGTACCAAATCTAATGTAGCCTTGCCCCTTGTTGACCTGTCAACATACTGTATCAGAAAGCCCTCCTGCACACATTGGACCAAAACTGACCAATTTAAAATACTTGAATGCATTCCCAGTCAACATTTGGAAAGTTTGTGTCCGCAATAACAAATATCTTTTGACTCATTCCTAGCGAGGATCATATTTGCTATCCTTTCTTCCATGTCTCTGGAACGATTCAGAGGGCCTATCAAAAACTGCCAACAGAGTGACCACTTCTTGCCTGTTTCTAATCTCAGCCTACTCCACCTCAGTTAAAGAGTCCTCAAATATCCTGTCTGCAGGTTTAATACTGTCATTGACTAACAATGCGACATCCCCACCTTTTTATCATCGTCTTTGTTCTTACCTGCAACGTCTTGGAACCTGCAACAACCATTCCTGTCCGTGCTCTACCCATGTCCCTGAAATGTTCACAGCATCGCAATTCCAGGTACCGACCCTTGCTCCAAGTTCACCCTCCTTATTCCGGATACTCCTGGCATTGACATATACGCGCTTCAAACCAACTTCTTGCTTGTCGGTGCTGTCTTGCGACCCTGGAACTACATTTCTGACCTCCGTACTCTCAAGCTTCTCTATACTTGAACTACAATTTAGGTTCCCATCCCCTTGTTGAATTAGTTTAAGCCCACACGAAAAACAATAGCAAATATCTTCCCCATGATCTTGATACCCCTCTGGTTCAGGGGAAACCTAGCTTAGGTAAAGACCATCTTGTTTGGAGAGGATCCACCTATCCGAGAAAGCATCCCAATTATCCAGGAGTCCAAAATCTTTTCTTCTTCACGATCCATGTAGCCACGTGTTCAAGCCCTCTCTCCCCCAATTCTCCGCCTTGCTAGCACGTGGCACGGGCAACAAACCAAATATAACTACACTACCTCTACGATTTCACCCTAGCTCCCTGAATATCTTCCTTAAGTCACTCTTCCTACCTGTGCCGTTGGTGCCTATGTGGACCACGACTTGGGGCTGCTCCCCCTCCCCTGAAGGATCCCAAAAACAGGATCAGATATCACAAACCCTTGCAACTGGGAGGCAACACACCACCCGTGAGTCTTTCTCGAATCTCCTGACTGTCCTTCTAACTGTGGAGTCCCAAATGATTCATTCTCCGCTCCACTTCCCCCTTCCCTTCTGAGCAACAGGGACAGACTCTGTGCCAGAAACCTGCCCCTCATTGCATTCCCTTGGTAAGTCGTCTACCCCAACAGTATTCAAAACAGTATACTTTTTATTGAGGGTAACGGCAACAGGGGACACCTCTACTGCCTGCTGGTTCCTTTCCGTCATCTGACAGCAACCCATCTGCCTTATCTTCAACCTGAGAAATAACTACCTGCTGTAGCTCTTCTCAATAACACCGTCCGCCTGTTGAATGATCCGAATTTCATCCAGCTCCAGTTCTCGAACTCGATTTTTGAAAAGCTGGAGTTGACTGCCCTTCCTGCAGTCAGCATGGATATAAGTGGTGATTCTTTCCTCCCACATTGTGCAGGAGGAATATTCAACTGTCCTAAACTCCATACTCACTATTCGAAATTCCCAAGACCCGATTGAAAACTAAAGAGATGGAAAAGAAAGTCACCTTATCAATACGACGCACAAAATCTTATATTTTGGTAAGAGGAGAAGGATGGGTGGGGAAACTACCCGAGCAAAGTTTCCAGTCAAGCAACCGCCGAATTGTAAAGCCTTACTTTCCCAGCAGTCCCGTGTCTCCTCCTGCTCAACGTGCGCTCTGCCTAGATACTAGATACGTTTTTATACTGTACTCCTACGTTCCAATCGGCCCCTTTTCAAAGGTCTGCCATTAAACAGTGGAATGGTGTGGTGCATACAGCTATACGTGCTGGCAGGATAACTGGCCCTGCTTTACAGATGAATTCATTGGCGCTCATAAGAACATAACAACAGAAGCAGGAGTAGAGCATCTGGACTTTCAAGCCTTTTCCGACATTCAGTAAGATAATGATTGATCATTTCGTGGACATAGTTCCACTTAATCGCGTTTTCACTGTAACCATCAAAATATCTAGCTTAGCTTTAAAAGCATTCAGTGGACTAGCGTCAATTGCCTGAGTAGGCAATGAATTCCATAGAAGAAGAACCCGCTGGGGGAAGAAGTTCCTTCTCAATGCAGCTCTGAACATGTTCCCCCTAATGTTGAGGCTATGTCCTCTTATTCTCGGTTGACCTGCCAATGGAAACACCCTCTCTACTCTAAAATATCCATTTACTTCGTAATATCATTTGTTTCCATTCTTCTTAATTCCAATAAATATGATCCTTCTCTACTCAGAATCTCCTCATAAGCCAACAGCGCCAACTCCACAATCATTCTAGTAAACCTCCTCTGCACTTCCTCCAGTGCCAATACATCCTTCCTCATATAAGGAGACGAAAACTACACACAAAATTGAAGTTGTGGTCTTACTAGCCTGTACTGGTGCAACATAATCACCTTGCTTTTAAATTCAATGCCTTTTGCAATGAACGACAAAATTCCATTTGCCTTCCTATTTATTGTATCTGCAGACCAACCTTCTCTGCTTCATGCACAAGGACACACAGGTCCATCTGCATAATAGCGTGTTGCAACGTTTTACCATTCAAGCAATACTCCAACATAATGGAATATTTCACATTTCTGGACATTGTATTCCACCTGCCTGTTCACTTAAAGTATGTACGTTCCTCGGCAGAGTTTCACAGTCCGCTGCACACTTTGCTCTGTCACTCATCTCAGAGTCATTTGCAAACTTTGACATACGACTCCTCGTCCCCAACTCCAAATCGTCTGTATAAATTGTGATCAATTGCGCTCCCCAGACTGATCCTTGAGGCACAATATTAGTCATTGTTTGTCAGCCAGAATAGCACTCATGCATCCCCATACCTTGCCTCCTGTCAGTCAATCCTCTATCCAGTCTAATACTCTTTCCATAACATAATGGGTCCACATCTTCTGCAGCAGCCTTTGGTGCAGCAACTTGTCGAAGATCCTTTGGTAATCTTGGTGCACCATATTCACTGATACACCGTTGTCCACCATAGTCGTAATTTCTTCATAGAATTCCAAAAACATCTTTAAGCATGTGCTGCTCTTCATGAATACAAAGTGCATCTGTCCAATGTGACAATTTCAATCGAGATGCCATGCAATTTCTTTCTTCCTTGGTAATAAACACAAGCATATTTCCCACTCCAGAGGTTCAGTTAACGGGTCTATCATTCAAATATGCTTTTGCTGATCACTTTGAAAAATTACTTTGATAGTCCTCTACTCCTCGTCGTCTGTCCCACAATAAAGTCTTTATCTCTAGACTACTTTATCCAAATCCACCCTCCTTGTATTCTAGTTTCCTTTGTTTAAGCACAGGACCCTGGTACTGGATTTTATCTTCACACTGTCCATCTGTATCGTAAATTCAACCACATTGTCACCCTTCCTCCAAGAAGATTCCTGACGATGAGACCATTAATTATTCCCGTCTCATCACATAGGACCAGCTTCAGGATAGCTTGCTCCCCCATCGGTTCCATTACATACTGTTCAAGACAACTATTGCGGGCACATTCAAAGATTCCCTCTTTCAAGGATAGCCTGAACGAGTTGGTTCGACTAATCGCCATGTCGATTAAAATCCCCATGGCAATTGCATTACTAATTTGACAGGGATTAGATATTGCTTTGTTTATTGCCCGCCCCAATGTCATCTTTAATTTGATGGCCGACAGACGACGTCTATCAGTGGCTTTTTCTTCCACGAATTCCAACTTCCACTCAATTGGATTAAACATCATTCTTCCTAGAACTTAAATTATTACTTATTGTCGAAAATCCACTCAATGTTCTAGTTAAAATAGCCAGGAAACGCAGAAAGTCATTCACGAAATTAAAACCTTAATCTTGCAAAATCAAAGCTGTGGCAGCCAGCTAAATGTCTTCCTTGACTATCGCCAATCTCTTCGTCCTTCTACAGTTCATACTTTAGTTGTTCCTACGCTTATTAGATAACATTAGCTTAACCAACCATGCTGGCTTGCTTTGTCTTTTTAAACTAGTAATCGTCTGCCACACTGATTTCCTACATTACACTTAACCTTCCACATTACAACAACATCGTCTTCAGCATTAAGTCATCCAACAGTGATTTAAGTACTCCATAAAAATACACTACCATTAACTGTAACTGGAGCCCTGGCATATGCTCCCAGACATGCAATTAGACACAAAGTTATCTACATAACTGCCAGAATAATTTTCATACTCTCAGCAAAGTCCTGATGTTGTCCTTGAATACCAGTTCTACACCACCCCCCGTGCCTTTTTTTGTCTGTTCATCCAAATAGTCTGGTACCACTGGATATTTAACTCCGAGTTGTGACCATCCTGTAACCATGTCTCCAAAATGTTTCCTACGTCAAACTCGTTCACGATGATTTGTGCAGTTAACTCATGAACCTTGTTATGAATGCTACGAGCATTCAGGTATTGAGCTGTTATGCCAGCTTTCTGACCCTCATGATTTCCAAAACATCTCGAAGAATATCTCATGACCTATCCTTCCTTTTTCCTTCTTTCACAGTCGGCCTTGAAATTAAACCCTCTTGCACGCACGCTCACCTGCTGGGTACCTTTTTATTGACCATCATATGTCCTGTCGTTTCCCCTTTCCCTTCGCTCCAACTGACGAGGTTAGATTCCTCATAACCACCCTATTTGTCATTTTTGCTGGAACACTGCTTCTATATCGGTTCTGGTGGAAACCGTTCAAGCGTTGCAGACATCTCAGTTCCAAACCCGATGACAATGCCGCGGCCATGGTTAGCACTGCTGCCTCACAGCGCCAGAGACCTGGTTTCAAATTCCGCCTCAGGTGACTATCTGTGTGGAGTTTGCACATTCTTCCCGTGTCTGTGTGGGTTTCCTCCGGGTGCTCAGGTTTCCTCCCACAATCCAAAACTATGCAGTTTAGGTGAATTGGCCATGCTAAATTGCACGTAGCTTTAGGTGAAGGGGTAAATATAGGGGAATTGGTCTGGGTGCGTTGTGCTTCTGCGGTCGATGTGAACTTGTTGGGCCGAAGGGCCTTTTTCCACACTGTAAGTAAGTAATCTACTAAGTAATTTAAGTGAAAACGAAAGTAATTTAAGTAAATGGAACGCCACTTTCCCACCGTATCCCTGAGCCAGGTGTTGAGTTCCCCAATTTCCGTATAGCTAAACCAACTTCCATGTGCTCGAGCAATAATCCAGACACTATAAACCTCGGAGACCTGTTCTTCAATATTGTTCCGAGTGATTGATAATACCTCCATTCTCGGCTGCCCATTGTTTTAGTCTCAACATCGACCACAACAACTGGATCCTGCAGAAATGCCTTGCACCCTCGCACTGGGAATGCAATTTCCCATGCGGGACTCTCGATCCGACTTGCAAAGGATTCTATCTATCACCCTAAGTATAGATACCCCTATAACTACCTTCTTTAATGGCCTTCTGCAACACGGTGCCATCGTCAGCTGGCTCATGCTCCCTGCAGCCCTTTTCTTCATCCACACAAAGACCAAGCATCTCATACCTGTTGGATAAGGTCAAAAGCTGAGGTTCCTCCATTTCTGAATTCTTGAATGGCCCTACCTGCCTCACTTGCAATCACATTCTTTTGGCCCTGAGAACTAACTGAATTTGAATTACTTAATCAACCAAGTGTCACTGTCGACAGAAACAAAGCATCCATGTTCCTCTCCCCTCTTGGATGTACCGACAGGTTTAAACTCAGATTCCTGACCATCAACTCTGAGCGGGGCCTCATCCAGCAACCAACACTTGCTGCAGATGTGGTCACTGCCGTTCACAAAGAGATCAGCCAATTCCCACTTCATACAGCGACACACATCACCTGCCCAGCTTCTTCTACTTATGTCAGTATTTTATTTGAATAAATGTATGAGTTAAATGATTTCTAATACTTTTCTGCTCTGGCCTATTTCAAATAATCAAGTCGAATATAAATGATAGAAGAAAACAAAACTAAATCTTCCACAATCACGCGATATAAAATAAATAGAAAATCCTTACCTCATCAGCACATCAGTCTTTTTGATTGGAGGAGGAGGGCGGATGGAGGAATTACATATATCATGTCTCGGTTGTAGCCACTGCTCAAATATAGTTCAACTAACTTCTCAGCAACCCCCGATCCTCGATCTCACCAAACCCACTGCTACTGTAAAATGAAGCCCTGTTCACTGTACAGCTCCTTAACCTTGCCCGCGTATATAGAGCAAGACATTGGTGTGGTCTGTGTATCTCTTCATGCTGGACGGAGCGTTTCGTTCGGGTTTATAAATCAATGCACCGTTCTTGTCTGTATTGCTTCCCATGTTGGAAACATGACTAGTAGTCTGGTGAGACTTGCACAGTGTTCTATCCTGGACAGATTGCTGGGTTGTTTTGAGCCTGGTCTGCGGAGTGCTCCATGCTGAGCAGATATCTCATCTGGGCTTATACATGTCCGGGCTGGATCTCTGAGGTGGACTGAGTATCTGTTGTGACTCTTCCAGTTGCATTCCAACCCCGAATTTCTGCAATATGTTGTCCATTAAGTGCAGATCCAATTAAAACCTACATATTTAACCCTCTTATTATAGATCAGACAGACCTCCTCAAAATACACAAAGAAGGCAGCCTCGACCAAGGCGTTTTCTTCTTTCAAGGTAAATGTGAGGTGTTGTGTTGCAGATACAATTCGCTTTGGCAAAATATTTGACAATAACAAAACACAATTTATTCATACACCGTTGACAAAACACAACTAAAGGAAGAGGAAGTTGGAATAACTTGTTTCTACTGGAAAACTTAACGGACAAGTAGGCTTATTTAAGTAATTTCTCCAAATGGGGACATCACATAGACACACACTTGTCAAAAAGCAATTCAGGAGACAGATCGGTGGCCCAAAGGCCTGTACTGCGCTGCATTCTTCTAGATTTTCTCGCATGCAGTTCTCCAAAGCAGGAGGAAACAACATCAAAAGGCCATTCTGAGATAAATCATAAAGAGAGTGTGCAGCAGACCAGAGATATTTATTGCCACACAACCCTGCTTATACGCCAGCGATAACTGGCGATCTGTCAAACTAAGAATTCTGTGTGAATCAGTTTTACCATCTCTCCACTGAAGCAGAGCACCGCTCCACAGATCATAATGCCCATAAGGAAGGGAACGTACTCACCCCACCTACGCCACTAATGGAGCTTCTCAAAAATGTCCTATGCCCACTCAAGCCGTTAAATGGTAGTAAAATAAATGTTGAAGTGACACATAAAGAAACAAAACAAGAAGACTCAGAAAGCTTGTTGATCAGTAGCAGGCAACCTCGGGAGCCCAGCACCTCCTCGCCTGCCAAAACACACTAGAGTCTTCGTAATGGGAAGAGAAAGCATCATCTCTCTCCATCACCTCTAACTTCACGATTGGAGACGTGCCATTAAACCCTGACATCATGTTACCATGATGAGAGAGAGCAGTAACAATGAGTTTAATCTGTAGATCTGTGAGAGAATAAGTACTTAACAATTGATGGTTATGGAAACGTACTCATTATGTCTGAAACAGCCATTGTGAAATTCCATACTTCCTGTAGGATGTTTTCTTACCGGGAATTTATGTGCCTGGCAAAGATCTCATGTCGATTGACAGAGAGATACAGGCTCTGAATGAACTTTGAATACTTTAATGCAGAGTTAATGTGGGACCCTGCACTGAACGTTATATCGTTCACAATCCGGTGAGCAGCCGGAATACATTCATTCTGAAATAGTTTGCCATTCCCCACCAGCTTGTGACCTGCAGGGAGACAATGGGCCAGCTCTCTCAGGGTTGGAAGATGCCTTTGAAATTAATGAAAAAAAGGTTCCATTCCCAGTGCCAGAACACCATGTCAAACTATGACATATGCCCTATGAGTAATGAAGCTATGGGGAATAATATGGAGCAATCCATCTGTGCATTTGTTACTCCATTAGCTTGCGATATTGGTGCATCACTGACATCTTCCTGGACCTTGTTTGTGATTTTAGAAGGTGATCACCTCTTCCTGTTTCATTGTAAATGATTCCAGGTTTGAAATGTGTTTTTTTCCCGATCCCGTGTAAGTGACGCATGGGAGTGAGCAGACTTATTGTCTTCCTGTGTATCAGACAGCAGGGACTGAATGGGCAGTCCATCTCCTTGTCCTGATAGGTTGAATGGCTTTCTTGGCAACCCAGATTGAGGTACTGAATGATCTCCTTCACTTCGATTAGATTCCCTACAGTGTGGAGACTGTATTACGGCCCAACCAGTCCATACCGAACCTCCGAAGAATAATCCACCCAGACCCATTTCCCACTGACTAATGCACCTAGCACTGTGGGCAATTTAACATGGCCCGTTCACCTGATCTGCACATCTTTGGACTCAGGGAGGAAACCGGAGCACCTGGAGGAAACCCACGCAGATAGGGGAGAATGTGCAAACTCCACACAGACAATCTCCCAAGCCTGGAATCGAACTCAGGACGCCATTGCTGTGAGGCAGCACTGCTAACCACTGAGTCACCACGCAGCTCATTTACTGTTGAAATGTGCAGCGCTCTTACATAAATGTTACCGACATGTTAACATCGCAAGCCTGAATATTCCCCAGGTCTTGTTGCACATGCTCACAGACTTCTTCAGTAGCGAGTGCTGGTGTTGGGGCGGGGAATGTTTCTGAACATGGTGTGATCGTCAATGAATATCCCCACTTTGGATCAGTGTGGACTCAATGAACTAAATGGCCTGATTCCACATTGCAGAGATTCTTTTTGACATGGTGGAGATGTTTGGGCTGAGGAAGCTGGACAGATGATCTCCTGCAACGCTGTCCCATCGCTGAGATGATTGATATTCACCGATTATTAAAACCTTCCCTTGTGGTATTAATGAGTCCAAACAGTGGAGATGTTACAAACAATTTTCATTGAGTGCAATATTGTTCAGGCTCCTTGATGTCATCCTCAGTTAAATGCAGCCTTGTTGTCGAGGCCAGTTGCTCTTACCTAAGCTCTTGCATTCACGACTCTTGGCCGGATGGTTGGCAGCGAGGAGGAAAATCTTTTGTTCCAGGAAGGTAGAGATGGAATGGCCACATGGGCTGATTAATGGCAGATCGAATGTAACCCGGGTAAATGGAGATAAATGAAGTGAATGGGCAAATACGTGGCAGATGAGGAGCAATCTGTGAAGATATGAGGTTGTGCATTTTGGTGTTAATCAGGGAATGGTAGCCGAGCATTTGAAATGTATTGGTTGAAATATATTGATCTTTCAAGAGACTGATGCCCCTTTTTTTGTGTCCAAGGCAGTGAGGTCCGAAGCTAAAAGTCAATAATGGGAATGGCATTTCTCACTGACCACCGTGCATAGACCCACCAAGTGGGAGATGCAACATTGAAAATGATTTGGATCTCCCTGTATACAAGTCACTGAAACCAACACGACGCGGGCAGAAAACAGTTAGGAAGATAAATTATGTGTTGATCTTCATTTCAAAGGGATTTGAGTACAGGAGTAAAGTTGTCTTACTGCAGCTGTGCATGGTCTTGGTGAGTCTCCATCCCGGGCATCGTGTGGTATTGTGTGCAATTTTGATCTCCTTACCCAATCAAGACCAAAACTGACATTGAGGGTAAGCACCGAAGGATGATCAGACTGATCCCCGAGATGACAGACTTATTGTGAGACCAGAGTTTGGGTCGACTGGTTCTATATTTCATGGGGTTTATGAAAGTGAGAGGACATCTCAATGAAATATATAAAACTCTGACAGTGCGAGATAGATTGGAAGCAAGAGTGATAACTCCCCTGGATGGAATGCCTTAAAGAATGGGCCACAGCATTACGTACGGGCAGGCCAATCTGCATTGAGTTGAGAATCAATATCTGCACCCTGAGACTGTTGAACCTGTGAAATTCTCTCCCACATCAGGTTGTGGAAACCAAGGCATTGGGTATCAATAAGGATTTCTAGACAGTGAAGGGATCGTGAGAGAGCAGGAGTTTGCTGTGGAGGTAAAAGATCAGGCATTATTAGCGGTAGGCCTTCTATAACACAATAGTTGTGTTCCCGTGCAACATTGTGTTATAGAAAGTCATTCAATAAAAATAATGGGGCCGGTGTAAGAGCAGGTTTCTCGGCGAAATTACAAAAATATCAGTAAAATGCAAAACAAAGTTAATAGTTAGCCTAATACAACGGACAGCACAGTCTAAGTCAACCTCATAATTTCATAAATTGTAATGAAATAGTACAGGAAATCTATATTTTTAACACAGCGTTCTCTGACTACAGCAGTTTACCTTTTATCAAGCTCTTCACAAATAAGCGCATGAGCTGCTTGAACACGTAACGCTGACGTGGTACTCCAGTTCTCCAGAAGATTCTCCTCCTGGCTGGAATAACGTTCCTTCTAAGTGTAGACTTCAATTCGCAGTTCAGGCTCAATTTAAAGCCTCACAGAACGGATTGCATTCCTGTTGGAACTGAACACACTGTGTGTATATTTTGCCGACCGAGGATCCTGAGGCTGGGTTTTGCTGTTCAGCTGGCATCAGGGATGGAATCGCGTAACAGTGAACGAGCGTTTGCTTTATAAAAATAAGATCCACAATTTACTAATCACGTTACAGCCAAATCTGCTTAATAAACTCGCTTCATTTGAGAACCACCTGTAATTGAATGGGGATAAAAATCAATGGAGAAAAGGGACAATTGCAATTTATATCCTATATTTCACGATGGTTGATCACATAAAGGGATATGGCCATTAAGGGAAAACCAGCATGGGGGAGACTCTCTGTGTTGAATGGCATACCCCGTTCCCGATGTTTTTGTGCAGTCTGTGGGAAAGCTCTGTTAATGTTGTCACAAGCTCTCAGATGTTAGGAAGGTAGTCTCTGCAGGGTCGAAAGAACTGTGTTGCCTATTCCTTTTTCGATACCGAGTTTGGTGCCAGTATTCTGCCCGGATTTATTCTTGAAGACCTCGGAGCAGTTTGACAGAATTAAGTGTCTTGCTTGGCTGTTTGTGGGACCATTGAACAGTTTATCACATGGCTGTGAGCCTGGAATCACTTTTCGGCCTGACCTGGAAACCACTGGAGATTTGCTTTCTGTAAGTACATTGGGAATGTAAATCGTTGTTTGAAATCGACATTGGCTTCAAGGGCACTATTACTGACACCACATTTTAGATTTTGATATTTTATTAATTGTTTTAACTCGCACCATCTGCCAGAGCATCAGCCTGTTTTGGATTAGTAATCCACTGACATTTCCACAACGGCACCATCTTTTCATGGGGACCTATCAGAAACCACACTGAGTAGATTATTTCTGTGCTGCTTGACAGCTCCGTCAAAAAAGAACTTCCACCAATTTGACTATCATCATGAGGATAACGGGTCACTAATTGGTCAGATTTGAATTATTCTCTTCTTGTATGACTGGATATAGTTGAGTAATTGCCCACGTCCCAGATAGTTGTCAGAGTTGGAACTGGAATGAAACAGCTTCCCCATGGACCCTGCTTGTTGGACAGCACATATTTTCAGTCCTATTGCAGGAATGCTGTCCGGGATCATTGCCTTTGTCTTAATAACTGTGTTCAGCTGTTTCTTCGTGTCATGCGCTGTAAATCAAATTGGTTGAAGATTGAAATCTGTGATACTGCGGGTATCATGACAAGTGTGAGATGGATCAACAACTCAACATTTCTGGCTGAGGATAATGCAGATACTGCATACTTGTCTTTTACCATCATGTGCAAGGCTATTCAATAATTTAGGATGGGGATAGTTATGGAGTCAACTCCCCCAGTGAGTTGTTCAATCGTCCATCATCATTTAACATTGGATGAGGCGGGACAGCAGAGATTTGAGCTGATCTGTTGGTCTTGGGATCATTTCACCCTCTCCATCAGATGTTAATCCTGCACATTGAACTGTAACCATTCAAGTGCAGGAGCTTAAACGGTTTGTGTTCAGTGTTAGGTCCACATGTTTCTGACTCTGACACTTTCACCCTCACTCGACTCTGAACTTTCGATCAGTTTGATGGTAACGGTAGACTAAGGGATCATACTGGGCAACAAATTACAAACTGTGGTTGAATACAATTCTGCTTCAGCTATGCTCTGCAGGACCATGTTATTTTAGGAATTCTCTATTAAAATCAGAAAGCTAGATCATTGGAAGTATCGACATAGTGTTTATTACCTAGAAATAAATTGAGGGTAATGACGGAGATGAGAGGGGTGTGAAAGAGTCACAAACTCTTTGAGTCATAGATTATGCAAACATACCCTTTGACTCAACACGTCCATGCTCACCAGGTCTCCTAAACTGAACTAGATCTATTTTTCTGCTTTCTGTTTTTCCCTAAAAACCTTTCCTATTCATGCACCCATCCAATTGTCTTTTAAATGTTGTAGTTGTGCTTGCCGCTATCACTTCCTCTGATAGCCCGCTACATACTGACAATATGTGAGAAACAACTACCTCTTAGATCTCTCTCTCCTGAAACCTATACTCTCTGGTTTTGGACACCCCAACCTGTGGGAAAAAGACCTTGGCTATGCATCATATTCATGCCCCTCATGGTTTGATGTAACTCTATAAAGTCTTCAAAGGGAACAAATTCCCAGCCTAGCCTTGTATCTCAAAACATCCTGTCTCTCTCACATCATGTTAAATATTTTGTACCCTTCCGAATTCATAATATCCATCCTATAGCAGAGTGACAAGATTTATATTCACTCCTCTATGTGGAGCCTTGGAACATGATGTCCAAGCTCATATACTCAATGTTCTGATCAATGAACGTAGGCATTCATCACCTGCGACTCCACTTTCAAGGAGTTATCGACCTACAATCCTGGGTCAGTCTATTAAACAACATTCTGCAGAGCCCTGCTTTTAACTGTGCAGATCCTGCCCTGGTTTATCTCACAAAATGCAACACCTAACATTTATCTGCATGCAGCGCCATCTGTCATTCCTTAGCCCACTGACCCAGTTGTTCAAGATCACACTGTCCTTTTAAGTGACCTTCTTCACTGTCCACTATAAAACCAATTTTGGTTTCGTCTCTAAAATTACTATTCATCAGTCCTATCTTTTCATACAAATCACTAATAAAAATAACGAAAAATGGCAGACTGGTCCTTGTGGCATATGACTTATCATAGACAACAAATTGGGGCAACAAATCTCTACCACTATCCTCTGTCTCATAGTGTCAAACCACCTTTGCATCTAATTAACTAGCCCTCCCTAATCCCCTGTGATATCACCTTCTTAACCAGGCTACCATGAGGAATTTTTGTTGGGCCTTACTAAGTCCACGTAGATTGCCTTCATCTGACTTCATTACCACCTCCTGAAAATTTTCAATCAAGATGGTGAGACACAAAGCCCCTAATCAGTCCCTGCCTTTCCCAATTCTGATCAATCCTGTCTCTTAAAATCTCCCCCAAACACTTGTCCACCCCGACATCAATCTCAACGTTCTGTAGCTCCCTGGTTTTTCCTTGCAGTCACTTTTAAAAAAAAACATGTGATTACATTAGCTGTCTTCCAGTCCTCCAGCAGCTCATCTGTGGTTGTCAATGATACAAATAAAACACTAAAAGAGCTGAGGATGCTCTAAATTAAAAACAAAGACAGGAAGTGCTGGGAAAGCTCAGCAGGTGTGGCCGCATCTGTGCAGTGAAATCACAGTTAATGTTTTGGATCCAGTGATGCATCCTCATAGCACTAAGTGATGATTCAATATCTCAGCTAAGGGCCCCGCAGTTTCATTCTCAGCTTCCTGCAATGATCTGGGATACAACTGAACACGTGCTGGGAATTTATCAACGGTTATGCATTTTATCACCTGCAGCAATTCCTATTTTAAAATGAGGACTCGTTTCAAAACCTCACCTTCTTTTTGGTGTCCACAAGTTCCCTCGCTTCCATGACTTTCTCCGCAGTAAATACTGACGCGATTTATTCATGTAGAATCTCATCCAATGAGCAGGAATTGGCTGGAAAGCAGCGGAGTGAGAGGAGATCGAGTCTTTGTGAGGAGTATGAACCCAGCATGGTCACACACATATGGGTTGTGTTGTTGGACGGTTAACTGGTTCTGTGCTTTTACACTTTTGCAGGAAGGGATGTAATGTTTTAAATTTTAACATTGTTTTCTTTTTTTCCACATTGCACCATGTTTCTGTACTTGAGGGTTGGGCGTGGTTACCTTTCTATTGAAGATGTGTTACATGAGGTTATTGTAGAAATGTAACTGTCCTTATGTGAGTACATGTGACATTAAACCTAGATTAGATAAGATTCACGACAGTGTGGAAACAGGCCCTTCTGCCCAACCAGCCCACACCGACCCTCCGAAGAGTAACCCACTCAGCACCATTTCCCTCTGATTCTAACACTATGGACAAGTTAGCGTGGACTGGCCTCAACTGACCTGCACATCTTTGGACTTTGGGAGGAAACCGAAGCACCAGGAGCCCCTAGTTAATCGAATTCATCGTGTGTGAGTCCACAAATTAAATGTTCTTCGATACCTCGGGGGCTCGATTCTCTCCTGAGTTACTCTTTTTTTCCGTAATATCATTAGAGATTCTCCTTTGGTTCTCCATAACCTTATCAGCCAAAGCTATCGCATGCCTCATTTCCCCCTCCTGATTTCCCTCGGGTTTTCTGCTACACGGCCTATAATCCTTGAAGAATTCCCTTGATCCCCAGCAGCCTGAATCTGACATAAACCTCCTTGCTTTTTCTTTGCCTCAATATCTCCTGTCATGACCTGTTCCCTACTACTGTTGGCATTCCTCTTCACACTAACAGAAACATGTTGTCCCTTAATGCTCTCGCTTTTGAAAGTCTTGCACTTGAGTGACGTCCCTTTACGTGTGACCAGCTTTCCCGCAAACATCTTACGAAAGTTCCTGTCTAATACCATCACAGTTGGCCTTGACCAACTTTATAACCTTACCTTGTGGAAGAGGCTTTTCCTTTTCCAGAACTATTTTCAAACTCATAAACTTTCAGTCACAGGTTCCAATGAGCACAACGTGTAACAGGTCAGTCACTTGCCCTGCCTTATTTCCCAAGAGGAAATAAAGGCGAGGCCAGGATCAGATCAGCCGTGATCTTATTGATTGGGATGGCAGGCATGAGTGGTCGAATGCCTGCATATACCTCTGTTTTTATGGTTGTGTGTATGTGTGTCTCTCTGTGGATGGGTATTTATAGGTGTGTGTGTGTGTGTGTGTGTGTGTGTGTGTGTGTGTGTGTGTGTGTGTGTGTGTGTGTGTGTGTGTGTGTGTGTGTGTGTGTGTGTGTGTGTGTGTGTGTGTGTGTGTGTGTGTATGTGTGTGTGTGTGTTTTCATGTGTCTTTGTGTCAGTGCTTCAATATATTAATGCATCTATGTCTCGGAGCATTTGGCTTCCTGTTGTTTTGGGAGTGAATCCATTGAAAAGGGGATGAAAATCTTCGCACTCTCACTCTTTCTCAATCTATCTCCCGTGTATTTGAAGTGACGTAATGCCACCCACTGCACGCTGCTCCAGGCCACTGCAGAAGGAGCAGCTTTGTTGGGAAAGCATCAAAGACGGCGACTCTCTCACATTTAATTTAAATTGGCTTCATTGACGCGTTCACTCTAATAAATGCAGTGAAAACCATGCAATGTCCTCGCTTATGGCGTCATCTTATTTACAAGGCACCTCGGTAAAGATTCTTGAGTGATTGGTATAAAATTGAAAGAATAATAAATGTAAGTCCTGCGGAAGAATAAAAATGAAAAATGAACCGATTCGAATTAAACTTGCTTACACCCCAGTCTGTGTGAGCACCGAGTCTCCAGGCTGCACTGGGCCCAGCCTATAGACCACACCGGACCCAGTCTCCAGACCTCACTGTGACAAGTCTCCAGACTGCGCCGGGCCCAGTTTCTGGACAGCATGGGGCCCAGTCTCCAGACCTAAGCTAGCCATGTCTCCAGGCGACACTGGGCTAAGTCTGCAGGCCAAACTGCGCCCAGTTTCCAGGCAGCACACGACCCAGTCTGCAGACTGAGCAAGGACCAGTATCCAGCTGCAAAAGAACAGTCTACCAATTACATCGAGCCCAGTATCCACGCTATGCCCAGTCGAGTCTTCAGACTAGAATGAGCCCAAGCTCCAGGCACCACAGTCTCCAGACTGCACACAGCCCAGTCTGCAGACAGCGCCGGGCTGAGTCTCCAGACCACAATGGGCACAGTCTACAGAACATGCGGGCTCAGTCTGCACACCACGCCCGGCCCAGTCCCCAGTCAACACCACACTCAGTCACCAAGCCGCACCGGCCCCAGTCTTCAGACCTTACCGGGCCTTGTCTCCAGACTGCACGACGCACAGTGTCAGATCATACATGTCCGATCTCCTGGACGCACCGGGCCCAGTCTCCAGAACATGCCAGCCCAGTCTCCAGGCCGCACTGGCTCAGTCTCTAGACCATGCCAGGCCCCTTTTCCAGACCTGCCAGGCCCACTCTCCAGACTGCTCAGTGCTTTAAGTCTCACGACCTGCCCTCCCAACACCAACCTCCGTCCTGAGACTCAACTCGTCCATTCCTGTCGGAGTAACTTCAAAACTTTTAACTTTTGGGGAAAAAAAGACCCTCAAGAATAAAGGATTGAAAAAAGGAGACACACAATGACTGAGTGGATAAAGCAGAGGAGCGCCGCCTGGAAAGATTCTGACCCTGCTGCCATCTTTCGGACAATTCATGACTGTTTCCTTCTTCGAAGAATTCTTTTGGTGTCGCAGACATATTTTGTCCGATTCCTTGCAATTCAGTCACTGAGATATTAATAGAAGGAGATGAACATGCCCATAGCTGCCATTTCATTTGGTTCAAGCCTTTACAAACTATTGTCACTATAATTTGAAAGAGTACATTTTAAAAAATTGAAAATGAAATAAAATTTCTTTCAACATCTTACAAAGTGCTTCGCTCAGAGTGGCCTGAATACATTTGTACTGCATAGCTCCCAGTGATGAACAAATATTCAGTCTGGATTCATTGGTCAATGCACTTCTGAGTTCTGCATATCACCCCGTGCAGGACTGCTATCTTGACCAGATTTAAAGATCAATGCACTGCTGTGGTCTGAATAGCTCCCAGTGATGAACAGAGATCCAGTCCGTGTTTATCGACCAATACACGTCTGTGGTCTCCACATTTTCCGGTGCCGGACAGATATCTAGACTGGGTTCATAGATCAACGTACTACTGTGGTCTGCACATTTTCTGCACTCAACAGATTTTTGGGTTGGACCGAGCACGGGTTGATCTGTGCTGAACAGATATCTCCTCTGGGTTAATGCACCTCTGTGGTGGATTGAGAATGTGATATAACTAACTAATTCAGCTGTTCTATCAATGCTTTTTTTAAAAAAAATTCTTATTCTTATGATTGGACACTCCATTTTTCACGTCATTAATATCGGTGTGCAACCATGCTCAGTATATCATGTTAGTTAATACAATCTCCTGGCAACAGCCACAGCGTCTTCATTTAGAAGCAGTTAGACATTCCCATCATTTTCGGGTCTCCACGTAGAAAGAAACGATGCCTTCTTGGATAAAGGCCGTCCACTTGATACACGATTCAAAACACCCTCCACGTCACCATTCCCCACGCCAACCAACAACATCAGAAGCTTTCGTGTGTTGTGTAAGCAACGGGACCACTGGAAGCATCAAGGAGCAGACCATCAGGGAGATGGAACAACACTTACCACGTCTGAATGTGTCAGAGTGAATCCTCCAGTACTCACCGGGCCACTAAGTCCTGTAATCTCTCTTCGTTTATATAATAAACAACCTTCTATTCTTCCTGAAAAATTCAAAGGTCCACAGTTACCCACGTTATATTACAGCTGCAGAATTGTTGTCCATTGCTTGCCCAATATACCTCCTCTCGAGAACGTAATGTCCTGCCTATCCTAGTTAAAATACATTTGTTCCAATTATCTAAAAAATTGTTATTGGTTGCCAATGGTCCAGGCCCAGCACTCGTCACTGTGTCAGTGCAGTGGTGGTCAATTTGTGTTAAACTGTTAAAAACTGATTTATCCCGAATTTATTCCTGCTCGCTGCTCAGTAACCAGTCTTATCTGCATATCTGTGCAGCAGCTTTGAAAGTTTGAATAGATCCTTCCATTTCCTGTGGAACAGGCATAAGAATTTAAAAGATCGACTTCACTCGTTGAGTAAAAGCATCGAATGTCTGAATGGCCTCATTTGTTCCTATCCAAAACTCTTGATGGGCTAAATAGTCTGCTTCAGTATAGGTGTCACTATGAATTTTCTGAAACGTTTGGAACCATCAGTGAGCAGCCCATGTCACACTAAGGTGACCACACTGCACTATACACACACAGGCACAGACACACAAACACACTGACAGACACGGACACTACTACACACTGTCCGACACACAGGTACTCCGGCGCATACACGCACTCGTACAGGCACCTTCAGACCCATACATTAATGCAGAGCTCTCTCAAACGCTGATACATACACTCCAACACTAACACACACCCTCTCACAGACATGTACACCTTTACAGTCATTCTCAGACACATACGCTCACACTCTCACAGAAACTCATAACCATCAACACTGACACCCCCGACACACGCACACACATACATGCGCACACACACAAAAACACACATAAGTTTGTTGCCTGAACTTGTATTTGCTTAATTACATTTTATTTTGCTCAAAAATGTGCACGAATCCATTTAAGGTTCTGTAAACCCATTGTTTTGTTTTTAAAATTAGAATCGATCTGAACATTGTGGCACAGACAATCTCACACAGTGCAATTCACACCTTAAACGCATTATCTGGGACGACATGCCACCAATTCACGTTCATTTGAGAATGTAACTTTTAAAAAGGCTCTCCAATTTACATATAAAAGAACTGAAAACAACATGTTCGTTCTAAATGATGAGAGATTTAACGAACATTCCAGGTCTTTTTTCAAAATATAATGACAGTTACATCACACTGTTAAATTCTGCTATACATTCTGTGTCTTACGACCTTATATTCAACAACCACCTGATGAAGGAGCAGTGCTCCGAAAGTTAGTGCTTCAAAATAAACGTGTTGAGCTATAACCTGGTGTTGTGTAATTTTTAACTTTGCAGTTCACACCGGTATCTCCAAATCACTTCTGACTTTATGATGGCGGGAGGGCTATTGATGTTACAGCTGCTGATAGCCCACCGTGCCTCATGGATGTCCAGTTTCCAGTTGGTCGGTCATTTACAAGCATGTCCTACTTCAGAGTATGTAGTACTACATAACATAGTGGATAGTTTCTTCAACATTAGGCTGAGACTTGCCCTCTGCAGGATAGTGCTGCGTGCTCCGACAGATGCTTGGAGGGACAGATCCATGTATGACAAGGGGTTTGGTGAGAATGTTTCCCTTGGTTCATCCATCACTTTCCACAGTCTGGCTGCTGTGTATTTGATGCCTCGCCCTGCTCAGTCAGTGCTGGGCCTGTGGAGACAATCTTGATGATGGACATTGTGGACACACACCCAGAGTACGTTCGGTGTCCTTATCAAACTCATTTGTTTTCAACATCGAGGGAACTGAGTTATCATCAAGGCATGCGGCGGAGGGCAGTAGATGTCCATCATCAGGCCATTTCCTTGAACATTTTTGTCCTGTTACCATGAGATTTCCCGTGTTCTGGAATCAATGTTGGCCAATTCCATGGTAAGTCCTTCTCTGACAATATTTCAGGGTTTCGCCAACACTAGTCGGGCTGTCCTGGCAGCGGGACAGGATAGAGCCAGGTATGGTGATAGGGCTTCATGAAACATTACCCGTCAGGTCTGCGTCTGTGAGCATGATTGAGTCAGATAGTTTCCTGACAGAGAGTGCTGTATTGGAAAAACACAGCAGATCAGGTAGCATCCGAGGAGCAGGAGAATCTATGTTTCGGGCAAAAGCACTTCATCAGGAATGAGGTCCGTGTGCCAAGGAGCTGAGAAATAAATGAGAGGGGAGTGGGGCTTGTACAAAGCTAGCTGGGAATGCGGTAGGTCGATGAATGTGGGGGATACGGTGATAGGTCTCAAAGGAGGGTGGAGCTTATGTATGGAAAGGCTTATGTATGGATAGTTCAAGAGGTTCGAGCTGCGTTGGACACTTGCACCTCTGATAACGTGGGAGGAGAGGAATCAGGAAACTGGTTGAATCCACGTTGACACCATGTGGTTGGAGGGTCCAAAGACAGAATATGAGGAGTTCTTCCCCCATGCATCGGATGGTTAGTGTGTGGCGATGTAGGATGCCCAGGACCTGCAGGATCTTGTTGGATTAGGAGGGGGATTTGAAGTGTGCAGTCACAGGGCGGTGGGGGTGGTTTGTGCAGTTGTCCCAGAGATGTTCTCTGAGACGATCATCAAGTTGGTATCCGATCTCCCTGATGTAGAGAAGACCATATCGGATACAGTAGCTGACATGAATGAAAGTACAGGTCGGACGTGGAAGTTTCCTTTGGGGCCCTGTACAGTGGTGAGGGGGTGTTTTGGGCGGTGTTGGTGGGGTAGATTTGTAGTTGGCGCTGTATGACGGGATGGATAAGAATGTTGGTGAGCTGGAAGGTGAGGAACAGGGCGATTGTGTCCTTATTGTGGTTGAAGGGGAGGAGTGTGAGGACAGAGGTCTGGGAAATGGGTGAAATGCGCGGAAGGGCATCGTCGACTACATAGAAGGGCAACTTTTGGGTCTTTGATGAAGGAAGCCATCTGGCATTTTTTTTAAAATTGGAATTGGTCATCCTGGGAACAGGTGCGGTGGAGGTTGTAGGATTGAGAATATGGGATGGCTTTTTTTATAGGAGGCAAGATGAGATTAGGTGTAGCCTAGGTACCTGTCGGGGTTTGCAGGTTTGTATTAAATGACCGTGTTTAATCAGTCGCTGGAGATGGAGATGGAAAGGCCCAGGAAAGAGAGGAACGTGACTAAGATGGTCCCGATCAAATTGAAGTCGGGATGTAATGTGCTGGTGAAGTGATGAATTCTTCAAACACCCCGTGGCAGGGAGAGGTCATCAATACAGCAGAGGAAATTTTGGGGAATGGTGCCGGTGCAGTTGAGAGACAGTTATCGATGAGTCTCTGTTGTTTGGGGAGGGATGGATTCTTGTGTTTCATGACACATTTTTATCAACAGTTCAGACCTTGCCATTTCTTATTTCAGGTCCAATTATTTGAATAAACCTCTGAAGACTGTGACACATTTGAATATTTCACTGGCTCCACAGTCAAACTGGTCATTTTGTCTCCAGGCAGATGAATAAGGTGTTTGTTTTCTGTCCTCAAAGTTGATGTAGTGACAACCTATGTCATGCTTTACAAAGATTGTGACTGTCTCCATGTGTCAGACGTTACCTGAGCGCCATTACATCGGAGGATCTACTGGTCATTATCCTCGACCTGATATTGAGACACATTCGCATTGTTTATCCGGAACAGTTTTATTTCTCAAGGGATTCCATCCCCGTGTGTAATACCTACGCCGTCCTGCTTTATGCAGCCATTGACTCTTCTGTCTGGTTCACCGTCATTTTCACCTTTGATCGGTTTGTGGCCATTTGTTGCAAGAAGCTGAAAAGTAAATATTGCAGTGAGAAAAATGAGGCGGTGGTTCTGGGAGTAGCGAATATGCTGAGCTATTTAAAGACTATTTCCTGGTAGTTTATGTTCACAGCTTGGTATTGGATGTGGAACACGCCCCGGTTTTGTCAGGAAACAGAGAGTGTTCTATTCTCTTGCGTCTGGGTCACAATCGAGATCCTCCAACACATTCTAACACCGACTCTCACGTTTCTCCTGAATCTGCTGCTCAATGTTTTCACAGTTAGATACATTTTTAGTGACAAGCACAGCCCGCAGGAGACTCCAGGTTCAAACAAATGGCGACGCTTAGTCTGACACAGAAAATAGACATCGCCAAAATGGTCCATCATTTTACAGTTCGTGATCTCGGCCAAGATCATCCTTTATGATCAACGTTAATGGTTTATTCCATATGGTAGCGGATGTACTGGGTTGTGGATACCCCTGGTCATCTAGATTGTTTCGTGCAGGCATTGGGCTTCAGGCTGCAGCTCCTCATTTGCTGCACAAACACCACGATTTATGTTGTGACCCAGACTAAGCAGCTGATGAATGTGCCAAAATATCTCTTTACCGAAATTCATCAATCAAATTCACTCATTAATAATTTCATCCGGTATTTTCTTACCTCAGTTCAGTTTTTCAGCGATGAAGCAGCCTGCCACTATGGTAACTGACTGAGGGCAGTGCTTGTTCGTCCAACCTTATCCCACAGGGGGTTACAAGAACACATTTCAATGTTCCTCACACCTCAGTGGCCAGCGAGAAAAGGCACCCATCCCACTGACTGCATCAGTCACTTTAATTTGTAAAGATTAAAACTTTGCATCTAAATGTGCCGAGCAGCAGAGTGAAAGATGTTGTTTTTATTTGTGTTAAGGAAACTGAGTTGGAGAGAGACAGACTCAGCTCCAAGTCGTGGTTCTCAGTGAAGGGGAGGGGATCGTGGCCTGAGTTCAATCTTTGCTGGAAAGTCGTTCTGTCCTTGCTCTCACCTCTGCGTACCCCACACCGATCTGGCCTCAGCAAAATTCATCTCTGCGAACTCGTTCAATCTCCACCCGACCACATCTGTCTCTCTCTCTCTAACCCCCCATCCATTCCTCGCAATCTGTCCTCTCACTCACTCTCTCTTGAAATCTCTCCACATTTCCTCTCCCTGCTCTTCCTTCTCATTTTCTCCCCGCCACTGCACAATCTCACTTTCTCACCGCCTTTCCCTTTCACTGCCTCACTTCCCACTCTCTCACTCTCTCACCCCCTGTTGCTCCATCTGGCTCCACTCTTCTCTCTCTTTCCCTCCCTTTCTGTCTGACTCTTCTGCTGTCTCTGTTTCCCACCCTCTTTCTATCTCACTGCTCCAACCACACCCTTCATATCCACTCCCACACACCCCCCTTACCCCGCAGCTTCTCTAACATCTCCCGTCTCTGGGTCAGGTGGAGAGCGAAGGACCAGCGAGAGACAGTATGTCAGACAGCGAGGGAGGAGGAAGATTCAGTCAGAAGGAAAGGGAGTGAGGAAACAGAGAGTTTGTGGGAGTGGGGTGGGGAGAGAGAGGGAGAGGGGATAGACAAAGCGTGAGGGAGGAAGAAGGGTAGACAGAGAAAGAGAAAGAGTTGGAGGGGTAGACATCGAGTGCGAGGGGTATAGAGCTTGAGGGATTAGAGCATAAGAGAGAGGAAATTGGTTGCGAGAGAGCTGGAGGGGGTAAATAGAGAGAGACGTAAGGTGGTAGAGAGAGAGAAAGAGAGGGACAGAGAGTGGGGAAGCGAGAAACAGAGTAGGGGAGTAGTGTAGAGAGAGTGGGAGGGGATATAGAGTGGGGAGGGGTAGAGAGACAGAGGCAGTGGGAGGGTATGTCGAGACAGAGAGAGTGGGAACAGAGCAGAGACAAAGAGAGAGACATAAAGTTGGAGTGGGGTAAAGAGAGAAAGAGAGGGAAGCCTGTCGAGGTGGGTCAGGATAAAGAGAGAGAGTAGACGTATTAGAGACAGAGAGAGACAAAGAGGCAGACAGACCGAGTCACAGAGGGAAGAGGGAGAGCGAGAAAGAGAGAGACATGGAGAGAGAAAATAGGTGAAGATTACAGAGAGAGATTGGAAGGAGGCTACAGACAGAGTGGGATTTGGTTACAGAGAGAGAGAGTGGAAGGGGTAAGAGAGAATGAGGTACAAAGAGATTGGGAGTGAGCCGGGGAGAGCGAGAGAATTGGAGTGGGGAATTGGGAGGGGCGGCGCAGTGGCTCAGTGGTAGCACTGCTACTTCAAAGCATTAGGGAACTGGATTCGATTCTCGTCTCGGGTGACTGTCTGTGTGTTGTTTGCATATTCTCCCCGTGCATGCATGCGTTTCTTCTGGTCGTTCTGGTTTCCTCCCACAATCCAAAGATGTGCAGGTCAGGTGGATTGTCCATGCTAAATTGCCCATCATGTTAGATGCATTAGTCAAAGAGAGATGAGTCTGGTTGAGATGCTCTTAGGAGGATAGGAGTGGACCTTTCGGCCTATATGGCCTGTTTCCATATTGTCGGGGATCTAATCTAATCTGTAGAGTGAGTGGGAGGAGGGTGGACAGACAGAGGGAGAGGGATGAGAGAGTGCAGTGGAGAGAGAAACAGAAAGTGGTATGGGCGAGCGAAAGTGTGAGAGGGGGCTGGAAACAGAGATTGGGAGATGGTGACAGAGAGGGTGGGGTGTGTGTGTGTATATATATATATATATATATATATATATATATATATATATATATATATATATACAGAGAGGGAGAGAGAGAGAGAGAGAGGAGGTGGTTAACGAGATAGAGGATGAGGGTGTATGGAGAGAGATTGGGAGCAACGAGAGAGTGAGGAGGAGAGTGGGAGATGAGAGAGCGAGATAAATATACCGAGAGAGAATTTGAGAGGAGGGTAAAATGAGACAGTGGGACGAGGAGAGATAGGGGCAGAGAGAGTGGGGAGGGAAGGGGAAAGAGAGGAGTGCTGATGAAAAGAGCGTGGTAGGGGTAGAGCGAGTAAGTCAAAAAGACAGAGTGGGGAAGAGAGAGAAAATAGGAGGGGGTAGAGAGCGCGAATGTACAGGAGTTTAGATACAGTGTTTGGAAGGGGGTCGAGGGAGAGAGAGGGGAGGGCGTAGAGATTAAGTGGGAAGAAGTAGTTAGCGTTGTGGAGTGGAGAGGTGTGGAGAGAGACAGTTGGAGGAGGGTGGAGTGGGGACAGGGAGGGAAGTTAAAGAAAAGAAAATGAGTGTGGAAGGGGCAAAGGGAGAGAGAATGGTGGGATGCTGAGAGATTTGGAGCAGGGTGGGGAGAGAGTGGGTGGAGGGCTAAGCAAAAGTGATAGCGTGGTAGATGGAGGGAGGGAAAATGGAGCGGGGGTATACACAGTGTGGTTCATGATAGAGAGAGACAGTAGGGATGGAGAGAGAGAGACTGGCGGGGTGGTAGAGAGAGTGGGAGCTGTAGAGAAAAGTGGGTGTCGGCAAAAAGAGACAGACAGAGAGTGTGGGACGAATGCACAGAAAGAGTGGAGGGAGCAGAAAGAGCAAGAGTGGGATGAGGGTCGAGCGAGAAAGAGTCAGAGGGTGGTAGAAAGTGAGGGGAGAGACAGTGGGATGGAAAAACTGAAGCAGTACAGGGGCGTGTGTCGGAATACAACTGGTTCCCAGGGAGTGTTCTGATATTTGCAGGGGGTCCTGGGGAGTGTCTTGGTGTTCATAGATGGTTCCAGATTGTGTGTGTTTGTTTAGGGAGCCTCGGGGAGTGTGTCGGTATTCAGGGGGGTTCCTGGGGTCTATGACTGTATTAATAGGGTGGCCCAGGCATAGTGTCAGTATTTGCACGGGCTTCCCAGGGAGTGTGTCTGTATTTACAGGGGTTTGACTGGAAGCGCATTAGTATTTGGACAGGAGTCCCAAAGAATATGTCAGTATTTAGAGGGAGGTCCCAGGAACCTTGTCAGATTTTACGGGGGGTGTCCCCAGGGAATGCGAAAGTATTTTCAGGGAATATCACAGGAGTGTGCTCGATTTTACATGGGTTTCCCAGCGTGTCAGCATTTACAGTGAGGTCATGAGGTGTGTGTCGGTATTTGTATGCCGGTGTCCCTGGGGAGTGTGTCCATCATTATAGAGGGGTCCCGGGGAATGTGGTGGCATTTGGAGGGTCGTCCTTGGGAGTGTGTGTGTATTTATAAGCGGGTACCTGGGGAATGTGCAAGTCTTTGCAGGGGTCCCAGGGAGTGATTCAATATTTACATACGGTCCCCGAGAAGTGCCTCAGTATTCAGAGGGGAGTCTCGGGGAGCATGTTGCAATTTATGGGGGAGGTGGGTCCCAGGGAGTGTCTCAGTCTTTACAGGGGTCTTCCACGCAGTTAGTATTCACAGGGGAGTCCGAGGAGCATGTTCTTCACAGTGAGTATGTTTGTATTTACAGATAGTGTGCCGAGGAGAGTGCCTGTATTTGCAGGGCTGTTCTTGGAGTGCGTCGGTATTCACATGGGAGGTACCGGTGACTGCATTGGTATGTACAGGGTGTCCCAGGGAGTTTCACACATGGGTGGTTATGATGGTCGTGTCAGTAGTTCCAGGTAGTCCCGGTGAGTGTGTCAATAGTTGCAGGGGGGTCTTGGGGATGTGTGTCAGTATTTACAGGAGGGGCCCTTGCAGTACGTCGCCATTTAAAAGGGTGATCCAGGCGAGTGTGTCGGTACTGACATGGAGTTCCTGTGGAGTATGTCAGTTTTGTTAACGTGGGGGCGATGAGAGTGCCGGTTTTTACCGGTGGTGGGTGTTCCGGGCAGTTTGGGAACATTTAAAGGAGGGGTCTCGAGGAGACTGTTGGTATTCACGTGAGCTGCCGAAAATGTGCTGCTGGAAAAGCGCAGCAGGTCAGGCACCATCCAAGGAGCAGGAGAATCAACATTTCGGACATAAGCCCTTCTTCAGGAATGAGGAAAGTGTGTCCAGCAGGCCTGGGGAGAGACAGGGGTGTCCCAGGGCATTTGTTGATATTTACAGGGTGGTCCCTGTGTGTATGTCATTATATGCGTTGGGGTCGCGCGAGGTGTGTGTGTGTATGTATTGTGGAGTCCCGTGTAGTGTGTCATTATTTATAGGAGGTCCTGGTGAGTGTGCCAGCATTTGCAGGGAGCCGTCCAGGGACTGTTTCAGCATGTACAGGGGAGACCAGGGAGTGTATTATTACTTACAATGTGGTCCTGGGAAGTGTATAAGCATTTACATGGATGTCAGGGGAGTAAGTCAGTATTGACAGTGGGTTCCCGGGAAGTGTGTCTGTTTTCACAGAGGGTGTCCCCGGGAGTCTGTTAGTATTTTCAGGTGGGTCACTGAGAGTTGTTGGCATTTATGTGGGGGAGCGTGGGAGTGTGTCGGTATTTACATTAGGTCCTCCAGGGTGCGTCAGTATTTACATCAGACTTCCCGTGGGGAGTGTTAGTCTTTACAGGGAGGTTCTGGGAACGGTATTGGTGTTTTCAGGGGAGTTCTGGGACACGTGTGAGTGTTTACAGAACAGGCATGTGGAGCATGTCGGTAATTACAGGGTAGACATTGGGATTGTGTCAGTATTTTCAGGTGGGTCCTTGAGAGTTTGTTGGTCTTTACATGGGGGAACGTGGGAGTGTGTCAGTATTTACATTAGGTCCTGCAGGGTGTATCAGTGTTTACAGCAGAGGTCCCGTGGACAGTATTGGTCTTTACAGGGAGGTTCTGGGAACTTTATTGGTGTTTACAGGGGAATTCTGGGGCACGTATGAGTATTTGCACAACAGTCGTGCTGGGCGTGTTGGTAACTACAGGGTAGACTTGGGGATTGTGACAATATTTGAAGGGAGGTGGTCTCAGGGAGTGTTTCGCCATTTACAGGGGTTTCCCGGGGATTGTGTCAGTACTTACAGGGGAGAAGTCGGCAAGTGTCTCTGTTTTTACGAGGGGCTCCCTGTGAGTGTGTTGTTATTTACAGGGAGGTCCCGTAGAGTATGTCATTATTTACAGGCATGTTCCCAGGTGTGTGTCTGTATTTACAAAGGGATCAGGGGAAGTGCATCGGTATTTCCATGGAGGTCCCATGAAGTGTGTCGATATTTACAGGGGGTTCTTGGAGAGTATGTCGGTATTTATTTGGAGGGGAGTGTCCCGGGGCAGGTGTCAGTTTTTCCAGGGGGGTCCTGTGGAGTGCATGAGTATCAATGGGGTGGTCCTGGGGAGTCTGTCTGTATTTACATGGGTGGTGCAGGGGACTGCGTCTGCATTTCTGCATTGTCCTGGGAATGGGGCAGTATTTGCAGTTGCATGTCAGGGAGTGTACGGTATTTACAGATAAGTCCTGTTGAGTGTGTTGTTATGTACAGTTTTGATCGCAGGGAGGGTGTCAGTATTTACATGTGGGTCCCGGTGAGTGTGTCAGTATTTGCAGATGTTTCCGACGGAGTGAATTGGTATTTACAGGGGGAGTCATGGGACATGTTTCTGCTTTTCCAAGGGGGCCCCAGTGAGCGTGTCAATATCATCAGGCAGGTCCCAGGAAGTGTGTGTGTATTTAGAGCAAGGTACTGGGGAGTGTGTCAGTGTTTTCAGGGGGTTCCAGCAAGGTGTCAGCATTTTAAGTGTGGTCCCGGAAAGTGTGTCAGTATTTACAGGGGTGTCCAGGCAGGATGTCAGTATTAACTGTGGTCCTGGTGAGTGTGCCAGTATTTACAGGAATGTCCGGGGGCGGTCAATGTTTATGGGAGGTGCCCAGGTGAGTGTGTCAGTATTTAAAGGTGGGTCCCTGGGAATGTGTTGGGAAATGAGGGGGATTAGGGGAATGTATCGGTACTTGCGGAATATTCCAGAGATTGTGTCAGTATTTGCAGCAGTGGTCCCAGGGACTGTGTTGGACTTCACAGCGAGCCTGTCAAAATTTTATAGGGTTTTCCTGGGGAGCGTGACGGTATTTACTGGATGGATCCGGGGATTGTTTTGGTTTTAAAGGAGGGTCGCTTGAAATGTGTCATTACTTACGGGTGGATCCCGTGGATTCTATCAGTTATTACAGGGAAGATATCGGGGAGTATCACGGTATTTACGAAGAATCCTGAGGAATGTGTGGCATTTTGGGGGGCCCATAGGGAGTTTGCTGATATTTACAGCGGGGTCCTGGTGAGTGTGTCAGTTTGATTTGTGGTGTTCTGGGGAGCATGCCATTATTTACAGGGGAGGCACAGGGATGTATGCCAGTAATTACAGGGAAGTCCCAGTGAGTGTGCCGCTATTTACAGGGGTCCCATAAATTGTGCCAATATTTACAAGAGTCCCAGCGAACATGTCAATATTTCCAGATGTCATGTGGAGTGTGTCGGTAATCACAAGAGGGCTCTGGGTAGTGTGTCAGTGTTTACAGGGCGGTCCTTAGCAGGGGTGTTCTGAGGTGCGTGCCATTATTTATAGGGCAGTCCTGATGAATGTGTAAGTATTCACAGAAGTTCGGTGGGCGATGTGGCGATATTTAACGGGGGTTTCCATAGAGTGTGTTGGTATTCACAGGGGTGTCCCAGGGCTGTGTTCATAATTTCCCCCCAGTTAAAAGGGAGAGGTTCTGCATTTATGGGGTGTCCCAGGGAGTGTGACTGCATTTAGAGGGGAGGTACTAGGGAATGTGTCGGTATTTACAGGGGTTCCCGGGTGTGTGTCAGTATCTATAGGGGTGTCCAGGCCGGGAGTCATTATTTACAATGGGGTCCTGGGGACTGTGTCGGTATTTATGGGGTGTCACAGATACTGTATAAGAATGTACAGCATAAATCCAGGGATTGTGTTGGTATTTAGAGGAGAGATGTCAAGGCCTGACTCAGTATTTACAGGGGGTCGCAGGGATTGCGCCAATATTAATGCAGGTCATGGGAGTCTGTTTTTATTTACACTGTGGTCCCAGGGAGTGTGTCGCTATTTACAGAGGTTGCCAGATAGTGGGTGCACCGGGAGTTTTTCAGAATTTACCAAGGGCTCTAAAAAGTGCAAATACATTTACAGGATGGCTCCCGGGGACTGTATCTGCATTTAAAGCAGACCAGCGGGGAATGTGTCAGTGTGTTTTAACATTTACATAGGCTGTCCCGGGACTGTGTCTGCATTCACAGAGGTTCCTGAAGAGTGTGTCCGTGTTTTGAGGGTAGGTACTAAGGTATGTGTCGATATTTACAAGACATCCCGGGGAATGGGTAATTTGATACAGGCGTGGTCCTGGGCAGTGTCTCGATATTTTCAGGGGTGTCCAAGAAGTTTGTTAATATTCACAGTGATGTCCTTGGGGACTGTGTGTGTTGTTATTTACAGGGTGTGTGTTGCCATTTGCAGGGGTGTTCCCAGGCAACGTGTCTGCATTTATTAGGGGTTTCCGGGGCATGTTTCAGAACTTTCAGGGATGTTACAGTGAGTGTGTCAGCATTTGAAAGGAGGGTTCCTGAGGAGAGAGGCAAGATTGAAAGTGGACATCCCGTGCATTGTGTCGTAATTATAGGGCAGATGGCAGGAAGTGTGTCAATATTTTCAGGTGTGGTTTGGGGATTGCGTCGGCTTTTATAATGGGGGTCCCGGGGAGCGTGTCAGTATTTAAGTTTGGCGTCCAATGAGTGTGGAATTATTTACGTGGGAGGTGGTGTAGGGTCCCTGAACATTTGTCGGCATTGACGGGGGATACGAGGAAAGTGTTGCTATTTATAGGGGGCTTCTTGGGGTGTTTGGGGGTACTTAAGTGGGGTACCCAGGGAACTCTGTACTTAGATGGGGTCCTGGGCAGAATGTCAGTATTCACAGCGACCGTCACGGGAAGTGTGTCAATATTTACAGGGGTGTCCAGGGGACTGTGTCAGTATGTGCAGGTGTGTTCAGGGAGTGTGGAGCTGAACATGTGCTGCTGGAAAAGCGCAGCAAGTCAGGCAGCATCCAAGGAACAGGAGAATCGACGTTTCGGACATAAGCCCTTCTTCAGGGACTCCCTGTTCAGGGAGTGTGTCAGTATTTGAAGGAGTTCCACGTGGTGTGTGTCAGCATTTACAGGAGGTGTCCCGCGAAATATGTCAGTATTTAGAGGGGATCCTGAGGGATGCGCCAGTTTTCAAAGGCGGGGTGCGAGGAGTGTGTCGGTATTTACATAGGTGGACACAGGGATTCCTGGCAGTGTGTCCATACTGGAAACTATGTCGGCATTTATAGGAATACAGGCGACTGTGTTATGACATATGCGGGAGAGGAGTGGGTGCGGGACTGTGTCAGTATTTACAAGTGGGTCCTGGTGAGTCTGTCGGTATTTAGACGTAGGACCCGGCAACTGTGTCTGTATTCACAGGGAATCCCGGGGAGTGTGTTGGCATTTGTAAGGGATATAGTTGTCATATACATGGACTTTAGTAAGGCGTTTGATAAGGTTCCCCGTGGTAAGTCAAAGGAGAAAATGAAGTCACAAGGTGTGCAGGGTGTTCTAGCGAGGTGGATAAAGAACTGGTTGAGCAACAGGAGACAGAGAGTGGTAGTTGATGGGAGTTTCTCAAAATGGAGAAAGCTGACCAGTGGTGTTCCACAGGGTTGAGTTCTGAAGCCACAGTTGTTTGTAATATATATAAATGATATGGAAGTGGTCTTTTTTGGTCTGATCAGTAAGTTCGCAGTTGACATGAAGACTGGTGGAGTTGCAAAAAGCATAGGGGACGTTAAAGAATACAAGAGAATATAGATAGACTGGACAGTTGGGCGGAGAAGTGGCAGATAGAGTTCAACATAGCAAAATGTGAGGTGATGCATTTTAGGAATTAAAATTCGACAGCAAACTATACTGCAAACGCAAGAGCCTTGCTGATCCATTGTACCCTGGAACTAAGATCCATTGTACTGTGGAGATGGCTGCACACGTGGATAAACTGGTCAAGAATGCACATGGTATGCTTGCCTTCACCGGACGGGGTATTGAGTGTAAGAGCTGGCAAAGCATGTTAAAATTGTACAACACATTGGTTCGGCTGCATTTAGAGTACTGCATATAGTTTTGGTGGACACATTACCAAAAGGATCTAGACGCTTTGGAGAGTGGGCAGAGAAAGTTTACAAGGACCTTATCTGGTATGGAAGGTGCTCACTATGAAGAGAAGTTGAGGAGGTTAGATTGTTTTCATTAGAAAAAAGCAGATTTGTGGGGCACCCGATTGAGATCTACAAAATCATGAACGTGAGGACAGGGTAAATCGAGATTCTTTCCCAGGGTGAGGGATTCAATAATGGTAGGTCATGTGTTCAAGGTGAGAGCTGAATAGTTTTAGGTGGATATATACAGCAAGTACGTAAACAGAGATTAGATGCCCCACAGTGTGGATACAGGCCCTTCGGCCCAACCAGTCCACACCAACCCTCCAAAGAGTAACCCACCCAGACCTATTTCCCTCTGTCTAATGCACCTAACGCTACGGGCAATTTAGCATGGCCAATTCACCTGACCTGCAGTCCACATTTTTTGACTGTGGGAGGAAATCGTAGCACCGGAAGGAAACCCACGGAGACACGGGGGCAATGTGCAAATTGCACACAGACAGTCGCCTGAGGCTGGAATCGCACCTGGGTCCCTGGTGCTATGAGGCAGCAGTGCTGACCACTGAGCCCCGTGCCACCCACAAGAGGGTGGTAGATGGAACGCTTTGCCAGCAGAGGTAGTAGAGGCAGGTATGGCAGATTCATTTAAGGTGCCTCTGGACAGATGCATGAGTAGGTGAGGAGCAGAGGAATACACATGGTTAAGAATTGGGCAATAGATATCGACATATGCAGGATTTGGATTGGGTCAGGCTTGAACGGCTGAAGAGGCCTGTTGCTGTGCTGTAAATTTTCTTTGTTCTTTGTTCCATTTACCTGGGAGGGCACAGGCAGTGTGAGGCATGGTGAGTGCGCTTTTATACACAGGGGGTGTCACGGGAAGTGTGTGGATGTATACTGACCTTCTCAGGGAGTGTGATGACATTTACAGTGGGATCCTGGAGAATGTGTCAGTACTTACAGGGGGCTCCTGGGGAGTGTCAGTATTTGGATAGGCGTCTCAGGAAGTGTGTCGTTATTTACAGTGGGACCTTGGGGAGTGTGTCGGTATTTACAGGCAGTATCAGGAAGTGAGTCGCTATTTACAGAGCTTCCTTGGGAGTGTTCTGGTGTTTGCAGGGGGGCGGGGACAGTGGCATTGACAGACTAGGTCCCAGGGAGTGTTTCAGTATTTACAAGGGGCCCTTGTGGTGTGTCACCGTTTACGTGGGGTCTCAAGAGCTGTGTCGATATTTACAGAGAGTTACAAGGAGTGTGTCGGTATTTACTGGTGGGGTCCCAGGGAATTGGTACACAATTATGGGGAAGGTTTCGGGGAGTATATCAAGTTTTACAGTGGGGGTACCTGGAAATGTGTCAGCATTTATAAAGGGTTTCCCGAGAGTGTGTCACTATTCCAGTCTGCTCCCGCAGAGTGTGCCAGAACTAACAAGGGTTCCCAAGGAGCATGTCAGCATTTACACGGGGGTTTGAGCTGTGTGTAAGTATTTAGTGGGGGAGGGGGGTGATCTGGAGAGTATGCCAGTGTTTACAGTGGGAGTCCCTGGCTCTGTGTCGGCATTTACAGTGGGGATCCCGGGAGTGTGTCAGCATATGCAGGGGGTCCCGGTTGAATGTCAGAGGGTCCCGGTTGAATATACGTTGTGTGGGGTACCACGGAATGTGTTGTTAATTACAGGGGGGTACCGGGGACTGTATCTGCATTTACAGCAGAGGTTCTATGGAATTGTCTGTATTTAAAGGAGAGATCCAAGCGAGTGAGTCAGCATTTGCAGTGGGGTCTCTCTGGGGAGGTGTCAGTACTTACAAGAGGGCTCAGGGCATTGTGTCTCTGTTTCCAGGCTGTCCTGGCGAGTGTCCGTGTGTGCAGTTTGGATCCCGGGGGGTGTCGGTATTTACCAGGAGTGGTTTCGAATTTAGAGGAGTGTGTTGTTATTATAAGGGTTTCCCAGGGCGTGTGCTCGCATGTGGAGGCCAAGTCTCTGGATACTTTCGCGAAAGAGTTGGATAGAGCTCTTAAGGCGAGTGGAATCAAGGGTTATGAGGATAAGGCAGGAACAGGATACTGATTGAGGATGATCAGCCATGATCATAATGAATAGTGGTGCTGGCTGGAAGGGCAGAATGGCCTACTCCTGCATCTACTGTCTATTATATTATATTTACAGGGTGGATCCCAAGACGTGTGTCGATATTTACAGGCGGGGGCTTCCAGCAAATGTGTTGGCCTTTAGAAGGGGATACTGGAGAATGTGTCGGTATTTACAAGTGGGACCCAAGGAGTGTTGCTATTTACATGTTGGTGACGCAGAGTATATTAGCATTTAGAAGGGTGTCCAAGGGATTCTGTCGGTATTTACACGGGGTGTACTGCAGAGTGCGTTGGTATTTACTGGGGGCTGGGTCCCGCGGGGTGTGCCAGTATTGCAGGGGGTTCAAGGGGAATCTGTCAGTATTTTCAACGAGGGCACGGAGCATGTGTTGGTAATTACAGGGGGCAGTGTGTGCATTCACAACAGGGATTCCGTGGATTATGTTGGTATTTACGGGCAAGGGTCTCGTAGAGTGTGTCAATAGATACACGGGGTCCTGGGGAGTGTGTCACCATGTACAGCGGTCATCTGGGGGAGTGAATCAGTATTTGTAGGTGGGTACTGGGGGATGTGTTGGTATTAAGCGGGGGTCACAGGGAGAGTGTCTGCATTTACAGAATGGTCACAAGAAGTGTCTCAGTATTTAAGGTCGTTCTCGGGGAGTGTGACTGTTTTTACAGGGGAGTTTTTACAGTGCGTGTTTACTGTTGGGGTACCCGGGAGTGTGTCCATATTTGTATGTGGGGGCATGAAGTATGTCGGTTTTTACAGTGGCGGCTCGTGAGTTTGTGTCAGTATTTAAAGGGGATCCCAGTGGCGTGACAGTATTTATGGGGTGTCATGGGGAGTGTATCGGTATTTAGATGGGGTACGAGGGAGTATGTTAGTATTTACAGGGTGTCCCGGGGTGTGTCAGCACTGAAAGAGGGTCTTGCAGAGTGTGCCTCTATTTAAAGTGGGGTCTCCAGGAGAGGGTGTCAATATTGCAGGGGGAGAAAGGGAATTGCGTTGGTACTCACAAGAGTTTCCGGTGGACTGTGTCTGTATTTGCAGACATTCCCTGGGAGTGTGGTTGCATGTACCAGATGGGTTCCTGGTGATTGCGTCGGTACTTAAGTGGAGGTCCTGGGAGGTATATACAAAGTGGGTCACAGGGAGTGTGTCCGTATTTACAGAGGGTCCCGGAGAGTATGCCGGTATTTACTGGAGAGGGGTGCCAGGGAGACTCTCAGTACTTACAGGGAGTCCCACGGAATGTGTCAGCTTTTCCAGGGTGTCTCAGGGATTGTGTTGTTATTTAGTGGGTGGTCCCACGGAGTTTCCGCGGGACTTGGTGAGTGTGTGGATATTTACAAGGTGTTCCCCGGAAGTGTGTCAGTAGTTACAGGGGCGTCCCAGGGAATGTGTCCGCAATTAAAGGCTGTGTCCTGGGGAGTCTGCCTGTAAATACAGGGAGTCTCAGGGAGTGTTTCAGTATTTAGAGAGGTCTCCTGGGGAATGTGTCAGTACTAACCTTGGGATGCAGAAAGCGTGTTAGCATTGACCGTGTGGACCTGGTGAATGTGTCGTTATTTACAAGTAGGTCACGAGGAGTGTGTCAGTAATCAAAGACGTTTTGCAAGATGTGTGTCAGTATTTCCAAACGGCGTCCTGAGGAGTGTATGTGTATTTAAAGGGCAGTTACCAGAGAGTGTATCGGTATTCCAGGGAGAGTCCATGGAATGCGTCAGTGATTGTTTAATTCTGGAAAGTGCCAGGAGTGTGTCTGTATTTACAGGGGAGGTGCCAGGGAGTGTTTCGTTATTACAGGTGGAACCCAGGGAATATGTCAGCACTTTTTAGGGGGCGTTGAATTTGTCTATATTTACAGATAGGTTCTGGTGAGTCTGTCAGTATTTGCAGTGGGATCTCTGCGAGTGTGTCGTCATTTACAAGTGGTTCCCAAAGAGTGTGTTGTTATTTACGATGGGCAGTTTCGGGGGGTGTGTTGGTATTTATAGAGTGTGTCCTGGAGAGTCTGTCAGCATTGCAAAGGGGAACCCAGAACGTGGGTCCGTACTTGCAGGGAGGGTCCCAGGCGCATGTCAGTAATTACAAGGTGTCATGGCAAGAGTGATCGTATTTTCAGGTGGTGTTGCTGGGAGCGAGGGTCCCAGGGAGTCTGTCTGTATACAAGTCGGGGTTCCGGTGACTATGTTGGTAATTACAGGAGGTTACAAATGGGTGTGCCTATATTCAGAGGGGGGCACCAGTGAGTGTGTCGGTACTTACAGTTACATCCCAGGGAGTGTGTCCCTAATTACAGTGGGGGCCCCAGGGACTGTGTCCGTATTTAAATGTGGGGTCGCGGGGACTGTGTCAGTATTTGCAGGAGGTTTCTGGGGAGTTTTTCAGTACTTACAGCGGTTTGCCATTGGAGTGTTTCTTTTTTTTTTAAAGGTGGATCCCGGGGTGTTTGGTGGTATTTATGGCCTGCCCCGTGGAGTGTGTCAGCACGTGCAGGAGGTCGCGGGGAGTGTGTCGGTATTTAGAAGGGGTTCCCAGGGAGTGTGTCGGTATTGACAGGGGGTATCCCGCAAAGAATGTCCCTACTTACAGGCTGAGTTACGAGGATGATGTGTTAGTCGTTACAAGGGGTTCCCGCTTTAGAATCACGAGCGAAGCAGTCACATTGTTGGATTTTTTAATAGTGCTCCACAGAGTTCCAAGGAGGTGGAAGAGAGGATTGGTAAAATTATTCTGGGTAAGAGTGAAAGGAAAAGAGTGGTCATTATGGGGTACTTTAACTTCCCCAACATTGACTGGAAATGCTACACCTCCAGAAAAACGGATTGTTCAGTTTTTTGTCCAATGTGTACAGGAGAGTTTCTGACACAGAATGTCGAAGGGCCGAAAAGAGAGGAGGCCACTCTGAACCTGGTGCTTGGTAATGAACCAGGCCAGATGTTTGATTCAGTTGTAGGTGAACACTTTGGAGAGAGTGAACATAATTCAGTTGCGTTTAGTTTAGCGATGGGAAGAGAGACGTGCATGCTACCAGCTAAGTGTTATCGATGGGGCAAGGGCAATTATAATGCGAAAAGGCAAGAATTAGGACGCATAGCATGTGTTAGCAAAATGCATGGGATGCAGACAATAGAAATGTGGAGTTGGTTGAAGGAACAGATATTGCATGTCCTTGATAGTTATGTTCCTGTTAGGCAAGGAGGAAGTGATAAGGTAAGGAAACCATGGTTTACTGCAGAAATTACGTTTCTTGTTAAGCAGAATGATGTTTATGTGTCGTTAAGGCAAGATGGTTCAGATGAGGCAATGGAGAGTTATAGGTCAGCTCGGAAGTATTTAAAGAGAGAGTTAAGAAGAGCTAAGGGAGGACGCGAGCAGACTTTAGCAAATAGAATAAATGAGAACACAGGTATGTGAGGAATAAAAGGATGAGTAGGATATGAACAGGGCAGTCAGAGACAGAAGTGGGAAGTTGAGTGTGAACACTGTGGAGATCGGAAAGATGCTAAACGAACATTTCTCATCGGGATTCACTGAGGTAAAGGAGAATATTGCAGAGGAGAAGACTGAGTTACGCGATGTTAGACTAGAAAGGATCGAGGTTAGTTACGAACTTGTGTTATAATTTCGAGAAGGAGTGAAAGTAGACAAGTCCCCTGGGCCAGATGGGATTTATCGGAGGATTCTCTAGGAAGCTAGAGACGAGATAGCAGAGCCATTGGCTTTGATATTAGAGTTGTCGTTGTCTACAGCTTTAGTACCAGATGACTGGAGGATTGCAAATGTTGTGCCATTGCCAAAGAAGGGCAGTAGAGATGCCCCAGGTAATTAGAGACCAGTGAGTCTTACTTCTGATGTAGGGAAGGTTTTGGAAAGGAGTATAAGAGATAAGATTTATCGTCATCTAGCAAGCTACAATTTTATATCAGATAGTTAACATGGTTTTGTCAAGGGCAGGTCGTGTCTCACAAACCTCACTGAGATTTTTTTCAGAAGGTAACCAAGCATGAAGATGAGGGTAGGGCAGTTGACGTGGTATACATAGACTTCAGTAATGCCTTTTATAATATTCCATATGGTAGGCTGTTGGAAACTATGCACAAGCATGGGATTGAAAGTGATTTAACAGTTCCGATTAGAATCTGGCTTTCTGAAAACAAGCAGCGAGTGGTGGTTGATGGAAAATATTCAGCCTGGAGGTGGGTTACTGGTGGAGTACCACAAGGATCTGTTTTGGGATCATTGCTGTTTGTCATTTTTATAAATTACTTAGAGGCAGGCAGAAGTGGATGAATCATTAAATTTGCAGATGACACTAAGATCGTTGGAGCAGTGGACACTTTGGAAGCGTGATACAGGTTGCGGGGGACTTGTATACACTGCAGGATTGGGTGAAAGGTGGAAACTGGCGTTCAATCCATCTAAATGTGAGGTGATGCTCTTTGGGAAGAATAACAGGAAGGCTGACTGCGGGGTATGTGGAAACATATTGGTAATGTGGATGTGCAGAGGGATCGTGGTGTCCATGTACATAGATCCCTGAAAGTTGCCACCCAGATGTTTAGTGCTGTTGAGAAGGCAGTCGGTGTTTTAGATTTCATTGGTAGAGAGATTGAGTTCCAGAGCCACAATATCATGCTGCAAATATACAAAACACTCGTGCGGCCACGCCTGGAAGACAGTGCACAATTCTGGTCCCCATATTTCGGGAAGGGTGTGGAAGGAATGGAAAAGGTGAAGGGCAGATTTACCAGGATGTTACCTGCTCTGGAGGGAAGGTCTTATGAGGAAAGCTTGAGAGACTTGGATCTGTTCTCATTGGAAAGATGAAGGCTTAGAGTGCATTTGATAGAGACATAAAAGATGATCAGAGTATGAGATATCATAACAGTGGAAATCTTTTGCTTAGGATAATGACCTCAGGTTGTACTAGGGGACATAACTACAAATTGAGGGATGATAGATTTAAGATAGATGTCAGAGGCAGGAATTTTCTGAGAGAGTTGTAAGCTTGGCTTACATGTCTGCCAATGCAGTTAACTTATCCGCATCAGGGAGATTGAAACATTCATTGGATAAGCACATGTACGATGATGGGTTAGTGTAGGAGGACGAGCTGAGAGTAGTTCAAAGGTCGGCACAACATCGAGGGCCGAAGGGCCTGTACAGCACCGCATTGTTCTCTGTTCTAGGTTCTATCTTGTCAGTACTTGCAGAGAGTGCTGGTGAGTGTGTCGGTAGATATGGCGTTGCCCCAGAGATGTGTGTCGGTATGTTCGTGTGTGGGGTACGGGGCAGAGGGTCGGTATTTCTAGGGGGCCACAGGGAGTATGTCAACATTTGCAAGGTGTCTTCGGGACTGTGTTGTTATTTAGAGGGTGGCCCGACGGAGTGTGTCTGTATTAGCAGGCTGGGTGTCAAGGAGTGTGTTGGTATTAACAGGGGTGTTCCCAGGGAGCCTCTCCTCATTTACATGTGAGTCCTGGGGTGTGTGATGGTATTTACAGCGGATGCCCTATGCAGTGTGTATTTACATGGGAGTCCCACGGAGAGTGTTAGCATTTGCATGGTATCCCATGGAGTGTGCCAGCATTTACCTGAATTTTGGAATCTGCGTCAGCATTTGGCTTGGGGGGGGGGGTTCCCGAGGAATGTGTCGGTCATTACAAGTGCGCCCCGGGAGGTCTCAGTTGTCACAGGGAGAGCCTGGGTAATGTGTCGGTATTTCTGGATGTCCTGGGGAGACTGTCAGTATTTAAATCGGTGTTCCATGAAATGTATTGATACTCACAGGTGGATCGCATGCATTGAGTCGAAATTTACAAGGGACTCCCGGGACTGTGTCCGTATCTATAAGTGGTGAATGTGTTGGTGAATTCTTTGAAACCGCTTCTACTCTGCTCATTAGCAACGGCAGCTCAACACATACTCAAGCTGTTTCCCTGGCAATGGCCTGGGAGCCCAACCCAACTCTCGTCCTGTATCAACGACCTGCTAACCCATCCTCCCTGTTTTCAAGAAAAGGCCTCTGAACCAATTACCACACTGCTCCCATGATAATGTCCTGCAATACCGTTTCCGTTCTGTGCTGCTTCCAACGGCCTCTGAACCCTTCACCGCTCCGTTCGCCTGGTAACAGTCTGTGACACCAGATGTTTCCCTAGCAACATCTGTGATCCCATTCCAACTGTGTCCCCCAATCATTGGCCTGTTAGCCTATCCACATTATGTTCACCCAGCAATGACCTGTGGCATATCCCTACTCTGTTCTCCTTCCCACAGTCTGTGAGCTCATCCCAACTCTTTTCTCCTAGCAACTGCTTATCAAACCATTCCCAATCTATTCCCCAAGCAATGGTCACTGAAATACTCTCCACTTGTTCTCATAGTAACGCACTTTGTCCCCATTTCCACTCTCTACTCCTCGCAACGTCCTTTGGACACATGCCCACTCTGTTCCCTTATCAACAGCATGTGACCCTATCCCCACGCTGCTTCCCTTGCAATAAGCCATGACCCCTTACCAACTCTGTTCCCCAATAACGGCCAGTTAGCTCGTACATGCACTGTTCTCTGGGAAATCTCTTCTGATCCCATATCAAATCTGTTCCCCTCGCCCCGACCTACGAACCTATGCCCAAACTATTCACCAGGTGATGGCGTTTGATATCATGCCTACTCTTTTCTCCCAGCAACGTCCCTTGCTCATCCCAACTCTGCTCGCTTTGCAACGTCCTCTGATTCCATAAACTCTCTGTTCTCCTACCCTGTCGCCCCCTCCCTACTCAGTACTTCTAAAAACGACCTGTAAACCTACATGCACACTATTCCCCTAGTAGCTGCCTGGGACCCCATTTCTTTTTTTTGTCAAAGTAAGGGCATGTGAACCCATTCCCATTCTCTTCTTCTATCAACTGCCTGTCAACCGATCAATACAGCATTGTCCTGGCAACGTTCTGTGAACATATCCCAATTATGCTCCCTTTGCAACATTCCCTGAAACCATCCTCACGCTGCTCTCCAAGCAAAAGACTGTGAAACAATCATTATTCTCTTCCCCACGGAACAGCCTGTGATACAATCCGCACCCTGTTTTCCTGGCAACAGCCTGTGAAACAGTTCCCAATGTCTTACCCTGGCAACGGCCTGAAAAACCATCTGCACTCTGTTCTCCGAGCAATTGCTGTGACCCCATCCGGACTCTGTTTTCCCAGCAAAGTCCTGTGAACCCATCCTTACTGTGCTGGTCTCGTAATGGCTTGTGACACCATCCCCAATCTGTTCACCAAGAAAATACATGTGATCACGTGCCAAATATGTTCTCTGAGCAACGACCTGCGAAACCATTCCCACTCTGTTCTCCTAGCAACGGCCTCAGAACGCATTCCTACTCTTTCCCCATAGCAACCCCCTGTAAAACCGTTCACATTACGTTCCGCTGGTGACGTCCTGTCAATGCATTCTCACTCTGTTCTCCCAGCAAGGGCCTTTGAACCCATCCCCACTCTGTTCTCCTAACGACAGCCAGTGAGTCAATTCCCACAGTTTCCCCAACAACAGCCTGTCAATCCTACTGTGTTTCCCTAGCTACAGCCTGTGAACCAATTCCCACTCTGTGCCCGTAGCAACTGCCTGTGAACCGATCCCCATTCTGTTCCACTGGCAACGGCCTGTGAACCAATCCCGATACTGTTCTACTATTAAAAAATCGTGAGCCCATGTACACACTTTTCTCCGAACAACGGCCTGTGAACGCAAACCGAGCGTGTTTCCCTAGCGACTGCAGTTGAATCCATAAACAGTTTACGAGCCACAGACTGAGACCCCGTCCCCTCAGTGTTACGTTAGCAATGGCCTGTGAACTAATGACATCTCTGTTCTCCAGTTAACGTCCTGAGAAACAATTCACAAACTGTACTCCCAACAATTGCCTGTGAACCCAATGCTACTCAGTTCTGCTAGCAACGTCTGTGACCCCATCCACACTCCATTAACCCAGCACCGGTCTCTGAGGCAATCTTCAAACTGTGCTGTGAACAGATGCCTGTGAACCCTTTACTACAATGTTCATCTTGTAGCGGACATTAAGCTCACCCATACTCTGAAAGCCTAGCAACGGTATTGAAACCCATCCCCACATTTTTTCATCAAACGTCCTTTGAAAATATTCCCCTCTGTGCTCCTCACGTTTGCCTGCGAACCCATCGCACTTCTGCTGCCCAAGCAACATCCGGTGAATCCATCTCCAGTCTGTTTCCCCAGCCATAGCCGTTGAACCAATCTCCAGTCTTGTTCCATGGCATAATCTTTGAACCCATTCCCATTCTCTTCTCTTAGCAACGGCCTGTAAACACATTGCCACATAGTTCCTATGGCAGTGGCCGGTGATTTCATTCAAAGAGTCATAGAAACGGACAGCATGGAAACAGACCTTTCGCTCCAACCTGTCCAGCCGACCAGATATCCCTACCCAATCTAGTCCCACCTGCCAGCACCCGGCCCATATCGTTCCAAACCCTTCCTAATCATATACCCAACAAATGCCTCTTCAATGTCGCAAGTGTACCAGACTCCAGCACTTCCTCTGGCAACTCATTCCATACATGTACCACTTTTTGGCCTCTTTTATATCTTTCCCCTCTTAACCTAAACCTATGCACTCTTGTTCTGGACTCCCCGTTACCAGGGAGAACACTTTGTCTATTTATCCTATACATGCTCCTCATAATTTTGTAAGTCTCTATAAGGTCACCTCACAGCCTCCGACGCTCCAGGGAAAACAGCCCCAGCCAGTTCAGCCTCTCCCTATAGCTCAAATCCTCCAACCTGGCAACATCTTTGCAAATCTTTTCTGAACCCTTTCAAGTTTCACGACATCTTTCCGATAGGAAGGAGACCAGAATTGCAAGCAATACTCCAACCGTGGCCTAACTATTTTCCTTTTCAGCCGCAACATGACCTCCCAACTCCTATACTGAATACTCTGAACAAAGGAACGCATACCAAATGCCTTCTTCACTATCCTATCTATCTGCGACTCCACTTTCAAGGAGCTATGAGCCTGCACTCCAAGGTCTCGTTGTTCATCAACATTCCCTAGGACCTTATCATTAAGGTTATAAGTAGTGCTAAGATTTGCTTTCCCAAAATGCAGCCTGTCAACCCATCGCCGAGTATTCTTTGAGCCACGTCATGTGGACATACACACAGTCAGTTCTCATCGCAACGGCCTGTGAATCAGTCGACATTTTTTCCGAGCAACGTCTTCTAAATCGATGCCCACTCTGTTTCCATCGCAGCCCCTGTTCCACCAGCAACACCCTGTAACCCTTTCCCAAACAGTATCCTTAGCCATGGCCTGTGTCGCAACCTTTATATGTTCTTTCAGCAACTACCTATGAATTTATCCCCGCTTTGTTCTCCTAACAACAGCCTGAAAGCCCATATCGGCACTGTACCCCTAGTAAACGCCTATAAGCCAATCCTCATTGCATTCCCTTCACAACTGCCTCTGAAGCAATGACAACTTTGTTCTTCTTGCGACGTCCTGTGAACCCATTGCCACTCGGTTCTCTGAGAAATAGACTATGCGTATATTCCAACACTGTTCTCCTGGTAACAGCCTGTAAAACCATACACAGACTGTTTCCCGAGCAATGGCCTATGAACCAATCCCCAATCTGTTCTCCGAGCACTGGCCTGTGAAGCCAGCCTCGCATGGTTCCCCTCGCAACACCCCGTCACCACTCTGTTTTCAGAGAAACAGCCTGTGGCCCCAACCCCACTCTGATCTCGCATCACTCTGTTCCACTCGCTGTGACCTTTGAACTCATGCCGACTCTATTTCTCCAGCAAACATTGTGAGCCAATCCTCAGTCTGATCTCTAAGCAATGGTCTGTCAACATATCATCACTGTTCACCAAGCAACAGCCTGCGAACATATAGCTACACTGTTGTCCGTCCAATGGCCCGTGACCCACCCCACATTGCTCTGCAAGCAACGGCTTGCGAACATATAAAGCTATACTGTTTTCCGTCCAACAGCCTGTGTTCCATCGCCACACTGTTATGCTAGAAACGTCCTGTGAACTATCCCCCCTCTGTTCTCCGAGCAACGTCTTTTTAAACCATTCCTGCTCTCTGCCCCAAGCAACACCATGTGACCCAATCTCTACACTGCTTCAAAGAATAACGAATATGACAAATTACACGACAGGAGCAGGCCCTTCGGCCCGCCAGACCTCCGATGATCGAAATACTCTGTAGAACCTGTCAGCTGTTTTCCAATGATTTGTATGACTCTGCTCCCAACCCATTCATGTATCTGTCGAGATATATCTTAAATGACGCCATCGTGCCCGCCTCTATGACCTCCGCTGGCAACACATTCCGGGTTCCCACCACCTTCTGCATAAAGAACGTTCCACTCATATTTCCTAAAAATATTTCTCCTCTCACTTTGAACTCGTGGACACGATTAATGGAGCTCCCCATTCTGTGTAAAATCATTTTACAACCTACCATGTCTATACCTCTCTAGATATCGTAGACTTCAATCTCGACTCCACTCAACTTTTGTCTTTCTAATAAAAATAATCCCAATCTACTCAACCCATCTTCATCGCTCGTGCTCTCCATACCAACCATATCCTGGTGGAACTCCTCTGCCCCTTGCCATAGCATCTATAACGTTTGATAATGCGGCGACCAGAACTGCATGCAGTATTCAAAATGTGGCCGAAATAAAGTCCAAAGAACTGAAATATGATCCAACAACTTTTGTACTCAATACCCCGTCCAACGTATGCTATATATCTCCTTGGCCACTTCGTCGACCTGCATTGCCAACTTCAGGGTACAAGGGACCTGAAATCCCAGGTCTCTCCGAACAACAAATGTTCCCAGGGCTTTTCCATTTATTATGCATTTCGCTCTCGAATTAGATCTTCCAGAATGCTTCACCTCGCATTTGCCTATATTGAACTCCTTCTCACACTTCTCTGGCCAAATCTCCAATCTATCTATATTCTGCTGCGTTCCCTGACAGTCCTCTTCGCTCTCTGCTGACAATCTTAGTGTCATCTGCAAACGTGCTAATCGTATCACCTATACCATTCTCCAGATCATTTATGCATATCACAAACAACAGTGGTCTCAGGATGGTTCCCAGTGGAGCAACACTGGCCACAGTTATCCATTTTGAAGAACTCCCTTCCACGACTACTCTGACTCTTGCTGTCCAGGAAGACAATAGACCCTGGACTCCATGCAACTTCAATTTCTCCATCGTCCTACTACAGCAACCCTTATCAAACGCTTTACTGAAACGCATGCATATGACGTCTACAGCCCTTCCCTCATCAATTAACTTTGTTACCTCCTCAAAGTATACTGTTAATTTGGTGAGACATGACTTTCCCTGCAAAAAACCATGCTGCCTATCACTGATAATCCGATCTTCTTCCAAATGATAACACATTCTATCCCTCACTATCTTCTACAGCAGCATCCCTACCACTGACACGAGGCTCATCACTCTACACTAACCTGAATTATCTTTGCAACACTTCTTAAGCAAGGGGAACATGTTAACAATTCTCCAGCCCTCTGCTATATCACCTGTGTTCATGGGTGCTGGAAAGACATCTGTGAAGGCCCCAGTTATTTTTGCTCTTGCCTCCCTCAGTAGCCTGGGCTGGATCCCAGCAGGACTGGGGAATCATCCACCTTAATGTCTTTTATAATACCCAATACCTATCCTCCCCACTCATGCCAACTTGCGTGAGAGTAATCAAACAGCGATTCCTAAACTCAACAACCATCATGTCCCTCTCCTCGGTGAATACCGTTGCAAAGCACTCAATAAGAATCTCACCAATTTGCTCGCACTCCATTCAAAACTTCGCTCCTTTGTCCTTGAGTGTGCCAACCCTTTCTCTAGTTTCCCTCTTGCTCCTTATACACGAATAAAAGCTTTTGGGATTTTTCGCAACCCTGGTTTGACGTTTTCAGTCCTCATTGCAAATTAGTCCTAAATTCCCGATATGCTTCCAAAGGTTCGTCTGTTTTCCTTCACCTCGACCTCATATATGCTTCAATTTTCCTCTTAGCTGCTGTCACAATTTCATCTGTCATCCACGACCCCAAATCTTGAAATTTATATCCCTCACTTTCATAGCGAATTGTCTGTCCTGGACTCCAATCAATGTCTCTTTTATAGTCTTCCAAACATTAAATGTGGATTTTCCTTCAAACAGCTGCACCCAACCAATTTTTCCTATCTCCTGCCGAATGTTGGGATATTTGGTGTTCCTGCAATTTATCACTCTTCCTTTTGGACCACTCTCGTCTTTGTCCATAAGTATTCGAAAACCTTGGGGAAATTATTCATAATGCCCAAAGTGATCCCCTACCGAAACTTCAAACAACTGGCTGGGCTCATTCGACAGACGATGTCCAATATGGCCCTTCCCGTGTTAAACTATTTACATACTGTTTGATAAAATCTTTCTGGATGCTCCTTACGAATTCTCCTAAGACTAAACCTCTAACTCTAAGTAAATCCCAGTAGGGAAAATCAAACTCTCCCATTACGACCATCTTATTGCTCCTATTTCTTTCCATAATCTGTTTACATATTTGTACCTCTATCTCACGCTCACTGTTGGGAGGCCTGTCGTAAAACCCCAGCATTGTTACTGTACCGTTCTTATTTCTCTGTTCTGCTCATACTAACTCACTGCTCGAGTTCTCGCTGATGCTCTCCTTCAGCTTAGTTGTGATATTCACTCTGAACAGTAAAGCAACACCTCAAACCTTCTTACCTCTCTCTCTATCACACCTGAGACAGCTATATCGCATGCTACTTCGATGCCAAACTTGCCCATTCCTCAACCATGACGCAGTAACAACAATAACATCATACTCCCAGGTTGTAATCCAAGACTTACCTACTACACTGTTCGCATGAGAGCAAAATCACCTCAGACCACCTGTCACTTCACATTAATCATCTGCTCCCTGCCTACATTTCCCCTCCGTCACACGGACATCATTACCTAGTTCCCTACAGGCTTTCTTTACAACCTCCTTATTGTCAACAAACCTCCTGAGTTTGTTCTCATCCTGCTGAAACATTCGGTTAAATCATTCCCAACAAAAGCACCCCCAAAGGAACTGCTCCAGTCCGGCCTAGGCGTAGACCATCGAGTTTGTAATTGTTTCACCTCCCCGAAAACCAATACCAATGTCCTAAAAATCTGAACCCCTTCCTAATTTATCGTTTCACAAGCCACGCATTCATCCTGACTATTATCGCATTTCTTACAGCTTGGAACGACTTACCAGGGGAAAGCAGTGGGGCACAGAGCTCTGGCACAGAGTCTGTCCCTGATGCTCAGAAGGGAAGAAAGAAGGATGAACAGAGCAGTAGTCATTGGAGACGCCATAGTTAGGGGGATAGATAGGTTCTGTGGGGACGAGAGAAACTCACGGTTGGTGCATTGCTTCCCAGGTGCCAGGTTTCGTGATGTATCTGATTGTGTTTTTGATATCCTTAAGGGGGAATGGGAGCAGCCCCAACTCGTGGTCCACATAGGCACCAACGACATAGGTAGGAAGAGAGATGGGAATTTAAGGGAGAAATTCAGGGAGCTAGGATGGAAGCTTAGAGCCAGGACGAACAGAGTTTTTGTCTCTGGTTTGTTGCCAGTGCCACGTGCTAGTGAGGTGAGGAATAGGGAGAGAGAGGGGTTGAACATGTGGCTACAGGGATGGTGCAGGAGAGAGGGTTTTGGACTCTTGGATAATTCGGGTTCTTTCTGGGGTAGGTAGGACCTCGACAAGCAAGATGGTCTTCCTTTGAACCAGAGGAGTACCAATATCCTGCGGTGGGGGAGGGGAATTCGTTAAGGCTATTGGATTGGATTTAAACTTACCCAGCAGGGGGATGGGAACCAAAATTGTAGTTCGAGTATAGAAGAGGTTGAAAGAAAGGAGGTCCGAAATCAAGGTTCAGGGACACAAAATGGCACCAGCAAGCAAGACGTTGGTTTGAATGGTGTCTACTTCAACGCCAGTAGAATCCGGAATACGGTGGGTGAACGTGCAGCATCGATTGGTACCTGGGACTTCGATGTTGTAGCCATTTCGGAGATATAGATGGAGCAGGGACAGTAATGGTTGTTGCAGGTTCCAGGATTTGGATGTTTCAGTAAGAACAGTGAAGATGGTAAAACAGAGGGAAGTGTGGCATTGTTGGTCAAGGACAGTGTTACAGTTGCAGAAAGGCTGTTTGGGGACTCGTCAACTGAGGTAGACTGGGCTGAGATTAGAAACAGGAAAGGAGCGGTCACCCTTTTGGGAGTTTTACATTGGCCTCCGAATAGCTCCAGAGACGTAGAGGAAAGGATAGTATAGATGATTCTCAATAAGAGTGAGAAACACCGGGTACTTGTCATGGGGGACATCAACTTTCCAAATATTGACTGGAAACACTACAGTACGAGTATTATAGATGGGTCAGTTTTTGTCCATTGCGTGCAGGTGGGCTTCCTGACACAGTATGTAGACAGGCCAATAAGGGGAGAAGCCACATTAGATTTGGTACTGGGTAATGAGCCCGGCCAGGTGTTAGACTTCGAAGTAGGTGAGTACTTTGATGATAGCGATCGCAATTCTGTTATGTGTACTTTAGTGATAGAAAGGGATAGGTGTGTACCACTGGGCAAGAGTTACAGCTGAGGCATAGGCAATTACGATGCGATTAGGCAAGATTTAGGAAGTATAGGATTAGGAAGCAAACTGCAGGGGATGGAGACATTAGAAATGTGGAGCTTATTCAAGGAAAGGCTCCGGTGTGTCCGAGGGAAGTATGCTCCTATCAGACAGGGGGGAAGCTGTAGAGCGCGGGAGCCGTGGTTTACGAAGGAAGTGGAATCTCTGTTCAAGATGAAGAAGAAGGCATGTGGTACGATGAGATGTGAAGGCTCAGTTATGGCGCTTGAGTGTTACAAGGTAGCCAGGAAAGATCTAAAGAGAGAGCTCAGAAGAGCCAGGAGGGGACGTGAGAAGTTTTTGCCGGATAGGATCAGGGTAAACCCTAAGGCATTCTATAGGTATTTCAGGAATAAAAGAATGACGACAGTAAGATTAGGGCCAATCAATGATAGCAGTGGGAAGTTGTGTGTGGAGTCAGAGAAGATAGGGGAAGCACTTAATGAATATTTTTCGACAGTATTCGCTCTAGAAAACGACAATGTTGTCGAGGAGAATACTGAGATACAGGCTATTAGACGAGGTGTAATTGACGTTCACCAGGAAGGAGTATTAGAAATCCTGTAGAGTGTGACAATAGATAAGTCCCCTGGACAGGATGGGATTTATCCTAGGATACTCTGGGAAGCCAGGGAGGAGATTACCGAGCCTTTGGCATTGATCTTTAAATCGTCATTGTCGACAGGAATAGTGCCAGAAGACTGGAGGATAGCAAATGTGGTTCCCCTGTTCAAGAAGGGGAGTAGACGCAACCCTAGTAATTATAGACCAGTGAGCCTCACTTCAGGTGTTGGTAAAGTGTTGGAAAAAGTGATAAGAGATAGGATTTATATGCATCTAGGAAAGAATAATTTGATTAGGGATAGTCAGCACGGTTTTGTGAAGGGTAGGTCGTGCTTCACAAACCTTATTGAGTTCTTTGAGAAGGCGACCAAACAGGTAGATGAGAGTAAACTGGTTGATGTTGTGTATATGGATTTCAGCAAGGCGTTCGATAGGGTTCCCCACAGTAGGCTGTTGTACAAAATGCGGAGAAATGGGATTGTGAGAGATTTTGCAGTTTGGATCAGTAATTGGCTTGCTGAAAGAAGACAGAGGGTGGCGGTTGATTGGAAATGTTCATCCTGGAGTCCAGTGGTGTGCCGCAAGCGTCGGTGTTGGGTCCACTGCAGTTGGTTATATTTATAAACGTCCTGGATGAGAGCGTAGAAGGGTGGGTTAGTAATATTGCAGACGACACGAAGGTCGGTGGAGTTGAGGATAGTGACGAAGGATGTTGTAAGTTACAGACAGATATAGATAAGCTACGGAGCGAGGCTGAAAGGTAGCAAATGGAGTTTATTGCGGGCAAGTGTGAGGTGATTCACTTCGGTCGGAGTAACCAGAATGCAAAGTACTGGGCTAATGGTAAGATTTTTGGTAGTGTAGATGAGTAGAGACATCTCGGTGTCCATGTGCACAGATCCTTGAAAGTTGCCACCCAGGTTGACAGGGTTGTTTAGAAGGCATACAGTGTTTTAGCTTTTATTAATAGAGGGTTCGAGTTCCGGAACCATGTGGTTATGCTACAGCTGTACAAACTCTGGTGCCTCTGCACTTCGAGTATCGTGTACATTTCTGGTCACCGCATTATAAGAAGGATGTGGAATTTTTGGAAAGGGTGCAGAGGAGATTTACTAGGATGTTGCCTGGTATGGGGGTGAAGGTCTCATGAGAAAAGACTGACGGACTTGAGAGGCTGTTTTCGTTCGAGAGAAGACGTTTGAGAGGTGACTTAATAGAGATATATAAGATAATCAGCGGGTTAGGTAGGGAGGAAAGGGAGAGCCTTTTTTTAAGTATGGTGACGGTGATCACGAGAGGGCATAGCTTTAAATTGAGGGCTGATAGATATAGGACAGATGTCAGAGGTAGTATCTTAACTCAGAGAGTAGTAAGGGTATGGAATGCTTTGCCTGCAATGGTAGTAGATTCGCCAACTTGAAGTACATTAAAGTCGTCATTGGACAAGCATATGGACGCACTTGGAATAGTGTAGGTTTAATGGGTTCAGATTGGTATGACGGGTCGGCGCAACATCGAGGGCAGAATGGCCTGTACTGCGCTGCAATGTTCTATATTCTATATTCTATTCTGAGGAGCACAGCTCGTGTGCCCATCCTGACACTTTTCTGCAAGCAACAGCCTGTTGCCACATATCCACACTGGATTCCTAACAATGGCCTGTTAACCCATCTCCAATCCATTCCCGTAGCAACGGCCCATGAACCCATTCCCAATCTGTTCCCTGGGCATCGGCCGATGGCTCCACATCCAAACTCTCTTCCTTGCACCGGCCTGTAAACATATATCAACTTTCTTCTCCTGGTATTATCTGAAAACCCATGCCCTCACTTTTTCCACAGCAACGGCCCGCGAACCCATTCTCACTCTTGTCCACTAGCAATAGCCTCTCAACACATCCACACTTTGCTCTCATAAGAAAAGCCTGTTGGTCAGTCACGATACTGTTCCGCAAGTTGTGCTCTATGAAGCAATTCCCACTGTGTTCCCGTAACATCTACCTGTGATCCAAATGCCTACTCTGCTTTCCTAGCAACAGTCTGTGAAACCATCCCACTCGGTTCTTCCAGCAATGGCCTCTTAACCCGGGCGGGGGAGGTGCCAGCAATTCTGGAAAGTGTGGAAAAGATAAGTCCCATAGGTCGGATGAGATGTGTCCTCGGATGCTTTGGGAAGACAGGTAGGGAATTGCAGAGCTTTTGGCTTTGATCTTCATGTCGTCTTTGTCTACATGAATTGTGCCAGAAGACTGGAGAATAGTAAAAGTTGTCTCCTTGTTCCAGATTGCAAGTAGAGACCATCCCGTAAAAAATAGGACAAAGAGACTTAATTCAGTTGTCGTTAAAGGTTATAAGAGATAGGAAATATAGTTAGCTAGATATGAATAAGTTGATTTGGGATAGTCAATATGGTTTTGTGAAGGGTTGGTTGTGCCTCACAAAGCTTATTGATTTCTTTGGGAAGGTGACCAAATAAGTGGATGAGGGAAAAGCAATTGATGTGGTGTGTATGGAATTCAAGAAGTGTGTTTGGGAGAGTACCCCACGGTAGGCTATTGCACAAGATACGGAGGCATGGGATTGGGAGTAATTTAACGGTTTGGATTAGACTTTGGCAAGCTGAAAGAAGACAGAGGGCGTTGGTTGATGGGTAGTATTATCCTGGAGTTCAGTTACTCGTGGTGTACTGGAAGGGTCTGTTTTGTATCCACTGCTGCTTGCTACTTCTATAAATGAACTGGATGAAGGCGTTGAATAATGTGTTCATAATTTGCAGATGACACGAAGGTCGGTGGATTTGTGGATAGTACTGAAAAATGTCGTAGGTTACAGAGAGACAGAGATAAGCTGCAGAGCTGAGCTGCACTTTCTGCATTGCGTGCAGTTCTGGTCACCGCATGATAGAAAGCACATAGAGGCTTTGGAAAGGGTGCAGAAGAGATTTAGCACGATGCTGCCTGGTATGGACGGAAGGTCTTGGGAGGAAAGGCTGAGGAACATCAGGCTATTTTTGGTTAAAGGGAAGGTTGAGAGGTGACTTAACAGAGATCTCGAAGATAATTAGAGGGTAGATTGGGTGGGTTTTGAAAACCTTTTTCCTTGGAGGGCGAAGTCTAGCATGAGGGGACACAGCTTTAACTTGAGGGCTCTTAAGCAGAGAGCGGCGCGAGCTGGGCGGAAGTGAGGTTGGAGCGCAGAGCTGGTCGGGAATGTAAGTGATATATAAAGAACTTACCTCGACGCCAACGGTCTATTCTCAGCAGAGAGCAGCGCGAGCTGGGCGGAAGTGAGGTTGGAGCACAGAGCTGGTCGGGAAGGTAAGTGACATATAAAGAACTTCCCTCGACGCCAACGGTCTTTTCTCAGCAGAGAGAGGCGCGAGCTTGGCGGAAGTGAGGTTGGAGCACAGAGCTGGTCGGGAAGGTAAGTGATTGATATTTGAGTGGGTGTGTTCTCGTCCCCAGGCCCTACACAGTAGGGCCTCCCTCCCATCCTCCTCCTCTAACCTAACTTTAAAGTTCACAGGTAAGCTACTCAGTGTTCTTGCTTTGGAGACGAAGTGTAGAGTAATGGCAGCGCAGGCAGTGGAATGTTCCTCCTGCAGGATGTTCGAGGTAGGGGTGACCACCGATACTCCTGCCAACTTCATCTGCAGGAAATGTAGTCAGATCCTGCTCCTCACAGAACGAGTTAGGGAACTGGAACTGGAGTTGGATGAACTGAGGATTATTCGAGAAGCTGAGAAGGTGATAGATAGAAGCTACAGGGACATAGTTACGCCTGGAGAACAGAGGTAGCAAGAGGAGGAAGCAGGCAGTGCAGGGATCCCCTGCAGTCATTCCCCTAAACAATAGGTATACCGCTTTGGATACTGGTGGGGGGGACAGCCTAGCAGGGCGAAGCTGCAGTGACCAGGTCTGTGGCGTGAGGTCTGGCTCTGAGACTCAGAAGGGAAAGGGGGAGAGGAGGAGAGCGCTAGATATAGGAAACTCTCTAGTTAGAGGGACGGACAGGCGATTCTGTGGGCATGGGCGACACTCTCGGATGGTTTGTTGCCTTCCGGGTGCCAGGGTCCGAGACGTCTCGGACTGTGTCTTCAGAATTCTTAAGGGGGAGGGTGTGCAGCCAGAAGTCGTGGTGCAAGTTGGCACCAATGATATAGGTAGGAAGAGAGGTGGCGAAGTCATTCAAGAGCTCAGGGAGTTAGGCTGGAAGCTGAAAGCGACGACAGACAGAGTCGTCATCTCTGGGTTGTTGCCGGTGCCACGTGACAGTGAGGCAAGGAATAGGGAGAGAGTGCAGTTGAACACGTGGCTGCATGGATGGTGTAGGAGGGAGGGCTTCAGGTATTTGGACAATTGGACTGCATTCTGGGGAAGGTGGGACCTGTACAAGCAGGACGGGTTGCACCTGAACCAGAAGGGCACCAATATTCTGGGGGGGGGGGGGGGTAGGTTGCTAGCTATCTTCGGGGGGGATTAAACTCATTTGGCAGGGGGGTGGGATCCGGACTTGTAGTCCAGCAAGTAGGCTAGCTGTTTGTCAGGATGTCCAAGTGTGTGGGGAGGCTGTGAAGAAGGTAGCACTGACAGGGAATATTTGCGGACACAGAGATGGGTTCAAGTGCGTATACTTCAACGCAAGGAGTATCAGAAATAAGGTCGGTGAACTTAAGGCGTGGATAGGTACCTGGGACTACGATGTTGTGGCCATCACGGAAACGTGGATAGAAGAGGGACAGGAATGGTTGTTGGAGGTTCCTGGTTACAGATGTTTCAGTCGGATTAGGGAGGGTGGTTAAAAAAGGAGGGGGGTGGCGTTGCTAATTAGAAATGGTATAACAGCTGCAGAAAGGCAGTTCGAGGGGGATCTGCCTTTAGAGGTAGTATGGGCTGAAGTCAGAAATAGGAAAGGTGCAGTCACCTTGTTGGGTGTTTACTATAGGCCCCCCAATAGCAGCAGAGATGTGGAGAAACAGATTGGGAAACAGATTTTGGAAAGGTGCAGAAGCCACAGGGTAGTAGTCATGGGTGATTTCAACTTCCCAAATTTTGATTGGAAGCTCTTTAGATCTAGTAGATTGGATGGGGCGATGGTTGTGCAGTGTGTCCAGGAAGCTTTTCTAACACAGTATGAAGATTGTCCGACCAGAGGGGAGGCCATTTTGAATTTGGTACTCGGTAATGAACCGGGACAAGTGATGGGCTTTTTAGTGGGTGAACATTTTGGTGATGGTGACCACAATTCTGTGACTTTCACCTTGGTTATGGAGAGAGATAGGTGCGTGCAACAGGGTAGGTTTTACAATTGGGGGAAGGGTAATTACGATGCTGTAAGACAGGATCTGAGGAGCATCAGTTGGGAGCATATGCTGTCGGGGAAGGATGTCGTGGAAATGTGGAACTTTTTCAAGGAACAAATACGACGTGTCCTTGATATGTATGTCCCGGTCAGGCAGGAAAGAAATGGTCGTGTGAGGGAACCTTGGTTGACGAGGGAGGTTGAATGTCTTGTAAAGAGGAAGAAGGAGGCTTACATAAGGTTGAGAAAACAGGGTTCAGATAGAGCAGTGGAGGGAAACAGGATAGCCAGAAGGGACCTGAAGAAAGGGATTAGGAGAGCCAAGAGAGGGCATGAAAAATCTTGGCGGATAGGATCAAGGATAAGCCAAAGGCATTTTATGCGTATGTGAGAAACATGAGAATGACGAGAACGAGGGTAGGTCCAATCAAGGACAGTCGTGGGAGACTGTGTATTGAGTCGGAAGAGATAGGAGAGGTCTTGAATGAGTACTTTTCTTCAGTATTTACGATTGAGAGGAACCGTATTGTTGAAGAGGAGAGTGTGAAAAGGACTGTTAAGCGAGAGGAGATACATGTTAGGAAGGAAGATATGTTGGATATTTTGAACAACTTGAGGATAGACAAGTCCCCCGGGCCTGATGGGATTATGTGGGAAGCAAGAGAGGAAATTGCAGTACCGTTGGCAATGATCTTTTCATCCTCATTGTCAACGGGGGTGGTTCCAGGGGACTGGAGAGTGGCGAATGTTGTGCCCCTGTTCAAAAAACGGAATAGGGATACCCCGGGAATTACAGGCCAGTTAGTCTTACTTCGGCGGTAGGTAAAGTAATGGAAAGGGTACTGAGGTATAGGATTTATGAGTATCTGGAAAGGCACTGCTTGATTAGGGACAGCCAGCACGGATTTGTGAAGGGTAGGTCTTGCCTTACAAGTCTGATTGAATTCTTTGAGGAGGTGACCAAGCATGTGGATGCGGGTAGAGCAGTGGATGCAGTATCCATGGATTTTAGTAAGGCATTTGATAAGGTTCCCCATGGTAGGCTTATGCGACAAGTCAGGAGGCATGGGATAGAGGGAAATTTGGCCAATTGAATAGAAAACTGGCTGACCGGTCGAAGTCAGAGAGTGGTGGTAGATGGTAAATATTCAGCCTGGAGCCCAGTTACAAGTGGAGTTCCGCAGGGATCAGTTCTGGGTCCTCTGCTGTTCGTAATTTTTATTAATGACTTGGATGAGGGAGTCGAAGGGTGGGTCAGTAAATTTGCAGATGATATGAAGATTGGTGGAGTTGTGGATAGTGAGGAGGGCTCTTGTCGGCTGCAAAGGGACTTGGATATGATGCAGAGCTGGGCTGAGGAGTAGCAGATGGAGTTCAACCCTGCCAAGTGTGAGGTTGTCCATTTTGGAAAGACAAATAAGAATGCGGAATACAGGGTTAACGGTAGGGTTCTTAGTGAGGTGCAGGAGCAGAGGGATCTTGGGGTCTATGTTCATAGGTCTTTGAAAGTTGCCACTCAAGTGGATAGAGCTTGTAAGAAGGCCTATGGTGTGTCAGCGTTCATTAGCAGAGGGATTGAATTCAAGAGTCGTGAAGTGATGTTGCAACTGTACAGGACTTTGGTTAGGCCACATTTGGAGTACTGTGTGCTGTTCTGGTCGCCTCACTTTAGGAAAGATGTGGAAGCTTTGGAGAGGGTGCAGAGAAGATTTACCATGATGTTGCCTGGATTGGAGAATAGGTCGTACGAGGATAGGTTGAGAGTGCTAGGCCTTTTCTCGTTGGAACGGCGAAGGATGAGGGGTGACTTAATAGAGGTTTATAAGATGATCAGGGGAATAGATACAGTAGACAGTCAGAAACTTTTTCCCCATGTACAACAGAGTGTTACAAGGGGACATAAATTTAAGGTGAAGGGTGGAAGGTATAGGGGAGATGTCAAGGGTGGGTTCTTTACCCAGAGAGTGGTGGGGGCATGGAATGCGCTGCTTGTGGGAGTGGTAGAGTCAGAATCTTTGGTGACATTTAAGCGGCAATTGGATAGGTACATGGATGGGTGCTTAAGCTCGGAGAAATGTTCGGCACAATATCGTGGGCCGAAGGGCCTGTTCTGTGCTGTATTGTTCTATGTTCTATGTTCTTTTACCCTGCAATGTGGCAGTCCAGAACTGGAGGGCATAGGTTTATGGTTAGAGGGGAAAGATATAAAAGAGACTTAAGGAGCATTTTTTTCCCGCAGAGGGTGCTACGTGTATGGAATGAGCTGCCAGAGGAAGTGGTGCAGGCTGATACAAAGACATCTGGATGGGTATATGAATAGGAAGGGTTTGCAATAATATGGGCCAGATGCTGGTGGTTGGGACTAGATTGGGTTGGGATACCTGGTCGGCATGGACGGGTTGGACCAAATGGTCTGTTTCCATGCTGTACATCGCTTTGACTCTCAGAGGAGCTGAATGGTCCAATCAAAAATGATCTGTCGTTTAAATCATAACATCCTTCAGTTTCAGTAATCCATTCTTGGTTCCATCTTGCAGGCTCTATGAATCCCGCTCTCTCTACACTCCTACAGGACCCACGTCCCTTCCCATGTTTGTACCAACGTCCAGGTTCTGCAGCCCTTCCTACCTCTGTAACATGGCCCGGACTCTACAACTCTTCCTTCCTCTGCAGTGTTCCCCAGAAGGGCACTCGAGGCCGGTGGCATTTACCGAGTTAGGGAGGGATATCAGGACTGGAGGATTTTGCAGGCATTAGGAATATAGGGACTTGAGGAGGTTTCACAGTTTATGAGTGTTGTAGGGACTGGAGGAAGTTACAAAGATAGGGATGGTTTCAGATTGGAGGATTCTGCAGAAAAAAAACTTTACATGGTTAAAGGCAGGATACTTAGCAGTGTGCACGAACAGTGTGTCCCTGAAGTTACTACTCATGTTGAGAGGGTGTTAAGAAGGCGTATGGTTTGTTGGCTTTCATTAGCGGGGGTTTGAATTTAAGAGATCCAGTGTTTTCCTGCAGCTCTATAGAGCCCCAGTAACACCACACTTGGAATTCTGTTCACCTCATGTAGGAAGGATGTGGAAGTTTTAAAAACAATGCAGAGGATACTTAGCAAGATGCTGCCTGGACTGGAGGGCATGCCCATTGAAGGTAGGTTGTGGAAGCTCAGGCTTTTCTGATCGGAGTGAAGAATGAAGAATGGTAACACGATAGAGGTGTACAAGGTAATGAGAAGCATCTATCGCATGGATAACCAGAGACAACTTCCCATGGCAAAATGGCTATCACAAGGGGATATATTTTTATGGTAATTGGCGGAAGATTTACCTTAGATATTAGAGATAAGTTATTTACACAGAGTGTGGTGGGTGCGTGGAATGGACTGCCAGCCGTGGAAGTAGATTCAGACACATTGCGAACACCTAAGCAACTCTTGCATAGGCACAGCGATTATAGCAAAATGTAGGGTATGTAGGTTAGTTTGGTCTTAAGAGTAGGATAAAAGGTCAGTACAATATCGAGGGCTGAAGGGCTTGTACTGGGCTGTCCGATTCTACGTTCTAAATAGCGAGGGTTATGATGACAGGAAGAGATTTCGGGAAGCTGGAGAGGATGGAGTCTGAATGAAGAGACACAAATTGGAGGCGTTGCTAAGGTTGTATGAGGTAACAGAGACAGAGGGTTCTGGCGACTGGAGGTGGTTTCACAGGAAGGGAGGAGCATAGAGCCACAGGAGGTTACAGAAATGTGGAGAGCTGTAGGGCCTACAGGGGATTCATGGAGCTGGGGAGTTGGGAGGGATGGATCAGTTTAAAGGGACAAGGATGGGGTGTTTTACACAGACAGGAATGTTTCAGGTGAATGGAGCTGAGTACAGAGATAAAGTGGGTTTACAGAGATAAAGTGGGAAGAACAAACAGACATATGGAGGGTAGTCGTGACTGAAGATGTTTATAGATACAGGAAGGCTTAGGTTCTGCAGGTTATTTAGATATGGAGGGTATGGAATCATACAGATTTTCCAAGTCATGAAGACAGCAATTTTGGTTGGAGACAGTTTCACAGATTAGGGAGCATTAGTAACCTCCTCCAGTTTGGTCAGAGTGGGAAGAGTTGTAGGGGAGGGTGATGTTTACACATGTAAGAGCTGGAGAAGATTATGGAAATGAGTAGATGGATGGAGACACGGGTGGAGCTTACATTGACAGGGTGGGAACTGGCAATGGGAAGATATCACATAGATAGAGGGTCTTGTAGGAACTGGATTGGAAGAGTCACAGGCATTGGAATGACTTCTGCAGATTGGGAGTGTTACAGCGACTGAGAATATCATAGGGTCTCCACAGATTGATCGTGTCTTTAAGAATAGAAGAGTTCATGTAGATATGGAAAGCTTAAACCCAACGCATGCAGTCTTCATTTCGAGACCAGAGCCTTATTATACCTGACCAGCCAAGGATCCCTAACCCTGCCAGCTTTTCCCTTTACCCCAGTGGGGCGTACGGGTCCTGGATTCTTGAGATCACACTTTGCAATGCCTCCCATTTGCCAGTTGTTCCTTTTCCTTCAAACAGACTCACCATCGATTGGAATCATAATGTGGAGGTGCCGGTGTCGGATTGAGGGTGGATAAAGTTAAAAATCACCCGACACTCGGTTCCAGTCCAACCGGTTTATTTGAAAGCACAAGCTTTCAGAACACTGCTTCTTCATCAGGTGGTTGTGGAGCACAATCCTAAGGTACAGAATTTATAGCAACAGGATGGCAGTGTCATGGAATATAATATCAAACAAATTTAATTTAAGCCTTTCATCTGTTACAGTGATCACCAGCGCTTCCAAAGCGAGTTGGATTATAACTGGGCGTTGGGCAATTTTAAATTCACGGCATTGACGCAGGCCAGATCCTGCAGAATGACCCCAAACCTGGCCCTGTTCCAGTTTTCCTCTTCAATCTGTGGACCTGCTGATCTTTTTCCATAACTATGTTAAAACGAAGACAGTTGTGGGCTCTGGACACAAAGTGCTCTCTGAATGACAGTTCAGTCACTTGCCCGACCTCGTTTTCTGAGGGAAGGTCCAGTGTTGCACCTGCCTGAGTAGAATAGGGTCCTCTGCATATTGAGTTAGGAATCTTCCTTGGACACATTTGAAAAATTGCTCTCCTTCCAGGTCTTTTATGCTCGAGGTGGCCCAGTCAATGCAGGGAATATTAAAATCTCCAGCCTGCACTCCTCTATTATTGCTATAGTTACCTGCAATCTCTCTACACATCTGCTCCTCTGGTATCTGTTGGGTCTCCAACAGTCGACAATACAGTCCCAATAAAGTGGCCACCCCTCTTCTTCTTTCTAACTTCTAATCATGTGGAATTTTAAATGAATATATGTTTTAAATATTGGAATTAACAATTCATAAATAAGTATTGATAAAAATCCAAACACTTGACCTTCAGAGAAAGACAACAGTTCACTCTCACGTGGTCTGCACGACATACCCACAGCAAAGTGTCTACCTCTCAATTACCCTGTGAAATGGGCGAGCCAGCTGCTTCGCTCAAGGGCAGCAAGGGATGGGCAATAAAGGCTGGTCAGCCAGAGATACCCACATCCCATACCTGATTTTTTAAATAAGTCCATTCAGATTGTTCCACTGGAACTGTGCTGGGACCAATGAATTGGCCAATCACGTTGGTAGATTTATGGACAGGGCTTTAAACTGACAGAGAGGATGCAGGGACAGGCTTCAGGTGGAAGGAGCTTTCCAAATCCAAAGAGAAAACGTGAAGCATCAGCGCAGCACGGGGGATGTGACTGAAGACAACAGAAAGGAACAGGGTGGGACAAAGTTTAACGAAAACTGTAGATCAGAAAATCCATTTGTGACAGGAAATTGTGGGTGATAGGAAATTATGTTTTTTTTATTAATGGACAAAGTCTCTGTAACAAGGTAGATGGATTTGTGACACAGAGATAAAAAGGATTTAGACACCAGAGAGATGTGGTTACAGGCTGAACAAAAGGTGGAACATAAATATTCAATGGTTCACAACCTTGTGGAAACTCTGGGAAAATGGGTAACACGAGCAATAATGGGTAACAAAGGCATTACAGAGAAAGTATTTGACATCAGATCATGAAGTAGAGTCAATCTGAATGTAAATTCTGGCTACTACTTGCCAAAGACACAAGCAGCAGAACAGTTTTAGACCACCGAACAGCATTTCATGGCTCGTCACTGCAATAAATAGGAATTCATTGGAATTTTTAATACAGGCATGGTGAACATTTAGTGAAACGTCAATATTGGCAAAGTCTGGGACAATCACACTGACAACAGTGATATTGGAGGAGGAGTTCAGAGAATTTTTTTTCCCAGTGTTTCTTTGATTAACACATTGTGCAACTGGCTAGGGACATAACTATCGCAGAGCGACAGTTGTGTGATGACACTTCGTGAATGAGTAATGTCACCTGGAGAAATCCTCCGGGAAATTGTGATAAAGTGCAGTTTAAAGAAATATAAAGTTTTAAAGTGAATCACAGAAAGGACAACTAGAAACAGGCTGTGAGGAGAACTGACCAAGGTAAACAGGCTGAACAGACTGAAACATGTGTCTGCAAATGAACACTGGAAAACTTTTGAAGGAACAGTGTAAAACACTCAATAGGTCATTCCACTGAAACAGACCAAACCTCAGCAAGAAATCCCCACCGGTCCCTCACTCAGGACAAATTGGATCATATTAGATTATCAGGCTGAGAAGATCACCACAAAGTACTTAAAATCCTGAAATGAGAGAGTGTTTTAGGAGCAAATTTTGAAGGGATTGTAAAGGGTCTGCTAGCAGGGGGAGGGCAGTTGGAAGGGGAATCATTGTCAGGGTTTAATGACACGATAGGAACAGGGAGAGGTGAAGGTGCTGGAGGTGGTGAGAGAGTTACAGAGAGTGGCCAGGGCCTGAATGGTGTTACAAAGCCAGTACGGATTGCTGCAGCTGTGAGGTGTGTCAGAGGTAGGGAGGGATATATGTATTTTTATTTATTCTTTCATGGGATGTGGGTGTCACTGCCTGGACCAGCATTCTTTGACCGCATGCTAATTACCCAGAGATTGCTGGGGCCCTGATGGATATATTTAATGCTTTGCTGGCCACAGGTGAAGTGCTGAATGACTGGAGGATCGCGAATGTGGTTCCTTTATTCAAGAAGGGCAGCAGAGGTAGGCCAGGTAATTACAGAGCAGATAGTCCGACAGCAGGGGGAGGGAAATTAATGGAAACAATTGTGAGGATGAATCAACACTTGCAAAGGTAAGGATCAACTCGGTTTATTCATCACGGATTTAGCAGAGGAAGATACTGTCTGAAGAATTCAGTTCAGTTTTTTTTAAAATGGTGCTTCAGTATATTGATGAGGGCAGTGCAGATGATGTGGTTTACATGGACTTGAATAAGTCCTTAAACAAGATCCAACATCGAAGGCTGGTCCAAAAGGACTGGGTTCCAAGGCAAGTTGGCAAATTGGATGTAAAATTGGTGGATAGAATACTTTCACTAGCAGGTGTACCACAGGGATCTGTGCAGGAACCATTGCTGGTTATTCTGTCAAATAGTAACTTTGAAGTGAAAGCAGAAGGTATCAAGAGTAGGTTTGCAGATGACATGAAAGGTGAGGGTGTTGTTCACAGTGAGGAGGATGGTCTCCATCTGCAGTCCGATGTCGATCGGATGATAATCTACGCAGAGTTTAGTTCTGATTGAAGTGAGGTAATACTCTGGGGGAGGTACGATAAGCGAAGGACAGACATAATGAATGGTAGGACCATGAGGAGTACTGAGAAATACAGGGACATTGGTGGACAAGTCCATAGATCCCTGAAGGTGTCAGCACAAGGAGACAGGGTGGGAAAGGCATCTCAACTGGGAGCAGGAAAGGGACCCATATCCTGGTGGGGTGAATTGCTAGAGCTGCTTGACAGGATATAACCTAGTCTGGCAGGGTGTTGGACCTTAAACAGTCGTAAGGCCGGAAAGAAAATTTGAGGCTGGTACACAAGTTAAAGAGAGCGATTTCAAAAGACAAGGCAGACAAGAACATAGCAGGGAATGGGGGAAAACTGGTTATTGAACTACATGTATTTCAATGCAAGGGGCCTGACAGCTAAGGAAGATGAACTCGGGGCATGGACTGGAACATCAGACTGGGATATAATAGTTATCACAGAAACACAGCTGAGGGAGGGGCAGGGTTGGCAGCTCAATGTTTCAAGGTAGAGGAACTGCAGGAAGCATCGAAGGGGAGGCAAGAGAGGATGTGTGGTGGTGGGTTTTGATTGCATGAATCATCACAACAGTACTTAGAGAGGATATTCCTGTGGGATCGCCCAGTGAAGCAATGTTAGTGGAACTGAGAAATAAGAATGGGTCATCACTTTGACACGACCGTACTGCTGACGCCTAATAATCAGTGGCAGACTGAGGAACAAATATGTGGGGAGATCTTAAATATCAATCATAATAATAGGGCTGTTGTGGTAGGGGTTTTTGAACTTTCCAAACCTAGACTGGGAGTGCCAGTGTTTGCAAGGGAGGAATTTGGTAATTGTGTTCCAAAAAATCTCCCAATCAATATGTAAATGGCCTGAAAAGAGAAACGGCAAAACCTGACCTCCCCTTGGGAATCAAGGTAGGGAAAGGGACTGAGGCGTTAGTGGGAAAGCATTTTGTCAAAGTGACCACAGTTCTACTAGTTTGAAAATGGCGATGGAAAAGGACAGGCGTGGTCGACAATTTCAAGTTATAAAATGGGGCCAGACTAATCTTGATTGTTTTAGCCAGGAACTTTCAAAAGGTGATTGCAAAGTCTATTTACAGTGAAAGGGAAGTCTGGCAAGTGAGAATATTTTAAAATATAAATTGAACGATCAGCGCCAGCATGTTCCTGTTTGTGTGCAGCTCAATGCTGACAACATTCAGAAACACTGGCTGTCTATTGAGGGTCTGGTCAAGGAAAAGGAGGCACACGTCAGGTATAGCCAGGTGGATCAAGGGAATCCCTGAGGATCACAGGGGCTGTGGGAATACACTGTGGGTGGAAATCAGGAATGCAGAAAGGGTACAAGAAATAGCCTCGGCAGAGAAGAATAAGGAGAATCCAAAAGTGATTGTATCTATTAAGAGTAAAAGAGTAACTTGAGACAAAATTGGGGCCTTTAAAGATTAATGAGGTAATTGATGTGTGGAACTACAGGATATTTGCTAAGACCCTAAGCATTTTTTTCACTCCAGAACTTACTGTGGAGAAAGACTGGGGAACTCAGGGAACAAGAGGAATACATTAAACCACAATTGGAGTTCTCTGCAATTCCAGTCTCTCTGCTACAGGAAGGATGTTGTGAAACTAGAAAGTGCTCAGAGAAAATTGACAAGATGTTGCCAGAGTTGTTGCTGAATAAGATGGGGTTATTTTCCCAGGAGCATTGGAGACTGAGGGGTGACCTGACAGAAGTTTATATAAACATGAGGGGTATGAATTGGGTAAACATTCAAGGTCTTTTCCCAAGGGTTGGGTAGTCCAAACCTAGAGGGCATAAGTTTAAGTTTAGAGGGGAAAGGTTTAAAAGGGACCGAAGGGACAGCTTTTTCATGCATAAGGTGATGCGTGTATGAAATGAACGGAGAGAGAATGTAACAGATACTGATACTATGACAACATTTAAAAGGTATCTGGATGGGAATATGAATTGCAATGGTTTAGTGGTACATGGGCCAAATGCTGGTAAATGAGATGGATTTATTTAGATCTTCTGGTCAGCATGGACGAGTGGGACCGAAAGGTTTGTTTCCATGCTGTAGATCTCTGTGACTTGAAAAGAATGCATGTTGTTGAAGAGGTGGTGCTGGAAGCTTTATAACACAAAGTTATGGAAAGCCCCAGGACCTGATTAACTGTAAGACAGGTGATGCTAGGGAAGAAATTGTGGAGCCCCGAGCAAAGGTATTTATACCATTGATATCCATGTGAGATGGGCTGGAAGATTGGAGGGTGGAATAATTGACAGTGTAGGAGGTTTTCTAAGATTACAAAGGGATCTTGATGAGTGAATGGGCTGAAAACCTGTAGATGGAATATAATTTGAATAAATGCAACGTAATAAATTTGGTAAAACAGCTGGGATGGGTTTAGTTTGAGAATATCTTTTCTACCAACTGTAGGGTCTGTTTCCATGCTGTACAACTATGACAAGAATATAGTTTTGGTCCATTTTTTGAGAAACGCTGTGATGGAATGCTAGGGAACTAAAGACCAATTAGCCAGATGTCAGTGATGGGTAGGTTGTGGAAGTGACTCTGCCAGGCAGGAGTTACATCCATTTATAAAGGCAAGGATTGATGAAAGCTAGTCAGCACAGTTTTATGCGTACAAAGTTAGGTCTCATTGACTTGTTTGGTTTTGTTGAAGTGGTGACCATAAATTGTCTACACTAAAGTCAGCAGGACCTTTGACAGGGTTCAGCATGATATACTGGTTCAGAAGGTTAGATCATGAGTTGGCCAACTGGATACAAAATTGGCTTGACAGTTGGAGACAGAGGGTGGTGGAAGGGGATTGTTGTTCAGACTGGAGGCCTGTGACCAGCTGTGATCGGGGCTGGGTCCACTGATATGTATCATCTACATAAACGATTTGATTGAGAATATAGGAGTCATTGTTAGGAAGTTTGCAGATGATTAAATTAATAGCGTCGTGTGCAGTGAATATGGTTATCAAAGGGGCTCTTGAACAAGAGGGCCAGTGGACCAAGGAATGAAAGATGCAGTTGACGTATGGTGTTGGGTTTTGTTGAGACAAACCAGGGAGGACTAACACAGTTAATGGTTTGTCCCTGCACCCCTTGGTCTCTCTCTGTTCGACAACAGCGAGAGACCAAGGGGTGCAGTTACATTGTTCCTTGGAAGTGACATTGCAGTTGGACAGGGTGGTGAAAGCAGTATTTGATGCACTTTCCTTCATTGTCCAGAGCTGTGATATGAATTGGAGACATTTGTAACATTGTCCTAAATATTTGCCTTAGGCAGAGGAGGCTACGGATTGACCTTATAAAGGTTTATAAAACCATGCGGGGCCTCAGTAAGGTGAAAAGCCAAGGGTAGGTGACTCCAAAGCTAGAGGGTATAAACAGGAGGTGAGAGAGCAAGGATTTAAAGAGGGAGCTGAGCGGCAACATTATCCACAGAGGATGGTGCATAGACGGAACGGGCCGCCAAAGGAAATGGGAGAAACGTGTACAATTACAACATGGAAAAGACATTTGGGGAGATACATGGAGAGGAGAAGGTTTGAAGCGATAAGGGCCAAACACAGGCATATGCGACACGTATAGTATAAGAATCATGGTCAGCATTGATGAGTTGGAGTGAAGGTCCTGTTTCCGTGCTACATGACTCTGTATCCAGTTAAAGAGGAGGAGACTACTGAGATAAGACATGTTATAGACACTGAAGCAAGTTACAGCGATCGGGATGGTAGGCTGGAATGCAGTACGTTTCAAATTAGTGAAGTGACTATAAGGAAGGGAGGAGGTTACAAAGATACCATCTGTCATAGGATTTAAAAAATGATTGAAGACATTGGTCACCAAGATATGACATAGATTCAGTGTTGCAGTGTGGTTAGTCTTAGTACAACAGACCTTACATTATGGGCAGGGATTGAGCCTGGGTGGCGTGTCTGTATTGTGCTCCCCTCTGGCACTATATCCATGTCATGTCTAGTTTGCCGATGATTGGAGCCCTCTCATTGCTCCCTGCTCTGTGCACTGTGAGTGATCTTACCTTGCTGCAGGACTTATTGAAGGCTCCAGATCTCCCTGTCCTTTGTCTCTCTGTGGCCAACCATCTTCAATGTGATGATTGACGAGACACCCAGTAGTTGGGAAGTCTATTGAGTCAGGACCTTCCTGAGTACGTGTAGGAGACAAAGAGATAGACAGAATGGGAAATTAGACTGATGCTGTGAGGGTTACACATGGAAAATGGCACTGTGTCTCACAGAGATCTGGAAAATCTCAGTTCCATCCCTGGCCTGTGCTGCTGTGTCTCTCTGGAGTGGAGAATTCGGTTGGCTCAGGATCTGGAGATCCTGAGCGAGAGACACAGACAGAGGCAGCAATTAGACCGACACAGTGAGGGATACCACATGGAGAGAGACTGAGTGATATCACCAGAGTGCAGCAAGTTATCAAGATCAAACAATTGTGTTGGAAGAACGGGTTTAACTTCATGATGCACTGGTGTCAGTGTTCAGGGATGGGCCACCATAGAGCAGGTGAAGTGATGGCCGAGTGGTATAACTGCTAGAGCACGTATCCAAAACCTCAGCTAATGTACAGGGGAGAAAGGTTAGAATCCCACCATCAGAAATGGTGCAATTTGAAATCAATAATTTTAAAAATAGCAATTAACAATCCACATGTAAGTATGAGACCATTGCTGATGTACAAAAAACCCAAACACTTGTCCTTCTGAGATGGAAATCTGCCCATCCTAACATGGTCTGCACTACATACCCACAGCAAAGTGTTTGCCTCTCAATTACCCTCTGAAATGGCTGAGCAAGTTACTCAGCTCAATGGCAGCTAGGGCTGGACAAGAAAGGCTGGTCAGCCAGAGACACCCACATCCCATAGCTGATTTTTTAAAAAGTAATCCATTAGAATGGACCCACTGGAACCGTGCTGGGACCAGTGACCTGGCCAATCATGTCGGTAGGTTTATGGACAGGGCTTTAAACTGACAGAGAGGATGCAGGCACAGGGTTCAGGTGAAAGGAGCTTTCCAAATCCAAAGAGAAAACGTGAAGCAATGGAACAGCATAGGAATTTGGCTGAAGACATTCAGAAAGGAACCAAAAGGGACAGAGTTTAACTTAACCTGTACATCAGTGAATAGGTATGTGACAGGACATTGTGGGAAAGAGTAAATTATGTCTTTTTTTTCGCATGGACAAGGTCTCTGCAATAAGGTAGATGGATTTGTGACACAGAGATAAAAGAGATTTATACACCAGGGAGACATGGTTCCAGGGCGAACAAAAGGTGAACATAAGTATTCAATAGCTCACAAACTTGCAGAAACTCAGGCAAAATGCGCAACGAGAACTATAATGGACAACAAAGGCATTACAGAGAAAGCATTTGGCCGCAGATCAAGAAGTAGAGTCGGAATGTAAATTCTGGCTACTACTTGCCAAGGACAGAAAAAGTAGAACAGTTTTAGCCACCGAACAGCATTTCATTGCACATCACTGCATTAAGCAGGAATTAATTGGAGTTTTTTAGCAAATATATTGTGATAATTTTGGGAAACTTCAATATTCGCATAATCTGGGACAATCACACTGACAACAGTGATAGTGGAAGGGGAGTACAGATTTTTTTTTCAGTGTTTCTTTGAATAACACATTGTGCAACTAGCTAGGGACATAGCTATGTCAGATCGATGGTTGTGTGATGAAACTTAGTGAATGAGTAATGTCACCTGGAGAGATCCTCCGGGAAATTGTGATAAAGTGCAGTTTAAAGAAATATAAAGTTTGAGAGTGAATCACAGAAAGGACAAATTTCAATGAAAAACAAAAATTGTCAATTGTGTAAATTTGACAGGAGAAGCGACCAAGGTAAACGGGCTAAACAGACTGGAACATGTATCTGTAAATGAACAGTGGAAAACATTTGAAGGAACAGTGTAAATCACTCAAAAAAGTGCATTCCATCGAAACAGACAAAACCTTAACAAGAAACTCACTCCTGTCCCTCACTCAGGACAAAATGGATCATATTAGATTATGAGGCTGACAAGATCAGCAAAACGTGCTTAAAATCCAGAAGTGAGAGTGTGCTTTAAGAATAAGTTTTAAAGGGATTGCAAAGGGTCTGCTGGCAAGAGGAGGGCAGTGGGAAGGGGAATCATTGTCAGGGTTTAATGACACAACAGGAACAGGGAGAGGTGAAGGTGTTGGAGCGCGGCCAGGGCCTGAACGGTGTTACAAAGCCAATACGGATTGCTGCAGCTGGAGGGGTTTGCAGGGATAGAGAGGGACATTGGTGGGAGAGGATCAACCAGCTGCTCATCCAAAACCACCACGTCAGTGGCCACAGGATTTTTCGTACACACTATTGACCATCCTCAGGCCATAGGATTATTCACACACAGTATTGACCATTCTCAGCCCACAGGAGCATTCACATAAAGCATTTACGAATTACAGGCCAGAGGATAATTCACTGTATTGACCATCCTCAGGCCACAGGATTATTCACAGATAGTATTGACCATCCTCAGGCCCCAGGATTATTCACAAAGTTTTGAGCATTCACAGCGCACAGGATTATTCATACTCTATTGACCATGCACAGGCCACAGTATAATTAACAAACAGAAATGACCACGCAGAGACCACAGATTATTAACACACAGCATTGACCATCCACAGGCCACATTATTACTCACACACAGTATTAACGATTCACAGGCCACAGGTTTATCACCACAGTATTGATCATTCTCAGGCTACAGGATTATTCACACACAGTATTGCCCATTCACAGGTCTCAGGATTATTAACACGCAGTATTGAACAACCTCAGGCAACAGGATTATTCACACACTATATTGACCATCCTCAGGCCACAGGAGTATTCACACACAGTACTGAATATCCTCAAGCAACAGGATTATTCACACACTGTATTGACCGTTCTCAGGTCACAGGATTTCTCACACACTGTATTGACCAGCCTATGCCCACAGGATTTTTGAACACACTGTCTTGAACATTTACAGGTCACAGGATTACCCACACAATGTATTGACGACTCTCAGGCCACAGGTTTATTCACACAGTATTGAGCAGTCACAGTGCACAGGATTATACACACACATTATTGACAATCCTCAGGCCACAGTATTATTAACAAACAGAAATGACCATCCACAGGCCACAGGATTATTAACACACAGTATTGACCATCCTTAGGCAAAGGTGTATTCACACAAAGTATTGACAATTCACGGGCTACGGGATAATTCACACACAGTACTGACCATCATCAGTCTGGAAGATTCTTCACACAGTATTCGACATCCTCAGGCCTCAGGATTATTCCCATACTGTATTGACCATCCTCAGTCCACAGGATTACTCACACACAGTACTGACCACCCAAAGACCGCAGGATTATTCACTCACTGTATTGAGCATTCACACCCCACAGGATTATTCACACACAGTATTGAGCAGTCACAGTGCACAGCATTATTTGCACTGACCATCCTCAGGCAAAGGGTTATTCACGCACAGTATTGACGATTCACGGTCCACAGCATTATTCTCACATAGAATTGAACAATCGCAGGCAACAGGATGAATCACACATTGCATTGATCATCCTCAGGCCACAGGATTATTCACACACAGTATTGACCATCCTCAGGACGCAGTATTATTAATAAACAGTATTGACTCTGCACAGGCCACAGATTATTAACTCACAGTAGTGACCATTCAATGGCCACAGCCTTGTTCCCGCACAAAATTGACTATCCTCAGGCCACAGGTTTATTCACACACAGTATTGAGCGGTCACAGTGCACAGAATTATTCACACTCAGTATTGACCATCCTTATGCAAATGTTCATTCACACACAGTATTGACCATTCACAGCCCACAGGATTAGTCACACAAGCATTGACCATTCACAGGTAACAGGATTATTCTCACGCAGGATTGAACCTCAAACAACAGGATTAATCACACATCGTATTGAACACCCTTAGGCTACAGGATTACTCTCACACAGTTTTGATCATCCTCAGGCCAAGGGTTATTCACACACAGTACTAATGATTCACACGCCAGAGGATTAGTCACAGACAGTACTAACCAACCTTCGGCCACACGATTAATGAACACACTGTTTTGACCAGTTACAGGTCACAGGATTATTCACAGACGGTACTCACTATCCTCAGGCCACAGGATTATTCACACACAGTATTGACCATCCTCAGGCCACAGGATTGTTCACACACAATATTGACCATCCTCAGGCCACAGGATTGTTCACACACAATATTGACCATCCTCAGTCAAAGGTTATTCACACACAGTATTGACGATTCACAGGCCAGAGGATTATTCACACATGATATTGACCATTCACTGTCCAAGGATAATTAACACACAGCATTGACCATCACAGGCCATAGGTTTATTCACAGACAATATTGAATATCCTCAGGGCACAGGATTATTCACGGTATTGATCATCATCAGACCACAAGATTATTCACACATTTTATTAACCAGCCTCCAGCCACAAGATTATTCACAACAGTATTGACCACAGACAGGCCACAGGATTATTCAAACACAGTATTGACAAATCACAGGCCACAGGATTAGTGACACACATTATTGACCATCCTCAGGTACCAGGATTATTCACACATGGTATTGATCATTATCAGGACACAGGATTATTCATATACGGTATTGACTTACCTCAAGCCACAGGATTTTTCACACAGTTTTGACCATCCTCAGGCCACAGGATTATTTTCACAAGGTATTGACCATCAGGCCACAGGATTACTCACCCCATATACTGACCAACCTCACGCAACATTATTATTCACATAAATTATTGACCATCATCAGGCCACAGGATTATTCACACACAGCATTGACCATTCTCAGGCCACAAGATTATTATTCCAAGGATTATTTACGTACAGTATTGACCATCCTCAGTACACAGGGATACTCAAAAAAAAATAAACATTCTCAGGTCACAGGATTACTCAAACACAGTATTGACCACCATTAGGCCACAGGATAAATGAACACACTATATTGACCATTTACAGGTCTCAGTTTCATTCATACACAGTTTTGACCATTCTCAGGCCACAGGATTGTTCACACAGTGTATTGATCACCCTCAGACTGCAGGGTTATTCACAGACAGTACTCACTACCCTCAGGTCACAGGATTGTTCACACACAGTAATGACCATCCAAGAGTTATTCACACACAATATTCAGCATTCACCATGCACAGGATTATTCACACACAGTATTGACCTTCCTCAGGCCAAAGGATTATTCCCACACAACTGACCATCCTCAGGCCACAGAATAATTCCCACACAGTTTTGGCCATCCTCAGGCCACAGGATTGTTCACAAATAATATTGACCACCTTCGCGCCACAGGATTATTCACACACAGTATTCACCATTCACAGTCCACAGCATTATTCACACACAGCATAGACCGTTAACAGAACACAGGATTATTGACACACAGCATTGAACAGCCCCAGTCAACAGGATTAATCGCACATAGTTCTGACCATTCTCAGGCCACAGGATTGCTCACACACTGTATTGACCATCCTCAGGCCAAGGGTTATTCACATACAGTATTGACGATTCACAGGCTAGAGGATTATTCATACGTGGTATTGACCATTCACTGTCCAAGGATAATTCACACACAGCATTGACTGTCACAGGCCACAGGTTTATTCACACACAATATTGAATATCCTCAGGGCACAGGATTATTCACGGTATTAACCAGCCTCCGGCCACAAGATTATTCACAACAGCATTGACCATTCACAGGCCACAGCCTTATTCACACACAGTATTGACCATCCACAGGCCACAGATTATTAACACCCAGTATTGACCATTCACAGGCCACAGCCTTATTCACACACAGTATTGACTATCCTTAGGCCACTGGATTATTCCCACACTTTATTGACTACTCTCAGGCCATAGGTTTATTCACTTACAGTATTGACAATTCACAGGCCAGAGGACTATTCGCACGTTCACACACAGTATTGACCATCCTCAAGCCACAGGATTATTCTCACACAGTATTGACCAGTCTATGGCCACTTGAATTTTGAACCAACTGCCTTGACAATTTATAGGTCACAGGATTAACATACCATCCTCAGACCACAGGATTATTCACACACACTATTGACCGTCCTCAGGCCAAGGCTTATTCATACACAGTATTGATAATCCTCAAACCACAGGATTATTCATATATGGAACTCAGAATTCACTGTCCAAAGGATTATCCACAATCATCCAGCGACAGGATTATTCACACACTGTATTGAACAACCTCAGGACACAGGAATATTCACAAACAGTATTAAACAAACATTCTCAGGCCACATGATTATTCACACACTGTATTGACCAGGCTGTGGTCCCAGGATAAAGGAATACACTGTCCTGACTATCCTCAGTCCACAGGATTGTTCACACAGTGTATTGATCACCCTCAGGTTGCAGGATTATTCACAGACAGTACTCACTACCCTCAGGCCACAGGATTGTTCACACAGTGTATTCATCACCCTCAGGCTGCAGAATTATTCACAGACTGCACGCACTACCCTCAGGTCACAGGATTGTTCACACACAGTAATGACCTTCCTCAGGCCAAAGGATTATTCCCACACAACTGACCATCCTCAGGCCACAGAATAATTCCCACACAGTTTTGGCCATCCTCAGGCCACAGGATTGTTCACAAATAATATTGACCACCTTCGCGCCACAGGATTATTCACACACAGTATTCACCATTCACAGTCCACAGCATTATTCACACACAGCATAGACCGTTAACAGACCACAGGATTATTGACACACAGCATTGAACAGCTCCAGGATTAATCGCACATAGTTCTGACCATTCTCAGGCCACAGGATTGCTCACACACTGTATTAACCACCTCAGGCCAAGGGTTATTCACACACAGTATTGACGATTCACAGGCCAGAGGATTATTTACACGTGGTATTGACCATTCACTGTCCAAGGATAATTCACACATAGCATTGACTGTCACAGGCCACAAATTTATTCACACACAATATAGAATATTCTCAGGTCACAGGATTATTCACGGTATTAACCAGCCTCCGGCCACAAGATTATTCACAACAGCATTGACCATTCACAGGCCACAGCCTTATTCACACACAGTATTGACCATCCACAGGCCACAGATTACTAACACCCAGTATTGACCATTCATAGGCCACTGCCTTATTCACACACAGTATTGACTATCCTTAGGCCACTGGATTATTCCCACACTTTATTGACTACTCTCAGGCCACAGGTTTATTCACACACAGTATTGACCATCTTCAAGCCACAGGATTATTCTCACACAGTATTGACCAGTCTATGGCCACTTGAATTTTGAACCAACTGCCTTGACAGTTTATAGGTCACAGGATTAACACACAAGGTAATTACCATCCTCAGGCCACAGGATTATTCACGCACAGTATTGACCGTCCTCAGGCCAAGGGTTATTCATACACAGTATTGATAATCCTCAAACCACAGGATTATTCACATATGGAACTCAGAATTCACTGTCCAAAGGATTATTCACACACTGTATTGACAATCGTCCAGCGACAGGATTATTCACACACTGTATTGAACAACCTCAGGACACAGGAATATTCACAAACAGTATTAAACAAACATTCTCAGGCCACATGATTATTCACACACTGTATTGACCAGGCTGTGGTCCCAGGATTAAGGAATACATTGTCCTGACTATCCTCAGTCCACAGGATTGTTCACACACAGAATTGTTCACCCTCAGGCCAAGGGTTATTCACACACAGTATTGAAGATTCACAGGCCACAGGTATAATGACACACCTTATTGACCATCCTCAAGCAACAGGATTATTCTCACACAGTACTGACCATCCTGACGCAACACAATTATTCACACATGGTATTGATCATCCTCATGCCACAGGGTTATTTTCACATGGTATTGACCATCCTCAGGCCGCAGGATTAATCACACATGATATTGACCATTCACTGTGTAAAAGATTATTCTCACACAGTATTGACCATCCTCAGGCCGCAGGATTATTCACACACAGCTTTGACCATTCACAGCCCACAGCATTATTCGCACACAGTATTGAACAAGCTCAGGCAACAGAATTAATCACACATGGAACTGACCATTCACTGTCCAAAGGATTATTCACACACTGTATTGACCATCCTCAAGCCACAGGATTATTCACACGCAGTAATGACCATCCTCAGGCCACAGGATTATTCACACGCAGTAATGACCATCCTCAGGCAACAGGATTATTCACACGCAATATTGACCATCCTCACGCAAAGAATTATTTGCACACAGCATTGACCACCCTACTGCCACAGGATTATTCACACACGATATTGACCATCCTCAGGCCACAGGATTATTTTCACATATTATTGACCAGCCTCCAGCCACAAGATTATTCACTGAAAGTAGTGACCAACCTCAGGCTACAGGAGTATTCATAAACAGAATTAGGCATTCATAGTTCCCAGGATTATTTAAACACAGTATTGACAATCCACAGTCAACAGAATTATTCACACAAGTATTCTCCATCCTCGGGCCGCAGGAGTATACACACACTGTATTCTACGTCCTCAGGCCTCAGGATTATTCACACACTGTATTGACCAGCCTACTTCCACAGGATTTTTGAACCTACTGCCTTGTCAGATTCCTGGTCACAGGATTATTCACAGAAAGTATTGACCATCCTCAGGCCAAGGGTTATTCACACACAGTATTGACACTTCACAGGTCAGAGTATTATTCACACACAGTATTGACGATTCATAGGCCACAGGATTATTCACACACAGTATTGACCACCCTCAGGCCAAGGGTTATTCACACAGTATTGACCACCCTCAGGCCAAGGGTTATTCACAAACAGTATTGACGATTTACAGGCCACAGGAGTGGCAACACACATTATTGACCACCCTCAGGTACCAGGATTATTCATACACGGTATTTGACCATTATCAGGACACGGGATTATTCATATACAGTATTGACTTACCTCAAGCCACAGGATTTTTCACACACAGTATTGACGATCCTCAGGCCACAGGATTATTTTCACAAGGTACTGACCATCATCAGGCCACAGGATTAATCACATACTGTACTGACCATCCTCATGCAACAGAATTATTCACATAAATTATTGACCATCATCAGCCCACGGGATTATTCACACACAGCATTGACCATCCTCAGGTCACAAGATTACTCGCACAAAGTGTTGAGCATTCATAGTTCCCAGGATTATTCACACACCAAATTGACCATCCTCAGGCCACCAGATTTGTCCCACACTTTATTGACCTTCCTCAGGCCAAAGGATTATTCCCACACAGAACTGACCAATCTCAGGCCACGGGATAATTCCCACACAGTTTTGGCCATCCTCAGGCCACAGGATTATTCACAAATAATATTGACCACCCTCACGCCACAGGATTATTCACACACAGTATTCACCGTTCACAGTCCACAGCATTATTCACACACAGCATAGACCGTTAACAGACCAAAGGATTATTGACACACAGCATTGAACAGCCCCAGTCAACAGGATTAATCGCACATAGTTTTGACCATTCTCAGGCCATAGGATTGCTCACAGACAGTATTGACGATTCACAGGCCAGAGGATTATTCGCACATGGTAATGACCATTCACTATCCAAAGGATTATTCACACACAGTATTGACCATCCGCAAGCCACAGGATTATTCTCACACAGTATTGACCAGCCTACGGCCACTGGATTTTTGAACCAACTGCCTTGCTAGTTTGCAGGCCACAGGAATCTTCATACATGGAACCAACCATTCACTGTCCAAAGGATTATTCACACACTGTATTGACCATTCTCAAGCCACAGGATTAATGAACACACTGTCCTGACCATCCTCAGGCCACAGGATTGTTCATACATGGTATTGATAATCCTCAAGCACTGGTTTATTCACACACAGTATTGACGATTCACAGGCCAGTGGATTATTCACACAGAGTATTAAGTATTTTCAAGTCACAGGGTTGTTCACACACAGTATTGACAATCCTGACGCAACACAATTATTCACACACAATATTGACCATCCGCAAGCCACAGGACTATTCACACATAGTATTGACAATCATCAGGTCACAGGAGTAATCACACATGGTATTGACCATCCTCAGGCAACAGGATTATTCCCACACAATATTGACCATCCTCACACAAAGACTTATTCACACACAGTATAGACCACCCTAATGCCACAGGAGTATTCACACACAGTATTGACATTCCGCAGGCCACAGGATCATTTAGACACATTATTGACCAGCCTCCCGCCACAAGACTATTCACTCAAAGTTTTGACCAACCTCAGGCCACAGGAATATTCATAAACAGTATTGAGCATTCAGGATTATTTAAACACAATATTGACAATCCACAGTCCACAGAATTATTCACACAAGTATTCTCCATCCTTGGGCCACAGGATTATTCACACACTATACTGACCAGCCTACCTCCACAGGATTTTTGAACCCACTGCCTAGTCAGTTTACTGGGCACAGGATTATTCACAAAGTATTGACCACCCTCTGGCCAAGGGTTATTCACACACAGTATTGGCCAGCCGACGGCCCCAGGTCTAATGAACATACTGTCATGACCATCCTCATGCCACAGGATTGTTCACACATAATATTGTAGAACCACGGGCCAGAGGATTATTCACACACCGTATTGATGCTTCACAGGCCACAGGATTATTCACACACAATATTGACGAATCGTCGGCCACAGGATTATTCACACACGGTATTGACCATCTTCAGGCCAGAGGATTATTCACACGGTATTGACCATTATCAGGACACATGATTATTCATATACGGTATTGACCATCCTCAGGCCACCGTATCATTTTCACACAGTATTGACTATCATCAGGCCACAGGATTAATCACACACTGTATTGACCATTCTCACGTAATAGAATTATTCTCACACTGTATTAACCACTCTCAGGCCGCAGGATTATTCACACACATTATTGACGATCCTCAGGTCTGGTTTACTCACATACAGCAATGACCACCCTCAGGCCACAAGATTATTCCCACACAGAATTGAGCATTCATAGTTCCAGGATTATTTGCACACCGTATTGACCACCATCAGGGCTCAGGATTATTCACACACAGTATTGACCATTCACAGTCCACAGCATTACTCACAAACAGCACAGACCGTTCACAGGCCACAGGAATATTCACACACAGTATGGACCATTCACAGTCCACAGCATTACTCACACACAGCACAGACAGTTCACAGGCCACGCGATTATTCACACACAATATTGACGATTCACAGGCCAGTGGATTATTCACACATGGTATTGACCATTCACTGTCCAAAGTTTTATTCACACACAGTATTGACTATCCTCAAACCACAGGATTATTCTCACACAATATTGACCATCCTCAGGCAACAGGAGTACTCACACACAGTATTGACCAGCCTCAGGCCAGGGGATTATTCAAAAACAGTATTTACTACTCTTAGGTCACAGCATTATTCACACACGCTATTGACAATCCTCAAGCCACAGGATTATTTTCATATGGTATTGACCATCATCAGGCCACAGGATTATTCACACACATTATTGACCAGCCTCCAGCCACAAGATTATTCACTCTCAGTATTGACCAACCTCAGGCCACAGGAGTGTTCATAAACAGTATTGAGCATTCATAGTTCCCAGGATTATTTAAACACAGTATTGACAATCCATAGTCCACAGGATTATTCACACAAGTATTCTCCATACTCAGGCTGCAGGAGTATACACACACAGTATTCTCCATCCCCAGGCCACAGGATTATTCACATACAGTACTCTACATTGTCAGGCCTCAGGATTACTCACACACTGTAATGACCAGCCTACGGCCACAGAATTTTTGAACCCTCTTATCAGTTTACAGGTCACAGGATTATTCACACAAGGTATTGACCATCCTCAGGCCACAGAATTATTCAAGCACAGTACTGACCATCCACAGGCCAAGGGTTGTTCACACATAGTATTGACCATCCTCAGACCGAGGAATTATTCACACACTGTATTGACAATCGTCAAGCAACAGGATTATTCACACAGAGTATTGACCAACCTCAGGCCACAGGATTATGCACAAACGATACTAAACATTCTCAGGCCACATGATTATTCACACACTGTACTGACCAGCCTACGGCCCCACGATTAATGGACAAACTGTCCTGACCATTCTCAGGCCACAGGATTGTTCACACACACAATTGACTACCCTCAGGCCAAGGGTTATTCACACACAGTATTGAAGATTCACAGGCCACAGGATTAGTGACACACGTTATTGACCATCCACAGGCAAAAGGATTATTCACACACGGTATTGACCAGCCTCAGGCCACAGGATCATTCACAAACGATATTGGCCATCCGCAAGCCACAGGATTATTTTCACATAGTATTGAAAATCATCAGGCCACATGTTTATTCACATAGTGTATTGACCATCCTCAGGCCACAGGATTGTTCACACATGGTATTGACCATTCACTGTCCAAAGGATTATTCTCACAAAGTATTGACCATCCTCAGGCAACAGGAGCAGTGCACACAGTATTGATCAACTCAGGCCACATGATTATTCACACACAGTATTGACCATTCACAGCCCACAGCATTATTCACACACAATATTGAACAACCTCAGGCAACAAGATTAATCACACATGGAACTGACCATTCACTGTCCAAAGGATTATTCACACACTGTATTGACCATCCTCACGCAACAGAACGATTCACACAAAGTAATGACCATCCTCAGGCCACAGGATTATTCACATCCAGTATTGACCAACCTCAGGCCGCAGGATTATTCTCACACAGCATTCAACAACCTCAGACAACAGGAGTAAACACACATGGAACTGACCATTCACTGTCCAAAGGATTATTCACACACTGCATTGACCATCCTCAAGTCACAGGATTATTCACACACAGTATTGACCATCCTACGGTAACAGGATTAATGAAAACACTGTCCTGACGATCCTTATGTCACAGGATTGTTCACACATTGTAGTGCAGATCCTCAGGGCACAGGATTATTCACACAGTATTGACGATGACATTCCAGAGCAGTATTCACACACAGTATTGATGATTCACAGGCCAAGAGTTATTCACACACAGTATTGACGATACACAGGCCAAAGGATTATGCACACATGGCATTGACCATTCACTGTCCAAAGCATTATTCACACACAGTATTGACCATCCTCAAGTCACACGATGGTTCAACACAGTATTCACCATCCTCAGGCAAAAGGATTATTCACACACAGTATTGACCACCCTCAAGCCACAGGATGTTTTGCACACAGTATTGATGATCCTCAGGCCACAGGACTATTTTCACACGGTATTAACCATCATCAGGCCACAGTATTAATCACACACTGCATTGACCATTCTCACGCTACAGAATTATTCACACAAAATAATGACCACCCTCACGCGACAGAATTATTCTGACATAGTATTGACCATCCTCAGTCAACAGGATTATTCACACAACGTATTGACCATCCTCCTGCCACCGGATTTGTCACACACAGTATTGGCCATCCTCACGCAACAGGATGAATCACACATGGTATTGATCATTCTCAGGCCACAGGATTATTCACACGCAGCTCTGACCCCCCCCCCCCCCCCTTAGGCCACAGGATAAATGAACACACTGTCTTGATCATTTACAGGTCACAGATTTATTCACACACAGTTTTGACCACCCTCAGGCAGCAGGATTATGCACAGATAGTACTCACTACCCTCAGGCCACAGGATTGTTCACACACAGTAATGACCATCCTTAGTCCAAGGGTTATTCACTCGCAGTATTCAGTGCACAGGATAGTTCACACACTGTATTGACCAACCTCAGGCCATAAGATTATTCCCACACAGTAGTGACCATTCTCAGGCCATAAGACTATTCCCACACAGTAGTGACCATTCTCAGGCCACAGGATTATTCACACACAGTATTGACCGTCCTCAAACTGCAGGACTATTCACACACAGTAATGACAATCCTCAGGCCATAGGATTATTCGCACACAGTATTGACCATTCTCAGGCAACAGGATTATTCCCACACAGCATTGACCATTCTCAGGCCAACAGGATTATTCACACACAGCATGGACCGTCCTCAGGCGACAGGATTATTCACACAAAGTATTGACAATCCTCAGGCCACAGGATTATTCACTCACTGCATTGAACATCCTCAGGCAGCAGGATATTTAACGCACACAGTATTGACTATCCTTCGGCCCAACAGTTATTCCCACACAGTATTGACTAACATATGGCTACAGTATTAATGAACACACTGTCTTGATCATTTGCACATCACAGGTTTACTTCCACGCAGTATTAACGATTCTCAGGCCACAGCAATATTCAGACGCAGTATTGACCATTCACAGGGCACAGGATTATTCACACACAGCATTGACTAGCACATGGCCACAGGATTAATGAACACTCTGTCTTCAATATTTGCAGGTCACAGGATTATTCCAACATAGTATTGACAATCCTCAGGCCACATCATTATTCACACATGTATTGACCAGCCTACAGCCACAGGATTAATGAACACACTGTCTTGATCATTTACAGGTCACAGAAATATTCCCACACAGTATTGACCATCCTCAGGTCACAGGATTATTCCCACACAGCATTGACCATTCTCAGGCCAACAGGATTATTCCCATACATTATTGACCATTCTAAAGCCACAGGATTATTCACATATAGTATGGACCGTCCTCAGTCAACAGGATTATTCACACAAAGTATTGGCAATCCTCAGGCCACTAGATTATTCACACACTGTATTGAACATTCTCAGTTCACAGGATTATTCGCACACAGTATTGACCACCACACGGCCACAGAATTAATGAACACACTGTCTTGGTCATTTACAGGATTAATGATTACTCGGTCTTCAACATTTGTAGGTCACAGGATTTTTCCCACATAGTATTGACAATTCTCAGACCACATCATTATTCACACACAATATTGACCAGCCTACGGCCACAGGATTAATGAACACACTGTCTTGACCATTTACAGGTCTCAGGATTATTTCCACACAGTATTGACAAGCCTCAGGCCATAGATTTTTCACACACGATATTGACAATCCTCAGGCCACAATCAATACATTGTATTGATCATCCTCAGACCACAGGACGATTTACGCACAGTATTGACAGTATACAGGCCGCAGGATTACTCACACATAGTATTGAACATTCACAGGCCACAAGATTACTTGCAGAGCGTTTCAGAGAACACCTCTGGGACACCCGGACCAACCAACCCAACCACCCTGTGGCTCAACACTTCAACTCCCCCTCCCACTCCACCAAGGATATGCAGGTCTTTGGACTCCTCCATCACCAGACCACAACAACATGACGGTTGGAGGAAGAGCGCCTCATCTTTCGCCTAGGAACCCTCCAACCACAAGGGACGAACTCGGATTTCACTAGTTTCCTAATTTCCCCTCCCTGCACCTTGTCTCAGTCAAATCCATCGAATCCAGCACCGCCTTCCTAATCTGCAATCTTCTTCCAGACCTCTCCGCCCCCACCCCAGTCTGACCTATCACCCTCACCTTGACCTCTTTCCCCCTATCAAATTTCCGACGCCCCTCCCCCAAGTCCCTCCTCCCTACCTTTTATCTTAGCCTGCTGGACAAACTTTCCTCATTCCTGAAGAAGGGCTTATGCCCGAAACGTCGATTCTCCTGTTCCCTGGATGCTGCCTGACCTGCTGCGCTTTTCCAGCAATACATTTTCAGCTCTGATCGCCAGCATCTGCAGTCCTCACTTTCTCCACAGGATTACTCAGACAATGTATTCACAACCCTCAGGCCACAGGATTATTCGCACACAGTATTAAACATTCTCAGGCCACTTGATTTTTCACACACAGTACTGACCATCCTCAGGACACACTAGTATTCACACACAATATTCAATATTCCCAGCCCACAGCATTATTCATACACAGTATTGATTGGAACACGGCCACAGGATTAATGAACACAGTGTCTTAACCATTTACATGGTCACAGAATTACTTTCACACAATATTGACTATCTTCAAGCCACAGGATTGTTCACATACAGTATTGAACATCCTGAGACCACAGGAGTATTCACACATAGTATTGAACATCCTCAGGGCACAGGAGTATTCACACATAGTATTGACCAGCATACGGCCACAGGATTAATGAACACACTGTCTTGACCATTTACAGGTCACAGAAATATTCGCACCCAGTATTGACCATCCTCAAGCCACAGGATTATTCACACTCAGTATTGACCATTCTCAGGCCACAGGATTATTCACACACAGTATGGCTGTCCTCAGGCAACATAATTTTTCACACAATTTATGGACCATTCTCAGGCCACAGGATTATTCACTCGCTGTATTGAACATCCTCGGGTAGCAGGACATTTAACACACACTGTATTGACTATCCTTCGGTCCAACGGTTATTCCCACACAGTATTGACCATTCTCAGTCCACAGGATTACTCACACACAGTATTGACCATCATACAGCCACAGTATTAATGAACGCACTGCCTTGACCATTTACACGTCACAGGATTATTTCCATGCAGTATTGACAAGTCTCAGGCCACAGCAATATTCACACACAGTATCGACCATTCACAGGGCACAGGATTATTCACACACAGCATTGACTAACACACGGCCACGGGATTAATGAACACTCGGTCTTCAACTTTTGCAGGTCACAGGATTGTTCCAACATAGAATTGACAATCCTCAAGCTACATGATTATTCACACACAGTATTGACCAGCCGACGGCCACAGGATTAATGAACACACTGTCGTGATCATTTACAGGTCACATGATTATTCCAACACAGTATTGAACATCCTCAAGGAACAGGAATCTTTACACAAAGTATTCACCATCCTCAGGCCATGGATTATTCACACACAGTATTGACAATCCTCAAGCCACTGGATTTTTCCTACACAGTATTGACCATCCTCAGGCCACAGGATTATTCACATACAGTATTGACCATCCACAGGCAACAGGATTATTCTCACACTGTATTGACCATTCGCAGGCCACAGGATTATTCACACACAGTATTGACCATCCGCTGGCCACAGTATTATTTGCAAACAATATTGACATTGCACAGGACACAGATTATTAACACATAATATTGACCATCCACAGCCCACAGGATTATTATCACACAGCATTGACCATCCACAGGCCCACATTATTCTCACACAGTATTGCCCACCCTTAGGCAAAGGGCTATTGACACACAGTATTGACAATTCACGGGCCAAAGGAATATTCAAACACAGTATTGACCATCCTTAGGCCACAGGATTATTCACACAGTGTATTGACCACTCATAGTCCAAAAGGATTATTCACACATAGAATTGACTATCCTTAGGCCAGAGTTATTCACACACAGTATTTACGAATCACGGGCCATAAGATTATTCACAGACGTTATTGACTGCCCTCAGGCCACAGGATTATTCCCACACAGTATTGACCATTCCCAGGCCACAGGATTATTCACACTCAGTATTGACCATCCTCGGTTAGCAAAATTATTCACACACATTATTGTCCAGCCTCAGGCCACAGGATTAATTACACACTGTATTGACAGTACAGAGGCCACAGGAGTATTCACACACAGTATTGACCATTCTCAGCCCACAGGATTATTCACGCACAGTATTGACGAACATACGGCCACAGGATTAATAAACACATTGCCTTGACCATTCAGTACAAACAGTACTGAACATGCACAGGCCACAGTTTATTAACACCCAGTATTGACTATCCACAGGCCACAGTTTATTAACAAACAGTATTGAACATGCACAGGCCACAGATTGTTGATTCACATTATTGACCATCCACATCACAAAGGATTATTATCACACAGCATTGACCATCCACAGGCCACAGGATTACTATCACACAGCATTGACCATCCACAGGCCACAGGATTGCTATCACACAGCATTGACCATCCACAGGCCACAGATTATTAACACCCAGTATTGACCACCCACAGGCCACAGGATTACTATCACACAGCATTGACCATCCACAGCCCACACTATTATTCACTCACAATATTGACCATCCTTAGGCAAATGGTTATATACACACAGTACTGATGATTCACAGCCCAGAGCATTATTCACACACAGTATTGACTGCCCTTAGGCCACATTATTATCCACGCACAGTATTGACCATCCTCCGTCAGCAGGATTACTCACACACAGTATTGACCATCCTCCGTCAGCAGGATTACTCACACACAGTATTGATCATCCTCAGGTCAAGGGTTATTCACACACAGTATTGACCATTCACAGGCCAGAGGATTATTCGCACACAGTATTGACCATCCTAAGGACATAAGATCATTCACACGCTGTATTGACCAAACTGAGGCCACAGGATTAATGAACACATTCTCTTTACCAATTAACAGGGCACAGGAATATTCCCACACAGTACTGACAATCCACAGGGCACAAGAATATTCCCACACAGTACTGACAATCCACAAGGCACAGGATTATTCACACACAGTATTGAACATCGTCAAGTTCAGGATTACTCTGACACACTATTAACCATTCACAGTCCACAGGATTATTCACACACAGTATTGACCAGCATACGGCCACAGGATTAATGAATACACTGTCTTGATCATTTACAGGTCACAGGATTATTCCCACATAGTATTGACCATCCTGAAGTCACAGGATAACTTACACACAGTATTGACCATCCTCAGGCCATGGATTATCCACACAACGTAGTGACAATCCTCAAGACAAAGGATTATTCCTACACAGTATTGATCATCCTTAGGCAACAGGATTATTCTCACACTGTATTGACCATTTTCAAGTCACAGGATTATTCATAATTGGTATTAAATATCCTCAGGCAACACGATTGTTCACACACAGTATTGACCATCCTCAGGACAAGGATTATTCACGCACAGTATTGACCATCCACAGCCCACAGGATTATTGCCGCACAGCATTGACCATCCACAGCCCACAGGATTATTGCCACACAGCATTGACCATCCACAGGCCACATCATTATTCACACACAGTATTGCCCATCCTTCGGCAAAGGGCTATTCGCACACAGTATTGATTATCCTTGGGCCAAGGGTTATTCACACACAGTATTTACGATTCACGGGCCATAGGATTATACGCACACAGTATTGACTGCCCTCAGTCCAGAGGATTGTTCACACAGTATTGAGCATTCACAGTGCACAAGATTATTCACACACTGTATTCACAAATCTCAGGCCACAGGTTAATTCACACACAGTATTGACAATCCTCCGTCTACAGGATTACTCACTCAGTATTGACCATTCACAGTCTACAGCATTTTTCACACACAGTATTGACAATCCTCAGGCCACAGGATTATTCACACATAGTATTGACGAACATACGGCCACAGGATTAATACACACACTGCTTTGATCATTTACAGCTCACAGGATTATTCACACACAGTATTGACCATTCACAGGCCAGAGGATTATTCACACACATTATTGACCATCCTAAGGCCATTAGATCATTCACACACGGTAGTGACCAACCTCAGGCCACAGGATTAATGAACACATTCTCTTTACTAATTAACAGGGCACAGGATTATTCCCACATGGTATTGAACATTCTCAAACGATAGGATTGCACACACACTCTGGGACTCTCTCTCTCACACACACACACTCTGGGACTCTCTCTCTCAAACACACACACACTCTGGGACTCACACACACACACTGGGACACTCTCTCTCTCTCTCTCTCACACACACACACACACACAGACACACTCTGGGACTCTCTCACACTCACACACACTCTGGGACTCTCTCTCTCTCACACACACACACACACTCTATGACTCTCTCACACACACACACACACTCTGGGACTCACACACACACACTCACACACACACTCTAGGACTCACACACACACACACTCTAGGTCTCACACACACACACACACACACTCTGGGACTCTCTCTCTCTCTCTCACACACACACACACACACACACACTCTGGGACTCGCACGCACACACACTCTGGGACTCACACACACACACTCTGCGACTCACACACACACACACACTGGGACTCACACTCTAATTCTCTCAAACTCTGGGACTCACACATACACACACTCTGGGACACTGATTCTCACACTCTGGGACTCACACACACACATTCTAGGACACTGTGATTCTCACACACTCTCGGGGATACCCTCTCTCACACACACACTGGTATCCCCTCACTGACACACACGCTGGGACTCACACACACACACGCTGGGACTCTCAAACACACACACACACACGCTTTGGGACTCTCTCACACACACGCACACACACACTCTAGGACTCACACACACACACACACACTCTGGGACTCACTGACACACCATTGACCATTCACAGCCCACAGGATTGTTCACATATAGTATTGATCATACTCAGGCCAAGGATTAGTCACACACAGTATTGACCATTCACAGCCCACAGGACTATTCCCACACAGTATTGGCCATTCTCAGGCCACAATATTATTTACATACAGTATTGACCATCCTCAGGACATAGAATTATTCCCACACAGTATTGAATATCCTCAGGCCACAGAATTATTCACACACAGTATTGTCCGTCCTCAGGTCACAGGAGTATTCACACGCAATATTCAACAGTCTCAACCCACAGGATTATTCACACACAGTATTGACGAACATACGGCCACAGGATTAATAAACACACTGCTTTGACCATTTACAACTCACAGGATTATTCCCACAGAGTATTGACCATCCTCAGGCCACAGGATTATTCACACACAGTATTGACCAGCATAAGGCTACAGGATTAATGGACACATTGTCTTGACCATTTACAGGTGGCAGAATTATTTCCATACAGTATTGACCATCCTCAGGCAAAAGGATTATTCCCACAAAGTATTGACAATCTTCAAGCCACGGGATTTTTCACACACAGTATTGACCATCCTCAGGCCACAGGATTATTCACACCCAGTATTGACCAGCCTCAGGGCACAGGATTATTCACACCCAGCATTGCCCAACCTCAGGGCACAGGATTATTCACGTACAGTATTGACCATCCTCAGGCCACAGGATTATTCACACACAGTATTGACCATCCTCCGGCCACAGGATTATTCACACACAGTATTGACCATCCTCAGGCCACAGGATTATTCACACCCAGTATTGACCAGCCTCAGGGCACAGGATTATTCATATCCAGCATTGTCCAACCTCAGGGCACAGGATTATTCACGTACAGTATTGAACATCCTCAGGATACAGGTTTTGTCCCACACAGAATTTACCACTCTGGGACTCTCTTACACACACTCGGACACTGTGATTCTCATACACTCTGGGACTCTCTCACATACACACACACACACACACATACACACTGGGACACACACATACACACACTCTGGGACTCACTCTGGGATACTGATTCTCACACACTCTTGGACTCTCACACACACACACACACACACTCTGGGACTCTCTCACATACATACACACACACACACTCTAGGACTCACACACACACACTCTGGGACACACACACACACACACTCTGGGACTCTGATTCTCACACACTCTGGAACTCACACACACTGGGACTCACACACGCACACTCTAATTCTCACACACACACACACTCTGGGACACTGTGATTCTCACACTCTGGGACTCACACACACACACACACTCGGACTCCCACACACACACATTCTGGGACACTGTGATTCTCACACTCTCTGGGATACCCTCTCTCACACACACTCTGGAACTCTCTGGGATTCCCTCTCTCACACACACACACTGGTATCCCCTCACTGACACACGCTGGGACACACACACACACACACACACACACACACACAAGGACACTGATTCTCACACACTCTGAGAGTCACACACACACACACTGAGACACTGATTCTCACACACACTGGGACTCACAAACACAAACTGGGACTCACACACTCTGGGACTCACACACATACAGGGACACACACACATACAGGGACACACACACATACAGGGACTCACACACACACTCTGGGACACTGATTCTCTCACACATTCTGGGACTCTCATTCTCACACACACTCTGGGATTCCCTATCTCTCACACACACACTGGGACTCACACACACACACTGGGACTCTCACACATACAGGGACTCACACACAAACAGGGACAAACACACACACACACACACACACACACAGGGACTCACACACACACTCTGGGACACTGATTCTCTCACACATTCTGGGACTCTCACGCACACACTCTGGGACTGTAATTCTCACACACACTCTGGGATTCCCTATCTCTCACACACACTCTGGGATTCCCACTGTCACACACACTCTGGGATTCCCACTGTCACACACACTCTGGGATTCCCTCTCTCACACACACTCTGGGATTCCCTCTCTCACACACACTCTGGTATCCCCTCACTGGCACACACTCTGGGACTCTCATTCTCACACACGCTGGGACACTGATCCTCACACACACTCTGGGGCTCTCTCTCTCTCTCTGACACACACATACACACACACACACACTGGGACTCTCTCTCTCACACACACACACACACACACACACACAGGGACACTGATTCTCACACAGACTGTGGGACTCTCACACACACTCTGGGACACTGGAACTCACACACACACTCTGGGACACTGGGACTCTCACACACACTCTGGGACTCTCATACACACACACACACACACACACTCTGGTACACTGTGATTCTCTTACACACGTTGGAATTCTCTTGCACACTCTGGCACACTCAGGTAATCTCTCTTACATTCGGGGATACCCTCACACACCATGGGACTCTGGGACTCTGTCACTCACTCTGGGACTCACTGTGGGATTCTGTTATACACTCTGGGTTTCCCTCACACACTCTGGGATTCAATCACACACTTTGAGACTTTCTTGGATTCTCTCACATACTCTAGAAATCCAGAACACACTCTGGGACATGCTGGGATTCTCTCACACACTCTGGGATTACCTATCACACACTCTGGGAGTCTCTGGGATTCCTTTACGCAATCTGGGAGACTGGGGCTCTCTCACACTCACTGTGGGACACTCTCCCACACACTCTGGCACACTGTGATTCTCTTACACTCACTGGGATTCTCTTGCACACTCTGGCACACTCAGGGAATCTCTCTTACATTCGGGGATTCCCTTACACACCACGAGTTTCTGGGACTCTCTAACTCACTCTGGGACTCTCCCTCACTCAATGTGGGATTCCGTTCCAGACTCTGGGATACACTGGGTTCTCTCTCACACTCTGATTCCCTCACACATTCTGGGATTCTCTCACACACTTTGGGACTCTCTGGGATTCTCTCCCACACTCTCGGAATCCCTAACACACTCTGGGATTCCCATACGCAATCTGGGACACCAGGACTCTCGGCCACACACCCTGGGATTCCCTTACACACTCTGGGACAGTCTGGGATTCCCTCACACACTCTGGGATTCCCACTCTCACACACTCTCTGGGTTTGCCACTCTCTCACACTCTCTGGGTTTCCCTCTCTCACACATACTCTGGAATACTCTCTCTCACAAACATTCTGGCATTCCCTCTCTCACACACACTCTGGGATCCCCTCTCTCACACACACTCTGGGATTCCCACTCTCTCACACACTCTGGGATGCCCTCTCTCACACACACACTGGAATTCCCTCTCACACACTCTGGGATTCCCTCTCTCACACACACTCTGGGACTCTCCGGGATTCCCTCTCTCTCACACAGTCTGGGATTCCCGCTCTCGCACACACTCTGGGATTCCCTCTCTCACACACACTCTGGGACTCTCCAGGATTCCCTCTCTCTCACACAGTCTGGGATTCCCGCTCTCGCACACACTCTGGGATTCCCTCTCTCACAGACACACTGGGATTCCCTCTCTCACACACTCTCTGGGACTCTCCGGGATTCCCTCTCTCTCACACAGTCTGGGATTCTCTCACACACACTCTGGGATTGGCTATCTCTCACGCACTCTGGGATTCCCTATCTCACACACATTCTGGGACACTTTGGAATTCCCTCTCTGACACACACTCTGGGACTCCCTCTCTCACACACACTCTCGGATTCCCTCTATCACACACACTCTGGGACTCTCCCGGATTCCCTCTCTCTCACACTCTGGGATTCCCACTGTCACACACACTCTGGGATTCCCACTGTCACACACACTCTGGGATTCCCTCTCTCACACACACTCTGGGATTCCCTCTCTCATACACACTCTGGTATCCCCTCACTGGCACACACTCTGGGACTCTCGCACACACACATGCTGGGACTCTCATTCTCACACACGCTGGGACACTGATCCTCACACACACTCTGGGGCTCTCTCTCTCTCTCTCTCTCTCTCTCACACACACACACACACACACACACACACACACTCACACACACTCACAGGGACACTGATTCTCACACAGACTGTGGGACTCTCACACACTCTGGGACACTGGAACTCTGACACACACTCTGGGATACTGGGACTCACACACTCTGGGATACTGGGACTCACACACACACTCTGGGACACTGGGACTCTCACACACACTCTGGGACTCTCATACACACACACACACACACACACTCTGGTACACTGTGATTCTCTTACACACGTTGGAATTCTCTTGCACACTCTGGCACACTCAGGTAATCTCTCTTACATTCGGGGATACCCTCACACACCATGGGACTCTGGGACTCTGTCACTCACTCTGGGACTCACTGTGGGATTCTGTTATACACTCTGGGTTTCCCTCACACACTCTGGGATTCAATCACACACTTTGAGACTTTCTTGGATTCTCTCACATACTCTAGAAATCCAGAACACACTCTGGGACATGCTGGGATTCTCTCACACACTCTGGGATTACCTGTCACACACTCTGGGAGTCTCTGGGATTCCTTTACGCAATCTGGGAGACTGGGGCTCTCTCACACTCACTGTGGGACACTCTCCCACACACTCTGGCACACTGTGATTCTCTTACACTCACTGGGATTCTCTTGCACACTCTGGCACACTCAGGGAATCTCTCTTACATTCGGTGATTCCCTTACACACCACGAGTTTCTGGGACTCTCTAACTCACTCTGGGACTCTCCCTCACTCAATGTGGGATTCCGTTCCAGACTCTGGGATACATTGGGTTCTCTCTCACAATCTGATTCCCTCACACATTCTGGGATTCTCTCACACACTCTAGGAATCCCTAACACACTCTGGGACACGCTGGGATTCCCATACGCAATCTGGGACACCAGGACTCTCGGCCACACACCCTGGGATTCCCTTACACACTCTGGGACAGTCTGGGATTCCCTCACACACTCTGGGATTCCCTCACACACTCTGGGATTCCCACTCTCACACACTCTCTGGGTTTCCCACTCTCACACACTCTCTGGGTTTCCCTCTCTCACACATACTCTGGAATTCTCTCTCACAAACACTCTGGGATTCGCTCTCTCACACACACTCTGGGATCCCCTCTCTCTCACACACTCTGGGATTCCCACTCTCTCACACACTCTGGGATGCCCTCTCTCACACACACACTGAAATTCCCTCTCACACACTCTGGGATTCCCTCTCTTTCAGACACACTCTGGGATTCCCTCTCTCACACACACTCTGGGACTCTCCGGGATTCCCTCTCTCTCACACAGTCTGGGATTCCCGCTCTCGCACACACTCTGGGATTCCCTCTCTCACACACACTCTGGGATTCCCTCTCCAACACACACTCTGGGACTCTCCAGGATTCCCTCTCTCTCACACAGTCTGGGATTCCCGCTCTCGCATTCTCTCTGGGATTCCCTCTCTCACACACACACTGGGATTCCCTCTCTCACACACACACTGGGACTCTCCGGGATTCCCTCTCTCTCACACAGTCTGGGATTCTCTCACACACACTCTGGGATTGGCTATCTCTCACGCACTCTGGGATTCCCTATCTCACACACATTCTGGGACACTCTGGAATTCCCTCTCTGACACACACTCTGGGACTCCCTCTCTCACGCACACTCTCGATTACCTCTCTCACACACACTCTCGGATTACCTCTCTCACACACAGTCTGGGATTCCCGCTCTCGCACACACTCTGGGATTTCCTCTCTCTCACACACACTCTCGATTACCTCTCTCACACACACTCTCGGATTACCTCTCTCACACACAGTCTGGGATTCCCGCTCTCGCACACACTCTCGGATTCCCTCTCTCGCACACACTCGGGGATTCCCTCTCTCGCACACACTCGGGGATTCCCTCTCTCGCACACACTCGGGGATTCCCTCTCTCACACACACTCTCGGATTCCCTATCTCTCTCACACACACTCCAGGATTCCCCCTCTCATACACTCTCTGGGATTCCCAATCTCACTCACACTCGGGGACACTCTGGGATTCCCTATCTCTCACACAAACTCGGAGACTCTCAGGGATTCCCAATCTCTCACACAAACTCGGAGACTCTCAGGGATTCCCAATCTCTCACACACACTCTCAGATTCCCTTTCTCTCTCTCAAACACTCTAGGATTCCCCCTCTCACACACTCTGGGATTCTCTCACACACACTCTGGGATTGGATATCTCTCACGCACTCCGGGATTCCCTCTCTCACACACATTCCGAGACACTCTGGAATTCCCTCTCTGACACACACTCTGGGATTCCCTCTCTCACACACACTCTCAGATTCCGTCTCTCACACACACTCTCAGATTCCGTCTCACGCACACACTCGGGGATTCCCTCTCTCACACACACTCGCGGATTCCCTATCTCTCTCACACACACTCTAGGATTCCCCCTCTCATACACTCTCTGGGATTCCCAATCTCTCACACACACTCGGGGACTCTCTGGGATTCCCTATCTCTCACACACACTCGGGGACACTCTGGGATTCCCTAACTCTCACACACACTCGGGGACACTCTGGGATTCCCTATCTCTCACACACACTCGGGGACACTCTGGGATTCCCTATCTCTCACACACACTCTGGGATTCAATCTCTCTCACACACACTCTGGGATTCCCTCTCTCACACACACTCTGGGAAACTCACACACGCACACTCGGGGATTCCCTCTCTCACACACAATCAGGGATTTCCTCTCGCACACACTCTTTGGGATTCCCACTCTCGCACACTCTCTGGGATTCCCTCTCTCTCAAACAGACTCTGGGATTCCCTATCTCTCACACAGACTCTGGGATTCCCAATCTCTCTCACACACTCTGGGATTCCCTCTCTCACACACACTCTGGGATTCCCACACTCTCACACTCTGGGATTCTCTCATACACACTCAGGGATACTCTGGGATTCCATCTCTCTCCGACACTCTGGGAATCTCTGGAATTGCCCCACTCACACACACTCGGGATTCCCTCTCTCACGCACAATCTGGGATTCCCTCTCACACACACTCTCGAACTCTCTGGGATTCTCTCACCCACACTCTGGAATTCCCTTTCCCTCACACTCTGGGATTCCCACCCTTACACACACTCTGGGAATCTGAGATCCCATTTCTCTCAGATACTCTGGGATTCCCTCTCCCAAACACACTCTGGGATTCCCACTCTCACACACACTCTGGGATTTCCTCTCTCAAAAAGACTCTGGGATTCCCACTCTTTCACGCTCTGGGACTCTCTCATGCACACTCTGGTACACTCTGGGATTCCCTCACTCTCACACACAATTTGGAATTTCCACTCTCACACCCACTCCGGGATTCCCACACGCACACTCTGGGATTCCCTCTCTCACACACACTCTGGGATTCCCGCTCTCACGCACAATCTGGGATTCCCACTCTTACACACACTCTGGGAATCTGAGATCCCATCTCTCTCAGATAGTCTGGGATTCCCTCTCTCACACAAACACTTGGATTCTCTCACACACACTCGGGGACTCTCTGGGATTCCCTCTCTCACACACTCTGGAATTCCCTCTCTCCCATACAGTCTGGGATTCCCTCTCTCACACACACACTGGGACTCTCCAGGATTCCCTCTCTCACACACACTCTGGGATTCCCTCACTCACAAACACTCTGGGATTCTCTCACACACTCACTCTGGGATTCCCTCTCCCTCACACACTCTGGGATTCTCTCTCACACACACTCCGGGACACTCTGGGATTCCCTATCTCTCACACACACTCTGGGTTTCCCTATCTCTCACACGCACTCTGGGATTCTCTCTCTCACACACACTCGGGGACTCTCTGGGATTCCCTATCTCTCACACACATTCGGGAACACTCTGGGATTCCCTATCTCTCACACACACTCGGGGACTCTCTGGGATTCTGTATCTCACACACACTCGGGGACTCACTGGGATTCTGTATCTCACACGCACTCGGGGACTCACTGGGATTCTGTATCTCTCACACACTCGGGGACTCTCTGGGATTTTATCACACGCTCCGGGACTCTCTGGGATAGTCTATCTCTCACACACATTCTGGGATTCCCTCTCTTTCAGACACACTCGGGGACTTTCTGGGATTCCCGACCTCTCACACACACTCGGGGACTCTCTGGGATTCTATCACACACACTCGGGGACACTCTGGGATTCCCTCTCACACACACTCTGGAATTCCCTTCTCCCTCACACTCTGGGAATCTCTCTCTCACATAGACTCTGGGATTCCCTCTCTCTCACACACACTCTCGGATTCCCTCTCTCACACACACTCTGGGACTCTCCCGGATTCCCTCTCTCTCACACAGTCTGGGATTCCCGCTCTCGCACACACTCTGGGATTCCCTCTCTCGCACACACTCTGGGATTTCCTCTCTCTAACACACTCTGGGATTCTCTCACACACACACTGGGATTCTCTCACACACACACTGGGATTCTCTCACACACACACTGGGATTGGCTATCTCTCAAGCACTCCGGGATTCCCTCTCTCATACACATTCCGGGACACTCTGGAATTCCCTCTCTGACAAACACTCTGGGATTCCCACTCTTACACACACTCTGGGAATCTGAGATCCCATCTCTCTCAGATACTCTGGGATTCCCGCTCTCACACACACTCTGGGATTTCCTCTCTCAAAAAGACTCTGGGATTCCCACTCTTTCACGCTCTGGGATTCTCTCATGCACACTCTGGTACACTCTGGGATTCCCTCACTCTCACACACAATTTGGAATTCCCACTCTCACACCCACTCCGGGATTCCCACACACACACTCTCGGATTCTCTCTCTCACACACACTCTGGGATTCCCGCTCTCACGCACAATCTGGGATTCCCACTCTTACACACACTCTGGGAATCTGAGATCCCATCTCTCTCAGATACTCTGGTTTTCCCTCTCTCACACAAACACTTGGATTCTCTCACACACACTCGGGGACTCTCTGGGATTCCCTCTCTCACACACTCTCTGGGATTCCCTCTCTCTCACACAGACTCTGGGATTCCCTATCTCTCACAGAGACTCTGGGATTCCCCATCTCTCTCACACACTTTGGGATTCCCTCTCTCACACACACTCTGGGATTCCCACACTCTCACACTCTGGGATTCTCTCATACACACTCTGGGATACTCTGGGATTCCATCTCTCTCCGACACTCTGGGAATCTCTGGGATTCCCCCACTCACACACACTCTGGGATTCCCTCTCTCACGCACAATCTGGGATTCCCTCTCTCACACACACACTCTGGAACTCTCTGTGATTCTCTCACACACACCCTGGAATTCCCTCTCCCTCACACTCTGGGTTTCCCACCCTTACACACACTCTGGGAATCTGAGATCCCATTTCTCTCAGATACTCTGGGATTCCCGCTCTCACACACACTCTGGGATTCCCACTCTCACATAGACTCTGGGATTCCCGCTCTCACACACGCTCTGGGATTTCCTCTCTCAAAAAGACTCTGGGATTCCCACTCTTTCACGCTCTGGGATTCTCTCATGCACACTCTGGTACTCTCTGGGATTCCCTCACTCTCACACACAATTTGGAATTCCCACTCTCACACCCACTCCGGGATTCCCACACACACACTCTCGGATTCTCTCTCTCACACACACTCTGGGATTCCCGCTCTCACGCACAATCTGGGATTCCCACTCTTTCACACACTCTGGGAATCTGAGATCCCATCTCTCTCAGATACTCTGGTTTTCCCTCTCTCACACAAACACTTGGATTCTCTCACACACATTCGGGGACTCTCTGGGATTCCCTCTCTCACACACCCACTCTGGAATTCCCTCACACACACTCTGGAATTCCCTCTCTCTCATACAGTCTGGGATTCCCTCTCTCACACACACTCTGGGACTCTCCGGGATTCCCTCTCTCACACACACTCTGGGATTCTCTCACACACTCACTCTGGGATTCCCTCTCCCTCACACACTCTGGGATTCTCTCTCACACACACTCCGGGACACTCTGGGATTCCCTATCTCTCACACGCACTCGTAGACTCTCTGGGATTCTATCACACACACTCGGGGACACTCTGGGATTCCCTATCTCTCACACGCACTCTGGGATTCTCTCTCTCACACACACTCGGGGACTCTCTGCGATTCCCTATCTCTCACACACATTCGGGGACACTCTGGGATTCCCTATCTCTCACACACATTCTGGGATTCCCTATCTCTCACACACACTTTGGGATTCCCTTTCTCTCACACGCACTCGGGGACTCTCTGGGATTCTCTCACACACCTTTGGGGACTCTCTGGGATTCCCGATCTCTCACACGCACTCGGGGACTCTCTGGGATTCTATCACACACATTCGGGGACACTCTGGCAATCCCTCTCACACAGACTTTGGAATTCCCTCTCCCTCACACTCTGGGAATCTCTCTCTCACATAGACTCTGGGATTCCCTCTCTCTCACACACAGTCTGGAATTCCATCACTCACACACTTGGATTCGTTCTCTCGCACACAGTCGAGGATTCCCTGTCTCACACACCCTAAGGGATTCCCACACACACTCTCTGGGATTCCCTCTCACACACGCACTCTGGGCTTCCCACTCTCACACACACTCTTGGATTCCCTCTCCCTCACACACTCGGATTCCCACTCTCACACAAACTCTGGGATTCTCTCACACACACTCTGCGAATCTCTGAGATTCCATCTCTCTCAGATACTCTGGGATTCCCTCTCCCTCACACACTCCGGGACACTCTGGAATTCCCTGACTCTCTAACACTGTGATTCTCTCACACGGACTCTGGGATTCTCTCTCACTCACACACTGCGGGTCACTCTGGGATTCCCTATCTCTCACACACACTCAGTGATTCCCTTCCTATCACACACCCTCGGGGACTCTCTGGGATTCTCTCACACACTCTAGGGGACACTCTGGGATTTCCCATCTCTAACACACTCGCGGGGATTCCCTATCTCTCATACAACTCGGGGATTCCCTATCTCTCACACACACTCGGGGACACTCTGGGATTCCCAATCTCTCACAAACTCGGGGACTCTCTCGGATTCTATCACACACTCCTGGACTCCCTGCGATACCCTATCTCTCACACACACTCGGGGATTCCCTATCTCTCACACACTCTCGGGGACTCTCTGGGATTCTCTCACATACTCTCGGGGACACTCTGGGATACCCCACCTCTCACACACACTCGGGGATTCCCTATCTCAAACACACACTCGGGGACTCTCTGGTATTCCCTATCTCTCAGACACACTCGGGGACTCTCTGGGATTCCCTATCTCTCACACACACTCCGGGACACTCTGGGATTCCCTATCTCACACACATACTCGGGGACACTCTGGGAGTCCCTCTCTCACACACTCGGGGACTCTCTGGAATTCCCTCTCACACACACTCGGAAACTCTCTGGGATTCCCTATCTCTCATACACACTCGGGGACACTCTGGGATTCCCTATCTCTCACTCACACACTCTGGGATTCCCTATCTCTCACACACACTCGGAAACTCTCTGGGATTCGCTACCTCTCACAGACACTCGGGGATACTCTGGGATTCCCTATCTCTCACACACACTCGGGGACTCTCTGGGATTCCCTATCTCTCACAGACACTCGGGGATACTCTAGGATTCCCTATCTCTCACAGACACTCGGGGATACTCTAGGATTCCCTATCTCTCACACACACTCGGGGACACTCTGGGATTCCCTATCTCTCACACACCCTCTGGGATTCCATCTCTCTCACACACACTCTGGGATTCCCTCTCTCACACACACTCTGGGATTCCCTCTCTCACACACACTCTGGGAAACTCACACACGCACACTCGGGGATTCCCTCTCTCTCTCACAATCAGGGATTTCCTCTCGCAAACACTCTCTGGGATTCCCACTCTCGTACACTCTCTGGGATTCCCTCTCTCTCACACAGACTCTGGGATTACCTATCTCTCACACAGACTCTGGGATTCCCCATCTCTCTCTCACACTCTGGGATTCCCTCTCTCACACACACTCTGGGATTCCCACACTCTCACACTCTAGGATTCTCTCATACACACTCTGGGATAATCTGGGATTCCATCTTTCTCCGACACTCTGGGAATCTCTGGGAGTCCCCCACTCACACACACTCTGGGATTCCCTCTCTCACGTACAATCTGGGATTCCCTCTCTCACACACACTGGAACTCTCTGGGATTCGCTCACACACACTCTGGAATTCCCTCTCCCTCACACTCTGGGTTTCCCACCCTTACACACACTCTGGGAATCTGAGATCCTATTTCTCTCAGATACTCTGCGATTCCCGCTCCCACACACACTCTGGGATTCCCACTCTCACATAGACTCTGGGATTCCCACTCTCACACACACTCTGGGATTTCCTCTTACACATAGACTCTGGGATTCCCACTCTTTCACGCTCTGGGATTCTCTCATGCACACTCTGGGATACTCTGGGATTCTCTCACTCTCACACACAATTTGGAATTCCCATTCTCACGCCCACTCCGGGATTCCCACACGCACACTCCGGGATTCCCTCTCTTACACACACTCTGGAATTCCCGCTCTCACGCACAATCTGGGTTTCCCACTCTTACACAAACTCTGGGAATCTGAGATCCCATCTCTCTCAGATACTCTGGGATTCCCTCTCTCACACAAACACTTGGATTCTCTCACACACACTCTGGGATTCTCTGGGATTCCCTCTCTCACACACCCACTCTGGAATTCCCTCACATACACTCTGGAACTCCCTCTCTCTCATACAGTCTGGGATTCCCTCTCTCACACACACTCTGGGACTCTCCAGGATTCCCACTCTCACCCACACTCTGGGATTCCCTCTTACACATAGACTCTGGGATTCCCACTCTTACACGCTCTGGGATTCTCTCATGCACACTCTGGTACACTCTGGGATTCCCTCACTCTCACACACAATTTGGAATTCCCACTCTCACACCCACTCCGGGATTCCCACACACACACTCTCGGATTCTCTCTCTCACACACACTCTGGGATTCCCGCTCTCACGCACAATCTGGGATTCCCACTCTTACACACACTCTGGGAATCTGAGATCCCATCTCTCTCAGATACTCTGGGATTCCCTCTCTCACACAAACACTTGAATTCTCTCACACACACTCTGGGATTCTCTGGGATTCCCTCTCTCACACACCCACTCTGGAATTCCCTCACATACACTCTGGAATTCCCTCTCTCTCATACAGTCTGGGATTCCCTCTCTCAGACACACTCTGGGACTCTCCAGGATTCCATCTCTCACACACACTCTGGGATTCCCTCACTCACAAACACTCTGGGATTCTCTCTCACACACACTCCGGGATTCCTTATCTCTCACACACACTCGTAGACTGTCTGGGATTCTATCACACACACTCGAGGACACTCTGGGATTCCCTATCTCTCACACACATTCGGGGACACTCTGGGATTCCCGATCTCTCACACACACTCGGGGACTCTCTGGGATTCTGTATCTCACACACACTCGGGGACTCACTGGGATTCTGTATCTCACACACACTCGGGGACTCACTGGGTTTCTGTATCTCTCACACACTCGGGGACTCTCTGGGATTTTATCACACACTCGGGGACTCCCTGGGATACCCTATCTCTCACACACATTCTGGCATTCCCTATCTCTCACACACACTCTGGGATTCTCTGGGATTCTCTCACACACTGTCGGGGACTCTCTGGGATTTCCAATCTCTAACACACTCGCGGGGATTCCCTGTCTCTCATACAACTCGGGGATTCCCTATCTCTCACACACACTCGGGGACTCTCTGGTATTCCCTATCTCTCAGACACTCTCGGGGACTCTCTGGGATTCCCTATCTCTCACACACACTCCGGGACTCTCTGGGATTCCCTATCTCACACACATACTCGGGGACACTCTGGGATTCCCTCTCTGACACACTCGGGGACTCTCTGGAATTCCCTCTCACACACACTCGAAAACTCTCTGGGATTCCCTATCTCTCATACACACTCGGGGACACTCTGGGATTCCCTATCTCTCACACATAATCGGGGACACTCTGGGATTCCCTATCTCTCACTCACACACTCTGGGATTCCCTATCTCTCACACACACTCGGAAACTCTCTGGGATTCGCTACCTCTCACACACACTCGGAAACTCTCTGGGATTCCCTATCTCTCACAGACACTCGGGGACACTCTGGGATTCCCTATCTCTCACACACACTTGGGGACTCTCTGGGATTCCCTATCTCTCACAGACACTCGGGGATACTCTAGGATTCCCTATCTCTCACACACACTCGGGGACACTCTGGGATTCCCTATCTCTCACACACACTCGGGGACTCTCTGGGATTCCCTATCTCTCACAGACACTCGGGGATACTCTAGGATTCCCTATCTCTCACAGACACTCGGGGATACTCTAGGATTCCCTATCTCTCACACACACTCGGGGACTCTCTGGGATTCCCTATCTCTGACACACACTCGGGGACTCTGTGGTATTCCCTAACTCTCACACACACTCGGGGACACTCTGGGATTCCCTATCTCTCACACCGACTCGGGGACACTCTGGGATTCCCTATCTCTCTCACACACACTCTGGGATTCCCTATCTCTCACACACACTCGGAAAATCTCTGGGATTCCCTATCTCACACACACACTCGGGGTTTCCCTATCTCTCTCACACACACTCGGGGATTCCCTATCTCTCAACACACACTCGGGGACTCTCTGGGATTCCCTATATCTCACACACATTCGGGGACACTGTGGGATTCCCGATCTCTCACACACACACTCGGGGACTCACTGGGATTCTGTATCTCTCACACACTCGGGGACTCTCTGGGATTTTATCACACGCTCCGGGACTCTCTGGAATACCCTATCTCTCACACACATTCTGGCATTCCCTATCTCTCACACACACTCTGGGATTCCCTTTCTCTCACACACACTCGGGGACTCTCTGGGATTCCCTATCTCTCACACACACTCGTGGATTCCCTCTCTTTGCAGACACACTCGGGGACTCTCTGGGATTTCCGACCTCTCACACACACTCGGAGACGCTCTGGGATTCTATCACACACACTCGGGGACACTCTGGGATTCCCTCTCCCTCACACTCTGGGAATCTCTCTCTCACATAGACTCTGGGATTCCCTCTCTCTCACACACAGTCTGGAATTCCCTCACTCACACACTTGGAATCCTTCTCTCTCACACAGTCTAGGATTCAATGTCTCACACACCCTAAGGGATTCCCACACACACTCTCTGGGATTTCCTCTCACACACGCACTCTGGGCTTCCCACTCTCACACACACTCTGGGATTCTCTCACACACACTCTGCGAATCTCTGAGATTCCATCTCTCTCAGATACTCTGGGATTCCCTCTCCCTCACACACTCTGGGATTCCCTCTCTCACACACACTCCGAGACACTCTGGGATTCCCTCACTCTCAAACTCTCTAGGATTCTCTCACATGCACTCTGGGATTCTCTCTCACTCACACACTGCGGGACACTCGGGGATTCCCTTTCTCTCACACACCCTCGGGGACTCTCTGGGATTCTCTCACACACTCGGGGACTCTCTGGGATTTCCCATCTCTAACACACTCGCGGGGATTCCCTATCTCTCATACAACTCGGGGATTCCCTATCTCTCACACACACTCGGGGACACTCTGGGATTCCCTATCTCTCACACACACTCGGGGACTCTCTGGGATTCTGTATCCTTCACAAACTCGGGGAATTTCTCGGATTCTATCACACACTCCTGGACTCCCTGGGATACCCTATCTCCCTCACACACTAGGGGATTCCCTATCTCTCACACACACTCTGGGATTCCCTATCTCTCACACAATCTCGGGGACTCTCTGGGATTCCCGATCTCTCACACACACTCGGGGACTCTCTGGGATTCTATCACACACTCTCGGGGACACTCTGGGATTCGCCACCTCTCACACACACTCTGGAATTCCCTATCTCAAACACACACTCGGGGACTCTCTGGTATTCCCTATCTCTCAGACACACTCGGGGACTCTCTGGGATTCCCTATCTCTCACACACTGTCGGGGACACTCTGGGATTCCCTATCTCTCACACACACTCGGGGACTCCCTGGGATTCCCTATCTCTCACACATAATCGGGGACTCTCTGGGATTCCATATCTCTCACACACTCGGGGAGACTCTGGGATTCCCTATCTCTCACACCTACTCGCGGACACTCTGGGATTCTCTATCTCTCTCACACACACTCTGGGATTCCCTATCTCTCACACACACTCGGGGATTCCCTATCTCTCACACACACTCGGGGATTCCCTATCTCTCAACACACACTCGGGGACTCTCTGGGATTCCCTATCTCTCACACACATTCGGGGACACTGTGGGATTCCCGATCTCTCACACACACACTCGGGGACTCTCTGGGATTCTGTATCTCACACACATTCGGGGACTCACTGGGATTCTGTATCTCTCACACACTCGGGGACTCTCTGGGATTTTATCACACGCTCCGGGACTCAATGGGATACCCTATCTCTCACACACATTCTGGCATTCCCTATCTCTCACACACACTCTGGGATTCCCTTTCTCTCACACCTACTCGGGGACACTCTGGGATTCTCTATCTCTCTCACACACACTCTGGGATTCCCTATCTCTCACACACACTCGGGGATTCCCTATCTCTCTCACACACATTCGGGGATTCCCTATCTCTCACACACACTGGGGGATTCCCTATCTCTCACACACACTGGGGGATTCCCTATCTCTCAACACACACTCGGGGACTCTCTGGGATTCCCTATCTCTCAACACACACTCGGGAACTCTCTGGGATTCACTATCTCTCACACACTCTCGGCGACTCTCTGGGATTCCCTATCTCTCAGACACACACTCGGGGACGCTCTGGGATTCCCTATCTCTCACACACACTCGGGGATACTCTAGGATTCCCTATCTCTCACACACACTCGGGGACTCTCTGGGATTCCCTATCTCTGACACACACTCGGGGACTCTGTGGTATTCCCTAACTCTCACACACACTCGGGGACACTCTGGGATTCCCTATCTCTCACACCTACTCGGGGACACTCTGGGATTCCCTATCTCTCTCACACACACTCTGGGATTACCTATCTCTCACACACACTCGGAAAATCTCTGGGATTCCCTATCTCACACACACACTCGGGGTTTCCCTATCTCTCTCACACACACTTGGGGATTCCCTATCTCTCAACACACACTCGGGGACTCTCTGGGATTCCCTATCTCTCACACACATTCGGGGACACTGTGGGATTCCCGATCTCTCACACACACACTCGGGGACTCACTGGGATTCTGTATCTCACACGCACTCGGGGACTCACTGGGATTCTGTATCTCTCACACACTCGGGGACTCTCTGGGATTTTATCACACGCTCCGGGATTCTCTGGAATACCCTATCTCTCACACACATTCTGGCATTCCCTATCTCTCACACACACTCTGGGATTCCCTTTCTCTCACACACACTCGGGGACTCTCTGGGATTCCCTATCTCTCACACACACTCGTGGATTCCCTCTCTTTGCAGACACACTCGGGGACTCTCTGGGATTTCCGACCTCTCACACACACTCGGGAACGCTCTGGGATTCTATCACACACACTCGGGGACACTCTGGGATTCCCTCTCCCTCACACTCTGGGAATCTCTCTCTCACATAGACTCTGGGATTCCCTCTCTCTCACACACAGTCTGGAATTCCCTCACTCACACACTTGGAATCCTTCTCTCTCACACAGTCTAGGATTCCCTGTCTCACACACCCTAAGGGATTCCCACACACACTCTCTGGGATTTCCTCTCACACACGCACTCTGGGCTTCCCACTCTCACACACACTCTGGGATTCTCTCACACACACTCTGCGAATCTCTGAGATTCTATCTCTCTCAGATACTCTGGGATTCCCTCTCCCTCACACACTCTGGGATTCCCTCTCTCACACACACTCCGAGACACTCTGGGATTCCCTCACTCTCAAACTCTCTAGGATTCTCTCACATGCACTCTGGGATTCTCTCTCACTCACACACTGCGGGACACTCGGGGATTCCCTTTCTCTCACACACCCTCGGGGACTCTCTGGGATTCTCTCACACACTCGGGGACTCTCTGGGATTTCCCATCTCTAACACACTCGCGGGGATTCCCTATCTCTCATACAACTCGGGGATTCCCTATCTCTCACACACACTCGGGGACACTCTGGGATTCCCTATCTCTCACACACACTCGGGGACTCTCTGGGATTCTGTATCCCTCACAAACTCGGGAAATTTCTCGGATTCTATCACACACTCCTGGACTCCCTGGGATACCCTATCTCCCTCACACACTAGGGGATTCCATATCTCTCACACACACTCTGGGATTCCCTATCTCTCACACAATCTCGGGGACTCTCTGGGATTCCCGATCTCTCACACACACTCGGGGACTCTCTGGGATTCTATCACACACTCTCGGGGACACTCTGGGATTCGGCACCTCTCACACACACTCTGGAATTCCCTATCTCAAACACACACTCGGGGACTCTCTGGTATTCCCTATCTCTCAGACACACTCGGGGACTCTCTGGGATTCACTATCTCTCACACACATTCGGGGACACTCTGGGATTCCCTATCTCTCACACACACTCGGGGACTCCCTGGGACTCCCTATCTCTCACACACAATCGGGGACTCTCTGGGATTCCATATCTCTCACACACTCGGGGAGACTCTGGGATTCCCTATCTCTCACACCTACTCGCGGACACTCTGGGATTCTCTATCTCTCTCACACACACTCTGGGATTCCCTATCTCTCACACACACTCGGGGATTCCCTATCTCTCACACACACTCGGGGATTCCCTATCTCTCAACACACACTCGGGGACTCTCTGGGATTCCCTATCTCTCACACACATTCGGGGACCCTGTGGGATTCCCGATCTCTCACACACACACTCGGGGACTCTCTGGGATTCTGTATCTCACACACATTCGGGGACTCACTGGGATTCTGTATCTCTCACACACTCGGGGACTCTCTGGGATTTTATCACACGCTCCGGGACTCTCTGGGATACCCTATCTCTCATACAACTCGGGGATTCCCTATCTCTCACACACACTCTGGGATTCTCTGGGATTCCCTTTCTCTCACACCTACTCGGGGACACTCTGGGATTCTCTATCTCTCTCACACACACTCTGGGATTCCCTATCTCTCACACACACTCGGGGATTCCCTATCTCTCTCACACACATTCGGGGATTCCCTATCTCTCACACACACTGGGGGATTCCCTATCTCTCACACACACTGGGGGATTCCCTATCTCTCAACACACACTCGGGGACTCTCTGGGATTCCCTATCTCTCAACACAGACTCGGGAACTCTCTGGGATTCACTATCTCTCACACACTCTCGGCGACTCTCTGGGATTCCCTATCTCTCAGACACACACTCGGGGACGCTCTGGGATTCCCTATCTCTCACACACACTCGGGGATATTCTGGGATTCCCTTTCTCTCACATACACTCGGGGATTCCCTATCTCTCACACACACTCGGGGATTCACTATCTCTCAACACACACTCGGGGACTCTCTGAGATTCCCTATCTCTCACACATACTCAGGAACTCTCTGGGATTCACCATCTCTCACCCAGGCTCTGGGATTCCCTTTCTCTCGCACACACTCGGGGATTCCCTTTCTCTCGTACACACTCGGGGATTCCCTCTCTCTCGCACACACTCGGGGATTCCCTCTCTCTCGCACACACTCGGGGATTCCCTCTCTCTCGCACACACTCGGGGATTCCCTCTCTCTCGCACACACTCGGGGATTCCCTCTCTCTCGCACACACTCGGGGATTCCCTCTCTCTCGCACACACTCTGGGGTTCCCTATCTCTCGCACACACTCTGGGATTCCCTATCTCCCACACACTCTCGGGGACTCTCTGGGATTCCCTATCTCTCACACACACCCGGGGACTGTCTGGGAATCTATCACACACTCTCGGGGACACTCTGGGATTCCCCACCTCTCTCACACACTCTGGAATTCCCTATCTCAAACACACACTCGGGGACTCTCTGGTATTCCCTATCTCTCAGACACACTCGGGGACTCTCTGGGATTCCCTATCTCTCACACACATTCGGGGACACTCTGGGATTCCCTATCTCTCACACACACTCGGTGACTCCCGGGGATTCCTATCTCTCACACACAATCGGGGACTCTCTGGGATTCCCTATCTCTCAAACACTCGGGGACACTCTGGGATTCCCTATCTCTCACACTTACTCGGGGACACTCTCGGATTTCCTATCTCTCTCACACACACTCAGGGATTCCCTACCTCTCACACACACTCGGAAACTCTCTGGGATTCCCTATCTCTCACACAATCTCAGGGATACTCTGGGATTCCCTATCTCTCACACACACTCGGGGATTCCCTATCTCTCACACACACTCGGCGACTCTCTGGGATTCTATCACACACTCTCGGCGACTCTCTGGGATTCCCTATCTCTCACACATACTTGGGGACTCTCTGGTATTTCCTATCTCTCAGACACACTCGGGGAATCTCTGGTATCCCTATCTCTCACACACACTCGGGGACACTCTGGAATTCCCTATCTCTCACACACACTCGGGAACACTCTGGGATTCCCTATCTCTCACATATACTCGGGAACTCTCTGGAATTCCCTATCTCTCACACACACTCGTGGATCCCCAATCTCACACACACACTCGGGGACTCTCTGGGATTCCCTATCTCTCACATATACTCAGGAACTCTCTGGAATTCCGTATTTCTCACACACACTCCGGGACACTCTGGGATTCCCTAGCTCTCACACACTCGGGGACTCACTGGGATTCTATCACACACACTCGGGGACACTCTGGGATTCCCTATCTCTCTCACACACTCGGCGACTCCTGGGATTCTATCACACACACTCAGGGACACTCTGGGATTCCCTATCTCTCACACACACTGGGGGACTCTCTGGGATTCTGTATCTCACGCACACTCGGGGACTCACTGGGATTCTATCACACACACTTGGGGTCACTCTGGGATTCCCTATCTCTCAGACACACTCCGGGATTCCCTATATCTCACACACACTGGGGGATTCTCTATCTCTCACACACACTCGGGGACATGCTGGGATTCCCTACCTCTCACACACACTCAGGGATTCCCTATCTCTCACCCAAGCTCGGGGATTCACTATCTCTCACCAAGACTCGAGGTTTCCCTTTCTCTCGCACACACTCGGGGATTCCCTTTCTCTTATACACTCTCGGGGATTCCTTATCTCACACACACACCCAGGGATTCCCTATCTCTCACACACACTCGGGGATTCCCGATCTCTCACACACACTCTGGGATTCCCGATCTCTCACACACACTCTGGGATTCCCTATCTCTCACACACGCTCGGGGACTCTCTGGGATTCCCAATCTCTCACACACACTCAGGGACTCTCTGGGATTCGATCACACACACTCTGGGATTCACTATCGCTCACCCAGGCTCTGGGATTCACTGTCTCTCAACCAGACTCGTGGATTCCCTTTCTCTCGCACACTCGGGGATTCCCTTTCTCTCGCACACACTCGGGGTTTCCTTTCTCTCAGACACACTCGGGGAATCTCTGGCATTCCCTATCTCTCACACACACTCGAGACTCTCTGGGATTCAATCACACACACTCGGGGACACCCTGGGATTCCCTACCACTCACACACACTCGGGGTCACTGTGGGATTCCCTATCTCTCACACACACTCGGGGACTCTCTGGGATTCTCTCACACACACTCGGGGACACTCTGGGATTCCCTACCTCTCACACACACGCGGGGATTCCCTATCTCTCATACTCGGGGACTCTGTGGGATTCCCTATCTCTCACGCACACTCGGGAACTCTCTGGGATTCCCTATCTCGCAGGCACACTCGGGGACTCTCTGGGATTCCCCATCTCTCAGACACACTCGGGGACTCTCTGGGATTCCCTATTTCTCACACACACTCGGGGACTCTCTGGGATTCCCTATTTCTCACACACACTCGGGGACACTCTGGGATTCCCTATTTCTCACACACACTCGGGAACACTCTGGGATTCCCTATCTCTCACACACACTCGGGGACTCTCTGGGATTCCCTATTTCTCACACACACTCGGGGACTCTCTGGGATTCCCTATTTCTCACACACACTCGGGAACACTCTGGGATTCCCTATCTCTCTCACACACTCGGGGAGTCTCTGGGATTCCCTATCTCTCACACTTACTCGGGGACACTGGGATTCCCTATCTCTCTCACACACACTCTGGGATTCCCTACCTCTCACACACACTCGGAAACTCTCTGGGATTCCCTATCTCTCACACAATCTCAGGGATACTCTGGGATTCCCTATCTCTCACACACACTCGGGGATTCCCTATCTCTCTCACACACACTCGGGGATTCCCTATCTCTCTCACACACACTCGGGGATTCCCTATCTCTCACACACACTCGGGGATTCCCTATCTCTCACACATAATCGGGAACTCTCTGGGATTCACTTTCTCTCACACACACTCGGCGACTCTCGGGGATTCTATCACACACTCTCGGCGACTCTCTGGGATTCCCTATCTCTCACACACACTCGGGGATATTCTGGGATTCCCTATCTCTTCCCACACTCGGGGATTCCCTGTCTCTCACACACACTCGGGGACACTCTGGGATTCCCAATCTCTCACACACACTCGGGGACTCTCTGGGATACCCTATCTCTCACACACACTCTGGGATTCCCTATCTCTCTCACACACTCTGGGATTCACTATCTCTCACCCAGGCTCTGGGATTCACTATCTCTCACCCAGACTCGGGGATTCCCTTTCTCTCGCACACACTCGGGGATTCCCTCTCTCTCGCACACACTCGGGGATTCCCTCTCTCTCGCATACACTCTGGGATTCCCTATCGCTCGCACACACTCGGGGACTCTCTGGGAATCTGTATGTCACACACACTCTGGGACACCCTGGAATTCCCTCACTCACACACTGGGATTCCCGACCTCTCACATAGTCTATGATTCCCTGGCTCACACATCCTAAGGGATTCCCACACACACTCTCTGGGATTCCCTCTTACACACGCACTCTGGGCTTCCACTCTCACACACACTCTGGGATTCCCTCTCCCTCACACACTCTGGGATTCCCTCTCTCACAAACACTCTGGGAAACTCACACACACACTCTGGGATTCCCTCTCTCTCACACACTCCGGGACACTCTGGGATTCCCTCACTCTCAAACACTCTGGGATTCTCTCACACACACTCTGGGATTCCCTCTCTCTCACACACTGCGGGACACTCTGGGATCCCCTATCTCTCACACACACTCGGGGATTCCCTTTCTCTCACACACCCTCGGGGACTCTCTGGGATTCTCTCACACACTCTCAGGGACTCTCTGGGATTTCCCATCTCTATCACACTCGCGGGGATTACCTATCTCTCATACAACTCGGGGATTCCCTATCTCACACACACTCGGGGACACTCTGGGATTCCCAATCTCTCACACACACTCGGGGACTCTCTGGGATTCTGTATCTCTCACAAACTCGGGGAATTTCTCGGATTCTATCACACACTCCTGGACTCCCTGGGATACCCTATCTCTCTCACACACTCGGGGATTCCCTATCTCTCATACACACTCTGGGATTCCCTATCTCTCACACACTCTCGGGGACTCTCTGGGATTCCCTATCTCTCACACATACTCGTTAACTCTCTGGGATTCCCTATCTCTCACATATACTCGGGAACTCTCTGGTATTCCCTATATCTCACACACTCTCAGGGATACTCTGGGATTCGCTATTTCTCAACCACACTCGGGGACACTCTGGGATTCCCTATCTCTCACACACACTCGGGGACTCTCTGGAAATCCCTATCTCTCAGACACACTCGGGGACACTCTGGGATTCCTTCTCTCTCACACACACTCTGGGATTCCCTATCTCTCACACACACTCGGGGACTCTCTGGTATTCCCTATCTCTCACACACACTCTGGGACACTCTGGGATTCCCTATCTCTCACACATACTCGGGGATTCCCTATCTCTCACACACACTCGGAGATTCCCTATCTCTCACACACACTCGGGGACTCTCTGGGATTCCCTATCTCTCTCACACACTCGAGACATTCTGGGTTTCCATATCTCTTAAACACACTGGGGGATTCCCTATCTCTCAGATACACTCGGGGACTCTCTGGCATCCCCTATCTCTCACACACACTCGGGACACTCTGCGATTCCCTATCTCTAACACACACACGGGGTGTCTCTGGGATTCCCAATCTCTCACTACACTCGTGGACAGTCTGGGATTCTGTATCTCATACACACTCGGGGACTCTCCGGAATTTTATGTCACTCGCCGGGACTCTCTGGGATACCCCATCTCTCTCACACACTCTGGTATTCCGTATCTCTCACACACACTCTGGGAATCACTATCTCTCACCCAGACTCGGGGATTCCCTTTCTCTCGCACACACTCGGGGATTCCCTATATCTCAGACACACTCGAGGAGTCTCTGGCATTCCGTATCTCTCACACACACTCGGGAACTCTCTGGGATTCCCTATCTCTCACACACACTCGGGGACACTCTGGGATTCCATACTTCTCACACACACTCTGGGATTCCCGATCTCTCACACACGCTCTGGGATTCACTATCTCTCAACCAGGCTCTGGGATTCACTATCTCTCACCCAGACTCGGGGATTCCCTTTCTCTCGCGCACACACGGGGTTTCCCTTTCTCTTGCACACACTCGGGGATTCCCTTTCTCTCGCACACACTCGGGGATTCCCTTTCTCTCGCACACACTCTGGGACTCTCTGGCATTCCCTATCTCTCACACACACTCGAGACTCTCTGGGATTCAATCACACACACTCGGGGACACCCTGGGATTCCCTACCACTCACACACACTCGGGGTCACTATGGGATTCCCTATCTCTCACACACACCCGGGGCCTCTCTGGGATTCCCTATCTCACACACACTCGGGGACTCTCTAGGATTCTCTCACACACACTCGGGGACACTCTGGGAATCCCTACCTCTCACACACACGTTGGGTTTCCCTATCTCTCATACTCGGGGACTCTATGGGATTCCCTATCTCTCACGCACACTCGGGAACTCTCTGGGATTCCCTATCTCTCAGACACACTCGGGGACTCTCTGGGATTCCCTATTTCTCACACACACTCGGGGACTCTCTGGGATTCCCTATTTCTCACACACACTCGGGGACACTCTGGGATTCCCTATCTCTCACATGTACTCGGGAACGCTCTGGAATTCCCTATCTCTCACATATACTCGGGAACTCTCTGGAATTCCCTATCTCTCACACACACCCCGGGACACGCTGGGATTCCCTAGCTCTCACACACTCGGGGACTCACAGGGATTCTATCACACACACTCGGGAACACTCTGGGATTGCCTATCTCTCACACACACTCGGGGACTCTCTGGGATTCCCTATCTCTCTGACACACTCGGCAACTCTCTGGGATTCTATCACACACACTCAGGGACACTCTTAGATTCCCTATCTCTCACACACACTGGGGGACTCTCTGGGATTCTGTATCTCACACATACTCGGGGACTCACTAGGATTCTATCACACACACTCAGGGACACTCTGGGATTCACTATCTCTCACACACACTCTGGGATTCCCCATCTCTCACACACACTCCGGGATTCCCTATCTCTCACACACACTCCGGGATTCCCTATATCTCACAGACACTGGGGGATTCCCTATCTCTCACACACACTGGGGGACTCGCTGGGATTCCCTTCCTCTCAGTCACACTCGGTAACTCTCTGGGACTCCCTATCTCTCACACACACTCTGGGATTCCCTATCTCTCACCCAGACTCGGGGATTCCCTTTCTCTCGCACACTCTCGTGGATTCCCTATGTCTCACACACACCCAGGGATTCCCTATCTCTCACACACACACTGGGATTCACCATTTCTCACTCAGGCTCGGGGGTTCACTATCTCTCACCCAGAATCGGGGATTCCTTTTCTCTCTCACACACTCGGGGATTCCCTTTCTCTCGCACACACTCAGGGATTCCCTTTCTCTCGCACACACTCAGGGATTCCCTTTCTCTCGCACACACTCAGGGATTCCCTTTCTCTCGCACACACTCAGGGATTCCCTTTCTCTCTCACACACTCAGGGATTCCCTTTCTCTCGCACACACTCAGGGATTCCCTTTCTCTCGCACACACTCAGGGATTCCCTTTCTCTCGCACACACTCAGCGATTCCCTTTCTCTCGCACACACTCAGCGATTCCCTTTCTCTCGCACACACTCAGGGATTCCCTTTCTCTCGCACACACTCAGGGATTCCCTTTCTCTCGCACACACTCAGCGATTCCCTTTCTCTCGCACACACTCAGCGATTCCCTTTCTCTCGCACACACTCAGGGATTCCCTTTCTCTCGCACACACTCAGCGATTCCCTTTCTCTCGCACACACTCAGCGATTCCCTATCTCTCACACACACTCGGGGACTCTCTGGGATTCCCTATCTCTCACACACACTCGGGGACACTCTGGGATGCCCTATCTCTCACACACACGCGGGAATTCCCTATCTCTCACACTCGGGGACACTCTGGGATTCCCTATCTCTCACACACACTCGGGGACTCTCTGGGATTCCCAATCTCTCACACACTCTCAGGGACTCTCTGGGATTCTATCACACACACTCTGGGACTCTCTGGGATTCCCTATTTCTCTCACACATTCGGGGACCCGCTGGGATTCCCTATCTCTCACACACACTCGGGGACACTCTGGGATTCCCTATCTCTCACATATACTCGGGAACTCTCTGGAATTCCCTATCTCTCACACACACTCGGGGATTCCCGATCTCTCACACACACTCGGGGACTCTCTGGGATTCCCTATCTCTCACATATACTCGGGAACTCTCTGGGATTCCCTATCTCTCAGACACACTCGGGGACTCTCTGGGATTCCCTATTTCTCACACACACTCGGGGACTCTCTGGGATTCCCTATTTCTCACACACACTCGGGGACACTCTGGGATTCCCTATCTCTCACATGTACTCGGGAACGCTCTGGAATTCCCTATCTCTCACATATACTCGGGAACTCTCTGGAATTCCCTATCTCTCACACACACCCCGGGACACGCTGGGATTCCCTAGCTCTCACACACTCGGGGACTCACAGGGATTCTATCACACACACTCGGGAACACTCTGGGATTGCCTATCTCTCACACACACTCGGGGACTCTCTGGGATTCCCTATCTCTCTGACACACTCGGCAACTCTCTGGGATTCTATCACACACACTCAGGGACACTCTTAGATTCCCTATCTCTCACACACACTGGGGGACTCTCTGGGATTCTGTATCTCACACATACTCGGGGACTCACTAGGATTCTATCACACACACTCAGGGACACTCTGGGATTCACTATCTCTCACACACACTCTGGGATTCCCCATCTCTCACACACACTCCGGGATTCCCTATCTCTCACACACACTCCGGGATTCCCTATATCTCACAGACACTGGGGGATTCCCTATCTCTCACACACACTGGGGGACTCGCTGGGATTCCCTTCCTCTCACACACACTCGGTAACTCTCTGGGACTCCCTATCTCTCACACACACTCTGGGATTCCCTATCTCTCACCCAGACTCGGGGATTCCCTTTCTCTCGCACACTCTCGTGGATTCCCTATGTCTCACACACACCCAGGGATTCCCTATCTCTCACACACACACTGGGATTCACCATTTCTCACTCAGGCTCGGGGGTTCACTATCTCTCACCCAGAATCGGGGATTCCTTTTCTCTCTCACACACTCAGGGATTCCCTTTCTCTCGCACACACTCAGGGATTCCCTTTCTCTCGCACACACTCAGGGATTCCCTTTCTCTCGCACACACTCAGGGATTCCCTTTCTCTCGCACACACTCAGGGATTCCCTTTCTCTCGCACACACTCAGGGATTCCCTTTCTCTCGCACACACTCAGGGATTCCCTTTCTCTCTCACACACTCAGGGATTCCCTTTCTCTCGCACACACTCAGGGATTCCCTTTCTCTCGCACACACTCAGCGATTCCCTTTCTCTCGCACACACTCAGCGATTCCCTTTCTCTCGCACACACTCAGGGATTCCCTTTCTCTCGCACACACTCAGCGATTCCCTTTCTCTCGCACACACTCAGCGATTCCCTATCTCTCACACACACTCGGGGACTCTCTGGGATTCCCTATCTCTCACACACACTCGGGGACACTCTGGGATGCCCTATCTCTCACACACACGCGGGAATTCCCTATCTCTCACACTCGGGGACACTCTGGGATTCCCTATCTCTCACACACACTCGGGGACTCTCTGGGATTCCCAATCTCTCACACACTCTCAGGGACTCTCTGGGATTCTATCACACACACTCTGGGACTCTCTGGGATTCCCTATTTCTCTCACACATTCGGGGACCCGCTGGGATTCCCTATCTCTCACACACACTCGGGGACACTCTGGGATTCCCTATCTCTCACATATACTCGGGAACTCTCTGGAATTCCCTATCTCTCACACACACTCGGGGATTCCCGATCTCTCACACACACTCGGGGACTCTCTGGGATTCCCTATCTCTCACATATACTCGGGAACTCTCTGGAATTCAATATCTCTCACACACACTCGGGGACACTCTGGGATTCCCTATCTATCACACACACTCGGGGTCACTCTGGGATTGCCTACCTCTCACACACACTCGGGGACTCTCTGGGATTCCCTATCACTCTCACACACTCGGCGACTCACTGGGATTCTATCACACACACTCAGGGACACTCTGGGATTCCCTATCTCTCACATACACTGGGGGACTCTCTGCGATTCTGTATCTCACGCACACTCGGGGACTCACTGGGATTCTATCACACACACTCGGGGACACTCTGTGATTCCCTATCTCTCACACACACTCCGGGATTCCCTATCTCTCACACACACTGGGGGACTCGCTGGGATTCCCTACCTCTCACACACACTCGGTAACTCTCTGGGATTCCCTATCTCTCACACACACTCAGGGATTCCCTATCTCTCACACACACTCTGGGATTCCCTATCTCTCGCACACTCTCGGGGATTCCCTTTCTCTCGCACACACTCGGGGATTCCCTTCCTCTCACACACTCTCGGGGATTCCCTTTCTCTCGCACACACTCGGGGATTCCCTTTCTCTCGCACACACTCGGGGATTCCCTTTCTCTCGCACACACTCGGGGATTCCCTATCTCTCACACACACTCCGGGATTCCCTATCTCTCACACACACTGGGGGACTCGCTGGGATTCCCTACCTCTCACACACACTCGGTAACTCTCTGGGATTCCCTATCTCTCACACACACTCAGGGATTCCCTATCTCTCACACACACTCTGGGATTCCCTATCTCTCGCACACTCTCGGGGATTCCCTTTCTCTCGCACACACTCGGGGATTCCCTTTCTCTCGCACACACTCGGGGATTCCCTTTCTCTCGCACACACTCGGGGATTCCCTTTCTCTCGCACACACTCGGTGATTCCCTTTCTCTCGCACACACTCAGCGATTCCCTATCTCTCACACACACTCGGGGACTCTCTGGGATTCCCTATTTCTCTCACACATTCGGGGACCCGCTGGGATTCCCTATCTCTCACACACACTCGGGCACACTCTGGGATTCCCTATCTCTCACATATACTCGGGAACGCTCTGGAATTCCCTATCTCTCACATTTAGTCGGGAACTCTCTGGAATTCCCTACCTCTCACACACAAACGTGAATCCCCAATCTCACACACACACTCGGGGACTCTCTGGGATTCCCTATCTCTCACATATACTCGGGAACTCTCTGGAATTCAATATCTCTCACACACACTCGGGGACACTCTGGGATTCCCTATCTATCACACATACTCGGGGTCACTCTGGGATTGCCTACCTCTCACACACACTCGGGGACTCTCTGGGATTCCCTATCACTCTCACACACTCGGCGACTCACTGGGATTCTATCACACACACTCAGGGACACTCTGGGATTCCCTATCTCTCACACACACTGGGGGACTCTCTGCGATTCTGTATCTCACGCACACTCGGGGACTCACTGGGATTCTATCACACACACTCGGGGACACTCTGTGATTCCCTATCTCTCACACACACTGGGGGACTCGCTGGGATTCCCTACCTCTCACACACACTCGGTAACTCTCTGGGATTCCCTATCTCTCACACACACTCAGGGATTCCCTATCTCTCACACACACTCTGGGATTCCCTATCTCTCGCACACTCTCGGGGATTCCCTTTCTCTCGCACACACTCGGGGATTCCCTTCCTCTCACACACTCTCGGGGATTCCCTTTCTCTCGCACACACTCGGGGATTCCCTTTCTCTCGCACACACTCGGGGATTCCCTTTCTCTCTCACACACTCGGGGATTCCCTTTCTCTCTCACACACTCGGGGATTCCCTTTCTCTCGCACACACTCGGGGATTCCCTTTCTCTCACACAGACTCTGGGATTCACTATTTCTCACTCAGGCTCGGGGACTCTCTGGGATTCCCGACCTCTCACACACACTCGGGGACTCTCTGGGATTGCCTATTTCGCACACACACTCGGGGACTCTCTGGGATTCCCTATACCTCACACACACTCGGGAACACTCTGGGTTTCCCTATCTCTCACACACACTCCGGGACTCCCTATCTCTCACACACACTCGGTAACTCTTTGGGATTCCCTATCTCTCACACACAATCTGGGATTCACTATCTCTCACCCAGACTCGGGGATTCCCTTTCTCTCGCACACACATAGGGATTCCCTATCTCTCACACACACTCTGGGATTCACTATATCTCACTCAGGCTCGGGAATTCACTATCTCTCACCCAGACTCAGGGATTCCCTATCTCTCACACACACTCGGGGACACTCTGGGATTCCCTATCTCTCAGACACGCGCGAAAATTCCCTATCTCTCACACTCGGGGACTTAATGGGATTCCCTATCTCTCACGCACACACGGGAACTCTCTGGGATTCCCTATCTCACAAACACACTACGGGACTCTCTGGGATTCCCTATCTCTCACACACACTCGGGGACTCTCTAGGATTCCCAATCTCTCACATACTCTCAGGGACTCTCTAGGATTCTATCACACACACTCGGGGACTCTCTGGGATTCCCTATTTCTCACGCACACTCGGGGACACTCTGGAATTCCCTATCTCTCACACACACTCGGGAACACCCTGGGATTCCCTATCTCTCACATATACTCGGGAACTCTCTGGAATTCCCTATCTCTCACACACACTCGTGGATCCCCAATCTCACACACACACTCGGGGACTCTCTGGGATTCCCTATCTCTCACATATACTCGGGAACTCTCTGGAATTCCGTATTTCTCACACACACTCCGGGACACTCTGGGATTCCCTCGCTCTCACACACTCGGGGACTCACTGGGATTCTATCACACACACTCGGGGACACTCTGGGATTGCCTATCTCTCACACACACTCGGGGACTGTCTGGGATTCCCTATCTCTCTCACACACTCGGCGACTCCTGGGATTCTATCACACACACTCAGGGACACTCTGGGATTCCCTATCTCTCACACACACTGGGGGACTCTCTGGGATTCTGTATCTCACGCACACTCGGGGACTCACTGGGATTCTATCACACACAGTCGGGGACACTCTGGGATTCCCTATCTATCAGACACACTCCGGGATTCCCTATATCTCACACACACTGGGGGATTCTCTATCTCTCACACACAATCGGGGACTTGCTGGGATTCCCTACCTCTCACACACACTCAGTGATTCCCTATCTCTCACCCAAGCTCGGGGATTCACTATCTCTCACCAAGACTCGAGGTTTCCCTTTCTCTCGCACACACTCGGGGATTCCCTTTCTCTTATACACTCTCGGGGATTCCTTATCTCTCACACACACCCAGGGATTCCCTATCTCTCACACACACTCGGGGATTCCCGATCTCTCACACACACTCTGGGATTCCCTATCTCTCACACACGCTCGGGGACTCTCTGGGATTCCCTGTCTCTCACACACACTCGGGGACACTCTGGGATTCCCTACTTCTCACACACACTCTGGGATTGCCGATCTCTCACACACGCTCTGGGATTCACTATCGCTCACCCAGGCTCTGGGATTCACTGTCTCTCAACCAGACTCGTGGATTCCCTTTCTCTCGCACACTCGGGGATTCCATTTCTCTCGCACACACTCGGGGTTTCCTTTCTCTCAGACACACTCGGGGAATCTCTGGCATTCCCTATCTCTCACACACACTCGGGGACACCCTGGGATTCCCTACCACTCACACACACTCGGGGTCACTGTGGGATTCCCTATCTCTAACACACACTCGGGGACTCTCTGGGATTCTCTCACACACACTCGGGGACACTCTGGGATTCCCTACCTCTCACACACACGTGGGGATTCCCTATCTCTCATACTCGGGGACTCTGTGGGATTCCCTATCTCTCACGCACACTCGGGAACTCTCTGGGATTCCCTATCTCGCAGACACACTCGGGGACTCTCTGGGATTCCCCATCTCTCAGACACACTCGGGGACTCTCTGGGATTCCCTATTTCTCACACACACTCGGGGACTCTCTGGGATTCCCTATTTCTCACACACACTCGGGAACATTCTGGGATTCCCTATTTCTCACACACACTCGGGAACACTCTGGGATTCCCTATTTCTCACACACACTCGGGGACTCTCTGGGATTCCCTATCTCTCTCACACACTCGGGGACACTCTGGGATTCCCTATCTCTCTCACACACACTCTGGGATTCCCTACCTCTCACACACACTCGGACACTCTCTGGGATTCCCTATCTCTCACACAATCTCAGGGATACTCTGGGATTCCCTATCTCTCACACACACTCGGGGATTCCCTATCTCTCTCACACACACTCGGGGATTCCCTATCTCACACACATACTCGGGAACTCTCTGGGATTCTATCACACACTCTCGGCGACTCTCTGGGATTCCCTATCTCTCACACATACTCGGGGACTCTCTGGTATTTCCTATCTCTCAGACACACTCGGGGAAGCTCTGGTATCCCTATCTCTCACAGACACTCGGGGACGCTCTGGGATTCCCTATCTCTCACACACACTCGGGGATATTCTGGGATTCCCTATCTCTTACACACTCGGGGACAGTCTGGGATTCTGTATCTCACACACACTCGGGGACTCTCTGGGATACCCTATCTCTCACACACACTCTGGGATTCCCTATCTCTCTCACACACTCTGGGATTCACTATCTCTCACCCAGGCTCTGGGATGCACTATCTCTCACCCAGACTCGGGGATTCCCTTTCTCTCGCACACACTCGGGGATTCCCTCTCTCTCGCACACACTCGGGGATTCCCTCTCTCTCGCACACACTCGGGGATTCCCTCTCTCTCGCACACACTCTGGGATTCCCTCTCTCTCGCACACACTCTGGGATTCCGTATCTCTCGCACACACTCGGGGACTCTCTGAGAATCTGTATGTCACACACACTCTGGGACACCCTGGAATTCTCTCACTCACACACTGCGATTCCCGACCTCTCACACAGTCTATGATTCCCTGGCTCACACATCCTAAGGGATTCCCACACACACACTCTGGGATTCCCTCTTACACACGCACTCTGGGCTTCCACTCTCACACACACTCTGGGATTCCCTCTCCCTCACACACTCTGGGATTCCCTCTCTCACAAACACTCTGGGAAACTCACACACACACTCTGGGATTCCCTCTCTCTCACACACTCCGGGACACTCTGGGATTCCCTCACTCTCAAACACTCTGGGATTCTCTCACACGCACTCTGGGATTCTCTCTCTCACACACACTGCGGGACACTCTGGGATCCCCTATCTCTCACACACACTCGGGGATTCCCTTTCTCTCACACACCCTCGGGGACTCTCTGGGATTCTCTCACACACTCTCAGGGACTCTCTGGGATTTCCCATCTCTAACACACTCGCGGGGATTACCTATCTCTCATACAACTCGGGGATTCCCTATCTCACACACACTCGGGGACACTCTGGGATTCCCAATCTCTCACACACACTCGGGGACTCTCTGGGATTCTGTATCTCTCACAAACTCGGGGAATTTCTCGGATTCTATCACACACTCCTGGACTCTCTGGGATACCCTATCTCTCTCACACACTCGGGGATTCCCTATCTCTCATACACACTCTGGGATTCCCTATCTCTCACACACTCTCGGGGACTCTCTGGGATTCCCTATCTCTCACACATACTCGTTAACTCTCTGGGATTCCCTATCTCTCACATATACTCGGGAACTCTCTGGTATTCCCTATATCTCACACACTCTCAGGGATACTCTGGGATTCGCTATTTCTCAACCACACTCGGGGACACTCTGGGATTCCCTATCTCTCACACACACTCGGGAACTCTCTGGAAATCCCTATCTCTCAGACACACTCGGGGACACTCTGGGATTCCTTCTCTCTCACACACACTCTGGGATTCCCTATCTCTCACACACACACGGGGACTTTCTGGTATTCCCTATCTCTCACACACACTCGGGGACACTCTGGGATTCCCTATCTCTCACACATACTCGGGAACTCTCTGAGATTCCCTATCTCTCACACATCCTCGGGGATTCCCTATCTCTCTCACACACTCGGAGATTCCCTATCTCTCACACACACTTGGGGACTCTCTGGGATTCCCTATCTCTCACACAAACTCGGGAACTCTCTGGGATTCACTATTTCTCACACACACTCGGGGACGCTCTGGGATTCCCTATCTCTCTCACACACTCGGGACATTCTGGGTTTCCATATCTCTTAAACACACTGGGGGATTCCCTATCTCTCAGATACACTCGGGGACTCTCTGGCATCCCCTATCTCTCACACACACTCGGGACACTCTGCGATTCCCTATCTCTAACACAAACACGGGGTGTCTCTGGGATTCCCAATCTCTCACTACACTCGTGGACAGTCTGGGATTCTGTATCTCATACACACTCGGGGACTCTCCGGAATTTTATGTTACTCGCCGGGACTCTCTGGGATACCCCATCTCTCACACACACTCTGGTATTCCGTATCTCTCACACACACTCTGGGAATCACTATCTCTCACCCAAACTCGGGGATTCCCTTTCTCTCACAGACACTCGGGGATTCCCTATATCTCAGACACACTCGAGGAGTCTCTGGCATTCCGTATCTCTCACACACACTCGGGAACTCTCTGGGATTCCCTATCTCTCACACACACTCGGGGACACTCTGGGATTCCCTACTTCTCACACACACTCTGGGATTCCCGATCTCTCACACACGCTCTGGGATTCACTATCTCTCAACCAGGCTCTGGGATTCACTATCTCTCACCCAGACTCGGGGATTCCCTTTCTCTCGCGCACACACGGGGTTTCCCTTTCTCTTGCACACACTCGGGGATTCCCTTTCTCTCGCACACACTCGGGGATTCCCTTTCTCTCGCACACACTCGGGGATTCCCTTTCTCTCACACACACGGGGGGACTCTCTGGGATTCGCTATCTCTCACACACACTCGGGGACTCTCTAGGATTCCCAATCTATCACACACACACTGGGACACTCTGTGATTCCCTATCTCTCACACACACTCGGGGATTCTCTAGTTAACACACACACTCTGGGATTCACTATCTCTCACCCAGGCTCTGGGATTCACTATATCTCAACCAGACTCGTGGATTCCCTTTCTCTCGCACACTCGGTGATTCCCTTTCTCTCAGACACACTCGGGGACTCTCTGGCATTCCCTATCTCTCACACACACTCGAGACTCTCTGGGATTCAATCACACACACTCGGGGACACCCTGGGATTCCCTACCACTCACACACACTCGGGGTCACTATGGGATTCCCTATCTCTCACACACACCCGGGGCCTCTCTGGGATTCCCTATCTCACGCACACTCGGGAACTCTCTGGGATTCCCTATCTCTCAGACACACTCGGGGACTCTCTGGGATTCCCTATTTCTCACACACACTCGGGGACTCTCTGGGATTCCCTATTTCTCACACACACTCGGGGACACTCTGGGATTCCCTATCTCTCACATGTACTCGGGAACGCTCTGGAATTCTCTATCTCTCACATATACTCGGGAACTCTCTGGAATTCCCTATCTCTCACACACACTCCGGGACACGCTGGGATTCCCTAGCTCTCACACACTCGGGGACTCACAGGGATTCTATCACACACACTCGGGAACACTCTGGGATTGCCTATCTCTCACACACACTCGGGGACTCTCTGGGATTCCCTATCTCTCTGACACACTCGGCGACTCTCTGGGATTCTATCACACACACTCAGGGACACTCTGGGATTCCCTATCTCTCACACACACTGGGGGACTCTCTGGGATTCTGTATCTCACACATACTCGGGGACTCACTAGGATTCTATCACACACACTCAGGGAAACTGTGGGATTCACTATCTCTCACACACACTCCGGGATTCCCTATCTCTCACACACACTCCGGGATTCCCTATATCTCACAGACACTGGGGGATTCCCTATCTCTCACACACACTCGGGGACTCGCTGGGATTCCCTTCCTCTCAGTCACACTCGGTAACTCTCTGGGATTCCCTATCTCTCACACACACTCTGGGATTCCCTATCTCTCACCCAGACTCGGGGATTCCCTTTCTCTCGCACACTCTCGTGGATTCCCTATGTCTCACACACACCCAGGGATTCCCTATCTCTCACACACACACTGGGATTCACCATTTCTCACTCAGGCTCGGGGGTTCACTATCTCTCACCCAGAATCGGGGATTCCTTTTCTCTCTCACACACTCGGGGATTCCCTTTCTCTCGCACACACTCAGGGATTCCCTATCTCTCACACACACTGGGGGACTCTCTGGGATTCTGTATCTCACACATACTCGGGGACTCACTAGGATTCTATCACACACACTCAGGGAAACTGTGGGATTCACTATCTCTCACACACACTCCGGGATTCCCTATCTCTCACACACACTCCGGGATTCCCTATCTCTCACACACACTCCGGGATTCCCTATATCTCACAGACACTGGGGGATTCCCTATCTCTCACACACACTCGGGGACTCGCTGGGATTCCCTTCCTCTCACACACACTCGGTAACTCTCTGGGATTCCCTATCTCTCACACACACTCTGGGATTCCCTATCTCTCACCCAGACTCGGGGATTCCCTTTCTCTCGCACACTCTCGTGGATTCCCTATGTCTCACACACACCCAGGGATTCCCTATCTCTCACACACACACTGGGATTCACCATTTCTCACTCAGGCTCGGGGGTTCACTATCTCTCACCCAGAATCGGGGATTCCTTTTCTCTCTCACACACTCGGGGATTCCCTTTCTCTCGCACACACTCAGGGATTCCCTTTCTCTCGCACACACTCAGGGATTCCCTATCTCTCACACACACTCGGGGACTCTCTGGGATTCCTTATCTCTCACACACACTCGGGGACACTCTGGGATGCCCTATCTCTCACACACACGCGGGAATTCCCTATCTCTCACACTCGGGGACACTCTGGGATTCCCTATCTCTCACACACACTCGGGGACTCTCTGGGATTCTCAATCTCTCACACACTCTCAGGGACTCTCTGGGATTCTATCACACACACTCTGGGACTCTCTGGGATTCCCTATTTCTCTCACACATTCGGGGACCGCTGGGATTCCCTATCTCTCACACACACTCGGGGACACTCTGGGATTCCCTATCTCTCACATATACTCGGGAACGCTCTGGAATTCCGTATCTCTCACATTTACTCGGGAACTCTCTGGAATTCCCTATCTCTCACACACAAACGTGGATCCCCAATCTCACACACACACTCGGGGACTCTCTGGGATTCCCTATCTCTCACATATACTCGGGAACTCTCTGGAATTCAATATCTCTCACACACACTCGGGGACACTCTGGGATTCCCTATCTATCACACACACTCGGGGTCACTCTGGGATTGACTACCTCTCACACACACTCGGGGACTCTCTGGGATTCCCTATCACTCTCACACACTCGGCGACTCACTGGGATTCTATCACACACACTCAGGGACACTCTGGGATTCCCTATCTCTCACACACACTCGGGGACTCTCTGGAATTGCCTATTTCGCAGACACACTCGGGGACTCTCTGGGATTCCCTACCTCTCTCACACACTCGGTAACTCTCTGGGCTTCCCTATCTCTCACACACACTCAGGGATTCCCTATCTCTCACACACACTCGGGGATTCGTTGGGATTCCCTACCTCTCTCACACACTCGGTAACTCTCTGGGCTTCCCTATCTCTCACACACACTCAGGGATTCCCTGTCTCTCACACACACTCTGGGATTCACTATTTCTCACTCAGGCTCGGGAATTCACTATCTCTCACCCAGAATCAGGGATTTCCTTTCTCTCGCACACACTCAGGGATTCCCTTTCTCTCCCACACACTCGGGGACACTCTGGGATTCCCTATCTCTCACACACGCGCGAAAATTCCCTATCTCTCACACTCGGGGACTTAATGGGATTCCCTATCTCTCACGCACACTCGGGAACTCTCTGGGATTCCCTATCTCACAAACACACTCCGGGACTCTCTGGGATTCCCTATCTCTCACACACACTCGGGGACTCTCTGGTATTCCCTATTTCTCACACACACTCGGGGACACTCTGGAATTCCCTATCTCTCACACACACTCGGGAACACTCTGGGATTCCCTATCTCTCACATACACTCGGGAACGCTCTGGAATTCCCTATCTCTCACATATACTCGGGAACTCTCTGGAATTCCCTATCTCTCACACACAAACGTGGATCCCCAATCTCACACACACACTCGGGGACTCTCTGGGATTCCCTATCTCTCACATATACTCGGGAACTCTCTGGAATTCAATATCTCTCACACACACTCGGGGACACTCTGGGATTCCCTATCTATCACACACACTCGGGGTCACTCTGGGATTGACTACCTCTCACACACACTCGGGGACTCTCTGGGATTACCTATCACTCTCACACACTCGGCGACTCACTGGGATTCTATCACACACACTCAGGGACACTCTGGGATTCCCTATCTCTCACACACACTGGGGGACTCTCTGCGATTCTGTATCTCACGCACACTCGGGGACTCACTGGGATTCTATCACACACACTCGGGGACACTCTGTGATTCCCTATCTCTCACACACACTCCGGGATTCCCTATCTCTCACACACACTGGGGGACTCGCTGGGATTCCCTACCTCTCACACACACTCGGTAACTCTCTGGGATTCCCTATCTCTCACACACACTCAGGGATTCCCTATCTCTCACACACACTCTGGGATTCCCTATCTCTCGCACACTCTCGGGGATTCCCTTTCTCTCGCACACACTCGGGGATTCCCTTTCTCTCACACACTCTCGGGGATTCCCTTTCTCTCGCACACTCTCGGGGATTCCCTTTCTCTCGCACACACTCGGGGATTCCCTTTCTCTCTCACACTCTCGGGGATTCCCTTTCTCTCGCACACACTCGGGGATTCCCTTTCTCTCGCACACACTCGGGGATTCCCTTTCTCTCACACACACGCGGGCATTCCCTATCTCTCACACACACTCTGGGATTCACTATTTCTCACTCAGGCTCGGGGACTCTCTGGGATTCCCTATCTCTCACACACACTCGGGGACTCTCTGGGATTCCCTATCTCTCACACACACTCGGGGACTCTCTGGAATTGCCTATTTCGCAGACACACTCGGGGACTCTCTGGGATTCCCTACCTCTCTCACACACTCGGTAACTCTCTGGGCTTCCCTATCTCTCACACACACTCAGGGATTCCCTATCTCTCACACACACTCGGGGATTCGTTGGGATTCCCTACCTCTCTCACACACTCGGTAACTCTCTGGGCTTCCCTATCTCTCACACACACTCAGGGATTCCCTGTCTCTCACACACACTCTGGGATTCACTATTTCTCACTCAGGCTCGGGAATTCACTATCTCTCACCCAGAATCAGGGATTTCCTTTCTCTCGCACACACTCAGGGATTCCCTTTCTCTCCCACACACTCGGGGACACTCTGGGATTCCCTATCTCTCACACACGCGCGAAAATTCCCTATCTCTCACACTCGGGGACTTAATGGGATTCCCTATCTCTCACGCACACTCGGGAACTCTCTGGGATTCCCTATCTCACAAACACACTCCGGGACTCTCTGGGATTCCCTATCTCTCACACACACTCGGGGACTCTCTAGGATTCCCAATCTCTCACACACTCTCAGGGACTCTCTAGGATTCTATCACACACACTCGGGGACTCTCTGGTATTCCCTATTTCTCACACACACTCGGGGACACTCTGGAATTCCCTATCTCTCACACACACTCGGGAACACTCTGGGATTCCCTATCTCTCACATACACTCGGGAACGCTCTGGAATTCCCTATCTCTCACATATACTCGGGAACTCTCTGGAATTTCCTATCTCTCACACACACTCGTGGATCCCCAATCTCACACACACACTCGGGGACTCTCCGGGATTACCTATCTCTCACATATACTCGGGAACTCTCTGGAATTCCATATTTCTCACACACACTCCGGGACACTCTGGGATTCCCTAGCTCTCACACACTCAGGGACTCACTGGGATTCTATCACACACACTCGGGGACACTCTGGGATTGCCTATCTCTCACACACACTCGGGGACTCTCTGGGATTCCCTATCTCTCTCACACACTCGGCGACTCCTGGGATTCTATCACACACACTCAGGGACACTCTGGGATTCCCTATCTCTCACACACACTGGGGGACTCTCTGGGATTCTGTATCTCACACACACTCGGGGACTCACTGGGATTCTATCACACACACTCGGGGACACTCTGGGATTCCCTCTCTCTCAGACACACTCCGGGATTCCCTATATCTCACACACACTGGGGTATTCTCTATCTCTCACACACACTCGGGGACTTGCTGGGATTCCCTCCCTCTCACACACACTCAGTAACTGTCTGGGATCCCCTATCTCTCACACACACTCAGGGATTCCCTATCTCTCACCTAAGCTCGGGGATTCACTATCTCTCACCAAGACTCGAGGTTTCCCTTTCTCTCGCACACACTCGGGGATTCCCTTTCTCTTATACACTCTCGGGGATTCCTTATCTCTCACACACACCCAGGGATTCCCTATCTCTCACACACACTCGGGGATTCCCGATCTCTCACACACACTCTGGGATTCCCTATCTCTCACACATGCTCGGGGACTCTCTGGGATTCCCTGTCTCTCACACACACTCGGGGACTCTCTGGGATTCCCTATCTCTCACACACACTCAGGGACACTCTGGGATTCGATCACACACACACACCGGGACACTCTGTGATTCCCTATCTCTCACACACACTCTGGGATTCACTATCGCTCACCCAGGCTCTGGGATTCACTGTCTCTCAACCAGACTCGTGGATTCCCTTTCTCTCGCACACTCGGGGATTCCCTTTCTCTCGCACACACTCGGGGTTTCCTTTCTCTCAGACACACTCGGGGAATCTCTGGCATTCCCTATCTCTCACACACACTCGAGACTCTCTAGGATTCAATCACACACACTCGGGGACACCCTCGGATTCCCTATCTCTCACACACACTCGGGGACTCTCTGGGATTCTCTCACACACACTCGGGGACACTCTGGGATTCCCTACCTCTCACACACGCGCGGGGATTCCCTATCTCTCATACTCGGGGACTCTGTGGGATTCCCTATCTCGCAGACACACTCGGGGACTCTCTGGGATTCCCCATCTCTCAGACACACTCGGGGACTCTCTGGGATGCCCTATTTCTCACACACACTCGGGGACTCTCTGGGATTCCCTATTTCTCACACACACTCGGGAACATTCTGGGATTCCCTATTTCTCACACACACTCGGGAACACTCTGGGATTCCCTATCTCTCACACACACTCGGGGACTCTCTGGGATTCCCTATTTCTCACACACACTCGGGAACACTCTGGGATTCCCTATCTCTCTCACACACTCGGGGAGTCTCTGGGATTCCCTATCTCTCACACATACTCCGGGACACGCTGAGATTCCCTAGCTCTCACACACTCGGGGGCTCACTGGAATTCTATCACACACACTCGGGGACACTCTGGCATTCCCTATCTATCACACACACTCCGGGACTCCCTATCTCTCACACACACTCGGGGACTCGTTGGGATTCCCTACCTCTCTCACACACTCGGTAACTCTCTGGGATTCCCTATCTCTCACACACACTCTGGGATTCACTATCTCTCACCCAGACTCGGGGATTCCCCTTCTCTCGCACACTCTCTGGTCTTCCCTATCTCTCACACACACTCAGGGATTCCCTATCTCTCACACACACTCTGGGATTCACTATTTCTCACTCAGGCTCGGGAATTCACAATCTCTCACCCAGAATCAGGGATTTACTTTCTCTCCCACACACTCTGAGATTCCATTTCTCTCGCACATACTCTGGGATTCCCTATCTCTCACACAAACTCGGGGACACTCTGGCATTCCCTATCTATCACACACACTCCGGGATTCACTATCTCTCACCCAGACTCGGGGATTCCCTTTCTCTCGCACACACTCGGGGATTCCCTTTCTCTCTCACACACCCAGGGATTCCCTATCTCTCACACACACCCAGGGATTCCCTATCTCTCACACACACTCTGGGATTCACTATTTCTCACTCAGGCTCGGGGATTCACTATCTCTCATCCAGAATCGGGGATTCCCTTTCTCTCGCACACACTCAGGGATTCCCTTTCTCACGCACACACTCGGGGATTCCCATTCTCTCGCACACACTCTGGGATTCCCTTTCTCTCGCACACACTCTGGGATTCCATATCTCTCACACACACTCGGGGACTATCTGGGATTCTGTATCTCACACACACTCGGGGACTCTCTGGGATACCCTATCTCTCACACACACTCTGGTATTCCCTATCTCTCTCACACACTCTGGGATTCAGTATCTCTCACCCATGCTCGGGGATTCACTATCTCTCACCCATGCTCGGGGATTCACTATCTCTCACCCATGCTCGGGGATTCACTATCTCTCACCCAGCCTCGGGGATTCACTATCTCTCACACACACTCTGGGATTCCCTTTCTCTCGCACACACTCTGGGATTCCCTTTCTCTCACACACTCCCGGGGATTCCCTTTCTCTCACACACTCTCGGGGATTCCCTTTCTCTCACACACTCTCGGGGATTCCCTTTCTCTCACACACTCTCGGGGATTCCCTTTCTCTCACACACTCTCGGGGATTCCCTTTCTCTCACACACACTCTGGGATTCCCTATCTCTCACACACACTCTGGGATTCCCTATCTCTCACACACACTCTGGGATTCACTATCTCTCACCCAGACTCGGGGATTCCCTTTCTCTCGCACACACTCGGGGATTCCCTTTCTCTCACACAATCTCGGGGATTCCCTTTCTCTCACACACTCTCGGGGATTCCCTATCTCTCACACACACCCAGGGATTCCCTATCTCTCGCACACACTCTGGGATTCCATATATCTCACACACACTCGGGGACTATCTGGGATTCCCAATCTCTCACACACTCGGGGACAGTCTGGGATTCTGTATCTCACACACACTCGGGGACTCTCTGGGATACCCTATCTCTCACACACACTCTGGTATTCCCTATCTCTCTCACACACTCTGGGATTCACTATCTCTCACCCATGCTCGGGGATTCACTATCTCTCACCCAGCCTCGGGGATTCACTATCTCTCACCCAGCCTCGGGGATTCACTATCTCTCACCCAGCCTCGGGGATTCACTATCTCTCACCCAGCCTCGGGGATTCACTATCTCTCACACACACTCTGGGATTCCCTTTCTCTCGCACACACTCTCGGGGATTCCCTTTCTCTCACACACTCTCGGGGATTCCCTTTCTCTCGCACACACTGTGGGATTCCCTTTCTCTCACACACTCTCGGGGATTCCCTTTCTCTCACACACTCTCGGGGATTCCCTTTCTCTCACACACACTCTGGGATTCCCTATCTCTCACACACGCTCTGGGATTCACTATCTCTCACCCATGCTCGGGGATTCACTATCTCTCACCCAGCCTCGGGGATTCACTATCTCTCACCCAGCCTCGGGGATTCACTATCTCTCACACACACTCTGGGATTCCCTTTCTCTCGCACACACTCGGGGATTCCCTTTCTCTCACACACTCTCGGGGATTCCCTTTCTCTCACACACTCTCGGGGATTCCCTTTCTCTCACACACACTCTGGGATTCCCTATCTCTCACACACGCTCTGGGATTCCCTATCTCTCACCCAGATTCGGGGATTCACTATCTCTCACCCAGCCTCGGGGATTCACTATCTCTCACCCAGCCTCGGGGATTCACTATCTCTCACACACACTCTGGGATTCCCTTTCTCTCGCACACACTCTGGGATTCCCTTTCTCTCGCACACTCTCGGGGATTCCCTTTCTCTCACACACTCTCGGGGATTCCCTTTCTCTCACACACTCTCGGGGATTCCCTTTCTCTCACACACACTCTGGGATTCCCTATCTCTCACACACACTCTGGGATTCCCTATCTCTCACCCAGATTCGGGGATTCACTATCTCTCACCCAGACTCGGGGATTCCCTTTCTCTCGCACACACTCGGGGATTCCCTTTCTCTCACACACTCTCGGGGATTCCCTTTCTCTCACACACACCCAGGGATTCCCTATCTCTCGCACACAATCTGGGATTCCATATCTCTCACACACACTCGGGGACAGTCTGGGATTCTGTATCTCACACACACTCGGGGACTCTCTGGGATACCCTATCTCTCACACACACTCTGGTATTCCCTATCTCTCTCACACACTCTGGGATTCACTATCTCTCACCCATGCTCGGGGATTCACTATCTCTCACCCAGCCTCGGGGATTCACTATCTCTCACCCAGCCTCGGGGATTCACTATCTCTCACCCAGCCTCGGGGATTCACTATCTCTCACACACACTCTGGGATTCCCTTTCTCTCGCACACACTCTGGGATTCCCTTTCTCTCACACACTCTCGGGGATTCCCTTTCTCTCACACACTCTCGGGGATTCCCTTTCTCTCACACACACTCTCGGGGATTCCCTATCTCTCACACACACTCTGGGATTCACTATCTCTCACCCAGCCTCGGGGATTCACTATCTCTCACACACACTCTGGGATTCCCTTTCTCTCGCACACTCTCGGGGATTCCCTTTCTCTCGCACACACTGTGGGATTCCCTTTCTCTCACACACTCTCGGGGATTCCCTTTCTCTCACACACTCTCGGGGATTCCCTTTCTCTCACACACACTCTGGGATTCCCTATCTCTCACCCAGACTCGGGGATTCACTATCTCTCACCCAGACTCGGGGATTCCCTTTCTCTCGCACACACTCGGGGATTCCCTTTCTCTCACACACTCTCGGGGATTCCCTTTCTCTCACACACTCTCGGGGATTCCCTTTCTCTCACACACTCTCGGGGATTCCCTATCTCTCACACACACCCAGGGATTCCCTATCACTCACACACACTCTGGGATTCACTATTTCTCACTCAGGTTCGGGGATTCACTATGTCTCACCCCGAATCGTGGATTCCCTTTCTCTCGCACACACTCTGGGATTCCCTGTCTCTCACACACATTCGGAGACTCTCTGCGATTCCCTATCTCCCACACACACGCGGGAATTCCCTATCTCTCGCACCCGGCGACTCAATGGGATTCCCTATCTCTCACGCACACTCGGGGAGTCTCTGGGATTCCCTATCTCTCACACACACTGGGATCACTTTTGGATTCCCCATCTCTCACACACACCCGGTGACTCTCTGGGATTCTATCACAAACACTAGGGGACACTCTGGGATTCCCTTTCTCTCACACACTCTCGGGGATTCCCTTTCTCTCACACACTCTCGGGGATTCCCTTTCTCTCACACACTCTCTGGGATTCACTATCTCTCACCCAGACTCGGGGATTCCCTTTCTCTCACACACTCTCGGGGATTCCCTTTCTCTCACACACTCTCGGGGATTCCCTTTCTCTCACACACTCTCGGGGATTCCCTATCTCTCACACACACCCAGGGATTCCCTATCTCACGCACACACTCTGGGATTCCATATCTCTCACACACACTCGGGGACTATCTGGGATTCCCAATCTCTCACACACTCGGGGACAGTCTGGGATTCTGTATCTCACACACACTCGGGGACTCTCTGGGATACCCTATCTCTCACACACACTCTGGTATTCCCTATCTCTCTCACACACTCTGGGATTCACTATCTCTCACCCATGCTCGGGGATTCACTATCTCTCACCCAGTCTCGGGGATTCACTATCTCTCACCCAGCCTCGGGGATTCACTATCACTCACACACACTCTGGGATTCCCTTTCTCTCGCACACTCTCGGGGATTCCCTTTCTCTCGCACACACTGTGGGATTCCCTTTCTCTCACACACTCTCGGGGATTCCCTTTCTCTCACACACTCTCGGGGATTCCCTTTCTCTCACACACACTCTGGGATTCCCTATCTCTCACACACGCTCTGGGATTCACTATCTCTCACCCATGCTCGGGGATTCACTATCTCTCACCCAGCCTCGGGGATTCACTATCTCTCACCCAGCCTCGGGGATTCACTATCTCTCACACACACTCTGGGATTCCCTTTCTCTCGCACACTCTCGGGGATTCCCTTTCTCTCACACACTCTCGGGGATTCCCTTTCTCTCACACACTCTCGGGGATTCCATATCTCTCACACACACTCGGGGACAGTCTGGGATTCTGTATCTCACACACACTCGGGGACTCTCTGGGATACCCTATCTCTCACACACACTCTGGTATTCCCTATCTCTCTCACACCATCTGGGATTCACTATCTCTCTCACACCATCTGGGATTCACTATCTCTCACCCATGCTCGGGGATTCACTATCTCTCACCCAGCCTCGGGGATTCACTATCTCTCACCCAGCCTCCGGGATTCACTATCTCTCACCCAGCCTCGGGGATTCACTATCTCTCGCACACTCTCGGGGATTCCCTTTCTCTCGCACACACTGTGGGATTCCCTTTCTCTCGCACACTCTCGGGGATTCCCTTTCTCTCGCACACACTGTGGGATTCCCTTTCTCTCACACACTCTCGGGGATTCCCTTTCTCTCACACACTCTCGGGGATTCCCTTTCTCTCACACACACTCTGGGATTCCCTATCTCACACCCAGCCTCGGGGATTCACTATCTCTCACACACACTCTGGGATTCCCTTTCTCTCGCACACTCTCGGGGATTCCCTTTCTCTCGCACACACTGTGGGATTCCCTTTCTCTCACACACTCTCGGGGATTCCCTTTCTCTCACACACTCTCGGGGATTCCCTTTCTCTCACACACACTCTGGGATTCCCTATCTCTCACCCAGACTCGGGGATTCACTATCTCTCACCCAGACTCGGGGATTCCCTTTCTCTCGCACACACTCGGGGATTCCCTTTCTCTCACACACACTCGGGGATTCCCTTTCTCTCACACACACTCGGGGATTCCCTTTCTCTCACACACTCTCGGGGATTCCCTTTCTCTCACACACTCTCGGGGATTCCCTTTCTCTCACACACACCCAGGGATTCCCTATCTCTCACACACACCCAGGGATTCCCTATCTCTCACACACACTCTGGGATTCACTATTTCTCACTCAGGTTCGGGGATTCACTATGTCTCACCCCGAATCGTGGATTCCCTTTCTCTCGCACACACTCTGGGATTCCCTGTCTCTCACACACATTCGGAGACTCTCTGCGATTCCCTATCTCTCACACACACGCGGGAATTCCCTATCTCTCGCACCCGGCGACTCAATGGGATTCCCTATCTCTCACGCACACTCGGGGAGTCTCTGGGATTCCCTATCTCTCACACACACTGGGGTCACTTTTGGATTCCCCATCTCTCACACACACTCGGTGACTCTCTGGGATTCTATCACAAACACTAGGAGACACTCTGGGATTCCCTACCACTCACACACACTCGGGGACACTGTGGGATACGCTATCACTCAACCAGACTCGGGGATTCCCTATCTCTCAGACACACTCGGGGACTCTCTGGCATTCCCTATCTCTCACACACACTCGAGACTCTCTGGGATTCAATCACACACACTCGGGGACACCCTCGGATTCCCTACCACTCACACAAACTCGGGGACACTCTGGGATACCCTATCACTCTACCAGACTCGGGATTCCCTATCTCTCTCACACACACTTGGGGATTCCCTATATCTCACACACACTCGGGGATTCCCTATCTCTCACACACACTCAGGGACTCTGGGATTCTATCACACACACTCGGGGACACTCTGGGATTCCCCATCTCTCACACACACTCGGGGACACTCTGGGATTCCCTATCTCTCACACACACTCGGGGACTCTCTGGGATTCCCTATCTCTCACACACACTCAGGGACTCTCTGGGATTCAATCACACACACTCGGGGACACTCTGGGATTCCCTATCTCTCACACACTCTCGGGGATTCCCCATCTCTCACACACACTCAGGGATTGCCTATCTCTCACACACGCGCGGCGACTCTCTGGGATTCCTTATCTCTCACATATACTCGGGAACTCTCTGGGATTCCCTATCTCTCACACACACTCGGGGACATTCTGGGATTCCATATCTCTTACACACACTCGGGGATTCCCTATCTCTCAGACACACTCGGCGACTCTCTGGCATTCCCTATCTCTCACACACACTCGAGACTCTCTGGGATTCAATCACACACACTCGGGGACACCCTGGGATTCCCTACCACTAAGACACACTCGGGGTCACTATGGGATTCCCTATATCTCACACACACTCGGGGACACTCCTGGATTCCATATCTCTCACACACAATCGTGGCCAATCTGGGATTCTCTCTCACACACTCGGGGACACTCTGGGATTCCCTATCTCTCACACACACTCAGGTCCAATCTGGGATTCTCTCTCACACACTCGGGGAATCTCTGGGGTCCCTATTTCTCAGACACAATCGGGGACTCTCTGGCATTCCCTATCTTTCACACACACGCGGGGACTTTCTGGGATTCTATCACACACACTCGGGGACATTCTGGGATTCCCTACCTCTCACACACACTCGGGGACTCTCTGGGATTCTATCACACACTCCGGGACTCCCTGGGATACCCTATCAATCTCACATACTCTGGGATTCCCTATCTCTCACACACACTCGGGGAATCCCTATCTCTCTCACACACAGTCGGGGATTCCCTGTCGCTCACACACTCTCGGGGATTCCCTGTCGCTCACACACTCTCGGGGATTCCCTATCTCTCACACACACTCGGGGATTCCCTATCTCTCACACACACTCGGGGATTCCCTATCTCTCACACACACTCGGGGATTCCCTATCTCTCACACACACTCGGGGATTCCCTATCTCTCACACACACTCGGGGATTCCCCATCTCTCACACACACTCGGGGACAGTCTGGGATTCTGTATCTCACAAACACTCGGGGACTCTCTGGGATTTTATCACACACTCCGGGACTCTCTGGGATACCCTATCTCTCACACACACTCGGGGATTCCCTATCTTTCACACACTCTCGGGAACTCTCTGGGATTCACTATCTCTCACCCAGGCTCTGCGATTCACGACCTCTCACCCAGACCCGGGGATTCCCTTTCTCTCGCACACACTCGGGGGATTCCCTTTCTCTCGCGACACTCAGGGATTCCCTTTCTCTCGCACACACTCTGGGTTTTCCCTTTCTCTCACATACATTCGGGGACACTCTGGGATTCCCTATCTCTCACACACACGGGGACACTCTGAGATTCCCTATCTCTCACACACACTCGGGGATTCACTATCTCTCACCCAGGCTCTGGGATTCACTATCTCTCACCCAGAGTCGGGGATTCCCTTTCTCTCACACACTCGGGGATTGCCTTTCTCTCGCACACACTCGGGGATTCCCTGTCTCTCAGACACACTCGCGGACTCTCTGTCATTCCCTATCTCTCACACACACTCGAATCTGTGGGATTCAATCACATACACTCGGGGACACCCTGGGATTCCCTACCACTCACACACACTCGGGGTCACTATGGGATTCCCTATCTATCACACACACTCGGGGCCTCTCTGGGATTCTCTCACACACACTCGGGGTCACTATGGGATTCCCTATCTATCACACACACTCGGGGCCTCTCTGGGATTCCCTATCTCTCACACACACTCGGGGACTCTCTGGGATTCTCTCCCACACACTCGGGGACAGTCTGGGATTCCCTACCTCTCACACAAACTTAGGGACTCTTTGGGATTCTGTATCCCACACACACTCGGCGACTCTCTGGGATTCTGTATCTCACACACACTCGGCGACTCTCTGGGATTCTGTATCTCTCACAAACTCGGGGACTCTCTGGGATTCTATCACACACTCCGGGACTCCCTGGGATACCCTATCAATCTCACATACTCTGGGATTCCCTATCTCTCACACACTCGGGGATTCCCTATCGCTCACACACACTCGGGGACAGTCTGGGATTCTGTATCTCACACACACTCGGGGACTCTCTGGGATTTTATCACACACTTCGGGAATCTCTGGGATTTTATCACACACTTCGGGAATCTCTGGGATTTTATCACACACTTCGGGAATCTCTGGGATACCCTATCTCTCACACACACTCTGGGATTCACTATCTCTCACCCAGGCTCTGGGATTCACAATCTCTCACCCACCCGGGCATTCCCTTTCTCTCGCACACACTCGGGGATTCCCTTTCTCTCGCACACACTCGGGGGATTCCCTTTTTCTCGCACACACTCGGGGGATTCCCTTTCTCTCGCACACACTCGGGGGATTCCCTTTCTCTCGCACACACTCGGGGGATTCCCTATCTCTCACACGCACTCTGGGATTCCCTATCTCTCACACGCACTCTGGGATTCCCTACCTCTCACACACATTCGGGGACACTCTGGGATTCCCTATCTCTCACACACATTCGGGGACACTCTGGGATTCCCTATCTCTCACACACATTCGGGGACACTCTGGGATTCCCTATCTCTCACACACATTCGGGGACACTCTGGGAGTCCCTATCTCTCACACACATTCGGGGACACTCTGGGAGTCCCTATCTCTCACACATACTCCGGGACACTCTGGGATTCCCTATCTCTCACACACACTCGGGGATTCCCTATCTCTCACACACACTCTGGGATTCACTATCTCTCAACCAGACTCGGGGATTCCCGTTCTCTCGCACATCCGGAGATTCCTTTACGCTCGCACACACTCGGGGATTCCCTGTCTCTCAGACACACTCGCGGACTCTCTAGCATTCCCTATCTCTCACACACACTCGAGACTCTCTGGGATTCAATCACACACACACTCGGGGACACCCTGGGATTCCCTATCTCTCACACACTCTCGGGGATTCCCTATCTCTCACACACTCTCGGGGATTCCCTATCACTCACACACTCTCGGGGATTCCCTATCTCTCACACACTCTCGGGGATTCCCTATCTCTCACACACTCTCGGGGATTCCCTATCTCTCACACACTCTCGGGGATTCCCTATCTCTCACACACACTCGGGGATTCCCTCTCTCTCACATATACTCGGGGCCTCTCTGGAATTCCCTATCACTCACACACACTCGGGGACTCTCTACGATTCCCTATCTCTCACACACACTCCGGGACACTCTGGGATTCCCTATCTGTCACACACTCGGGGACTCACTGGGATTCTATCACACACATTTGGTGACACTCTGGGATTGCCTTTCTCACACACACACTCGGGGACTCTCTCGGATTCACTATCTCTCTCACACACTCAGGGACTCTCTGTGATTCTATCACACACACTCGGGTACACTCTGGGATTCCCTAACTCTCACATATTCTCGGGAACTTTCTGGAATTCCCTATCTCTCACACACACTCGGGGACTCTCTGGGATTCCCTATCTCTCACACACACTCCGGGACTCTCTGCGATTCCCTATCTCTCACACACACGTGGGGACACTCTGGGTTTCCCTATCTCTCACACACACTCGGGGACACTCTGGGATTCTGTATCTCACACACACTCGGGGATTCTCTGAGATTTTATCACACACTCCGGGACTCTCTGGGACACCCTATCTCTCACACACACTCAGGGATTCACTATCTCTCACCCAGGCTCTGGGATTCACTATCTCTCACCCAGACCCAGGTATTCCCTTTCTCTCACACACACTCGGGGGATTCCCTTTCTCTCGCACAAACTCTGGGATTCCCTTTCTCGCGCACACACTCTGGGATTCCCTTTTTCTCGCACAAACTCTGGGATTCCCTTTCTCGCGCACACACTCTGGGATTCCCTTTTTCTCGCACAAACTCTGGGATTCCCTTTCTCGCGCACACACTCTGGGATTCCCTTTTTCTCGCACACACTCTGGGATTCCCTTTTTCTCGCACACACTCTGGGATTCCCTATCTCTCACACACACTCGGGGACACTCTGGGATTCCCTATCTCTCACACACACTCGGGGACTCTCTGGATTCCCAATCTCTCACACACACTCAGAATCCCAGAGAGTCCCTGAGTGTGTGTGAGAGATTGGGAATCCTAGAGAGTCCCTATCACACAGACTCCGAGACACTCTGTGATTCCCTATCTCTCACACACACTCGGGGATTCTCTATCTCTCACACACACTCGGGGACTCTCTGGATTCCCAATCTCTCACACACACTCAGAATCCCAGAGAGTCCCTGAGTGTGTGTGAGAGATTGGGAATCCTAGAGAGTCCCTATCACACAGACTCCGAGACACTCTGTGATTCCCTATCTCTCACAAACACTCGGGGATTCTCTATCTCTCACACACACTCGGGGATTCACTATCTCTCACCCAGGTTCTGGGATTCACTATCTCTCACCCAGGTTCTGGGATTCACTATCTCTCACCCAGGTTCTGGGATTCACTATCTCTCACCCAGGTTCTGGGATTCACTATCTCTCACCCAGGTTCTGGGATTCACTATCTCTCACCCAGGTTCTGGGATTCACTATCTCTCACCCAGGTTCTGGGATTCCCTTTCTCTCGCACACTCGGGATTCCCTTTCTCTCGCACGCACTCGGGGATTCCCTGTCTCTCAGACACACTCGCGGACACTCTGACATTCCTTATCTCTTACACACACTCGAGACTCTCTGGGATTCAATCACACACACTCGGGGTCACTTTGGGATTCCCTATCTATCACACACACTCGGGGCCTCTCTGGGATTCCCTATCTCTCACACACACTCGGGGAGTCTCTGGGATTCCCTATCTCTCACACACGCTCGGGGACACTCCAGGATTCCCTATCTCTCGCACACACTCGGGGACACTCTGGGATTCCCAATCTCTTACTCAATTTCGGGGATTCCATATCTCTCACACACACACACTCGGGGACTCTCTGGAATTCCCTATCTCTCCGACACACTCTGGGACACTCTGGGATTCCCTATCTCTCACACCCACTCGGCGCCTCTATGGGATTCCCTATCTCTCACGCACACTCGGGAACTCTCTGGGAATCCCTAACTCTCACGCACACTCGGGATCACTCTGGGATTCCCCATCTCTCACACACACTCGGGGATTCGCTATCTCTCACACACACTCGGGTCACTCCCGGATTCCCTATCTCTCACACACTCTCGGGGACACTCCGGGATTCCGTATCTCTCACGCACACTCGGGGACACTCTTGGATTCCCTATCCTCCTCACACACTCGGGGATTCCCTATCTCTCACACACACTCGGGGACACTCCGGGATTCCCTATCACTCACGCACACAGTCGGGGACTCTCTGGGATTCCCTCTCTCACACACACACTCGGGGACAGTCTGAGATTCCCTATCTCTCACACACACTCGCGGACAGTCTGAGATTCCCTATCTCTCTCACACACTCGCGGACAGTCTGTGATTCCCTCTCTCACACAAACTCGGGGACTCTCCGGGATTCCCTATCTTTCACACACTCTCGCGGACACTCCAGGATTCCCTATCTCTCACACACTCTCGGGGACACTCTGGGATTCACAATCTCTTACTCAAATTCGTGGATTCCATATCTCTCACACACACACTCGGGGACTCTCTGGAATTCCCTATCTCTCAGACACACTCGGGGACACTCTGGGATTCCCTATCTCTCACGCACACTCGGGAACTCTCTGGGAATCCTTAACTCTCACGCACCTTCGGGGACACTCTGGGCCTCCCCATCTCTCACACACACTCGGGGATTCGCTATCTCTCACACATGCTCGGGTCACTCCGGGATTCCCTATCTCGCACACACTCTCGGGGACACTCCGGGATTCCCTATCTCTCACGCACACTCGGGGACACTCTGGGATTCTCTATATCTCACACACTCCCGGGGACACTCCGGGATTCCCTATCTTTCACACACTCTCGGGGACCCTCCAGGATTCCCTATCTCTCACACATACTCGGGGACACTCTGGGATTCCGAATCTCTTACTCACCCTCGGGGATTCCGTATCTCTCACACACACTCGGGGACTCTCTGGGATTCCCTATCTCTCACACACTCTCGAGAACACTCTGGGATTCCCTATCTCTCACACACACTCGGGGACACTCTGGGATTCCCTATCTCTGACACACTCGGGTCACTCAGGGATTCCCTATCTCTGACACACTCGGGGACACTCAGGGATTCCCTATCTCTGACACACTCGGGGCCCCCCAGGGATTCCCTATCTCTGACACACTCGGGGACACTCAGGGATTCCCTATCTCTCACACACACTCGGGCACTCTCTGGGATTCCCTATCTCTCACGCACACTCGGGAACTCTCTGCGAATCCCTAACTCTCACGCACACTCGGGCACACTCTGGGGTTCCCTGTCTCTCACACACACTCGGGGATTCTCTATCTCTCTCACACACACTCGGTTACACTCCGGTATTCCCTATCTCTCACACAGTCGGGGACACTCCTGGATTCCCTAACTCTCACACACACTCGGGGACACTCTGGGATTCCCTATCTCTCACACCCACTCGGCGCCTCTATGGGATTCCCTATCTCTCACGCACACTCGGGAACTCTCTGGGAATCCCTAACTCTCACGCACACTCGGGATCACTCTGGGATTCCCCATCTCTCACACACACTCGGGGATTCGCTATCTCTCACACACACTCGGGTCACTCCCGGATTCCCTATCTCTCACACACTCTCGGGGACACTCCGGGATTCCGTATCTCTCACGCACACTCGGGGACACTCTTGGATTCCCTATCCTCCTCACACACTCGGGGATTCCCTATCTCTCACACACACTCGGGGACACTCCGGGATTCCCTATCACTCACGCACACAGTCGGGGACTCTCTGGGATTCCCTCTCTCACACACACACTCGGGGACAGTCTGAGATTCCCTATCTCTCACACACACTCGCGGACAGTCTGAGATTCCCTATCTCTCACACACACTCGCGGACAGTCTGTGATTCCCTCTCTCACACAAACTCGGGGACTCTCCGGGATTCCCTATCTTTCACACACTCTCGCGGACACTCCAGGATTCCCTATCTCTCACACACTCTCGGGGACACTCTGGGATTCACAATCTCTTACTCAAATTCGTGGATTCCATATCTCTCACACACACACTCGGGGACTCTCTGGAATTCCCTATCTCTCAGACACACTCGGGGACACTCTGGGAATCCTTAACTCTCACGCACCTTCGGGGACACTCTGGGCCTCCCCATCTCTCACACACACTCGGGGATTCGCTATCTCTCACACATGCTCGGGTCACTCCGGGATTCCCTATCTCGCACACACTCTCGGGGACACTCCGGGATTCCCTATCTCTCACGCACACTCGGGGACACTCTGGGATTCTCTATATCTCACACACTCTCGGGGACACTCCGGGATTCCCTATCTTTCACACACTCTCGGGGACACTCCGGGATTCCCTATCTCTCACACACTCTCGGGGACCCTCCAGGATTCCCTATCTCTCACACATACTCGGGGACACTCTGGGATTCCGAATCTCTTACTCACCCTCGGGGATTCCGTATCTCTCACACACACTCGGGGACTCTCTGGGATTCCCTACCTCTTACACACTCTCGAGGACACTCTGGGATTCCCTATCTCTCACACACTCTCGAGAACACTCTGGGATTCCCTATCTCTCACACACACTCGGGGACACTCTGGGATTCCCTATCTCTGACACACTCGGGTCACTCAGGGATTCCCTATCTCTGACACACTCGGGGACACTCAGGGATTCCCTATCTCTGACACACTCGGGGCCCCCCAGGGATTCCCTATCTCTGACACACTCGGGGACACTCAGGGATTCCCTATCTCTCACACACACTCGGGCACTCTCTGGGATTCCCTATCTCTCACGCACACTCGGGAACTCTCTGCGAATCCCTAACTCTCACGCACACTCGGGCACACTCTGGGGTTCCCTGTCTCTCACACACACTCGGGGATTCTCTATCTCTCTCACACACACTCGGTTACACTCCGGTATTCCCTATCTCTCACACAGTCGGGGACACTCCTGGATTCCCTAACTCTCACACACACTCGGGGACACTCTGGGATTCCCTATCTCTCACACACACTCGGGAACTCTCTGAAATTCCCTATCTCTCACGCACAGTCGGGAACTCTCTGGGAATCCCTAACACTCACGCACACTCGGGGACATTCTGGGATTCCATATTTCTCTCACACACACTCAGGGCATTCCGGGATTCCCTATCTCTCACACACGCTCGGGGACACTCCGGGATTCCATATCTCACTCACACACTCGGGGATCTCTATCTCTCAGAGCCACTCGGGGACTCTCTGGGATTCCCTATCTCTCACACACACTCGGGGACTCGCTGGGATTCCCTACCTCTCACCCACATTCTGGGATTCCCTCTCTCTCGCACACACTCGGGGACTCTCTGGGATTCTCTATCTCTGACACACACTCGGGGACTCTCTGGGAATCCCTAACTCTCACGCACACTCGGGGAAACTCTGAGATTCCCTCTCTCACACACACACTCGGGGACAGTCTGGGATTCCCTTCCTCACACACTCGGGGATTTCCTATCCCTCACACACACTCGGGGACACTCTGGGATTCCCAAACTCTCACTCACCTTCGGGATTCCCTATCTCTCACACACACTCGCGGACAGTCTGGGATTCCCTCTCTCACACACACTCGGGGACTCTCTGAAATTCCCTATCTCTCACGCACAGTCGGGAACTCTCTGGGAATCCCTAACACTCACACACACTTGGGGACACTCTGGGATTCTCGATCTCTCACACACTCTCGCGGACACTCCAGGATTCCCTATCTCTCACACACACTCGGGGACACTCTGGGATTCCCAATCTCTTCCTCAACTTCGGGGATTCCATATCTCTCACACCCACTCGGCGACTCTCTGGGAATCCCTATCTCTCACGCACACTCGGGAACTCTCTGGGAATCCCTAACTCTCACGCAGACTCGGGGAAACTCTGGGATTCCCTATCTCTCACACACAATCGGGGATTCGCTATCTCTCACACACATTCGGATAACTCCGGGATTCCCTATCTCTCACACACTCTCGGGGACACTCCGGGATTCCCTATCTCTCACGCACACTCGGGGACACTCTGGGATTCCCTATCTCTCACACACACTGGGGGACACTCAGGGATTCCCTATCTCTGACACACTCGGCTCACTCAGGGATTCCCTATCTCTGACACACTCGGGGACACTCAGGGATTCCCTATCTCTGACACACTCGGGGACACTCAGGGATTCCCTATCTCTGACACACTCGGGGACACTCAGGGATTCCCTATCTCTGACACACTCGGGGACACTCAGGGATTCCCTATCTCTCACACACACTCGGGGACTCTCTGGGATTCTATCACACACACTCGGGGACACTCTGGGATTCGCTATCTCTCACGCACACTCGGGAACTCTCTGGGAATTCCTAACTCTCACGCACACTCGGGGACACTCTGGGACTCCCCATCTCTCACACACACTCGGGGATTCGCTATCTCTCACACATGCTCGGGTCACTCCGGGATTCCCTATCTCTCACACACTCTCGGGGACACTCCAGGATTCCCTATCTCTCACACTCTCGGGGACCCTCCAGGATTCCCTATCTCTCACACATACTCGGGGACACTCTGGGATTCCGAATCTCTTACTCACCCTCGGGGATTCCGTATCTCTCACACACACTCGGGGACTCTCTGGGATTCCCTATCTCTTACACACTCTCGAGGACACTCTGGGATTCCCTATCTCTCACACACACTCGGGGACTCTCTGGGATTCCCTATCTCTCACACACTCTCGAGAACACTCTGGGATTCCCTATCTCTCACACACTCTCGAGGACACTCTGGGATTGCCTATCTCTCACACACTCTCGAGGACACTCTGGGATTCCCTATCTCTCACACACTCTCGAGGACACTCTGGGATTCCCTATCTCTCACACACACTCGGGGACACTCTGGGATTCCCTATCGCTGACACACTCGGGTCACTCAGGGATTCCCTATCTCTGACACACTCGGGGACACTCAGGGATTCCCTATCTCTTACACACTCGGGGACACTCAGGGATTCCCTATCTCTGACACATACTCGGGAACTCTCTGCGAATCCCTAACTCTCACGCACACTCGGGCACACTCTGGGATTCCCTATCTCTCACACACACTCGGGGATTCCCTATCTCTCTCACACACACTCGGTTACACTCCGGGATTCCCTATCTCTCACACAGTCGGGGACACTCCTGGAATCCCTAACTCTCACACACACTCGGGGACACTCTGGGATTCCCTATCTCTCTCACACACTCGGGAACTCTCTGAAATTCCCTATCTCTCACGCACAGTCGGGAACTCTCTGGGAATCCCTAACACTCACGCACACTCGGGGACATTCTGGGATTCCCTATCTCTCACACACACTCGGGGATTCCCTATCTCTCACACACACTCAGGGCATTCCGGGATTCCCTATCTCTCACACACGCTCGGGGACACTCCGGGATTCCATATCTCACTCACACACTCGGGGATCTCTATCTCTCAGAGCCACTCGGGGACTCTCTGGGATTCCATATCTCTCACACACACTCGGGGACTCGCTGGGATTCTCTATCTCTGACACACTCGGGGACACTCTGGGATTCCCTATCTCTCACACACACTCGGGGACTCGCTGGGATTCCCTTCCTCACACACTCGGGGATTTCCTATCTCTCACACACACTCGGGGACACTCTGGGATTCCCAAACTCTCACTCACCTTCGGGATTCCCTATCTCTCACACACACTCGCGGACAGTCTGGGATTCCCTCTCTCACACACACTCGGGGACTCTCTGAAATTCCCTATCTCTCACGCACAGTCGGGAACTCTCTGGGAATCCCTAACACTCACACACACTTGGGGACACTCTGGGATTCTCGATCTCTCACACACTCTCGCGGACACTCCAGGTTTCCCTATCTCTCACACACTCTCGGGGACACTCCGGGATTCCCTATCTCTCACACACTCTCGGGGACACTCCGGGATTCCCTATCTCTCACACACTCTCGGGGACACTCCGGGATTCTCTATAAGTCACACACTGTCGGGGACACTCCGGGATTCCCAAACTCTCACTCACCTTCGGGATTCCCTATCTCTCACACACACTCGCGGACAGTCTGGGATTCCCTCTCTCACACACACTCGGGGACTCTCTGAAATTCCCTATCTCTCACGCACAGTCGGGAACTCTCTGGGAATCCCTAACACTCACACACACTTGGGGACACTCTGGGATTCCCTATCTCTCACACACACTCGGGGACTCGCTGGGATTCCCTTCCTCACACACTCGGGGATTTCCTATCTCTCACACACACTCGGGGACACTCTGGGATTCCCAAACTCTCACTCACCTTCGGGATTCCCTATCTCTCACACACACTCGCGGACAGTCTGGGATTCCCTCTCTCACACACACTCGGGGACTCTCTGGGATTCCATATCTCTCACACACTCCCGTGGACACTCTGGAATTCCCTATCTCTCACACACTCTCGGGGACACTGGTATTCCCTATCTATCACACACTCTCGGGAACAGTCTTTGATTCCCTCTCTCACACACACTCGGGGACAATCTGGGATTCCCTATCTCTCACACACTCCCGGGGACACTCCGGGATTCCCTATCTCTCACACACTCTCGGGGACACTCCGGGATTCCCTATCTCTCACACACTCTCGGGGACACTCCGGGATTCCCTATCTCTCACACACTCTCGGGGACACTCCGGGATTCTCTATAAGTCACACACTGTCGGGGACACTCCGGGATTCCCTATCTCTCACACACTCTCGGGGACACTCCGGGATTCCCTATCTCTCACACACTCTCGGGGACACTCCGGGATTCTCTATAAGTCACACACTGTCGGGGACACTCCGGGATTCCCTATCTCTCACACACACTCGGGGACTCTCTGGGATTCCCTATCTCTCACACACACTCGGGGACACTCAGGGATTCCCAATCTCTTTCTCACCCTCGGGGATTCCGTATCTCTCACACACACTCGGGGACTCTCTGGGATTCCCTATCTCTCACACACACTCGGGGACTCTCTGGGATTCCCTATCTCTCACACACACTCGGGGACACCCAGGGATTCCCTACCTCTCACACGCACTCGGGGACACTCTGGGATTCCCTATCTCTGACACATTCGGGGACACTCTGGGATTCCCTATCTCTCATGCACAGTCGGGAACTCTCTGGGAATCCCTAACTCTCACGCACACACGGGGACACTCTGGGATTCCCTATCTCTCACACACTCTCAGGGATCCCTATCTCTCCGAGACACTCGGGAACTCTGTGGGATTCCCTATCTCTCACCCACATTCTGGGATTCCCTATCTCTCGCACACACCCGGGGACTCTCTGGGATTCCCTATCTCTCACGCACACTCGGGAACTCTCTGGGAATCCCTAACTCTCACGCACACTCGGGGACACTCTGGGATTCCCTATCTCTCACCCACACTCCGAGATTCCCTATCTCTCACCCACACTCCGAGATTCCCTATCTCTCACCCACACTCGGGGATTCCCTATCTCTCACCCACATTCTGGGATTCCCTATCTCTCAGAGACTCTCGGGGAGTCTCTGGGATTCCCTATCTCTCGGGGAGTCTCTGGGATTCCCTATCTCTCGGGGAGTCTCTGGGATTCCCTATCTCTCACGCACACTCGGGGATTCCCTATCTCTCTCACCCACTCGGAAACTCTCTGGGATTTCCTATCTCTCAGAGACACTCGGGGACCCTCTGGAAATCCATATCTCTCACGCACACTCGGGGACTCTCTGGGATTTCCTCTCTCACACACACTCTGGGATTCCCTCTCTCACACACACTCTGGGACTCACTGGGATTCCCTTTCTCTCTCATACTCTGGTATCCCCTCTCTGACACACTCTGGGACTCACACACACACACACTCTGGGACTCTCGCTCTCTTTCTCTCGCTCTCTCTCTCACACACACACGGACTCTCACACACACACAGGGACTCTCTCTCTCACACACACACACACAGGGACTCTCTCTCTCTCTCTCTCTCTCTCACACACACACACACAGGTACTCTCTCACTCACACACACACACTCTTGGACTCTCTCTCACACACACACACACTCTTGGACTCTCTCTCTCACACACACACGCACACTCTTGGACTCACACACACACTCTTGGACTCTCTCTCACACACACTCTTGGACTCTCTCTCACACACACACACTTGGACTCACACAGACACACTACGCTGGGTCTCAGGGATTCTCTCTCTCTCACACACACTGGGACTCTCAGACACACTACGCTGGGTCTCATGGATTCACACACACACACACACACACACACTCTCTCTCTCTCTCTGGGACACTCTCACATCATCTGGGACTCTCTGGGATTCCCTCTCACAAACTCTTGGACTCCCTCTGCCACTTTCTGGGGCTCTCTTACACTCTGGCAGAGCCTGGGACTCTCTCACACACACCCTGAGATACTGTTCCACACTCACGGATTCTCTGGGATTCCCTTACACACTCTGGCACACTCAGAGATTCTCTCATACACTCGGGGCTTCCGTTACACACTCTGGGACTCTCTCTCACTCACTGTGGGATTCTGTTTCACATTCTGGGATTCCCTTCACACACTCTGGGATACTGGGACTCTCTCACACCCCCTGGGACACTCTCAAATTCTTTCACACACTCAAGTATCCCAAACACACTTTGGGACAATCTGGGATTCCGTTACGCAATCTGGGACACTGGGGCCCTCTCCCACACACTCTCGGTACACAGTCTGGGACACACCGGGATTCTTTCACCAACTCTGGGACACTGTGGGACTCTCTCTGACACTCTTGGACGCTCTGGGATTGCCTCACAGACTCTGGGATTCCATTACACTCTGGGTCACCCTGGGACGCTCTCTCTTGCGCGCTGACACCCTGGGACATGTTCCTGCACGCGCGCACACACACTGGGATGCTCTCTCTCTCGCGCGCGTGCACATACCCTGGGATATTCTGTGATTCTCTCACAAACCATGGGACTCTCTCACGCACTCAGAGTGGTGGCAACGGTGTTGGGGCAATGGGTTTGGAGGCAAAGGAGCTGGATGGGGTGGGGTGGAATGGCGTTGCACGGGGTTGGGGGGAAGGGCGTTGCACGGGGTTGGGGGGAGAAACGGCGTTGCACGGGGTTGGGGAGGAGAAACGGCGTTGCACGGGGTTGGGGGGTGGAGAAACGGCGTTGCACGGGGTTGGGGAGGAGAAACGGCGTTGCACGGGGTTGGGGAGGAGGAACGGCGTTGCTCGGGGTTGGGGAGGAGGAACGGCGTTGCTCGGGGTTGGGGAGGAGGAACGGCGTTGCATGGGGTTGGGGGAGAAAGGCGTTGCATGGGGTTGGGGGAACGGCGTCGCACGGGGTTGGGGAGAACGGAGTCGCACGGGGTTAGGGGAACGGCGTTGCACGGGGTTAGGGGAATGGCGTCGCACGGGGATGGGGTGAACGGCGTCGCACGGGGATGGGGTGAACGGCGTCGCACGGGGTTGGGTGGAATGTGGATGGGGGAATGGCGATGCACAGGGTTGGGGGAACGGGGTTGTGGGGGGCAGAATGGCATTGCACAGGGTTGGGGGGGTCGGCGATGCATGGGGTTGGGGGAAACGGCGTCGCACGGGGTTGGGGGAACGGCGTCGCACGGGGTTGGGGGAATGGCGTTGCACGGGGTTTGGGGAGAATGACGTTGCACGGGGTTTGGGGGGAACGGCGTTGCACGGGGTTGTGGGGAACAGGGTTGGGGGAGCAGCCTTGCACGGTGTTGGCGGGGTGGGGGGACAGGGTTTGGGGAACGGCATTGCACGGGGTTGGAGGGGAACGGTGTTGCACGGGGTTGGGGGACGGGTTTGGGGGAACGACGTTGCACAGTGTTGGGGGATGGGGTTGGGGGAACGGCATTGCACGGGGTTGGGGATACGGCGTTGCACGGGGTTGGGGAGAATGGCATTGCACAGGGTGGGGGGGAAAGCGTTGCACGGGGTGGGGGGAAACGGCGTTGCACGGGGTGGGGCGGAACGGTATTGCACGGGGTGGGGGATGGGGTTGGGGGCGAACGGAATTGGGGGAGAACAGAGTTGCACGTGGTGGAGGGAACGGCATTACAGGGTGTTGGGGGGAACAGGGTTGGGGGAGCAGCCTTGCACGGTTTTGGCGGGACGGGGTTGGGGGCACGCGGTTGCATGGGGTGGGGGGACAGGGTTTGGGGAACGGCATTGCACGGGGTTGGGGGATGGGTTTTGGGGGAACGGCATTACACGGCGTTGGGGGGAACGGCGTTGCACAGGGTTGGAGGGATGGGGTTGGGGGAACAGCGTTGTACGGGGTTGTGGGGAACAGGGTTGGGGGAGCAGCCTTGCACGGTGTTGGCGGGACAGGGTTGGGGGACGGTTTGGGGGAATGTCGTTGCACAGTGTTGGGGGACGGTTTGGGGGAATGTCGTTGGATGGGTTTGGGGGGGAATGGAGTTGCACAGAGTTGGGGGATGGGGTTGGGGGGGATGGCATTGCACGGAGTGGGGGGAAAAGCGTTGCACGGGGTGGGGGGGCGGCATTGAATGGGGTGGGGGGGACTGCGTTTCATGGGGTGGAGGGGACGGTGTTGGGGACGAACAGCGTTGGGGGAGAACAGTATTGCATGTGGTGCGGGGGAATGGCGTTGCATGGGTTTGATGGGACAGAGTTGGGGGGGAGCGGCGTTGCATGGGGTTGGGGGGACAGAGTTGGGGGAACGGCATTGCATGGGGATGGGGGACAGGATGGGGGGAATGGGTTGGGGGAACGGGTTTGCACGGGATGGGGGGACAGGGATGGGGGGACAGGGTTGGAGGGAACGGCGTTGCACGGGGTTGGGGACGGGGTTTGTGGGAATGGCATTGCGGGAAACCCGCGATGCATGGGGTTGGGGGAACGGCGTTGCACGGGGTTGGGGGACAGGGTTGGGAACAGCGTTGCACGGGGTTGGTGGGATGGGGTTGGGGGAGCGGGTTTGCACGGGGTGGGGGGACAGGGTTGGGGGGAATGGCGTTGCACGGGGTTGGGGGAACGGTGTTGGAGGAGGTTGGGGGGGAACTGTGTTGCACGCGTTTGGGGGAACGGGGTTGGGGGGAAACGGCATTGCACAGGATTGGGGGAGCGGCGTCGCACGGGGTTGGAGGAATGGCGTGGCATGGGGTTGGGGAGAAGGTGTTGCACGGGGATGGGCGGAATGTGGATGGGGGAATGGTGATGCACAGGGTTGGGGGAACGGGGTTGTGGGGGCGGAATGGCATTGCACAGGGTTGGGGGGGGTCGGCGATGCACGGGGTTGGTGGGGAACGGCGTCGCACGGGGTTGGGGGGAACGGCGTCGCACGGGGTTGGGGGGAACGGCGTCGCACGGGGTTGGGGGGAACGGCGTCGCACGGGGTTGGGGGGAACGGCGTCGCACGGGGTTGGGGGGAACGGCGTCGCATGGGGTTTGGGAAACGGCGTCGCACGGGGTTGGGGGGAACGGCGTCGCACGGGGTTGGGGGGACGGTGTTGCACAGGTATATGGGGAATGTGGTTGGGGGAATGGTGATGCACAGGGTTGGGCAGAGCGGTATTGCATGGGGTTGGGGGGACAGCGTTGCACAGGGTTGGGGGAACAGTGTTGCACGGGGTTGCGGGGACAGTGTTGCACGGGGTTCGGGGGATGTGGTTGGAGGGAATGGTGATGCATAGGGTTTGGGGGAACGGCATTGTGGGGGTACGACGTTGCATGGGGTTAGGGGGAACGGCGTTGGGGAAACGGTGTTGCACGGGGTTGGGTGGAACGGCATTGCGTGGGATTGGTGGAACGGCGTTGCACAGGGTTGGGGGGAACGGTGTTGCACAGGGTTGAGGGGGAACGGTGTTGCACAGGGTTGAGGGGGAACGGTGTTGCATGGGGTTGGGGGACAGGGTTGGGAACAGCGTTGCACGGGGTTGGTGGGATGGGGTTGGGGGAGCGGGTTTGCACGGGGTGGGGGGACAGGGTTGGGGGGAATGGCGTTGCACGGGGTTGGGGGAACGGTGTTGGAGGAGGTTGGGGGGGAACTGTGTTGCACGCGTTTGGGGGGATGGGGTTGGGGGGAAACGGCATTGCACAGGATTGGGGGAGCGGCGTCGCACGGGGTTGGAGGAATGGCGTGGCATGGGGTTGGGGAGAAGGTGTTGCACGGGGATGGGCGGAATGTGGATGGGGGAATGGTGATGCACAGGGTTGGGGGAACGGGGTTGTGGGGGCGGAATGGCATTGCACAGGGTTGGGGGGGGTCGGCGATGCACGGGGTTGGGGGAACGGCGTCGCACGGGGTTGGGGGGGGTCGGCGATGCACGGGGTTGGTGTGGAACGGCGTCGCACGGGGTTGGGGGGAACGGCGTCGCACGGGGTTGGGGGGAACGGCGTCGCACGGGGTTGGGGGGAGCGGCGTCGCACGGGGTTGGGGGGAATGGCGTCGCACGGGGTTGGGGGGAACGGCGTCGCACGGGGTTGGGGGGAACGGCGTCGCACGGGGTTGGGGGGACGGTGTTGCACAGGTATATGGGGAATGTGGTTGGGGGAATGGTGATGCACAGGGTTGGGCAGAGCGGTATTGCATGGGGTTGGGGGACAGCGTTGCACAGGGTTGGGGGAACAGTGTTGCACGGGGTTGCGGGGACAGTGTTGCACGGGGTTCGGGGGATGTGGTTGGAGGGAATGGTGATGCATAGGGTTTGGGGGAACGGCATTGTGGGGGTACGACGTTGCATTGGGTTAGGGGGAACGGCGTTGGGGAAACGGTGTTGCACGGGGTTGGGTGGAACGGCATTGCGTGGGATTGGTGGAACGGCGTTGCACAGGGTTGGGGGGAACGGTGTTGCACAGGGTTGAGGGGGAACGGTGTTGCATGGGGTTGTGGGGAACGGCGTTGCATGGGGTTGTGGGGAACGGCGTTGCATGGGGTTGGGGGGAACGGCGTTGCACGGGATTAGGGGGAACGGCGTTGCACGGGATTGGGGGAACAGTGTTGCACGGGATTGGGGGGAACAGTGTTGCATGGGGTTGGGGGAAACGGCGTTGCATGGGATTAGGGGGAACGGCGTTGCACGGGATTAGGGGAACGGCGTTGCACAGGATTGGGGGGAACAGTGTTGCATGGGGTTGGGGGAAACGGCGTTGCACGGGATTAGGGGGAACGGCGTTGCACGGGATTGGGGGGGAACAGAGTTGCATGGGGTTGGGGGAAACGGCGTTGCACGATTAGGGGAACGGCGTTGCACGGGATTGGGGGGGAACAGTGTTGCATGGGGTTGGGGGAAACGGCGTTGCACGGGATTAGGGGGAACGGCGTTGCACGGGGTTGGGGGAACGGCGTTGCACGGGGTTGGGGGAACGGCGTTGCACGGGGTTGGGGGAACGGCGTTGCACGGGGTTGGGGGAACGGCGTTGCACGGGGTTGGGGGAACGGCGTTGCACGGGGTTGGGGGAACGGCGTTGCACGGGGTTGGGGGGAATGGCATTGCATGGGTTTGGGAGCAATGGCATTGCACAGTGTTGGGGGGATGGGGATGGGGGAACGGCATTGTGGGGGTACGACGTTGCATGGGGTTAGGGGGAACGGCGTTGGGGAAACGGTGTTGCACGGGGTTGGGTGGAACGGCATTGCGTGGGATTGGTGGAACGGCGTTGCACAGGGTTGGGGGGAACGGTGTTGCACAGGGTTGAGGGGGAACGGTGTTGCACAGGGTTGAGGGGGAACGGTGTTGCATGGGGTTGGGGGACAGGGTTGGGAACAGCGTTGCACGGGGTTGGTGGGATGGGGTTGGGGGAGCGGGTTTGCACGGGGTGGGGGGACAGGGTTGGGGGGAATGGCGTTGCACGGGGTTGGGGGAACGGTGTTGGAGGAGGTTGGGGGGGAACTGTGTTGCACGCGTTTGGGGGGATGGGGTTGGGGGGAAACGGCATTGCACAGGATTGGGGGAGCGGCGTCGCACGGGGTTGGAGGAATGGCGTGGCATGGGGTTGGGGAGAAGGTGTTGCACGGGGATGGGCGGAATGTGGATGGGGGAATGGTGATGCACAGGGTTGGGGGAACGGGGTTGTGGGGGCGGAATGGCATTGCACAGGGTTGGGGGGGGTCGGCGATGCACGGGGTTGGGGGAACGGCGTCGCACGGGGTTGGGGGGGGTCGGCGATGCACGGGGTTGGTGTGGAACGGCGTCGCACGGGGTTGGGGGGAACGGCGTCGCACGGGGTTGGGGGGAACGGCGTCGCACGGGGTTGGGGGGAACGGCGTTGCACGGGGTTGGGGGGAACGGCGTTGCACGGGGTTGGGGGAACGGCGTTGCACGGGGTTGGGGGAACGGCGTTGCACGGGGTTGGGGGGAATGGCATTGCATGGGTTTGGGAGCAATGGCATTGCACAGTGTTGGGGGGATGGGGATGGGGGAAGGGTTTGGGGAAACGGGGTTGCACGGGGTTGGGCGAACAATGTTGCATGGGGTTGGGGGGATGGCGTTGCACGGGGTTGGGGGGATGGGGATGGGGATGGCGTGGGACGGGTTTGGGGAGAAACAGCGTTGCATGGGATTGGGGAGAAACAGCGTTGCACGGGATTGGGGGAACGGCGTTGCATGGGGTTGGGGGGACGGAATTGCACGGGGTTGGGGGGAACGGCGTTACACAGAGTTGGGGGAAAAGGCGTTGCATGGGGTTGGGGGAACGGCGTTGCACTGGGTTGTGGGGGTGGTGTTGCACGGGGTTGAGGGGAACGGGGTTGTGTGGCGGGAAACGGCATTGCACAGGGTTGGGGCAACAACGTTGCACGGGGTTGCGGGGACAGTGTTGCACAGGTTTGGGGGATGTGGTTGGGGTAATGGTGATGCACGGGGTTGGGGGGTCGGAGTTGGGGGAATGGTATTGGGGGTAGGGGGTTGCACGGGGTTTGGGGAACGGCATTGGGAGAACGGCGTTGCACCAGGTTGGGGGAATGGCGTTGCACGGGTTTGGGGGAACAGCATTGGGGGTACGGCGTTGCACGAGATTGGGGGACAGGGTTGGGGGGAACGGCGTTGCACGGGGTTGGGGGGATGGGATTGGAGGAACGGGGTTGTGGTGGGGGGAACGGCATTGCACGGGTTTGTGGGGGAACAGCGTTTCACGACGTTGGGGGACGGGGTTGTACGGGGTTGGGGGTGAATGGCGTTGCACGGGGTTGGGGGAACGGCGATGCACGGGTTAGGGGGAACGGCGTTGCACTGGGTTGGGGGAATGGCATTGCACGGGGCTGGGGGGGGAACGGCGTTTCACGGTGCTGGGGGGAACGGCGTTTCACGGGGTTGGGGGGACGGGGTTGAGGGGGAACGGGGTTGCGCGGGGTTGGGGGGACAGGGTTGGGGGAACGGCGTTGCACGGGGTTGGGGGACAGGGTTGGGGAACGGCGTTGCACGGGGTTGGGGGGGGACGGCGTTGGGGGGAACGGCGTTGCACGGGGTTGGGGGGACAGGGTTGGGGGGAACGGGGTTGCGCGGGGTTGGGGGAACGGTGTTGCACGGGGTTGGGGGACAGGGTTGGGGGGGACGGCGTTGGGGGGAACGGCGTTGCACGGGGTTGGGGGGACAGGGTTGGGGGGAATGGGGTTGCGGGACAGGGTTGGGGAGGACGGCGTTGGGGGGAACGACGTTGCACGGGGTTGGGGGGGATGGGATTGGGCGAACGGGGTTGTGGTGGGGGGAACGGCATTTCACGAGGTTGGGGGGACGGGGTTGCACGGGGTTGGGGGTGAATGGCGTTGCACGGGGTTGGGGGAACGGCGATGCACGGGTTAGGGGGAACGGCGTTGTACTGGGTTAGGGGGAATGGCGTTGCACTGGGTTAGGGGGAATGGCGTTGCACGGGTTTGGGGGGATGGGGCTGAGGGGGAACAGGGTTGCTCAGTGTTGGGGACGGGGTTGGGTGGGGACGGGGTTGGGGAGAAAGGGTATGGGTGGGGACGGCGTTGCACTGGGTTGGGGGGACGGCGTTGCACGGGGTTGGGGGGGAACGGGGTTGGGGGTAATGGGGTTGCACAGGGTTGGGGGGACGGTGTTGGGTGGGGATGGGGTTGGGGGGAACGGTTTTGGGTGGGGACGGCGTTGCACAGGGTTGGGGGAACGGGGTTGGGGGGTCATTGCATGGGGTTGGACGGGGACGGAGTTGGAGGAACGGGGTTGCACAGAGTTGGGGGAATGGGGTTGGGGGGAACAGCATTGCACAGTGTTGGGGGACGGGTTTGGGCGGGGATGGCATTGCACGGTGTTGGGCGGGTACAGGGATGGGGGAACGTGGTTGGGGGGGGAACGGCGTTGCACGGGATTGGGGGACGGGGCTGGGAGGGCGGCTTTGGGGGGGACGGGGTTGGGCGGGACGGTGTCAGACGTGGTTGATGGGAGCAGCGTTGGACGCGGTTGGGGGTGGGTGGGGAGACAGGAGCCCCCTGTAAATTGAGATACATCCCACCCAGCCCCTCAGCGTCCCCTGTACACACTGACACATTCCCCCTCCTCAACCCCCCACCTCGGAGCCCCCTGGAAACACTGACACATTCCCCCCCGCCCACCCCTCTCGGAGCCCCCTGGAAACACTGACACATTCCCCCCCGCCCACCCCTCTCGGAGCCCCCTGGAAACACTGACACATTCCTCTGGTGTATTAATCCGTTCCTGAAAGTTAGTGTCAACATCCCCACAATCACGCTAAATCAGCTTCTCTCAAGCTCCCACTCACATGGAAAGCAATAGCTCCCTCTACAAATGGGTGAAATGAACAATCCAAATGATACCTTTCCATTTCCTACACCAAAGCAGTGACTACTCTTCAAGCTGACAATCTGGGCCTCCAATTAATCTCTCTGTTCTAGGAATTCACTGAGTAAATATTAAAGAAATATCCATTATGAACCTGACAGACCACTTTTCAGGGATTCCCCCTGAGGGAGAATGTGTATATTGGGTATCTCCTGAATTGTCCCAACTGCTGGAAGTGTTTCTCCATCGAGATCCTCTGATTCAGAGTCCAGAAGCCGGGATGTGTGGAAGGACAGGACTGTGAGAGCTACTGTATACCACATCTGACTGTGTCAGTCACAAAAATAAATCTCTCGGTTTGAATCCTGTCATGGTAAGTGAGGATCAGTAATGGACGTCTGATTCCCTGTCTGGGAGAAAACCTTGCTATTTTGCAAGATCAGCATTTTAAATTGAATATTCCCATGTATCAGAACTGCCTCCAGAGTCAGCGATGAACAATGGACCCTAATTTACACCCAGACATCAATGAGACCCAGAAAGAGTCCTTGCTGTTTCAATAGCGCAATCACAGTGCCACAGCCAAGCCAAGCAAATGAGGGGATTGTTTCTCCCAAAAAACCTTTAGCAACACAGACAGAACGATACCATTTAGCCCCAGGAGCCTGACTGCAGCTTAAGAACATTCTTTTTTCTGATTAAAAGATTGTAGGCAGCACGGTGGCACAGTGGTTAGAACTGCTGCCTCACAACGCCAGAGACCCGGGTTCATTTCCCGCCTTCGGCGACTGACTGTGCAAACTCCACCCATTCTCCCTGTGTCTGCATGGGTTTCCTCTGGGTGCTTGGGTTTCTTTCCACAGTCACAAAGATGTGCAGGTTAGCTGAATTGGCCATGCTGAATTGGCCGTAGTGTTAGATGTAGGAGAATGAGTCTGGGTGGTTTGCGCTTCGACAGGTCGGTGTGGACTTGTTGGGCCGAAGGGCCTGTTTCCACACTGTAAGTAATCTAATCTAATCAAATGCAAAACATTAAGTCTGCTTGTCTCTCTCTACATTAGCTGCCGGTCTGTTTCAAATTTCCAGCAGCCACAGCATTTGTGTTCATTTTAGTAACATCATCGTTAACTTTTCAGAACTCACCCAGTTTCTGCAACATCTTTTGATCCACTTCGTATTGCAAACATTGCAAATTATTCTCTGGAATGTAGTCAGTGATTCCATTCTTGAGGTGGAAATGATCACAGATTCCCAGGTGTTTGAGTGAAGTCATTTCTCCTTATCTCAGTCACTCAGGCTGCTCTCCAGTCCTGAGACTGTGACCCATCGTAGATTCCTATCAGCAGAGACAGCTGCCAACATCAATCCTGCCAATCTCTTTGGTCATAATATCCAATTCAATGAAAACACCTCTTATCACATGCAGTACAGGATATCTGAATCTCACCCACTTATTCAACAATCTCCAGAACCAGGAATAAGTTGGTGCCCCTCTGTTACAAACACTCTGATGGCAACGTGTGCTTCCTTCAGTGAGGAAAACAAATTTGCACCCATCTGGGTCTATCTGTCTGCCTGAGGTTCCAATAAGTGCATTGATGGAAATCACATTGGAAAGCCAAATCCCTTTTCAGGTGTTTAAATCACTTCATGCAGAATTTACACAGGAAATCTGCATTATTGGGAGCATAATCTTATTAGTGACAGTCTGTTGCACACAGTAACATGATCCTCTCACAAACACAAGCTTTTGTTTTATGTTGAAATTGAAATATTAAGCCAAAAAGGTTATGTAAACAATCTACTGCTTGTCACTTTAATAAACGAACTTTCTGATAAGGTAATGCTCAAAGTGTTATAAAGTTGAAGGTGTGTACTCTATCTTTAAGAGGGAAAGAACACTCTTCTGAACTGTGTACTGTATATGACTAGCCAGCAAGCCAAAGTGTACTGGGAAAAGAAACAAATGTAACATTTGGCTGTGAAATATAGACCTATGTTGGTTGCTGTTTTGACAAAATTCAAATTTAACCTATCAGTTTAAATTATACCCCAAGATTCTAAAACCCAATTGAGTTTGAATTTATTGTTTTGCCAGCATCAAGCCAATGAGATGATCTGATGGGGGCGTATAAAATGTGGACATTTTAAAAATTGGTCAGAGAGTAACTGCTGTCTGGGAGAGTCAACATCTTGCTCACCAATAAATTAGGAAAGTCTCTCAATCAAAGGGTACCTTTTCATATGAAACATACTCGGAGTAAAAGAAGACAACGACGACCCAGGGAGATCCTCAGCCAGAAGCAGAAAGACACAAAATTCACGAGTCACTGTGTGGGTTAGAAATTAAATTGATGTAATTTTAATAAGTGTCTTATTGAAATAACATATAGTTATAGGGCTGGAGGCAGATAATATGCAGTGAAGAGAAAGGGAGAGCTTAGATTTATGAATAGTTGTTTAATATTCACTTTGAGTTAAAAATAGATTAATGCTATTTTCTTTAAATAGTGGAATGTGTGAGTTTTCTGTCACTCAGACTTTAACAGATTATGTGGGGAGGTGAACTTTTCTGGGTGTTTGGTTTAACTAACAGAGGGGGTCACCGTCATGTTGTAACAAAAGAAACACGACAAAGAACAGCACAGCACAGGAGCGGGCCCTTCAGCCCAGAATGTTGTGCTGAATGTGACACCAAATTAAACTCATCCTTTCTTCCTATCTTTGTTCCATATCCTTGCATATTCACATGCTCACCCAAAAACCCCTTAAACAACCCTCTCATTTCTGCCTCCTCCACCATCCCTGGCAGCATGTTCCAGATTCCGACCACTCTCTGTGGAAAACACATTACCCCTCACATCTCCTTTGATGCACATTCACATATGTAAATGCACCTTAAATGCACATTCTCTAGTAAAGATATTTCAACTCTGGGTAAAACATTTTGACCAGCAACCTTGTGCATCTCATGGTGCTGTGCTGACTGTCCCTAATTAGGTCATTCTTTACCAATTGCACATAAATCCTATCCGTAAAAATTCTGTCCAAAGCTTCCCAACCACTGAGGTGAGACTCACCAGGCTATAACTTCCTGGATCGTCCCTATTTCCCTTCTTGAAGAGAGGAACACCATAAGCTACTCACCAGTCCTCTGCGACCTTTACACTGGCAAGTGAGGACTCAAAAATCATGACCAAGACCCCAAAAATCTCCTGTCTTGCCTTTCTCAATAACCTGGGGTAGCTACCGTCCGATCCTCGGGATTAATCCACTTTAATGCTGTTCAAGAAATCTAACGCTTCTTTCTCGACCTCAAAAATACCCGAGCACATTAGCATACTCCACACAAATCTCATTATCCCCAGTATCCTTTTCCTGGGTGAATGCCGATGCAAAGTAATTATTTAGGATCTCGTCCACTTCCACTGACTTCAAGCACAAGTTCCTTCCTTTAGTCTTGACTGGCCCGACTTCTTTCCAAGTTATGTGGAAGCTGTGGAAAGAGTGCAGAGTAGATTTACTAGGATATTGCCTGGTTTGAAAGGAAGGTCTTACAAGGAAAGGCTGAGGGAATGGAGGCTGTTTTAGTTGGAAAGAAGAAGGTCGAGAGGTGACTTAATTGCCTGCAACAGTAGTAGAATTGCCGACGCAAAGGGCATTTAAATGGGCATTGGACATACATATGGGTAATATAGGAAGGGTGTAGGTTAGATAGGCATCGGATTATTTTCCCAGGTCGGTGCAACATTGAGGGCCAAAAGGCCTGTACTGCGCTGGAACGATCCATGTTCACATCCTCTTGTGGGTAATTATCTCCAGAACGATTTGGGATGCTCTTTAACCCTACTTGCGAAGGGCATGCCCCTCCTTGCTCTGCTCATTCCCGGTTCAGGTTCCTTCCAGCTTTTGTTTTTTTACGTTCCTCACATGCCATGCCCAATTCTAGCTTCCCAAACCTTGCATAGGCTTGTTTTTTTCCCCTTTTGACTAAATTCCCAGCCTCCCTTGTTATCCAAGGGGCCCTTACATTACCAGCCTTATCCCTCCTCCTTACTGGAACATGCTGGTCGTGAACTCCAATCAGCAAGCCTTTAACTAACTCCCACGTGCCCAATGTGGCATTGTCTGATGACAGCTCCTCCCAATTAACACTCCCTAGCTCCTGCCTAATACTGACATCATTTGCAATCCCACAATTTAGAAACATCCCATTTATTCGTAGCTGCCTGAAAAAAAACTTAAGTTGTGATCACTGTTTCCAAAATGGTCTCCCACTGAAAGGTCAGTCACCTGGCCAGGCTCATTCAGCAATATAAGGTCCACTATGGCCCCTACCCCTCCTTTACACTACTATTTCAAGAAACCCTCTTGGATACACTTAATAAACTCTGCACCGTCTCAGCCTCTTGCTCTAAAGTAGTGCCAGCAAATGGTGGGGAAGTTAAAGACACTTTGAGAACTCTGTTGTTATTGCCTCTGCCGAGATATTCTGCCAAGATATTTGTACCTCGAGATTTCGTTGGCAGATTGAGGGTCCTATAGTATAATCCCATTAACTGCATCCTTCTTATCCACGTTGCCTCAGTGGGCGAGCCCCTCCAGTATGTCCTGGGTGCAGACATAACATTCACCCGATTGGTAATGCAGCTCCTCCACCTCTTTTACCCTCCTCTCCATCTCATCTGAAACAATGAAACCCTGGAATATTGAGCAGCCAGTCCTATCCTTCTCCGAACCAAATCTCTGGAATGGCCACAATATCGGATCTGTGCTTATCTACTTTAACTATGTTGCGCCTTGTGTTGAAATTAACACAATCAGCCCATTCGTACAATGGTGTTCATTTCTCTGTATTTCCTTTCTGATTGACTCGTATACATCTTCCGACCTTCCTTACCCCCCACGTGCTGCCCTGCTGCTGTGATTCCCAGGACCTTGCCATTCTAGGTTAAACCCTTCCCTTGTAGCAGGAACAAGCCTCCCAGTGAAGATATCAGTTCCCCTCTAGTTCAGGTCCCAATTATTCAAGATCCTGAAACTCTTCCCCCTATACCAGCTCTTCAGCCATGCATTCATCTCTGCTATCTTTCAATTCCTTGTCTCACAAGCACATGGGACTGGTGGTAACGCAATGATTACTAGCCTCAAGGTTCTGCTTTTCAGTCGTTCCCTACTTCCTGTGCTTACTCCTCAGGATCTCATCCCTCTTTCTACTCGTGTCGTTGGTAGCAATGACCTCTGGCCTCCCATTCTCCCAATTCAGAATTTCAAGCAAATGCTCAGAGATGTCCTTGACCCAGGCACCAGGGATACAACAGTCTCAGACGCAGCCACAGTAACACCTGTCTATGCCCCCAACTAGTGCTTCTCCTCCCATTTTCGCTCCCTTGGATTTTGCCCGACCTTGGTCTACAGCAGAGTCAGTTATAGAGTCATAGAGTCCTACAGCACAGAGAGAGGCCCTAAGGGCCAGACTGATCCTTGGCAACCATAATGTCCATCTATGGTCACCCCATTTCCCTGCCCATGCCCCATCTCCTTCTAATCCTTTCCTATCCATGTATTTGTCCAAATGCCTTTTAAATGTTGTTAATGTACCTGCCTCAGCCACTTCCACTGACAGCTCATTCCGTATGAGAATCAGCATCTGTGTAAAAAAGTTGCTGCTAACGTTCCCTTTTATTCTTTCCCCTCTAACGTTAAACTGATGCCCTCTAGTCCTCAATTCTTCAACCCTGGGAAAAAGACTGAATACATTCACCCTATCCATGCCTCTCATGATCATATACATTTCTATAAGATCTCCCTTATGTCTCCTGTCCTCTGAAGAAAAATGTCCCAGCTTGTCCAACCTCTTCCGATAACTCAAGCCATTGAGTATTATAGACCTGGCTACCGCTGTGCTACTCCCCTGAGAAGCTATCCCCAACAATACACCAGCTCTCTCTCCTTAAACATCCCGCATCCAACCCCATCTTTGTCCCCTGTACGATCCTCAGTTTCCTGCTCTTGCTCCAACCCAACCACGCGGACACCCACCTACCTGATGGAACCTGGATGCTTGGACAGGACAAGATCATGGGTGTTTTTAAACGCAATGAATGGAATTCTGAAATTATGTTTGGACTGAATGTAATGTAGAGCAGCGTGAAATGGAGGTGGATGACTTACGTGACTTGCTGTAAGGATACTGACAGTAGAACCTGAGGCGATCGTGAGTATACGGAGGTAGAATGTGGGAAACGAGCTGGGACTGTATTGGAGTAGTCATGGTGAGAGAGAACAAATGCTGGATGGAGGGTTTCAGCAGCTGACGGCCTGACACTGAGGTGAACCATCGGAAACTGTGCAAGTGGCCACCATCTAATAGGACAGAGAAACTGATCCATCGGCCTGAAACTGACTGACCACGTGGCTGTCAATGAATCTAATACAAGTGAATGGAAACATTGCTCAGAGTCTGTTTCTGTAACATTCAACACAACCAGGAAATGGAAAGTGAATAATGAGCTGAAAACAAGGCCACTGCTCTGTTAGAGTCAAAATCATTCAATGTTCAGTCACTGAATATTCTCACCCGCAGAAAGGAATCTCCCAGAATCACAGCAGAAGGAGAAAACAAACTTGGCAGAGACAGAATGAAGCCACCGCCTGCATCACAACAGCTCAGAACAAAGAGGCTGAATTCTCAATCAACTGACAAGCAATACAGATACTTTCAGAGTTACAGATAGAGTTCAGAATTATTCAGGAAACAGACTTACCAGATACATTGGTAGGTGGTGTGTGCCAGAAATCCATGAAATAGCTTTGTGATGTGCCATTTTTTCGTTGAGAAATGATTCTTTGTTTTCGCTAAGAAGAGCAGATGCATAGTTCACTGATTATTAGATTTACAGACAAAGGAAACCTGATCAAGGACTCACAGGTCAATTACACTGTTAGTGACAGTCCATCGCACACAACAACAGCCTGTTACACAGAGAACAGAACAGATTCTAGTTTAACAGAGACACTCTCACAATGAACATCTGCTGCTTTAATAAAAATGTTACCTGTTTGAAGAAAAGGAACATATCAACAATACAGCGAGACTTTTAAACTGCCCAATGTAACTGTGGAGTTTTTACCCAATTCAGTGATCACTGTTTCTATGTATTTTGAAGCTATTTTGAGCAGGGTATCTATCGTGGGTCAGTGTGGACTTGCTGGACTAAGGGCCTGTTTCCACACTGGAGGGATACTATTCAATATAATTATCAACCTGTCCCACAGCAGGATGGGTAAGGCTCGAGGGGAGTCTGAACTGGGGAGGGGTTGTGTCCCACAGCAGGATGGATAAGGCTCGAGGGGAGTCTGAACTGGGGAGGGGTTGATCCCACAGCAGGATGGGGAAGGCCAGAGGGGGGTCTGTACCGGGGAGGGGTTGTGTCCCACAGCAGGATGGGTAAGGCCCGAGGGGATCTGTACTGGGGAGGGGTTGTGTCCCACAGCTGGATGGGGAAGGCTCGAGGGGAGTCTGTACCGGGGAGGGGTTGTGTCCCACAGCAGGATGGGTAAGGCCCGAGGGGATCTGTACTGGGGAGGGGTTGTGTCCCACAGCAGGATGGGAAAGGCCCGAGGGGAGTCTGTACCGGGCAGGGGTTGTGTCCCACAGCAGGATGGGAAAGGCCCGAGGGGAGTCTGTACCGGGGAGGGGTTGTGTCCCACAGCAGGATGGGTAAGGCCCAAGGGGAGTCTGAACTGGGGAGGGGTTGTGTCCCACAGCTGGATGGGGAAGGCTCGAGGGGAGTCTGTACCGGGCAGGGGTTGTGTCCCACAGCAGGATGGGTAAGGCCCGAGGGGAGTCTGTACCGGGCAGGGGTTGTGTCCCACAGCTGGATGGGGAAGGCTCGAGGGGAGTCTGTACCGGGCAGGGGTTGTGTCCCACAGCAGGATGGGAAAGGCCCGAGGGGAGTCTGTACCGGGGAGGGGTTGTGTCCCACAGCAGGATGGGTAAGGCCCGAGGGGAGTCTGAACTGGGGAGGGGTTGTGTCCCACAGCTGGATGGGTAAGGCTCGAGGGGAGTCTGTACCGGGCAGGGGTTGTGTCCCACAGCAGGATGGGTAAGGCCCGAGGGGAGTCTGTACCGGGCAGGGGTTGTGTCCCACAGCTGGATGGGGAAGGCTCGAGGGGAGTCTGTACCGGGCAGGGGTTGTGTCCCACAGCAGGATGGGAAAGGCCCGAGGGGAGTCTGTACCGGGGAGGGGTTGTGTCCCACAGCAGGATGGGTAAGGCCCGAGGGGAGTCTGAACTGGGGAGGGGTTGTGTCCCACAGCTGGATGGGGAAGGCTCGAGGGGAGTCTGACCTGGGGAGGGGTTGTGTTCCACAGCAGGATGGGGAAGGCCCGAGGGGAGTCTGTCCCGGGAAGGGGTTGTGTTCCACAGCAGGATGGATAAGGCTCGAGGGGAGTCTGAACTGGGGAGGGGTTGTGTCCCACAGCAGGATGGATAAGGCTCGAGGGGAGTCTGAACTGGGGAGGGGTTGTGTCCCACAGCAGGATGGTTAAGGCCAGTCAAGAGTCTATACTAGGGAGCGGTTGTGTCCCACGGCAGGAAGGGTGAGGCCCGAGGGTACTCTGTACCAGGGAAGGTATGCGACCCAAAGCAGGACAGGTAAGGCTCAAGGGTAGACTGTACTGGGGAGGGGTTGTGTCCCATAGCCAGACGGTTAAGGCCCGAGGAGAGTCTGCACCAGGGAGAGGTTGTGTCTCACAGCAGGATGGGTAAGGCTCGAGGGGAGTCTGTTCCTCAGAGGGGTTGTATCCCACAGCAAGACGGTTAAGGCCAGAAAGTAATCTGTACTGGGGAGGGTATGCGTCCCAAATTAGGATGGGTAAGCCTCAAGGGTAGACTGTACCAGGGAGGAGTTCGGTCCCACAGCAAGATGCGAAAGGCCTGAGGACAGTCTGTACTGGGGATGGAATGTGTTGCACAGCAGAATGGGTAAGGCCAGAGGGAAAACTGTACCCAAGTGGGGTTGTGTCCAACAGCAGGGTGGGCAAGGCTCAAGATTAGACTTTCCCAGGGAGGAGTTCAGTCCCACAGCAGGATGGGTAAAGCCTAAGGGGAGTCTGTACCAGGGAGGTGTTGTGTCCCACAGCAGAATGGGTAAGGCCCGAGGGCCATCTGTACCGGTGAGGGATTGTGTCCCACAGCAGGATGGGTAATTAGATTAGATTACATTACAGTGTGGAAACAGGCCCTTCGGCCCAACAAGTCCACACCGACCCGCCGAAGCGCAACCCACCCATACCCCTACATTTACCCCTTACCTAACACTACGGGCAATTTAGCATGGCCAATTCACCTGACCTGCACATCTTTGGACTGTGGGAGGAAACCGGAGCACCCGCAGGAAACCCACACAGACACGGGGAGAACGTGCAAACTCCACACCGTCAGTCGCCTGAGGCGGGAATTGAAGCCGGGTCTCTGTCGCTGTGAGGCAGCTGTGCTAACCACTGTGCCACCATGCCACCCACAAATGTCCGAGGGAAGTCTGTACCGGGGAGGGTTTGTGTCCCACAGCAGAATGGGTAAGGCCTGAGGAGTGACCGAGAGCAAAGATTTACTTAGGGAGCTGAGGGGCAACATTTTCCACAGAGGACGGTTCATATACAGAATGGACTGCCAGTGGCACATGGGAGAAACAAGAACAATTACAACATGGAAAAGACATTTGGGCAGGAACATGGAGGGGAGAAAGTTTGAAGGGCCATGGGCCAAACGCAGGGAAATGCAACTCATTCAGTTCAGGAAACCTGGCCAGCATTGGTGACTTCGGCCAGAGAGTCATGCAGCACAGAAACAGACCCTAAGTCTTGCGTTATTGGGGGAGTGGACTCTCGTGACAAGGCATGTTGTTGAGACTGAAGTAAGTTACATAGATATGGATGGTCGTCTGGACTGGAGCAGGTTCAAACGTATGAAGTGATTGGTGAGAGGGGAGGAAAGTACAGAGATAGGAACTGTTTTTAGCATTAGAATGACTGATCCACATGACAAGCCATAGATACAGTGTGGGAGAGGGAACACAGAATGGAACATTCCCAGACAGCATTCCCACCCTCTCGTGGAAGGCCTGCTTTCCCCTCTTTTGTACTGATGCTCACTAAGACAGCACAGGCTTGGACTGATAACTGTGACACTCCCGATGTTGTCTTAGTACAAAAAAACTTGCAGTAAAGGCGGTGACCGAACCTGGGGTGTGTCTGTATTGTGCTCCCCTTCCAGCACTATAGCTATGTCATGTCTTGTTAACTGATGTTTGGAGCCCTCTCATTGCTCTCTGCACTGTGAGTGATCTTACCTCACTGCAGGATTTATTGAAGGCTCCAGATCTCCCTGCCCTGTGTCTCTCTGGCTGACAAACCATCTTCAATGAGGGATGGATTAGACATCCAGCAGCTGGGAAGTCTATTAGGTCAGGACCTTCCTGAGTACCTACAGACAGATAAACAGAATTGGAAATTAGAATGATGCAGTGATGGCTACACATGTCAAATGGCACTGAGTCCGACAGAAATCTGGAACACCCCAGTCTCCATCGTCTATCTGGAGTGGAGAATTCTGTTTGCTCAGGATCTGGAGTAGCTGCAAGAGCGAGGGACACTGACAGAGGCAACAATTCGACCCACACAGTGAGGGATACCACATGGAGAGTTACTAAGTAATATCACCAGAGTGCAAGATCAAACAATTGTGCAGGAAGAAAGGGTTTTGATTCTTGTTGCACTGGGATGCGCAACTTGTGAGCAGGCGAAGTGATGGCCTATTGGCATTATTGTGGAACAATTTATCCAGAAACTCAGCAAGTGTGCTCTGGACACAGGTTCAAATCCCACCATTGCAAATGATTGAATGTGAATGAAATGCTTCAAAAAAGATGTAACTAAAAACCTGTGAGTGAGTATTAAACAATTGCTGATGTTAAGAAAAATCCACCGGGTGCATTCATGTCTTTAGTGAAGTAATCTAAGGTGGGTCTTTCCTCCAATTGTCCTCGACCCCAATAGCCCCGCCCACCTGCACATTGACCTTCTCAAGATGGCGGCTCTGAGGCCCGCACTCCCTCTTCCCTCAAACAAATGGCGGCCGTCACCCTGGGCCGCTTTCCCGACAGAGACCACCACCTCCTTATCAGGGCCTGGAGAGTCTTTTTCGGGTTTTTTCACCTATATCCGCGTCTTGTGAATTCTCTCCGCTCCTTTCTCCCAGTGAGTCTCCCACACGCCACTCTCTGAAGCCGAGCGTAGCCGCACCCGGAGAAAGCTGCTCTATGGCTCGCCGTGTCCTGGTTAATGTGACACTGCGCATGCCCTTCATAGAAACCAAACTGCGCGTGCGTCGAAGATTATCAGTGAGTTTATAGAGAATATTCATAACTGCATAGAATCACGGGAGAAATATTAGACATTAGCAATTGCTTTGTCGAGTTACAGTCATTGAGATGGTTCATATCCAAATAGATTTTTCCATCCAACTTAATCATACCGGCCAGGTATGTAAATTTCCAATCATTCTGGGAATTTGAAAATAAATTTGTTACTCGAGTTGTGTAAATCGATTGGAAATATGTACATTGTCAGATTTACATCTTAACTATGTTGTCAGATTTACATCTTAACGATTTCTTTAAAACCTCACATTGTTTTATGAGAGGGGATAATACTCCACTATGTCGTGAGAATGATCAATCCTGCAAAACAGTTTACTTTCTGACCAATGCTGAAGCGTTCACTCCCGAGAATGTATTGGTCCCGCTCCTCACTCACTCTGTTTGGAGGACCGGACGCTGCTCTGTCCTCCAGTTCCGCCCCTTCCTCCCAATTGCAGTGTTGATTGTGGCGCGACTCAGCAGCTAAGCAACAGAAACATTAAGGGACAAGGGAATAAGAGAGAATCTGGATAAAGTAGACTGGAAACAAAAATTTTATGGTGGGAAGTTGATGAGCAGTGGAAGAGTTTCAAAGACATTTTACAAAGGTCTATTCCAGTGAAATGGAAGGACTGTATGAAAAGGCATACTCAGCAATGGGTATCTGAGGAAAGTGATCAAATTAGACCATAAGACATAGGAGTGGAAGTAAGGCCATTCGGCCCATCAAGTCAACTCCGCCATTTAATTATGGCTGATGGGCATTTCAACTTCACTTACCCACATTCTCCCCGTAGCTCTTAATTCCTTGTGACATCAAGAATTTATCAATCTCTGCCTTGAAGACATTTAGCGTCCCAGCCTCCACTGCACTCCATGGCAATGAATTCCACAGGCCCCACGCTCTGGCTGAAGAAATGTTTCCGCATTTCTGTTCTGAATTTATCCCCTCTAATTCTAAGGCAGTGCCCACCGGTCCTAGTCTCCTCACCGAACGGAAACAATTTCCGAGTGTCCACCCTTTCCAAGCCATGTATTATCTTGTAAGTTTCTATTAGATCTCCCTTAACCTTCTAAACTCCAATGAATACAATCCCAGGATCCTCAGCTATTCCTCATATGTTAGACCTACCATTCCAGGGATCATCCATGTGAATCTCCGCTGGACACGCTCTCGTGCCAGTATGCCCTTCCTGAGGTGTGAGGATCAAAACTGGACACAGTACTCCAAATGGGTCCTAACCAGAGCTTTTTAAAGTCCCAGTAGCACATCGCTGTTTTTATATTCCAACCCTCTTGAGATAAATGACAACATTGCATTCGTTTTCTTAATCACGGATTCAACCTGCATGTTTACCTTGAGAGAATCCTCGACTAGCACTCCCAGATCCCTTTGTACTTTGGCTTTATGAATTTTCTCACCGTTTAGAAAGTAGTCCATGTTTGTATTCATTTTTCCAAAGTGCAAGACCTCGCATTTGCTCACGTTGAATTCCATCAGCCATTTCCTGGACCACTCTCCCAAACTGTCTAGATCCTTCTGCAGCCTACCCACTTCCTTAGTACTACTTGCCTGTCCACCTAACTTCGTATCATCAGCAAACTTCGTTGGAATGCCCCCATCCCTTCATCCAGATCATTAATATATCATGTGACCATGCAGGTAACCATGCCTGGGATCCAATCAACAACAAGTCCAGCAGTAACTTTAGTGCAATTGCCGAATGGGCAGACTGTTCAAGTCCAAGTCGTTATCCAAGCAGCTCAGTCCTCAGTCACGCAGTCCCCTCAAGTTCAGACTGCTCAGATTTCTACTATACTTTAAAATGAAGACTCCCAGGAATCTGTGGATAGCACGACTGACTCTCAGAAACGTAGAGAAATTCTATCGAGACGGCCTTCATACAGGAAAATCCTGAATGAACTTTCTTCTGATCCCCCCAGTGTGCCAAGAAATCGATGAGGAGAAATCAGAAGAAGAGACTGTCTCAACCATTACTACAACGATGATGCAGACACCCATCTATCAGATTAGCAGTGGACAATACATTGCTATGACACAGGGGGAAGCAATTCAGCTGGCCAACAATGGTACAGATTAAATGCAAGGACTCCACACATGAACAATGACCAATACAGCGACAGCCAAGGTTGGAGCAGCCATTATACAGTATGCACAGAGCCCTGATGGACCGCAAATCTTTGTGCCAGGCAGCCAAATGCTTGTTCAAGGTGCTGCTGGAGATGTCCAAACCTATCAGATCTGTAGAACTCCTAACTCCACTGCTGACCAGGGAATGGTTATGGCATCTTCACCAGTCCTGCAAAGCCAGCCCCAGAATGCTGAAGAAACCACTCATAAACGTGAGGTCCGCCTCATGAGAAACAGGGAAGCAGCTCGAGAGTACCATCGCAAGAAGACATAGTATGTGAAATGCTTGGACAATTGGGTTGCTGTTCTGGAAAATCAAATTGAAAGAGAAGTCGGACAAAGTGGCCAAAAACAGCATGAAAGTAGAACTGGGAAAATGTTAAAGGTCAACCGAAAGCCACAGGAGCTATAAAGAAAAGTAATATAGAACATGAGAAAAATAAACTAGCACAGATTACAAAGACAGAAAGGAAAAGTTTATATAAATATATATAACGAGAAAAGAATGGCTAAAGTAAATGTTGGTCCTTTGGAAAATGAGAAGAAGCATTTAGTTATGGGATATCACAGTGGAGGATACTAATATCTTTCCAGTAACTAGCAAAGAGACAAAGGTAGGTGAGGATTTGGAAACTATCATTATTACAGAACAGCTAGCTTTAGACTGTTTTGAGGTAATTGAGCTAACGATAGAATAGTCTCCTCACCTTGATGGAATGCATTCCAGGGTACTAAAAGAGATGCTAGGAAAAATAGCAAATTCACTGGCAGTAATTTTCCAAAATTCACTGGAGCCTGTGGCAGTCCCAGCAGACTGCAAAACAGCAAAAGTGACACCAATGTTTTTAAAAGGAGGTAGACAAAAAGTGGGGAATTATGTACCAGTTACTTTATTCTCTGTAGTGGAAAAGATGCTTGGGTCTATTATCAAGGAAGAAATAATAGAGAATCTCGATAGAAATTGTCCCATTGTACAGACACAGCATGAGGGGCAGGTCATGCTTGACCAATCTTTTTGAATTCTATGAAGACTTTTCAAGCAAGGTAGACAACGGGGACCCAGTGGATGCGGTGTACCTGGATTGCCAAAAGACCATCAACAAGGTGCTGTGCAAGAGGCTGTTGCATAATATAAGGGTGCATGGCGTTACTGGCAGAGTATTAGCATGGATAGAAGATTGGTTGACTAATAGGAAGCAAAGTGTGGGGATAAATGAGCATTATTCTGGCTGGCAATCATTGACAATTAGTGTGCCTCAGGGATCGGTGTTGTGACTGCAATTATTTACAACTGATACAGATGATTTGGAGTTGGAACCACATGTAGAGTGTCAACGTTTGCATGTGACACTAAGATGATTAGCGGAACAAAGTGAGCGGAGGACTGTGAAACTTTGCAGAGGAACATTTCAACATGGAGTGAGTGGGTAATGGTCTGTAAAATGAAATAGAATGTTTGTAAATATAAAGTTTATACTCTTTGCTTGTAGTAACATTAAAAAAAATCACTTGAATGTTAAAAAGTTGCATTATTTGCTCTGCAGAGTGACCTAAGCATCCTTCTACATGAAGGTTGGTCACCAGATACAATAATCAGTTCAGAAAGCAAATGGAATTTTGTCCTTCATTGCTGAAGGGATTGTGTTTAAAAGCAGAGGTTTTGTTTCAGCTGTATTTGGGTGTTGGCGTACTGCATGTAGTTTTTGTCTCCTTACTTGAGAAAGGATGTACTGGCACTAGAGGAGGTGCAGAGGAGGTTAACTAGGTTGATTCCAGAGTTGACAGGTTCGGCTTAACAGAGACTGAGTAGATTGGGATTATATTCATTGGAATTCAGAAGAATGAAAACATATAAAATAATGAATGGAATGGATAAAATAGAAGTAGAGAGCTGTTTCCATTGGCAGGTGAAGCTAGGACAAGAGGGCATCACCGCAAGACTAGAGGCAGCAAATTTAAGACTGAATTGACAAGGAACTCCTTGACCTCTATGGAATTCACTGCCCAGGGAAGTAGTTGGTGCTCGTTCAGAAAACGTTTTTAAAACTAGGTTAGATTTTTAAAAATGTAATTAATTAATGAACACGGCGAGAACGTGGGTAAATGGTTCTGTGTCTACGAAATGATCAGCCATGATCTTATTGAATGACAGAGCAGGCTCGAAGGGCAGGACGGCCTTCTACTGTTCCTAGATCTTAGGTTATACATCCCCCCTCATTCGTGACTTGGAGGTGTTGGTGTTGGATTGGGATGGACAAAAGTAAAATTCACAGAACACCAGGCTATTGGTCAACAGGATTATTTGGAAGCACTAGGTTTGCTGCTTCTTCATCAGGGGGTTTTGAGATGCTGTTGTCATTTTTGTAACTCATGAACAGCAACAAAAGCCACGAAGCAATCCGCATGCTCCAGCCAACAATGCGCCCCGGGTGATTGATGTCAGCGGCGGACCAATGGAAAGGCAGGGACAGAGCTGGAGGACCTGGCGCACAGTTGGTCCTCCGACCAATCAGGGTGAATGAGGGGCGGGACTAGACTAGACCACTTGATCATCCTCGCGGTCTGTTCGGGATGTGTGGATGGAGAGCTGTTGGTAAAGATAGAAATCAACAGCAGGAAGCGGGAGGGAAATGGTGTCGGTATGGGTTGAGAGGGTTTACAGACATTTGGTGCACATCGAAAATACAAATTTGAAACTCAGTCCCGTTTTTGCAGTAAACGGGAAAATGCCTCATCCAGCGATTGATTCGAGTAAGCACCACCATCTTTATTCGGGGCAACGATTCACTGGACCCGTGCAGCCGCCAGCTTTGTTGGGGGCAAAGTTCAGCGGGACGCATGTGCAGCCCTCTCTGGTAGGGAGTCACAGGGCAGGATTTGCACAGAGCATATTCACACCCAGAGAAATGGATTTTTTTTTCTGGATTTGTTTTTTCATTCATTTAAATGATTTGGATGTGAATAGAGGCGGTACAGTTAGTAAGTTTGCAGGTGACACCAAAATTGGAGGTATTGTGGACAATGATAAAGGGTATCTCAAAGTACAATGGGATATTGATCGAATGGAACAATGGGCTGGGGAGTGGCAGATAGGGTTTAATTTAGATAAATGTGAGGTGCTGCATTTTAGAAAAGCAAATCAGAGCAGGACTCACACACTGAATTGTAAGATCTTGGAAAATCTTGTGAACAAAGAGACCTTGGAATGTAGGTTCATATTTCCTTGAAAGTAGAGTTGCAGGTAGATACGACAGTGAAGAAGGCATTTGGTATGCTTCTCCTTATTGGTCAGAGCATTGGGTAAAGGAGCTGGACAGGTCATTGGTTAGGTCACTTTTGGAATATTGTGTGTAGTTCTGGTCTCCCTCCCATCAGAAGGAGGCACTGAAACTTGAAAGGTTTGAGAATAGATTTTCAAGGATGTTGCCAGTGTTGGAGGATATGAGTTGCGGGGAGAGGCATAATAAGCTGGGGCCATTTTCCCTGCAGTGTCATAGGCTGAGGTGTGATGTTATAGAGGCTTATAAAAATCGTGAGGGACATTGATAGCGTAAGTAGACAAGGGTTGGTAGACCCCAGAACTAGAGGATATAGGTTTAGGGTGGAGTGGGAAATTCAAAAGGAGCCGAAAGGGCAACTAAAATTGTAACATTTCAAAGGCATTTGAATAGGAAGGGTTCAGAGGGATGTTGGCCAAGTGCTGGAAAATGGGAATACATTAGGTTAGAATATCTGGTTGGCAAAGATGGGTTGGACCAAAAAGTCTATTTCTGTGCGAGACATCTGACTGTGGGATCATAAAAGTGAACATTGCTCTGATTCATCTCTGGGCTCCTTGATGTCCACTTGTTTATTATCTAGCTTTCTCAGTCTCTCGTGTGTATTTTTGCTCTGTGTAGTATTTTACTATTACGTTCACAGTCCTCTTTGTAAATGAATTGTCCACTGCTGCCTGGCTCCTGACCATATACTCTATTATCAGGTTATTTTTTCCACAATATCTTTGACGGTCAAGAGTTCTTTTTTTTCCAATAAGTGAGTGGATTTTCCTTCCATTTCTGACAGTCAAATTCTGCACCATTTTCATTCCCCCATAAATCATATTGCACTCCCTGAAACATGATGTGTATTTCTCCTTCCACAGATACCAGTGATCAAGGCCAAAGCTCTGTTGCCTGTTGAGAAGGTGATGTTTGACTTCCTTGTACTGCTGCAGTTGGTATGGTAAAGGTGCTACCACAACGTGGTTGGGTAGGAGACATTACAGATTATGCACTCAGAGATAGTGAAGAGTAGAAGATATCTGTATAAATCAACACATTTTTAATTTCACAAAATATTGAGAACTTTTGACATAAGGCTACAGATGGAGAATATTATGTCCGGTGACCAAACCTTTGCGAAATAAGCAATTTTTCAGGAATGACTTAAAGGAAGAAAGCAGATCTTAGAGGGTGGGAATTCCAGACCGTGTTGCCTTGGAATCTGTAGAAACAGTCACACAGCTGAACTGAAAAATAAACATATCATTGGGAGTCTAAACTGAAATGAGTTATTGAGATGTGAAAGTGTGTCTGGTGCATGGAGATAGGAATGATTACAGCCAGGAATTAAGTCAAGGGTGTGAAAGTAAATTGCTGTTGCTTATAAATGGGAGCCTTTTGATGGATCAGCAAGTTCTGGTACAAGTGAACACTTGGGCAGTAGAGTTTTCAATATTCTGGAGATTATAGGGAGGGTGATTGTGGGATGCTGGCCAGGAGTTGGTTTAGATAATGAAATCTAGAGTTCATAAAATGAATGAATGAGAATTTCATTAAATTAGCTGAGACTGTGGTGAGGTCAGATGATATCACTGAAGTCGAAATAGTGGTCTTGGGGTGGGACAGGCTGTTACCTTCAGCTGTTTGTCAGTTTGTGAATCAAGTCTGTAACAAGCTCAGAAGCTGATTGGCCCTGCAAGAACCCAAACTGGGCGTCACTGAGCAGGTTATTGTGAGCATGTGCTTGACAGCACTGTCGATGACAACGTCTATCACTTCACTGCTGAGCGAGTGTGGACTGATGGAGGGAAATTGGCTGGGTTGGATGTGTCCTGCGGTTTTGTGTTGAACAACACTGGGAAACATTTCCCAATATCGGTAGGTGCCAGTGCTGGAGCAGTACTTGTCTTGGTGGGCAGTAAGTTCTGGAGAAGAAAGTGAGGACTGCAGATGCTGGAGATCAGAGCTGAAAATGTGTAGCTGGAAAAACGCAGCAGGTCAGGCAGCATTCAGAAACTCATTCCTGAAGAAAGGCTCATGCCCGAAACGTCAATTCTTCTGCCCCTTGGATGCTGCCTGACCTGCCTGCGCTTTTCCAGCAACACATTTTCAGCAAGTTCTGGAGCACAGCTATCAGTATATATTGCCACAATGCTAGCAGGGCCCATAGCGTTTACACTACTTGTCCATTTCTTGATCTGATTTGAAATGGGTTTTCAACCAATTCGATTCACATCTGTGATGTCATGGACAAATGGAGAAGCCTCATCCACTTGGCACTGCTGGCTGAAAATTGCTGAAAATGCTGTCGTCTTATCTGTTGTATGAATGTGTGAGGCCCCTCCATCAGTAAGGGTGGGGATATCTGTGATGCTTCCTGCAGTGAGTTGTTTAATTGCCCATCACCATTCCTGACTAGGTGTGACAAAATTGCAGAGCTCAGATCTGATCCACTGGTTGTTGGATCACATAGTTCTATTTGGTGTTGCTTGCACTGTACCTTCACCAGGTTGGCGCCACATTTTCAGGTATGTCTGGTATTGCTCCTGGCATGCCCTGCGGAACTCTCCATTGAAGTAGTGTTGATTCCCCTGGCTTGATGTTAATGGTTGAGTGGGGGATATACCAGGCCATTAGATTACAAAATTGGGCTGGGGTACAGTTCTGGTACTGCTGTTGGCCCACAGTGAGACAGAGGTTGTAGGGTCAAGAGGGCTGATTGTGTTGTTGTATTTTCCAGTGCATTGGTAGATGTAATGTGGTCCATCCAGTTTCATTCCTTTGTTGAGACTGTGCAGTGACTAATACAATGAGTGATTTGATGGGCCACTGTCAGGAATGCAACTTTTGAAAGAAAGGTTTTGTGATTTATATATGAAAGAAGTGAAACTATCATGGTATTCGAACAGATGAAAGACTCAACATACAACCAAGGTATTTTTCAATGGACAATTTCAGTTACGTCACACTATAAATTTTTGCTGTAAATGCTGTGCCTTAGAATTGTGCTCTCCACACTCACCTGATGAAGGAGCGGTGCTCCGAAAGCTAGTTTGCTTCCAATTAAACCTGATGGACTATAACCGGTGTTGTGTGATTCTTAACTTAGAATATTACAGCACTACTAACAGGACTGCATGTAAACAGGCTCAGTCCAGTTAATCAATACATTCGGAAGGATTGCCTCCAAGTTTAACGACGCAATATTCGTCAAAACCGTCAACTTCAACCTGCAATGTTGTTATTAACAAAAACTTCAGGCTGACATAAAGCTCCCCACCCCACAGCAATGTGGTAACTGGGCCCGGCCCAGGAATTGGAACTGGGACATTTGTGGACCGTGATCTCAAAGGAAGCGAGCAAACACAATTCTGACAGATGAGTTCTCAAAGATGAGTAGCAGGTTTGAGACAAGGCTGGTGGTATACCATCTTGCACTTAGCTTAATTGCATTTCTTATTTACAGTAGTGTTTTGAAAAGTATAAAGAACCAGTTTGTTTTCCGTGGTTGGGGACTTTTATCCTCGTTGATCACAGTTGCTGCCTCTCGCTCCACAAGTCAAATCATAGGATCTAAACAATAAACTGCAGGTGCTGGTGATCTAAACCCAGAAACAAAGTGCTGGAGAAACTCAGCAGTTCTGAGGGCATTGGTGAAGAGAAAAAAAATTGTTACATTTCAAGTTTTTGTCTGAATGGACAAAAGGTCATTGGACTTGGAACTTACAATGTTTAATTCCCCTCAGAGATGCTGCTGGGCCTGCAGTTCTCCATCACTGTGCTTTCGACATTCAACTTTATTTACAAAACAGATCGGAAAAATACTAATCTGCAAAAGTGAAAGGTTCATTGCAAACATGAGCATAGTTTCCACACTTGAGTTACACAAGCACGCCTCAGTTTAAAAACAAGATTTAACTCAAAGTAATATTCCATTTCAAAATTAGCCGAGTTACACCAGTAATAAAGCTCACCAGAAACAAAGTGCTGGAGGCACTTCAGCACAACATCCTGCAGTGTTGCACACAGCCACCTTTACCGAAGAATGATCACATGTCACAAAATTGAAGGCAAAGAGCGTGTCTCTTTACAGGAGCTGAAGTCAAACTCTCAATTTTTGGAAAGATTTTTATTAAACCTGATTGAACATTTAAATCTCAGAGCAAAATCTTTGCTTTTTTTAAACAAAGTGTGTGGGAAACATCCCATATCTTGCTAAAGTTTCAGTTCAGTCTGATACATAGAGCCAAAGGTCAAACAAACATCACACTTTCTTTCACTTCTACAAAGGGCTGACATCACATTTCTTCAGGATTTAAAGTATTTTATAAATTGTTTGTAAAATCATTTGTCACGTTAAAGAACTGGACAATAACTACTATTGTATACAATAAGAGTGAAGCCTGTGACAGCAGATTGAGCTTTGGAGGGCAGTGAATGCACTTTCTAAATTCTGGGAGCACTTTTGGAGACTGCTCCCAGATGGTGATAGTGAGCATATCTGGAATGCACTGTTTAGATTTGGGAATCCTTGGGAAACAGTCTGTGGTTTCACTGATACTTGGTTTGCGTTGTTGGTGTACAGTAAGCAATTCATAAAGTTACTTATGTATTGTTGTTGACTACCTGAATGGTATTCAAATCTGCCAGGTTGCCTTCAATAGTGTGAATGCATTTATTGTAAATATTTCGAATATTCCAGAACTGCCCAGTGCTTGGCAAATTCAGGGGGGACAAAAAAATCACATTGAGTAATTTGAAATTAAGAATGCAAGAGGATTTAACCACTGAAATATTCAATTCAAATAGTTAAATGGAATGCTCACATCTAAAATACCTGTGATCCATAGGAATGGATGGACTGACAGAATTGGGACCAAATTCCTAGCTGGGGAGTGTGAAATGTGCTTTGATAAAGTCACCTGCATTTACCAACAATAATTTGGCAAGCTCGGAAATTTAAAAAAACAATACGAGCTTCATTGCTGCTCCAGTCGGGTCCCAAGCTCTGTGAAAAAATAACAATGTTCAGGTTTATTGCATACACTCTGAAACACGTGTTTCTTCAATAGATCTTGCAAGTTTACCAATGAGCATAGCAACATCATTTGGATGGACAAACTTTTGCCAACTCATTTCTTTCCGAGCCTCTATAGCCTGAAGAGTGACCAGAAGCAATTACTCCCCATATGTGGGAACATATGGGGAGTAATTGGGGTGGCACAGTGGTTAGCACTGTTGCCTCACAGCACCAGAGACCCGGGTTCAATTCCCGTCTCAGGTGACTGACTGTGTGGAGATTGCACATTCACCCCGTGTCTGCGTGGGTTTCCTCCAGGTACTCCGGTTTCCTCCAACAGTCCAAAAATGTGCAGGTCAGGTAAATTGGACATGCTAAATTGTGTTAGGTGTAGGGGAATGGGTCTGGATGGGTTGCGCTTCGGCGGGTCGGTGTTACTTGTTGGGCCGAAGGGCCTGTTTCCACACTGTACGTAATCGAAAAAAAATTACCGTCGAGGATTTTTTCCTTCAGAATTGATTTCCATATATTCAGTGCCCAGAAAAGATAAAAAGCTTGTCACCTTTTATAGAGCAACGATTCAGTGGGAGTAAAACACTCACCTTTTCTTGCTTAATAATCACGCTGCCTAAATTTTAAACATGAACACTTCTTAATAGTTCACGAGATCCTAACGAAATATTTTGTGCAAAACAAATCACATGATACATAGTTATTCAGATAATAAAACAAGTTTGTTCATTGAAGAACCCAGCGGAAAAGGTCATGAAACAATGTGAGTTTGATACACCTCAATTATCATTTCAAGTGCATTCTCTGCATAAATTCTCCTTTTCCTCCTCGAAGTATTCAAATTCTTGAATAATTGAGAGAATGAAGTCACAGTTGTACAACACACAATCAGACCCTTCAGTCCAACTTGCCCATGCTGACCAGATATCCTAAATTAATCTAATCCCAGCATTTGTTCCAGCATTTGTTCCATATCCATCTTAAACCCTTTCTACTGAATATCATTTTATTTTACTTTATCAGCACTTGAAATACTGACGTTGTTTTCTCTAACATTGGTTAAAGAAATCATAAGTTCATTCATCTAAGTTAATTTTGTAATCTTTCACAAAGAAACAATTGAGAACAAAATATAGCCGAGTGCAAAACAAAATACTGCAGCTGTGCGATATCTGGGAACACTCTAAAGCTGAGGCACTGATACTGCACAAGTTTGTCAGCACGGTTTCAATTACTGACAATAATTTATTAATGTCTTAGCCTTCACATAGTTAAGGTAAATGTGAGATATCTGAATTTCATGAATTGGTTCCTATTGCACTTTGATCAACAAAAAATATTCTTGGTTTAATCTACTCAAAGGAGAAAGTGACGACCAAAGAAGCTGGACATCAGAGTCGAAAAGTGTCATACTGGAAAAGCACAACAAGTCAGGCAGCATCCGAGAAGCAGGAGAGTTGATGGTTCAGGCATAAGCCCTTCATCAGCAATCACAGGCTTCAGAAAAATAACTGGCATAGACTTATGGCAACACATACGTAGAAAGGTCGAAGCACGTTACTATCTGATTAGAGACTAATTTCAGATTTGTTACCATTCAGTGCAACATTTCAGTATGATATTTACATATGTACCTAAAAGATAAGTTTTGTTAAAATTACAAGCTCTAGAGTGATTATAGGATTAAACCTGGAAATAAAGCTGGTGAACAAGAATGGCAAAGTGAAGTCCCACCAGTATCGCCTTGGGCAGTGTCAAGTAAGAATTTGAGAGCAGAGTTGCCACTTTGGAGTAACCTGCAGTCTGGCCAAATTGCAGCAAAAAGCTGTTCAATTTTATCTGCAAACTATTGAATGCAAAATCCTCCTTGCACAATAATGAGGCAGTATTTTGGGATGTCATTTTTAAAATATATTATTTTCAAAGTTACTCACAATTGAGAGTAACAGCTTGGCGCTGTCTGCATAACACAGTACGTAAAGGAATTAACAGAAAAAATATTATTACCCAAATTCAGAGTCACTAATTTATTGATATTGCATGGGTCCAGCATTGATAAGTAATCGATTTTTAAAAATAAATATAGATACATTTACTAACTACATTGGGATACAGTCAAGTTTCTTACTGAACAGTGACAGGATTGGACAGAGTCCGCGTGGATTTAAGAGAGGGGAATCATACTTAACAAAGCTACTGAAAGAATCTACAGAGTCAAATATTAAAGTAAGAAATTGCAGGACATTTAGAAAAGCTTATCATTAAACATGGTAGACTGGGTTTTGTGAAAGAGAAATTATATTTGACAAATTTGCGACAGTTCATTGAGGAGATAACAAGCAGGGCTGATAAAGGGCAATCCAATGATGTTCTGTATTTGGATTTTAAAAATGCAAATGATAAGGTACTACATAAAAGTCAATTGCTCAATTTAGGAGCTCATGGTATCGGCGTAATGTATTAGCATGGATTGACGATTGGTTTACCACACTGGCTGTTGGTGAGTCCTCACTTGCAGTGTTGTATACAATGTTAGCTCCCATATTTAATAAAGGATAAACCAACATCGGAGACCATTCAAAAAAGATTCAATTAGATGTTTCGAGGACGAAAGTGTTGACCTATCAAGAATAGATAAGCAGGAGTGATCTTATGGAAACAAGATTCTGAGGAGTTTGACAGAGTAGATGTTGACTAGATTTTCTAGCACCAGTGAAGTCTCAAACCAAGGGACATTACATAAGGGAACATTCATTTTAGAAAAAGTAAAGAACTTTTTCTCTGTGAATGGCTAGAATTTCCGCACCCAAACAATTGTGAAAGTTAAGTGTGGGAGGGGAATGGTTGGCTTACTCTTCGGAGGGTTGTTCTGGCTTGTTGGGCTGAAGGACCTGTTTCCACATAGTAGGGAATCTATGATTCTATCTCAAATTATTTTAAAAAATGGCAAATAGATTTTTGAAATATTGAGCAGTTGAGGGCTATGCGGATCAAGCATAAAAGAGGTATTGAGGTCTGGGTTGGCCAAGCCATGATCTGATAGAATGGGGGAACAAGCTGAAGGCGATGAATGCCCTACTCCTGCACCGATTCCTTGAGGCTCTATTTCATGTTTTTTTTGTTTCCAAAGAAGAGCGTGATACAATGTGCTTAAGATCTCAGATGTTGTGTAAAGGAGTGAAAATGGGGTGTTTATGTACTGATTCAGAAGGCATTGATTCATCAATCACAGCTATACAGTCATGAGTAGGAAGGCAATCCCCTCCATGAATAAAGGAAATCTACTGCAGAGCTCACACAAAGGGAATTCTTACCCTCAGTAAACTCTCCCATCACATGACCCAACATATCAGCTGAAGGAGGACACACTGCGCATGTTCTCGCCAACAAAGGGACTCCGGGTGATTGATGTCAGCACCGGACCAATGAAAGGCTGGGGGGCGGAGCTGGATGACCTAGCGGGATGTTGGTCCTCCAACCAATCAAAGTGAATGTCGGGCGGAGCTAAACTAAACCATGTGATCACTCGCGCGCGGCGCAGAGTCGCTGTAATGAATGCTCGGGAAGTTATGGAAAGAAAGGATACGGTAAGGAAAAAGATAAACAGGGAAACTGGAGAAAAACTGTGTTGCCGTGAGCGGAGAGGTTTTACAAACAAATTGTGCACGTCGGAAAACACAAATTTGAACGTCCTAGTCCCGTGTTTGCAGTAAATGGGGAATTGCCTCAGCGCGGCTGCAGGCCTGAGTGAGCGCCGCCATCTTTATTCGGGACAACGATTCACTGGAAACCTGCGCGGCCGCCATCTTTGTAGGGAGCAAGGTGCAGCCAGGCGCATGTGCAGCCTTTCTCTGGTACAGAGTCATTGTGATCATAGCAGCCCATACTGTTCTGATTCACCTCTGGGCTCCCTCATCACCGCTTTGTCAATATCTAGCTTCCTCAGTCTCGAACCATTTTTGGTCTATTTTTGGTCTGTTTACTACTGTATTATTACTTTTATAGACCTTTGCAAATGAGTTTTTCGCTGCGGCCCAGCCCCTGACCATGTGCTGCTAGATTATCAGATTACTTTTTTCTTGAATATTTTTGACAGTCAAGAATTCTTTTTTCCAAAAAGCAAGTGTATTTTCCTTCCATTTCTGGCTGTCAAATTCTGCACCATTTTCATTCCCTGTAATCCATTTTGCATTCCCTGAAACATCAACTGTGTTTCTCCTTCCACAGATACCAGTGATTAATGCCAAAGCCCTGTTGCTTGTGGAGAGGGTGATGTTTGACTTTCTTGTACAGCTGCAGTTTGTGTGGTGAAGGTGCTCCTACAATGTGGTTGGGTAAGAGACATTATAGATTATTCATTACAGCAACAGTGATGATTTGAAAATAATGTCAAATCAACAACAGTTTGTATTTTTATTATCATGCTTATAATTTCACAAAAATACTATTGAGAACTTTAGACATAAGGCCAGAGATGGAGATATTGGGTCAGGTGACCAAAAGTAGGTTTTGAGGGATGTCTTAAAGGTGGAAAACAGACCTGTGAGATTTTGGTTGCGAATTTCAGACCATGCTGCTTCAGCAACTGTAGAAACAGCCACACAGATGAAGTAATGAATTAACAAATTGTTGGGAGTCTCAAAGAAAATGGGTTGTCGAGGTCTCAAAATGTGTGTGGTGCAGGGAGCTAGGGATTATCACAGCCAGGAATTAAATCAAGTGTGAGAAATTTAAATTGAGGGATATTGGCCACATGCTGGCAGGTGAGACTAGATTGGGTTGGGATATCTGTTTGGCATGGATGGGTTGGACCGAAGGGTCTGTTTCCATGCTGTACATCTCTATGACTCTATGTTGTTGCTTATGAATAGGAGACTTTTGATGAATCAACAAGCAGATATTTAGATGTTCTTGAGATTACAGGGAGGTTGAATGTGGGAAGCTGGCCAGGGAGTGAGTTTGGATAATGAAGTCTAGAGATAGCTCATATACTTTCATCACATTGTGTTGAGACAAGGGTGAAATCAGCTGGTTGTCAGTTTGTGAATCAGGCGGTGACACAATTGTGAGCTCATTGGCCCTGGTGGAGCCTAAAGTGAGTGTCGCTCAGCTGGCTGTTGCAGAGCAGCTGTTGCTTGGTAGCCCTGGTGATGACATCTTCCATCACTTTACTGCTGATCGAGTGTAGACTGATAGATGGAAATTGCCTGGGTTGGATTGTTCTGTGCTTTTGTGTTGAACATCCCTGGGCAATGTTCCACATTGTCGGTAGATGCCAGTGCTGGAGCGATACGTGACTTGGTGGGTGGCAAGTTCTAGAGCACAAGCCATCAGTATTATTGCCAGAATATTGGCAGGGCCAGTAGCCTTTACACTACTTAACCATTTCTTGATGTGATTCAAACTGAATCGAACTGGTTTAAAACTCACATCTGTGATGTTGGAAACCACTGGAGAAGGCTGAGATGGATCATCCCACTTTGCACTTCCGGCTGCAGATTGCTGCAAATGCTGTCATCTTATCTGGTGCATGGATGTGTGAGGCCCCTCCATCAGTAAGGGTGGGGATTTCTGTGATGCTTCCCCCAGTGAGTTGTTTAATTGTCCATCACCGTTCACAACTGGATGTGGCAGAACTGCAGAGCTCCGATCTGTTCCATTGGATGTTGGATCACTTAGCTCTGTTGCTTGCTGCTGATGCTGTTTGATATGCAGGTAATTCAGTTTGATAGCTTCACCAGATTAGCACTTCGTTTTTAGGTATGCCTGGTGCTGCTCTTGGCAAGCCCTCCTTTACTGTCCATTGTGATGGGTGAGAGCAGGATTTACAAACCCATGAGATTACAGATTGCTGCTGTTGCTGTCCCCCAGTACCTTATAGATACCCTATTTGAGATTCTACATCTCTTTGAAGTCTGTCCCATTTAGAACGGTGATAGTGCCACTCAACACAGCGGAGGTTTTCTCAACTTTAAGGCAAGGCATTGTCTCCAAAAGGAACATGTGATGGTCGTTCTTACCGATAACTGTTATGGCCAGGCGTATCTGCAGCTTGTCAATTCATAACAATGAGATCAAGTATGTTTTTTTCCTTCTTGTTGGTTCCCTCACCACCCGCTGCAGACTCAGTTGAGCAGCTATGTCCTTTAGGACCTGGCCAGCTCAGTCAGTAATTCTGTTGCAGAGCCAGTCTCGATTGTGGACATTGAAATCCTGTACCCAGAGTATGTTTGACACCATTTTGTTGCCTCAGTGCTTCCTCCAAATGTTGTTCAACACGAAGGAGAACTGATCCATCAGCCAAGGGAGGACGATACATGGTAATCAGCAGGAGCCATGAGACTCCCAGGGCGAATCCTCCCTGTCTGTACACCACTGTGCCACCACCTCTGTCTGGTCTGTGCTGCCGGTGGGACAGGACATATCCAGAGATTTTAGGAGAAATTGAAGACTGCAGATGCTGGAGGTCAGAGTCGATAGTGTGGTGCTGGAAAAGCACACCAGATCAGACGGATGAAGGGCTGAGGCTCAAAACGTCGATTCTCCTGCTCCTCGGATGCTGCCTGACTGTTGTGCTTTTCCAGCACCACACTCTCGATATCTAGGATGGTGATAGTGGTGTCTGGTCATTGTCTGTAAGGGATGATTCCGTGAATATGACTATGTCAGGCTGCTTCTTGACTAGTCTGAGGTACAGCTCTCCACATTTTGGCATCAAAAACCATATGTTAGTGAGGAGGACATTGCACCATCGAGAGGGCTGATTCTGTGGTTGTAATTTCTGGTGCCTTGTTAGATGCCACATGGTCAATCCAGTTTCATTCCTGTGTTGAGACTTTGCAGTGATTAGTACAGTGAGTAGCTGGATGGGCTGCTGTCAGGTTGGCAGGATTTTTTTTACCATTGACAATGGTTTCATGGAAATCAGGAGATTCCTAATTCCAGTTATTTTTTCGTGAATTCAGATTCTACCATCTGCCAAGATGGGATTCGAACCAGGACTTCAGTCGTTTGTTTTAATATTCTGGATAAAAGCTAAACACATCAGGTTTGTTCACTCATTTTAAATATCACTAACCCTGGATTTGTTTCTTTGTAAAACACTGTCCATCATCCTGTCTCTTCTATCCTCCCCTCCAATAACATGAGTGAGGAGCACATGGAGTTTCTCTGTCACCATGACTGAGATAATCCGATCTGCTGCTTCCCTCCCTCCCACTTGCCCAGTGAGCCAAACTGCCTCACGTGGTGTTCCTGATTTTGTCCTAAACCTACATCGTTCTCCAGTCTCTTGTTAAGCCTTATCAGAGCTCATCTTTACAATTTACCCAAAGCTTGCTAAATCACAGACTTTCCAACACTCTGTTTCCTCCTCCTCCTCACCGATTCACAGATATTGTTCCTTGTTCTGGCTGTCTGTCTTTTCTGGTTATGCCCTTCTCTCCCCTTCTTTGAAAAACTTCCTTTTGACCTCACGGTTTTTGGAAAATCCTGCTCCATTTCCACTCTCTCTTTCCTTTCTGAATTCCTTGCATTTGGTGTCCCTCCAGTATCTATCCTTACTCTCTCCTGTATCTCACCTACATACTGCCAGGAGTTGACATTGTGAAAGAGCACCATGTTAGGTTTCACATGTACACTGACACTGCCCAGCTCTCCGTCCCCACCATCCCTCTCCATTGTTCCACTGTTACTCAGTTACCAAACTGCTTATCACATTCCCACTACTCGATTAGCTGCAGTTTCCTCCAATGAAACATTGTAACGGTTAAACCCATTGCCTTCAGTTGTTATTCCAAACTCCTTTCTCTTACTGCTGAGCCTCTCCCTCTCCCTGGTAACTGTCTGAGGCAGAAATACGTTCTTCACAATATTGCTGTTATATCTGACCCCAAGGTGACCTTCTGATCAGACATCTGCACAATCCCAAACACCAGGAATTCCAATCTCTTAAACATTGTTTGTCTCCACCTCACCCCAGCTCCATTGCTACTGAAACCCCTTACCCGCCTCTGTGTCGCCTTAAACTTGACGAATCTGAAGCAGAACCCTTGATTCCGCGACTGACCCAGAATCTGGTTCCAGACTCCCTTTTCAGTATTAACACTCGGAAACATCCACTCAGTATTTATCCTGTCAAACCCCTTAAGAATCCCATCTGTCTCAATGAGATCACCTCTCTTTCTCCAAAATCCAGTGCGTAGAGTCCCAACCTGTTCAGCCTTTATTTAAAAGATAATCCCTCCAAACCAGGGATCATCCCAGTGAATCTTCCCTGCTGAAAAATGTGTTGCTGGAAAAGCACAGCAGGTCAGGCAGCATCCAAGGAGCAGGAGAATCAATGTTTCGGGCATAAGCCCTTCTTCAGCTTATGCCCAAAACGTTGATTCTCCTTCTGCTTGGATGCTGCCTGACCTGCTGCGCTTTTCCAGCAACACAGTTTTCAGCTCTGATCTCCAGCATCTGCAGTCCGCACTTTCTACTAGTGAATCTTCCCTGAAATGCCTCCAATAAAGTGACACATTTCCTTATCTAAAGGGACCAAAACTGCTCACTTTACTCCAGATATGGTGGTCTCACCACCACTTCCTCACATTACTCTCAGGTATATACTCCAAACTCTCATACTGAAAACCCTCTAAACAAAACATTCCATTCCCCTTCCTGATGACCTGTTGTAACTATGTACAGTAATCCTGCGCCAGGAGGAGGGGATGGTGTGGGTTTCTAACTTGAAATGAGAGTGACAGATTTTATAAACTTGTATTACAGGATATTACAGGTGGACATTCAGATGGTAATCTCAGTAAATGTTCTGCCAAACTCTGAATTACTCAGTCCATCAGGACCTGGATATTCGCATTATGAGTATTGCGTTCCAGATCAATCCCTTTTGCTGCTTAAAAATTCTCCTTTGAATCATCACATTCTCTCAAAAGGTCTCCCCAAACCATCATGTGTTATGTAATCCTTTTATAATGATGTGATGAGTGTAAGGTTTATTATTCGAATGTGTAATTTTTGTACAAGGATGCCTCAGAGAGGGAGCAGAATATTCTTAAAGGGGAGAATAACCATTTTGAGGGGAGGCTGTTGTTTATTGGTATCAATGACATAGGAATAGAAGAGTTCACATTGTTGGATCATTCGAATCTCTTGTGGGGTAGAATTGACCTTCATCAGAAGGATGGATTGTACCTGCACTGAAAGGGAAGAGTTGCTAGTGCTATTCAGGAGGCATTAAACCAGTGAAGGAATGGAGGTAAACTCAAAGAGTGAGGAAAGAGCCAAGTCTGCGGCTGGTACAGTTCAGGCGTCAAACAGTCAAGGCAGGCAAGGGCAAGGCACAGAATGAGGTAGGACTGAGCAGTTACACTGCATTTATTTCAATGCAGGAGGCCCGATAGGTCGGGCAGAGGAGCTCAGGGTATGGTTTTGAACATGGCACTGGGATATTACAGCAATTACAGAGGCATGACTTAGGAATGGTTAGGACCAGCAGCTTAATGTTCCAAGGTATAGATGCTATAGCAAGGATAGAAAGGGGGCAACAGAGCAGGGGGGTGAAGTGGTTTTGATGAGGGATAACATTATGGCTGGGCTTCAGGAGGATATTCCTGGAAGTACATCCAGGCAAGTTGTGCAGGTGGAACTGAGAAATAAATAGTCAGCCGGGAATTGAGAAGCAAATTTACTAACAGATCACTTATCTGTAAGAATAGTATGGTTGTATACAAGACTTGACCTTTTTTAATTCATTCACAGGATGAGGGTGTCACTGGCTGGGCCTCAAGGGCAGTTAAGATTCAACCACGTTGCTGTGGGTCTGGAGTCACATGTAGGTCAGACCAGGTAAGGATGGCAGATTCCTTCCCTGAAGGATATTAGTGAATCTCATGGTTTTTTCTTTGCAACAATCAACAATGGATTCATGGTCTTTAATAGATTCTTACTTCCAAATTTTTATTGAATTCACATTCCACTGTCTGCTGTGACGGGATCCAAACTCTAGGCCCCAGAACGTTATCTGGGTGTCTGGATTATCCATCTAGTGATAGTATCACTAGACCATTGGGCAGGGTGAGTGATTGAGGTATCAGTGGGGCAGCACATCAGCACCAAATATCCCATGGTCTCTGTGGAACATAGAAAGGGCTGGGGAGGGAAATATATGCCTGGTGGTGGGGTCTGACTGTAGGTAGTGGAAATTGCAGAGGTTAATGCGCTGTATCTGGAGATTCGTAGGGTGGCAGGTGAGGACCGGTGGATTATATTCTTATTGTGGTTGGAGGGGTGGGGGGAAGGTGGAGGTAAGGGAAGTGGAGGATATGCATTGGAGGGAATTTTTGATCACGTGAGAGGGAAATGCAGTCCTTGAAATAGGAATCCTTTCTGGGATGTCCTGGAGTAGAATTGCTTCTCCTGGAAGCAGATATGGCAGAGGCGGAGGAATTGGGAGTACAGGTTCATGTTTTTACAGGAATATACTCAAGGGAAATCAGATGAGCAAAAAGGGGACTTGAAATATCTCTAGGAAATGGTTTAAGTAGAATCCAAAGCGATTCTACAAATATATCAAGGATAAAAGAAAAAACAGACAAAGAATACAACTTCTTAAAGACCAAGAAGGCCATCTGTGGAACAACAGGAGGTGGGAGAGATACTATGCTACTCTTTTCTGGAGAGTTTGGAGAACTTGATAGTTAACAACAGTGATAACTTGAAAAGTGTCCATGTTACAGAGGAGGTGGTACTGGATGTCTTAAATGGCATCAAGGTGGATAAATCTCTGGGTCCTGATCAGGTGTATCCCAGAAATTTGTGGAAAGCTAGGAAAGCAGTGCCCCTCCCTGAGGTATTTATATCATCGTTTGTGACAGGTGAGGTGCTGGAAGACAGGTGTCGTTATTTTAAAAAGGTGGTAAGGAAAGGCCAGGGAACAAGAGAACAGGCAGCCTGAAGTCAGTGGTAGGCAAGTTGTTGGAAGGGATTCTGAGGGATAGGATTTACATGTATTTGGAAAGACCAGGAAAGATTAAGGATAGTCAACATGACTTTGTGTGAGTAATTCTCTCTTTCTAACTTGATTGAGTTTTTTTGAAGATGTGACAAAGATGATTGATGAAGACAGACTGTGGACGCTGTCTATATGGACACTGAACGATGTTCCACAAAGCAGACTGGTTAGCAAGGTTAGATAACATGGAATGTTGGGAGAACTAGCCATTTGGATACAAAACTGGCTTGAAGGTAGGAGGCAGAGGGTGGTGATGGAGGGTTGCTTTGCGGACTGGAGGCGTGTGAGCAGCAGTGTGCTGCAGGAATGGATATTCGGTCCTCAAATAAATGACTTGGATGTGAATATATGAGATATAGTCAGTGGTTTTACAGAAGACACCAAAATTGGAGGTGTAGTGGACAGCGAAGAAGGTTAGTTCAGAATACAACAGGATCTTGATCAGATGGGCCATTGGAGCAAAGAATGGCAGACGGAGTTCAATTTAGACAAATGCGAGGTGCTGCATTTTGGAAAGGCAAATCAGGGCAGGACTTATACACTTAATGGTAAAGTCCTTTGGAGTGTTGCTGAACAAAGAGACCATGGAGTTCAGATTCATTGTTCGTTGTAAGTAGAGTCGCAGATAGGCAGACTAGTGAAGGTGGTGTTTGGTATGCTTATATTTATTGGTCGATGCATTGAATACAGAAGCTGGGGCATCATATTGTGGCTGGACAGGACATTGATTAAGCCATTTCAGGAATTCTGTTTTAAGTTCAAAATCCCCTGTTCTGGGAAGGATGTTCTGAATCTTGAAAGAGTTCAGACAAGATTGACAAAGACTTTGCCAGGGTTGGAGGATTTGGGCTACAAGGAGAGGCTGGGGGTAATTTCCCTGGAGAGTCAAAGACTGAGAGGTGACTTCATGTAGATTTGTAAAATCATGAGGGGCATGGATAAGGTGAACAGCCAGGGTCTTTCCCCCCCCAGGTTAGGTGGTTCCAAAACAAGATCACATGGGCTTAAGTCAAGAGAGCAAAGATTTAAAAGGGATCTGAGGAGCAAAGTTTTCAAGCTGGGTGTGGTGTGTGTATTGGATGAGCTGCCAGATGAAGTAGTGGAGGCTGATACAATTACAACATTTGAAAGGCATCTGATTGGGTAATGAATAGGAAGGGTTTCGAGGGATAGGGATCAATAGCTGGGAATAGGATTCCATTAGTTTAGGATTCCTAGTTGGCATGGACAAATTGGACCAAAGGTCTGTTTCTGTGCTGTACATCTCTATGACACGAATAAATGAAAATAAGATGTGTTCCTCTTTTGTAGAAAGCTAGCAGAAGCACAGATAATTGTATTTGGAGCTGAGAAGGTTAAGCAGTGAGTTTGACCAGCTGCAAATTTGTGTCCAGGATATTTAATTTGCAGAGAGAAGGGAATTGTTAACAATGTCACAATTTTTGTAACTATTTTCAGGTAATTGGCAAATAATATGTGAACATGTGAACATTATTTTATTCAGTAAGGTCTGAGCATCTGGAACAGTCTGATTGGCAGCTGGACACAGACTCAGCAGTTATTCATAAACAGATTTGGAATTTTACTTTTTAGGGGAAGATTTGGGGGGCTATGGGCAAATGGGAAGGGAATTGGGACAGATGTGCAGCATCTCCAGAGGGAGAGAGTACAGTCCCAACGGGCTGAATAGCCCCCAGCCCCTGTGCTCTGTGATACTGCACCATTCACTGAATGATGAACCTCATCCCATGGCAGATAGAGGGAGGATCCCACTACTCACCTCACAATGGGTCTCGTGTGATTGATGTCAGCGCAGGCCAATAGGGGGCAGAGGGCCGTACTGGAGGACCAGGTCGTACCAGTTTGTCATCCAACCAATCGGAGTGAATGAGGGCATCCTCAAGGCTGGAACTAAAGAAAGGCACATATCGCAGAGATTTGAGAAACTGGAGGACATGAGATAGGGAGCGTTCTGTGGCTGGTGAGGAATTATATAAATAAGGAAGAGTTGTGAGGCTGGATGAGGTGACAGTGATCGGGAGAGTTGAGGATGGAGGAATTTAGAGTTAGTAAGGGTTAGAGTCATCATGTTATACAGCAAGGAAACAGGCCCTGAGGTCCAACCAGTCCATGCCAACCATAATTACAAACTGAACGAATTGTACCTGCCTCCGCTTGGTCCACATCCATCCAAATATTTCCTATTTATGTACTTATCTGAATGTCTTTTAAATATTGTAATTGTATTCACAGCTACCACTTCCTCTGAAAATTCATTCCACATGTATATATTTTTTTAAAACCCTCATGTCTTTTCTCAAACCTTTCTCATTTCTTCTCAAAATGGATGCACCCGAGTTTTGAATCCCCCTCTCCCACCTTATCTACACTCTTTTTTTCTGATTTTATAAACCTCTAATAAGGTCACCCCTCAACCTTGTGCACGCCAGTGAAAAAAATTCCCAGCCTATCCAGCCTCTCCTTAGAACACAATCCCTCCATTCATGGCAACATGCTGGTAAATCTCTTCTGAACCTGCTCCAATTTAATAATATCCTTCCTATAACAGCACAACCAGAACTGGACAGAGTATTCCAGAAGAGGCCTTTCCAACGTCCTGTACATCCTCAACATAACGTCCCAACTCCTGTACTCAAAGGTCTGAACAATGAAGGTAAGTGTGCTAAGCACCTTCTTAACCACCCTGTCTACATGTGACACAAACTTCCAAGATGTGAAGCCCTCGGTGTTTTCGTTCCCATATCACTACTCAAGGCCCTACTTTTATTGAGTGTAAGTCCTACCCTCGTTTGTTTTGTCAGGATGTAATATTTTGCATTTATTCCAATCCAAAAGTCCTTCAAGTATAAAGGCAGTAGGAGTATAATTAAGAGGGAAATCAGGAGGCAAAAAGGGGACGTGAGATAGCTTTGGCGAATAGGGTTAAGGATAATCCAAAGGGCTTTAATAAATACATTAAGAACAAAAGGCTAACTAGGAGAAAATAGAGATCAGCAAGGCAGTCTTTGTGTGGGGCTTCAGGTGATGGGCGAGATAGGGAAACAAGTACTTTGCATTAGTGTTTACTGTGAAGAAGTACATGGGCGATATAGAATGTGGGGAAATAAATGGTGACATCTTGAAAAATGTCCATATTACAGAGGAGGAGGTGCTGGATGAGTTGCTAAGGAGCTGGTGCAGGGGAAAATGATTCACATTTTTGGATCATTGTGATCTCCTCTGGAGTAGAGTTGACCTGCATAAGAAGGATGGATTGTATCTGATTTGGAAGGTGTCTAATATCTGGGCAGGGAGATTTGTTAATGCCACTCAGGAGGCATTAAACCAGTGAGGGAGTGGGTGTGATTGCAAATAGATAGTGAGAAAAGAGGTATGTCTGAGGCTGGTACAGTTCTGAGGTCAAATAGTCAAGGCAGGCAAGGGCAAAGCAGAGGATGAGGTCAGACTGAGCAGTTACACTGCATTTATTTCAATGCAAGAGGCCTGACAGGGAAGGCAGATGGGCTTAGGGTATGGTTTTGAACATGGCACTGGATATTATGGGTATTACAGAAACGTGGCTCAGGGATGGATAGGACTGGCAGCTTAATGTTTCAGAGTATAGATGCTATAGGAAGAATAGAAACGGGGCCAAGAGAGGAGGGGGAGTAGCGTTTTTTATTAGGGATAGCATTATGTTTGTGCTTAGGGAATATATTCATGGGAGTACGCCCAGTGAAGTTATTTGGGTGGAACTGGGAAATAAGAAAGGGATGATCACCTTATTGGGGTTGTCTGCGTGGATTTCATCCGAGTTCTCTGGTTTCCTCCCACAGTGCAACAATGTGCAGGGTAGATTGGATTATCCAGGCTGAATTTCCCGTAGTGTTCGGGGATGTGTAGGTTGGGTGGCCCTGGAAAATGCAACGTTACAGGGGGAGGTTAGGAGGCTCTGAGCGTCAGTATCGATGTGATGGGCTGAATGGTCTCATTCCACACTGTTGGGATTCTGGGATTCTCTGATAATTCTACTAGTTTTAAAATAGTTACAGAAAATAATAGACCAGATTGTCCAATTTAGAAACTTAACTTTTCAAAGGTCAATTTTGATGGCACAAGGCAAAAACTTTCATCTGACCCCTCAAACCTGCTCTGCCATTCAATAAGATCAGGGTTGATCTTTTCATGGCCTCAGTTCCACATTCCTGCTCTCTCACCATAATCCTTAATCCTTTCCTGTTCACAAATCTACCTTTTGCCTTAAAGGCAAATAAAGTTGATAGCTCAACTGCTTCACTCAGCAGGGAATTCCACAGATTCACAACCCTTTAGCTGAAGAAGTTACTCCTAAACTCAGTCCTAAATCTGCTCCACCTTATTTTGACGCTATGTTCTCTAGTTTCACCCACGCCTGGTGAAAATAAACTCCCTGCTTCTATCTTACTTACTCCCTTCATAATTTTGTTTTTTTACCCCATCCAACCTCCCATTCTTCTAAATTACAATGAATATAGAACCAGTTTTCTCAATCTCTCCACATACACCAACCCTCTCAACTCCAGGCCCAAACTTGTGACCCTCCTCTGCACCCCCTCCAGTGCTAGTACATCCTTGCTGAAGTAAGGAGATCAAACCTGTACACAGGACTCCAGGTGTAGCCTCCCCAGCACTCTGTACAGCTGCAGCATAACCATCCCTCTAGCAAGGAAGCACAATATTCCCTTCACTGTCTTAATTACCTGCTGCACCTGCAAACCAACTTCCTGTGATTCATGCAGAAGGACACCCAGCTTCCTCTGCACAGCAGCCTGCTGCACGTTTTCACCATTTCATCATCCAGTTTGCTGTGAGTTCGACCAAAATGGATGACCCCACATTTCCCAACATTGTCCTCCATCTGCCAGATCCTTACCCACTCACTCAACCTATCTGTATCCTTGTGCAGACTTACGGTGGCCTCTGCACACATTGCTCTACCTCATCTTTGTATCAAATCTGAACTCTGACACCGTACACTTGGTCCTCAACTCCAAAACATTTGTGTAAATTGTAAACAGTTGTAGTGCCAATACTAATCCAAACACCCGTTTATCCCCATTCTTTACTTTTTGTTGGTTAACCCATCCTGTATCCATGCTAATACATTACCCGTAACGCCGTGCAGCCTTTATCTTATACAGCAGCCTTTCATGTGGCAACTTGTCGATTACTTTCTGGAAATTCAGATACACCACACCAACCGGATCCCCCTTGTCCAATGCATTTGTGATGTCCTCAAATAGTTCAAGTAAATACGTTAAACATGAGCTGCCTTTCATGAATCCATGCTGTGTCTGCTCAATGGGATAGTTTCTGCCCAGATAACTTGCTACTACTTCCTTGAGAGGTTCAAGCATTTTCCCCACTACAGAAGTTAAACTAATGGGTGTTTTTTTTTAAATAGTGGCAACACATTTGCAGCTTTCCAATCTGTCAGATACGTCCCAGAGTCCAGCAAATTTTCGCGAATTATCATGAACACATTTGCTATTTTCCCGGCCATCTCTTTTAGCCCCTGGGATGCATTCCATCACGGCCAGGCACCCCTTTTACCTTTAGGCTGTTACCTTTCCCAACACTTCCTCTTTACTGAGAATGATTGATTCTCTGTCCATATCTGCTATTGCCTCCATAGACCTGTAAAAATGAGACAATGAGAGTACACAGACAGTATGTTCCTGTTAAGGGCAAGGCTGGGAGGCGTAGAGCTGCCTGTCGAGAGAAATTGAGGCTCTGGTCAAGAAAATGAAGGAGGGATATGGCAGGTACAGACAGCTGGGTTTTAGTGGATCCCTGGAGGAGTATAGAGACAGTAGGAGAATACTTGAGGGAAACCAGGAGGGCAAAAAGGGGACAAGCGATGGCTTTGGGAAATAGGTTTAAGGAGAATCCAAAGAGATTCTAGAAATACACTAAGGACAAAGAGTGACCAGGCAGAGAATAGGGACCCTCAAAGATCAACAAGACTGACTATGGAACCGCAGGAGGTTGGAAAGATTCTATATGAATATTACACATTGGTTTTTTACTGAAAAACGATATGGAAGCTAGAGAATTTGCACAAATAAATAGTGATAACTTGGCAAGTGTCCATGTTACAGAGGAGGATACTCTGAATGTCTTAAAATGGATAAAGGTGGATAAATCCCTGGGACCTGATCAGATGTATCCCAGAAATTTGTGGGAAGCTAGGGAAGTTATTGTTGGGCCCCTCCCTGAGATATTTGTGTCATCAATAACCACAGGTGAGGTGCTGGAAGATGTGTGCCATTATTTGAGAAAGGTGGTAAGGAAAAGCCAGGGAACTATAGACCGGTGAGCCTGAAGTCAGTGGCAGGCAAGTTGTTGGAAGGGATTCTAAGGGACAGGATTTGCATGTAATTGGAAAGGCAAATAATTGGGGAGAATCAGCATGTCTTTGTGCATGGACATCGTTAACTTGGACTTCAGGAAGACACAATGTTCCACATAACAACAGACTGGTTAGCAAGTTCAACATCATAGAATACGGGGAGAACTAGCTATTTGGATAAAATTCATCACAGAGATATACAGCACAGAAACAGACCCTTCGGTCCAACCCATCCATGCCAACCAGATATTCCAGCCCAATCTATACCACCTTCCAGCACCTGGCCCATATCCCTCCAAATCTTTCCTATTCATATACGTATCTAGATGCCTTTTAAATGTTGCAATTGTACTAGCCTCCACCACTTCCTCTGGAAACTCATTCCATACACGTACCACCCTCTGCGTGTAAACGTTGCCCCTCAGGGCTCTTTTATATCTTTCCCCTCCCACCCTAAACCTATGCCCTCTAGTTCTGGAAGCCCCCACTCCAGGGAGGAGACTTTGTCTATTTATCTTATTTATCCTATCCATGCCGCTCATGATTTTATGTACCTCTGTGAGGTCACCCCTCAGCCTCCGACACTCCAGGGAAAACAGCCCCAGCCTATTCAACCTCCCCTTGTCGTGATTTCGACCAGGAGCAGATTTGTCTCCAGGATATTTAGTTGACAGAGAGGGAAAGTAGAAAGTTTGTCACAATTTTTAGTAACTGCATTCATGTAACTGGCAAATAATGCAAGGTAAAAATGTGAAGATTATTTTACTGAGTCAGTTCTGAGCATCTGGAACAGTTTGAACAACAGCTGAATGCAGATTCAACAGTTACTGTCAAAACAAATTTGGAATTCAACTTTTTAAGGAAAGATTTGGAGGGCTATGGACAGATGGGAGGGGAGTTGGGACAGATTTGCAGCATCTGCAGAGGGAGAAAGTACAGCTCAAATGGGCTGAATAGCCCCCAGCCCTTATACTCTGTGATAATGCCCCATTCACTGTGAATGATGAAGCTCATCCCACCGCAGAGCCATCGAGCCATAGAGATGTACTGCACAGAAACAGACCCTTCGGTCAAACTCGTCCATGCTGACCAGATGCCTTAACCTAATCAAGTCCTATTTGCCAGCACTTGGCATATATCCCTCTATACCCTTCCTATTCATATACCCATTCAGATGCGTTTCAGATGGTGTAATTGTACCAGGCTCCACCACTTGTCCTGACCGAAAATTCCATGCATGCAGCATCCTCTGATTGACAGAAGTTGCCCCTTAGGTCCCTTTTAAATATTTTCCCTGTCAACTTAAACCTATGCCCTCTCGTTCTGGACCTGTCTATTTATCCCATTCATGCCCCTCATGGTTTTATAAAACTCAATGAGGTCACCCTTCAGCCTACAACACTTATGGGAGGATCCCACCAACATGACACAATGGGGCCCAGGTGATTGACAGCAGCTGCAGACCAATAGGAGAGTTGGCGTGATCCTCCAGCCAAAAGAGGTGAATGAGGGGTGTGGCCAGCAGGCCAACACGTGACCATGAGCTGTGCAGGCGCAGTGTCACTGTGAGGGGGGGACTCAGTGAGTGTGATGGGAGTGGCATAGACTGGGAGAAAAATGGATTTTGTGGGTACTGGGGCGGTTTATAAACACACGATGTAGGCTGCTTGACATGAATTACAAGCTCCCGCTAAATAAAAACCAGAAAAAACTGTGGATGATGGAAATGATAAACAACAACCAGAAAGTGCTGGAAAAGCTCAGCAGGTCTGGCAGCATCTGTGAAGACAAGTCATAGTTAACATTTCTGATCCTATGAACCTTCCTCAGAACTGATGTGACTGAGGAAAAAATGTTGGTTTATATGCAGAAGGTATAGGTTAAAGAGTAAATGATTGGGAATAGAGCCCAAAGAGAGAGAGAGGAGAAATTGGACAAAGGAGTGTATATTGATCTGGCTGGGGGAGGGTGAATAGCTGTTTATGGGGACTGTTAGTGGCTAATCACAGATAGTGTGTAATAGCAGGCTATATAATAACAAGGCCTGGTGTGTGGGGTAGGGGGCTAGGATGCTAGGACGTGGGAGAGTTCAGCATCTGAAATTATTGAATTTGATATTGAGGCCAAAGGGCTGAAGGGTCCCCGGTGATGAGGTTTTCTTCTTCCAGCTTCATTAACATGTGGCACTGGAAACGCACAGCAGGTCAGGCAGCATCCAAGTAGCTGGAGAATCGACATTTTAGGTATATGCCCTTCATCAGGAATGTGCGGTGTGGGAAAGAGTGCTGAGAAATAAATAGGAGGGGGTGTGTAGGTTGGGGGGGAAGGGAGCTAGGAAGGCAATAGGTAGATGCAGATGGGAGGTAATGGTGAGAGGGTGGAGTGGATAATGGGGAAGGAAGATGGACAGATGGGTCAGTTCAAGAGGCCAGTGCCGAGTTGGAGGGTTGGAGCTAGGATAAGGTGGGGTGAGGGGAGATGAGGAAACATTGATGCTGTGTGGTTGAAGGGTCCCAAGGCGGACAATGAGGTGTTATTCCTCCAGGCTTCGGATGGGTCGATTTGGCGATGGAGGCAGCCCAGAATCTGCATGTCCTTGGCGGAGTGGGAGGGGCCGTTGAAGTTGTCGGTCACAGGGCAGTGTGGTTGGTTGGTACGTGTCCCAGAAATGTTCCCTGAAATATTCCGCAAGTTGGCGTCCTGTCTCCCCACTGTAGAGGAGACCACATTGAGAGCAAAGGACTCAATAGGTGAAATGTTTGAATGTAAGAACTATCTCTGCTGAATGTGGAAGGATCCTGTGGTGCCTTGGATGGAGGTGAGCGGAAGGTGTGGGCACAGGTTTTCCACCTCTTGCTATGGCGAGCGAAGGTGCTGGGAGTAGAGGATGGGTTGGTGGGGAGTGTGGATCTAACAAGGAAGTCACAGAGGGAATGGTCTCTGAGGAATGCTGAAAGGACTGGGGAGGGAAATATATCTCTGATGGGGTCTGATTGTAGGTGGTGGAAATGGTGGAGGATGATGTGTTGTACCTGGGTGGAATGTGAGGACTTGGGGGATTCTATCCTTGTTGCAGTTGAAGGAGTTGGGTTCAAGGACGGAGGTGTGGGAAGTAGAGGAGATACGGTGGAGGGTATTGTTGACCACATGGGAGGGGAAATTGCTGTAATTGAAATACGGAGCCATTTGGTATGTTCTGGAGTGTTCTGCCAGTTTGTATCAAGCTTCACTGGAACATTGCAGTAAGCATGAGACAGGGATGTTGGCCAGGGAACAGGCTCGTGTGTTGAAGTGGCAGGCAACTGGAATGTCAGGGTCCTTTTTGCGGCAGAACGTTCATCAGCCACCATTTCCATCACATCCACTGAGATGCTGCCAGACACCAGTTCCTGTTCCCTCTATTAACAGCTATGCACTCTCCCAGCCAAATCGCTATCCAGTCCTTTTTCTTTCCAAATGTTCCTTTGGGCTCTGTCCCCACCTATTATTCACTCTTTAACCCCTATCTCCTTTGCCATTGCACTGGGAGCTAAATTGCCCATAGTTTTCAGAGACGTGTAGGTTAGATGCAAGATAAATATTTGTCTTTACTATTCATCCTGCACTGACTGTGAGTTTTGTTGTGTGAATTCATTTTATGGGATATTAATTGAGACTGGGATCTCAAAAACAGGTTTTTACAGTCGGCAGAGACATCAGGACCTGAATATAATTGGCATTTAACTGTGGAAACAGAAAGGTTTTTCTGTTCTGTTCTGTCTGTGAGAAAATATCATTTAGTGGGCGGCACGGTGGCACAGTGGTTAGCACTGCTGCCTCACAGTGCCTGAGACCTGGGTTCAATTCCTGCCTCAGGCGACTGACTGTGTGGAGTTTGCACGTTCTCCCCGTGTCTGCGTGGGTTCCCTCCGGGTGCTCCGGTTTCCTCCCACAGTCCAAAGATGTGTAATGTCAGGTGAATTGGCCATACTAAATTGCCCGTAGTGTTAGGTAAGGGGTAAATGTAGGGGTATGGGTGGGTTTCACTTCGGCGGGTCGGTGTGGACTTGTTGGGCAGAAGGGCCTGTTTCCACACTGTAAAGTAATCTAAATCTAATCTTCAATACTTTTGTAAAGCAAAAATCAGAGAAATGGACAAATTTGTGGCTGGATCACCCTTTGGGTGTGTGCTCTGTTCTGGGCCCTGCAGCTGAGGAAGGGGATATTGCCCTGAAAGGGAGCACAGATTTATCCAAATTGCACCTCATCTCTTTGCAGGAACTGTCAGATTTAGTCCCCAATCACCCACTTCGTAATGTTAACCTGTAAATTCTTTATTTTCAGTTCTCTGCAAACTACCCATTAAAATTCCTATGGACTAAAATTCCAGCATCTTTTCAGGTGGAATGTTCCAGATTCTGACAACTGAAAATGACAGGGCTGTACTGAGAATGCTGCTTGGCTCAGTGAGTGTGTTTTGGAGTTGGGTGAAAACAATGAGATGAGACAGGGAGAAGGTGAAGCTGAAACTCAGGTTTAGTTCAGGCCATTCAGAAATTCACATGGCCCCAATGGGAATAGCCAATTTTTATGAGATACCTGCTGAATATTTTGTAACAGATTTTAAAGTATAACATGTCAGCTTAAGTAACGGTCGGGGATTTAGATTATAATGGACATGCTTGAAGTGAAGAAAGGTTGCTAGCTCATTTAAGTTCTCGTGATAGGAGAACTAGCTGAATCTAGAGAGACATTGTTACAGGAGACCTCAGATCCACGGTATTCTTCTCTTGTACAATGTGGGAAATAAGGGATGCTTCCAGTGTCCCTGGCGACAATATGTGCAGGAAGTGTGCCCATCTGCAGTTACTGGGAAACTGCTTTTCAGATCTGAAGCTGTGAGTGGACTCACTGTAGCTCATCTGCAATACTGAGGATGTTATGGACAGCACGTTCAGTGAGTTAGGAAAGGGAATGGATGACTATCAGATCAAGTAAAAGGCTCAGGAAGGAAATGCAGGAGTTCCCAGTGATCATCCCGTTATCAAACAGATACTGTATCCAGCTTCGGATTCTGCAAAGAACAGGAGGAAAGAGAGTGACGGGGATTCAATAGTCAGGGGTACAGACAGGCACTTCTGTGGCCACAGACATGAATCCAGGATAGTATGTTACCTCCCTGGTGCCAGGATCCGTGATAGCATGGATAGGTTATTGGACATTGTGGAGCTGGAGGGTAAACAGCCAGTGGTGGTGGAATCCTCTCACTATGCAGACTGTGTATCATTTACATTCTCCACTGCTTCTCACTCATGTCTGCTTCAAAAAAAGGGAATCACTAGAAACACGGAATAAAATGGGGTCAGAGTCTCTGGTATTAAACTGTTGAACACAATGCCCCCATCTTCTCCATATTGGTCATCAAGCACACATGCCCGCTGCGATCATCTAATACCTTTTTGATATTAGAATAGATGATAGATGATTGGTTAATGTTTTGGGAAGGCAAATGAGCAGAGAGGTTTAGTAGGAAATTCTGGAGCTCAGGGTGCAGGAATCTGAGTTAAAAATGGGCTATCCTCAAGGCTGGAATTACAGAAAGGCACTTAGCAGAGAGATTTGTGGGGATCGACATTACAGAGATAAGGAGGATTGTGTGATTGGAGGATGTTACAGAGATGCTTATGATAGCAGAGATAAGGAAGAGTTGTGAAGCTTCATGAGGTGACAGTGATAGGGAGAGTTGTGAGCACGAAGACACCGAGAGTTAAGAGTTTCAAAGTTATATATCATGGAAATGGACCCTGTGGTCTAACCAATCCATGTCGACTATAATTCCACCTAAACTAATCACACCTGCCTCTGCTTGGCCTATATCCCTCCAAATATTTCCTATTTATGTACTTATCCAAATATCTTTTAAGTATTGTAATTGTATTCACAGCTACCACTTCCTCTGGAAGTTCAACCCATAAGTGCAAAAATAGAAAAACTCATGTCTTTTTAAAATCTTTGTCATCTCTTCTCAAACTGTATGCACCGGTGTCTTGAATCCCCCTCCCATGCAGCCATTCATCTTGTCTACACACTCCATGATTTTATAAACCTCTAATAAGGTCACCCCTCAACCTCCTGCTCTCCGGTGACAGACATCCCAGCCTATCCATCCTCTCCTTCTAAAACAATCCCTCCGTTCATGGCAACATCCTGGGAAACATCTTCTGAACCTTTTCCAATTTAATGACATCCTTCCTCTAACAGGGGGACCAGAACTGAACACAGTGAAGAGGCCTCACCAACATCATGTATAACCTCATGACAGTGTCCCAACTCCTATACCTAAAGGTCTGAGCAATGAAGGTAAGCGTGCTAAACACCCACTTAACCACCCTGTCTACATGTGACACAAACTACAAAGACCTGAACCCCTCGGTTTCTTTGTTCCACATCACTACTCAAGGCCTTACTTTTAATTAGTGTAATTAATTAATGAGGCTAAAGGAGATTTTGTTTTATTAAATATAATATCTTACATTTATTCAAATTAAATTCCATCTACCACATTTCAGCCCATTCACCCAATTGATCAGGATCCCTCTGTATTCGTGGATAACCTTTTGTCACTGTCTACCTTAACAGTTTTTGATGTCACCCACAAACAAACCATGCTTTGTATATTCTAATTCAAACCATCTACACACATGACAAACAAAAATGGACCCAACACCGATTCCTGGAGAACACTGCTGGTCACGGGCCTCCAGTGTGAAAAACAACCCTCTACTATTACTGTCTTCTATTGTTAAGCTAATTTTGTATCCAGTTGGCAAGCTCTTGCTGAATCCCATGGGATCGAACTTTACAACTTCGTCTCCCCTGCACAACCTTTTTAAAGGCTTTACTAAAGTCCAAATAAACAATGTCTGCCACTCTGCTCTCATCGATCTTCTTGGTGACTACCTTAAAAATCTCAATCAAGTCTGTGAGACACCCTGTTAAGTAACCATGTTGAGTGTCCCTAATCATTCCTTAACTCTCCAAATACATGCAAATCCTATCCTTCTGAATCGCCTCCAACGGCTTACCCACCACTGAGGTCTACAGTTCCTGGGCTGCTCCTTATACCCCTTCATTACCAAAGGTACAACATTAGCCACTCTCCAGTCATCAGGCAGCTCACCTGTAGTTATCGATTATACAACTATTTCTCCATGGTACCCACAATTTCCTCTCACCCAAACTGTTCCCGTCCTATCACTTCAGTCACTTGCCCTGTCTGATCAGACAAGAAAAGGTCACGTGTTGCTTGCTTTCTGATAGGAACATTTAAATATTGATAAAGAACATTTCTTGAACTCATTTAACACATTCCTTGCCAACCAAACCTTTCACACTATCGTAATCACCTACTACTATAACCTTATTGTTGTGACTGTATATCGGAGATCTCTCTGTATATTTGTTCCTTATATTCTCCCTGATTATTGCAGCATCTATAGTGCCATCTGACCAAGGTGATTTTTTTTTTAAAGTTTGAAAACACAATTTTGTTTTTAAAAAAGCTTTCCTCTGCGATTTAAATATAAATCTCTTTTTGTTTATTCACTCAGATGTGGATGTTTACCCTGAGGGCAGTTGAGAGTTAACCACATTGCTGTGGGTCTGGAGTCACATGTTGGCCAGACCGGGTGAGGATGACAGTTTCCTTCCCTAAAGGGCATTAATGAACCAGATGGGTTTTTTTCCTAACAGTCGACAGTAGTTTCATGGTCATCATGAGCCTTTTCATTAGAGAATTTACTGATATCAGATGCCACCATCAGCCATGATGCTACCATCTAACCCTATCCCTCGGAAGATTGCTCATTTTACTCGTCTAGCAAGAATATCATCTGGCCATTGCCTCCCTTTTTAGCAATGTATTTTTTTAAAAAAGCTCCATCATTCTACGTGTACAATTTGAGGTAAAATTACACACATGCAATTTCTGAAGCTGGAGGGGGATTACAGAGACTGAGAGGGATGTGGGTCTAGTGGGGGATTGTTGTCCAAACATCACTGTGGTGTACATGGACTGCAACATTTCAGGGAGGCCGTTCACCACCATTTCTCCAAGACACATAAAGGTGGCCAATAAATTCTGGTCTGGGCAGCAAAGACAACCTCCAGTGAATAAAACCGAGCAGTGACCTCTCCCAGCTGACTTCTTGTGAAGGTATAAACCGCTCGGAAGTGCAGCTTGAAGAAAAGAGAAACAAACAGTGACATTTCACAGCTGTCCTCAGAGAGACCTCGCTCTGTGAGCTGCTCACAGCCGGGATCAGCTCAGTGGGTTTCAGTCTCTTGAAACATCAATTTTAGACGGTTTTATTATATTAGTAGTGAGAAAGGTGAGGGTTTCTTTTTCATGTCTTTCGGTCTGTTGTTAAAATGTTTAAAATATAAAGCGTAAGCATTAAGTTATTCTCAGGCAGTATTTTTCGAGCAGTAAGACTGTGCCTTTGTCTTGGTCTGTAGATTGTTAAGGCGAAGAGATGGCCTGTTGTAGAGTGGTGTGCTGTTCCTGTCGGATGTTGGAGTCGAGAGAGTTTCAATGATCCTGATGATTGTGTCTGCAGGAAGTGTCTTTGCAAATCCTATCAAATCACATGGATTGGTGAAGGAGTGATTAAAGGCAGTGAGGAATTGACAGGGGTCTGGGGTGTGAGAGGTGGCAGTCTCAGGATTGCAGGATACTGCAGATACAGTCAGGTAGGTGGGTTACCTCCAGGAAAGCTAGGAGGGGTAGGCAAGTACTGCAGGAATATCCAGTGGTTATCCCCAGCTCAAACAAGTGTACTGTTTTGGAAAATGTAGGGGGTAATAGATTTTCAGGGGAATATAGCACTGACAGCCAAGTTACTGCAACTGAGACTGGCTCTAACATAATGTAAGGTATACCCAGTTCCACGCAAACGATGGTGATAGGGGACACTCTAGTCAGGGGCACAGTCTGCCATTTCTGCAGCTGACAGTGAGACATGAGAATGGGGTGGTGCCTCCCTGATGCTAGGGTCAATGATGCCTTGGAGAGGGTGCAGAATATTCTCAAAGGGGAGAATAGCCAGTGGGAGGACATTGTACATTGGTACCAATGGCATAGAAAGGGGAAAGTATGGGGTCCTGATGAGCAGGGAGATTTGCTAGTTCCACTCGGGAGGCATTAAACCAGTGAGGGAGTTGGGGTAAACCGAAAGAGATAGTGAGAAAAGAGGTATGTCCGAGGCTGGTACTGTTCAGATTAGACTGTCAAGGCAGGCAAGAGCAAGTCACAGAATAAAGCGGGACGGACCAATTACACTGAATTCATTTCAGTACAAGAGGCCTGACAGGTCAGGCAGGTGGGCTCAGGGTATGGTTTTGAACATGGCACTGGGATATTACAGCAATTACAGAGGCATCACTCAGGGATGGATAGGACTAGCAGCTTAATATTCCAGGGTGTAGATGCGATAGAAAGGGGGCAACTGTACAGGGGGAGTGGCGTCTTTGATTAGGGATAACATTACAGCTGGGCTTCGGGAGGATATTCCTGGGAGTACATCCAGGCAAGTTACTTGGGTGGTACTGAGAAATAAGAAAGGGATGACCGTCTGACTGGGATTGTATTATAGACGCTCTCCCAATAGTCAGCGGGGAATTGAGACACAATTTTACCAGGAGACCTCAGTTATCTGTAAGAATAATATGGATGCAATGATAAGGGGTTTTAACTTTACAGCACTCCGAGGCCATGTTGGTAGTGTTAAGGGCTTGGATGAAAAGGTATTTGTTCAGTGTGTACGAGAACGTTTCAGATTCAGTTTGTAGGATGTACCTACTAGAGAAGGAACAAAACTTGACCTGTTTTCTTTATTCATTCACAGGATGAGGCTGTCACTGGCTCGGCCAGCATTTATTGCTTCGTTTAACCAGAGGGCAGTTAAGAATCAACCACGTTGCTATAGGTCTGGAGTCACATGCAGACCAGACCAGGTAAGGATGGCATTTTCCTTCCCTAAAGATGGGATTTCCCAACAATTGACAATGGATTCATTGTCGTCACAAAATTAATTTTTCCAGATATTTATTGAATTCACGTTCCAAAATCTGCCGTGATGGGATTCAAACCCAGGTCCCCAGAACGTTATCTGGTTCTCGGGATTAACAGTCTAGCGATAATTTCACTCCCTCATCACTGCCACTTAGAAAATGAGGCAGGGTGAGTGACTGAGTTATCAGTGGGGCAGCACATCAGCACCAAAGATCTTGTGGCTTAGTGGTTAGCGCTGCTTCCTTAGCACCAGGGACCTGGGTTTGATTCCAGCCTCTGGCGACTCTGTGTTGGAGTTGGCACGTTCTCCCCAGTGTCTGTGAGGGTTTCCTTCGGGTGTTCCAGTTTGCTCCCACAGTCCAAAGATGTGTAGGTTAGTTGGATGAACCATGTTAAATTTCCCATAGTGTCCAGATGCAGTAGATGAGGTTTTGGGATGTGCAGAGAAATCTCTGCCTGATGTGAAAAGATCCTTTTCAGGTCTTGGACAGAGGTCAGAGGGAGGTGTGACCGCATGTTTTATATCTCCCGTGGCGGCAAGGGAGGGTCAAGGGTGTGGAGCATGGGTTGGTGGTAGGGAGTGGACCTAACAAGGGTGTTGCCGAGGGAATGGTCTCTGTGGAACGCAGATAGGGGTGAAGAGGGAGATATGTCTGTGGTGGTGGGATCCGACTTTAGGTAGCATAAATAACAGAGGTTAATGCACTGTATCTGGAGATTAGTGGGGTGGAAGGTGAAGATTGCAGGGTTATAATCTTTTGTGGTTGAAGAGGTGGGATAAAGGTGGAGGTGCAGGAAGTGGAGGGTACGCATTGGAGGGCATTGTTGATCAAGTGAGAGGGAAATTGTGGTCCTTGAAGTAGGAGGCATTTCTGGGATGTCCTGGGGTAGAATTGCTCCTCCTGGGAGCAGATATGGCAGAAGCAGAGGAATTGGGAGTACAGGCTCACGCTTTTATACTTGAGGGAAATCAGGAGAGCAAAAAAAAGACATGAAATAGCTTCAGACACTGGTTTAAGTAGAATCCAAAGACATTAAACAAATATATCACAGACAAAAGATTAACTGGACCAGAGAATAGGACCCCTTAAAGATCAACAAGGCTGTCTATGGAACCACAGGGAGTGGGAAAGATATGCAACTATTTCATGTCATTTTTTACTGGAGAAGGATATGGAAACTCGAGAGTTTGGAGAAATAAACAGAGATAACTTGAAAAGTGTCCATGTTACAGAGGAGGTGGTACTGGATGTCTTAAATGGCATCAAGGTTGATTAAGTCCTGGGACCTGTTCTGGGATACACCTGATCTTTCTGGAAATTGAGAAGTGATTGTTGGGCCTTTCCCCAGGTATTTGTATCGTTGATAGCGACAGGTGAGGTGCCCTTATTTTAAAAAGGTGGTAAGGAGAGGCCATGGAACAAGAGAACAGTGAGCCTGAAGTCAGTGGCAGGCAAGTTGTTCGAAGGGATTCTGAGGGACAGGATATCCATCTATTAGGAAAGGTAAGGAATGAATGATCAGGGAGAGTCAATGTGGCTTTGTACGTGCCCAATTGTGTCTCACTAACTTGACTGAATGTTTTGAAGTGACAAAGAAAATTGATTAATCCAGGCTGTGAATGTTGTTTATATGGACATTCAACAAGGTTCCACAAAGCAGACTGGTTAGCAGGGTTTGGTAATATGGAATGCAGGGAGAGCATGCCATTACAAAACTGCCTTGAAAGTAGGAGACAGAGGATGATGGAGGGTTGCTTTGCGGACTGGAGGCCTGTGGGCAGCAATGTGTTACAAGGATCGATAATGGGTCCTTAAATAATTGACTTGGATGTGAATGTGCAAGGTATGGTCAGTAGGTTTACAGAAGGCACCAAAATTGGAGGAGTAGTGGACAGTGAAGAAGGTTAGTTCAGAATTCAACAGGATCTTGATCAGATGGGCCAATGGAGCAATGAATGGCAGACGGAGTTCAATTTAGATAAATGTGAGCTGTTGGATTTCGGAAAGGCAAATCAGGGCAGGACTTGTGCACTTAATGGTAAAGTCTGGGGAGCATTGCTGAATAAAGAGACCTTGGAGTCCAGGTTCATAGTTCCTTGAAAGTCGAGTCACAGGTAGGCGGGGTAGTGAATGCAGTGTTTGGTACACTCCCCATTATTGGTCAATGCATTGAATGCAGCTGTTGTGACGTCATATTGTGGTTGTACAGGACATTGATTAATGCTCTTCTGCGATTCTGTTTTCAGTTCCAATCTCCCTGTTCTCGGAATGATGTTGTGAAACTTCAAAGGTTTCAGAAAAGGTTTGCAAGGACTTTGCCAGGGTTGGACGGGTTGAGCTATTGGGAAATGCTGAATAGGCTGGGACTATTTTCCTGGAGAGTTAGAGACTGAGAGGTGACCTTATAAATGTTTATAAAATCATGATGGATCTGGATAAGGTGAGCAGTCAGGGACTTTTTCCCAGGATCTGTGGGTTCAGAACTAGAGGACACAGGCTTAAGATGAGAGGGAAAAGATTTAAAAGGGATCTTAAGGCATCTTTTTCTCAATGAACAGAGTTATCAGAATCTGGAACATTCCACCTGAAAAGCTGCTAGGATTTGAGTCCATAAGGAGTTTACAGGTTAACATTATGAATTGGGTGATTGGAACTAAATCTGACAGTTCCTACAAAGAAATGAAGTGCAATTTGGATCAATCTGTGCTCCCTCTCAGGCCAAAAAAGACCCTGAGCTCCAGGTTGCCTGCCACTTTAACACATGAGCGTGTTCCCTGGCCAACATCTGTCTCATGCTTAGGTGCAGTGTTCCAGTGAAGCTTGATGCAAGCTGGCAGAACACTCCAGAACATACCAAATGGACCATATTTCAAGGACTGCAATTTCCCCCCACATGTGGTCAACCCCAATGCCCTCCAGTGTATCTCCTCCACTTCCGACACCACTGCCCTTGAACCCCACCCCTCCAACCCTTAACTCACACACATTGTTATCACATTGCCTGCCATTACACACTACCCACGATTAACCACTAATTGTCTCCGTTGACAGCTATCCCCCACCTACATCACTCCACAATTGGAGCTGCCAAGGACACAAACCTCTGGAATATCCTCCCTAACCCCCTCTGTCCTCCTTTAAGATTGTTGGGCCTCTCCTGAGACATTTGTATCATTGATAGCGACAGGTGAGGTGCCATTATTTTTAAAAAGGTGGGAAGGAGAGGCCATAGAACAAGAGAACAGTGAGCCTGAAGTCAGTGGCAGGCAAGTTGTTGGAAGGGATTCTGAGGGACAGGATATACGTGTATTTGGAAATGATTAGGAAGAGTTAAAGTGGCTTTGTTTGTGCAAAATCGTGTCTCACTAACTTGAGTATTTTTTTTTCTTGAAGAAGTGACAAAGATGATTGATGAAGGCAGCCTGTGAACGTTGTCTCCATGGGCATTGAACAAGGTTCCACAAAGCAGACTGGTTAGCAAGGTGTTTTAAAAAAAATTCTCAAGGTCAGGTTCGTAGGAGAGTAGTCTGACACAGAACAAACGACCAAGAGGCGAGTCTGCTAGAATATGAGCATTTTATTCCCCGCAGCGTCGCCACAACCAGGTCTCATACTTACAACGGGTCTGGCTTATACTCACTCTACATGTTACCGGAACTGGGAGCCGTCAGTTCTCGTAGAGCGGTTGCCAACAACCCACGCTCGGCGGTTAAACGTAACCCCGGAGCAGACTCACCGAACTGGAGACTTTTCCAGCTGATACTCTTTTCCAGATATAAACATTCATGTGAACAGCAGAGCAAGGCTAAAAAACACATTCCATTCTGGTTACATACAGATAAGAAGATTCACACGGGGAGGTGTGTAATAAGATTCACACGGGACTAAGCAACACCTCCATTCCGGTTAGATTCACACATGTATTGGGACATAATTTTTAACCGTTTCACCACATTCCACTGCTTGGCCCAATACATGTGTTACATTATGATTCACACATGTATTGGGACATAATTTTACACCACATTCCACTGCTTGGCCCAATACATGTGTTACATTATGCTTAATTCAGTTCAATTCGTTTCAGTTAATTTCAGTTCAGTCAATTCAGTGTAGTTCAATTCAGCTCAGTTCAGGTCTGTTCAGTTCAATTCAATTGTGTTCAATTCAGTTCCGTCCATTTCAATTCAATTTAGCTCAGTTCCATTTTGTTCCGTTCAATTTGATTCACTTCAGTTCAATTCAGTTCAGTTCCACTCAGTTCAGTTCAGTTCAATCCCATTCAATTCTGTTAACTCCGCTTCAGCTTTTTGGACATGCCCACATCCTCCGCTGTACCCCAGGCAAGGGGTTCTTCGGCAGGACTGGGATCCTCTCAAGGGTGGACAGCAGCGACCCTGGGGTTCCTCCGGTCGCCCCCCACCATTTCTCAAACAAACTGCCACGTCATGCCACGGTCCATGCCATCCCGGGACGGTCGGGACCTCCACAGTTTGTTCTTCTGGTTTCTTAGTCTTTTTCCAAAACATTGTTCTGTATCAAAATCGCTCCTCAATTGCGATTGACCCTGCTCGCAGCGCCAAAATGTTTTAAAAAATTCTCAAGGTCAGGTTCGTAGGAGAGTAGTCTGACACAGAACAAACGACCAAGAGGCGAGTCTGCTAGAATATGAGCATTTTATTCCCCGCAGCGTCGCCACAACCAGGTCTCATACTTACAACGGGTCTGGCTTATACTCACTCTACATGTTACCGGAACTGGGAGCCGTCAGTTCTCGTAGAGCGGTTGCCAACAACCCACGCTCGGCGGTTAACCGTAACCCCGGAGCAGACTCCCGGGTCTGGCTTATACTCACTCTACATGTTACCGGAACTGGGAGCCGTCAGTTCTCGTAGAGCGGTTGCCAACAACCCACGCTCGGCGGTTAAACGTAACCCCGGAGCAGACTCACCGAACTAGAGACTTTTCCAGCTGATATACTCTTTTCCAGATATAAACATTCATGTGAACAGCAGAGCAAGGCTAAAAAACACATTCCATTCTGGTTACATACAGATAAGAAGATTCACACGGGGAGGTGTGTAATAAGATTCACACGGGACTAAGCAACACCTCCATTCCGGTTAGATTCACACATGTATTGGGACATAATTTTTAACCGTTTCACCACACAAGGTTAGATAACATGGAATGCTGGGAGAACGAGCCATTTGGATACAAAACTGGCTTGAAGGTAGGAGACAGAGTGGTGATGTAGGGTTGTTTTGTGGACTGGAGGCCTGTGAGCAGCAGTGTGCTTCAGCAATGGATATTGGGGCCTTCAATAAATGACTTGGATGTGAATATATGAGATATGGTCAGAAGGCACCAAAATTGGTGGTGTAGTGGGCAGTGTAGAAAGTTAGTTCAGAATACAACAGGATCTTGATCAGATGGGCCATTGGAACGAAAAATGGCAGACTGAGTTCAATTTAGATATATTTGAGCTGTTGTATTTTGGAAAGGCAAATCAGGCCAGGACTTATGCACTTAATGGTAAAGTCCTGGGGAGTGTTGCTGAACAAAGAGACCTTGGAGTTCAGGTTCATTGTTCCTTGAAAGTAGAGTCGCAGGTAGGCAGACTAGTGAAGGTGGTGTATGGTATGCTTATATTTATTAGTCAATGCATTGAATACGGAAGCTGGGACGTCATATTGTGGCTTCACAGGACATTGATTAAGCCATTTCAGGAATTCTGCTTTCAGTTCGAATATCCCTGTTCTGGGAAGGATGTTATGAAATTTGAAAGGAGTCAGACAAGATTTGCAAAAACATTGCCAGGGTTGAAGGATTTGGGCTACAGGGAGAGACTGGGGCTATTTTCCCTGAAGAGTCAAAGACAGAGGTGACTTTATGGAGATTTATAAATCGTGAGGGGCATGGATAAGGTGAACAGTCAGGGTCTTTTTCCCCCCCGCCAGGTGAGGTGGGTCCAAAACAAGAGCACATGGGCTTAAGTTGCTAGGGCAAAGATTTAAAAGGGATCTAAGGGGCAACGTTTTCAAGCTGTGTGTGGTGTGTTTGTGGAATGAGCTGCCAGATGAAGTAGTGGAGACTGATACAATTACAACATTTGAAAGGCATCCGTGAATGGGATGGGTTTTGAGGGATAGGGCCCAATAGCTGGCAAATGGGACTCCAGTAGTTTAGGATTCCGAGTCGGCATGAACGAATTGGACCGAAGGTCTGTTTCTGTGCTGTCCATCTCTATGACACTAATAAATTAAGATGCGTTCCTCTTTTGTGGAGAGCGAGCAGAAGCACAGATAATTGTCCTTGGAGCTGAGACAGTTAAGCAGTGATTTGGACCAGGTGCAGATTTGTTTCCAAACAATTAATTTGCAGAGAGAGAGGAATTGTTAGCATGATCACAATTTTTCGTAACTACTTTCAGGTAACTGGCAAATAATGCAGAGTGAAAATGGGAACATTATTTCACTCAGTAAGTTCTGCGCACCTGGAATAGGCTGAACGGTAGCTGGACACAGATTCAGCAGGTGTTCGCAAACAAATTTATAATTTTACCTTTTAAGGAAAGACTTAGTGGGCTTTGGGCAAGTGAGAGGGGAGTTGGGACAGATTTGCAGCATCTCCAGAGGGAGAGAGTACAGTCTCAATGGGCTGAATAGCCCCCAGCCCCTGTGCTCTGTGATACTGCCCCATTCACTGTGAATGATGAAATTCATCCCAGGGCAGAGAGAGAGAGGATCCCACCACTCACCTCACAATGGGGCCCGGCTGATTGATCTCAAACAAGTACACTGTTTCGGAAAGCATCGGAGGTCACCCTCTCAGGGGCATATCGCACTGACAAGCAAGGTACTGGTACAGAGACTGGCTCCAATGTAATGTGAGGTATATGAGGTTCCTGGTGATCGATGGTGATAGGAGATTCTCTGGTATAGGGCACAGACTGCCGTTTCTGCAGCTGACAGTGAGACATCAGAATGGGTGGTACCTCCCTGGTGCCAGGGACAAGGATGTCTCGGAGAGGGAGCAGAGTATTCTCAAAAGGGAGTGTGATCAGTGGGAGCTCATTATACATTAGTACCAATGACATCAGAAGAGGAAAGGATGAGGTCCTGACGAGAGAATATAGCAAATTATCCTGGAGGATAAAAAGTAGGTCTTCGTGGGTAGTAATATCTGGATTACTCTTTGTGCCGCATGCTAGTGAGAGTAGGAACAGCAGGATAGAGCAGATGAATGTGTGGCTAAGGATCTGGTGCAGGGGAGAAGGATTGCCATGTTTGGATCATTGGAATCTCTGCTGGGGTAGAATTGACGTGCATAAGAAGGATGGATTGTACCTGAATTGGAAGGTGTCTAATACCCAGGCAGGGAGATTTGCTAGTGCTACTCAGGAGGCATTAAACCAGTGAGGGAGTGGGGGGTAAACCTAAAGAGATAGTGAGAGAACAGGTATAACTGAGGCTGGTACAGTTGAGAAGTTAGACAGTCAAGGCAGGCAAGGGCAAGGCACAGAACGAGGTGGGACAGAGCAGTTTCACTGCATTTATTTCAAGTGGGATCAAGAGGCCCGTCAGGGAAGGCAGATTAGCTGAGGATATGGTTTTGAACATGGGACTGAGATATCATGGATATTACAGAAACGTGGCTCAGTGATGGATAGGACTGGCAGCTTAATGTTCTAGGGTGCAATGGAAAGGATAGAAAGGGGGACGAGAAGAGGCAGAATGGCGTTTTGGATTAGGGATACCTTTATGGTTGTGCTCAGGAAGGATATTGGGAATATTTCCAGTGAAGTTACTTGGATAGAATTGGGAAATAAGAAAGGGATGATCACCTTGTTGTGGTTGTCTGCTTGGGTTTCGTCTGGTTGCTCTGGTTTCCTCCCACAGTCCAAAGATGTGTAGGATGGGTGGGTTATCCAGGCTGAATTGCCCATAGTGTTCAGGGATGTGCTGGCCAGGTGGATTGCTCATTGGAATTGCAACATTATAGGGGTAGGGTAGAAGGCTCTGATGTTCAGTGTGGATGTGATGTGCTGAATGGCCCGCTTCCACGCTATCTGGATTCTCTGATAATTCTACTAGCTTTAAAATAGTTACAGAAAATAATAGACCAAATCTAATAGGTAGCCTTCTAAATTGGACAATTTCGATGGCACAAGGTAAGAACTTGCAAAATTTGTTTGCGGGAGGTTATTTCCAGGGAAAGGGATGGCTGGACAAAAGAGTAACCAGGCAGAGAATAGCAACCCTCAAAAATCAGTAAGGCTGTCTATGGAACCGCAGGCGGTGGGAGAGATTCTGTAAGTATTTCACATCAGTTTTTACTGAAAAATGATATGGAAGCTAGAGAGTTTGGAGAAATAAATAGTGATAATTTGGCAATTGTTCATATTACAGTGGAGGAGCTACTGGATGTCTTAAAAAGCAGAAAGGTGGATAAATCCCAGGAATCTGAGCAGGTGTATCCCAGAACTTTGTGGGAAGTCAGGGAAGTGATTGCTGGGCCCCTCGCTGAGATATTTGTATCATCGATTGCCACAGACAAGGTGCTGGAAGATGGGTGCCATTATTTGAGAAAGTTAAAAATCACACACCAGGTTATAGTCAAACAGGTTTATTTGGAAGTGTGCTTCCATTTAAACCGTTTGGACTATAACCTGGTGTTGTGTGATTTCTAACTTTGTACACCCCAGTCCAACACTGGCATCTCCAAATCATTATTTGAGAAAGGTAGTAAGGAAAAGCCAGGGAACTATAGACCGGTGAGCCTGAAGTCAGTGGCAGGCAAGTTGTTGGAAGGGATTATCAGGGACAGGATTTACATGTCATTGGAAAGGCAAGAAAAGATTAGGGATAGTCAGCATGGCTTTGTGCATGGAAGTCATTAACTTGGACTTGAGAAAGACACAAGGTTCCTCATAACAGACTGGTTAGCAAGTTCAACACCATAGAATACAGGCGGAACTAGCTATTTGGATACAAAATTGTTTGGAAGATCAAAGAGTCATAGATGTACAACACAGAAGCAGAGACCCTTCGGTCCAACCAGTACATGCTGACCAGATATCCCAACGCAATGTAGTCCCACCTGCCTGTACCCGGCCCATATCCTTCCTATTCATATACCCATCAAGATGCCTTATAAATGTTGCATTCGTCCAACCTCCACCACTTCCTCTGGCAACTCATTCCATACACGTACCACCCTCTGTGAAAACGTTGCCCCACAAGTCTCTTTAAAGTCTTTCCCCTCTCATCCTAAACCTATGCCCTCTAGTGCTGGGATCCACCACCCCAGGGAAGAGACTTTGTCTATTTATCCTATCCATGCCCCTCATGATTTTATATACCTCTATAAGCTCACCTCTCCGCTTCCGACGCTCCAGGGAAAATAGCCCCAGTCTATTCAAAATCTATTCAACCCCCAGCTGAGCTCAAATCCTCCAATCCTGGTAACTTTCTTGTAAATCTTTTCTGAACCCTTTCAAGTTTCACAACATCCTTCCGATAGGAAGGAGACCAGATTTGTACGCAATATTCCAATAGTGGCCTCACCAATGCCCTGTACAGCCACAACATGACCTCCCAACTCCTGTACTTAATGTTCTAACCATATGCCGCCTTCACTATCCTATCTACCTGTGGCTACACTTTCAAGGAGCTATGAACCCGCACTCCAAGGTCTCTTTGTTCAGTAACACTCCTCAGGACCTTACCATTAAGTGTATAAGTCCTGCTAAGATTTGATTTCCCCAAATGCCACTCCTCAGCCCATTCACTCATCTGATCAAGATCCCGTTGTACTCTGAGGTAATTGTTTTCACTGTCCACTACACCTCCAACTTTGGTTTCATCTCACTAACTATGCCTGCTATGTTCACATCCAAGTCATTCATATAAATGACGAAAAGTAGTGGATCCAGCACCGACCCTTGTGGCACTCCACTGGTCACAGGTCTCCAGTCTGAAAAACAACCTTCCACCACCACCCTCTGTCTTCTGCCTTTGAGCCAGTTCTGGATCCCAATTGGCTAGTTCTCCCTGTATTCCATGAGCTCTAACCTTGCTGAGCAGTCAGTGTCTTGGTGGAGGGTGCTTTTAGGACTGGAAGCCTGTGGTGAGCAAAATGCTGTCAGGCTGGGTGCTGGGTCCACTGCTTTTTGTCATTTATATCAATGATTTCCATGTGAATATAGGAGCTATGGTTAGTAGGTTTACAGTAGACACCAAAATTTGAGGTGCAGTGGACAGTAAAGTTACCTCAGAGTACAATGAGACTCCGATCAAATGGGCTGAGGAGTGGCAGATGAAGTTTAATTTTGATAAATGTGAGGTTCTGCATTTTGGAAAAGCAAATCAGGGCCGGACTTCTACACTTAATGGGAAGGTCCTGGGCAGTGTTGCTGAACTAAGAGATCTTGGAGTACAGGTTCATAGTTCCTTGAAAGTGGAATCATAGATAGGCAGGGTAGTGAAGGAGGTGTTTAGTATTCTTGCCTTTATCGGTCAGTGCATTGAGTACAGGAGTTGTGACATTATTTTGCGGCTGTACAGGACATTGATTCAGTCACTTCTGGAATTCTGCTTTCAGTCCTGGTCTCCCCACTATCGGAATGATATTGTGAAACTTGAAAGGATTCAGAAAAGATGTGCAAAGATGTTTCCAGGGTTGAGGGATTGAGCTAAAGGGAGAGGCTGAATAGGCTGAAGCTGTTTTCACTGGAGAATCGGATGCTGAGGGGTGACCATAGAGGTTGATAAAATCGTGAGGGGCATGGATAGAGTAAACAGCCAGGGTCTTATTCCTGTTTAGGTGAGTCCAAAACTAGAAAGCACAGGCGTGAGGGAAAAGATTGAAAAGGGATATTAGGGGCAAAGTTTCAAGCTGAACGTGATAAGTGTATGGAATAAGCTGCCAGAGAAAGTGTGGACGCTGGTATAGTTACAACATTTAAAACGCATCTCATTGGATATGTGATTGGGAAAGGTTTAGAAGGCTATGGGCCAAGTGCTGGCATATGGGACGAGATTAATTTAGGATATCTGGTCGGCATGGACAATTTGGACAAAAGGGTTTGTTTCTGTGTTGTACATCTCTACGACACTAATAAATTAAAATTAAGATAGGTTTCTCTTTTATGGAGAGTTAGCAGAAGGTCAGACAATTCTCCTTGGAGCTGAGAAGGATAAGCAGTGATTTCGACCAGGAGTTGATTTGTTTCCAGGATATTTCATTAATAGAGAGATAGAGTGAGAAATTTTTAACGTCACAATTTTTAGTAACTACTTTCAGGTAACTGGCAAATTATGCAGGTTAAAAATGTGAAGATTATTTTACTCACTAAGTTCTGAGCATCTGGAACAGTTTGAAAGACAGCTGAATGCAGATTCAGTAGCTATTGTCAAAACAAATTTGAAATTTAACTTTTTTAAGGAAGGATTTGGAGGACTATGTCCAAATGGGAGGTGAGTTGGGACTGACTGGCACCATCTCCAGAGGGAGAGAGTACAGCCCCAATGGGCTGAATAGCTCCCAGCCCCTGTGCTCTGTGATACTGCCTCATTCACTGTGAATGATGAAGCTCATCACTGTAGAGCTGTAGAGATGTACAGCATGAAAATACACCCTTTGGTTAAACTGGTCCATGCTGACCAGATATCCCAACCTAATCTAAGTCCCATTTGCCAACACTTGGCTCATATCACTCTGCACCCTTCCTATTCATATACCCATCCAGATGCCAAATGGTATAATTGTACCAACATCCTCCACTTCCCGACAGAAGATTCCATACACGCACCAACCTCGGTGGGAAAAAAAATTGCCCCTCTGATCCATTTTAAATTCTTCCCCTCTCATGTTAAACCTATGCTCTCTCATTCTGGACTCACCCACCCCAGGGAAACCACCTTGTCTATTTTTCCTATCCATGCCCCTCATGATTTTATAAACCTCTATGAGGTCACCCCTCAGCCTCTGATGCACCTGGGAGGATCCCACCACTCAGGTCACAATGGGGCCTGGCTGATTGACACAGCTTCAGACCAATCGGAGAGTTGGCATGATCCTCCAGCCAATGGGAGTGAATGAGGGGTGGGTCCAGCAGGCCAACACATGACCATCAGCTTTGCAGGCGCAGTGTCACTGTGAGGGAGGACTCTGAGTGTGAAGGGAGTGGGAGAGAATGCAGAGACTGGGAGAGAGATGGAGTTAGTGTGGACTGGGAGGGTTGATAAACACTGTTTCAGTCTGCTAGAGCTGAATTAGATACTCCGGGTAAATTGAAAGAACTGTGGATGCTGTAAATCACACACAACAACTGCAAGTACTGGAAAAGCTCAGCAGATCTGGCAGCATCTGTGAAGTGAAATCGGTTCGCATTTTGGATTCGGTGACATCCTCAAGAACTGATGCTACTGAGAAAAAATGTTGGTTTTTATGCAGAAGGTAGGGGTTAAGGAGTAAATGATAGCGGGGGATAGAGTCCAAAGAGAGAGATAGGAGCAGTTGGACAAAGGAGTGGATAACGATCTGAGGGGGAGGGTGAATAGCTGTTTATGGGGACTGTTAGTGGCTAACCATAGGTAGTGTGTAATGCCAGGCTATGTAATAACAAGGCCACGAAGGACTCAAAGCCCTCCGCTTCTTCCTTTCCCACCGTACCAACCAGTACGCTTCCACTGACACCCTCCTCCGACTGACTGAACTGGTCCTCACCCTGAACAACTTCTCTTTCCAATCCTCCCACTTCCTCCAAACCAAAGGAGTAGCCATGGGCACCCGCATGGGCCCCAGCTATGCCTGCCTCTTCGTAGGATATGTGGAACAATCCATCTTCCGCAACTACACTGGCCCCACACCTCACCTTTTCCTCCGCTACATCGATGACTGTATCGGCGCTCCCTCGTGCTCCCACGAGGAGGTTGAACAGTTCATCCACTTTACCAACACCTTCCACCCCGACCTCAAATTCACCTGGACAGTATCAGATTCCTCCCTCCCCTTCCTAGACCTCTCTATTTCTATCTCGGGTGACCGAATCAACACCGACATCTACTACAAACCGACTGACTCCCACAGCTACCTTGACTACACCTCCTCCCACCCTGCCCCGTGTAAAAACGCCATCCCATTCTCCCAATTCCTTTGTCTCCGCCGCATCTGCTCCCAGGAGGACCAGTTCCAAAACCGTACAACCCAGATGGCCTCCTTCTTCAAGGACCGCAATTTCCCCCCGACGTAGTCAACGATGCCCTCCACTGCATCTCTTCCACTTCCCGCACCTCCGCCCTTGAGCCCCGCCCCTCCAACCGCCACCAGGACAGAACCCCACTGGTCCTCACCTACCACCCCACCAATCTCCACATACAGCGTATCATCCGCCGTCGTTTCCGCCACCTCCAAACGGACCTCACCACCAGGGATATATTTCCCTCCCCTCCCCTCCCCTATCAGCGTTCCGTAAAGACCATTCCCTCCGTGACTCCCTCGTCTGATCCACACACACCCCCCCCCCCCCCCCACCAACCCAACCTCCACTCCTGGCACCTTCCCCTGCAACCGCAGGAGGTGTAAGACTTGCGCCCACACCTCCCCCCTCACTTCCCTCCAAGGCCCCAAAGGAAACTTCCATATCCGCTAGAAATTCACCTGCACCTCCACACACATTATCTATTGCATCCGCTGCACCCGATGTGGCCTCCTCTATATTGGGGAGACAGGCCGCCTACTTGCGGAGCGTTTCAGAGAACACCTCTGGGACACTCAGACCAACCAACCCAACCACCCTGTGGCCCAACACTTCAACTCCTCCTCCCACTCCACCAAGGATATGCAGGTCTTTGGACTCCTCCACCGCCAGACCACAACAACACGACGGTTGGAGGAAGAGCGCCTCATCTTCCGCCTGGGAACCCTCCAACCACAAGGGATGAACTCAGATTTCACCAGTTTCCTCATTTCCCCTCCCCCCACATTGTCTCAGTCAAATCCCTTGAACTCAGCACCGCCTTCCTAACCTGCAATCTTCTTCCTGACCTCTCCGCCCCCACCCCAGTCTGACCTATCAGCCTCACCTTGACCTCTTTCCACCTATCACATTTCCAATGCCCCTCCCCAAGTCCCTCCTCCCTACCTTTTATCTTAACCTGCTGAACACACTTTCCTCATTCCTGATGAAGGGCTTATGCCCGAAACATCGATTCTCCTGTTCCTTGGATGCTGCCTGACCTGCTGTGCTTTACCAGCAACACATTTTCAGCTGTGATCTCCAGCATCTGCAGACCTCACTTTCTCCTCGAAGAATGTGGGAACTCCACACAGGCTGTTGACCAACCTTGTACCTGATGCTGTGAAGCAGCCGTGCTACAATCACAATTTAAATCAAAACAGATGATCCTTGCTCATTGTCACATTGCTATTTGTGGAGACTTATGCCCAGAGAGACATCCTGAGGTTCAGAAAGTGGCAATATAAATTCAGTCAACTCCAGCCCAGTTATTGTGGTTAACAACAACAACATCAATACTCCAGCAGTGTCATGTACAAGGTCCACTCCTGACTCTGAACAGTAACATCAGAATCAGAGTCCTGCAGTCCACACGAAGCAGGAGGATGACCACTTCCCTGTGAGCACTCACTGGTCTCTCAATCGTATTGAAGATGAAGCAAATCCCTTGTCACATAGCGGGGTGAACAGCTCCTACCCAGTGTGAACCCGCTGGGGCCTCAGGGGCAGGATGAATCACTGAATGCCTTCTACCACACTGAGCATCTGAATGAGCTCCACCCCTGTGTGGGCTCACTGAGATCTCAGTGGGGTAGGATGAATCACTGAATCCCCTCTCACACACTGACGATCTGAATGGCCTCTCCCCCTGTGTGGGCTCACTGGGGACTCAGGAGGGCAGGATGAATCACTGAATCCCCTCTCATACACTGACCATCTGAATGGCCTCTCCACTGTGTGAGCTCACTGGGGTCTCAGTGGGCAGGATGAATCACTGAATCCCCTCTCACACACTGACCATCTGAATGGTCTCTCCCCAGTGTGGGCTCACTGGGGTCTCAGTGGGCAGGATGAATCACTGAATCCGCTCTCACAGACTGACCATCTGAATGGCCTCTCCCCCTGTGTGGGCTCACTGGGGTCTCAGTGGGCAGGATGAATCACTGAATCCCCTCTCACACACTGACCATCTGAATGGCCTCTCCCCCTGTGTGGGCTCACTGGGGTCTCAGTGGGCAGGATGAATCACTGAATCCCCTCTCACACACTGACCATCTGAATGGTCTCTCCCCCTGTGTGGGCTCACTGGGGTCTCAGTGGGCAGGATGAGTCACTGAATCCCCTCTCACACACTGACCATCTGAATGGCCTCTCCCCGGTTTGGGCTCACTGGTGTCTCAGTGGGCAGGATGAATCACTGAATCCCCTCTCACACACTGACCATCTGAATGGCCTCTCCCCTGTGTGGGCTCACTGGGGTCTCAGTGGGCAGGATGCATCACTGAATCCCCTCTCACACACTGACCATCTGAATGGCCTCTCCCCTGTGTGGGCTCACTGGGGACTCAGTGGGCAGGATGCATCACTGAATCCCCTCTCACACACTGACCATCTGAATGGCCTCTCTCCTGTGTGGGCTCACTGGGGACTCAGGGGGGCAGGATGCATCACTGAATCCCCTCTCACACACTGACCATCTGAATGGCCTCTTCCCCCTGTGTGGGCTCACTGGGGACTCTGCAGGTGCTGCATTTGAGTGAATCTCCCCCCACACTGGGAACAAGTGAATGATCTTTCCCCAGAGTGAGCTCCCTGGTGTTTCAGCAGGTCAGAGGACTGAGTGATTCCTTTCCCACATACTGACCAGGTGAATGGCCTCTCCCCAGTGGGAATGCACTAATGTCTCCGCTGGTGAGAGATTTGAATGAATCCTTTCTCACACATGGAGGAGGTGACGGGTCTAAATCCACTGTGCTATCTCTGGTGCCTCAGCAGATTGCAAGATCGAATAAATCCCTTCCCATATGTGGGGCAGGTGAACGGCCTCTCCGCAGTGTGACTGTGTCGGTGTGTGTCCCGCTGGGAGGGGTAAGTGAATTCCTAATTCTGATTGAGCACATCCTCCTGTTTTCTCAGTTATTATTAACAATCTCATTCCCCTCGCACCAAAACCTATTCCAGAGAGTGTTACAGAAAAGGCAGAAAGGTCAGCTGCAGCTGGTCACCTGACCAGTCACTGTGTTTTGTGTTTTCACTCTCCACAGATGCTGCCAGATCTGCTGAACGTATCCAGCTATTTCTGTTTTTCTTTCTGATTTCCCAGCATTTGCAGATGTTTAGTTTTGCAATACTCATCTGTTGCAGAGGAGTTTATTGATTAAATTAGAGGGTTTTGAAAGTTGTACGTTAGGTCACGCATCAGCTACGATCATCCTGAATGGCAGAGCAGAGTTGAGGGGCTGAATGGCCTCCTCCTGTTCCAGTGAAAGTTATCAATCGGCAACTTGTGGTAACATTTCCCCTCACTGCTCACTTCACCTCCATGTCTAACACACTGTTACTGAGTGAACAAACCTCCTGTGTTTGAACTAAACCTGCTAATGTTCAGTGGCTCCCTCTCCTGCCACCCGGGTTTAACTCTTATCGTGGAATGCTGTCTTGTATTACTGCGGGAATGCCCACAAGTACTAATCCTGGAGTCTGTATCCCCTGGGATCCACAATCACCGTTTATTTCCTTCTTCCTATTTCATTCTTCCTATTTCATTCTGGCTATTGAACTCTCGGTTTCAATCCATTCTCCTGTCATGCTCTTCAACATGGCCATGTGGGTGGACTAGAGGCAGCTGGGATTTAATGAAGAGAAGTGGGGATTAGGCGGAAGTATGAGGAGAGGTGACAGCAAAGACAGTTCTCAGAGTTTCTCCATGACCCAGTGAGTGGTGAGGCACCTGAGATTCGGAGACAGATTCAATCAGGGATTTGGTAAGACCCTCAAACATTGACCTGTCCATCTGATTGTTAACTCACACAGATAGAAAGAAAGAAGCACATTTAGATTGCACCTTTGATGATCTCGGGCAATGAAACATGCTTCCAACCCAATGATTTCAACCACAAATCTCTGAAAACACAGACACAAAGCTTCCTACTTGTACCAGGTTGTCTCTGAGCCTCCTCTTTTCTTGAGAAAAGCATTTTGAGCTGTTCAGCCTTTCCTGGTGATGATAATCGCTATGTTCCTGTAAGATTTGTGACTGAACCTTTATTTCCCTGTTCCTTGTGTGTGATGAAAGTAGCAGAAACAGGTCCTGATCTGTGAGGGGTTTCGGTTGGAGTATTTATATTTACAAAGCCATTCCCACCCTCACATACAGTGTGAAATTGATGTACAACTGAAGGGAAGGAGTGAGTGAGCACCCACAGAATCATATGTGTGAGTTGAATGATCCTGGCATGAGGAAAATGGGTCAACACTCGCAACTAGTTCGAATCTCAGAATCCACTGGGTGCAGAAAGAGTATATTCGGCCCATCGAGTCTGCAATGACCTACTCACCCACCCTACCCCCATAACCCCACATTAACCATGGCTAGCCCCATCCACATAAATTGTACACTGCAGCCATGTTAGCATGGCCAATCCAGTAACGTTACACATCTGTGGGAGGGTCACATATTATGTCTAAGTGCTCAGGATTGTGGATGAAGCCTCACAAATACTTGACTCTGACACAAATGCTCTGCTTCTCAAAATAAAATCTGGCGGAAACTGCAACCGGAAAGATTTCTGATTATCTCAGGAGGAAGAGAATTCAAAACTCGCGCCATTGACCCAGGGGGCGCAGTGATAGTTACAGATGTCTGGGAACCATCAGAAATGTCACAAGTTGTGAGCAAGGTGGGGGTGAGACAAGGACAAAAAGACAGTCTGTCACACGGGGGAAAGCAGGAGAGATTAAACAGCAGAAATGGTCGTCCCGCAAGGCCACGGGGAATGGAGTTAGGGCTGGGAAAGAAACCAGGAAACAAGGTGTGCAGCTGTCAAAGAAATACATTTAAAAAAACAGATTATAAAAACATATTGGGCAGATTTCACAGGCGGAAATTGTTGCTCTCAATGGTGAGTACAAAAAGCTGTAAAGCCTGGAGAGTTCTATTACATACAGGTGGGCCAAGTGGCCTCGATCTGTGCTGTAACTTCCTGATTTTTTTTATGACATTTGTAGTTCAAGTCTGATGACGCTAATAACTTTTCAAATTGGACTGGAATTTAATATTCTGGAGAAATGTGAAATAAATCACATTGATCACATTCTGCAGATCTTAGTCCATAACCCTGCATGTTCCAGCATTTCAGTGACATCCATGTCCTGCCGGTGGGACAGGACATACAGGGATGGCGACGGTGCTGTCTAGGACATTGTAAGCTATAATTCTGTGACTAGTCTGCGTTCCAGCTCACCCAATAAGATGTTGGCAGGGTGAGACACTACAGTTGGAGCTCCTCTATTCGCCAGTTCCTTTCCTTTCTGCTTTTTTAGAATTTCTTTCTCTCTCACTCTCCCCTTTGCAGACTCTGACACAAGTGTCTCAACCTTGAATCATGACAAAATTTAAAAAAACGTGTCTCCACAAGAAAACCAATGGACGAAAATATATTATTCTTGCATCAACTGCATTTTAAACAAAAACAATCCTGTTCAATAAACACTGACTCATTTTTCCTTCAATTCTTTCAAGCGAGCTATTATATTTGATGGGAAAGTCAGGTCTGCAGATGCTGGAGATCAGAGCTTAAATTGTGTTGCTGGAAAAGCGCAGCAGGTCAGGCAGCATCCAAGGAACAGGAGAATCGACGTTTCGGGCATAAGCCCTTCTTCAGGAATGACGAAAGTTTGTCCAGCAGGCTAAGATAAAAGGTAGGGAGGAGGGACTTGGGGGACGGGCGTCGGAAATGTGATAGGTGGAAAGAGGTCAAGGTGAGGGTGATAGGTCAGACTGGGGTGGGGGCGGAGAGGTCAGGAAGAACCTCAGATCTTTGATCCCTCAGTTTACCGATCTTAATAAATATCCAATCAATTTCAGAGCAACATGCTTACAAAGTATTGAACCAATTTATCTGTTTAGGATTTAGCACTAGTTATTAAGTCATTACAATTACAATAATTGCATAATAATTGGTCTGGGTAACAAGTATACTGAGGTTCACAATTTAATTTATTGACTGTTTGTAAAATGGTACAGTATATCCTTTTTTTCAGGATTCTAACAGTAATTATTAAGGAATTTGCATGACAATAATTATTATATGCTTTAGTTTAGTCTTGCTAACAACTACAGTGAAGTTTATATTTGAATTTAATCCAATCTTCCCTAGTACCTATACAGTAATATAAAAATGCATTTTATTTCTAATCAACACACCTACAAAAGAATTAATTATTTCTGCTGCAACACGCACTGTTAAAAATATGACTTTTGCTCATTTGAATGATCTGTGTAATCCCAGCCTTATAAATTTAGAAAAACCTAATTACCCCGCAACAATTCCTGTTCATTTTTGCAGATAGCACAGTCAAATAGCAAGATGAAATTTATCATTAATCGTATCATTATTGCCAAAACACAGTAATCCCTTGCCTCCCTTCCCATAACAACCTAAGTTATATCCTTTCTGGCCCAGGGGACTTATCTATCCCCATGGTTTTTTAATATTTTCAGCACATTCTCCGCCTTAACATCGACCTGTTTGACCATATCAGCCTGTTTCACATTGTTCTCACAAAGGACAAGGTCCCACTCACTCGGGAATACTGAAGCAAAGTACTCATTAAAGACCTCCCCTACCCCCTCTGACTCCTGGCACAAGTTTGCTTCACTATAAGGGGTATAAATGTGGAATTATGTCTCAGCACTGAAATAATGTAAAGATATTGCAGTGTACAATCACTCGATTACTTTGAATATTGAACGGTATTTTAACTGAGAAAACACAGTTGAATTGATTTGTTTATATTTCACTTCATGCGAACATTTATTGTATTTCGAACCACAATAAGAGTTTCATTTTTACATATATAAAACTTATTTAAAATTCATCGCACGTTTATGTACAGAAAATAGAATTACCATCTGCTTGTTCCTTCCTTTATCAATGCCTGTTCAGTTTGAATTTGTGGAAGTTGTACGTTGCTGAAAGGAAGGGAAATTGCCTTCAGCTGAATATTCACATTGAGTGACTGATGCATTTTTAAATCAAAGTACAATGATCATGCAGTTTTGTCAATTTGTCTTTCAAAGAATTGTCATGAGATTCCTGTTTATTTAAGACCACCATTCCTTTATTGTTATTGTAAAATATTGTTTAATTTCCAGTCCATTACACACAGAAACTACCTAATTAATTCCCATTCAAATTACAACAATAAACAGCTGATTAGTTTTCATTTGAGAAACCACATGAAACACAATATTGCAGTCCTGCCGTCCGAGGTGGGAACATTATGAAAGGAGTTGTGGAGTTGTGGAGCTGTGGTAGTCTCTATTACTAGACCCGAGCTGCTCTGAATGGTGATTAGAGAGTATCTAAGCACAGACTGAATTGCTTTTCAATCCAACATTAGATCTGCTTTTATCTATTATATCAATAATCACAAAATCTGATACTTATTTGTGTCAGGTTACCAAGAAATATGTGTTGGAAAATTCGCTTTAGCCACTTTGCTTTTACAAAAGACTTACATCTGTCCCTGTTTTCTCTAACTGAAAAAAATCTGAAGAGGATTTTCACTTTTATGAAAAAAGGGGAGGTGTTTCCCATATAAATGAATGCTTCTTTGACTAACTCCTTTTCAGTTTATGTAACGTTTCATAATAACGCTTTACTTTCGGATAGTGGGGATACCTGTATCTAATTCTGTCGCTTATAAGTTCCTGGAGAATATTTAAAAATGTTGCAGAATTAAAGATTACGATGTCTAAGTAATGAGATTGATTTTTTTTGCTGCAAAGGGGCAAGTCCAAACAATTGAAACACATTAAACATTATTCTCTCGTGCTATAAATTTGAAATAAAGTTGATATCTTCTTCAGTAAACTAACAAATGCTACTTGTCAGTCAGCTGGTTACCTACTTTGTTACTAAATGTTGTGATTTATATAAATATTACTCTGTCCTTTGATCAAAGTGAATTTGTAATTGTTGTTCAGTTTATGAATTGTCAGAAACTTGTTTTTATTTTTCCATTCACCTGTTCATTTTGCAGATAGATTGAAATGTTTTGAAAATATTGGAGTGTGTTCATTTAAAAATAAGGTTTGCATATCTCTCACATATCTCACTTCTTGTATTATAATTCAAGAATGTTTTCTGGTGGGATTCTAGCAAATACCAAACATTTGTTGGCTTCAAATAAGGTCTTTAACACCCAGTTATCAATCTGTTGTTAATGTTTCAGCTGTTACATTGACATTGATTAGGAACTCATTCAGAGAGATCAACTGACAATTATAAACTATTTGCAGGATTATTGAATTGAAAGAGAGATGCAGGCGGGCAAACATTTTTTGAAAGGCATTGTTTTTTCATTTAACTGTGTAGACTGTTCAAGAATTCTATCTCGCCTTCCCTTGGTTTTCTTGTCGAGAATGCAAATTTATAATTCATGTGAATTTTAATGTGTTCTGTATTTTGAGATTTGTATCAGATTTAAGAAGAAAAGGAGAAACAATTAACATGAAATCTTTAGTGAATAGAAAGCAAAGTAAATTAAATTGACAGAGGCAACTTTTAGTATAATCTCTGAACATTCAGTCAAATATTTCTAATGTCAAGAGCGTGGTACCGGAAAAGCACAGCAGGTCAAGCAGCATTCGAGGAGAAGCAGAATCAACGTTTTGGGCATAAGCCCTTCATCAGGAATCTTTTCTGATGATGGCCTAATGCCCGAAAGGTCGATCCTCCTGCTCTTTGGATGTGCCTGCCCTTTTCCAACGCCACACTCTTGGCTCTGATCTTCAGCTTCAGCTTTCCTCACTTTCTCCGAATATGTTTAATGAACATGAACTGAAAAGATTAGCGTCAGCAGTTGAACAAGACCAAGTTAACACATTTGTTTGCAATATTTATAGAGAAAACCTGTTTGAGAACATGCAACAAATCAGATCAAACATCTCTTGCCGTTAGAACCCTTGGCCAGTCATAATAAAGAATAACCATGCTTTGAACAACCAGTGTGGTGTATAACGACTGAACTGAAATACCAGAGGACAACGATTGCATTTATTGGAGGGAATGATAACCAGATCCTTACTGTGATAGTGGGGATTGATCTCAGAAACAGTAAGATATTTACTGTGATTACTCCACTGTACAGTAATTAGATGGTCATGAAGATCTTTGCGTGGCTTTAAGTGCAGTGTTTTGTTTGAACATTGATTTCAGTAACATTGAGATATTTTACAAGATTGACAATTAACTGTTAAAGATAAGTTTTAAAGGCAACAAATTTAAAAAAAATTATCAGTTTTGTTTAGCGAAACACAATTCTAATTATATGGACTCCCTACTGTTTGGAAACAGGCCATTTGTCCCAACAAGTCTACACTGACGTTCCAAAGAATAATCCACTCAGCACCATTCTGCTCTCAGATTACTGGACATTTACCTCTGACTAATGCACCTAACCTACACATCCCTGAACAGACCAATTCGGAGATGCCGGTGTTGGACTGGGGTGTACAAAGTTAAAAATCACACAACACCAGGTTATAGTCCAACAGGTTTAATTGGAAGCATACTAGCTTTCGGAGTGACGCTCCTTCATCAGGTGATGAACACAATCACCCGCTCAAAATTCAAAATGCGTTGTCATTGTTTAATGAAACAATACCGAGATGGTAATTCTTTTTCATTTGACTTAACAAAACGCAGGAATTTTACATGATTTTGTTGCATGAAAAATACTTAAATCTTATTGTGATTAGAAGTAAAATAAATGTTCTCATCGAAGTGAAATATATTTAAATGAATTTGACTATGTTTCCAAGGGTGAAATAAGAATTAATATTAACAATGATTGAGAGATTGTACACTACAATATATTTAGTTATTTATATAAAGAGCCGTAGTTCCACATTTACAGCAAATACTGGATTGAATGATTATTAGGTATGAGCAACAACTGAATTATAAAATTCGATCAATGAATTTAGAAATAATGAGAAATCTCGTTTTGCTATGTGACTGAGGAATATGTGCAAACAAACAGGAATTATTGCACTGAAAAGTTATTGCAGGTCTGTGAATTTAAAGTCTGTGATTATGTAGATCATTCAAATAAGCAAACATCAGACATTCATAATTAATGTTGGATGGGAAGTCCTTGGATCCATCGTGGGAAACTTGACCTGAAAATAAAGTTTCATATTGCAGTGTTGGCACTCAGAAACAATTGGTCAAATTAAAATGTGAATCTCACTTGTTCAAAAGACTTTCTTAAATAATTTCGCAACTATTATCATGACAATGACTTGATAATGTTGTTATATGAGCAATTAAAATGATTCAATATTTCAAAAACACTTTGCTGTGATGTTGATTGAATATTTATTAAAATTGGTAAATTGTGGAATACAATATAGTAACAAGCTTTATGAATTGAAGAAAAAATGAGCCATTCAGTGATTATAGAACATTTTTTTCTTTCTTTACTAAATACAGGTAACACAAGAAATATGAATTTCTATCAAATGGTTTCCTCATAGAGACATGTTATTTTAATTTAGATGATTAATATTATGATCAGATTTCCGACATTTGTGTCAAAATTTGGAAGAAGGTTAATAGATAATGAAAGTGAGCCTGAAAGTGAACAAATGATGCAGACATTTGGTACATAAAGGAATTATAATAATTGTGTCATTATTGTACAGTGATGGATAATGTTGGAATAGAAAAGACAAAAAGAATCAACATGTTCAAAGCAGTTATTTGCTTACAATTAACTGAAACCAATAATCATTTTGTAGAGCGCGTGATTTGGAAAAAAAAGCAGTCATTTACTGTGTTATATAAACTGATTTTTGCTCATTTGAAAGATTACAATTATCTTAGCCTTTGAAATTCAGCGAGCAAAAATGGAGAATTTCCCAAATTCAAAGTTTAGGTTTGCTGAATTATACAACAAAAATTGTTGTAATTTGAAATATCTCTTGCACACAAATGTAAAATAAGTAAACTTAAAGATATTTAGAATGACAAAACATTTGTTGTTTGCATGATTGTATTACAGTCAATATCCGTGATAAAGTAGAAGCATTGTTTTAAGCAACATAAGTCATCTTTAACGACTGAACTGACATAGAAGATATCAATTGCACTTATTGCATGGAATAGTAAACAAATGCTTACTGTTGTTATTAGTCTCAGGAACAATAAGGTCATTGGTTTCAGGAGCAATAAGGTACTTACTCAAGTTATTCTACTGAACAATAATCAGATGGTGATGAAAGTCTTTGTGTAGCTCTATGTGTACTGTTTAGTGTGAACATTGGTTTAAATAAAGTTGAGATATTTACATGAATTAGGAACAGATTGATAATTGGATGCAAATGATCTGATTTAAAATCTGACAGTTTTTAAAATTTACTTTGATTGTTGAGTGATACGTTCTTAAACCATCATGCAATCAATGGGATAGGTGAGAGTTGGCAAATCCAACTTTCAAATGAACACAACATGATATTTTTACACTATTTCAATGTCACATTCAATATAAATAGATGACTGGAAAGCTAAAATCAAATCTTACACAATACATAAACTGACCAGTAATTTAAAAAAATGATAAATAATATCATGTGACATTTGTTTATTTTACTGAAGAATTAATTGATCTTTTCTCATATTTACAGCACTGGAACATAAAATTCTATGTGTTTTTTAAACTAAGATCTACAGAACAAGAGAAAATTAATGACTATCATGACTTCGTATATTTCAGCTTTATGACTGCAACATTCTCAAATATTTTCCGAGGAATATTGATTGATTGGAATTAGATACATCTTGCTATTAGTGACCAGAAGAAAGTATATAGCAGATACTGTGATTATTGGAATGAACGATGATACCTCCTTATAATCTACTGATACTGTGATTGGATATACAGTAAATGTCAGCATCGAAGTAAATTATAATCAAATCAATTCAAACATATTTCCAAGTTTAAACTAAATACAATATTCACAATGATTGAGAGATTGCACTTTGCAATGTCCTTGCAGTATTTATTGTACGGAAGCATAATTCCACATTTATACCCCTTACTGGATTGCACAATTATTATATATAAGATATATTAGCAACAAAGGGATTTTAAAAATCATATTCGTGAATTTGAGAATAATGAGATATCTCATCTTGATATTAGACTGAGTAATATATAGAAATGAAGAATAATATTGCAGGGAAACATAATTGGAGCTCTCTGAATTTCATAGGCTGAGATAATTGTAATCTTTCAAATGGGCAAAAATCAGATATTTACAAAGAATTTTACAAGGGATATTCTTGGTCATTTTGTATTTGGATTGGCCTGAACAAACAGGTATTAATATAGTAGCATTGACAATAAGAAATACGAAAGAATTTAAAAAAAAACACTGCACGCTTACAAAGTCTAAGTTAAATTGCTGTGTAATTATTGTAATTGATAAATGCCTTTATAATCCTGACAGATAAATTGACTTAATATTTTGAAAGCACTTTGCTCTGATGTTGATTGGATATTCATTAAGGTTAAGAAACTGAAAATTAAAGCATAAAACTTAGCTGGATGGTGTGAAAAAATCATTCAGCAACAATTGAAAAAAACAGATTTTGTTCAAAAATGCAGGCAATGCAAGAGTTATATGCTTCCAATAGCTGTCTTGAAGAGTCATGTTAATTTTGTTAATGTAATTGTTATCACAATACAGGTTTCAATATTTATTTCAGAATTAGGAGGAAAAGTTTTAGGCCATGAAAATGATTATTATTGTGAACAAACTGTAGTGTCAATGACATTTGGTACGGAAAGGAATTCTCATAATTGTGTGATTATTATTCACTGCCAACTAACATGGAAGGAAAAGGGAAATTGTCAACATTTCCAAGCATTTGTTTTCTTATAATGAAATGAAAACAAAAATCATTTTGGAGGGCACATGTTTTGAAAAAAAGAAACAGTCACATCATGTGACATTTGAGCTGAAGACTAGTTCCCGTTTCCTCGATTGTAGTCTTCACAATAATTTAAAACTTATTGTAGGTTGAACTAGAGAACAAATGGATATAGTCAAATTGTTTTCTTGTACACCAAAAAAAGGCAAATGTAAAGCAATTTTATCATGAAAATTATATTACTCTGAATGTAATCATTTCACACACAATAAATGTATGTATTGAATTGAAATGTCATCAGAGCTGTAGAAGTGTTTTCCCCTGACAGGGAATGAAGACTCAGGAGGCAGGCTGAGCTCCGGCATGTGGAGGCCAATCTCAGAAGGGAGATCCATGACACACTGTAACAAATACAATAAAAATCAGCATTTCTATGGACTTCCTGCATCACAATGGCCACATGAACTGTGGTTACAGCCCTTTCCTCCTCACCTAATTCAAACACTTAATCGTAGATGGACATTCTAATGGACATTCCCAAATTCCTTTCATCTCATGTTGTTTAACAGGTACGATACTCTCCAGGCTTTGGGATCTTTCCACACATCTTATTAACTCAGATTCCAAAGTTATTCCTGCAATCTCTCGGGCCTCTCAGGATGCCTTGTCAGTTGGGACATTTTGAATTCTGCTATTCATTATATTTTATTTTATCAAAGTCAATTACTTCTCATATTGTTCACTGTCCTAATTATATATGTATAAAGAAATACAAAAGACAGTTAGTTTTAACTTACTTGCTATCAGATTAGTAATATGACTTGTGTTATAATGTTCGTTACATTGTGTGAAATTATCCAGCTACTCTTACTGTCAGGACTTTATGATTAATGGGCAGTCAACATCATACCTTGAAATTAATTCCTAAAACTAGCTAACTGCACATCTAAGTTTAAATGCTTTTCTATAATTTTTTTTTGATAGGCATTGGTTACATGTATCTAATTATGTTACAAATTACCCCTATGATTCTCAGGAATCTGTAATTAGAACCTTTGCTTAATATTCTTAGTAACTTTAAAATAATAACTATTTCTGACAAACGAACTCTTCTATTGTCGCGAGAGCAGATCAGAGATCTCATGTGTAAAAATGAACAGCATTTGTTGGAGTGTAATGGGCGGCATGGTGGCACAGTGGTTAGCACTGCTGCCTCACAGCACCAGAGACCCGGCTTCAATTCCCGCCTCAGGCGACTGACCGTGTGGAATTTGCACATTCTCCCCGTGTCTGCGTGGATTTCATCCCACAGTCCAAAAATGTGCAGATTAGGTGAATGGGCTATGCTAAATTGCCCGCAGTGTTAGGGGCAGGGGTAAATGTAGGGGAATGGGTCTCGGTGGGTTGCGCTTCGGCGGATCGGGGTGGACTTGTTGGGCCGAAGAGCCTGTTTCCACACTGTAAGTAATCTAAACTCAAAAAAAATCAGACGTCACTTAATATGTAAGGCCGAATATTAATCTAATGATTTCTGTGAACATTCAAATTAGAAAGGAACAGATACTACCTGTGAGTGTTGGATTTGAAATCATTAGTTAGATTATGTTTGTGTTGACCTGAAATGAGAGAACTATTATTCCTTTTTAATATTGACACTAAGATTAAATTAAAATGTGAATTTGACGATGGTTTGTTACAAAACCTAAACTGAATTACTGTGAGATGTTTGGAGTGACAATGAATTGATAATTAATTTTAGAACTTTGGCAAAGTAGGTGATTCAATATTTCCAAACGGGTTAGCTCTGATGTTGATTAGATATTTCTTAATCTGTCAGCTGAGAATACAAATTCTGGCATGATGATGTGGCAAGACATTAGACATTCAGTGAACGTTGATCAGAAATGGTTTGTCATTCAAAATTCTCAGATCTTCAAGATTTCTATACTTGGTTTCTTAGCTTTTCTTCTGGAGAAAGAAAATATATAATAAGAACAAATTTTGCATTGTATTTAATTTATGCAATTTTTCATATCATCAATATTTAGACATTTGAGTTAGAATTATAAAGAACATAAGTCAATAAGGAAGATTTATTTTCACAGAAGCATACAGTCAACAGCATTTATCAAGGTATTTGTTTCAATATTTTCTCTGAATAAACGGATAAATACGTTTAATGGGGATCTGTTGACAATGTAATGAGCCACAATTACATTTTCATCATAATTTTTGGATTGGAAATCTATCAGAAAAAGATTCCTATATTTAAGACTTGCTTCATCTCGATACACGGTACGAGCAGTATCCTCAGTCAGAAGTAATAAGGTGTCATCATTGGTCTAGGAAAGATGTAGTGTGTAAATTATAATAAGGTGTCTCTTACATATCTTTGGATCCGGTGAGACTGTGATGTTTGCTGTGAACAATAAGGCATGTACAAAGTGTTTTTCACCGAACAGTAATTAGGTTGTCTTGAAGACCATTACGAGTACTATGATTTCAATAATGTTGAGCTGATTTCCATGATCTGCGAAATGTTTACAACATTTTACCAAAATTCCGGGTTCTAAGCATTCAATGGGTTTCGTGCAAACACCCTTCACTTGTCGTAAGTCTCAAGCGAGGTGTCTAACGCTGCAAGTTAAGGTGCCAGGAAGTCTGCTTCAACCTCTCCAAAACACAACTCTAGGGCTGGTTGTAACTGGATCTCCAGAAATGTTGTGAGCTCTTTAACCGGGCTTTCCACTGTTTTTTGGAACTGGTTATTTTGTCTAACGTTTGCTTTACTTTGACCTTTTTAGCTCTGATTTCTCAAGCTTTAGGAATAATTAGAATGTTCAATTATGGGCAACAGGTCACTTGACCTTAGTGGGCAGGTAAAATATGGTTCCCTTATAGTTTTAATAACGAATTGAGAATGAATCTTTGCATTTTAACAAATAAAAGTTTCAATTTTTTCAGTGGTTTACAATGACATTGATTAGGTACTCATTAAGAGAGATCAACTGACAATTATAAGCTATTTGCAGGATTATTGAATTGAAAAAGGATACAGACGTGCAGAGATATTTTTCGGAGGCATTGCTTTTTCATTCAAATATCATGGCTTTTCAAGAGGTCTATGTAGCTATTAATTGGTTCTCTTGTCCAGATACTAATTTATAATTCATATCGCTTTTATTGTGCCCGGAGTTTTGAGATTTGTATCATATTAAGAAGAAAACGAGGAGCTATTAAAATGAGAACTTGAGTGAATAGAAAGCACAGTAAATTTATATTACAGAGAAAAAAGAGAGTATTTGCTCCAAATAAGCAGACAAATATTTTTCAATTCGAAAGTGTGGTGGTGGAAAAGCACAGCAGACCAGGCAGCATCCATGGAGCCGGAGATTCACAATAGAATATAGAACATAGAACAATACAGCACAGAACAGGCCCTTCAGCCCATGATGTTGTGCCGGACATTTGTCCGAACTTAAGCACCTATCCATGTACCTATCCAATTGCCGCTTAAAGGTCACCAAAGATTCTGACTCTACCACTCCCACAGACAGTGCATTCCATGACCCCACCACTCTGTGGGTAAAGAACCTACCCCTGAAATTCCCCCTATACCTTCCACCCTTCACCTTAAATTTATGTCCCCTTGTAACACTGTTGTACCCGGGGAAAAAGTCTCTTACTGTCTACTCTATCTATTCCTCTGATCATCTTATAAACCTGTATCAAGTCACTCCTCATCCTTCGCCGTTCCAATGAAAAAAGGCCTCGCACTCTCAACCTATCCTCGTACGGATCAATGGTGCTGGAAGAGCACAGCAATTCAGGCAGCATCGAGGAGCTTCAGCAAAATCAACGTTTCGGGCAAAAGCTTTTGCCCGAAACGTTGATTTTGCTGAAGCTCCTCGATGCTGCCTGAATTGTTGTGCTCTTCCAGCACCATTGATCCAGAATCTGGCTTCCAGCATCTGCAGTCATTGTTTTTACCCTATCCTCGTACGACCTATTCTCCATTCCAGGCAACATCCTGGTAAATATTCTCTGCACCCTCTCGAAAGCTTCCACATCTTTCCTAAAGTGAGGCGACCAGAACTGCACACAGTACTCCAAATGTGGCCTAACCAAGGTCCTGTACAGCTGCAACAATACTTCACGACTCTTGAATTCAATCCCTCTGCTAATGAACGCTAATACACCATAGGCCTTCTTACAAGCACTATCCACCTAAGTGGCAACTTTCAAAGATCTATGAACATAGACCCCAAGATCCCTCTGCTCCTCCACCTTACTAAGAACCCCACAGTTAACTCTGTATTCTGAATTCTTTTTTGTCCTTCCAAAGTGGACAATCTCACACTTTACAGGGTTGAACTCCATCTGCCACTCCTCAGCCCAGCTCTGCATCATATCTAAGTCCCTTTGCAGCCAACAACAGCCCTCCTCACTATCCACAACTCCACCAATCTTTGTATCATCTGCAAATTTACTGACCCACTCTTCGACTCCCTCTTCCAAGTCATTAATAAAAATTACAAACAGCAGAGGACCCAGAACTGATCCCTGCAGAACTCCACTTGTAACTGGGCTCCAGGCTGAATATTTGCCATCTACCACCACTCTCTGACTTCGACCGGTTAAGCCAGTTTTCTATCCAACTGGACAAATTTCCCTCTATCCCATGCCTCCTGACTTTCCGCATAAGCCTACCATGGGAACCTTATCAAATGCCTTACTAAAATCCATGTACACTACGTCCACTGCTCTACCCTCACCCACATGCTTGGTCACCTCCTCAAAGAATTCAATAAGACGATGAAGGCTTATGCCTGAAACATGGTTTCTGCTGCTCCTCAGATGCTGCCTGACATACTTTGCTATTCCAGCACCACATTCTTGACTCTGATCTCCAGCATCTGCTTTCCCTCACTTTCTCCAAATATTTGTAATGGACATGAATAGAAAATGTTAGCCTCGGCAGTTGATCAAAACCAAATTTACACTTTCTTTTTGCAATATTTGGACTGAAAATTGTTTGTGATCATGCAACACATCAGGCCATATGAACACCTCTTCCATTAGAATTCTTGGCCATTCATAATAAAGAATAACCACAGCTTTGACCAACCAGTATCGTGTGTAATTACTGAACTGAAATACCAGAGGACAACTACTGCATTTATAGGAGGGAATGATAACAGATCCTTACTGTGGCAGTGGGGATTGAACTCAGCAACAATCAGATAGTTACTCTGCTTATTCCCCTGAATAGTAATTAGCTGGTCACCGGGACCTTTGTGTGACCTCATGTTTAGTGTTTTGTGTGAGCATTGATTTCAAAAAACATTGAGATATTTTACAAGATTTCGGAACACATTGATAATCAAGTATTAAACATATTAACTGAAGTCAAATTTTGAAAAAAATGTTAGAATTGCTTAGAGAAACCCAATTAAACTATTGTAGAATCCCTGTTAGCACAGTGTGGTGACAGTCCATTTGGTCGAAAAAAATGACCCTCCAAAGAGTAACCCAGCCAAACACATTTCCCGACCATATTCCTCTACATTTCATGCTGACTAATACACACATCCCTGAACAGAATGTGAAATTTAGCATGGCCAGCTCACCTAATCTGCACATCTTTGGATTGTGGGAGGAAACCACAGTAAAGTCATATTGACATGGGGATAACATGAAAATTCCACACAGACAGTCACCCGAGAATGGAATCAAACTGAGGTCTCTGGTGTTGTGAGGCAGCAATGCTAACCACTGAGCCACTGCGCAACCATATTCAATAAGTAAAATCAGTGATACATATGCAAAGATATATTTCAAATGAACACACTCCGATATTGTCAAAGCATGTCAAATTTACATTCAATATGAATAGGTGAATGGAAAACAAAAAAAAAAGACAATTCATGAATGAACATTAAATAGAAATTTAATTTGATCAAAGGTCATGACAATATTTAGACGAATTGCAATTTTTCATAACAAACGTAGGTAATTATCTGACTAATGAATAATTGGAAGTGGCATATATTTATTTTACAAATGAAGAAAGCGACTTGTTTTACACGTTTGAAATACTGCAGAATGACAATGTATGTGTTCGAAATGTTTGAACAAAAAAAAACTGATCACTAACGATCACTTAGTCTTTTCACCCTTTAAGACGACAACATTCCCAAATATTTTCCACGAATTTAGAACCAGCAGAACTAGTTAATTTATTTTCTTGAGAACTCGAAGAGAATAAACAGCAGATACAGTGAATTAGTGATTCAATGCGAGCATTCGACTGAAGACAACATTCCTTCTTTCCAAAAATATACAACTTACAAAAATCCAAAATTTATTGTTATTTTTGAATGAAACAATAAAGAGATGTTAATTCTTTATCATTTGACTTTGTTGCATGAAAAATCCTTAAGTCTTATTGTGATTACAAACACGATAAATCTTAGCATTGAAGTGAAATATAATTAAATGAATTCAACTATGTTTCCACAGGCAAAATAAAAATTGATATTAACAATGATTGTGACATTGTGCACTGCAAAATGTTTACTGTAGTTCACGTACTGTGCCGTAATTCCACATTTGCACAATGTACTGGATTGAATGAATATTAAAAATTATTAGATAACAACAACAATTAAATCGTCAAAGTCTATCAATGTATTAAGTAATAACGAGAAACCTCATTTTGCTATGGGACTGAGCGATGAATGGAAATGAACTGGAATTAATTCAGTGAAAAGTAATTACAGTTCCCTGTATTTCGAGGCTGAGATTAAGGCTGATCATTCTAATGAGCAAACATCAGATATTTGCAATAATGTTGGATGGGAAGTCATTGGTTCTGTTGTGGGATAGGTGACCTGCAAAATAAATGCATTTTCACACTGTAGTATTAGTACTAAGAAACAATGGATTAAATTTAAATGTGAATCATACTATATTTGTTCAAAAGGCTTTCTTAAAAATTGTGCCATTATTGTAATGACAATGTCTTGATAATTAGTGTTGGACATGAACAATTAAAATGATTCAATATTTCAAAAGCACTTTGCTATGATGTTGATTGAATATTTATTAAGATCAGTAAACTGAGGAATAGTACTTAGTTTTATGGATTGAAGAAAAAAATGAGCCATGCAGTGATTATTGAACAAAATTCTTCTTTTTTAACACAAAAATATACATTATACAAGAATTGTGAATTTCTATCCACTGAACTCCTTGTAGAGATGTGTTACATTGATTTATATGATTAATCTTATGATGAATGTTTAAACATTTGTGTCAGAATTTGGAAGAGAATTAGTAGATCATGAAATTAAACAGGAAATTGAACAAACAATGTAGTCAACAATATGTGGTATATGAAGCAATTTTAATAATTTTGTCATTATTGTACAAAGATGAATAACGTCGGAATAGAGACGGCAAAAAACAATTAACGTGATCAAAGCTGTCCTTTTCTTAAAATGAAATGAAAGCAATAATCATTTTGTAGCACATATGATTTGAAAAAGCAGTCCTTTAATATGAAACATACAGTGGCAACTAACCTTTTTACAAAAATGTATGAATTACACAAATTTGAAATGAAATGTTTGTTGAATTTGCAACAAAAATGGTTATAATTTGAATTGTCTGCTGTACACAACAAAAAGCTTAAAAATTGTTAGAATGACAAATTTTTTGTTCCCAATGTTCTTGTATTACAGTCAATGTCCATGATAAAGTAGAATTATTGGTTTAAACAATATAAATCATCGTTGACGACTGAACTGAAATATAAGATATCAATTGCACTTACTGCAGGGAATAGTAGACAAATGCTGTTGTTATTAGTCTCAGGAACAATAAGGTATTTACTCAGTAATCAGGTGTTGATAAGGACCTTTGTGTCGCTTTATGTGCACTGTTTTGTGTTAACATTGATTTCAATAAAATTGAGGTAGTTACATGAATTAGGAACAGACTGATATTTGGGTGTGAAGGATCTTATTTAAGATTAGACATTTTTAAATATTTACTAGAATTGCTGAGCAAAACACACTTAAGACATCATGCAATAAATGAGGTAAGTGAGAAATATGCAAAGTCAATTTTCAAATGAACACACCCTGATATTTTCACAGCATTTCAATCTTACATTCAACATAAATAGGTGAGTGGAAAACTAAACATTTCACACAATTCACACAGATCAATAACTAAAAATTGATAAATAATAGCAAGTGGCATTTGTTTATTTTACTGACGAAGAACAATATTATTTTCTAATATTTGTAGCACTGGAGCATCAAGTTCTATGTGTTGTCCGAACTAAGCTCTTCAGAACAAAACAAAATCAATGAATATAATTACTTTGTATATTTCATCTTTATGACTGCAACATTCTCAAATATTTTCCAAGGAATATTGATTGAGTGGAATTAGATACATTCTGTTATTAGTGACCTGAAGAAAGTAAATAACAAATACTGTGATTATTGGAATTAACAACAGATGGAAGCATATCGAATATAGAATTGAAAGGCAATTCAATTGTTTCTTAGATATTTTCGAATCAGAATTCTGTACAAGGTGGGAATTGAAACTGTGCCTACTGGTCTGGTAGCAGAGACAGTAACAGAGCTGCACAAGATTCCTTCATAATGTTCCCAACCATAATGGGCAGGGCGACAATCACATGCTTGTTACAAATTCTAAGCTAAAGTGTTGTGTAATTACTGTAATTGATAATTGTTTCTAAAATCCTGATAGATAAATTGACTTAATATTTTGAATGCACTTTGCTCTGATGTCGATTGTACATTCATTAATACTAATAAACTGAAAATTAACATGTAAAACGTGGCTTTAATAATTAAAAAATACTTAGCAACAATTGATTTTTGTTTGTAGAGTCATGTCTATTTTATTAATGTAATTTTTACCATGATAAATGTTTAGACATTTATGTCAGAATTAGGAAGAAAATTTGGCCAGGAAAGTGAGTATTATTGTGAAGGAAAGGTAGAGTTAATGGCATTTGATACCAGAAGTCATTTTGTACCAAATGACTGATAATTGTGTGATTATTGTTCATTGTAAACTAATGTTGGAAGAAAAAGAAGCTATCTCAACATTTCAAAAGCAGTTTTTTTTCTTCTTATGAAATTAAATAAATATTGTTTTGGAGGTCATAGAATTTGAAAAATAAAAACAGCCATTTTATGTGAGATTTGAGCTGAAGAATCGTTCTTTTCTCCCCAGTGTAGTGTTTCCAATAAATTTAAATTTAGTGTTAGTTGAACTAAAGAACAAATGGATGTACCTACATTGTTTTCTAGCACACATAAAAAGTAAAGTAATTTTAACATGGAAATTATATTGCTCTGAAAGTAATAATTTCACGCAAAGTAAGTGTTTGTATTGAATTGAAGTGTCATCATAGCTGCAGGAGTGTATTCCACTGAATGAAGACTCAGAAGGCAGGCAGAACTCTGGGAAGTGGAAAATGTTTACCTATGCTGCAACCAGTTAACATAGAACATAGAATATTACAGTGCAGTACAGGCCCTTCGGCCCTCGATGTTGCGCCGACCTGTCATACCAATCTGAAGCCCATCCAACCTACACTATTCAATGTACGTCCATATGCTTGTCCAATGACAACTTAAATGTACTTAAAGTTGGCGAATCTACTACCGTTGCAGGCAAAGCATTCCATAGGAGAAAGTGAGGACTGCAGATGCTGGAGATCAGAGCTGAAAATGTGTTGCTGGAAAAGCGCAGGAGGTCAGGCAGCATCGAAGGAGCAGGAGAATCGATGTTTCGGGCATAAGCCCTTCTTCAGGAATGAGGAAAGTGTGTCCAGCAGGCTAAGATAAAAGGTAGAGAGGAGGGACTTGGGGGAGTGGCGTTGGAAATGCGGTAGGTGGAAGGAGGTCAAGCTGAGGGTGATAGGCTGGAGTGGGGTGGGGGTGGAGAGGTCGGGAAGAAGATTGCAGGTTAGGAAGGCGGTGCTGAGTTCGAGGGATTTGACTGAGACAAGGTTGGGGGAGGGGAAATGAGGAAACTGGAGAAATCTGAGTTCATCCCTTGTGGTTGGAGGGTTCCTAGGCGGAAGATGAGGCGCTCTTCCTCCAAACGTCGTGTTGCTATGGTCTGGCGATGGAGGAGTCCAAGGACCTGCATATCCTTTGTGGAGTGGGAGGGCGAGTTGAAGTGTTGAGCCACAGGGTGGTTGGGTTGGTTGATCCGGGTGTCCCAGAGTGTTCTCTGAAACGTTCCGCAAGTAGGCAGCCTGTCTCCCCAATATAGAGGAGGCCATATCGGGTGCAGCGGATGCAATAAATGATGTGTGTGGAGGTCAGGTGAATTTGGGGCAGATATGGAAGGATCCCTTGGGGCCTTGGAGGGAAGTAAGGGGGGAGGTGTGGGCGCAAGTTTTGCATTTCTTGCGGTTGCAGGGGAAGGTGCCGGGAGTGGAGGTTGGGTTGGTGGGGGGTGTGGACCTGACGAGGGAGTCACGGAGGGAGTGGTCTTTTCGGAACGCTGATAGGGGAGGGGAGGAAAATATATCCCTGGTGGTGGGGTCCGTTTGGAGGTGGCGAAAAAGCATTCCATACCCTTACTACTCTCTGAGTAAAGAAACTACCTCTGACATCTGTCCTATATCTATCTCCCCTCAATTTAAAGCTATGCCCCCTTGTGCTCCCCATCACCATACTTGGAAAAATGCTCTCCCTGTCCACCCTATCTCACCCTCTGATTATCTTATATGTCCCTATTAAGTCACCTCTGAACCTTCTTCTCTCCAACGAAAACAGCCTCAAGTCCCTCAGCCTATCCTCGTAAGAGCTTCCCTCCATACCAGACAAAACCCTACTAAATCTCCTCTGCACGCTTTCTAAAGCTTCCACATCCTTCTTATAGTGCGGTGACCAGAACTGTACACAATACTCCAAGTGCGTCCGCACCAGAGTTTTGTACAGCTGCAGCATAACCTCATGGTTCCGGAACTCAATCACTCTATTAATAAAAACTAAAACTCTTCTTAATAACCCTGTCAAACTAGGTGGCAAATTTCAAGGATCTGTGTACCTGGACACTGAGATCTCTCTGCTCATCTACACTACCAAGAATCTTACCATTAGCCCAGTACTTGGCATTACAGTTACTCGGACCAAAGTGAATCACCTCACACTTGTCCACATTAAACTCCATTTGCCACCTCTCAGCCCAGCTCTGCAGCTTATCTATGTCTCTCTGTAACCTACAACATCCTTCGTCATTATCCACAAATCCACCGACCTCGGTGTCATATGCAAATTTACTAACCCACCCTTTATCCCCTCATCCAGGTCATTTATACAAATGACGAACAGCAGTGGACCCAACACGGACCCTTGCGGTACACCACTGGTAACTGGACTCCTGGATGAACATTTCCCATTAACCACCACCCTCTGTCTTCTTTCAGCAAGCCAATTATTGATCCAAACTGCTGTATCTCCCACAATCCCATTCCTCTGCATTTTGTACAATAGCCTACTGCGGGGGACCTTTTTGAATGCCTTGCAGGGATCATCCCCCAAGGCCAATCTCTGAATGAAATCCATGACACACTGTAACATGTACAGTAAAAAGCAATAATTTTACACACTTGCTATATTACAATGGCCACATGCAATGTGGTTACAGTCCTTCCCTCCTTATACAGACACCCGATCCTGTAGAACACCTAATCTCAGATGGACATTGTTATGGATAGCCCCAGTTTGCTATTGTTTCATGATGTTTAAAAGGTCCTAAAATCTCCCGGCATTGGTATCTCACAATGTATCTTATTTCTTCAGTTTACAACGTTAATTATTACACTCCTTCCAGCCTCGCACTCTGCCTTGTCCACGATTCTCAAGAATCTGCAATTTGAAGTTTTTTTAATGTTCTGAGCAACTTTAAAATAGTAACTGTTTCTGACAAATGAAACCTGTCTATTGCCCTGATAGCTGCTGTGAAAGTTAACTGGGCTGTATCCTGCAGCTAGTGTTTATTCATTCACTGGGACATTTATTCTTTCATTAATGAAGGTCAGGGTTGGTCGTTTTTTTCTGTATCTGGCATGTTCTTATTTCTGTCTGGAATATAACTGTCTGAACTGGCATACTTATGGACTTGGAGTAGGATTTCACAAAATATTATTTTCTTTCATCAAGATTGGAACAGACTGTTAGTTTATCTCTCCTCCACCATCTTGTGTTTTAATTCTAAGGCAGGTTGCGTCTTTTTGTTTGTCGGACATTTCATATGAGCCAACATAGGCCATTCTATTCCAGATGGGGCAGGGCACCCCTACAACAGCAAATCAACCAGGATTTCAGTATTAAAATAAAAATCTGCATTCGCCACCGTTAGGGAACAGTACTGTGCAATATGCCTACGACACAGAGACTTAATTCAACACTTAAAGCCAAATATACTGGATTTCATCAATGATTAAATATTAGATATAAGGAAAAATTAGTCTTAAAACAGGTCACTGCAAACTTAAAATAATTAGAAACTTCATATTGCTATCTGTAACATGTAGAAATGAACATTAATTATTGGAGTCTAAAACAATTAGACATATCTTCATTTGTAAGGCCGAATATTAATCCAATGATTTCTGCGAACATTCAAATGAGAAGGCATCAGATATTTCCTGTGAGTGTTGGATGAGGAATCATTGCTTGGTTCATGGTTGTGTTGACCTGGAAAAAAAGATCAATTTTCCTTTGAAAAATTGGCACAAAGAAACAATGTTTTAAATTGAAATGTGAATCTCAAGATATTTGTTACTAAACCTAAACATAATTATAGTGTGATGTTGGTCTAACAATGAATTGGTAACTTATTTTAGAACGCTGACACATTAAATGATTCAATATTTCCAAATGAGTTTGTTCTGATATTGATTACACAGAAATTAGTATCAATGAACTGAGAACTAGAATGCTGGCATGATGGTTTGGAAAATACATTCGATATGCAGTGATTATTGATCAGAACTGTTTTGTCATTCAACATCTCAGATACTCCTGCAATCTGTACTTGCTGTCTCAGCTTTTCTTCTGTAGAAATATAATATATAATCCATTCAATTTTCCATGTCATCAATATTCAGACATTTGTGTCAGCATTACAAAGAAAATAAATCGATAAGGAACATGGTTATTATAGTGAAATACAGTCAACAGCATTTATAGAGGAAATTTTTCAATAGTGTCTCTGAGTAACACGTGAAAAGGTTTAATGGGGATCTGTTCACAGTGTACTGAGCCACAATTACATTTTCTTCACATGATGACTGGAGGGAACTTATCAGAAAACTCGCCTATATTTAGGAATTCCTTCATCTCGATACATGTTACTATCAGCATCCTTAGTCACAAATAATGAAGTGTGATTATTGGCATGGGAACATGTGGTGTGTAAATTATAAGAAGGTATCTTTGGGATGATGTGATAGCGTGATGTCTGCTGTGTTTACTTATCCTGAGAACAATATGATACTGACAAAAGGTATTTCACTGAACAATTATTAGGTGGCCTTGAAGACCATCTGATGGCTTTATGTGCAGTGATTACTTTGATTTCAAGACCTTTGATATATTTTCCATGATTTGGAAAATGATTAGATTACTTACAGTGTGGAAACAGGCCCTTCGGCCCAACAAGTCCACACGGACCTACTGAAGCGCAACCCACCCAGACCCATTCCCTGACATTTACCCCTTCACCTAACACTATGGGCAATTTAGCATGGCCAATTCACCTAACCTGCACATTTGTGAATTTTGGGAGGAAACCGGAGCACCCGGAGGAAACCCACGTAGACACGGGAGAATGTGCAAGCTCCAAACAGTCAGTCACTTGAGGCGGGCCCTGAACCCGGGTCTCTGGCCCTGTGAGGCACCAGTGCTAACCACTGTGTCACCGTGCCGCCCAATGATTAATAGTTTTGTGACAAATGTCTACATGTGGTCATTAGCTGGATTCAAAACATTCAATGTGTTGGTGCAAAAACCCGTCATTGTTGACATTTCCAAGCGAGGTATATAATGCTCAGGAATTGGCTAGAAGTCAAGGTGTAAGAAAATTTGGGTCATCCTGGAACTGATTGATTCTCGCTGCTGTTTGACTTAGTTTGATTAATTTTGTGTTTGTCCCAATTTATCTGGCTGTAGGTGAATTTAGAACATACAATTTCTGTCCAAGGGTCACTTCACATCACTGGAGAGTGAAAATATACTTCACATACCGTGATAACAATGAATTGATAATTAAATTTTGTGTTTTAACAGATAAAATGATTTATATTTTCCAGTAGTTGTTAGATATTGATTAGATATTTATTAAAATAGATAAACTGAGAATTGTAATCCTGTTGCAGGATTGTTGAATTGTTAAAAGGTACATACGTGGAGTGTTTTTGGAATGATTTGGTGGTGCCAGTGTTGGATTGAGCTGTACAAAGTTTAAAAAATCAAGCACCACCAGGTTATGAACCAACAGGTTTATTTTGAAGAACTAGCTTTCAGAGCGCTGCTCCTTCATCAGTTGGTTGAAGGAGCAGCACTCCGAAAGCTAGCGCTTCCAAATAAACCTGTAGGACAATAACCTAGGTGTTGTCTGATTTTTAACTTTGTTTTTTGGAAGGAATTGTTTTTTTCATTCAAATATACAGGCTATTCAAGAATTCTATCTAGCCTTCCATGGTTTTCTTTTAGAGACCACACATTTATAGATTAGATTAGATTAGATTACTTATAGTGTGGAAACAGGCCCTTTGGCCCAACAAGTCCACACTGACCCTCCGAAAAGCGACCCACCAAGACTCATTTCACTACATTTACCCCTTCACCTAAAACTACGGGCAATTTAGTATGTTCAATTCACCTAACCTGTACATTTTTCGGATTGCGGGAGGAAACCGGAGCACCCGGAAGAAACCCACACAGACACGGGGGAGAATGTGCAAATTTTACACAGACAGTTGCCTGAGGTGGAAATTGAACCAGGGCCCCTGGCGCTGTGAGACAGCAGTGCCACCACGCCGCCCACAATTCATATAATTTTCACTGTAATCAGTATTTCAAATTTGCATCAGATTTAAGATGAAAATAAGGACCAATTAACGAGTACTTCCATGAATGGAAAACACAGTAAATTGAATTTACAGAAGCAAATTCAAGTTTGATCCGAATAAGCAAATAAATACTTTGAATGGAAATGATCCGAAAATGTTTACATCTACATTTGAACTAAGTCAATTGACTCTTTTTTTGAAATAATTAGACTGAAAACCTGTTTGAAAACATGAACAAATCAGGACTATCGACAAGTCTTGCTGTTAGTGTTCTTGGCCAATGGTAATAAAGAATAAATACTACTTTGAGTAACAAGTATCATGTGTAATTGCTGGGCTGAAAAGTAAGAGGATAGCTCTTGTATTTATTGGCAAGAATTATAACCAAATGTTTACTGTGGTTACTGCACTCAGTAACAATAAGATCAAGATCAATGGCTGTTAGCATCATTGGCTACTCGTAATGAAAAATAAACACTGCTGTGAGCAATACGTATCTTGGATAATTACAGAACAGAAATTTCAGAAGACACTCATTGTATTTACTGGAGGGAATGATAATCAGATGCTTACTGTGGTGATTGATCTTAGGAACAATAAGACAGTTACTCAGATTATTCCACTGAACAGTAATTAAATGATCATGAGACCATTGTCTGGCTTTATGAATAGTGTTTTGTGTGAGCATTGATTTCAATAACATTGTGATAGTATACAAGTCTGCAGGTTAGGTGAGTTGGCCATGCTAAATTGCCCATAGTGTTCATGGATGTGTAGGTTAGGTGCATTAGTCAGGGGAAATGTCGAGTAATAGAACAAGGGAATGTGTCTGAGTGGGTTACTCTTCGAAGGGTCGGTGTGGACTTGTTGAGCCAAGTAGCCTGTTTGAACACTGTAGGGATTCTATGATTCTTTGGTTTCGGAATAGATTGATAAGCGAGTGCTAATGATACTATTCAAAGTCAACAAAATCTTTATGTTTAGTAGAATTGCTTAGCAAAATGCATTGAAGCCATCATACACAAAGTGAGACAAGTGGAAGTAGTAAGATATTTTGATTAAATAAAATGAATGTCATTATTTAGATATTTTAAATTTGAAAAACTACAGTGTCCTCAAATCTAAAATTTAGAGACAATGTAATGTGATATATACATTTATTAATGACCTGAAGATAATAAATTGCAGATTCTGTGATTATTGGAATGAACAACAGACAGAGCAAATCCAAGATTGGATTGAAAAGCAATTCAAACTTTGCTTAGATATTTTCTAATCACCATTCTAAGCTGCTTTTGCGCATCTCTGTTGAAGATGGGAACTCAACCCACACTTCCCGGTCTCGTGGGAGACACTCTACTGGAGCTCCACAGGTTCCTTTCATTAGTTTCCCACCAAGGAAGGGTGGAATTATAATTAATTGTGATGACTCAAATGAACACTAACCAGTGTTCACTCTGATAATTGGGCTTGGAATTAATTCGACTGTTTCTATGCAGTGGACTGAGAATGAAATGGTAATTCACAATAATGATGGTACTAAGTATATAGGCTCTTACGTAAAAATTAATATCGTGACAATTGAAGGAAAAATAAATAGACATATCATGCGCTTATTGTAAATTCATGAAAAATACAACTGCTGAATATGTTTAAAACAATTTTTCTGAGAATGAAAAGATAATTAGAATGCTTAGCAGCAGATGGAATCACCAAAAAAAAGTTATTCACTGTGACTATTCAGCTCCCCTTCCTTACACAAATGTACGACTTCCAACAATTCAAAATGTACTCTGATTGATAAAGGGAAGAACAAACACATGTAAGTTTTTTTCTCGTGTTTACAAAAAAAGTCACAAATTTGAATTTTTTAGCTTTAACATATTTAACCCTTGCTGAAATCAGCAATACAATAAACCTTCACGTGGAAGAAAAATATAATCAAATCAAATCAAAATATACATCGATATTCACAATAATTGGGAGATTGAACACTGCAATATCTTTCCATCAGCTGATGCACTGAGCCATAATTCCACTTTTATATCCCTTACTGGATTGATCAGTTATTAGATATTAGCAATAACTAAATTATTAATATGCTGTCAGTGAACTGAATATTAAAGAGAAATCTCACATTGCTGTTTGAACATACAATGTGCCGAAATTAACATTAATTATTGGAGAAATGTCATTAGATATCTATCAATCGATGAGGCTATGGTTACTTTGATTGTTGAAACGAGTGGCATTCAGATATTTCCAATGAACATTGGATAGAAAATCAATCTTTTTGGCATAGACGTGAAAAAAATTTTTATTAGAGTATTGGCAATAAGAAATATAGGATTAAATTATGATATGCATCTCACCTTACGAAATATTTTCAAGTTTTCTAAAAGGTTTCTAGTCCAATCATCAGATTAAAAGGGGTAATTTTGGTTCAGCAGATCAGTAACTGCAAACATTTTCAACACATCTCCATCAAATCTGAAAATTCAGAAAAAAATACCAAAGCATTACCTGTGTAAATGTCAAACTATATCTTTAGATTAGAGTCAAGTTAATTCTCTACTTATTTTATTCCTATCTTTGACACCAGTGACTAAATATTGATTAGATTAAATGTCATATGTTAGACATAAGTTTTTTCTCAAAGATCTGTGCAACACAGGAATGGGCCCTTTGGCCCATAACTTTGTGCTGAACATAATGCAAAATAAACTCACCCCTTCTGTCTACCCTTGGTCCAAATCCTTCCAAATTATCTAAATGAACATTTAAAAAGCCCTAATGTATCTGCCTCTACCATCAACCCTGGAAGTTCTTCCAGACACCTACCACTCACTTTGTAAAAAAACAAATTGCTCCTCACATGCCCCTTGAACTGTCTCCCCTAACCTTAAATGCATGTCACATACTTTTGACATTTCAACTCTGGGAAAAACATTCTGACTGTCAACCCTATTTATGTATCTCCTGATTGTACAGACTTACATCAATTCTTCCTCCATCCTCCACCACTCCACAAAAAAGCAAACTGAGTTTTTCTCACGTCTCCAAATCCAGGCAGCATCCTGGTAAACGCCCTCTGTACCCTTTCCAAAGCCTCCATACCCATCCTATAATGTGGCGAACAAAAGTGAATACAATACTTTAAGTATGCCTTAACCAAAGTCTTATAAAGTTGCAACATGCCATCCTGACTCTTGTAACCAGTTCCCTGACCAATAAAGGCAAGTATGTCATTTGCCTTCCTTCCCACCCTATCTACTTGCATGGTCACTTTCAGGGAGCCATGGTCTTGAATGCCAAGATTCCTGTGAACAACAAAGTTGTTCAGGGTCCTGCCATTACCTACTTTTCCTTAATATTTGAGCTCCCAAAGTGAAACACCTCACAGTTGTAGGGATTAAGCTTTACCTTTGATTTCTCTGCCCATATCTGCAATTTATCGTTTTCCTGCTGCATTCTTTGACAACCCTCTACATTATCCACAACGGCACTGAACTTTGTATCATCTGCAAACTTATTAACTCACCAAATTAGATTTTAATCCATGTCACTTACATATATTTGTCCCACAAACAGAAGGGTTCCAGTGCAGATCCCTGTGGGAAAAAGACAGAAAATGAGGAAAATGCAGAATTCTTGAATAATTGAGGTTTCTTTCAATGACAAAACTATTCTGATGAATAATCTCTGAAGGTGTGATTTTTGTTTTGAAATTAACCCAATACTTTAATTCTCAGTTGACTGATCTTAATGAATATCCAGTAAAAAAACTGCTTTGAAAATATTGAATCATTTTAAGTGTTGAGTTCTAACATTAATTATTCTTTAATTGTATTTCAATTATCACACCATCATGAGAGTTGAATCTATTATTTCTTAGTGCCAGTATCATGATGAAATATTTACACTCGTTTCAGGTCAACACACCTGCAATCAAGCAAAGTTTTCTCACCCAACACTCATAGTAACTATCTTATTCTCTTTCATTTGAATTCTCATATTAATCAAAGGATTATTAATCAGTCTTATCAATTAAGAGATGGCTAACTAGTTTTCACATCAATATTTCAGTTCTTTCAAACATATTGCACAATTACATTGCAATAAGGGTTTTTCATCATTCTTAAATTTGTTATCAGCTATTTTTGTTTCTGATTTCCAGTATCCACAGTTTTTTACGTTCTTGTATTGATTGTATTTCATTTCAATACTAACATTTCTATATTTCTGATTATTACGATAAGAGCTAAGTATTTTTCATGTTAAACATTATATCAATTTCACGTGTTTCTTGTGTACACAAACCAGAATTAACAAATGTTTGCTCTATTCTTTTACAATAAATCTTGAATTCTTCGAAATCATAATTTTGTGAAAATGAGGAAAATTATCTTTCGCTTAATAGTCACATTGAATGACTAATGCTTTATTTCCAACTCATGTGCATTACAAAGCAGTTTAATTTTGAATACATAAATAATTGCTTCAGACATATTTAATTACTTGATTATCATGAGATTTATATTTATTTAAGCTCATTGTCGCTTCGTTCGAACATTTGTAGAAATTACTAATTCCTTTTATCGGTCCATTCCACACTGGAATTGTCTAATCCTAGTCTGCTTATCACAATAAATATCTGAGCAGTTTTCCATGTGAGTAACCACAGTAAGTATGTGATTATAGTCTTGCCCTTCTTGCATAGGAACATTATGTAGGGCTCTGGTAATGTCTGTGCTGAAAGACCAGGAGGTATGGGTTCAATTCCAACCTTCAACAGAGATGTGTCAAAGCACCTCAGAGTTGATTAGAAAATATCTAAGTGTCTCCTGAATTGTTTTTCAATCCAACATTTTCTCAACTTGTATCTGTTGTTCATTGTAATGTTCACAATATCTTGAATTTATTTGCTTCCGGTCACTGACTAAACTACGAATGTTATTATGCTGCTTCTAAATACCTCTCAACTTTTAATAACTTTGCAGTCATAAAGATTCTGCAGTGTAAATTATATTTAAGGTAAAGGGGAAAGATTTAAAAGGGATCTGAGAGGCAACTGTTTTCACAAAGTGTGTTTGGCTCATATGGAATGAGCTGTGAGAGGAAAGGTGGTGGATGGTACAATTATAACATCTAAAAGACTTTTGGACAGTTAAATGGATAGAAAACATCCAGAGGGAACAAACACAGGAAAATGGGGCTAGTTTAGTTGAGGGAATATGGCCGGGCTGCCTGAATGGCCTGTTTCCGTGCTGTATCAAGCTAGCATTGTACAATTCAAACTTGACTGTGATTGGTAAAGGAGAGAACAAATGGGTGTTCATTCTATTTTGTGTCCATTAAAAAGTGACATGAATTTTAAATAATTTTGTCACAAGAAATAGTCCACTCTTATTGTGATCAGAAATACAATGAATGTGAGCATTGAAGTGAAATATAATTAAATCAATTCAATTGTGTTGATATGGTTAAAATAAAAAATGATATTCACAATGATTGTGAGTTTGTACACTGCCATATCTTCACATTACTTCATGTACTGAGCCATTATTACACATTTCTACCCCCCACTGAACTGAACAATAATTAGATGTTAGCAACACTTAGATTTTGAAAATCTATCAGTGCACATTGAAGAAGGAGAAATTTATGTAATTTTATCCTGATCGATGATCAAACATTTGTGTCTGAATCAGGAAGAACGTAAGGAGATAACCAAAGTGAATATCAGAGTGACTACAAGATACAGTCCATGGCATTTGATAGAAAAAGGAATTTGCATAATTTCATGGTTATTGAACGTTAATAATTAATTACCTCCGCAGGTACTGAAGCAGTCCAAGTCCAAATACAACAAGATCTGGACAATATCCAGGTATGGGATGACAAGGGGCAAGTAACATACATCCCACACAAATGCAGGCAATGACCATCATGTATAAGAAATAATGTAACCACCATCCCTTGACATTCGATGGTGTTGTCATCACTGAACACCCACCATCAACATCCTAGGAATAATCATTGATCAGAAACTGAATTGGTCTCAGCACATAAACACAATGGCTACAAGAGTAATTCAACTGCTGTCTCCTGAAAGCCTTTCCAACAGCTACCAGACACAGAAGTCAGGAGTGTGATGGAATACTCCCCACTTGCCTGGATAGTGCAGCCCTAACAACACTCAAGAAACTTGATAACATCCGGAACAAAGCAGCCCGCTTGATTGGCACAGCATCCGCAGGTATCCATCCCCCACCATCACTGATGCTCCGTAGAAGCAGTGTATACTATCTACAAGATGCACTGCAGGAATTCACTAACCAGCACCTTTCAAACCCATGGCCACTTCCATCTAGAAGGACAAGGGCAGCAGCTAGATGGAAAGACAACTATTTTCAAGTTCCCCTATAAGGTACTAATCACCCTGAATTGGAAATATGTAGCTGTTCCTTCACTGTCGCTGGGTCAAAATCCTGGAAATCCCCACCCCAAAGGTATATACCCACAGCAGGCAGATTGCAGCGGCTCAAGAAGACAGCTCACCACCAATTTCTCAAGGGCAACTAGGGATGGGCAATAAATGCTGGGCCCAGCCAGTGACACCAACATCACATCAAATAAATATTTTAAAAATGTCTACAAGATCAAAACAGCTCCACACTGTCCTAGCTGCAATCTCTGCCCCTGATTGAAAAAGATAAAAGTATCTGACCATGCTCAACTTTCTCATCAAAACCGAATACAGTATTAACCCCAGCCCTCTCTTATATGAACCAGCAGCATTTTCACAACCAACAGTAGATCCTCTTAAAATATTTTGTCAGTAAATTTTAATTAACTGGTTACTACAATTACAATGCAATCTCTACAAACAGACCAAATACCTTTTATGCAACAACAAATTTTCTAACAACCTTTCTCGATCTCTGTCATTCTTTTTAGTTAGATGAGGTAGGGAGGGATGGAAACACGACTGTGATGTAAGATATATGTAATACAGTGAGACAGGAAAGCTAGTATGGCTCATGTTCACTCTTAGACCCCACACAGTGAAGCAACACATTCACTGCATAATAAACACAACACAACATTTCAACCCCACTCACACCCGGCATGACAGAAATAAAATGTGGATGTGTTGGACAGGATAGGTTTGTTACAGCTAGAGTTTGGAAGAGTGAGGGCTGACATGACTGAAGTATCTAACATCCTGAATGGTTGGATAAGGTGGATGTGGAAAGGATGTTTCCTCCTGTGGGTCATTCCTGAACTAGAGGGAACTGCTTTAAAATTGGGTTCACCCTTTCAGGACAGTGAGGATGATATTTGTTTCCTATCAGAGGGCTGTGCAACTTTGGAACTCTCTGCCCCAGAAGGTGGGCTCACTGAGTATTTTTAAGACACAAGTTGATAGATTCTTGTTAAGGGACATTGGGGGGAGATGGAATACAAATCACTAAGGATCAGGCCTGGTCTTATTGAATGGTTGGCAGGCTCGAGGGGCCGAATGGTCACCTTCTGCTTCTCTCTCACATAATCCAAGGAATGAGATCTTTGTTTAAAATTAATTTACTGGGATGTAGGTGCCACTGGCTGTGGGCAGCATTTATTATCCAGAAGGGAGATAAGAGTCAACCACATTGCTGTGGGTCAGGAGTCACATGTAGACCAGACCAGGTAAGGGTGGCAGCTTCATTCCGTAAAGGACATCAGTGATCCAGCTGGGTTTTTCCTGACAATCGAGAATAATTACATCAATAGACTCATAATTCTAGATGATTATTAAATTTATGTTCCACGTCTGCCGTGGGGGGATTCGAATCAGAGACCCCAGAATATTCGCTGGGTCTCTGCATTAACAGTTCAGCAATGATACCACAAGGCTGTTACCGAGCTACAAAGGGCGGAAACCAAAACCTTGATCAAACAGGTAGAATTAAGGAGTGCTGAAGGGAATGGGCGAAAAGAATTACCTCGTTTAGGTTCAAGGCAACTGAAACTAAAGCCACCAACAGGGAGGAGATTAAAACAAGAAACTCACATGCAGCTGGAATTGGATAAGTGCAGATACCTCAGGGAGGTGAGGAACTACGCAGGGAGGACAGGGTGAAGTCACGGGTAGATTTAAAAGCAGTGAACCAAATTTTGAAAATATCTTTCTGAACATAATGTAGATCAGGTTAAAACTGTGGTAGGTGTCTGACACAACTTGCTGCAAGGACACAGACAGCAGAATCTGAGGTGATCATGAGGTAATGGAGGTAGAATGTGGGAGACGAGCTGGGACTATATTGGAATAGTCATGGTGAGAGGGAACAAATGCTGGATGGAGGGTTTCAGCAGCTGATGGACTGATGCTGAGGTGAGCAATTGGTAACTGAGCAAGTGGCCACCATCTATTAGGACAGAGAAACTGATCCATCAGCCTGAAACTGACTGACCACGTGGCTGTCAGTGACTCCAACACAAGTGAATGGAAACATTGCTCAGAGCCTGTTTCTGTAACATTCAACACAACCAGGAAATAAAAAATGAATAATGAGCTGAAAACAAAGCCACTGCACTGTTAGAGTCAAAACCATTCAATGTTCAGTTACTGAACATTATTGATTCACAGAATATTCTAACCTGCAGAATCACAGTAAAAGGGGAAAGTAAACAACATTCTTGGCAAAGACATAATGAACCAACTGCTTGTATAAAAACAGCTCAGCACAAAGGTGCTGAATCCTCCACAAACTGACAAACACAGGTACCATCAGATTTATAGATAGAGATTGGAATTCGTTAGAAAAACCCTTCCCTGCTAATGGTGTGTGGTACAAACCATTCTCTGTCACTGAAAAGAGTCTCTGTTTCCCCTCAGAAAAGCAGGTGTGTCGCTCACTTACAGACTGACTTACAGACAAAGGAAACCTGATCAGGGACTCGCAGGTTAATTAAGCTATTAGTGACAGTCCATTGCACACAACAAGAGCTTAGACCACAACAAATTCCAGTGAAACCAACAATGCAATGAAAAAGGTGAATTAGTCTTTATAATCATGCAGCCTCTCTCAATCAAATAATCGCAGTCAACTTCCAAACATTTTAAAACTATTAATATCAATGTATACATATTTATTTCCTCCGTTCCTCGGCTAATTTCCCTACTTTCCTCCAAAAATATATCTAATTATTCTCTTCAAAGTATATTTTAAATGGTCAATTCATAATCACAGTTCATTTCCAATTATACTTAGAGCAAAACAACTTGCAAACTAAAATAGTGTTCAAGTCAATAATGACACTGGAAACTTTGTTATGTAGTTCAACCATATTTCCAAATATTGTTTTGGTTCATTATTGCAGTGAAGCTAAAATTAAAGTCTATTTATTTTCTCTGATATCCTTCCATTACTTTATTCCCTAATAACAATGCCTATGGTGTAATGGGTGACAAGCATTAAAATAAAATCGAATTTTCAATGCAAGAACTGGTACAAATGATCACATATTATTCAGTTCATTCATTGTCGTTGATGTTAAGAGTTATTTTCACTGTATGATTATGTTAAATTCACTTAAATAATCACAGTACAATTCTCACTTCTATAGATATGTTAAGTGAATGTCAAGTTATAAATATTTCAAGTAAAACCAAATTCACATTTTGCTCTGTTTTATTCCTGGAATGATGGAATGTGTTACATTATTATGGGAAACAGGAACAAGTGAAGGTGGTGGCTCTCAGACGTGAGGCCTGAAAGCCAAAGGGCCAGGTGGTAGTTACAGTGGGGGAGGTACCTTGTGCCCCGCTCTCCTCAGAAGGCAGTGAGGATGGTGACACTGGCTGGAACGGGTTAGATGTTGAAGCGCCCACGTATGGACAGAGGGACAACAATGGGTGGGATGAGCCACCGCCCTGTAAGGCCCAGAAGGCCGTGTCTATGGCACCGCTGGGCATCAAAGCTCAACTTGGACAGACAGAAGGTGGCAACAAAGGGAACTGACAGAAACTAAACCTGAACCGTTTACCCGCTGAACGACAGATGTTGGTGAATGAACATCCAGCCTGATAGAGAAGTGGTATTAATGGGCCTTATTGAGACAATATGGATGAATTAATTGAGGTACACAGTCTCACCAAAGATGGTGTCAGCCAAGATCTCTCAGGCCACGATGTCCTGAAGTGTACAGCAGAACCTGTCTCTGCAATGAGAGGGTGGAGGTGTGAGCCGGTTACCCCCAGTGCACAGCCGATCAGTGGCTCCAGGCATTTACAGATATTACAGGGACACACTGGGGAGGGGACAGGCTGAATGGGCTAAAATAACCTTGGTGACTCAGGGACCCATGGGTAATATCAAGAATCATACAGAGAGGAAGCCTGAGGTGTGTAAGGACCACGGGGGATTACCAAACCCCAGCCTGTGATGATGAAATAGGTTTGATGTATTTAAAAGATGACATGGGACCCTATTTAACTGTAATTATAAACATGGGACTCCCAGTGGGAGATAATTCTAACCAAATGCTGAATTGGTCATGGGAGCTGAGGCAAACGCAGAAACACAGAGGAATAACTGCAGTACAGGGAGGGTAATCAGACCCACAATGTTACAAGGGAAGCAGGAAAGGGCACATAGCCAAGGGACGTAGGCAGAGAGAGGGAGATAGATGTTCACATTGTGTGTGGCTTGTGTTCACGTAGGCACATGCATATCCCATGAATATTCATTGATACTCTGTTTGGGAACCAGCAGAACATAATATTACCTCAGGAGCATTTATATCAGTTACCAATATGAATTTGCCCCTCACCCCTCAATCACTAAAATAAAAGCCGTTGGAGAGGGAATCGAGGAAGCTAGATGAAATAAACCTCTCCCGACGCAGATCACGGATATGGCAAAATATATTCAGATACGGGAGTGTGAAACTGAGGAAGGGACCATTCTGGGAGTTGCCAGTTTAGAACATGAACTGTAGAGACACGAACTGTAACATGGGAACAACTTGACCAGGCCCGGGACAGGAAGAAAAGGAGAGGCGACATCTCCAGGGTAGTTACCTTGCAGGGAGACTGGAACAGTCAGGGAATCTGGGCAGTTATAGCTTGGACCCAAATAGCAGTGTGAGTAACTCAAACAGGAATGTGGGTTATTATCTGTAGATCCTGTAAAGATCAAGGGCCCTCTCACTCCCCACACAAACCGGATCCCATTAAAGCTGGGGCAGAGGAGGCAGTAATTGTGACAGTAACAGATTGAGAGAAGCAGGGAATAGTCAGACCGACAGTATCCCAGACTAATTCACTGAATCCAGACGGCTCATCCCACCTCACTATTGATTATACCTCCCTCAGTAAATCTGCCATTAAAGAGTATCCTACAGTTGTGAACCACACCACTGTATTTAATGGATTGAAATCGCAACAGGATATAGTCTCAGCCCTTGATATTGTGAATGCGTTCTGGTCCATAATGGCAGAATAAGCTGGTGTTTACTGTCGAAGGAAAACAGTACACCTGGATCTAGTTACCTCAGGGATCCCGTAATATTCCATTATATCCCACCGATGTATGGCTGATGGAGTTAGTCTATTTAATCTTACCAACACCTCATTACCTCAGTTGGTGAGAAAGAACATATCCAAATATTAAACATAGTATTGTCAGTTCAGGCAGGCCGGGCTTAAAATTAACCCACAGAGAGTGCAACTGGGAAGGTAGGTAGAGACGTACCTGGGACATCATATTAGGGAGATCAAATCAGGAAGGCAGAGGGGATAATCCCAGTGGAACGAAAGACCATGATTTTAAAACTATTCACCTGCATATCGCGAAGGGGTAAGGCAAACTTTAGATTGTTTAATTATTGGAGGAATTTTGTGAAAAATTATCCAGAATTGGCAGAACCATCACAAGCCCTGACAGAAACACTGACATTAGCCAGGGGTCAGGGAGTCAGCATATACACAGACAGTCAGCATGCCTTTGGTATTGTTCATGACCATGTGTTGGTCGGGCTCGGTGAGGTACATCACCTTGTCTGGGGGCCACACAGAGCATGAAGAACCGGTCAGAAAGTTAGTGGAAGCAGCTAACTTTCCCAGTGAAGCAGCAATAATGAAGATTAGAGCTCACAGGAAAGTAGAATCCTCACACCAGCAGGGCAGTGAATATGTGGGTAAGGCGGGCGAAATACTGACTGAAACAGTGCAGACATTTGAGGAGATGGCAGTGGCAGTAGCTGCAGAAGTGAGAGAGGAAGGTTTAAAGATATTCCCAGAAACAGTCCCACAACAGGAGAAAGAGGAATGGGAAAAGGGTGGGGCAGTAATAGGACACGACAGAGTCTGGATTATCCAGCAGTGCCATCAGACTGTAAAAGACAAACATTATTAAAAACATATCATGGGTCAGCCCATATTGGGCAGGATACAATGCAATCTCAGATGCTCCACTACAGGGAGAGGCCTGGAACAGGGAGAGATATAGCAGCTTTTTGTTGAAGGGGTGTAGTCATGTACACACTATATGAGCCAGGGAAAACAATCAGGGTAAAATGGAGGCAGCAGCAGGGACGCAGGGGCCCATGGGAACAATTGCAGATGGATTTTACACCCACCCTCAACCCAATCCCAGGGAAGGAGATCCTGCTGGGTCTTAATAAACATGTTTACTCAGTGGGTGGAAGCATTCCCCTACAGATTCTGACCAAGGGACACATGTTACAGGGAACATAGTTAAACAGCTCTGTGGCCTGTTTGATACTGAACAGAAATCCCATCACCCATACCACGGCCAGAGCTCAGGTACAGCAGAAGGAATGAAGCAGACACTGAAAGCTAGTCTGACTAAGCCCTTGACAGAGGCAGGCAGGGATGGGTTAGAGTACTCTGTAATGAAACTGACGTCAAACCCAGCAAAGGGAACGGGGCAGTCCCCCTTTGAATTAGTGATCGGACGGACTATGCAGATACCACAGGGTGTGGTATTGGGAGTGCCCGAGATGTGCAATGGCAAGGATAGGGTTAAACAATTCTTGAAAGAACTGGCAAAGCAACTGCATGAGCTGAGAGGGGAAGTTGCAGAGGGACAGAGAATCAGAAACTGGGAAAGGGAGCACAGAAATATCCGAGCTGACATTCCAAACCCAGGAGATCGGGTCGGGGGAAAATATTACCGGAACGCATGAAGGAAACCCAGCTGTACTTGGCTGGGGAAGCCACAGAGTTCTCGAGATGGAACTCTCCCATCATGCTTAAGTAAGGAGCGTTGAATAAAGGTCAGGTGTGCTGCTAAACACAGGCTCCTCTTTGATACTTCTCCCAGCAACAGTTGTGCAGAGGCATGTTGCTGGCTGGAGGTCTGTGGCCAGTGCCTCTGTTCCACAAGGGTCAGAGCTGGGACATCTGTTGTTTGCAACATATATTAGTATAAACAACTTAATTAGCAAGTTTGTAGATGGTACAATTGATGAAGCTGTGAACAGTGAAGAATGTTGTCAAAGGACGCAGCAAGAAAGATCAGTTAGAAGGTTATACGGAGAAATTACAGATAGATCTGATTTGGACAAATGTGTGGTGATGCATTTTGGGAGGCACATTGCATGAGGAATGTATACACAAAACGGAAGGGCCCTGAGCAGCATTGGTTGCAGAGGGATCTTCAGGTGCAAGTTCACAGCTCCCTGAATGTGGTGAAGGAGCTGGATGGCAGGCTTGCCTTCTTCTGTCAGGGGACTGAATATAAAACTGTCATTAGGTCACTTTTGTGGTATTGTGAGCCATTTTGATCACCGCATAAGGGGGATGTGGAGGCTTTGGAGAGGTTGGAAACAGGTTTACCAGGATGTTGCCTGGATTGGGAGAGGTTGGAAAGACTTGGATTGTTGTCACTGGAAAGTCAGTGGCTGTGGAGTGATCCGAGAGGCACAGACAGAGTGAATAATCTGAATCTTTTGCCAAGGTGGAAACGACAAATTCTAGAGGCCATAGAGTTAAGGGGAGAGGGGGCACCTTTAAAGGAAATGAAAACCAAAACAACTGCAGATGCTGTAAACCAGAAACAAAAACATTTTCAGGAAAAGTTCAGCAGGTCTAGCAGCATCTGTGAAGATAAATCAGCGATAACGTATCTGAGGAAGGGTGACCAGACCCTAATTATTAACTGATCTTTCTTCACAGATGCTGCATGACCTGCTGAACATTTCCAACAACACCTGAACAAGTTTAAAGAGAGTTGTGTCAGGCAAGTTTCTTATGCAGAAGGTGGTCAGTGACTAGAATGTACTTGCCTGAGAGATGGTAAAAGCTGAAACAATCACAATGTTTAAGAGGCATTTGGGCTGACACATAAGCGGGCATGGGTTGGCAGGGATATGGATCATATACAGGCAGATGGAATTAGTTTGGAATGGCATCATGATCCACACAGACATGGTGGGCCGATTATTCCGGTACTGTACTGTTCTGTTTTCCAGGGGGGGGGGGGAGGAGAATGTGTGGAGGGAGAGATAATATTTTGAGTGGAATATGTCTCTTCTTTAGAACACACAGTAAGTTGACAATTTTGAGAGAAGCAATGTAGAAAGGGAATATATGTTTGAATGGCACAGACACAGGGAGTAGGACAGCAGGAATGGGGGACAATGTGTACAAATCATTAAAGGAGAGAGAACATAAAGTGTTTTGAGTAAACGTAAAGGATACTGGCTTCATTAATAGAGCGAATGATAACAAACTCATGGAAAAGATGCTGACCATTGACAAAGCTCTAGTTATGTCACAGTCAATCATTGCATCTAATTTTGGTCACCAGATTCCTGGTCAGGGTGAGAAAGTTAAAATACCACAGAGGGACCTGTTCCTTACTTTGCTTTCTTTCAGGATGCATTGGCGACTCAAGGGTTAAACATTCTCCTGCCAAAAGTCTTACTACTGTTGTACTCTTACAACACAGACAGAACACCTCAGTAGGGGGAGGCGGACTGTACCTTCGAAATAGAACGTATTGCAGGAAAAAATGTGGACTCCCCCGTAATCCCAGACAGAGGAATCTGCCTTTTCCAGACAAGACTGAGAGCCCTGGGCACAACCCTGTTAAACTGCCTCCCGCTCCCATTGTCTTACTTCCCCTCCATATTAGCATATGTAAGTGAATCCCCCATTTACTGAAGAAAGAACCCTTCTGCCTTAATCTCGTCCCATCAAGACATAATCATGAACAATACGATAATCAGTTTCTGTAATCCATCACACGTTATCACAGAACATCGCCATTCATCAAGCTTTGTAAAGTCATAATTACCTACTTTAAACTATCTGTTGACAATCGCCCATGTGGCTGATATGCCTTTGTCTAATTCCTATTAAATATACTGTCTCTGTGGGTAAGGCAGAGGTTCGTGAAGAAGAGTCTCTGCAAGTAGACACTCGGCTACTTTAGAGACACTTTGAAGCTCTCGCCGGCTGTCCGATAATAAAGCTACTGCTGTTGTGCAGAAAACTTGTCTCGTCTGGATTTGTGGAACAGAATAGGCATCAACAAGGAAGGATATGAGTGATCTTCAGGGTGTGGCGTACAGACTTACTGGAATAGTTCACTGATGAAGAAAATGCAGTCACTGAATTGATTTGAAGAAATTGCGATTTTCTTTGAAGTAAACAAGTTGAATATATTTTTGATAAAGCTGTATAAGATTATAACACCTAGATATAGCAGACAAAAATACCTGTATTCGATAGGTGATGGCACAAGAATTAAGACCAGATGTGAGGTTTTCAGAAAGTGGGAGATGAGTAAGTGTCTCTGCTGTATTGGCTGGAAATATTGCAGAGCATGCTGCCTATTACGGTGGTGCAAGCAGAGAAGATGAATGATTGATAAAAACAATTATATCAGGTCTGAGGGAAATAAAATCTCAGAGTTTGGGGGACGGATGGGGAATGTGAATGTTGGATTCTGCTACAGAGAGCCAGCTTGGATTTGATGGGCCTCTTTCTGTGCTATAATGCATTTTATTTGGACCTACTTAACTTGATCTGGTCACCGATTAAATTGTCATTGAGGTAAATCTGCTCAGTGTTCCTACTCAAACCAGTACAGGCTGTCCCTCCACAGCAGGAGATAATATTTACTGCTTTATACTGGGTTCTGGGAGGAGGGAGGGGGAGCGGTTGGTGGGGTGGTGCTAACGGTGTGTATAACAGTCTGCCAGCATTTATCTGAAATGAAAACACTGGTGCAGCCACACTAGGGACAGACTCTGGAAATGTGGGGAATGCCAGAAGGGAATTATTTACCAATTCCCACCTGGAAACGAGCCAAACCAGACAGTCTGGGGAGAAGCTGTTCACCTGCTCTGTGTGTGTGTGTGTGTTGGACGAGGGAGATCCAGTAGATGTAGTGTACCTGGACTTTCAGAAAGCTTTTGATAAAGTCCCACACAGGAGGTTAGTGAGTAAAATTAGGGCGCATGGTATTGGGGGCAAAGTATTGGATTGGATTTAAAATTGGTTGGCTAATAGGAAACAAAGGGTAGTGATAAACGGCTCCATTTCGGAATGGCAGGCAGTGACCAGCGGGGTACTGCAGAGATCCGTGCTGGGACCGCAGCTTTTTACAATATATGTTAATGGTATAGAAGATGGTATCAGCAATAACATTAGCAAATTTGCTGATGATACAAAGCTGGGTGGCAGGGTGAAATGTGATGAGGATGTTAGGAGATTACAGGGTGACCTGGACAAGATAAGTGAGTTGGCAGATGCATGGCAGATGCAGTTTAATGTGGATAAATGTATGGTTATCCACTTTGGTGGCAAGAACAAGAAGGCAGACTACTACCTCAATTGAATCAATTTATGTAAAGGGGCAGTACAGAGAGATCTGGGTGTTCTTGTACACCAGTCAATGAAGGCCAGCATGCAGGTACAGCAGGTAGTGAAGAAGGCTAACAGCATGCTGGCCTTCATAACAAGAAGAATTGAGTATAGAAGCAAAGAGGTGCTTCTGCAGCTGTACAGAGCCCTGGTGAGACCACACCTGGAGTACTGTGTGCAATTCTGGTCTCCAAATTTGAGAAAAGACATTCTGGCTATTGAGGGAGTGCAGCGTAGATTCACGAGGTCAATTCCTGGAATGGTGGGATTACCTTACACTGAAAGACTGAAGCGACTAGCCTTGTATTCCCTTCAGTTTCGATGACTGAGAGGGGATCTGATTGAGACGTATAAGATTATGAAAGGATTGGACACTCTGGCAGTAGGAAACATATTTCCACTGATGGGTGAGTGCCGAACCAAAGGACACCGCTTAAAAATACGGGGTAGACCATTTAGGACAGAGATGAGGAGAAACTTCTTCACCCAGAGAGTGGTGGCTGTGTGGAATGCTCTGCCCCAGAGGGCAGTGGAGGCCCACTCTCTGGATTCATTTAAGAAAGAGTTGGATAGAGCTCTCAAAGATAGTGGAATCAAGGGTTATGGAGATATGGCAGGAACAGGATACTGATTAGGAATGATCAGCCATGATTATATTGAATGGCGGTGCAGGCTCGAAGGGCTGAATGGCCTACTCCTGCAGCTATTGTCTATTGTGTGTGTGTGTGTGTGTGTGGGGGGGGGGGGGGGGGGGGGTGTAAGGGATTCACTCAGGCATCCATCCTGCTGAGACACCAGTGAATTTACTCATAACCACAAGTTGAAGGATTTTTTTTCTCTTATTCACCAAGTAATGAACAATGGTATTGGCAGTTCATAATGTTTTTTGCATATAGAGAACTTAGTTTTGGAAATGTTCACAACATCGTTGAACATGTGCAGATTCACACTGGGTAGAGACTTTTATTTTCCTTTATTCATTCACAAGATAAGGGTGTCGCTGACCCGTCAGCATTTACTGCCCATGCCTAATTGCCCAGAGGGCAGGTATGAATCAACCCTATTGCTGTTTATATTGATATTAATCAACACGAATGTCAGACTAGATTAATTATCATCAAACTCAAATCCATTTGATATTCATATATTTACAATCAGTGTTCAATTCACCAAATGTAGCTGAAGGTAATAATCTTCAAGTGATTCGAACAGAGAATACATCTGAATACTTGTTCAGCAAATTAAAGCCTGTGGTATTTAGATAGTAATAATTTTTAAATTGACTTGAGAATAATGGAACAAGTTGATTGTTGGGTATCTGATAATCTTGTTTTAATCTGGAGTTAATTTAGGATTAGTTAACAAATGGTAGGGAATCCCAGCCCCATGGAGTGCACATCCAGTTCCATGTGGGAAAACCAGGACACTTCTTGTATCAGCGACAACCACAAGAACACGGAGGTGACACGGGAAATGTCAGGAACACCAGTTAATCTATGGTTAAAGTACTGCACTCACTCCTAGTCCCCACGTTGATGTGTTCTCACCAGAGAGAGTACAGAGGAGATTGATCAGAATGTTTCCATGATTGGAGAATGTCGGCTCTGAGGAAAGGTTGGATAAGTTGGGGATGTTTTCCGACGAGGATGAGCTGAGATTTAATTGAAGTGATAAGATGCTGAGGAATCCAGATCGAGTGGCTAGGAAGGAGCTATTCATAACAGAGAGGTCAGAAACTGGAGGTTTTAGATTGAAACTAATTCCCAGAAAGAAGGGGAGTGGATGGTGGGGAGCAAGAACTCACTGATGGGGTGGTAGAGGCAGTAGTCGGCATCACATTAGAATAAAAGGACATGGATGTAACTGAAACGCTAGAACATGCAGGGCTATGGACTAAAGTCTGCAGAATGGGATCATTGCGATTTATTTGACATTTCTCCAGAATATTAAACTCAAGTCCAATTTGAGAATTTATGAATATCAGCCGACCTGAATTCAAAACGTCAGAATAAATTTGTCAGTAAGTTACAGCACAGATCGAGGCCACTTTGTCCATCCTGTATGTGTTGGCTGTAATAGAACGATCCAGGCTTTACAGCGTTCTGTACTCACCAATGACAGCAACAATTTCAGACTGTGAACTCTGTCCTCTATGTTGTTATAATCTGTTTTTTCAAAGTATTTCTTTGGCAGCTGCTCACCTTGTTTCTTTCCCAGCCCTAACTCCATTCCCTGTGGCCTTGAGGGACTACCATTTCTGCTGTTTAATTTCTCCTGCCTTCCCCCGTGTGACAGAATGTCTTTTTGTCCTTGTCTCACCCCCACCTTGCTCACAACCTGTTACATTTCTGATGGTTCCCAGACATCTGTAACTATCACTGGACCCCCCTGGGTCAATGGCACGAGTTTTGAATTCTCTTCCTCCTGAGATAATCAGAAATCTTTCCAGTTGCAGTTTCCCCCAGATTTTATTTTGAAAAAAAAACAGAGCATTTGTGTCAGAGTCAAGTATTTGTGAGCCTTCATCCACAATCCTGAGCATTTAGACATAATATGTGACCCTCCCACAGATGTGCAGGTTTGCTGGATTGGCCGTGCTAACATGGCCTGTAGTGTGTAGGTTAGGTGGGTTGGGCTAACCATGGTAAATGTGGGGTTATGGAGGTAGGGTCATTGCAGACTCGATGGACCGAATAGTCTCTTTGTGCACCTCAGAGATCCTGTCATTCTAATTAGTTGTGATTGTCGACACGTTTTCCTCATGCCAGGTTCATTCAGCTCAGGTACACATGCTGCCTTTGTGTTTCTGTGGCTGCTCTCTCACTCCTTTCCTTCTGTTTTACAGCAATTTCACACTGTACGTGAGGGTGAGAATGAATTTGTAAATATAAATACTCCAACCGAAACCCACACAGGTCAGGACCTGTTTCTGCTGCTGATGTCGCTCACAGGGAACAGGAAAATAAAGGTTCAGTCATACATCTTACAAGGACACAGAGGTTACAATCACCAGGAATGGCTACACAGCTTAAAACTCTATTCTCAAGAAAAAAGGACGCTGGAGAGACAACCTGGTTCAAGTAGGAAGCTTTGTGTCTGTATTTTCAGAGATTTGAGGCTGAAATCATTGGGTTTGAAGCATGTTTCATTGCCCCAGGTCATCAAAGGTGCTATCTAAATGTGCCTCTTTCTTTGTGTATTTTTGTCTGAGTTAACAATCAGATGGACAGGTCAGTCAGTGTCTGAGTGCTTTTCCAAATCCCTGATCCCAAATCTGCCTCCCCCACAATCTCAGGTGCCTCACCACTCACTGGGTCATGGAGAAACTCTGCCGTTACAATGAGAACTGCCTTTGCTGTCAGCTCTCCTCATTCTTCTGCCTAATCCCCACTTCTCTTCATTAAATCCCAGCTGCCTCTAGTCCACCCACATGGACATTTTGAAGATCATGACAGGAGATTGGATTGAAACTGAGTGTTCAATAGCCAGAATGAAAGAGGAAGAAGGAAATAAACCGGGTTTGTGGGTCTCAGGGGATACAGAATCCAGGCTGAGCCCTTTGTGGGCATTCCCGCAGTAATACGAGACAGCATTCCATGATGAGAGTTAAATCCGAGAGGCAGGAGAGGGAGCCACTGAACATTAGCAGGTTTAACTCAAACACAGGAGGTTTGTTCAGTCAGTAACAGTGTGTTAGACATGGATGTGATGTGAACAGTGAGGGGAAATGTTACCACAAGCTGCAGATGGACAACTTTCATTGGAACAGGAGGAGGCCATTCAGCCCCTCAACCCTTCTCTGCCATTCAGGATGATCATGGCTGATTTGTGGCCTAACTTGCAATTTCCAAAACCCTCCAAACTCATTAATAAACTCCTCTGCAACAGACAAGATCAATATTGAAAAACTAACCATCTGCAAATGCTGGGAAATCAGGAATAAAAACAGACATTGCTGGAAAAAGTCAGCAGATTTGGCAACATCTGTGGAGAGTGAACCTCTGGGTCCAGTGACTGGTCAGGTGACCAGCTGCAGCTGACCATTCTGCCTTTTCTGTAACACTCTCTGGAACAGGTTCTGGTGCGAGGGGAATGAGATTGTCAATAACAACTGAGAAAACAGGAGGACGTGCTCAATCAGACTAAAACCCATTTTGGTCTTTCACTTTTAATTCAACTGCAAAAATTATTCATTATTATTTCTGAAATAGGATAATAGACCAGAAAACAACTCTTCATGTCACTGGGTTTGTGAAACTGTTTATTCTGACCTGGTCCAACCGACATGTGAATCCAGACCCTGAATAATGTGATTGACTCTGAACCATCTCCTGGGCAGTCAGAATGGATGACAAATGCTGCCCCAGTAAGTGATGCCGTGATCCCATGAACAAACAAAACAAATCCAATCACTGTGGTTACTTGTGAACTCACCGGTGTTTCATCAAGCTGGATATCTGAGTGAACTGCTTCCCACGCTCAGAGCAGGTGAATGGCCTCTCACTGGAGTACAGTGAGGCTGGATGGTGTACTGAACACAATCCTACAGTGAGAGCACCTGAATGGTCTCGCACTGGTCTCCTGTGACAGGAAGAGATGATATTCACCATCCCGGGGGATACTGGGTAAAGATACCTCCAAGAGGGATCCAGTGAGAGTTGATTTGGACAAACTATTCGCATGCATGGTAGAATCAATAATGAGGAGGCACCGATGTAAAGGGATTGACAAAGGAAGCGCATGTGACATGAGACAAAACAATTTCATGCAGAGAAAGTTTATGGTCAGGAATGCACTGCCAAAAAGTGTGGTGAGTCAGGTACAATGAAGAGAATTCAATTGAACAGTTATTGGAGAGGACGAATGGGAAGGTTTATGGGGTTAAGGTAAAGAATGGCATTCAGTGAGGTGATGAGCCCATCAGCCTCCTTTTGTCCTTGTGTGAACATTTTATTCTGAGCCCTCTAAGGAAATATCAGAGCAGGGATTGTGAAGGGGTCAGATTGAATGACGGTCTCGGTGAACAAAAGTGAGACACAGACACAGAGGGGTTTTGGGATGGATTGAATCAAATGTTATCAATTTGCATGCCCCCCAACACTACAGCAGTTACAAACGGGAGTGATCAAGAGAGTGGAATTAGAGCAGCAAATATATCTTAAACATTTATGCAGCTAAAGAGGATGCTGGGTAAAGAAACCACAGTTAGTGCTGATTTCATTCCAGATACACCAGCCTGGGAGCACATCCTTCCTGTATCTGTCCTATCGAGCTCTTGAAGAATTTTGTTCATTTCAAGTGTTTCTTAGATACTCCAGAGAAGACAGTTTCATGCTCTTCAATCTCTCCTGCCAGGGAAATGCTGTCGTCAGAATTCAAGTCACTGGTGCATGTAACTGGCTGCTTCATGGACTTTAACTGGCAATTGAGACTGTAAGGTTACTGTATAAAATATCTTCAATTGTATTGCCAGATGCATGAGGGGCTTTACGAAAAAAACACAACTCAAGGGCATTGAGTGTCAGAGCACTTCCTGTTGTGGGATATCCTGTTCTGGCACAATTTATTGATAGCTGTCAGAATTGACCTGCACTGGCTCCGTAGAAGTGGTCAGACCATTATAACTGTCATTGGAGCAGGTAATAAATTTCTCATGGGTTAAAACTTTTAAATGAAAGAACAGGTGTGGGTTCTTCTGGTAAAGTGTGCAAAGTTATTCAAAATGGTCCTAATTTACTTTCAGAAACAGGTGAGAGAAAGGCACATTACTGAGGTCATTGCATTAGTCCAAATTTATAAGTTCAGGAGAACTGATGGGAAAACTGGTTTAGGGAGTTGTAGTAATGATAGGGAAAAATTGTTTTACAGAGAGTGAGAGTTCCCAGATGGGAAACATTAACATCATATCAACTGCAGAGTCATCCAATTCTGCAGGTCCTGATCCTTATCGTTAATAAGGAAGGGGAAAGCAGCATTCCCAGCCCAGAGAAATCATTCCCATGTTTCACATGTGGTCGAATATTTAACCAGTCATGTGATCTGGGAAGACACCATTATGACTGGACCAGGGCGAGGGTATGCAAACATGGGGATTGTGGGAAGGAATTTACCTACCCTCCCAGTAAGACACTCACCGACACAGTCACACTGCAAAGAGGCTGCTCACCTGCCTCATGTATGGGAAAGGGTTTACTCGATCTTACAATCTGCTAAGGCACCAGAGATGGCACAGTGGATTTAGACCCTGCACCTACTCAATGTGTGAGAAAGTATTCATTCAAATCTCCCACCCGCAGAGACATCAGTGCATTCCCATCGGGGAGAGGCCATTCACCTGCTCAGTGTGTGGGAAAGGATTCACTCAGTGACCTGCTGAAACACCAGCAAGCTCACTCTGGGGAAAGGCCATTCACTTGCTCCCAGCGTGGGGAGAGATTCACTCAAATGTACCAGCTGCTGAGTCCCCAGTGAGCCCACGCGGAGGAGAGGCCATTCAGATGCTCAGTGTGTGAGGGGGATTCAGTGATTCATCCTGCCCCCTGAGACCCCAGCGAGCCCACACAGGGGAAGAGGCCATTCAGATGGTCAGTGTGTGAGGGGGATTCAGTGATTCATCCTGCCCCCTGAGACCCCAGCGAGCCCACACAGGGGAGAGGCCATTCAGATGGATGTGTGTGAGAGATGACAGTGATTCATCCTGCCCCCTGAGACCCCAGCAAGCTCATACAGGGGAGAGGCCATTCTGATGGTCAGTGTATGAAAAGGGATTCAGTGATTCACCTTGCCCCCTTAGACCCCAGTGAACCCACACAGGGGGAGAGGCCATTCAGATGCTCAGTGCGTGAGAAGGGATTCAGTGATTCATCCTGCCCCTGAGACCCCAGTGAGCCCACAGACGGGGAGAGGCCATTCAGATGCTCAGTGTGTGAGGGGGATTCAGTGATTCATCCTGCCCTGAGACCCCAGTGAACCCATACAAGGGGAGAGGCCATTCAGATGCTCAGTGTGTGAGAAGGGATTCAAAGATTCATCCTGCCCTGAGACCCCAGTGAACCCATACAAGGGGAGAGGCCATTCAGATGCTCAGTGCGTGAGAGGGGATTCAGTGATTCATCCTGCCCCTGAGTCCCCAGTGAGCCCACAGACGGGGAGAGGCCATTCAGATGCTCAGTGTGTGAGAAGGGATTCAAAGATTCATCCTGCCCCGAGACCCCAGTGAGCCCACACTGGGGAGAGGCCATTCAGATGCTCAGTGCGTGAGAAGGGATTCAGTGATTCATCCTGCCCCTGAGACCCCAGTGAGCCCACAGAGGGGGAGAGGCCATTCAGATGCTCAGTGTGTGAGAAGGGATTCAAAGATTCATCCTGCCCCGAGACCCCAGTGAGCCCACACAGAGGAGAGGCCACTCAGATGCTCGGTGTGTGGGAAGGGATTCAGTGATTCATCCCACCCCCTGAGACCCCAGCGGGTTCACACTGGATATGAAGCATTCACCTCTTTGTGTGACAAGGGATTTGCTGAGTTTTCAACACAACTGAGTCCAGTAAGTGGTCATCCACCTGCTCCATGTGGGGTAGAGTTCACACATCACTGCTGGACTCTGATTCTGATATTACTGTCCATCAGAGTCAGGACTGGACATTGTACATGATGACACTGCTGGAGTACTGATGTTGTGGTTTTTAATCATATTAACTGGGCTGGAGTTGACAGAATTTATATTGCCACTTTCTGAACCCCAGGGTGTCTCTCTGGGCAGTTAGTCTCCACAAACAGCAATGTGACAATAAGCAATGATCATCTATTTCGATTTAAATTATGATCGTAGCACGGCTGCTTCACAGCACCACGTACAAGGTTGGAGACCAGCCTTGGTCAATGTGGAGTTCCAACATTCTCCCCATGATAATGTGGTCCCCTCCAGGTGCTCTGGTTTCCTCCCACAGCCCAAAGATGTGCAGGTTAGGCGGAATTGTCCACAGTGTCCAGGATTGTGCAGACCAGGTGGACCAGCCATGGGAAATTCAGTGTTACAGTGATAGAGTGCTCTGGGCGTGATGTTCTTCAGATGGTCGGTGGGGCTTGATTGGCCAATGCTCTCCTTCCACACTGTCGGGATTCTATTCTATGATTGAGGATAAAGGCTACACAGCAAGGTGTCCTTGGAGAAGGAGCATGTGGTGTGCATCAATGCTCTTGATGCCTTCAGATAGAGGTAGGCACCACAGGGGATACAGTGCTTTATCTCTGTCGCTGCTCCCTCACCCCCAACTCTCCTTTGATTTAGTCCCTTCTCACTCTGTCACTTGCAATGGTTTGCTTTGCCCGTCATGGGCCTTGTTTATAAATATTCAATTGGTTACACGGGTGGTTTACTGTGGCTGATTAACCAAAAGCAAAATGGCTTAATGTTGATTTTGATGGTGGGAAGGTTGCAGTGCGGTTGTAGGCGGGGGAAATGTGATGGTGCTGCCTCCTGGAGGATGCACCACTCAGTGTCCCTCTTCATCCTGTAGTAACATCAACCGGGATTCAGCAACTAGAGATAGAACCCATTTCCAGGATATGGGGATCACTGGCTCAGCCAGCATTTAGTCCCCATCTCCAGTTACCCTTGAGAAGATGGTAGTGAGCTGCTGTCTCATACCATTCACAGTCCATTTGGTGCAGAGAGACCGACAATGCTGGGATGGAGAGTGTTGCAGGATTTTGGCCGAGTGAGTCTCTATCTTTGGATCTTCAAATGCTGGTTAACTTAATCACGATCTGCACATGATTTTGAGATTTCAGTCTGCAAATCTTCACCATCTAGCACCCTGTATAAAGGAATATGTACAGGTGGGCGGCACGGTGGCACAGGTGGGCGGCACGGTGGCACAGTGGTTAGCACTGCTGCCTCACAGCGCCTGAGACCTGGGTTCAATTCCCGCCTCAGGCGACTGACTGTGTGGAGTTTGCACGTTCTCCCCGTGTCTGCGTGGGTTTCCTCCGGGTGCTCCGGTTTCCTCCCACAGTCCAAAAGATGTGCAGGGTCAGGTGAATTGGCCATGCTAAATTGCCCGTAGTGTTAGGTAAGGGGTAAATATAGGGGTATGGGTGGGTTTCGCTTCGGCGGGTCGGTGTGGACTTGTTGGGCCGAAGGGCCTGTTTCCACACTGTAATCTAATCTAGTGGGCGGCACGGTGGCCCAGTGGTTAGCACTGCTGCCTCACAGCGCCTGTAGACCCGGGTTCAATTCCCGACTCAGGCGACTGACTGTGTGGAGTTTGCACATTCTCCCCGTGTCTGCGTGGGTTTCCTCCGGGTGCTCCGGTTTCCTCCCACAGTCCAAAGATGTGCGGGTCAGGTGAATTGGCCATGCTAAATTGCCCGTAGTGTTAGGTTAAACGGGTAAAGGTAGGGGTATGGGTGGGTTGCGCTTCGGCGGGTCGGTGTGGACTTGTTGGGCCGAAGGGCCTGTTTCCACACTGTAAGTAATCTAATCTAAAAAAAAAGTTAGAAATTCAGAACAGACAATTCTAGTTGCTCTGGAATATTTTTCCCCTTTCTTCCCCAAAAGCTGTAACCCTCCAGCCCACTTACTCTCTCCCACCATTCTGACTCTGCTGCCCCCTAATGTACATTCTCATGGAGTTACTGATAAACAGATCCATTCCACCACTTCTCATCCCTGGTTAGACTCTGCACCCTTTCTGGGTTCACTTCCTTTCCCTTCAGTTGCTGCAAGTCAGTAATGTAACTGCATAATGAGACAGAAGGAAACAGAAAGGGAGGTGGCAGATCCTGGACAGAAGAAACTTCAGTCTGGGAGAATGGGGCAGATCCTTCTTTGTTTCCCATTAGTTGATTCCCACCATTACAATGAATTGGGGATGGAGAGTGGTCCTACATGGGTGTGGTGACACTTTGATCCCCCAACAGATCAATACTATAAGCAGATACATTCCTCCTCCAGTCAATCACAGTGTGAAATACTTTCTACAAAGTATACTTACCCAAAGCACATGCTCCAAAACCCGCCCACATTCTGTACATGTACAGTGCCGGGTTTCCCCACACACGTGTGGGCCCTGCTTCACGGACTGTGGGAGTTGTAGTCCCCATGAAGCCACTGGAACCCTGTCTCTGGAAAGTGATTGAAAAGTGTAGGCTGGAGGGTGTTGTGTATAGGATCCCCATTCAGACACACAGAACATTTGGACTGTCACTGGGTTTTACTGATACATCTGCTTCCACAACCTGATTATCTGATATAAGGAATATAGACTCAGCCAACTGGGGTGTGGGGTAGTTAATAGGAGATGATTTTAAGCAGAGGTGGATCAATGGTTAGCATTGCTGACTCTCAGCGTCAGGGACCTGGATTTGGTTCCAACCTTAGGCGACTGTGTGGAGTTTACACGTTCTCCCCGTGTCTGTGCGAGTTTCCTTTGGGTACTCCAGTTTCATCTCTTAGTCCAAAGATGTGCAGGTTAAGTGGATTGGCGATGCTAAATTCCCACAGTGACCATGCCTGTGCAGGTTAAGCCATTAACCATGGGAAACACAGGGAATGGGTGAGTCTGAATGGGATGCTCATTATAGGGTTGGTGTGGACTCCATGGACGAATACCCTGTTTCTGCACTGTAGGGAATCTATTCTATTCTCATGAAGAAGAATGTACCTATCTCAATGTACTGTGAATCTGTGGAATTGCCTATTCAAAATGCAGTGGTTGCCAGGACAATGAGCAAATTTACTGAAGAGATGCAGATGTTAAATTTGCAATGAGATGAAGGGCAAGAGAGGGAGCAGGTGGGAAAAATCCAGCTGAGACCGAGGTGAGCTCAATCATCATGGTCTTAAATGGTGGAGCTGGTTCGAAGGGCTGCATTGCCTCTCCTGGGCCCAGGGCTTATCTTTTTACGGTAATAACTGGAAAGCTGAATCCAAAACTCACTACCTTCACCAAAGGAGATTTTCGGAAAAAGCAGGATAGTCAGGTGGATTAGATAGTGAGGAAGCATGTGGGAGATAATGATTTTGCAATTTTAAATTGAGGTGAGTTAAAAATCACACAACAGGTTATAGTCCAACAGGTTTAATTGGATCATGATGAAGGAGAGACACTCCGAAATCTAGTGTGCTTCCAATTTAACCTGAGGGACTATAACCTGGCGTTGTGTGATTTTAAAAATTTTGTACACCCCAGTCCAACACCGGCATCTCCAAATCATGTGAATGGAGGGGAGACAGTGATTTATGGTTTTAGACTGTGCAGTACATTCACACCGTCCAGAATACTCTGTTGTGAATATCTATCCTGTACTTTATGACAAAGCCAAGGTCTCTGACAATGAAAACCAAAATACCCAGGTAACATCGCCTCACCTCATAATCTGATAAAAGACTTATGATAAGTATGATTGAATTTAGAACACAGTTGGAAAGCGGGAAGATTAAATCCAATCCCAAGATCCTGTGCTTAAACAAAGGAGACTACAATCGGATGAGGCAGGAGTTGGCTAATGTAGACTGGAAGCAAAGACTTTAGGGTGGGACAGTTGACAGACAGTGGAGGAATATCAAAAAAAATTTCAAACTGCTCAGCAAAAGTATATATCAGTGAAAACAAAGGACTGTAGGAAAAGAAGTAATCTGTCATGGGTGGCTAAGGAAATAAGGGAGTTTATCAAATTGAAATAGAAAGCATACAAATTGGCAAAGACCAAGGAGAATCTAGGAGATTAGAAAAACTTTAAAGATCAACAGAAAGCTAGATGGGATTGAGTAGCTATCCCCAGGGTCAGAATAGCAGTTTACACTGCTAGAGGGAAACCTATTATGTGGGGAACATATGGCCTCTGTAATTGTTGAAGGACTTAACTGTTACCATAGAGATAATCCTGATCAAGTTCAAACTCTCAGCACACTGCAAAAGCTTATAGTCCAACAGGTTTATTTGGAAGTACAACTTGGTGATGTGTGGTTTTTAAACTTTGCCTACCCCAGTCCAACACCAGTTCTTCAACATCAGAATCCTGACAGACAGCCCCACTGAAACTGAAGTGCCTGTCAGATACCTGACTGAGCCACAGGGGTGTGGGGGAGGGGTATGTGGTTTAACCACAAAGTGTTGAGCTGAACTCGACTTTTTAACTGCCGTTGCTATGGAAATAATATTGAGAGACAGCCTCCACTCAAAACCACAAACCACAAAGGTATAAGAATGGGAGCGGCACATCGGACAGGCGGGGAGTTACCTGATGCTGCCTGGAGGTGTTCTGCATGTACACTATCAAGGTACCTACCATGTCTCATCAATAAAGACTCAAAGAAGACCTCTCAGAGTTCTGCACCTAGTTATTCCTATCCAGCAGGGTTCAGGAATATGAGTACACAGCAGTCAGTCTTCACAGTGGAGGATATGAAGAACATGCCAGTCATTGATAAAGAGACAAAGGAAGGTGAGGAGCAAGAAACAACCATCATCACGAAAGCGTTAGAACTGGGCAAGCTAATGGAGCTAAAGGTGGACACGTCTCCTTGCTCAGATGAAATACATCCCAGGGTGCTACCAGAGATAGCAGGAGAAATAGCAAATATACTTGGAGTCAGAGCATCCTATAGCAGAGGCTGGCCCTTTGGCCCAAACTGTCCCATGCCCGCCAAAATGCCCATCACGTGAACCACATTTTCCTGCACTTGGCCCATCTGCTTCTGACCCTTTGCTATCCATGCATTTGTCCAATTATTTTTTACATGTTATTAATGTACCCACCTCAACCACTTCCACTGGCAGCTCAGTCCATATACATACCACCCTCTGTGTAAAACAGTTGCTCCTCAGGTTCCCTTTCATTCTTTCTCCTATAACCTTAAACTGATGCCCTCCAGTCCTTGATTCCCTGGGCAAAAGACTGAGTGCATTCACCTTACCCATGCCTCTCATTGTCTTATACACTTCGAGAAAAGATTCCCCCCCCTGTTTCCTCTGCTCTAAACAAAAAAAAAATCCTTGCTTGTCCAACCTCTTCCTATAACTCAGACCCCTGAGCCCTGGCAAAAATCCTTGTAAATTTCTTCTGCACTTTTTCCCGTTTAATAACTGAAACCTACATTAAATTCATCACATTTCCACTATTTCCCAAAGGTGCTGGAACCGACGTGACAACGCCAATGAATTACAAGCCATGATCGATAATTAACTCCTTTACAACAATCCCGTTTTCATCGTTTGTTCCATGGTGCAGGCATCCTTGTCTCTTTCTGGTTGCTTGGTTAATTAAAACCTTGTCCTCATACAAAACAAATCTGTAGCTTAATTGTTCCTGGAAAATGTGCCATGTTTTTCAGACTTTTAAAAATAAACAAAATCTCTCTCCACAGTCACCACGATAACATGGACTTGGCTGTGTCTCAGTATTTTTTTCCAGTCACAGTGATATTTGAAATATTCACCCACGGACAGAATACACACCTTTCCTTCAACATGAAAAGGCCAATGATATTCAGATCGGCACGGATCAAGTAACCATCAAAACTGAACATGAAGTTCAATTTGAATTTCTCATCCGCAAATCAGCCATTTCAGTACCGTACAGAGAAAACAAGATCTTTATAAGACAATGATAGTATTAAATTGTAGTTTCCTTGTTGCCCCAAAGCTTTAAATCTCAGTCTCACAATTTCTCTCTCGTTAACTGAAGACCAAACCAATCTCCTCACTCCTTTCCTCCACACCCAGTTCTCACACTCTCTCTCCTCTCCTTGGATTCAGCTTCCTAGCTCCTGCCTGCAGGCTAAGAACCAAAAAAAAGGGATGGCACGATGGCACTGCTGCCCCACAGCACTAGGGTCCCAGGTTCGATTCCAGCCTTGGGTGACTGTGTGGAGTTTGCACATTCTCCCCGTGTCTGCGTGGGTTTCCTCCGGGTGCTGCGGTTTCCTCCCACAATCCAAAGATGCTCAAGTCAGGTGAATCGGCCATGGGAAATGGGTGGGTTACTCTTCCGACGGTCAGTGTGGACTGGTTGGGCCGAAGGGCCTGTTGCCACACTGTAGGAAATCTAATCTAATCAAGTCTATTACTCTGAATCAGAGCCTCCTGGGTGTTGGTGAATCCTCCTCCCACCTCCCAGGGTTTCCTTCCTGGTCAGACCCAAACTGATTTTTTTTCCCAATCTGGAATCTCTTATTTATTTTCCCCACACCGACCCTCTGATAAGAACCATCCTGCACACACTGGCCAAATCATATCTGGTTGAACTAAAATGAACCAAATTAGAACTTTAATTGCAGGCCCATCCTTGATCCTTTCCATAACATTCCTGAATCTTCACACGAGTTCTGATAACTTTCTGCAAAATGCTCACCCCACTGATACGCCAACCACTTGTCACGATACCAGGGCTGGGACCATTCCCCTCGGTCCTGTTCCCAGAGGAGGAAAGGAGTGCGCTGCCAAATGACAGATTAATCCCACACACCCACAGCCTCCCTGGCACTGACCCGCCCTGCACATACGCCAACAATTGGCCAGCACTGCGCCCGTGCACTGGTTGCCCCTCCTACAGAGCATGCTCCAGATCACACAGGACCCTGGGTGATTGACAGCAGTTGCTGCCCAATAGGGTGGAGGGGGCGGGGCTAGAGGACTGGAGTACTGGGACAATAGGATGGTAAACAATGAATGAATGTGGAGGACACTGTGGGGATGGGCAGCTCAGTGAGGGACAGGAGCAGTGCAGCAACAGGAGGGGATCCTGGACAAACTGAGCAATGGGAGAGTCTGACAGGAGAGAAACTACAGGAAGGTTCTATTTGGAGGCTCAGGCAGGGACAGCTGGAAGCTTGGGCATGTTTTCCAAACAGCCTCTTCAAAGATGCTGTTATTCAACTTTGAACCCAAACCTCGTGGTTCAGAGGTAAGGACACTACCACTATTTCCTGGTGGGCTAATGGAATGAAGGGAAGATTTTCTCTATTTCACTCACATGGAAACTGGATGAGCTCCTCCCACTTACTGTCTACGGTGGGGTTGGAGGAGACAAGCAGAACGGAAGGGACTGCCTTTCAAAAGGAACTAACCGGCATTGGTGTTATTAACAAGACTCAATACACAGTCACTAACACAAAGCTGGTGTACGTGAACTTTATCCAGAATATTAACACCTATAATTGTGTGACGCAGACCCCAATGTACAGTTAAGTCGGGGATATTAACAACTGCTTTGTGTGTGAGAAATCACCTCTCATGAACATGAGTCAATTTTTTAGAAGAAGTAACAAAGAGGATTGATGAGGGCAAAGCGATGTAAACGATCTACATGGATTTCAGTAAGGTGTTCAACAAGGTTCCCCATGGGAGACTGGTTAGCAAGGTTAGATCTCAAGGAAGATAGAGAAAACTAGCCATTTGGATACAAAACTGGCTCAAAGGTAGAAGACAGAGGGTGGTGGTGGAAGGTTGCTTTTCAGATTGGAGACTTGTGACCAGTGGGGTGTCACAAAGTATTGGCGCTGGATCCACTAATTTTCATCATTTATATAAATGATTTGGATGTGAATATAGGAAGCATTGTTCGTAAGATGACACCAAAATTGCAGGTGTAGTGGACAGTGAAGAGGATTACCTCAGATTACAACAGGATCTTGATCAGAGGGTCGAATGTGCTGAGGACTGGCAGAAAGAGTTTAATTTAGATAAATGTGAGGTGCTGCATATTGGAAAAGCAAATATTAGCAGGGTGTATACACTTAATGGTAAGGTCCTCGGGAGTGCTCCTGAACAAAGAGACCTTGGAATGCAGGTTCATAGCTCCATGAAAGCAGAATCGCAGGTAGATAGGATAGTGAAGTAGGTGTTTAGTATGCTTTCCTTTATCGGTCAAAGCACTGAGTATAGGAGTTGGGAGGTCATATTGCGGCTCTACAGGACATTGGTTAGGTCAATCTTGGAATATTGCATGCAATTCTGGTCTCCTTCCTATCAAAACAATATTGTGAAACGTGAAAGGGGTCAGAAAAGAATTACAAGCATGTTGCCAGGGTTGGAGGATTTGAGCTACAGGGAGAGGCTGAATACACTGTTTTCCCTGGAGCATTAGATGCTGATGGGTGACCTTATAGAGGTTTATAAAATCAGTAGGGGCATGGATAGAGTAAATACACAAGGTCTTTTCCCTGTGGTGGGGAGGAGGCACGAGGGGTGTGGGCGACCGAGGCGGGGGGAGAAACCGAGAGGCGAGAGAGACAGTTATTTTATAGATCTGCAACACAACCTTGCTCCTGTTTTTTCCCTGTCCCCTTCAATCCCTCTGAAGGGCTCAGAACAAGTGCACAGTCCCTGGAAAATGGAGCTTCAGGGTGGTCAAGTGCTGAAGGTTGCATTTGGGACACTGACCTTTATTGGTCTGTGCACTTATCAATAAAGGGACCTGGGTTCAATTCCACTGTTTGGATTCATGTCTGTGGCCACAGACACGCCTGTCTACTGGATCCCCTGTCACGACAGCTATGCCATTCTCCCTCCTCCTGTTCTGTGCAGTGGAGCAGTGTCATGAACCTGGCTGTTGCTGATTTCCCCTGAGAGGTCACCCCACCTGTTGCCCCCTTTATAGAATTCCAAGTGGTGCATAGTATCTGTATGAGAAGGGAATAACCGCTGGGGAGTCCTGCATTTCCTTCCTGAGCCTTTTACTTGATCTGATGGTCACACATTCCCTTTCTGCCTGTGTAACTCTCACCTGCAGTGTGACTAACTCATTAACCATGCTGTCCATAACATTCTCAGTATTGCTCCACAGTGAGTCCACTCTCAGTTCCAGGTCTGAAAAACAGTTTCTCAGCAGCGACAGGTGGGCACACTGCCTGCACACATAGCCGTAAGGGACACTGGAAGCATCCCTTATGTACCACATTGTGCGAGAGGAGCACACCACAGATCTGAGGGCTCTTGTAACAACATCTCACTACATTCATCTAGTTACTCCCACTAAGAGAATTTAAATGAGTGAGCAACCTTCCTTCACTTCAAACATGCCCATTATAATAAAAAAAAATCTTTAGTTAAGCTGATATGTCGTACTTTTAAAAACTTAAATACGCCGCAGGTATCACTGACAAGTTGGCTATTCCCATTGGGACTGTGAATTTCTGAATAGTCTGAAGTAAAACGGAGTTTCAGCTTCACCTTCTCCCTGTCTCACCTCACTCTGTTTACATCCAACTCCAAAACACTCTCAGTGAGCCAAGCAGCCCTCACAGTGCAGCCCTGTCATTTTCATTGTCTGCTCACACCTACACTGCCCTCAGCCTCCTGTACTGTTCCAATGCATCTCAATGGGAGCTCAGGACCAGCATCTCATCTTTCAATTCATCCCTTTGTAACCCCAGAGTCAAAATGGACTTCAGCAGTTTCCGAATGAACAGACAGTTGTCAGAATCTGGAACTTTCCACCTGAAATGGTGCTGGAATTTGAGTCCACAAGGAATTTCAATGAGAAATTTGCAGGGAATTGGAAGTAAGGAGTTTACAGGTTAACATCATAAAGTGGATGATTGAGACTAAATCTGACAGTTCCTGCAAAGAGACGAGGTGTAATATGGATAAATCTGTGCTCTCTCTCAGGCCAATACCTCCTTCCACAGCTACAGGGCCAAGAATTGAACACACACCCAAAGGGTGATCCAACCATGGACCTGAACATCGTTCTGCTTTTGGCTTGACAAAAATATTGAAGATATTTTCCCACAGACAGAACAGATAAACCTTTCTCCTTTCACAGTTAAATGTCAATGATATTCAGATCGTGATGACTCTGTGGACTGTAGAAACTTGCTTTTGAGATCACAGTCTCAATTATTCTCAACTAATATCCTATAAAATAAATTCACAAAACAAAGCTCATAGTCAGTGCAAGATGAATAGTGAAGGCAAACACTTCTTTTGGTAGGTGTTGGATGCTCCTCTTCAAATCGCACCGCCCCCACCCAGGAAGAGGACACGTGCATGCTCCTTGCTGTACCTTGGCCCCAGATAAAGATGGCAGCCATAACCCAGCACCTCTCACTGCCTGAGGCCCAAGCCATCTTCCACTTTGCTGCAAACCAGGGACCAGGAGTTTCTAATTCAGATTAACGACCTGCACAGAGTGTCACTCAACCCTCCCAGTCTCCACTGATACATTTCATCCGGTTTCTGCTGCCACTCTCTCCTTTCCCGTTTCCTCCTCCTGCACACACAAAGGGTCATCATGGGTCCAGTGACCCTTCCTCAGAACCGATGGCAACTGGGAAAATTAGAATCCCCACAGGAAACAGGCCCTTCGGCCCAACAATTCTACACCCACCCAGACCCATTCCCATTCCGTTTACTCACCATTTCCCCGGACTAATGCACATCCCTGAACACTACGGGAAATTTAGCTGGGCCAATTCTCCTAATCTGCACATTTTTGGACTACAGGAGATAAGGGTTAAAGAGTAAATAATAGGTGGGGACAGAGCCCAAAGAGAGACTGGAACATTTGGAAAGACAAAAGAGTGGATAACAATCCGGCTGGAAGGGCGGAAAGCTGTTAATGGAGTAGACAGGAACCTGGTAGCATCTCAGTAGCGGTGTTGGAAAAGACGGCTGATGATCTATGTTCTGATGCAAAAAAAAACCCGGAGCATCCAGTTGCCCCCCACTTTAACACACAAGGCTGTTCCCAGGCCAACATCTCTGTCTCATGCTTACTGCAGTGTTCCAGTGAAGCTTGATGCAAGCTGGCAGAACACTTCAGAACATACCAAATGGCCTCCGATTTCAAGGACTGCAATTTCTCCTCCCGTGTATCTCCTCCACTTCCCACACCACTGCCCTTGGCACCCACACCTCCAACTGCAACAAGTATGGAATCCCCCTCTTCCTCACCTTCCACCCAGATACAATGCATCATCGTCTGCCATTTCCACCAACTAAAATCAGACAACACCACCAGAGATATATTTCTCTCCCCACCCCTTTCAGCATTCCCGAGACCATTCCCTCTGTGACTTCCTCATTAGATCCATGCGACCCACCAAACTATCCTCCACTACCAGCACCTTCACTTGCCACCTGTGCCCACACCTCCCCCCTCAACTCCATCCAAGGCACTACAGGATCCTCCCACATCCAGCAGAGATTTTCCTGCACATCCAATAACACCTCACTTTTTGTGTCCTTTGCTCTCAATGCGGTCTCCTCTACAGTGGGGAGTCAGGATGCCAACTTGTGGAACATTTCAGGGAACATGCACCAACCAACCCCACCGCCCTGTGGCCAAACACTTCAGCTACCCCCCTCTGCCGCCATGCTGCCAAGGACATGCAATTCCTGGGTGTCATCCACCTCCAGATCCGAGCCACCCGACCCCTGGAGGAAGAACACCTCATCTTCCACCTTGGGACCTTTCAACCACACGGCATCAAGGTTTCCTCATCTCCTCTCCCCCACCTCATCACAGATTCAACCCTCCAACTCGGCACTGGCCTGTTGAACTGTCCCACCTGTCCATCATCCTTCCCAATTATCCATTCCACCCTCTCACCACTATCCCATCTACTGGATTAGTGGTGCTGGAAGAGCTTAGCAGTTCAGGCAGCATCCAAGGAGCTTTGAAATCGACGTTTCGGGCAAAAGACCTTCATCAGGATGCTGCCTGAACTGCTGTGCTCTTCCAGCACCACTAAACCAGAATCCGGTTTCCAGCATCTGCAGTCATTGTTTTTACTACCCCATCTACATCTACCTAGCCTGTTCCTAGCTCCCTACCCCCAACCCCACACACACCTCCCTATTTATCTCTCAGCCAGCTTCCCCCACTCCCACATTTCTGATGAAGTGCTTATATGCCCAATATGTCGATTATCCTGCTCTTTGGATGCTGCCTGAATTGCTGTGCTTTTCCAGCGCCACACTTTAAAGCAAGCTGGAAGAACAACACCTCATCTCCCACTCGGGGACCCTGCAATCCCATGGCTTCAACACGTTCTAGTTTCTTTGCCCCCTACCTCAAATACCAGGCCTTGTTATTACATAGCCTGCTATTACACACTACCTATGGATAACCACTAACAGTCCCCATAAACAGGTATTTACTCTCCCCCAGCCAGGTTGATATCCACTCCTTTGTCCAACTGCTCCTCTCTCTCTGTCTCTCTCTCTTTTGACTCTATCCACACCTATCATTTACTCCTTAACCCCTACCTTCTGCATATAAACCAATAGTATTTTTCTCAGTAATATCAGTACCTGAGGAAGCGTCACCGGATCCAAAATGAGAACTGATTTCTCTTCACAGATGCTGTCAGATCTGCGGAGCTTTTCCAGTACCTTGAGGTTGTTGTGTGTGATTTACAGCATCCGCAGTTCTTTTGGTTTTAATTTACCCCGAGTATTTTTTTCAGGTCTAGCAGACTGAAACAGTGTTTATCAACCCTCCCAGTCCACACTAACTCCATCTCTCTCCCAGTCCCTTCACACTCACTGAGACCCCTCCCGCTCACAGTGACACTGCGCTTGCAAAGCTCATGGTCAGGTGTTGGCCCGCTGGACCCACCCCTCATTCACTCCCTTTGGCTGGAGGATCACGCCAACTGTCCTACTGGTCTGAAGCTGTGTCAATCAGCCAGGCTCCATTGTGACATAAGTGGTGGGATCCTCCCAGATGCATCAGAGGCTGAGGGATGACCTCAAAGGTTTATTAAATCATGAGGGGCATGGGTAGTATAAATAGACAAGGTATCTTCCCTGGGGTGGAGGAGTCCAGAGCGAGAGGGCATAGGTTTAAGATGAGAAGGGAAAGACTTAAAATGGATCTGAGGGGCAATTTCTTTCACAGTGGAGTTGGTGCGTGGATGGAATCTTCTCTCGGGAAGTGGAGGAGGTTGGTACAATTATACTATTTGGCATCTGGATGGGTAAATGAATAGTAAGAGAGTAGAGGGATATGTGCCAAGTGTTGGCAAATGGGACTAGATTAGGTTGGGATATCTGGTCTGCATAGACCAGTTTAACCAAAGAGTGTGTTTTCATGCTGTACATGTCTATGGCTCTGCCCTGTGATGAGCTTCGTCATTCAGTGAATGAGACAGTGTCTCAGAGCACAGGGGCTGGGGGCTATTCAGCCTAATGGGGCTGTACACTCTCCGTCTGGAGATGGTGCCAGCCAGTCCCAACTCACCTTCCATTTGGACATAGCCCTCCAAATCCTTCCTTTAAAAAGGAAAATTGCAAATTTGTTTTGACAATAACTACTGAATCTGCATCCAGCTGTCAATCAAACTGTTCCAGACGCTCAGAACTTACTGAGTAAAATAATCTTCACGTTTTTACCCTGCATTATTTGCCACTTACCGAAAGTAGTTCATAAAAATTGTGACAATGTTAATAATTTCTCATGCTGTCTCTCTGTAAATTAAATTTCCTGGAAACAATACTGCTCCTCGTTGAAATCACTGCTTAACCTTCTCAGCTCCAAGGAGAATTTTCTGACCTTCTGCTAACTCTCCATAAAAGAGAAACCGATCTTAATTTTAATTTATTAGTGTCATAGAAATGTACAGCACAGAAACAGACCCCTTGGTCCAACTTGTCCATGCCCACCAGATATCCTAAATTAATCTCATCCCATTTGCCAGGACTTGGCTCATATCCTTCTCAAACTTGCCTGATCACATATCCAATCAGATGCCTTTTAAATGTTGCAATTGTACCAGCCTCCACACTTTCTCTGGCAGCTCATTCCATATACATACCATGTTCAGCTTGAAAACATTGCCCCTCACATCCCTTTTAAATCTTTTCCCTCACACCTTAAGCCTGTGCTCTCTGGTTTTGGACCCACCTAACGTGGGAAAAAGACCCTGGCTGTTCACCCTCACCATGTCCCTCACGAGTGTATCAACCACTGAGGTCACCTCTCAGCATCCGATGCCCAGGGAAAACAGCCCCAGCCAATTCAGCCTCTCCCTATATCTCAAACTCTCAACCCTGGCAACATCTTTGTGCATCTTTTCTGAATCCTTTCACGTTTCACAACATCATTCCTATAGCGGGGAGACCAGGAGTGAAAGCAGAATTCGAGAAGTAGGTGAATCAATGCCCTGTACAGCCCCAAAATAATGTCACAACTCCTATACTCAATACAAAACACCTTCTTCACTAGCATACCTAAGATTCCACTTTCAAGGAAGTGTGAACCTTCATTCCAAGGTCTCTTTGTTCAGCAACACTCCCCAGGACCTCCTCATTAAGTGTACAAGCCCTGCTCTGATTTGCTTTTCCAAAATGCAGAACCTCATTTATCTAAATTAAACCCATCTGCCCCTCCTTAGCCCATTTAATTGAAGTCCCAATGTACTGAGGTAACCTTCTTCACTGTCCATTACACCTCCAATTTTGGTGTCTAGTGTAAACCTACTAACCATACCTCATATATTCACATAGAAATCATTGATATAAATGACAAAAAGCAGTGGACCCAGCACCCAGCCTGACAGCATATTTCTCACACAGTTGTTGGGTTGGGTAAGTTGTTGGCATGGACGGTACGGACTGAAGGGTCTGTTTCCATGTTATACATCTCTATGACCTTCTAGACAATTCTGTATCTACATAGCTAGTCCTCCCTGTATTTTACAGTCTCAAACTTGCTAACCGGTCTGTTATGTAGAACCTTGTGTCTTCCTGGAGTCCAAGTTAGTGACTTCCATATACAAAGCCATGCTGCCTCTCCCTCATCACTTCTTGCCTTTCCAATTACATGTAAATCATGTCCCTGAGAATCACATCCAACAACATCTGTGCCACTGATTTCAGGCTCACTGGTCTATTGTTCCCTGGCCTTTCCTTCCCACCTTTCTCAAATAATTGCGCCCATCTTCCAGCACCTCACCTGTGACTATCAATGACACAAATATCTCAGCGAGGGGTCCAGCAAACACTTCCCTAGATTCCCACAAAGTTCTGGGTTACACCTGAGTATGTCCCAGGGATTATTCCACCTTGCTACCGTTTAAGACATCCAGTACCCCCTCCTCTGTAATGTGGACACTTGTCACGTGATCACTATTTATTTCTCCAAACACTCTAGCTGCCACATCCTCTTTCAGTAAAAGAATCTCATATAGAATCTCTCCCACCTCCTGCGGTTCCACAGACAGCCTTGCTGATTTTTGCGGGTACCTATTCTCTGCCTGGTTACTCGCTTGTCCTTAGTGTATTTGTACAAACACTTTGGATTCTCCTTAAACCTATTTCCTAATGCTATCTCATGTCCCCTTTTTGCCCTCCTGGTTTACCTCGAGTATACTCCTACTGCCCCTATACTCCTCTAGGGATTCACACAAACTCAGCTGTCTGTACCTGCCATATCCCTCCTTCATTTTCTTGACCAGGCCCACAATTTCTCTCGACAGGCAGCATTCTCTACACCTATCAGCCTTGGCCTTAACAGGAACATACTGTCTATGTCCTCGCATTGTCGCAGGCCTATGGAGGCAATGGCAGATGAGGACAGAGAAGCAATCATTCCCAGTAAAGAGGTAATGTTGGGAAAGATAACAGCCTAAAGGTAGATGGGTCTCCTGGCCCATCTACCTTTAGGCTGTGGGCGGCATGGTGGCACAGTGGTTAACACTGTTGCCTCACAGCGCCAGAGACCCGGGTTCAATTCCCGCCTCAGGCGACTGACTGTGTGGAGTTTGCACGTTCTCCCCGTGGGTTTCCTCCGGGTGCTCCGGTTTCCTCCCACAATCCAAAAAATGTGCAGGTTAGGCAAATTGGCCATGCTAAATTGCCCGTAGTGTTAGATGAAGGGGTAAATATAGGGGAATGGGTCTGGGTGGGTTACGCTTCGGCGGGTCGGTGTGGACTTGTTGGGCCGAAGGGCCTGTTTCCACACTGTAAGTAATCTAATCTAAAAAGAATGCACCCAGGGAAAAAGGAGATGGCGGGGGTGGGGGGGAAATAGCAAATACAACTCGTAATAATCCACTAAAATTTGTTGGATTCTGGGATGGTTTTGACAGAATGGAAGCTACAAATGTGGTGCCACTATTTTTCAAAAAGGACCCGTTAGCTTAACTTCTGTAGCGGAGAAAATGCTTGAATCTCTCAAAGAAGTAGTGGTGAGATATCTGGGTAGAAATTGTCTCATTGAGCAGACACAGCATGGATTCATGGAAGGTAGGTCATGTATAACGCATTTACTGGAATTATTTGAAGATACGACGAGCACGTTGGACATGGGGTACTCGGTGGATGTGGTGTATCTGGATTTCTAGAAGGTACTCGACAAGTTGCCACACAAAGGCTGCTGTATAAGGTAAAGATGCACGGCATTGTGGGTAATGTATTATCATTGATACAGGATCGGTTAACCAACAAAAAATAAAGAACGGGGATAAATGGGTGTTTGGATTACTTTTGGCACTACAACGGTTTATAATTTACACAAATGTTTTGGAGTTGAGGACCAAGTGTACGGTGTCAGAGTTCACATTTGATACAAAGATGAGGTAGAGCAATGTCTGTAGAGACCACTGTCAGTCTGCACAGGGATACAGATAGGTTAAGTGAGTGGGTAAGGATCTGGTGGATGGAGGACAATGTTGGGAAATGTGAGGTTATCCATTTTAGTTGGACTAACAGCAAACTGATGACGAACTGGTGAAAAATTGCAGCAGGCTGCTGTACAGAGGGAGCTGGGTGTCCTTGTGCATGAATCACAGGAAGTTGGTTTGCAGGTGCAGCAGGTAATTAAGACAGTGAAGGGAATATTGTCCTTCATTGCTAGAGGGATGGTTATGCTGCAGCTATACAGTGTGCTGGGGAGGCCACACCTGGAGTACTGTGTACAGGTTTGGTCCCCTTACATTAGCAAGGATGTACTGGCACAGGAGGTTCACTAGCTTGAGTTGGGAGTTGAGAGGGTTGGCGTATGTGGAGAGATTGAGAAAACTGGTTCTATCGTCATTGTAATTTAGAAGAATGGGAGGTTGGAGAGGAAAAAATAAAACTTTGAAGGAAGTAGATAAGACAGAAGCAGGGAGGTTATTTCCACTGGGGACGGGTGAAACTAGAGCATAACCTCAAAATAAGGGGAGCAGATTTAGGACTGAGTTCAGGCGGAGCTTCTTCAGGTAAAGGGTTGTGAATCTGTGGAATTCCCTGCCGAGTGCAGCATTTGACGTTATCAACTTGAATGCCTTTAAGGCAAAATGTAGATTTGTGAACAGGAAAAGAATTAAGGGTGATGGTGAGAGAGCAGGAATGTGGAGCTGAGGCCATGAATAGATCAGCCCTGATCTTGTGGATGGCAGAGCAGGCTTGAGGGGCCAGATGGCTTACTCCTGCTCGCATTCCTTATGTTCTTATGTTCCCACTTTCCAGCCGTCCCTTTCCCTGGGAATAACCTCCCGCAAATAAATTTTGAAAGTGCTTGCCTTGTGCTGTGAAAATTGGCCTTTGTCTAATTTAGAACCTTAACTTTTAGATCTGGTCTATTATTTTCTGGAACTATTTTAAAACTAGTAGAATTATCAGAGAATCCCGACAGTGTGGAATAAGACCATTCATCTCATCACACTGACACTGACCCTCAGAGTCGCCTAACCTCCCCCTGCAACGTTGCATTTCCCAGGGCCATCCTGCACATCCCTGACCACTATGGGCAATTCAGCCTGCATAATCCACCCAACATGAACATCCTTGAACACTGTGGGCAATTCAGCCTGGACAATCCACCCAACCTGCACATCCCTAAACACTGTGGGTAATTCAGCCAGGATAATCCACCCAACCTGCACATCCCTAAACACTGTGGGTAATTCAGCCAGGATAATCCACCCAACCTACACATCCATGAACACTGTGGCAATTCAGCCTGGATAATCAAACTTACCCAGCATATCTTTGCACTGTGGGAGGAAACCAGAGCACCCAGATGAAACCCACGCAGACAACCCCAATAAGGAGATCATCCCTTCCTTATTTCCCAGTTCCACCCAAATAACTTCACTGGACGTACTCCCAGGAATGTCCTCCCTAAGCACAATCTTAATGCTGTCCCTAATCAAAAATGCCACTCCCCCTCCTCTTGTCCTCTTTTCTATTCTTCCTATAGCATCTATACCCGGAAACATTAAGCTGCCAGTCCTTTCTATAATACCCATGATATCCCAGTGTCATGTTCAAAACCATACCCTGAGCTCATTTGCCTTCCCTGTCAGGCCTCTTGCATTGAAATAAATGCAGTGTAACTGCTAAATCCCACCTTGTTCTGTGTCTTGCCCTTGCCTGCAATGACTATTTGCCTTCTGAACTGTACCAGCCTCAGAGATATCTCTTTTCTCACTAGCTATTTGCGATCACACCTACTCCTCACTGATTTACTGCCTCCCGAGTAGCATTAACAAATCTCCCTGCCTCGATATTAGACACCTTCCAAATCAGGTACAATCCATCCTTCTTACGCAGGTCAATTCTACCCCAGAGTTGATCACAATGATCCAAAAATGTGAATCCTTTTCCCCTGCACCAGCTCCTTAGCCACTCATCCAGCACCTCCTCCTTCTCTGTAATATGGACTTTTTTTTCAAGATATCACCATTTATTTCCCCACTATCTATATCTCACATGCACTTCTCCACAGTAAACACTGATACAAAATACTTGTTTCCCTCTCTCACCCATCGCCTGCAGCTCCACACAATGGCTACCTTGCTGATCTTTGAGGGTCTCTATTTTCTCCCTAGTTAGCCTTTTGTTCTTCATGTATTTATAAAAGCCTTTTGGATTATCCTTAACCCTATTTTCCAAAGCTATCTCACGTCCCCTTTTTGCCTCCTGATTTCCCTCTTAATTATACTCCTACTGCCTTTATAATCAAAGGATTTTTGGATTGGAATAAATACAAAATATTACATCTTGATAAAACAAACAAAGGCAGGACTTACACTCATTACAAGTAAGGCGTTGAGTAGTGATATGGAACAAAGAGACCGAGGGCTTCACGTGTTTGAAGTTCGTGTTACATGTAGACAGGGTGGTTAAGAAAGTGTTCAAGCACACTTACCTTCATTTTTCACACCTTTGAGTATAGGAATTGGGACGTTATGTTGAGGTTGTTCAGGATGTTGGCGAGGCCTCTTCTGGATTTCTAAACCCAGCTCTGGTTGTGCTGTTATAGGAAGGATATCATTAAATCAGAGCAGGTTCAGAAGAGATTTACTGGAATATTAATGGGAATGGAGGGATTGTGTTATCAGGAAAGGGTGGGACTTTTTTCACTGGAGTTTAGGAGGTTGAGGGGTGACCTTATTAAAAGGTTTATGCAATCGTGAAGAGTGTAGATAAAGGTGAATGGCTGGGAGAGAGGGGAGTTCAAAATTCGGGTGCATTCATTTTGAGAAGAGATGAGAAAGATTAGAGAAAAGACATTAGGGATTTTTTTTTTAAAAATTACACGTGTGGAATGAACTTCCAGAGGAAGTGGTAGTTGTGAATACAATTACGATATTTAAAAGACATTCAGATAAGTACGCAAATAGGAAATATTTGGATGGATGTGGACTAAACGGAGGCAGGTACAATTAGTTTAGTTTGGAATTATGGTCGGCATGGACTGGTTGGACCACAGGGCCTGTTTCCTTGCTGTATAACATTAGGACTCTCATTATCACTGTCTCCAAATTCCTCCATCCTCACAACTCTCCCGATCACTGTCACCTCATCCAGCTTCACAACTCTTCCTTATTCATATGATTCCTCTCCAGCCACAAAACGCTCCCTATCTCTAATCTCCTCCAGTTTCTCAAATCTCTGCTACATGTGCCTTTCTTTCATTCTAGCCTTAAGGATACCCTCGTTCACTCCGATTGGTTGGAAGATAAACTGGTACTGCCTCGTGTTCCAGTCCCACCCTCTGCCTCCTGTTGGCCTGCGCTGACATCAATCACCTGAGGCCCATTGTGAGGTGAGTGGTGGTATCCTCCCTCTCTGCCCTCGGATGAGCTTCATCATTCACAGTGAATGGGGCAGTATCACAGAGCTTGGGGCTGGGGGCTATTCAGCCCATCGGGGCTATACTCTCTCCCTCTGGAGATGCTGCACATCTGTCCCAACTCCCCTCCCATTTGCCCTTAGCCCCCCAAACCTTTGCTTAAAAAGTAAAATTCCAAATCTATTTATGAATAACTGCTGAATCTGTGTCCAGCTGCCATTCAGACTGTTCCAGATGCTCAGAATTTACTGAATAAAATAATGTTCACATATTCACCCTGCATTAGTTGCCAATTACTTGAAAATAGTTACTAAAATTATGACGTTGTTAACAATTCCTCTCTCTCTCTGCAAATTAAATACATTGGAAACAAATCTGCATCTGGTCGAAATCATTGCTTAACATTCTCAGCTCCAAGGATAATTATCTGTGCTTCTGCTACCTCTCCACAAAAGAGGAACACATCTTATTTTCATTTATTAGTGTCAGATGTACAGCACAGAAACAGACCTTTGGTCCAATTGGTCCATGCCAACTAGGAATCCTAAACTAATGGAGTCCCGTTTGCCAGCTATTGGTCCGTATCATTCGAAACCCTTCCTATTCATGTACCCAATCGGATGCCTTTTAAATGTTTTAATTCTATCAGCCTCAACTACTTCATCTGGCAGCTCATTCCACACATACATCACGCTCAGCTTGAACACGTGGCCCCTTAGATTCCTTTTAAATTTTTGCCCTCTCAACTTAAGCCCGTGTGCTCTTGTTTGGACCCATCTAACCTGGGGGGGAAAGACTCCGGTTGTTCACCATATCCATGCCCCTCGTGATTTTATAAATCTCCGTAAAATCACCTCTCGGTCTTTGACTCACCAGGGAAATTAACCCCACCCTATTCAGCCTCTCCCTTTAGCTCAAATCCTCCAACCCTGGCAAAATTGTTGTAAATCTTGTCTGAACTCTTTCAAGATTCACAACAACCTTCCCAAAACAGGGAATTTTGAACTTAAAACAGAATTCCTGAATGGCTTAATCAATGTCCTGTCCAGCCACAATATAACGCCCCAGCTTCTGTATTCAATGCATTAATCAAAAAAAATTAAGTGTACCAAACGCAACCTTCACTCGCCTCCCTACCTGCAACACCACTTTCAAGGAACAATGAACCTGCACACCATGGTTTCTTTGTTCAGCAACACTCCCCAGGATTTTACCATTAAGTGCATACGTCCAGCCCTGATTTGCCTTTCCAAAATACAACAGCTCATACTTATCTAAATTGAACTCCATCTGCCATTCCTTGCTCCAATGGCCCATCTGATCAAGATCCTGTTGTATTCTGAACTAACCTTCTTCACTGTCCACTACACCTCCAATTTTGGTGTCTTCTGTAAACCTACTGACCATACCTCATATTCACATCCAAGTCATTTATTTAAGGACCCCATATCCATTCCTGCAGCACACAGCTGCTCACAGGCCTCCAGTCCACAAATCAACCCTCCGCCGCCTACCTTCAAGACAGTTTTGTATCCAAATGTCTGGTTCTCCCAACATTCAATGTTATCTAACCTTGCTAACCAGTCTGCTCAGTGTCCATACAGACAACGTCCACAGTCTGCCTTTAAAAAAACTCAATCAAGTTAGAGAGAGAGAATTTCCCACACACAAAATTTCCCACGTTGACTATCACTAATCATTCCTCGTCTTTCCAAATACATGTAAATCCTATCCCTCAGAATCCCTTCCAACAACTTGCCTGCCACTGACGTCAGAGTGACTGTCCTCTTGCTCCCTGGCCTTTCCTTACTACTTTTTAAAATAATGGCACACATCTTCCAACACCTCACCTGTCATAAACGATGCTATAAATATCTCAGGGAGGAGCACTGCTATCACTTTCCTAGCTTTCCACAAATTTCTGGGATACACCTTGCTACGATTTAAGACATCCAGTACCACCTCCTCTGTAATATGGGCACTTTTCAAGCTATCACTATTATTTCTCCAAACTCTCTCGAACAGAATAGCATAGTATCTCTCCCACTTCCTGTTGTTCCATAGATGGCCTTCTTGATCTTTAAGGTGTCCTATTCTCTGCCTGGTTATTATTTTATCCTTAATGTATTTGAAGAATCTCTTTGGATTCTCCTTAAACTATTTCCTAGAGATATGTCATGTCCCCTTTTTGTTCTCCTGATTACCCTCGAGTATATTCAGTAAAAACGTGATCCTGTACTCTCAGTTCCTCTGCTTCTGCCATATGTGCTCCCAGGAGAAGCAATTCCACTCCAGGACATCCCAGAAAAGGTTTCCTACTTCAAGCACCACATCTTCCTTCCACGTGATCAACAATGCCCTTCAATGCATATCCTCCACTTCCTGCACCTTCGCCTTCACATCAGCCCTCCAACCACAAGAAGAATATAATCCACCGGTCCTCAGTTGCCACCCCAGTTATCACCAGATAAAGCGCCATTTCCGCTACCTACAGTCAGACCCCACCACCTCGAATATATTTCCCTCCCCAGCCCTTTCTATGTTCCGCAGAGACCATGGGAATTTTGATGCTGATGTGCTGTCCTACGGATACCTCAGTGACTCACCCTGCCAAATGGCCTAGTGATATTTTGGCTAAACGGATAATCCAGATACCCAGATAACGTTCTGGAGCCCTGGGTGTGAATCCTGCCATAGCAGTTGGTGGAATGTGAATTCGATAAAAATTTGGAATTAGGAATCTATGAAAGACTATGAATCCATTGTCGATTGTTGCGAGGAAAAAAAAATCCCATCAGATTCACTAATATCCTTCAGGGGAGGAATCTGCCATTCTTAACAGGTCTGACCTACATGTGACTCCAGACCCACAGCAATGTGGTTAACTCTTTACTGCCCTTTGGGCCCAGCCAGTGACACCCTCATCCTGTGAATGAATAAAAAAAGGTCAAGTCTTGTATACAACCATACTATTCTTACAGATAAGTGATGTCTTTGTAAATTTGCTTCTCAATTCCCTGCTGACTATTGGGGAAGGGGTGAGGAGGGTTCAATAGTACAATCCCAGTAAGGAGATCATCCTTTTCTTATTTCTCAGTTCCACCTGTATAACTTGCCTCGATGTACTCCCTGGAATACCCTCTTGAAGCCCAGCTGTAATGTTATCCCTAATCAAAAATACCACTCCCCCCTGCTCTGTTGCCCCCTTTCTATCTTTGCTATAGCATCTATACACTGGAACATTAAGCTGCTAGTCCTATCCATCATTAAGTCATGCCTTTGTAATTGCTATACTATCCCATTGCCATGTTCAAACCTATGCCCTGAGCTCATCTGCCTGACCTATCGGGCCTCCTGCATTGAAATAAATGCAGTGTAACTGCTCAGTCCTACCTCGTTCTCTGCCATGCCTTTGCCTGCCTTGACTGTTTGACGTCTGAATTGTACCAGCCTCAGACTTCGCTCGTCCTCACTTTCTCTTTCGGTTTCCCCACATTTCTTCACTGGTCTAATGCCTCATGAATAGCACTAGCAACTCTTCCTTTCCAGTGCAGGTACAATCCATCCTTCTGATGGAGGTCAATTCTACCCCACAAGAGACTCAAATGATCCAATAATGTGAACTCTTCTATTCCTATGTCATTGATACCATTAAACAACAGCCTCTCCTCAAAATGATTATTCTCCCCTTTAAGAATATTCTGCTCCCTCTCTGAGACATCCTTATACAAAACTTACACATTCGAATAATAGACCTTACACTCATCAGGTCATCATAAAAGGATTACATGACACTTTGAAGGTTTTGGGAGACCTTTTGAGCGAATGCGATGATTCAAAGGAGAATTTTTAAGCAGCAAATGGGATTGATCTGGAACACAATACTCACACACACAATGCAAATATCCAGATCCTGATATACTGAGTAATTCAATCAGAGTTTAGCAGAATACTTACTGAGATTACCATCTGAATGTCAACCAGTAATACCCTGTAATACAAGTTTATAAAATCTGTCACTATCAGTCCAAGTTAGAAACCCACACTATCCCCTCCTCGTGGCCCAGGATGACTGTACACATTATCCTTGAGGACAACAGCACTCAACTCAGGGGGAAATCTGTGGGTTTCTAGGAGATTCCAACTTGAGATCTCATGTGACTGAACACAGCAGTTCTTTGACACATTGGAGAAAATGATCCAAGCGTCAGTGAGATATGGGGAACAAGAATTACTTTCTTTTCTTTCATTCCGTGCTGCCGCTCTGCCTCATCAGTAAGACATGGGTGTGAAAGGCTAATGCCTAACGATGGGCAAGTTGTCTCCATCCTGGCCAATGGGTAGAAAGATCCTCTCAAATCACTCCAAAGCGTATCCCTAAAAAGATAGCAACTCTCTCTGTTTCCCACTGCCCAGTGCTCCCAGTAAATGTTTGGAAGAATGGGAAGGGGAGATATCTTCTAGAAAAGGCATAACTGTAAAGGTCTAAGAGGATTATGAAAAGAGAGAGATGCACAGGAGAAGGGAGCAACAAGTTGCCAGATGGGGTGTAACTTGGGAAAATGGGAAGTTGCTCATTTTGGAGGAGATAATAAAAGAACAAAGTATTATTTAAATGGTGGAAACTGTAGAAAGCTGCACCACAAAGGGACCGGGGTAATTGTGCAGGAAACACAGAAAGCTACCACACAGTTACAACAGGGAAGCAGGAAGAGGAATGGAACGTTTTGTTTCAAAGGTTCTCAGTATTAGAGTTTGGAGTGTATACCTGAGAGTACCGTGTGGAAGTGCTGGTGAGACCCCCATATCTGCAGTAATGAGAGCAGTTTTGGTCCCTTTAGATCAGGAAATGTGTCACTTTATTGGAGGCATTTCAGGGAAGATTCAATGAGATGATCCCTGGATTGGAGGGATTATCTTTTAAATAAAGACTGAAAAGGTTGGGACTCTACTCACTGGATTTTGGAGAAAGAGAGGTGATCTCATTGAGACAGATGGAATTCTTAGGGGGTTTGACAGGATAAATAAAAAGAGGATGTGTCTGAGGGTAAATACTGAGAGGGGAGTCTGAAACCAGATTCCGAGTCACGGAATCAAAGATTCTGTTTTTTATTCAGGTTTAAGGCGACACAGACGAGGGTAAGGGGTTTCAGTGGCAATGGAGCTGGGGTGAGGTGGAGAAAAGCAACGTTTAAGAGATTGGAATTCCTGGGGTTGTGATTGTGTGGATGTCTGATCAGAAGGTCATCTTGGGGTCAGATATAACAGCAATATTGTGAAAAGTGTCGTTCTGCCTCAGAGTTCTGTCTCAGAGTGGGAGGGAGGGGCTCAGCAGAAAGGTAAAGGTAAGGCAATGGGTTTAACCGTGCCAATGTGTCATTGGAGGAAATTGAAGCTAATCGAGTAGTGGGAATGTGATAAGCAGTTTGATAACTGAGTAACAGTGGAGTAATGGAGAGGGATGATGGGGATGGAGAGCTGGGCATCGTCAGTGTACATGTCAAACCTAACAGTGTTTTTGGACGATATCACTTCCTGGCACTATGTACGTGAGATACAGGAGAGACCAAGGATCGATCGTTGAGGGACACCAAATGCAAGGAATTCAGAAAGGAAAGGGAGAGTGGAGATGGAGCAGGATTTTCCAACAACGGTGAGGTCAAATATTAGTTTTTCACAGAATGGGAGAGAAGGACATAACCAGAAAAGACCAACAGAGAGAACAAGGAACAATATCTATGAATTGGCGAGGGGGATGATGAGGCAGCATCGGAGGAAAGAGAGTTGGAAAATGAGTTTAGCGAGATTAGGGTAAAGGTGAGCTCTGATAAGGCTTGACAAGAGACTGGAGAAAGATGTAGTTTTAGGACAAAAACCAGGAACACCACGTGAGGCAGTTTGACTCAGTGGGCTCGTGGGAGGGAGAGAAGCAGCAGATCGTATTATCTCAGTCTTAGTGACAGAGAAACTCCATGTGCTCCTCACTCGTGTTGGAGGGGAGGATGGAGGAGACAGGATGATGGACAGTGTTTTACAAAGAAACAAAACCAGGGTTAGTGATATTTAAAATGAGTTAACAAACCTGATGTATTTAGCTTTTATCCAGAATATTAAAACAAACGACTGAAGTCCTGGTTCGAATCCCGTCTTGGCAGATGGTGGAATCTGAATTCAAGTAAAAAAAAGTGTTAGGAATCTCCTGATCTCCATGGAACCATTTTCAATGGTGAAAAACATCCTGCCAACCTGACAGCGGCCCAGCCAGCTACTCACTGTATTAATCACTGCAAAGTCTCAACACAGGAATGAAACTGGATGAACCAGTTGGCAACTAACAAGGCACCAGAAATTACAACCACAGATTCAGCCCTCTCAATGGTGCAACGTCCTCCTCACTAACATATGGTTTTTGGTGCCAAAATGTGGAGAGCTGTCTCACAGACGAGTCAAGGAACAGCCTGACATACTCATACTCACGGAATCATCCCTTACAGACAATGACCAGACACTACCATCACCATCCCGAGATATCGAGAGTGTGGTGCTGGAAAAGCACAACAGGTCAGGCAGCATCCGAGGAGCAGGAGAATCGGCGTCTCGAGCCTAAACCCTTCATCAGCCTGACCTGCTGTGCTTTTCCAGCACCAGACTCTTGACTCTGATCTCCAGCATCTGCAGTCTTCACTTTCTCCTGAAATCACTGGATATGTCCTGTCCCACCGGCAGGACAGACCAGGCAGAGGTGGTGGCACAGTGGTGTACAGACAGGGAGGATTTGCCCTGGGAGTACACAGCATTGGCTCCGGAGACCAGGAAGTCTCATGGCTCCTGCCGATTACCACGTACCGTCCTCCCTTGGCTGATGGATCAGTTCTCCTTCATGTTGAACAACATTTGGAGGAAGCACTGAGGAAGTAAAATGGTGTCAAACGTACTCAGGGTACAGGATTTCAATGTCCACAATCGAGACTAGCTCTGCAACAGAATTACTGACTGAGCTGGTCAGATCCTAAAGGAAATAGCTGCTCAACTGAGTCTGCAGCGGGTGGTGAGGGAACCAACAAGAGTGTAAAACATACTTGATCTCATTGTTATGAATTGACCAGCGGCAGATACATCTGGCCATGACAGTATCAGTAAGAGCGACCATCACACATTCCTTTTGGAGACAAAGTCGTGCCTTAAAGTTGAGAAAAACCTCCACAGTGTTGAGTGGCACTATCACCGTTCTAAATGGGACAGACTTTGAAGAGATGTAGGATCTCAAACTGGATATCTCTGAGGCACTGTGGGACATCAACAGCAGCAGAACTGTACTCCAGCACAATCTGTAATCTCATGGGTTTGTAAATCCTGCTCTCACCCATCACAATGGACAGGAAAGGAGGGCATGCCATGAGCAGCACCAGGCAGACTTAAAACTGAAGTGCCAACCTGGTGAAGCTACCAAACAGGACCATCTGCATATCAAACAGCATCAGCAGCAAGCAACAAAGCTAAGTGATCCTACATCCAATGGAACAGATCGGAACTCTGCAGTTCTGCCACACCCAGTTGTGAACAGTGATGGACAATTAAACAACTCACTGGAGGAAGCATCACAGATATCCCCACCCTTACTGATCGAGAGGCCTCACACATCCATGCACCAGACAAGATGACAGCATTTGCAGCAATCTGCAGCCAGAAGTGCAAAGTGGGATTATCCATCTTAGCCTTCTCCATTGGTTTCTAACATCACAGATGAGAATTTTAAGCCAGTTCGATTAAGTTTGAATAACATCAAGAAATGGTTAAGTAGTGCAAAGTCTACGGGCCTTGCCAATATTCTGGAAATAATAGTGATGGCTTGTACTCCAGAACTTGCCACCCACCAAGCCAAGTACTGCTCCAGCACTGGCATCTACCGACAATGTGGAACATTGCCCAGGCATGTTCAACACAAAAGCACAGGGCAATCCAACCCAGGAAATTTACATCTATCAGTCCACACTCGATCAGCAGTAAAAAGTGATGGAAGATGTCATCAACAGGGCTACCAAGCAGCAGCTGCTCAGCAACAGCCAGCTGAGTGACACTCACTTTAGGCTCCACCAGGGCCACGCAGCTCCCGATTGTGTTACCGCTCTGATTCACAACCTGACAACCAGCTGAATCCCAGAGGTGAGGTGAGTGTGATAACTCAGTCCCACTCCAAGACCACTATTTCTAGCTGATTCCATCCTTGTCTCAGCTCATATACTTTCATCCAACTTGTGTTATCTCCAGACTTCATTTTCCAAACACACTCAGGGCCAGCTTCCCACATTCAACCTCCCTGTAATCTCAAGAAAGTCTAAATCTCTGCTTGTTGATTCATCAAAAGGCTCCTAATTATAATCAACAGCATACAGCCATAGAGATGTACAGCAAGAAAACAGAGCCTTCGGTCCAACCCGTCCATGCCGACAAGATACCCCAACCCAATCTAGTCTCACCTGCCAGCACCTGGCCAATATCCCTCAATTTAGAATTCTCACACTTGATTTAATTCCTGGCTGTGATCATCCCTAGCTCCCTGCACCCCACACACTGTGAGACCTCGACAACACATTTTCTTTAAGACTCCCAACCATTTGTTAATTCATTACTTCACCTGTGTGGATGTTTCTACAGTTGCTGAAGCAGCATAGTCTGAAATTCACAGCCAAAACCTCACAGGTCTGCTTTCCACCTTTTAGACATCCCTCAAAACCTGTTTTCTGGCAATGCTTTTGGTCACCTGACCTAATATCGCCATCTCTGGTCTTATGACTAAAGTTCTCAAGAGTACTTTTGTGAAATTATAAGCATGATAATAAAAATACAAACTGTTGCTGAATTAGACATTATTTTCAAATCATCACTGTTGCTGTAATGAATAATCTATAATGCCACTTACCCAACCACATTGTAGGAGCAGCTTCACCACACAAACTGCAGCTGTACAAGAAAGTCAAACATCACCCTCTCCACAAGCAACAGGGTTTTGGCATTAATCACTGGTATCTGTGGAAGGAGAAACACAGTTGATGTTTCAGGGAGTGCAAAATGGATTACAGGGAATGAAAATGGTGCAGAATTTGATAGTCAGAAATGGAAGGAAAATACACTTGCTTGTTGGAAAAAAGAATTCTTGACTGTCAAAAATATTCAAGAAAAAAGTAATCTGATAATAGAGCAGTACATGGTCAGGGGCTGGGCTGCAGTGAAAAACTCATTTACAAAGGGTCTAAAAAAGTTTTAATACAGTAGTTAACAGACCAAAAATACACCTATGGTTCGAGACTGAGGAAGCTAGATATTGACAAAGTGGTGATGAGGGAGCCCAGAGGTGAATCAGAGCTTTACTGGCTGCTATGATCACAAAGACTCGATACCAGAGAAAGGCTGCACATGCGCCTGGCTGCACCTTGCCCCCTACAAAGATGGCGGCTCCGCACGTGTACAGTGAATCGTTGCCCCAAATAAAGATGGCGGCGCTCACTCAGGCCTGTAGCCGCGCTGAGGCCATTCCTCATTTACTGCAAACACGGGACTGGGACGTTCAAATTTGGATTTTCCGACGTGCACAATTTGTTTGTAAAACCTCTCCGCTCGTAGCAGCACAGTTTTTCTCCCGTTTCCCTGTTTATTTCTTTCCTTACCGTATCCTTTCTCTCCATAACTTGCCGAACATTCATTACAGCGACTCTGCGCCGCACGCGAGGGTGATCACATGGTTTAGTTTAGCTCCGCCCTTCAGTCACTTTGATTGGTTGGAGGACCAACATCCCGCTTGGTCATCCAGCCTCGCCCACTGTTCTTTCATTGGTCTGGTGCTGAATCGATCACCCGGGGGTCACTTTGTTGGCTAGAGCATGCGCAGTGTGTCCTGCTTTAGCTAATATGTTGGGTAATGTGATGGGAGAGTTCACTGAGGGTAAGAATTCCCTTTGTGTGAGCTCTGCAGTAGATTTCCTTTATTCATGGAGGGAATTGCCTTCCTACTCATGACTGTATAGGTGTGATTGATGAATCAATGCCTTCTGAATCAGTACATAAACACCCCATTTTCACATCTGAGGTCTTTAGCACAATGTATCACGCTCTTCTTTGGAAACAAAAAAAAACATGAAATGGAGCCTCAAGAAATCGGAGCAGGAGTAGACAATTCATCCCTTTAGCTTGTTCCCCCATTCTATCAGATCATGGCTGGGCCAACCCAGACCTCAACATCTCTTTTATGCTTGATCCGCAAAGCCCTCAACATTTCAAAAATCTATCTGCCCTCTTTTAAAATAATTTGAGATAGAATCACAGATTCCCTACTGTGTAGAAACAGGCCCTTCAGCCCAACAAGCCAGAACAACCCTCCGAAGAGTAACCCAACCATTCCCCTCCCACATTTAACTTTCACAATTGTTTGGGCGAGAAAATTCTAGCCATTCACTGAGAGAAAAAATTCTTTACTTTTTCTAAAAAGAATGTTCCCTTATGTAATGTCCCTGGTTTGAGACTTCACTGGTGCTAGAAGATCTAGTCAACATCTACCCTGTCAAGTTCCTCAGAATCTTGTTGACATAAGATCACCCCTGCTTATCTATTCTTGATAGGTCAACCCTTTCGTCCTGAAAGCAGCTAAGTGAATCTTTTTTGAATGGTCTCCGATGTTGGTTTACCCTTTATTAAATATAGGAGCTAACATTGTATACAGTACTCCAAGTAAGGACTCAGCAACAGCCAGTGTGGTTAACCAATCCTCAGCCCATGCATTACCCCGATAACATGAGCTCCTAAATTGTGCAATTAACTTTTATGTAGCACCTTATCATTTACATTTTGAAAATCCAAATACAGAACATCATTGGATTGCCCTTTATTAGCCCTGCTTGTTATCTCCTCAATGAACTGTCGTAAATTTGTCAAATATAGTTTCTCTTTCACAAAACCCAGTCTACCATGTTTAATGATAAGCTTTTCTAAATGTCCTGCAATTTATTTCTTTAATATTCGACTCTGTAGATTCTTTCAGTAGATTTGCTAAGTATGATTCCCCTCTCTTAAATCCATGCAGAGTCTGTCCAATCCTGTCACCGTTCAGTAAGAAACCTGACTGTACTCCAATATAGTTAGTAAATGTATCTGCATTTATTTTTAAAAATTGATTACTTAAAAATGCTGGACCCATGCAATATCAATGAATTAGTGACTCTGAATTTGGGTTATCATGTTTTTTTTTGTTCATTCCTTTTTGTACTGTGTTATGCAGACAGCACCAAGTGATCACTCTTAATTGTGAGTAACTTTGAAAATAATATATTTTAAAAATGACATCCCAAAATGCTGCATCAATATTGTGCAAGGAGGATTTTGCATTCAATAGTGTGCAGATAAAATTGAACAGATTTTTGCTGCAATTTGGCCAGATTGCAGGTTATACCAAAGTGGCAACTCTGTTGTCAAATTCTTACTTGACACTGCCCAAGGCGATACTGATGGGACTGATTTGCCATTCTTGTTCACCAGCTTTATTTCCAGGTTTAATCGTATAATCATTCTAGAGCTTGTAATTTTAGACAACTTCTCTTTTAGGTACATATGTAAATATCATACTGAAATGTGGCACTGAATGGTACCAAATCTGAAATTAGTCTCTAATCTGATAGTAACATGTTCTGACCCTTCTACGTATGTACTGGCATAAGTCTATGCCAGTTATTTTTTTGAAGCCTGTGATTCCTGATGAAGGGCTTATGCCCGAAACATCAACTCTCCTGCTTCTCGGATGCTGCCTGACTTGCTGTGCTTTTCCAGCATGACACTTTTCAACTCTGATGTCCAGCTTCTTTGGTCATCACTTTCTCCTTTGATCAACAAAAATTATTCTTGGTTTAATCTTCTCAAAGTGCAATACGAACCAATTCATGAAATTCAGATATCTCACATTTACCTTAACTATGTGAAGGCTAAGACATTACTAAATTATTATCAGTAATTGAAACCGTGCTGACAAACTTGTGCAGTATCAATGCCTCACCTTTAGAGTGTTCCCAGATATCGCGCAGCTGCAGTATTTTGTTTTGCACTCAGCTATATGTTGTTCTCACTTGTTTCTTTGTGAAAGATTACAAAATTAACTTGGATGAATGAACTTATGATTTCTTTAACCAATGTTGGGAGAAAAAAATGTCAGTATTTCAAGTGCTGATAAAGTAAAATAAACTGATAATCAGTAGAAAGGGTTTAAGATGGATATGCAACAAATGCTGGCAAATGGGATTAGATTAATTTTTGATATCTGGTCAGCATGGGCAAGTTGGACTGAAGGGTCTGATTTTGTGTTGTACAACTGTGACTTCATTCTCTCAGTTATTCAAGAAGTTGAATACTTCGAGGAGGAAAAGGAGAATTTATGCAGAGATTGCACTTGAAATGATAATTGAGGTATATCAAACTCACATTGTTTCATGACCTTTTCCTCTGGGTTCTTCAATGAACAAAGTTGTTTTATTATCTGAATAACTACGTATCATGTGATTTGTTTTGCACAAAATATTTCGTTAGGATCTGGTGAACTATTAAGAAGTGTTCATGTTTAAAATTTAGGCAGCGTGATTATTAAGCAAGAAAAGGTTAGGGTTTTACACCCACTGACTCATTGCTCTATAAAAGATAACAAGCTTTTTTATCTTTTCTGGGCACTGAATATATGGAAGTCAATTCTGAAGGAAAAAATCCTCGTCGGTAATGTTCCCACATATGTGAAGTAATTGCTTCTGGTCATTCTTCAGGTTATAGAGGCTCGGAAAGAAATGAGTTGGCCAAAGTTAGCAACATCATTTGGATGGACTATGCTCATTGGGGAAACTTGCAGGATCTGTAGAAGAAACACGTGTTTCAGAGTGTATGCAATAAAAAGGAACATTGTTATTTTTTTCATAGAGCTTGGGACCTAACTGGAGCATCACCGAAGTTGGTATTGTTTGTTAAATTTCCAAACTTGCCAAATTATTGTTGGTAAATGCAGGTGACTTTATCAAAGCAGATTTCACACTCCCTAGCCAGGAATTTGATCCCAATTCTGTCAGTCCATCCATTCCTATGGATAACAGGTATTTTAAATGTGAGCACTCCATTTAACTATTTGAATTGAATACTTCAGTGGTTACGTCCTCTTGGATTCTTAATTTCAAATTACTCAATGTGATTTTTTGTCCCCCCTGAATTTGCCAAGCACTGGGCAGTTCTGGGATATTCCAAATATTTACAATAGATGCATTTACATATTGAAGGCATCCTGGCAGATTTGAATACCTTTCAGGTAGTCAACAACAATACATAAGTAACTTTATGGATTGCTTACTGTACACCAACAACGCAAGCCAAGTATTAGTGAAACCACAGATTGTTTCCCATGGATTCCCAAATCTAAACAGTGCATTGCAGATATGCTCACTATCACCATCTGGGAGCAGTCTCCCAAAATGCTCCCAGAATTTAGGAAGCGCACACACTGCCCTCCAAAGCTAAATCTGCTGTCACAGGCTTCACTCTTATTGTATACAATGACATTTATTGTCCAGTTCTTTAACGTGACAAATGATTTTACAAACAATTTATAAAATACTTTAAGTCCTGAGGAAATGTGATGTCAGCCCTTTGTAGAAGTGAATGGAAAGTGTGATGTTTGCTTGACCTTTGGCTCTATGTATCAGGCCGAACTGAACCTTTAGCAAGATGTGGGTTGGTTCCCACACACTTTGTTTAAAAAAACAAAGATTTAAATGTTCAATCAGGTTTAATAAAAATCCTTCCAAAAATTGAGTTTTCAATTTTTGGGAGAAGATTTGTAGCTCGGGAGCTCGTTGCTGTGGTTCTGTTCGCCAAGCTGGGAATTTGTGTTGCAAACGTTTTGTCCCCTGTCTTGGTGACATCCTCAGTGCTTGGGAGCCTCCTGTGAAGTGCTTCTGTGATGTTTCCTCCAGCATTTATAGTGGCCTGTCTCTACCGCTTCCGGTTGTCAGTTCCATCTGTCCGCTGTAGTGGCCGGTATATTGGGTCCAGGTCGATATGTTTGTTGATAGAGTCTGTGGATGAGTGCCATGCCTCTAAGAATTCCCTGGCTGTTCTCTGTTTGCCTTGCCCTATAGTGGTAGTGTTGTCCCAGTCGAATTCATGTTGCTTGTCATCTGCGTGTGTGGCTACGAAGGATAGCTGGTCGTGTCATTTCGTGGCTAGTTGGTTTCATGGATGCGGATCGTTAGCTGTCTTCCTGTTTGTCCTATGTAGTGTTTTGTGCAGTTCTTGCATGGGACTTTGTACACTACATTGGTTTTGCTCATGTTGGATATCGGGTCCTTCGTTCTGGTAAGTTATTGTCTGAGAGTGGCTGTTGGTTTGTGTGCTGTTATGAGTCCTAGTGGTCGCAGTAGTCTGGATGTCAGTTCGGAAATGCTCCTGATGTATGGTAGTGTGGCTAGTCCTTTGGGTTGTGGCATGTTCTCGTTCCATTGTCTTTCCCTTCTGCATCTGTTGATGAAATTGCGAGGGTATCCGTTTTTGGCGAATACCTTGTACAGGTGTTTGTCTTCCTCTTTTTGCAGTTCTGGTGTGCTGCAGTGTGTTGTGGCCCTTTTTGAATAGTGTCTTGATGCAACTTCGTTTGTGCGTGTTGGGGTGGTTGCTTTCGTAGTTCAGGACTTGGTCTGTGTGTGTGGCTTTCCTGTCAACCTTTGTGGAGAATTCTCCGTTCGGTGTTCTCTGTACCATCACATCTCGCTTCCTTTGAGATCATAGTCCACAAATGTCCCAGTTCCAATTCCTGGGCCGGGCCCAGTTACCACATTGCAGTTGGGTAAGGGAGCGTTGTGTCAGCCTGAAGTTTTTGTTAATAACAACATTGCAGGTTGAAGTTGACGGTTTTGACGAATATTGCGTCATCAAACTTGGAGGAAATCCTTCCGAATGTATTGATTAACTGGACTGAGCCTCTTTACATGCAGCCCTGTTAGTAGTGCTGTAATATTCTCAGTTAATAATCACACAACACCAGGTTATAGTTCGACAGGTTTAATTGGAAGCTTTCAGAGCGCCGCTTCTTCATCAGGAGATTGTGGAGGACACAATTGTAAGGCACAGAATTTATAGCAAAAATTTAGTGTGATGTAAATGAAATTATCCCATTGAAAAATACCTTGATTGTCTGTTGAGTCTTTCATCTGTTCGAATACCATGATAGTTTCATTTCTTTCATGTGTAAATCACAAAACCTTTTTTGAAAAGTTGTATTCCTGTCAGTGGCCCATCAAATCACTCATTGTGTTAGTCACTGCACAGTCTCAACAAAGGAATGAAACTGGATGGACCACATTACATCTACCAATGCACTAGCAAATACAACCACACAATCAGCCCTCTTGACCCTGCAACTTCTGTCTCACTGTGTGCCAACAACAACAAAACTGTACTCCAGCCCAATCTGAAATCTCATGGCCTGGTATATCCCCCATTCAACTATTAACATCAAGCCAGGGGATCAATCCTGGTTCAATGGAGAGTTCCGCAGGGCATGCCAGGAGCAATACCAGGGATACCTACAAATGTGGTGCCAAATTGGTGAAGCTACCCAACCTGCATGCCGAACAGTGCAAGCAACACCAAATAGAACTATGTGATCCAACAACCAATGGATCAGATCTGAGCTCTGCAGTTCTGCCACACCTAGTCAGGAATGGTGATGGGCAATTAAACAACTCACTGCAGGAAGCATCACAGATATCCCCCATCTTACTGATGGAGGGGTCTCACACATCATAGAAACATAGAACATAGAACAATACAGCACAGAACAGGCCCTTCGGCCCACGATGTTCTGCCGAACTTCTAACCTAGATTAAGTACCCATCCATGTACCTATCCAAATGCCGCTTAAAGGTCGCCAATGATTCCGACTCTACCACTCCCACAGGCAGCGCATTCCATGCCCCCACCACTCTCTGGGTAAAGAACCCACCCCTGACATCTCCCCTATACCTTCCACCCTTCACCTTAAATTTATGTCCCCTTGTAACACTCTGTTGTACCCGGGGAAAAAGTTTCTGACTGTCTACTCTATCTATTCCTCTGATCATCTTATAAACCTCTATCAAGTCACCCCTCATCCTTCGCCGTTCCAACGAGAAAAGGCCGAGAACTCTCAACCTATCCTCGTACGACTTCCTCTCCATTCCAGGCAACATCCTGGTAAATCTTCTCTGCACCCTCTCCAAAGCTTCCACATCTTTCCACATCCATGCAACAGACAAGACAACAGCATTTGCAGCAATCTTCAGCCAGCAGTGCCAAGTGGATAAGCCTTTTACATTGGTCCCTGACATCACAGACGTGAATCAATTTGGTTGAAAACTTATTTCAAATCAGATCAAGAAATGGAGAAGTAGTGTAAAGGCTGTCGGCCCTACCAACATTGTGGCAATAATACTGATGGCTGTGCTCCAGAAATTGCTGCCCACCAAGACAAGTCCAGTACTGGCACCTACTGACATTGTGGAACATTTCCCAGGGATGCTCAACACAAAATTGCAGGACAGAGCCAACCCAGCCAATTTCCCTCCATCAGTCCACACTCGCTCAGCAGAAAAGTGATGGAAGGTGTCATCAACAGTGCTGTCACGCAGCTGCTCAGCAATAATCTTCTGTGACACCCAGTTTGGGGTCTGTCAGGGCCACTCAGTTCCTGATCTTGTTACAGACTTGATTCACAAACTGACAAACAGCTGAATTCCAGAGGTGAGGTGAGGGTGATAGCCCAGTCCCACTCCAAGACCACTATTTCGACTTCAGTGATATCACCCGACCTCACCACAGTCTCAGCTCATTTACTGAAACTCTCATTCATTCATTTTGCTAACTCTAGATTTCATTATCTAAACCCACTCCTGGCCAGAATCCCACAATCACCCTCCCTCTAATCTCCAGAATTATTGAAAACTCTACTGCCCAAGTGCTCACTTGTTCCAGAACTTGCTGATCCATCAAAAGGCTCCCATTTATGAGCAACAACAATTTACTTTCACACCCTTGACTTAATTCCTGGCTGTAATCATTCCTATCTTCCTGCACCACACACCCTTTCATATCTCAAGAACTCATTTTAGTTTAGACTCCCAATGATGTGTTTATTTTTGAGTTCAGCTGTGTGACTGTTTCGATAGATTCCAAGACAGCATGGTCTGGAATTCCCACCCTCTGCGATCTGCTTTCTTCCTTTAAGGCGTTACTGAAAAATTGCATATTTGGCAATGGTTTTGGTCACTGGACATAATATTGTCCAGCTGTAGCCTTATGTCAAAGGTTCTCAATATTTTTGTGAAATTAAAAACATGTTGATTTGTACAGATATCTTCTACTTTTCACTATCGCTGAGTGAATAATCTGTAATGTCTCTTACCCAACCACGTTGTGGGCGCGCCTTCACCATTCAAACTGCAGCTGTACAAGGACGTCAAACATCACCTGCTCCACAGGCAACAGGGCTTTGGCAATGATCACTGGTGTCTGTGGAAGGAGAAATACACATGATGTTTCAGGGACTGCAATGTGAATTATAGGGAATGAAAATGGTGCAGAATGTGACTGTCAGAAATGGAAGAAAAATCCACTCACTATTGGAAAAAAGAATTCTTGACTGTCAAAGATATTGTGGAAAAAAACAACCTGATAATGGAGCAGCATACGGTCAGGAGTCGGGCAGCAGTGGACAATTCATTTACAAAAAGGTCTGTGAACGTAGGAGTAAAATACTAAACATGACAAAAATACACTCATGTGAGACTGAGGAAGCTAGATAACGAACAAGTGGACATCAAGGAGCCCAGAGGTGAATCAGAGCAGTGTTCACTTTTATGATCCCACAGTCAGAGATGTCTAGCACAAAAACAGACTCTTCAGTCCAACCCATCTATGCAAACCAGATATTCTAACCTAAACTATTCCCATTTGTCAGCACTTAACCACCATCCCTCTGAACCCTTCCTATTCAAATGCCATTTTGGTTGCCCTTTAGGTCCTTTTGAATTTTCCCCTCTCATCCTTAACCTATATCCTCTAGTTCTGGGCTCCACCACCCCACGGTAAACACCTTGTCTATTTACGCTATCCATGCCCCTCACGATTTTATAAACCTCTTCAACATCACACCCCAGCCTATGACACTCCAGGGAAAATGGCCCCAGCCGATTATGCCTCTCCCTGCAACTCAAATCCTCCAACCCTGGCAACATCCTTAAAAAATCAATTCGAGGGGATCCAAGATGGTGCTCCTCCCAAAACTTGGGTACAGTGGGTCACCCACCCCCTACCACGCTCACCAAATCATTTATAATAGTTGTGTAATTTAATTAGTTGTGTAATATTATATTTAAACAATTTAATCCTAAATTAAAATGACAAAAGGGAAGGGAGCCCGCAGCTCTCAGCAAGCAGGAACCCCTCCCCCACCCTCTCCAGCTGCAGCAGAGGCGTCCACAGCCGCCCCGGGGGACTTACCAACAGTAACAAGCCTTGCAGAAATGATTTCCAAGCTTGACTCGAAGATCGATGCCTTTATTGCAGAATCCAGAAATCGTTGGGAGTCGCTCTCGGCCGCGCTGCAGAAGCACGACCGAGAGATTCAAGAAATTGAACGCCGAGTCGGAGGGGTGGAGCTAAAGGCCGCGACCTCCGAAAATACCGCTCAATTGGCCGTGGATCAGGTCCGGACTCTCGAGCAGCGAGTCCGGACCTTGGAAAATCATATTGACGACCTCGATAATCGAGGTCGTCAAAAAAATATTCGTTTGCTGGGACTTCCCGAACGGGAAGAGGAAGGCCAGCTTACAGCATTCCTGGAGCAGTGGCTGCCACAGCTTTTAAATCTGCAAGCTGGATCAGGCCAGGTAAGGGTGGAATGGGCCTACCGGGTTGCAATACGCGGGCCCGGCTCGAACCAGCGCCCACGCCCGGTCCTGTTCCGGCTGCAGAGCTACAGGGAGAGGCAGATACTCCTAGAAGCCTCTAGAAATCTCGGAAAAGACCCCCAAGCTATGATCTACAAAGGATCCAAGATCATGCTATTTCAGGACTTTTCCCCAGCTCTGGTTCGAAAGAGGAAGGCATTCGACGAGGTGAAGAAGCGTTTAAGGGATTTAAATATTCAGTACTCCTTACGCTACCCAGCGATGTTACACTTTAACCATGAAGGATCCGTATATAACTTTGGATCACCAGAAAAGGCTAAGGAATTCTTGGACTCTCTTAGATAAACTGTAAGACATAATGGATGTTGGTCTGCCTTCCCCCCCCCCCCCCCCCGCTTTGGTTTATATCCCCTCCTTTTTTTTTTCTTTCTCTTACCTTACTGCTTAATATTATCATAGGAGGTGGGGAGAGGGATTTGATTTTCTCCCCCCCCCCCCGGAGTTGTTTTCTGTTATTATTTTATGTATATATGAGGGATGTATGTATATGTGTGTATGTGTGTATATACATATATGTATGTATATATATATATATATATATATATATATATATATATATGTATGTGTGTATATATAAAAGCTGGAGGGTTTGGTTAATGTTGGTGGGGGGAAGTGGTTACCTTATTCAATTTTACCTCTGCCTTTAGGAGCGGGGTTGTTTTCCCTTCGTTATTTTGTATTTAATTATTTAATTATTATTTGTTGAAGTGGTCATTTTATAGTTATATGTTTATATATGGTATTAACATTACCAAATATACCCAGGTGTTGGTATGGGTGGGGGTAGGGTGCTCACTGTTAACTCTAGCTTTGTATTATATTTGAATTCTCCTCATTTTACTGAGGGGTGCCTGGGTCAAGGGTGGGGCATTGGTTGGGAGAGGATATGAGGGACTTTTGGAGAGGAAATGACGCCCCATGGGAACAAGGGGGAAAATCTCCACTTAGATACGTTTTATTTTTTTTATTTAGAAATAGTTTTTTTACTGTATTGTTGTGGGTGTATTAAAGAGGCTTTATTTTTGTAAATTTTACATGTTCCACGCTCGGGATGTTCTGGATAGGGTTGCCCCTCCCGAGGGGTCTCGGATTGGCCCAGAGGATTATGGTTGATCAGTCGGTTAGGTGGTGCACCTGGAATGTCAAGGGGAGTAATTCGCCACTCAAAAGGAAGAAAATATTATCAAATCTTAAGAAGGAAAGAGTTGATATAGCTCTCCTACAGGAGACACACCTGTCAGATAAAGAACACTTGAAATTACGACAGTGCGGATTTGATCAGGCCTTTTTTTCTTCTTTTAGCTCAAAAAGCAGGGGAGTTGTTATTCTTGTTCGGAAGAATTTCCCTTTCAAAATCCTAAAGCAGATAAAAGACGAATCTGGACGATATATCTTGATTGAAGCCCTCATAAATGGAGAGGAATATGGGATTTTAAATTTGTACTGCCCCCCGCCACACCCCTTTAAATTTATAACGGAAGCCTTTTCAAAATTGATGGCTTTTGATGCCCGTCATATAATTATAGGGGGAGACTTTAATTGTATTATGGATCCGGAAATAGATAGGATTCCCAAGAGTACTGCAGGAGTATCTCCCAGATCTAGACAATTGATGGATCTGAACAAAGAATTAGGATTAGTAGATGTATGGAGATGTCTTCATCCACAGGGTAGAGATTTTTCTTTCTACTCTAATCCACATGAATGTCATACCAGAATTGATATGTTTTTTGGCCCCCTCGATTTTTTTAAATTCCATATTATCCTGTAAAATAGGTAATATAGCAATTTCTGACCACGCTGCTGTATATATGGAAACTAAGGCGAGGAACAGTGGGACATCCCCTCGGCATTGGCGTATGGACCCCTTCCTAATGAAAGATAGTAAATTTGTAAAGTACTTCTCTCAAGAATTTAAAACTTTTTTAAAAATTAATTCAGGTACAGCTAGCAACCCGTCAATGATGTGGGAGACCATCAAAGCTTAGACGCGAGGCTTGATCATCTCCTACTCAGCGACCCAGAAGAAATTAAAGGGAGAACAACAGCGTCTGCTTGAAGCCCGCTTAAAAGCGGCTGAAACAGCATACACTGATAGACCTTATTTATTATTAAATTGCAAAGGATTACAGCTCTTAGGACAGCTCTAAAATCTACACTTACTCAAACGGCTAAGAGGGAAATATTATTTGCAAAGCAAAGGTTATATGAATATGGTGACAAACCGGGTATATACTTAGCATTTCTTGTAAAAGAAAAAAAGGCCCCTCAGACTATTATGTCTATCAAGGAAAGTACGGGTATTTTGACTCATGATCACAAAAAGATTAATGCGACCTTTAGAGAATTCTATTCTGAGTTATATAAATCACAGGATTGTGAAGCTAGGACGAAGAGGATACAGTCATTTTTTAAAAATTTGACTTTTCCAGACCTAACTCCGGAACAAGTATCGTCCTAAATGCTCCTCGTACACCCCAAGAAATAGTTGATGCAATTAGGCACCTTCAAAATGGTAAGGCGCCGGGCCCAGATGGTTTTCAAGCTGAATTCTATAAAGAATTTACAGAAATACTGGCTGGTCCACTTATGGACATGTATAACTATGCATATAGTCAGGGCTGTCTCCCGCCTTCGCTGAAAGAGGCAAATATCTCTCTTATCCTTAAAAAAGGAAAGGACCCAAAAGATTGTACATCATACAGACCAATATCCTTGCTAAATGTAGATTTTAAAATCCTCTCTAAAACGTTAGCACTGAGACTAGAAAGGATACTGCCACATATTATAAAGGAGGATCAGACGGGGTTTATTAAGGGGCGTAGATCATCCAATAATGTTAGAAGGGCTCTGAATATGATTCAAGCTTGTCATCAGGGAAAGATACCAGGAGTAGTGGTTTCATTTGACCCGGAAAAGGCATTTGATAGGGTCGAATGGTCATATTTGTTTTACACATTGGAGAGGTTTGGCATTGGACAGGTGTTTACCAAATGGGTCTCAACATTGTATAGTGATCCCAAAGCAGTTGTGGTTACCAATGGATTAGGCTCGGATAGCTTCAGTGTGGGTAGTGGCTGCCGTCAGGGATGTCCCCTCTCGCCATTGTTATTCACGCTAATAATTGAACCACTAGCAGAAGCTATACGAGCTGATCCTAATATAGTGGCCCCAAGGATTGGTACAGATAAACATAAAATTACCCTTTATGCAGATGATGTTCTTCTATTCCTCAGTAACCCTTTGATGTCCATACCTCGCTTAATCCAAGTTATTAATACATTTAGTGCATTCTCAGGCTATAAAATTAATTTTTCAAAATCGGAGGCTATGCCAATGGGTGGCCTTGCTATGATACCCCGCTTAGCGGATGGTTCCCTTTTTCCCTTTCGCTGGTCCCTGGAGGGTTTCTTATATTTAGGCATTTTTATTACTCCAGTATTTGGTCAGTTGTATAAGGCTAATTTTGTGTATTTATTGGAAAGGATAAGGCAGGACCTCCTAGCAATGGGGAGACCTACCAATTTCCTGGTTGGGTAGAATAGCATTAATCAAAATGAATATCCTGCCCCGTCTCCTATATCCTATGAGAATGCTTCCGGTGATGCTGCCGAGGACGGCTTTATGTAAAATATATGGCTGGCTGAGTTCCTTTATCTGGAATCATAGGCGGCCCCTCATTAAGCTGAAGAAGCTACAGCTTCCACAGGCAAGGGGTGGATTGGACTTCCCAGACTTTAGGAAATATCAGTTAAGTTCCCTATTAAGTTACATAGCTGATTGGGTCTTGTCTGATCCACAATCAATCTGGTTGGACATCGAGGCTTCTCAAGTAAAATACCCACTTATTAACCTTTTAATCTCAGACAAGAGGAAAATCATTACAGATCACTGTAAAAACCCTATAACACTAAATACAATCAAGGCTTGGAATATAATGCGGTAAAATGAGGGTAATTCACATAAAACATCCACCTATGCACCTTTAGTGGGAGCATGGGGATTCCAACCGGGGTTAACAGATGCCACTTTTAAACTCTGGAGATCCAGGGGTATCTCATGTCTAGGGGATTTATTTAAAGATGGGGTCCTGATGTCTTTCGGACAGCTGCGTCAGAAATTCGGATACACAATGGAGACCTCTTTCGATAATTCCAAATTCGAGATTATATACAGAAGAAGACTACGTTATTAGATAGTCTTTATAAATCCGATAGAGAATGTAGTGTCCTCCGACCAATGTGGGTATCTTCCGTCAGTAATATTTATCATTTACTACATGATGAAGTATCGGGATATATGGATAATCTGCTTAAAACATGGGATCAGGATCTGGGACTAGAAATCTCCACAGAAACGTGGAATGATATCTGGGAAAATGCTAGAAGAATTACTATTTGTAACAGAACCCAGGCTATCCAGCTGAAGATACTTCATAGGGCCCATATAGCACCGGTTCGATTGGCAAAATTTAAGGCAGGAGCATCTCCAATGTGTCCTAAATGTAAAATAGAGGTGGGCACTCTTGTATATTGCTTATGTACCTGTCATAAGATCCATAGATATTGGACTAAAGTAGCAAGTACCCTGACAGAAATTTTAGGAATGGAAATTAAAGTGGACCCTGTATCTCTCCTCTTGGGCTTTTCGAACTTTCCCTCCCTAGAAGAGACTATTTTCTATTCTTTCTTTCTGTGCAAGGAAAAATATTTTGGTGAACTGGGCGGCTGAGGCCCCCCCCGGACTTTCAAATTGGCACAGACTAATTATGGAATGTATTCCCCTTGACTTCCTTACAAATATGGTGTACCGAAAGACCGAATTATTTTATAAAATATGGCAGCCCTTTTTGAATTACATAAATACAGATATTTCGGCTATCCTAACAAGGGCTTTTATTTCATCGAGATTACAAACCTGGCTGGTCCGCGGCCCCTCGGGGGAGGAATCCCGCACGAATACGGGTTTTATTATATCTGATGCTAACACATCCCGAGCATGTAAGAGACTTAAATATACACCCTGGTTAGTTGTAGGTTAGATTAGTAGATAGTTGAGTTTTGTTTGTTTGTTTGTTTTTCTTTTCGGTTTATTTTTGTTGTTGTTTTGATTTTTTTGCTAAATTTTGGCTATTGTATATTTGAGCTAATAGTATATCAATGTTTATATCTGAAAGTTTTGTTTATTTTTGTAAACTTTTAAAAATGTTAAATTTCTAATACAAATATCTATTAAAAATATATAAAAAATAAAAATAAAAATAGATAAGACCTGTGAGGCTCGAAGGGAGATTAATCTGCTGGAGAAGTTAAAAGACTCACTTCCAGAGATAATAAGAATTCATGTGAATGAATAGAAAGTTCAAGAAGTGAGAAGCGAGGCAGAAATGGCAGGTAAATATGCATTGTGGCATGTGATGAAATTTAGCTTCTGGCAGGAATTTCATCCTGGGAGGGATAGAAATTGGGAGAAGGGAAGATCACACATTACAAAGCGAACATTAGTTCACAATAGTTTACCACAGGTGAAGAAAGAAGCCCAAGAGCGTTGACAGGAGGTGAAATGCCTCAGGTGTTCTCACTAATAAGGGAGTGGAACACATAATATTACAGTGCTGCTGGTTTAAGAAGGGCACAGGGAAAAAGTTGTTTTCACTGCAGTAAGCTGGCACACACCGTGCTGGGCGTTAAAGGATGACACTTTGAGGAAAGATGGGGTAGAAGAGGCTAAGCCCAGTGGCATTAGTGAAACTGGTAAAGGAGAGCCCAAGTGGAGCCGAGGAGCTGCAGGAAATTGCACAGCCTCAGCAAGGGCTGGGTATGGAGGCAGTGCCTGATCTCTCTCAAGAATTCGCCTCTGTAGATAAAGTTTACTCCGAAAGAACAGGGGGAGAAGGACAAGAAGTTATTAGATTAGATTAGATTAGATTAGATTACTTACAGTGTGGAAACAGCCCCTTCGGCCCAACAAGTCCACACCGACCCGCCGAAGCGTAATGCACCCATTCCCCTACATTTACCCCTTTACCTAACACTACGGGCAATTTAGCATGACCAATTCACATAACTTGCACATCTTTGGACTGTGGGAGGAAACCGGAGCACCCGGAGGAAAACCACACAGACACGGGGAGAATGTGCAAACTCCACACAGTCAGTCGCCTGAATCGGGAATTAAACCCAGGTCTCTGGCGCTGTGAGGCAGCAGTGCTAACCACTGTGCCGCCGTGCCGCCTAAATTTTTGTGAGATGCGGGATCTGCTCAGTCTGTAATAGTTGAGAAGTGGGGCGCCAGAAAGGCACAACAGTTCAGGCAGCATCCGAACAGCAGGACAATCGAATATCAGGCGGAAACTCATCGTCAGGAACATGGTGGGGGGACAAGGGGGCTGAAAGATAAATACGAGGGTAGTAGCTGAGCTGGTGGGAGGGTCACTGGGAAGGCGATAAGAAGATGTATTTGGGAATGATAGTGATATGTCGCAGGGGAGGGTGGAGTCGATAGATGGAAAGGAAGATGGCCAGTTAGGGCAGTTTAAGAGGGCAGTGCTAGTTTGAACGGTTGGATCTGGGAGAGGTTGGTGGAGGGGAGATTTGGAATTTGGTGAAGTCAACGTTGATGCTGTACAGTTTGAGGGTTTCAGCTGTCCTATCACCGATAGGTGTCTATCACCATCCTCTCCGACCTATCACCATTACACTCCACCTGCATCTACCTCTCGCCTTCCAAGATCCCTTCCACCCAGCACCACCCCCACCCTCCCATTTATTTCTCAACCTCTTCCCCCTCCCTTATCCCCCACTTTCCTGATGAAGGATTTATGCCTGAAACGTCAACGCTCCTGCCCCTCGGATACTGCAGTAACGTACAGTGTTACGGGTAGCTCATAAACTAACTGTAGGCCGTCACTTAGGTGTACAGAAGACTCAGGCTAAGGTACAGAAGCATTTCTAGTGACCTGGAATGCACAAGGACGCTGTTAATTTTGGTTGTACGTGACATACATACCAAATGGTAGGTAAGTCACAGGCAGTAATAAAACCAGCACCTTTGTTGCGGATTACTGCATTCAAAGAACCTTTCACATGGATTCTGGTCAATTGTGTAGCTCCCCTTTCTAAAGTAAAAGTGGAAACCAATATTTGCTGACCATAATGGATGTGCCTACCAGATTTCCAGAGGCAAATCTATTATTGGCGTGTTAAGGCAAAAATTGAGGTGGAGGGGTTGGTAGCTTTCTTTACTCACTGTGGACTGCCCAGAGAGATTCAGTCAGACCAAGGGTCTCATTTTTATCGCTCAGCTGTTTTAGGAATCATGGATAGCTTAGGCATACAGCACTTGAAATCAAGTGCGTCCCATCCTGAATCCCAGGGAGCCTTGGAAAGTTCGCATCACACACTGAGGACCATGTTAACAGCATACTGTCAGGAGTACCTGAATGATTCGGATAAAGGTGCCCCATTATATTGTTTGCCATTAGAGATTCCCCAACTAAATCTACTCACTTTACTTCCTTTGGTTTAATGTTCGTACATGAAGTGAGAGGTCCTTTGAAATTAATTAAATATAAATTGACTGGACCAAAGTCGGATCATGTATCTGAGGTGAGGGATAGATTTGATGAAGTAGGTGAGTGAGCTCAACAGCACCTGAAGTGGGCACAGTACAGAGTGATGCAAGTGGCAGATAAAAACTCTGAAACTTTGACGATTTCCCGTGGGGATGAGTTATTAGTATTGCCACCAGTGGTAAGAAATCCCTTCAAAGCCGCGTTTCGTGGCCCCTTTCAAATAAAAAAAATGTGGAGTCAGTTCAACTATCTGGTAAAGATACCGGAGATGACAAAAAACTTTATTGACTATTTAATATGGATGAATAATGCACCAGCCACATTTAAGACTCAAGAACAGAGGTGTGGCCATATGGACAAATTGTGCAGCTTATCTGAATGATGTAGTGGTCTTTAGCAAGTGATTGAAAGCTCACATGTTACAGCTGGCAGAGCATGTTGAACGATTACAATAAGCAAACTTGGTATAAAACTGAAGGAAAACAGAATTCGTGAAGGCAGAGGTGACGTTCTTGGGACATTACATTGGCCATGGAAGGTTGACCCCATGCAACACAAAAACGAAGGACTTTGAGGAATTTCCACAACCATCCTCGAAGAAAGAGGTGCTTCGATTTTTGGAACTGAGTGGATTCTATTGAAAGTTTGTTCCAAACTTCAGCAGCATATCGGCACCACTGATGGATTTACTGAAGAAAGACACAGAATTGTGGTGGACAGAACAATGCCAGGAGGCATTTGAGAATTTTAAAGCAGGATTAATCACCACACCAGTTTTAGCTCCACCAAATATTTTGAAACCCTTTGAAAATTGTGTTTGATGCTCGGGATATAGGGCTCGGAGATGTATTGATACAGAAAGAGGATGATGGAATTGAATGGTTAATTGGCTACTTGTCGAAAAAGCTCAATATCCACCAGAAAAAAAAAGTACAAAATCTCCATTATTGAACAAGAATGATTATGTTTCACACTGGCCTGTCAATATTTTAATGTGTATATGACAAATTGTCGGAGATGGTTGTGGACAACGACAAATCTCTCGCATTTTTTGGAATATTTAAAGACCAGAATATGAGACTATTTAATTGGAGTCTTACCTTACTGACTTTAAACTCACAAAATGTACATGCTGTGGCTCCGACAATGTGATAGCAGATGTGTTATTGCGGATTTAAAGGAAAACAGTGTAGATAAGATTTGACTTATTCCAATGTTGTATTGGTGTGCCGAATTAATATGAATGATATAACTGAGATTAGTACTTTTGTATTTCATAACATTGGGATTAAGAATTAGAGGAAAAGAAATGTAGCCATCTTTTCATTCTGCTGGTTCATTTTATTTTCTGAAGCGGGGAGATGTTATGAAGACAAAAACATGTATGGGTACTTTAAGACAGATCGGGTTTTGCTGAATAGAAATTAAAGCCACAGATTCCAGCTGAATGTCACACTGTTCCACATGTCACCATTAGCTGAGAAATGGAATCCTGAGTTTTGGTTGCTGTTTTGACAGCCATTCAAATGCAACCAAAGAGTTTAAATAACGCTCAGGATAGCAGAAACCAACAGAATTTGAATATTATTGTTTGCACACCTGGAAAGCAATCAAATTATGAGAATTGCTGTATCATGGGGAGTATATGAACCCAGCATTTTGAACACTGGAGGGAGAGGTACTGCCATCCAACAGCAGGGTAACTGTTGTAGAGCAGGAGTGCTAACTGGCCATCTCAAACACTCTCTATCAAAGACACATGTTCATGCAAACCTATTTGCAATAAAAGATAATGACCCCGCAAGATCAGTAGCTGAAAGAGTGAACACAGCGGGGAAGATAGAGACTGTATGGTCTTGAGATTGTAATGTTTAGTATGTGGGTTTTTGGAACAGCAAAGTTTTACAGAGTTGGAGTCAGATAGCAAGTAGCTAAGAAAAGAGGGGCTTGTATTTGTGAATAGTTGTTGTTTAGTGTTCACTATTAAAGTTAAGAAACTAACTTGTTATTTTTTGTTTAAATAGTGGAATGTAGGAGATCTGCATCACTCATATTTTAAAAGATAACGAGGTGAGGTGAGCTTTTCTGAGTGTTAGGTTTTAATTAACAGAAGAGTTCAACTCCACCTTGTAAATGTCCATCCACACTAAACCGATTTCCCTGCAGTTAGCCCATATCCTTCCATTCCTTTCCTGTCCACAAATTTATCCGAATGCTTTTGAAATGTTGTTAATATAAACCCCAAACACATCTGCTGACAGCTCATCCACGTACCAGCCCTCTGTGTAAAGAAGTGGCCCCTCAGGTTCCCTTTTATCCCTTCTCCTTTAACCTTCAACTGATCCCCTCTAATCCTCGATTCTCTACACCTTGGAAAAAGACTGAGAGCAAGAACCCTATCGTTACACCTCGTGACTTTATACAGCTCTATGAGGACTCCCTCAGTTTCCTACATGCGAAATAACATGTCCTACCTTGTCCAACCTCTCCCTATAACTCAGATCATTGGGTCCTGCCAACGTCTTTGTAAATTTCTTCTGCACTCTTTCTAATTTAATAACATTCTCCCCATAACAAGGTGACAAAACTGAACACAATACTCCAAGTGCGGCCTTACCAAAGTCCTGTGTAACTGCAGCATAAGTTCCCAACTTCTATACTCAATATCCTGCCTGATGAAGGCCAATGTGCCAAAAGCCTTCTTCACTATCCTGTCTACCTGTGATTCCACTCTTAGAGAACCGTGCACCTGAACACCAAGGTCTCTCTGCCCACTGCACCCCTTAAGATCCATTGAGACGTATGCTGTTAACATGGCACCAAGAAAGATGTTCATCATCTCCGTCCTGTGTCACCTCTGTGCGAGATCCTCAGAGTAGCTTACCCTTCACAAACATCTTCAGCTGCTTCATCAAGTCTCCCCATGCCCACCCTCCCCACCATAAGATCAGAAGTGGGGATGGTCACTGAAGATTCCACAATGTTCAGAACATTTTGTCCCCCGTCTGCTCCTGAACTGGTCTGTGTCCGTGTGTAGCAGGATCCAGACTCCATTGAGACTTATGCTGTTAAAGTGTCCGTAATATTCATGTAACAGCACTGCCGGACACTGCACATTGCCACAGTAAAACAAGAGTTCCTTCAGCATCTCATGCTGAATGGGAAGCCATTCAGCCCACTGACACTATTGGAGATGAACAGGGACAGCCCATTCAATGCCTCCAGCCTATTACTCAGGAAGAGAGGGAGTCTAGTGAGATGGGCCACACCAGAGCCCCTCAAAAATATTTAAAGTTGGTAACCTGGACTCTCATGTTTTTTTTTTAATTTTAAAGCAAATGTAAAGTGTCTGTTCCAGATGCAATGTGACTGGTCAAACTCCTCTGTGGGAAGCAAAACACTATCTATTTAAACACAAAAGAGAAAATGAAACCAAAGAAAGAGGAATTTAGAATAACATAATTCTATTGGCCAAGTTAACAGAATAATAGATCTAGGAACTATAACTAATGAACTGTTCCAATATAGGAAAATCGCATAGTGCAGTCACTTCCTCTGACTGCACTTTCCTTACACACACCACTCTCTGTGTGAAATATTCGAAATCATTCGCCTTCTCGCCTTCAGCCTATGCCCTCTTGTTCTGGAATACCCTATCCTTGGGAGCAGAACATGGCTGTTCAGAATATCCATGCCACTGATGATTTTATAAACCTCGGTAATGTTACCTCTCAACCTCTGTCAGTCCAGGGGTAAACACCTCAACGTAATCAGCCTCTCCTATACTCAATGCTCTGACTGATTAAGGCAAATGTGCCAAATGTGTTCTGCACCACTCTGTCTACCTGCGACTCACTGCTACAGCTAATCATCTCCGTAAACATCAGAAAGTTAACATGATGGTAGTGGCAGCAGACAGGAGGACCAGTGATACATTGATCATTGCTGAAAATATGTTGCTGGAAAAGCGCAGCAGGTCCGGCTGCATCCAAGTTGACCTTTTATCTTAACCTGCTGGGCACACTTGCCTCATTCTTGAAGAAGGGCTCATGCCGGAAACGTCGATTCTACTTCTCCTTGAATGCTGCCTGACCTGCTGCGCTTTTCCAGCAACACATTTTCAGCTCTGATTTCCAGCATCTGCAGTCCTCACTTTGTCCTCATGCACTGATCATTATTGATATTAGATTTTGTTGGGAACATGAGCTTAACATTTCAGGAAGTGAAATCAAATCAATGGGTTCAGGGTGGTTAATATACAAAACAACAGATAGCCCGGAGTGAGTTACAGACTGGAATCTAATCGAGGGGTTCAGTGGTTAATATACAGAATACGAGATACCCCGTATTGAGTTACAATCTGGAATCCAATCAAGGGGTTCAGGGTGGTTTATATACGAATAACAGATACCCCAGAGTGAGTTATAGCCTGGAATCTAATCGAGGGTTTCAGGGTGTTCTATATACAGAATAACAGATAGCCCAGAGTGAGTTACAGCCTGGAATCTAATCGAGGGGTTCATGGTGGTTTATATACAGTATAACAGAAAGGCTGGAGAGAGTTACAGCCTGGAATCTAATCGAGGGGTTCAGGGTCGTTTATATACAAAATAACAGATAGCCCGGAATGAGTAACAGCCTGGAATCTAATCGAGTTCAGGGTCGTTATATATGGAATAACAGATAGCCCGGAGTGAGTTACAGTCTGGAATCTAATCGAGGGATATGTTAACCTTTTTACGTGTATTAACGTGTAACTGGAAGTGAGTCACAAAGTGTACTATTGGCCAAGTGGTTTCAAATCTTGACTCACAGAAACATAATGCAGTCACAAACTACACGACTTTACTGACTCCCCACGGTACTAGTTTGAGGACTATCCTTCCCTGTTTTCCCCTTTCACTGAAGATACTAATATATCTTTTATAATGCACTGCCATTCTGGTTACAGTGCTGCCTATCTCTAACTGTCTCATTTATCTTCAATCGTGTTGAAAGATACTTAAACCAACAGACATACAAAGTTCCAGAAAGAGTTTTGTTCAATTGCAGGTGCATTATTTTCTTTTATTTGTAGACAACACACAATTTGAACCCACAGAAGATCATGTGGTATTTGAGAAGCCCTTCAATTTGGGCTGAGGCCTAGCCAGGCAGGATTCTGATCCAACGCTGCAAATCTACAATTCAGTGGCTGAGCTCTATCAGGTTTTGGATCTTACGTTTCTCTCATATATTAGGAGCTTGGAAAGTAAGGCAGACCTTACTGGAATGTCACATTGTCTCTCCGCATTCACTGTAAACAGGTTCTGGGATTTGAATTTTGATCACCTTCAAAGAGCTGTCTCCATTTCCTATCTCTGCGAGCATCAATGAATGGAAATGGCCTTTGACACATTGCCCCCTCGCCCTTGCTGAAAGTATTCCTGACACAAATCAGTCAGGCAGACATTTTAGATTCGTCCTCAGCCACCATTTTGTATCAGCAAAACGATGACATTGAGTTCATAAATAAGGAAAAGCAAGAGAGACGGGCAACATCAATACAGTTTGAAATTATATGAAACATTGAACACGCAGACAGAATCACATACAAACTGACATACACAGACACACAGAGATACAGACACCTCCCAGGAGCTTCTCAATTTCCTATCTTGCAAGGGAATTCATGTTATGACGATGCATTTATGCAGGACAGTAAACAGCTTTTGAGACTTTCACCATTGTGGCAGAAATTCAGCCCCAATCTGAAATTTGGAGATATGTAACAGAACACAAATGAACCAGCAGCTTCCTGTGTTCCTGCTCCCAATGTAGCATTTGACCATTTAGTTCATCTTGTCTTCAGTCTAACATTCAACAAGGATCACTTCACAGATCCAATAACAGATAACCCAGGAGTGAGGTCCAGACTGGAATCTAATTGAGGGGTTTAGGATTTACATACAGCATATGAGGTACCCAGGAGTGAGGGACAAAGTGGAGTCTAATCGAGAGGTTTGAGGTGGTTTACATACGGAATAACAGATAACAAGGAGTGAGTCACAAAATCGCGGAATCATACAGTCATATAGATGTACAGCATAGAAACAGACCCTTTAGTACAATCCCACCATGCCGATCAGATATCCTAACCTACTCTCGTCTCTTTTTCAAGCACTTGGCCCATCTCCCTCCAAACCTTCCCATTCATATACCCATCGAGCTGTATTTTCAATGTTGCAATTATACCAGCCTCCACCACTTCGTCTGACAGTTTATTCCATTCATATACCACCCTCTGAGTGAACACGTTTCCCCTTAGGTCTCTTTCATATCTTTCCCCTCTCACAGTAAACCTATGCCCTCTAGTTCTGGACTCCCCCACCCCAAGGAAAATGTTTTGTCTATTTACCCTATCCATGCCCCTCATGATTTTATAAACCTTGATAAGGTCACCCCTCAACCTCTGATGCTCCGGGGAAAACAGCCCCAGCCTATTCAGCCTCTCCCTGTAGCTCACATCCTCTAACACTGGCAACCTCCTTGTAAATCTTTTCTGAATCCTTTCAAGTTTCATAACATCCTTCCGGTAGGAAGGAGACCAGAATTGCACGCCATATTCCAACAGTGGACTAAACTATGTCCAGTCCAGCCGCAACATGACCTCTCAATGCCTATACTCAAAACTCTGACCAATAAAGGAAAGCATACCAAACGCTGCCTTCATTATCTTATGCACCTTCCACTCTCCTTCCAAGGAGCTACGAACCTGTACTTCAAAGTCTCTTTGTTCAGCAACTCTCTCTCGGACCTGACCATTAAGTGTGTAAGTCCTGCTCAAATTTGCTTTCCCAAAATACAGCACCTCGTGTTTATCGAAGTGGAATAGAATTGAAGGTTTTGGGGTGTTTTTGAAACATGCCACTCACACATACATGGAAGTGAGTTACACGTTGGAATCTAAACGAGAGGGTTCCGGGTGATTCATATAATCCCGACAGTGGGGAAACAAGCCCTTCAGCCCAACAAGAACACACTGACCCTCAGAAGAATAACCCATTCAGAGCCATTTCCCCACATTTACCCCTGACTAATGCACCTCACATACACATCCCTGAACACTGTGGGCAATTTTAACAGGGTTTGGATTGGATGATTAATATACAGACTAACAGATATCCAGGAGTGTGATACAGACTGGAATCTAATTCAAGGATTGAGGTGGCTCATGTACAGAGTCCCTTAAAAATGGAAGTCAGTTACAGATTGGAATTTTATCAAGGGGATTCAGGACGATCATGAGTACAATAACAGATACCCCAGAGTTAGTTACAGATTGGAATCTAATCGAGAGTTTCAGGGTGGTTTCTATGCAGAAAAACAGGTAGCCCGGAGTGAGTTACAGAGTGTTAGATTCATAGAGATGTACAGCATGGAAACACACCCTTCGTTCCAACCTGTCCATGCCGACCAGATATCCCAAACCAATCTAGTTCCACCTGCCAGCACCTGGCCCATGTCTCTCCAAACCCTTCCTATTCATATGCTCATCGAAATTCCTCTTAAACGTTGCAATTGTACCAGCCTCCACCACATCCTGTGGCAGCTCACTCCATACACGTACCACCTTCTCTGTGAAAAAGTTGCCCCTTAGGTCTCTTTCATGTCTTTCCCTCTCAAACTAAACCTATGCCCTCTAGTTCTAGAATCTCTGACCCCAGGGTCAACCTCGATCAGGTCACCCCTCAGCCACCGACACTCCAGGGAAGACACACCCAGCCTGTTCAGCCTCTCTCTGTAGCTCATATCCTCCAACCCTGGCAACATCCTTGTAAATCTTTTCTGAACCCTTTCAAATTTCACAACATATTTTCGATAGGAAAGGGACCAGAATTACACGCAATATTCCAAGAGTGACCTAACCAATGTCCTGTACACCCGCAAGATGACCTCCCAACTCCTGTACTCGGTACTCTGACCAATAAAGGAAAGCATACCAAACGCATTCTTCGTTATCCGATGTACCCGCGACCTCAATTTCATAGAAGAGGAGCCTGCCCATGTGGAACCTTATCAAAGGCCTGACTGAAATCCATAGGTACTACGTTTACCACTCTGCCCTCATCAACCTTCTTGGTCACTTCACCAAAGGACTCTAAGAAATTGGGCAAGCATGATCTCCCACTCACAAGTTTATGCTGACCGGTCTGAATCAAAACCTGTGTCAGTCATGGGTGCAGTCAAGGGTATGCTGTCCTTCATTGTAAGATGATTCGAGTACATAAGTAAAGCCATCTTCCTGCTGTTGTAGAGCCATGCTGAGAGAGCACTTGGGGCACTCTCTACAGATTTGATCTCCTTTGTAAGGAATGATCTCCTTACCACAGACACGGGTCATGGTAACATGAGGAGAGAGTGAATAAGCTGAGTGTTTAATCTGCAGAGCTGTGAGAGACAAAGAAATGGCGATGCTGAAACATGAGGAGTGGCAGCGATCACTTATTTCCAAAAGAGACATTGATAGGGTGAGAAGTTCCATACTTTACCAGGATTGATTTGTTTCATTTATTGCCACGTGCACGTCAGTACAGGGAAACACATTATTTATGAGCAGTGGAGGAAGATCATAGTGAACATGCCCAGGCACATCATAGGGTGGAAATAGACTTGGACAGAGTAAGGCAACACGACGTGCACTAGACAAGATCAACATGAACAAGATCACCATTGTTTGAACTTAGAATCTACATTTATCAGTCTAACATGGCTTTCCTAATAGTTTATATGCCTAAATTAACTCTCTCCACGTTATTGTGCAGTCGGCGTGTGAACCCGTACTCAACATCATGTTGTTCACAATCCCCAACAGCAGCCACAATACCTTCCATCTGAAACAGGTAGCCATTCCCACCAGCTTCCGCCCTACATAGAGAACACCTGGCTGTCTTCTCGGAGCTGAAAGATGCCTTCTTGAGACTTCATACAAGACCACGTTAAAGTCCCACATGTGTAGAATGAGCAACGGACCCAGGAGGAACAACGTGGAGCAGTCTGTCTGTGCAGCCTCTGCTCCACTTGTTCATCATGTCAGAGCATTATTGAGGAGACACCCAAGACTGCAGATGCTGGAGATCAGAGTAGAGAATCGATTGAAGGAAAAGCACAGCAGGTCAGGAAATATCCTAGAAGCAGGATAATTGACGTTTTGGGCATACATAAATCATCAGGAATCAGCATAAATTACCTCATTCTGCCCCCGTGTAAGTGCATTGAGGTGGGAATGGTCTCCTACTGTTCCTGTATAAGTGACTCAAGGGACTGACTGGCTTCTTCCTCGTCCAATTGGACAGGGCCGAGGCCTGACTGGGTTCCCCCGGTTCCTGTTTGACAGCTCAATGTACTGACCAGTGTGACAATGCTGCAGCTTTAAGAGGTTATTTTGTCCTGGTTTATTTTAAAAGAAAGATTGTTACAAATATGGCTAGTTCAGACCACTTGAGTAAACAGCGAGGGAGTCCTTAGGTTAATTTTAATGCAGCCTGAATGGGTGTGGCCAGCTCTCACAGGTTAGGATCTCTGGGTTTTGGTTTCTCAGTAACATCAAAAGTTATAGGGGTCTCCAAGAGTTGGAAGCGTCAGTGACTATCTCCCGGCTGCTACTCTCTCTGAATTTTCTCTTGATGCTGTTTTTTATTCCTAGAATGGAGAAATATTTGTGACATTCTGTGTCTGAATTTTCGTTTTTGCCAAGGGCTCTGTTTCTGGAATTTTCCTATGTTGGAATAGTTCATTAGTAACAGCTCCTAATTCTATTATTCTCCTAAACTGTCCAATAGAATTACGTTATTCTACATTCCTCTTTCTGTGGTTTTATTTCGTCTTTCGTATTGAAATAGATGGTATTTTGCTTCACACCGAGTTGTTTGACCAGTCACACTGCATCTGTAACAGAAAAATTACATTTCCTTTAAAGCAAAAAAAAACATTAGAGTCTAGGTTATTGCCATCAAATATTTTCGAGGGGCTCTGGTGTGGTCCATCACACTAGACTCCTTCTCTTCCTGAGTAATAGGCTGGAGGCACTGAATGGGCTGTCCCTCTTCTTCTCCAATAGTGTCAATGGGCTGAATGGCTTCCTCATATTCCTGTGAAACCAGCGTTAGGTGCTGAATGAACTCTTATTTTACTGTGGCAATGCGCAGTATCAGGCAGTGCACATACATGAATGTTACAGACACTTTAACAGCACAAGTCTCAATGGAGTCTGGGTCTTGCTGCACATGGTCACAGACCAGTTCAGGAGCTGACGGGGGACAAAACATTCTGAACATTGTAGAATCTTCAGTGACCATCCCCACTTCTGATCTTATGGTGGGGAAGGTGGGTGCGGGGAGACATTGATGAAGCAGTTGAAAATGTTTGTGAAGAGGAAGCTACTCTGAGAATCTCCCACAGAAGTGACCCAGGACTAAGATGATGAACATCTTCCTTTGTGCCATGTTTGACTCCAAATACTGGAGAGTTTACTCTGATTCCCATTAAGTCCAGCTCCTTGATGTCAACAGAAGTCAACCATTGCCTTGATATCAGGGCCAGTCATTTTTACCTGAACCCTTAAGCCAACCTCTTTTGTTCACATCAATAGGCCATGATATAGGAGCAGCAAGTGTTTTCTTCAAACAGGTGGTATTGTATGTCAAGATTTTTCTTCTCAAGAGTGTTCCGGGAGCTAGATGACTGAAAGCATTTGAAGAGGAAATAAATGGATATTGACCTGTCAGAGAGTTGAGGGCTATGAGGAATTGGTTATGAAAGAGGATTTGAGGCCAGGAGCAGATCAGCCATGATCTTAGTGAAGGGCAAGGCAGGCTTGGGGAGTGAACGACATGCCCCTGTTTCTGATGTTCTCACATTCTGTTATTGGAAAGTTAGTGGGTGTTATTTTTATGAATGTTCTGGTATTGCATATTGCAGTCAGGGAGACCAAATGATTTTTTGATCCATCTCTGGGTGAGGTATGTGAGCTGTAGTCACAGTGAATCTGGGTCTACAACACGACCAACAAACGAAGTACAAGCTGCAGATAGGGGAACCTCTGTAAAGCGAGCTGAGGGGCCTCTTTCATACCCAGTCTGGATTTTCCAATTACATTTCCCAAATCACCTCAAAGCGTGTGTGACAGTCTTGAGAGGCTGAATGGTCTCCTCTGTTTCTGTGCACCAGTTTATAGGAGTAAGTGGCCTCCAACTGTTCCTGTCTAGCAGGTTTGAGGGGCTGAATGGAACACAGGAACATGGGACTGAGGAGCAGGAGTGGGTCATTAGATACTTTGAGCCTTCTCGACGAGGTAGTAAGATTGTGGCTGATCAGGCTGGCGTCTCAGCCCCACTTTCCTCTCTGCATCCCATTGTGCATGATTCACTTCTTTGTCAAACATTTAACTAATTCAGCTTTCGATCAATGTGAACATAGAGGCACGATAAACTTCCAGAGAAGAGAAGTACGACTTGAAAGGACCTTACAGAATTTTTCATCATCCCTCTTATAGAATCAGAGAGTCAAGCAAACCGGAAACAGACCCGTTAGTCCAATCTGTTGACTCCGATCAGATATCAAATCTGATTCAGTCCCAATTGCCAGCATTTGGCTAATACCCCTCCTCTTTCTGATTCTTTTTAAATGTGCAATTGTAACTGCCTTCACCACTTTCTCTGACAGCACTTTCTGGACACACACCACTCCCTGTGTGAAACATTTATCTTCAGGTCCCTTCTAAATCATTCGCCCTCGCCTTCAACCTATGCCCTCTTGTTCTGGACTCCCCTGTCCTGGAGAGCAGAACATGGCTGTTCAGAATATCCATGCCCCTGATGATTACATAAACCTCTGTAATGGCACCCTTCAGCCTCTGACACTCCAAGCGAAAATACCTCAACCTAATCAACCTCTCCCTAAAGCTTACACATCTGTGTAAGTCATTTTTGCAGAAAACCGAGTTGTACTCAGTATTCTTAAAGTGGTCTCACCAACGTCCTTTATAGATGCAACATGTCACCACAACTCTTAAACTCAATGCTCTGACTGATTAAGGCAAATGTGCCAAATGTGTTCAGCACCACTGTCTACCTGCGACTCCACTTTCAAGGAACAATGTACCTGCAGTCCTCGGTCCCTTTGTTTCACAACATGCCCCAGGACCTGACCATGAAGTATATAATGTCTGCCCTGGTTTGCCTTCCCAAAATGCAAAACCTCATATTTATCTAAATTAACCTTCATCTGTTACTCCTTGCCTCTTTGTCTCATCTAATTGCCGTCTTGTTGTAATCTGAGATAATCAACTGCACCACCTTTCTGATGTCATCTCTATACTTACTAAATATTGCCTCTATATTCACATCTAAATCCTTTACATAAATGATGAAATGCAGTGAACTCAGTAAAGATTCTTACAGCACACTGCTTCTCACAAGCCTCCAGTCTGAAATATATCCCTCTTCCTTCAAACCAATTGTGACTAGCTTCTTCTGTATCCCATGTGACTGAAACTTACTAATCTGTCTACCAATCAGAATGAAATACTAGCTATGAAGAGAAACTGAGTAGGTTAGGTTTATTTTCACTTGAAAAAAGGAAATTGAGGGGGGACCTGATTGAGATTTGCAAAATCAAGAAGGGTACAGCCAGGATGGACAGAGACAAGCTTTTTCCCAGGTTGAGGGATTCAATAACGAGAGGTCGTGCTTTCAAAGTGAGAGGTGGAAAGTTTAAGGGGATATACGCGGTAAGTACATCACACAGAGGGATGGTGGCCGTTTGGAACGTGTTGCCAGCAGAGGTTGTAGAGGCAGGCAAGGCAGATTCATTTAAGATGCGTCTGGGCAGATGGATGAGTAGGTGGGGAGCAGAGGGATACAGATGCTTAGGAATTGACCGACAGACTTAGACAGTACATTTGGATCGGCTCAGGTTTGGAGGGCAAAGGGCCTGTTCCTGGCCTGGAAATTTTCTTTGCGCTTTGTTCTTTAAATGAACACCTTGCTGAGGTCCATATAGACAATGTCTAACAAACATCCTTCATCAATCTTCTTTATGACGTCTTCAAAAAACTTAACGAAATTAGTGAGACATGATTTCCCAAGCAGACAGCTACGTTGTCGACCCCGATCAGCCCTTGCCTTCGCAAATGTATGTAAATCCTGTCCCTCAGTATCCCCTCCAACAACTTACCCACCACTGATATCAGGCTTACCGGTCGATAGTTCCCCAGCTTTGTGGGTCACTGTTTCCTCAAGTCCCATTCCTCCACTGCTCACAACAAATGTTAAATGTAACCAGGTGGGTGATATGGCCGATGATATCGGTCTCAGACTGGGTCAGGGTCAGCTTTAGAAATAAGTCAGGCTCGTTTCTTTAATCTGCTAAAACAACACATTTATGATCCAGAGCAATGTTACTCAAACTATGATGGAAAGATGAGTGGCAAACTGTTTGGGTATTGCAATTATATAATCAATATTTCCCTTTCTCAAAAACACACACACACACACACACACACACACACACACACACACACACACACACACACACACACACACACACACACACACACACACACACACACACACACACACACACACACACACACACACACACACACACACACACACACACACACACAATCTCTGCAATTTTAACTTGAAAGAACTTTGTCCAGATATTATTGGATCTCATTGCAAGGAAAAATTGTGAGATTGTCCAAAACGTTATTCTGCTTTTGAAGATATTGTACTCACACAAGCTGCTAGCAATGGGATTTCATCCTAGTAGAGTTTGGATTTGGCTGAATTCCCTTTGCTTTAGGCAGTGATTAGATTCCAGTGAATTCTGGTTCGGGATCATCCAAAGGGTAGCACGGTGGTTAGCACTGCTGCCTCACAGAACTAGGGATTTCAGCCCTAGTTCCAGCCTTGGGTGACTTTCTGTGTGGAGTCTGCACATTCTCCCCTTGTCTATGTGAGCTTCTAATTGGTGATCCAATTTCCTCCCACAAACGGTGTAGGTTTGGTGGATTGGTCATGCTAAATTGTCTGTAGTGTTCAGGGATTTCTAGGTTATGTGCAATAGTCAGGGGTAAATATAGGGAAAAGGGTTGGTAATGTTGTTGTGGACTTGTTGGGCCGAAGGGCCTGTTTCAACACTGCAGTGATTCCATAAAAATAAGAATGGCATCGGTGACTGTCGAGGTTTTATTTTTAGCTTGCACACATTGCTGTGATGAGGAACACTGAAGGAGAGCGAGTGCAATAAGCCATTCCTTCTCGGGCAGATGACATTTTCTCCCTCTCTGAGCTGAATCACACAGGAATGTCATCCTCTCCCAAACTGGACCATGTGAGGTCTCCTTGTACATTGTCCAAACTATGTCTCCATCACATCCCTGTTCAATGTAGATGCATCATTGCTGCTGTCATAAACAGAGCCATATGCTTCCCAGAAAATGGTCTCGGTCAGTTTGAAGATATGTTTATATATCCCTGCGATATTAAAAAAATAAAAATGTTTAATTTATTCAGAATACCTGTGTTAAACTGAATGCATTTTTTAAAGAAATACAGAAATTGCTGGAAAAGCTCGGCAGGTCTGTCAGCATCCAGATGCCTTTTACATGTTTTAGTTGTACCAGCCTCCACCACTTCCTCTGGCAGCTCATTCCATATGCACACCACCCTCTGTGTGAAAAAGTGCCCTTTAGGCCTCATCAAAACCTTTCCCCTCTCACTTTTAACCAATGCCCTCAGGTTTTGGGCGCGCCTAACCTGGGGAAAAACCCTGACTAGTCACCCTATACAGGACCGTTCTGATTTTATAAACCTTTACTGCTGCGAAATATGCCTCCAATCAACACGAATAGTCGTACTTTCAATCATCCCGGGCCGAAATTCTGAAATTCAATACTGACTCCACTTCCTTCTCGATCAAGTCACAATTCTAAATCTATTTTAATCAGGTTGCACAGATGTATCATGAGACACTTCTGTGGGCTTTTCGCCTGGACCTTTGTGCCCAGAGGTGGGGACACTAGCATCACTCAGCAATACCCATAAAGCTGTAACATTATTCTCCTGTGTGTTTGCTCATCAGCCTGTTCTGATATGCTGTGACATACCTCTGCTACAGGCAGGACTTGAATCCAGGCCTTCTAGTCCAGAGCTAGGAACACGACCACACATATTCAGGAATTGGAATCAAATCCAGACCTCTGGCTCAGAGACAGGGACACTACCCACTACAACTACCATACCCAGATTTTGGGTAATATTTTAAGTGCCCGTTTTCAGCTTGGTGAGATTTATTATAATCAGGTTACCGTTACTGAATTACAAAAAAACACTTTGTATTATTAAACAAATGCAAGATATTGTCGCAACTGTAGAATATTGAGTGTACGTGCTGTGCCATCAAATTAACTATAAACATCTTTAATTGCTATTATCTGTAGTCTGCAATATTAAGGAAAGAAATCCTGCAGACACACTCTGCCAAATGAAAGGTCTCAAATAGATATTTATGACTGAACACCACAGACGAAGGAAGAGCTTAATTTCTGACCCCAAAACACCGAACACTCTTACCCAACTCTCACGTGCGACTGCACTCTTCCTAAAACCATGAAATGACACCAGGCCGCTGATTACTGTCCAGCTTCTCCTCCCCACTGACTGTGCCTGCAATCTGTCTCTTCTCCCCCTAACCACACAAGGCATCCCATGCTCAGGGTCTTTGTGAAAATCAAGGCCGGAGTGTGCAGGCATCCTGGAGAGGGATAGGCATTTTAAAATTGAAGGGGGAGGGTGAGGTGGCAGTAATATCACACACTGAGCTGAGGGGTTGCTTATGGAGTTTAATTTGGATTAATGCGAGGTATTGGGTTTGGTAAATCAAACAACAGGACCTATACAATTAAAAGTAGAGCCTTTGGCAGTGCTGTAGTACAGAAACCTAGGCCGTCAGGTTTAATTCTTTAAAGTTTGCATCTCATATTGATAGCGTGGTTAAGAAGGTTTTTAACGCACATGTCTTCATAGGACAGACGTTTGAGTATCAGAATTGGGACGTCATGTTGTGGTTGCCCAGGACATTGGTGAGACCTCTTCTGGAATACTGTGTCCAGTCTGGTCACCCTGCCCGCCCATTCCATAGGCACACCACTCTCTGGGTGAAAATGCTGCCCCTTAGGTCACTTTTAAATTAGATTAGATTAGATTACATACAGTGTGGAAACAGGCCCTTCGGCCCAACAAGTCCACACCGACCCGCCGAAGCATAACCCACCCAGACCCGTTCTCCTACATTTAACCTTTCACCTAACACTACGGGCAATTTAGCCTGGCCAATTCACCTGATCTGCATATTTTTGGATTGTGGGAGAAAACCGGAGCACCCGGAGGAAACCCAAACAGACACGGGGACAATGCGTAAAATTCACACAGAGAGTCGTCTGAGGCAGGAATTGAACCCGGGTCTTTGGCGCTGAGAGGCAGCAGTGTTAAACACTGTGCCACCGTGCCGCCCACTTAAGCCTATGTCCTCTAGTGTTGGACTCCCCATACCCTTAGAAAATACCTTGACTCTTCATTTTGATAGTATTAACCTTGATATTATTAAGCTGGAGAGGATTGAGAAGAATTTAACCTGAATGTTGCTGGGAAAGGAGGGAGTGAGCTATAAGGAGAGGCTGGATAGGCTGGGATTTTTTTCACTGAAGAATATGAGATTAAGCAGTAACTTTACAGAGGTTTATAAAATAATGAGGGTTACAGAAACGTTGAAGGGCTGATGTCTTTTCACTGGAGATGGGGATTCAAAACTGAGGGATATTTTAAGGTGCGAGGAAAAAAGATTTACAAAAGTCACGAGAGGTAATTATGTTAGACAGAAGCTGGCTTGTGTGTGGAATGAACTTTCAGAGGAAGTGGTGAAAGCAGGGACAGTTACAACGTTTAAAGGACATTTAGATCAGTCCATGGATAAGACATCAGTTTGAATGGTGCTGTGAGCAGCTGCCCTCTCCCTCCCCCTCCCCTTCTCTGAATGGATCCATGTTGGTTTTCACCCTCTGCCAATGTCTGTGCTGTGGCGTGAGGAGGCCAGCAGAGGTTGGCGTTGCATCGCTTTAAGCACCTCAGAGACTGCCAGACCTGCCCCACACAGAGACACACAGTTACACACACAGCAATTGTTAGGACACAGCATTGAGCTTATCTGGTAATTTACACTAAACATAAAGAAATGCTCAATTTGCCTTGTAAACTGTTAAAATATGAGTCAGAAAGAACTCCCAAATTCCACTCCCAATTTTTTTTAACTCTGAAAGTGAACATTGTACATCAACTATTCACAACTCTGGGACCCCATTTCTCTTAACTGCTTATTACCCTACTCCAACTCTATAACAATATACTGTTTCAAAAAGACACTTATTAAAATTACATAAACGTAACTTCAAAATCACGCAGCAGCTGTTGTTTCATCTGACCTCACACCAATATCCCATTTTCCCATCTTTCCTGGGAAGACTGGCTCATGTTACAGGATGTTATCGATGTGTTTACATTTTAGTATTCTGAAACCTGGGAACACATCCTTCCATGACACTGTCTCTCAGTCACCCTGTCTCTGTCTATTTCCAAAACCCCTCCCATGTGGTGATATTTAAACTTATTCCCCTGCCATCTCTCTCTGGCAGTGATGTTCATAGCCACAGCACCCCCTTGTCATGGCACAATGGAGATATGGAGCTGTAAATGGGTGGGAGCTGCACATCATGTCACTTCCAGCATGGGATGCAAGTTTCCACACACTGGGCAGGTATCTAACACAATGTTACTGAGCAATGCACTGGGGTGGTGTACACAGCCCTACATGCTGTGAGGGTAACTGCTCCTGGGTTACAGGTCAATGCACTGGGGTGGGGTACACAGCTCTGCATGCTGGGAGGGTAACTGCTCCTGGGTTACAGATCAATGCACTGAGGAGATGTACATAGTCCTACATGCTGGGAGGGTAACTGCTTCTGGTTTACAGATCAATGCACTGGGGTGGTGTACACAGTCCTACATGCTGGGAGGTTAAATGCTCCTGGTTTACAGATCAATGCACTGGAGTGGTGTACACAGTCCTACATGCTGGGAGGGTAACTGCTCCTGGTTTACAGATTAATTCATGGCCGATAACTGCACAGTTCCCTGTGCTGGTCAGACTATCTGATTGAGGTTTATAGATAATACAATGATGTGGTTTGTGTAGTTCCTTATGCTGGATGGATATTTGTTTCAGGTTTACACATTAGGGCCCTACTGTGGTCTGCACAGCTCCCCGTGCTGGACAGATATCTAGTTGGGGTTTATAGATCAATGCACGGGTGTGGTCTCCACTGCGTCTCATGCTGTATACTTGCTAGGGGAACACAGCAATCCAGGCAGCATCAGGAGGTGTAGAAGTTGATGTTTCAGGTGTAGCCCTTCTTCAGGAATCTTACAGAACGGTAACACCCGAAATGTCGACTTCTCCAACTCCTGATCGATTGTTGTGTTCTCCCAGCTTCCTGCCTGTCTACTTTGCTCTCCAGCATCTGCACCTTTTCTGTCTCTATCCCAGCTTCCCAAACTGGACAGATGTCTAGTCTGCGTTTGAAGATAAGTGCTGTGACAGGAGCTGTGCAATGTTTCACCCTGGACAGATTGCCTGGATTGGATTGACCAGTGTAATGGATGAATCTGGAGAGGTTGCTGGGTTGTACTGAGCAGTACACAGGCCTGGTCTGCACAGTGTTCCACGGCGAACAGATATCTCCTCTGGGTGTATGGTGTCTGGGCTGGTTCTGTGAGGTGGATTGAGAATGTGGTATATCTAACCATTTCAGTTGATCTGGCAAAACCTTTAGTTCCCATTCCTGTGATTGGACCTTCAATCTCTTTCCCCACTAATGTTACAGTGTGTTCAGGTACAGTACGTCATGTTGGTGGGGTGGATTGGCCGGGGGGGGGGGGGGGGGGGGGGGAAGGTGATGGCCAGGTCAATGAGTTCTATAAATGACCTTCCCCGGAAAGTTCTGTCCCTGACATTCTATAGCTGATATTCCCCGGAACGTTCTATCCCCAGCATTCTATAACTGCCATTTCCCGGAACTTTCTGTCCCCGACATTCTATAAATGACCTTCCCCGGAAAGTTCTGTCCCTGACATTCTATAACTTATATTCCCTGGAACGTTCTATCCCCAACATTCTATAACTGCCATTCCCCGGAACGTTCTGTTCCTGGCATTCCATAACTGACATTCCCCGGAATGTTCTGTCCCTGAAATTCTATAACGGACATTCCCCAGAACATTCTGTCCCCGACATTCTATAACAGACATTTCTTGTAATGTTCTGTCACTGACATTCTATAACTGACGTTCCCCGGAACGTTCTATCCCCAACATCCTACAACTGACATTCCCCGGAACGTTCTGTCCCGGACATTCTATAACTGACATCCGCCGGAACGTTCTTTCCCCAACGTTTTATAACTGACATTCCCCGGAACGTTCTGCCCCTGACATTCTATAACTGACATTCTCCGGAACGTTCTGTCCCCGGCATTCTATAACCACCATTCCCCGGAACGTTCTGTCCCTGACATTGTTTGTGAACGCCCGGACGTCAGTGAATTGAACAAACGATAAGATCCTGAGGGTAGAGATCCCGTTGCAGGGAGAAGGAGACACTGTTCCGAAGGCCCCTCAGGCAGTTAAAGGGGTGAATAAGTTTTCCCTGCATTTACATTTCTTCCCGACACAGGATCGACCACAATTTAGACCAAAACAAAGAAATTCCCAAATTCCGTTTGTCTTCAGGAAACTGGGAGAGAATCCTTCAGGACAGCAACGTTCCCACCCTCCGTATTAGGAACTGGGAAGGAGTGACCTGTGTCTGCTCTCGAGTGATCGAGTGTGTGGGAATGTTCTAGAAACCATCTGTCCTTATGGATGTGTTTCTGTGTGTTTGAAGTGGGAGGGTTTCCTGTGGTTTATGTCACATTTTTGTCAGTAATTCCGACCTTCCCATTTGTTATTCCAACTCCAATTATTTTAATAAATCCCTGAATACAAGGACACATTTGAAAATCTCACTGGGTCCCAATCAAACGGGTTCCTTTGCCTCCAGGCTGATGGATAATGGGTTTGTTTTCCTTCCTCACAGTTAACGTCGTGACCATCTACGTCCTGCTTTATAAAGATTGTGGATTGTCTCCATGTGTCAGACGTTACCTGGGGGCCATGGCAGCCGAGGATCTCCTGGTCATTATCCTCGACCTGATACTGAGACACATTCCCATTGTTTATCGGGAACAGTTTTATTTCCTGAGAGTCTCCGTCCCCGTGTGTAATATCTACGATGTCCTACTTTATGCAGCCACTGACTGCTCTGTCTGGTTCACCGTCACTTTCACCTTTGATCGGTTTGTGGCCATTTGTTGCCAGAAGCTGAAAAGTAAATGTTGCAGTGAGAAAACGGCGGCTGTGGTTCTGGGAGCAGTGACTGTGCTGAGCTGTTTAAAGAACATTTCCTGGTATTTTATTCTCACGGCTCGGTATTCGCTGATGAACCGCCCCTGGTTTTGTGCGGTAAAAGTCGTTGTTCTTTACTCCAATGTCTGGACCTCAATCGATTCCCTCCACCACATTCTAACCCCGTGTGTCCCATTTCTCCTGATTCTGCTGCTCAATGTTCTCACCGTCAGACACATTTTAATGACCAGCAGAGCCCGCAGGAGACTCCGCGCTCACACCAATGGGGACGCTCAGTCTGACACTGAAATGAGGAACCGAAAAAAATCCATCATTTTACTGTTTGTGATCTCGGCCAATTTGATCCTGTTATGGTCAACGTTAATGCTGTATTCTATATGGATACGGATGGGGTGGATTGTGAATACCTCTGTGTCTCTCCCTGGCTTTGTGCGGGAATTGGGCTTCATGCTGCAGCTCCTCAGTTGCTGCACAAACACCGCGATTTCTGCCGTGACCCAGACTAAGTTCAGGCAGCAGCTGAAGAATGTGCTGAAATATCCCTTCACCCAGATCCATCCATCCATCAAATTCCCTCATTAATCAATCCATCCGGGATTTTCTCATTTCAGTTCAGTGTTTCAGCGATGGAGCAGCCTGTCGCTATGGTAACAGACTGAGGGTAGCGCTGGTTTGTCCATCCTTATCCCCCAGGAGAGTTACAGGGAAACATTTCAATGTTTCTCACAACTCAGGTGCCAGTGAGAAAAGGCACCATCCCACTGACTGTAAACATCACTTCCATTTATAAACAATAAAAATGTTGATTAAAGCATGCCGAGCAGCAGAGTGACCGATGTTGTTGTGTGTCTTTGTGTTGGAGAAGCTGAGCTGGAGAGAAACAGACTCAGCCCCAAGTCCTGGCTCTCAGCGAAGGGAAAGATATTGCGCCCTGAGCTCAGGAGCTGGGATTAACTCCCTCTGTCTCCCCCACTCCAATCTGACCTCCCCATTTCCTCTCCCATACGCTTTCTCCTCATTTCTCTGCCCCCCTCTCTGCACATTCACTCTTTCTCACTCCTCTCCCTTTCACTCTCTCTCGTACCCCCTCTCTCACCCCCAACCCTGGTTTCTCCACCTGCCTCCACGCTTTCCTATCCCCACCCCCTCCCGCTCACTCTCACTGTCCTGCTGTCGCTGTCTGCCTCCCACAATTTTCCCTTTCTCCCACATCTCACCCCAACCGCCACAAATGGAACCTCGCCCCCAAACCACCCTGTCTCTGGGTCAGAGGGAGGGGGTAGGACCAGGGAGACAGAGTGTGTCAGAGAGAGAGGGAGGGAGGGACAGGAGGGAGACAGATTCAGTCAGAGAGAAACCTCAGAGTTACTGCATCACTATCAACAGGACCATCCTTACACAGAATGTGTCACTATCACCCTGACCCCCTCACACCAACTGTGTCACCATCACCCTGACAACCTCACACTAACTGTATCAGTATCACCCTGACCCATCACAATTAATGTGTCACTGTCAGCCGGACGACCTCACACTTTTTGCATCACTGTCACCCTGACCCTCTCACACTTATTGCGTCACTATCAAACTGACCACCTCACGCTTATTGAATCAATATCATCCTGACCCCTCACATTTACTATGTCACTGTCACCCTTACACACCCACACTGACTGTGTCACTTTCACCCTAAAACCCCTAAACTTCCTGCGTCACTATCAGCCTGACCCCCTAACAGTGACTACTTCACTATCACCCTGACCTCCTCACACTTACTGTATCACTATCACCCTGAAGCCCTCACACTTACTGCATCAATTCATCCTGCCCGCTCACACTTACTGCGTCACTGTCACCCTGACCTCCTCACTATTACTGCATCACTGTCAAACTGACGCCCTCTCACTTACTGCATCACTGTCACACTGACCCCCTGACACTTACTGCGTCACTGTCACGCTGAACCCCTCACACTTACTCCGTCACTGTCAGCCTGACCCGCTCACACTTACTGCATCACTATCACACTGACCACCTCACACTGACTGCGTCACTACCACCCTGACCCCTTCACACTTACTGGTTCACTGTCACCCTCACCCCCTCACACTTACTGCATCACTATCACCCTGACCCCCTCACACTTCCAGTTTCACTACGAGCTGGACACACTCACACCTACTGCGTCAGTATCAGACTGAGTCCCACACACTTACTGCATCACTACCAGCCTCTCCTCCTCACACTTGCTACATCACTATCACCCAGGCATAATCACACTTACTGCATCACTATCACCCTGACCCCATCACACTTACTGCGTCACTGTCACCCTGGCACCTCACACTGACTACGTTACTATCACCCTGACCCCCTCACACTTACTGCGTCACTATCACCCTGACCCCTCACAATTACCACGTCACTATCTCTTTGATCACCTCACACTTACTGCGTCACTCTCGCCCTGACCCCCCTCACACGTACTGCATCACTGTCACCTTCACACCCTCATACTTAGTGCATCACTATCACTCTGACTCCCTCACACTTATTGCGTCATTATTACACTTACCCCTTCACACTTACTGCGTCACTATCACCCTGACTCCCTCACACTGACTGCGCCACTGACACCCTGACACCTCACACTTACTGTTTCCCGATCACCCTGACACCTTCACACTGACTGCATCACTATCACCCAGAAATCCTCATACTGACTGCGTCGTTATCGCCCTGACCCCCTCACACTTACTGCGTCACTATCACCCTGACCTCCTCGCAATTTATGTATCACTGTCACCCTGACCCCCTCACACTTACTGCGTCACTGTCACCCTGACCCCCACACGCTTACTGCTTCACCTCAAGCTGGGCACACTCACACCTACTGCGCAACTATCAGACTGAGCCCCTCACACTTACTGCATCACTACTAGCATCTCTCACTCACACCTACTGCATCACTATCACCCTGACCCCCTCACACTTACTGCGTCAGTGTTACCCTGTACCTCTCACACTTACTGCATCACTATCACCCTGAACCCCTCACACTGACTGCGTCACTATCACCCTGACCCCATCACACTTACTGCGTCACAGTCTCCCTGAGCCCCTCACACTGACTGCGTCACTATCACCCTGAGCCCCCTCACACTTACTGTGTCACTTTCACCTGACACCTCACACTTACTGCGTTACTATCACCCTGACCCCCTCACACTTACTGCATAACTATCACTCTGACCCTTCAGAATTACCACGTCACTATCTCTCTGATCACCTCAAACTTACTGCGACACTCTCGCCCTGACCCCTCTCACAATTACTGCATCACTGTTACCTTGACAGCCTCATACTTACTGCGTCACTACCACTCTGACTCCCTCACACTTACTGCGTCACTATTCCACTTACCCTTCATTCTTACTGCGTCACTATCATCCTGACCCCTTCACACTGACTGCATCACTATCACCCTGAACCCCTGATACTGACTGCGTCACTATCGCCCTGACTCCCTCATACTGACTGCGTCACTATCACCCTGACCCCCTCACACTTAAAGCTTCACTACAAGCTGAACACACTCACACCTACTGGATCACTATCAGACTGACCTCTCACACCTACTGCATCACTATCACCCTGGCACAATCACACGTACTGCACCACTGTTACCTTGACCCCACCGCACTTACTGTGTCACTGTCACCCTGGCAACTCACACTTACAGCATCAATGTCAGTCTGACCCCCTCACAGTTTCTGGATCACTGTCACCCAGGCCCCTCTCATACTTACTGCGTTATTATCACCCAGACCCTCACATAATTACTACGTTATTGTCACCCTTACACACCCACACTGGCTGCGTCACTATCACCCTAAAACCCCGACACTTACTGCGTCTCTATCAGCATGACCCCCTCATATGTGACTATGTCACTATCACCCTGACACAATCAGACTTACTGCGTCACTACCAGCATCTACCCCTCACACTTACCCTGACCCCACCGGACTTACTGCGTCACTATCACCCTGACAACTCACACTTATAGCATCAATGTCATCCTGACTCCCTCACACTCACTGCGTCACTGTCACCCTCAACCTCACACTTACTGTGTCACTCTCAGTCTTACCCCCTCACACTCACTAGGTCACTGTCACCCTGACCCACTCACACTTACTGCGTCACTGTCACCCTTAACCTCACATTTATTCGTCACTATCAGCCTTACCCCTCACACTTACTGCATCACTATCAGCCTGACCCCTCACACCCACTGCATCACTGTCACCCTGACCCCTCACACTTACTGGTTCACTCTCACCCTGACATCCTCACCCTTACTGCGTCACTACCAGCTTCTCCCCTCACAATGACTGCATCAGCGTCACGCTGAAACCCAACTCACTTACTGTGTCACTACCAGCCTTCCTTCTCACACTTACTTCATCACTGACACCCTGACCTCTCACATTTAGTCTGTTACTATCACCCTGACCCCCTCACACTTACTGCTTCACTGACAGCCTGACTCCCTCATACTTACTGCGCCACTATAGACTGACCCCTCAGACATACTGCGTCACTGTCAGTCTGACCCCTCACAGTTACTGCTTCACTATCACCCTGACCCCCTCACACTTACTGCATCACTGTCACCCTGATGCCTCACATTTAGTCTGTCACTACCACCCTGACCCCCTCGCACTTACTGCTTCACTGACAGCCTGACTCCCTCATACTTAATGCGTCAGTGTCACCCTGAACCTCTCACACTTATTGCGCCACTATAGACTGACCCTTCACACTTACTGCGTCATTGTCACCCTGACCCCCTCACACATTCTGCGTCACTATTGACTGACCCCTCAGACATACTGCGTCACCTGTCAGTCTGACCCCTCAAAGTTACTGCTTCACTGTCACCCTGACCCCCTCGGACTTACTGCATCACTGTAACCCTGACCCCCTTACACTGACTCCGACACTATCACCTTTACATCCACACACTGACTGCGTCACTATTACTCTGGCACCTCACACTTAATGCATCACGATCAACCTAACACCATCACAGCAACACAGTTATTCTGTCACTCAGCCTTTCCCCCGCACACGTACTGCGTCACTGTCACCCTGACTCTGTCACACTGACTGCGTCACTATCGCCCTAACTCCCCCACACTGACTGCGTCACTATCATCCAAACACCCAACACTTATTGTGTCACTATCAGCCTGACCCCCTCACACTTACTACGTCACTATCAGCCTGACCCCCCTCACACTTACTGCGTCAGTGTCACCCTGAACGTCTAACACTTACTGCATCACTATCACCCTGACCCCCTCACACACACTGCGTCATGATCAACCTAACACCATCACAACCACTGTATTACTATCAGCCTCTCCTCATCACACATACTGCATCACTGTCAGTCTGACACCTCACACTTAGTGCATCACTGTCATCCTGACCCCCTCAGACTTACGGTGTCACAGTCAGTCTGACCCCTCACAGTTACTGCGTAACTATCACCTAGATTGCCTCACACTTAATGCGTTACTACCATCCTGACCCCCTCACACTGACTGTGTCACTGTCACCCTGAGCCCCTTACACTGACTGCGAGCAAGTCACCATAACACCCCCACACTGACTGTGTCACTATCAGCCTGACCCCCTCACACTCACTGCGTCACTACCAGCCTGACCCCCTCACACTTACTGCGTCACTGCCAGCCTGTCTCTCTCACACTTACTGCATCACTGTCACCCTGAACCCTCACACTTATTGTGTCACTATTTCCCTGACCCCTCACAATTACTGCTTCACTATCAACCTGACCCCCTCACACTGACTCCATAACTGTCACCCTGATCCCCTCACACTTCTTGCGTCACAATCACCCTGACCCTGTCACACTGACTGCGATACTATCACCTGACCCTTTCACACTTACTGCGTCACTATCACCCTGACCCCTTCACCGTTACTGCAGCACTATCACCCTGACCTCCTCACACTTACTGCGACACTATCACCCTGACACCCTCACACTTACTGCGTCACTAATCCTGACCCCCTTACTGTTACTGCGTCACTGTCACCCTGATCGCCTCACACTTACTGCGTCAGTATAACCCAGACCCCCTCACAGTTACTGCGTCACTATCACACTGACACCCTCACTCTTACTGTGTCACTATCTCCCTGACCCCCTCAGAGTTACTGCATCACTATCACCCTGACATCCTTGCACTTACTGTGACACTATCACCCTAACACCCCCATACTGACTGTGTCATTATCAGCCTGAACCCCTCACACGAACTGCGTTACTGTTAGCCTCTCTCTCTCAGACTTACTGTGTCACTGTCACCCTGACCCCCTCACTCTTACTGCATCACAGACAACTCACGCTTACTGCGTCACTATCAGACTGACGCCTTACATCATGTTGAACCTTACCATCACACACACTAACTGCGTCACTATCAGCCTGATCACCTCACACTTACTGTGTCACTGTCACCCTGACCCGCTCACACTTAGTGTGTCACTATCACCCTGACCCCCATACGCTTACTGTGTCACTATCACCCTGACACCTCCCACTCTCTGCGTAACTATCATCCCAACACCCTCACACTAACCGTGTCACTATCACCCTGACCCCCTCACTGTTATTGTGTCACTATCACCCTCACCCCCTCACACTGACTGCGTCACTATCACCCTGCCCACCCTCATACTTACTGTGTCGTTATAACCCTGACAGCTTCACACTGACTGCATCACTATCACGCTGACCCCCACATACATACTGTGTCACTATAGCCCTGATACCTCACACTTACTTTTTCACGATCACCCCGACCCCCTCACGCTGTCTGCATCACTATCACCCTGCCCCCTCACACTGTGTGCGTCACTATCATCCTGACACCCACACACTTACTGTGCAACTAACACCCTGACTCCCTCACACTTACTGCGTCACTACCAGCTTCTCCCCTCACAACGACTGCACCAGTGTTATGCTGAAACCCAACTCACTTACTGTGTCACTACCAGCCTCTCCCTCTCACACTTACTTCATCACTGACACCCTGACCTCTCACATTTAGTCTGTTACTATCACCCTGACCCCCTCACACTTACTGCTTCACTGACAGCCTGACTCCCTCATACTTACTACGCCACTATAGACTGACCCCTGAGACATACTGCGTCACTGTCAGTCTGACCCCTCACAGTTACTGCTTCACTATCAGCCTGACCTCCTCACACTTACTGCGTCAGTGTCACCCTGTACCTCTCACACTTACTGCATCGCTATCACCCTGAACCCCTCACACTTACTGCGTCATGATCAACCTAACACCATCAAAGTCACTGTGTCACTACCAGCCTCTCCCCCTCACACTTACTGCATCACTGTCAGTCTGACCCCTCACACTTAGTGCATCACTGTCATCCTGACCCCCTCAGACTTACTGTGTCACTGCCAGTCTGACCACTCCCAATTACTGCCTTACTATCACCTTGACTCCCTCACACTTACTGCGTCACTATCAACCTGACCCCTCACAATTATCACGTCACTATCTCTCTGATCACCTCACACTTACTGCGTCACTCTCGCCCTGACCCCCTGCACACTTACTGTATCACTGTCACCTTAACACCCTCATCTTACTGCGTCACTATCACTCTGACTCCCTCACACTTATGCGTCACTATTAGACTTACCCCTTCACTCTTACTGCGTCACTATCACCCTGACCCCCTCACACTGACTGTGTCACTATCACCCTGACCCCCTCACACTTACTGCGTCACTATCTCTCTGACCCCTTCACACTTACTGCGTCACAATCACCCTGAACGCCTCACACTTATTGCGTCACTCTCACCCTGATCCCCTCACAATTACTGCATCACTGTCACCCTGACCCCCTCACCCTGATTGCGTCAGTGTCACCCTGACCGCCACACATTTACTGTGTCAGTGTCAGCCTGACCCCTCCTAGTGACTGCGTCACTATCACCCTGCCCCCTCACACTTAGTGTGTCACTGTCACCCTGACCCGTACATGCTTACTGTGTCACTATCACCTTGACAACTCACATTTACTGTCTTACGTTCACCCTTACATCTTCACACTTACGGCGTCACTATCATCCTGACCCACTTACACTGACTGTGTCACTCTCACCCTGACCCCCTCACACTGACTGCGTTACTATCATCCTGACCCACTCACATTGACTGCGTTACTATCGCTCTTACCACCACACGCTTACTGTGTCACTGTCACCCTGACCCACTGACACTTACTGTGTCACTGTCACCCTGACGTACACATGCTTACTGTGTCACAGTCACGCTGACCCCCAAAGCTGATTGTGTCATTATCACCCTTAGACCCACACGCTTACTGTGTTACTGTCAGCCGGATTCCTTCACACTCACTCAATAACCCTCACACTGACACCGTCACACACACTTCACCACAGTCACCCAGAACCGCACGCACTCACTCCATCACTATCAACCTGACCACGTCACACTCACTCACTTCATCATGATCACCCTGAACTCCTCACATTCACTCCATCACGAACACACTAACCCCGTCACACTCACTTCATCACCGTAACCCTTACACCCTCACACTCAATCCATCACCGTCACACTGACCCCCTCACTCACTCCAACCCCGTCACACTGGCACCCTCAAACACACTCCATCGCAGTCACCCTGACCCCCTCACACTCAGTCTATGACCGTCACCCTGACCAATTCGCACTCACACAATCACCGTCACCATGACAACCTCACATTCACTCCGTCACCCTGTCCCCTCACATTCACTCCATCACTGTCAACATGACACATTCACACTCACTCCATCACCATCCACTAGCCCCTCACAATCACTCCATTACCGTCACACTGACCCACTCACAGTCACTCCATCACCATCACACTGATCGTCACACTCTCTGCGTCACAGTCACCCTGACCCCCTCACACTCCCACCATCACCGTCACCCTGACCCACTAACACTCACTCCATCATCGTCACACTGACCCTCTCACACTCACCCCATCAACGTCACAATGACCACCTCACATTCACTCCATCAATGTCACCCTGACCCTCGCACACTCACTCCATCACTGTCACCCTGACCCCCTCACACTTACTCCATCAATGTCACCCTGACCCTCGCACAATCACTCCATCACTGTCACCTAGACCCTCTAACACTCACTCTGTCACTGTCACACTGACCCCCTCACACTCACCACATCACCGTCGCAATGACCGCTTCACACTCACTCCATCACTGTCACCCTGACACACTCACACTCCAACACCGTCACACAGAGCCCCTCACTCCCAGTCCATCACCGTGACACTGATCCCCTCACACTCACTCCATCACCGTCACACTGACCCGCTCACACTCACTTAATCACTTCAACCTGACCCTCTCACACTCACTCCATCGTCGTCACCGTGACCCCTTCACACTCAGTCCATCACTGTAACACTGATCCTCGCACACTCACTCCATCACCGTCATACTGACCGCCTTACACTCAGTCCATCATCGTCACTCGGACCGCCTCACACACACATCATCACTGTCTCGCTGAACCCCTCACCCGCACTCCATCACTGTCACCCTGATGTACTCACACTCAGACCATCACAGCCACCCTGACCCCGTCACACTTACTCCGCCACCGTCAAACTGATCCAATCACACTCACTCCATCACCGTCACAATGACCCACTCACACTCACTCCATCACTGTCACCCTTACCGCCTCACAATCACTCCGTCAATGTCACGCTGACCCCATCACACTCACTGCGTAACCGTCAAGCTGACCCCCTCATTTTCACTGCATCACCGTCACCCTGACCACCTCACACACACGTCATCACTGTCACCCTGAACCCCTCACACGCACACCATCACGCCCACCCGGACCCCGTCACAATTACTCCATCACCGTCACACTGAAACAATCACACTCACTCCATCACCGTCACCCTGACCCACTCACACTCACTCCATCACTGTCACCCTGACCCTCTCACACTCACTCCCTCACCGTCACCATGACACCCTCACACTGAGTCGATCACAGTCATACTGACCCTCTCACACTCACTCCCTCACCGTCACCCTGACCCCGTCACACTCACTCCATCACCGTCACTCTGACCGCCTCACACACAATCCATCACTGTCACACAGAATCCTCGCACACCCTCGGTCACCATCACATTGATCGCCTACACTAACTCCATCCCTGACGCACTCACACTCATACCATCACCCTCAACCTGACCGTCTCACACTCACTGCATCACTGTCACCCTGACCCCCTCACATTCACTCCATCACCGTCATCCTGACCCCCTCACACTCACACAATCACCGTCACACTGACACACGCACACTCACTCAATCACGTCACCCTGACCCTCTCACACTCACTCCTTCGTCGTCACCCTGACCCCTTCACAATCACTCCATAACTGTCACCATGACATCCTCACACTCACTCGATCACGTCACCCTGACCCTCTCACACTCACTCCATCGTTGTCACCATGACCCCCTCACACTCACTCCATCACTGAAACACTGACCCTCGCACACTCACTCCATTACCGTCATACTGACCGCCACACACTCAGTACATCATCGTCAACCTGACCGCCTCACACACACGTCATCACTGTCACCCTGAACTGTCACCCTCACACGCAGTCCATCACTGTTACCCTGATGTACTCACACTCACACCATCATGGCCACCCTGACCCCGTCACAATTACTCCGTCACCGTCACACTGACACAATCACACTCACTCCATCACCGTCACCCTGACCCACTCACACTCACTCCATCACTGTCACCCTGACCCTCTCACACTCACTCCCTCACCGTCACCATGACACCCTCACACTGAGTCGATCACAGTCATACTGACCCTCTCACACTCACTTCCTCACCGTCACCCTGACCCCGTCACACTCACTCCATCACCGTCACTCTGACCGCCTCACACACAATCCATCACTGTCACACAGAATCCTCGCACACCCTCGGTCACCATCACATTGATCGCCTACACTAACTCCATCCCTGACGCACTCACACTCATACCATCACCCTCAACCTGACCGTCTCACACTCACTGCATCACTGTCACCCTGACCCCCTCACATTCACTCCATCACCGTCATCCTGACCCCCTCACACTCACACAATCACCGTCACACTGACACACGCACACTCACTCAATCACGTCACCCTGACCCTCTCACACTCACTCCTTCGTCGTCACCCTGACCCCTTCACAATCACTCCATAACTGTCACCATGACATCCTCACACTCACTCGATCACGTCACCCTGACCCTCTCACACTCACTCCATCGTTGTCACCATGACCCCCTCACACTCACTCCATCACTGAAACACTGACCCTCGCACACTCACTCCATTACCGTCATACTGACCGCCACACACTCAGTACATCATCGTCAACCTGACCGCCTCACACACACGTCATCACTGTCACCCTGAACTGTCACCCTCACACGCAGTCCATCACTGTTACCCTGATGTACTCACACTCACACCATCATGGCCACCCTGACCCCGTCACAATTACTCCGTCACCGTCACACTGACACAATCACACTCACTCCATCACCGTCACCCTGACCCACTCACACTCACTCCATCACTGTCACCTTGACCCTCTCACACTCACTCTATCACCGTCACACTGACCCGCTCACATTCACTCCCTCACCGTCACCCTGACCCCCTCACACTAACTCGGTCAAAGTCACCCTGACCCCCTCGCACTCACTCCATTACCATCACACTGATCCCATCACACTCACTCCCTTACCGTCACCATGACCCCTTCACACTCACTCCGTCAATGTCACACTGATCCTATCACACTCACTCTGTAACCGTCAAGCTGACCCCCTCATTTTCACTGCATCACCGTCACACTGATCCCCTCACACTCACTCCATCCCCGTCATTCTGAACCCGTCACACTCAATCCATCACTGTCACCATGACATCCTCACATACACTCAATCACAGTCATACTGCCCCTCTCACACGTCATCACTGTCACCCAGAACGCCCTCACACTCACTCCGTCACCGTCACACTGATCCAATCACACTCATCCATCACCGTCACCCTGACCATCTCACACTCACTCCTTCACTGTCACCCTGACCCCCTCATACTAACTCCGTCAATGTCACCCTGACCCCATCGCACTCACGCCATTACCGTCACACTGATCCCATCACACTCAGTCCCTCACCGTCACACTGATCCCCTCACACTCACTCCATCACCGTAAATCTGACCCCATTACACTCACTCCACCCCCGTCACCCTGAACCCGTCACACTCACTCCATCACCCACACCCTGACCCCTTCACAATCACTCCATCACTGTCACCATGACATCCTCACACTCACTCGATCACAGTCATACTGACCCTGTCACACTCATTCAATCACCGTCACTCTGACCGTTTCAAACGCACTCCGTCACCGTCACTCTGACCGCCTCACACACAGTCCATCACTGTCACACAGAATCCTCGCACACCCTCCGTCACCATCACACTGATCGCCTCACACTAACTCCATCCCTGACGCACTCACACTCACACCATCACCGTCAAACTGATCCAATCACACTCACTCCATCACCGTCACAATGACCCACTCACACTCACTCCATCACTGTCACCCTTACCGCCTCACAATCACTCCGTCAATGTCACGCTGACCCCATCACACTCACTGCGTAACCGTCAAGCTGACCCCCTCATTTTCACTGCATCACCGTCACCCTGACCACCTCACACACACGTCATCACTGTCACCCTGAACCCCTCACACGCACACCATCACGCCCACCCGGACCCCGTCACAATTACTCCATCACCGTCACACTGAAACAATCACACTCACTCCATCACCGTCACCCTGACCCACTCACACTCACTCCATCACTGTCACCCTGACCCTCTCACACTCACTCCCTCACCGTCACCATGACACCCTCACACTGAGTCGATCACAGTCATACTGACCCTCTCACACTCACTCCCTCACCGTCACCCTGACCCCGTCACACTCACTCCATCACCGTCACTCTGACCGCCTCACACACAATCCATCACTGTCACACAGAATCCTCGCACACCCTCGGTCACCATCACATTGATCGCCTACACTAACTCCATCCCTGACGCACTCACACTCATACCATCACCCTCAACCTGACCGTCTCACACTCACTGCATCACTGTCACCCTGACCCCCTCACATTCACTCCATCACCGTCATCCTGACCCCCTCACACTCACACAATCACCGTCACACTGACACACGCACACTCACTCAATCACGTCACCCTGACCCTCTCACACTCACTCCTTCGTCGTCACCCTGACCCCTTCACAATCACTCCATAACTGTCACCATGACATCCTCACACTCACTCGATCACGTCACCCTGACCCTCTCACACTCACTCCATCGTTGTCACCATGACCCCCTCACACTCACTCCATCACTGAAACACTGACCCTCGCACGCTCACTCCATTACCGTCATACTGACCGCCACACACTCAGTACATCATCGTCAACCTGACCGCCTCACACACACGTCATCACTGTCACCCTGAACTGTCACCCTCACACGCAGTCCATCACTGTTACCCTGATGTACTCACACTCACACCATCATGGCCACCCTGACCCCGTCACAATTACTCCGTCACCGTCACACTGATCCAATCACACTCACTCCATCACTGTCACCCTGACCCTCTCACACTCACTCTATCACCGTCACACTGACCCGCTCACATTCACTCCCTCACCGTCACCCTGACCCCCTCACACTAACTCGGTCAAAGTCACCCTGACCCCCTCGCACTCACTCCATTACCATCACACTGATCCCATCACACTCACTCCCTCACCGTCACCATGACCCCTTCACACTCACTCCGTCAATGTCACACTGATCCTATCACACTCACTCTGTAACCGTCAAGCTGACCCCCTCATTTTCACTGCATCACCGTCACACTGATCCCCTCACACTCACTCCATCCCCGTCATTCTGAACCCGTCACACTCAATCCATCACTGTCACCATGACATCCTCACATACACTCAATCACAGTCATACTGCCCCTCTCACACGTCATCACTGTCACTCAGAACGCCCTCACACTCACTCCGTCACCGTCACACTGATCCAATCACACTCATCCATCACCGTCACCCTGACCATCTCACACTCACTCCTTCACTGTCACCCTGACCCCCTCATACTAACTCCGTCAATGTCACCCTGACCCCATCGCACTCAAGCCATTACCGTCACACTGATCCCATCACACTCAGTCCCTCACCGTCACACTGATCCCCTCACACTCACTCCATCACCGTAAATCTGACCCCATCACACTCACTCCACCCCCGTCACCCTGAACCCGTCACACTCACTCCATCACCCACACCCTGACCCCTTCACAATCACTCCATCACTGTCACCATGACATCCTCACACTCACTCGATCACAGTCATACTGACCCTCTCACACTCATTCAATCACCGTCACTCTGACCGTTTCAAACGCACTCCGTCACTGTCACTCTGACCGCCTCACACACAGTCCATCACTGTCACACAGAATCCTCGCACACCCTCCGTCACCATCACACTGATCGCCTCACACTAACTCCATCCCTGACGCACTCACACTCACACCATCACCGTCAACCTGACCCTCTCACACTCACTCCATCACTGTCACCCTGACCCCCTCACACTCACTCCGTCACCATCATCCCGACCCCCTCTCACTCCCACCTTCACCGTCACACTGACACACTTATACTCACTCCATCACTGTCACCATGACATCCTCACACTCACTCGATCACAGTCATACTGACCCTCTCACACTCATTCCATCACCGTCACTGTGACCGCCTCAAACGCACTCCGTCACCGTCACTCTGACCGCCTCACACACAGTCCATCACTGTCACACAGAATCCTCGCACACCCTCCGTCACCATCACACTGATCGCCTCACACTAACTCCATCCCTGACGCACTCACACTCGCACCATCACCGTCAACCTGACCCTCTCACACTCACTCCATCACTGTCACCCTGACCCCCTCACACTCACTCCGTCACCATCATCCCGACCCCCTCTCACTCCCACCTTCACCGTCACACTGACACACTTATACTCACTCCATCACTGTCACCATGACATCCTCACACTCACTCGATCACAGTCATACTGACCCTCTCACACTCATTCCATCACCGTCACTGTGACCGCCTCAAACGCACTCCGTCACCGTCACTCTGACCGCCTCACACACAGTCCATCACTGTCACACAGAATCCTCGCACACCCTCCGTCACCATCACACTGATCGCCTCACACTAACTCCATCCCTGACGCACTCACACTCGCACCATCACCGTCAACCTGACCCTCTCACACTCACTCCATCACTGTCACCCTGACCCCCTCACACTCACTCCGTCACCATCACCCTGACCCCCTCACACTCACTCCATCACTGTAACATTGACCCTTGCACACTCACTCCATCACCGTCATACTGACCGCCACACACACACGTCATCACTGTCACCCAGATCCCCTCACACGCACTCCATCACTGTCACCATGATGTACTCACACTCAGACCATCACGGCCACCCTGACCCCGTCACACTTACTCCATCACTGTTACACTGATCCAATCACACTCACTCCATCATCGTCACCCTGACCATATCACACTCACTCCTTCACTGTCACCCTGACCCTCTCACACTCACGCCATTACCGTCACCCTGACCCCCTCACACTAACTCAGTCAATGTCACCCTGACCCCATCGCACTCACGCCATTACCGTCACACTGATCCCATCACACTCACTCCCTCACCGTCACCCTGACCCCCTCACACTCACTCCGTCCATGTCACGCTGACCCCATCACCCTCACTCCATTACCGTCACACTGATCCCATCACACTCACTCCCTCACCGGCATCCTAACCCCTCACCCTCACTCCATCAATGTCACGCTGACCCCATCACACTCACTCCATAACCGTCAAGCTGACCCCCTCATTTTCACTGCATCACCGTCACACTGATCCCCTCACACTCACTCCATCACCGTAACTCTGACCCCATCACACTCACTACATCCCCGTCACCCTGAACCCGTCACGCTCACTCCATGACCCACACCCTGACCCCTTCACACACACTCCATCACTGTCACCATGACATCCTCACACTCACTCGATCACAGTCATACTGACCCTCTCAGACTCACTCCATCACCGTCACTCTGCTCCCCTCACACTCACTTCATAACCGTCACCCTGACCCTCTCACACTCACACCATCACCCTCACCCTGACCACATCACACTCACTCCACCACCGTCACCCTGACCCCCTCACACTCACTCCATCACCGTCACTTTGACCATCTTACACACACTCCATCACCGTCACTCTGACCATGTCACACACACTCTATCACGGTCACATAGAATCCTCGCACACCCTCGGTCACCATCATACTAACTCCATCCCTGACGCACGCATACTCACACCAACACCGTCAACCTGACTCTCTCACACTCACTCCATCACCGTCACTCTGATCCCCTCACACTCTCTTCATTACCTTCACCCTGACACACTCACACTCACTCCATCACCATCAACCTGACTGCCTCACACTCACTCCATCACCGTCACTCTGATCCCCTCACACTTACCCCATCACCGTCACCCTGACACCCTCACTCTCACTCCGTAACCGTCACCCTGACCCCCTCAAAGTCACTCCGTCACTGTCACCCTGATCATCTCACACTCATTCCATCACGGTCACGCTGACTCCCTCACACTCACTCCATCACCGTCACCGTGACCCCCTCACACTATTTCCATCAGCGTCCCACTGACCCCCTCACACTCACTCCATCACAGTCATACTGACCGCCACACACTCACGTCATCACTGTCACCCTGAACCCCTCAAACGCATTCCATCACTGTCACCCTGATATACTCACACTCACACCATCACGGCCACCCTGACCCCGTCACACTTACTCCGTCACCGTCACATTGATCCAATCAAACTCCCTCCATCGATGTCACCCTGACCCCATCACACTCACTCCATAACCGTCAAGCTCACCCCCTCATTTTCACTGCATCACCGCCACACTGACCCCCCCAACATTCACTCCATCACCTTAATACTGACCCACTCACACTCACTCCATCCCCATCACTCTGAACCCGTCACATTCACTCTATCACCCACACCCTGACCCCTTCACACTCACTCCATCGCTGTCACCATGATACCCTCACACTCAGTCGATCACAGCCATACTGACCCTCTCACACTCACTCCGTCTCCCTCACCCTGACCCCTTCACACTCACTCCATCACTGTCACCATGACACCCTCACACTCAGTCGATCACAGCCATACTGACCCTCTCACACTCACTCCATCACCCTCACCCTGACCCCTTCACACTCACTCCATCACTGTCACCATGACACCCTCACACTCAGTCGATCACAGCCATACTGATCCTCTCACACTCACTCCATCACCGTCACTCTGACCGCCTCACACACACTCCATCACCGTCACACATAATCCTCACACACCCTCGGTCACCATCAAACTGACCCCCTCACACTCACACGATCACCGTCAACCTGACCGTCTCACACTCACTCCATCACCGTCATCCTGACCCCCTCACACTCACTCCATGACCGTCACTCTGACCCCCTCACTCTCACTCCATCACCGTCAATCTGATCCCCTCACACTCACTCCATCACCGTCACCCTGACCCCCTCTCACTCACTCCGTCACCGTCACCCTGACCATCTCACACTTACTCCATCACAGTCAAACTGACCCCCTCACACTCACTCCATCACGGTCACACTGATCCGCTGACACTCACTCCATCACCATCTCGTAAAATCTCTCACGCTCACTCCATCACCATCACCCTAACCCTCTCACACTGACTCCATCACAGCCACACTGACCCCCTCACATTCACTCCATCACCGTCACCCTGACCCCCTCACACTCACTCCATCACCATCACACTGACCTCCTCACACTTAGTCCATCATCCACACCCTGACACCCTCAACTAATTCCTTCACTGTCACACTGAACCCTCACACTCGTCCCAATTCTGTCACTATTACCCCATCACACTCACTCCCTCACAGAGACCCTGATCCCCTCACACTCACTCCATCACTGTCACCCTGACACTCTCAAACTGTCTCGATCACCGTCACCCTGACCCCGTCACACTCAATCCATCACTGTCACCCTGACACTCTCACACTCACTCCATCAGCCTCAGACTGACCCAATGACACTCAGTCCATCAGTCACCCTAATCACCTCATACTCACCCCTTCACCGTCACCCTGACCCCCTCAACACACTACATCACCGTCACCCTGAGCCACTCACTAATTCCATCAGTGTCACACTGATCCCCTCACACTCACTCCATCATCGTCACGCTGACCCTCTCACACTCACTCCATTACCATCAATCTGACCACCTCACACTCACTCCATCACCGTCACCCTGAACCTCTCATTCTCATTCCCTCACCATCACCCTGAACCCCTTACACTCACTGAATCGCCGTCACACTGATCCCCTCACAGGCACTCCATCACCCATCAACCTGACCACCTCACACTCGATCCATCACGTCACACTGATCCCCTCACACTCACTCCATCACTGTCACCCTGAACCTTTCATATTCACTCCATCACCGTCATGCTGACCATCTCACATTCACTCCATCTCCGTCAATCTGACCCCTCACACTCACTCCGTCAACCGTCACCCTGGCCCCCTCACACTCACTCCATCACGGTCACGCTGATCTCCTTACACTCACACCATCACCATCACACAGACCCCCTCACACTCACTCCATCACCGTCACCCTGACATCCTCACACTCACTCCGTCACCGTCACCCTGACCCCCTCACACTCACTCCATCACGGTCACCCTGATCTCCTTACACTCACATCATCACCATCACACAGACCCCCTCACACTCACTCCATCACCGTCACACTGACACCCTCACACTCACTCCATCACAGTCACACTGACCCCCTGACACACACTCAATCAACATCACAATGATCCACTCACACTCACACCATCATCGTCACCCTGATCCATCACACTCTCACCCTCACCGTCAGGTGACCTCATCACACTCACTCCATCACCGTCACCATGACACCCTCACACTCACTCCATCACCATCACCCTGACCCCCTCACAGGCACTCCATCACCGTCAACATGGTCCCCTCACACTTACACCATCACCATTACCCAGACCCCCTCAAACTCACTCCGTCACGTTACCTGACCACCTCAAACTCACTCCATCACCGTCACCCTGACACTCTCACACTCACTCCATCACTGTCATCCTGACCCTCTCAAAATCACTCCATCACCGTCACCCTGACCCCGTCACACTCACTCCATCACAGCCAATCTGACCCACTCACACTCATTTCAACACCGTCATCCTAACCCTCTCACACTCACTCCATCACTGTCACCCTGACCCTACCACACTCACTCTATCACCGTCACACTGATCACCTCACACTCACTCCATCATCGTTCACCCTAACCCTCTCACACTCACTCCATCACTGTCACCCTGACCCCAACACACTCACTCCATCACCGTCACTCTGACCACCTCACACTCACTCCATCACCGTCAACCTGAACCCGTCACAATCACTCCTTCACCGTCACCCTGACCCCCTCATTCTCAATCCATCACCAGCACCCTGATCCCCTCACACTCACCGTATCACCGTCACAATGATCCCCTCACAGTCACTCCATCACCCGCCAACCTGGCCACCTCACACTCGCTCCATCACCGTCACCCTGACCATCTCACATTCACTCCATCACAGTCACCCTGACATCCTCACACGCACTCCATCACCGTCACCTTGTTCCACTTACACTCATACCTACACCATCACATTGACCCCCTCACACTCACTCCATCACCGTCACAATGACACCCTCACACTCACTCCATCACCATCACCCTGATCCATTCGCACTCACTCCATCTCCGTTGCCTTGAACGCCTCACAATCACTCCATCACTTTTGCCCTGAACCCCTCACACTCACTCCATCAACATCACCCTGACCCTCCCACACTCACTCCATCCCATCACCTGACCCCCTCAAAATCCCTCCAACCATCACACTGACCTCCTCAAACTCACTCCATCACCGTCACCCTGACACCCTCAACTCATTCCATCACCGTAACCCTGACAAACGCACACTCACTCCATCACCGTCACCCTGACCCCGTCACACTCACTCCATCAGAGTCACCGTGACACCCTCACACACACTCCATCACCGTCACCATGACCCCGTCACACTCACTCCATCAGAGTCACCGTGACACCCTCACACACACTCCATCACCGTCACCCTGACCCCGTCACACTCACTCCATCAGAGTCACCGTGACACCCTCACACACACTCCATCACCGTCAACCTGACCCCTCACAATCACTCCATCATGGTCACCCTGACCCTCTCACATTCGCTTCATCACCATAACCCTGAACCCCTCAGACTCACTCCATCACCATCACCCTGACCCACTCACAGTCACTCCATCTCCATCACCCTGACGCCCTCACACTCAGTCCATCACCGTCACCCTGAACCACTTGAACTCCCTCCGTCACCGTTGCCCTGATCCCCTCGCACTCACTCCATCACCGTCACACTGACTTCCTTACACTCACTCCATCTCCGTCACGCTGACCCCTCACACTCGCTCCATCACAGTAACCCTGACCAGTCACAAGCACTCCTTCACTGTCACCCTGACACTCTCACACTCACTCCATCACAGTCAAGCTAACCCATTCCCACTCACTCACTCTGACTCCTTCACACTCATTCCATCACTGTCACCCTGACCCTCTCACACCCACACCATCACAGTCACCCTGACCCACTCACACTCACTCCATGGACGTCACCCTGGCCCTCTCACAATCACTCCATCACTGTCAGCCTGACCCTCACACACTCACTCCATCACCGTCACCCTGAACACATCACACTCACTCCATCACAGTCACACTGACCCCCTCACACTCACTCCATCACAGTCACCCTGACAAGCTCACACTCACTCCATCACCGTCACCCTGACCCTCTCACACTCGCTTCATCACCAAAACCCTGAATCCCTCACACTCACTCCATCACCATCACCCTGATCCACTCGCACTCACTCCATCTCCGTTGCCATGAACGCCTCAAAATCACTCCATCACTTTTGCCCTGAACCCCTCACACTCACTCGATCACCGTGAACCTGACCACCTCACGATCACTCCATCACTGTCACCCTGACCCTCTCACACTTACTCCATTAGCGTCACCCTGACACCCTCACATGCATTCCATCACTATCACCCAGAACCACTCGCACTCCCTCCGTCAACGCTGCCCTGATCCCCTCACACTCACTCCATCACCGTCACCCTGATCCACTCAAAATCAGTCCATTACCGTAACACTGACCCTCTCACACTCTCTCTACACCGTCACCCTGACCCCCTCACAATCACTCCATCACCGTCACTGTGACCGACTGACACTCACTCCATCACCGTCACCCTAACCCACTCACACTCACTCCATCTCCGTCACCCTGACGCCCTCACACTCACTCCATCACCGTCACCATGACGCCCTCACACTCACTCCATCACCGTCACCCTGAACCACTTGAAATCCCTCTGTCACCGTTGCCCTGATCCCCTCACACTCCATCACCGTCACACTGACCTCCTTACACTCACTCCATCTCCGTCACGCTGACCCCTCACACTCGCTCCATCACAGTGACCCTGACCAGTCACAAGCACTCCTTCACTGTCACCCTGACTCTCTCACACTCACCCCATCACAGTCAAGCTAACCCACTCCCACTCGCTCCATCAAAGTCACCCCGACCCTCTCACACTCACCCCATCACTGACACCCTGACCCTCTCACACTCACACCATCACAGTCACCCTGACCCACTCACACTTACTCCATAGATGTCACTCTGGCCCTCTCACTCTCACTCCATCACTGTTAACCTGGCCCTCTCATACTCACTCCATCACTGTCAGCCTGACCCTCACACACTCACTCCATCACCGTCACCCTGAACCCCTCACACTCACTCCATCACAGTCACACTGACCCCCTCTCACTCACTCCACCACAGTGACACTGACCCCTTCACACTCACTTCATCACAGTCACCCTGACAAGCTCACACTCACTCCATCACCGTCACCCTGAACCACTCACACTCATTTATCTCCGTCACCCTTACCTCTCACACTCATTCCATCACCGTCACCCTGACCCCCGCACACTCATTTATCACTGTCACCCTGACCCCCCACACTCACTCCATCACCGTCACCCTGACCCCATCACACTCATTTATCACTGTCACACTGACCCACTCACACTCACTCCATCACCATCACCCTGACATACTCACAGTCACTCCATCACCGTCACCCTGACCTTCTCACTGTCACTCCATCAGAGTCAACATGATGCCCTCACACTCACTCCATCACCGTCATCCTGACCCCTGACACTCATTTATCAACGTCACCCTGACCCCTTCACACTCACTCCATCACCGTCACCCTGACACACTCATACTCATTTATCATCGTCACACTGACCCCCTCACCCTCACTCCACCAGCGTCACCCTGACCGCTCACACTCACTCCTTCACCGTCAAACTGACCCCCTCAAACTCATTCCACCACTCACTCTGACCCCATCTTACTCACTCCATCACCGTCACCCAGACCCCCTCACACTCACTCAATCACTGTCAAACTGACCCCCTCACACTCACTCCATCACTGTGAACCTGACACATTCACAATCACTCCATCACTCTCACCCTGACTCTCTCACACTCACTCCATCACCGTCACCCAGACCCCCTCACACTCACTCCATCTTCGTCACACTGACCCCATTAAACTCACTCCGTCAGCGTCACACTGACACCCGCACATTCACTCCATCTCCGTCACACTGACCCCCCACACTCACTCAAACACTGTCAAACTGACCCCCTCACACTCACTCCATCACTGTGAACCTGACACATTCACAATCACTCCATCACTCTCACCCTGACTCTCTCACACTCACTCCATTATTGTCACCCTGACCCCCTCACACTCACTCCATCTCCGTCACGCTGACCCCTCACACTCACTCCATCACAGTCACCCTGACCTGTCACACTCACTCTATCACCTTCACCCCCACTCTCTCACAATCCCTCCATCAGCGTTAACCTGACCCACTCCCACTCGCTCCATCACTATCACCCTGAACCACTCACACTCAATTCTTTAACCGTCACCCTGACCCTCTAACACTGACTCCATCAATGTTACCCTGACCCTCTCATACTCACTCCATCACCGTCACCCTGAGCCCCTCACACTAACTCCATCACAGTCACACTGACCCCCTCACACTCATTTATCACCGTCACCCTGAACCCCTCACACTCACTCCATTACCGTCACCTTGACCCTCTCACACTCACTCCATCATCGTCACCCTGACCCCATCACACTCCCACCATCACTGTCACCCTGACCCCCTCACACTCCCTCCATCACTGTCACACCAATCCCCTCACACTCACTCAATCACAGTCACACTGACCCCCTCACACTCACTCCGTCACAGTCTCCCCGACCCACTCACACTCACTCCAACACAGTCAACACGACCCCCTCACACTCACCCCATCACCGTCACCCTGACCCCCACACATTCATTTATCATCGTCACACTGACCCCCTTACACTCCCTCCATCACTGTCACACCGATCCCCTCACACTCACTCCATCAGCATCACCCTGACCCGTCACACTCACTCCTTCACCGTCAAACTGAACCCCTCACACTCATTCCACCACCGTCACCCTGACTCCATCTTACTCACTCCATCATCGTCACCCTGACCCCCTCGCACTCACTCCATCTTCGTCACACTGACCCCATTAAACTCACTCAGTCAGCGTCACTCTGACACCCTCACACTCACTCCATCACCGTCAAACTGACCCCTCACACTCACTCAATCACTGTCAACCCGACACATTCAGAATCACTCCATCACACTCACTCTGACCACCTCACTCTCACTCCATCAACCTCCCCCTGACTCTCTCACACTCACTCCATTATTATCACCCTGATCTCCTCACACTCCATCTCCGTCACGTTGACCCCTCACACTCACTCCATCTCGGTCACACTGACACCCCACACTCACTCAATCACCGTCAAACAGGCGCCCTCACACTCAATCCATCACCGTCTCCCTGACCCACTCATACTCATTTATCATCGTCACACTGACCCCCTCACACTCACTCCATCAGCATCACACTGACCCCTCACACACACTCCTTCACCGTCAAACTGACCCCCTCACACTCATTCCACCACCATCACCCTGACCCCATCTTACTCACTCCATCACCGTCACCCAGACCCCCCTCACACTCACTCCATCTTCGTCACACTGACCCCATTAAACTCACTCCGTCAGCGTCACACTGACACCCGCACACTCACTCCATCTCCATCACACTGACCCCCCACACTCACTCAATCACCGTCAAACTGATCCCCTCACACTCACTCTATCACTGTCAACCTGACACATTCACAATCAATCCATCACCCTCACCCTGACCCTCTCACACTCACTCCATCATTGTCACCCTGACCCCCTCACACTCACTCCATCTCCATCACGCTGACCCCTCAAACTGATTACATCACCGTCACCCTCACACTGTCAAAATCGCTCCATCACCGTCAACCTGACCCACTCCCACTCACTCCATCACTCTCACCCTGACCCCCTCACACTCACTCCACCACTCTCAACCTGACCCTCTCACACTCACTCCATGACACTCACCCTGACCCCCTCAGTCTCATCCATCACCGTCACCCTGACCCTCTCACACTCACTCCATCATTGTCACCCTTACCCCCTCACACTCACTCCATCACCGTCACACTGACTTCCTAATACTCACTTCATCTCCGTCACGCTGAGGCCTCACACTCACTCCATCACAGTCACCCCCACCTGTCACACTCACTCCATCACCGTCACCCTCACACTCACACACAAGCTCAATCACCGTCAACCTGACCCACTCCCACTCACTTCATCACCAACACCCTGAGCCACTCACACTCACCCCATAACCGTCACCCTGGGCTTCTCACACTCACTCCATCAATGTCAACCTGACCCCCTCACACTCACTCAATCACAGTCACACTGACCCCTCACACTCACTCCATCACCATAACACTTGCCCCCTCACAGTCACTCCATAACAGTCAACATGACACCCTCACACTTACTCCAAGACCGTCACACTGACCCCCTCACACTCATTTATCACTGTCACCCTGACCCCTTAACACTTACACCATCACAGTCACCCTGACCCCCACACACCCGTTTATCATCGTCACACTGACCCCCTCACACTCACTCCATCACCATCACACTTGCCCCCTCACAGTCACTCCATCACAGTCAACATGACACCCTCACACTTACTCCAAGACCGTCACACTGAACCCCTCACACTCATTTATCACTGTCACCCTGACCCCCTCACACTCACCCCATCACGGTCACCCTGACCCCCACACACTCGTTTATCATCGTCACACTGACCCAATCGCACTCACTTCATCAACGTCACGATGACCCCCTTACACTCCCTCCATCACTGTCACACCGATCCCCTCACACTCACTCCATCAGCATCACCCTGACCAGTCATACTCACACCTTCAGCGTCAAACTGACCCCCTCACACTCATTCCATCTTCGTCACAATGACCCCATTAAACTCACTCCATCTCGGTCACACTGACTCTCCACACTCACTCCATCACCGTCACACTGACACGCACACTCACTCAATCACCGTCAAATTGACCCCCTCACACTCACTCCATCACAGTCACCCTGACTTGTCACAATCACTCCATCACCGTCACCCTCACACTCTCACACTCCCTCCATCACTTCCAAACTGACCCACTCCCACTCACTCCATCACCATCATCCTGACACTCTCACACTCACACCATCACCATCATCCTGACCCCCTCACACTCACACCATGAAGGTCCCCCTGAACCGCTCACACTCACTCCAGAATCGTCACCCTGAACCACTCACACTCATTTATCACCGTCACCCTCACCCCTCACTCTCACTCCATCATCGTCACCCTGAACACCTCACACTCCCACCATCACTGTCACCCTGACCCCCGCAAACTCCCTCCATCACTGTCACACCGATCCCCTCACACTCCCTCCATCACCGTCACACTGACCCGCACACTCACTCAATCACCGTCAAAGTGACCCCCTCACACTCACTCCATCACAGTCACCCTGACTTGTCACAATCACTCCATCACCGTCACCCTCACACTCTCACACTCCCTCCATCACTTCCAAACTGACCCACTCCCACTCACTCCATCATCATCATCCTGACCCTCTCACACTCACACCATCACCATCATCCTGACCCCCTCACACTCACACCATGAAGGTCCCGCTGAACCGCTCACACTCACTCCAGAATCGTCACCCTGAACCACTCACACTCATTTATCACCGTCACCCTCACCCCTCACTCTCACTCCATCATCGTCACCCTGAACACCTCACACTCCCACCATCACTGTCACCCTGACCCCCGCAAACTCCCTCCATCACTGTCACACCGATCCCCTCACACTCACTGCATCAGCGTCACCCTGACCCCTCACACTCACTACATCATTGTCACCCTGACACCCTCACACTCACTCCACCACCGTCACCCTGAAATCTCACACTCACTCCATCACAGTCAAACTGACACCCTCACACTCTCTCCATCAGAGTCACACTGACCCCCTCACACTCACTCCATCACAGTCACACTGACCGTCTCACACTAACTCCATCGCCGTCACCCTGACCCACGCACACTCATTTATCACTTTCACTCTGACCCCCTCACACTCACTCCATCACCGGCATCCTGACCCCCTCACACTCATTTACCACCGTCACACTGACCCCCTCACACTCGCTCCATCACCGCCACCCTAAACCCCTTACACTCACTCCTTCATCGTCACCCTGACCCGCTCACGCTCACTCCATCACAGTCACGTTGAGACCCTCACACTCACTCCATCACCATCACACTGACCTCCTGACAGTCTCTCCATCAGAGTCAACATGATGTCTTCACACTCACTCCAACACCATCACCCTGACCCGCTTACACTCATTTATCAATGTCACCTTGACCCCTTCACAGTCACTCCTTCACCGTCAAACTGACCCCTCATATCATTCCACTACCGCCACCATGACCACATCTTACTCACTCCATCACCGTCACCCAGACCCCCTCACACTCACTCCATCACAGTCACACTGACCCCAAAACACTCACTCTGTCAGCGTCACACTGACCCCCTCACACTCACTCCATCACAGTCACACTGACCGTCTCACACTCACCCCATCACCGTCACCCTGACCCACTCACACTTACTTATCACCGTCACCCTCACCCCTCACACTCACTCCATCACCGTCACCCTGACCCACGCACACTCATTTATCACTTTCACTCTGATCCCCTCACACTCACTCCATCACCGACATCCTGACCCCCTCACACTCATTTACCACCGTCACACTGACCCCCTCACACTCGCTCCATCACCGTCACCCTAAACCCCTTAAACTCACTCCTTCATCATCACCCTGACCCGCTCACGCTCACTCCATCACAGTCACGTTGAGACCGTCACACTCACTCCATCACCATCACACTGACCTCCTGACAGTCTCTCCATCAGAGTCAACATGATGTCTTCACACTCACTCCAACACCATCACCCTGACCCGCTTACACTCATTTATCAATGTCACCTTGACCCCTTCACACTCACTCCTTCACCGTCAAACTGACCCCTCATATCATTTCACTACCGCCACCATGACCACATCTTACTCACTCCATCACCGTCACCCAGACCCCCTCACACTCACTCCATCACAGTCACACTGACCCCAAAAAACTCACTCTGTCAGCGTCACACTGACCCCCTCACACTCACTCCATCACAGTCACACTGACACCCTCACACTCACTCCATCACCGTCACCCTGACCCACTCACACTTACTTATCACCGTCACCCTGACCCCTCACACTCACTCCATCACCGTCACCCTGACCCACGCACACTCATTTATCACTTTCACTCTGACACCCTCACACGCACTCCATCTCCGTCACACTGACCTCCCACATTCACTCAATCACCGTCAAACTGACCCCCTCACACTCACTCTATCACTGTCAAACTGACCCATTCACAATCACTCCATCACACTCACCCTGACCCCCTCACTCTCACTCCAGCACCGTCACACTGACACCCTCACTCTCACTCCATCACCCTAACTCTGACCCCCTCACACTCACTCCATCACCCTCACCCTGACAATCTCACACTCACGCCATCACTGTCAAGCTGACCCCCTCACTCTCACTCCATTACCATCACACTGACTTCCTAACACTCACACCATCTCCGTCACGCTGACCCCTCACACTCACTCCATCACAGTCATCCTGACCCCCTCACACTCACACCATCACAGTCATCCTGACCCACTCACACTCACTCCATAAACGTCACCCTGACCCTCTCACACTCACTCCATCACCGTCACCCTAACCATCCTCACACTAACTCCATCACAGTCACACTGACCTCCTCAAACTCACTCCATCACAGTCACCCTGACACCCTCACACTCACTCCATCACCGTCACCCTGACCCACTCACAATCATTTTTCACCGTCACCCTCACCCCTCACTCTCACTCCATCACCGTCACCCTGAACCCCTCACACTCACTCCATTACCGTCACCCTGAGCCAGTCACACTCCCTCCATCACCGTCACCCTGACACCCTCACACTCCCTCCATCACTGTCACACCGATCCCCTCACACTCACTCCATCATCGTCACCCTGACCCCCTCACACTCACTTCATCACTGTCGCCTTGACCCACTCACACTCACTCCATCACAGTCACGCTGACCCCCCCACACTCACTCAATAACAGTCACACTGATCCCCTCACAATCACTCCATCAGCGTCACCCTGACCCCCTCACACTCACTCCATCACAGTCACACTGACCTCCTCACACTCGCTCCATCACAGTCACCTTGACCTCCTCACACTCACTCCATCACCGTCACACTGACCCCCTCACACTCACCTCATCACCGACACCCTGACCCCCACACACTCACTCCATCAACGTCACGATGACCTCCTTACACTCCCTCCATCACTGTCACACCGATTCCCTCACTATCACTCCTTCAGCGTCACCCTGACCCATCACACTCACTCCACCAGCATCACCCTGACGCTTCACACTCACTCCTTCACCGTCAAACTGACCCCCTCACATTCATTCCACCACCGTCACCCTGACACCCTCTTACTCACTCCATCACCATCACACTTGCCTCCTCACAGTCACTCCATCACAGTCAACATGACACCCTCACACTCACTCCAAGACCGTCACACTGACGTCCTCACACTCATTTATCACTGTTACCCTGAACGCCTCACACTCATTCCATCAACGTCACGATGACCCCCTTACATTCCCTCAATCACTGTCACACAGATCCCCTCACACTCACTCCATCAGCATCACCATGACTCGTCACACTCACTCCTTCACCGTCAAACTGAACCCCTCACACTCATTCCACCACCGTCACCCTGACCCCATCTTACTCACTCCATCACCGTCACCCTGACACCCCACACTCATTCAATCACTGTCAAACAGACGCCCTCACACTCAATCCATCACCGTCTCCCTGACCCATTCATACTCATTTATCATCGTCACACTGACCCCCTCACACTCACTCCATCAGCATCACACTGACCCCTCACACACACTCCTTCACCGTCAAACTGACCCCCTCACACTCATTCCAACACCATCACCCAGACCCCATCTTACTCACTCCATCACCGTCACCCAGACCCCCCTCACACTCACTCCATCTTCGTAACACTGAACCCATTAAACTCACTCCGTCAGCGTCACACTGACACCCGCACACTCACTCCATCTCCGTCACACTGACCCCCCACACTCACTCAATCACCATCAAACTGATCCCCTCACACTCACTCTATCACTGTCAACCTGACACATTCACAATCAATCCATCACCCTCACCCTGACCCTCTCACACTCACTCCATTATTGTCACCCTGACCCCCTCACACTCACTCCATCTCCGTCACGCTGACCCCGCACACTGATTCCATCACCGTCACCCTCACACTGTCAAAATCCCTCCATCACCGTCAACCTGACCCACTCCCACTCACTCCATCACTCTCACCCTGACCCCCTCACACTAACTCCACCACTTCAACCTGACCCTCTCACACTCACTCCATCACACTCACCCTGACCCCCTCAGTCTCATCCATCACCGTCACCCTCACCCCTCACTCTCACTCCATCACCGTCACCCTGAGCCAGTCACACCCCCTCCATCACCGTCACCCTGACACACTCACACTCCCTCCATCACTGTCACACCGATCCCCTCACACAAACTCCATCACAGTCACACTGTCCCCCTCACACTCACTCCACCACAGTCACACTGACCCCCTCACACTAACTCCACCACTTCAACCTGACCCTCTCACACTCACTCCATCACACTCACCCTGACCCCCTCAGTCTCATCCATCACCGTCACCCTGACACCCTCACACTCCCTCCATCACCGTCACTCTGACCCACTCACATTCATTTATCACCGTCACCCTGACCCACTCACACTCATTTCTCACTGTCACCCTGACCCCCTCACACTCACTCCATCATCGTCACCCTGCCCCATCACACTCCCACCATCACTATCACCCTGACCCCCTCACACTCCCTCCATCACTGTCACACCGATGCCCTCACACTCACTCCATCAGCGTCACCCTGGCCCGCTCACACTCATTTCATTACTGTCACACTGATCCCCTCACACTCACTCCATCAGCGTCACCGTGACCCCCTCACTCACACTCCATCACCGTCACCCTGACCTCCTCACACTCACTCCATCACTGTCACACTGATGACCCCCTAACACTCACTCAATCACAGTAACACGGACCCCCTCACACTCACTCCATCACCGACAGACAGACCCCCTCAGACTCACTCCATCACCGTCACCCTGACCACTTCATTTATCATCGTCACACTGACCCCCTCACATTCACTCCATTACCGTCACCCTGACCCACTCAGACTCATTTCTCACTCTCACCCTGACCCCTCACACTCTCTCCATCATCGTCACCCTGACCCCATCACACTCCCACCATCACTGTCACCCTGATCCCCTCAAACTCCCTCCATTACTGTCACACCGATCCCCTCACACTCACTCCATCAGCGTCACTCTGCCCCCTCACACTCACTTCATCACCGTCACACTGAAACCTCACACTCACTCCATCACAGTCAAACTGACCCCCTCACACTCTCTCTATCACAGTCACACTGACCTCCTCACACTCACACCACCACCGTAACCCTGACCCCCTCACACTCACTCAATCTTTTTCACACTGACCCGCTCACACTCACTCCATCACTGTCACACTGACCCCCTCACAGTCACTCCATCACAGTCAACTAGACACACTCACACTCACTCCATCACCGTCACACGACTCCCTCACACTCATTTATCACTGTCACCCTGATCCCCTCACACGCACTCCATCACCGTCACCCTGACCCCCACACACCCATTTTTCATCGTCACACTGACCCCCTCACACTCACTCCATTACCGTCACCCTGACCCACTCAGACTCATTTCTCACTCTCACCCTGACCCCTCACACTCTCTCCATCATCGTCACCCTGACCCCATCACACTCCCACCATCACTGTCACCCGGACCCCCTCAAACTCCCTCATTACTGTCACACCGATCCCCTCACACTCACTCCATCAGCGTCACTCTGCCCCCTCACACTCACTTCATCACCTTCACACTGAAACCTCACACTCACTCCATCACAGTCAAACTGACCCCCTCACACTCTCTCTATCACAGTCACACTGACCTCCTCACAGTCACTCCATCACAGTCAACTAGACACACTCACACTCACTCCATCACCGTCACACGACACCCTCACACTCATTTATCACTGTCACCCTGACCCTCACACACCCATTTATCAACGTCACACTGACCCCCTCACACTCACTCCATCAACGTCACGCTGACCTCTGTTGACTCCCTCCATCAATGTCACACTGATCCCCTCACGCTTACTCCATCAGCATCAGCCTGACCCCTCACACTCACAATTTTAATGTCACACTGAACCCCTCACACTCATTCCACCACCGTCACCCTGACCCCATCTTACTCACTCCATCAGCGTCACCCAGACCCCCTCACACTCAGTCAATCTTCGTCACACTGACCCCATTAAACTTACTCCGTCAGCGTCACACTGACACCCTCACACTCACTTCATTTCGGTCACACTGACCCCCTCACACGCACTCAATCGCTGTCAACCTGACACATTCACAATCACTCGAGCACACTCACCCTGACCCCCTCACACTCACTCCATCACCCTCACCCAGACCGTCTCACACTCACTCCATTATTGTCACCCTGACCCCCTCACAGTCACTCCATCACCGTCAGACTGACTTCCTAACACTCACTCCATCTCCATCACGCTCACCCCTCACACTCACTCCATCACAGTCACCCTGACCTGTCACACTCACTCCATCACCGTCACCCTCAAACACTCACTCCCTCCATCGCCGTCAACCAGACCCACTCCCACTCACTCCATCACCATCATCCTGACCCTCTCACACTCACACCATCACCATCATCCTGACCCCCTCACACTCACACCATGAAGGTCCCCCTGACCCGCTCACACTCACTTCAGAACCGTCACCCTGAACCCCTCACACTCACACCATCACAGTCACCCTGACCGTCTCACACTCACTCCATAAATGTCACGCTGACCCTCTCACACTCAATCCATCAATTTCACCCTGACCGTCTCACACTCACTCCATCACCTTCATCCTGACCCCCTCACACTCATTTATCACCGTCACACTGACCCCCTCACACTCACTCCATCACCGTCACCCTAAACCCCTTACACTCACTCCTTCATCGTCACCCTGACCCGCTCACACTCACTCCATCACAGTCACGTTGAGGCCCTCACACTCACTCCATCACAGTCACACTGACCTCCTCACACTCACTCCGTCACAGTCACACTGACACCCTCACACTCACTCCATCACCATCACCCTGACCCTCTTACACTCATTTATCAATATCACCCTGACCCCCTCACACTCACTCCTTCACCGGCAAACTGACCCTCTAATACTCATTCCACCACCGCAACCATGACCACATCTTACTCACTCCATCACCGTCACACTGACACCCTCACACTCACTCCATCTCCGTCACACTGACCTCCCACACTCACTCAATCGCCGTCAAACTGACCCCCTCACACTCACTCTATCACTGTCAACCTGACACATTCACAATCACTCCATCACACTCACCCTGACCCCCTCACTCTCACTCCATCACCGTCACACTGACACCCTCACTCTCACTCCATCAACCTCACTCTGACCCCCTCAAACTCACTCCATCACCATCACCCTGACCCTCTCACACTCACGCCATCACTGTCACGCTGACCCCCTCACTCTCAGTCCATTACCATCACACTGTCTTCCTAACACTCACACCATCTCCGTCACGCTGACCCCTCACGCTCACTCCATCACAGTCATCCTGACCCACTCACACTCACACCATCACAGTCATCCTCACCCACTCACACTCACTCCATAACCGTCACCCTGACCATCCTCACACTAACTCCATCACAGTCACACTGACCTCCTCACACTCACTCCATCACAGTCACCCTGACACCCTCACACTCATTTATCACGGTCACCCTTACCCCTCACTCTCACTCCATCAGCGTCACCGTGAACCCCTCACTCACACTCCATCACCGTCACCCTGACCTCCTCACACTCACTCCATCACTGTCACACTGATGACTCCCTAACACTCACTCAATCACAGTAACACTGACCCCCTCACACTCACTCCATCACCGACACACAGACCCCCTCAGACTCAATTCATCACCGTTACCCTGACCACTTCATTTATCATCGTCACACGGACCCCCTCACACTCACTCCATCAACGTCACGATGGCCCCCTTACACTCCCTCCATCACTGTCACACCGATCCCCTCACACTCACTCCATCAGCATCACCCTGACCCCTCACACTCACTCCTTCACCGTCAAACTGACCCCCTCACATTCAGTAAACGACCGTCACCCTGACACCCTCTTACTCACTCCATCACCGTCACACTTGCCTCCTCACAGTCACTCCATCACAGTCAACATGACACCCTCACACTCATTCCAAGACCGTCACCCTGAACCCCTCACACTCATTTATCACTGTCACACTGACCGCCTCACACTCATTCCATGGACGTCACGATGATCCCCTTACACAACCTCCATCACTGTCACACCGATCCCCTCACACTCACTCCATCAGCATCACCCTGACCCGTCACACTCACTCCTTCACCGTCAAACTGAACCCCTCACACTGATTCCATCACCGTCACCCTGACCCCATCTTACTCACTCCATCACCGTCACCCTGACCCCCTCGCACTCACTCCATCGTCGTCACTCTGACACCTTCACACTCACTCCATCACTGTCACACCGATCCCCTCACAGTCACTCCATCAGCGTCACCCTGACCCCCTCACACTCACTTCATCACTGTCACACTGATCCCCTCACACTCACTCCATCAGCGTCACCGTGACCCCCTCACTCACACTCCATCACCGTCACCCTGATCCCCTCACACTCACTCAATCACAGTCACAATAACCCCCTCACACTCACTCCATCACCATCACACTTGCCTCCTCACAGTCACTCCATCACAGTCAACATGACACCCTCACACTTACTCCAAGACCGTCACACTGAACCCCTCACACTCATTTATCACTGTCACCCTGACCCCCTCACACTCACCCCATCACGGTCACCCTGACCCCCACACCCTCGTTTATCATCGTCACACTGACCCCTTCACACTCTCTCCATCAACGTCACGATGACCCCCTTACACTCCCTCCATCACTGTCATACCAATTCCCTCACACTCACTCCATCAGCATCACCCTGACCAGTCATACTCACACCTTCAGCGTCAAACTGACCCCCTCACACTCACTCCATCACCGTCACTCAGACCCCCTCACACTCATTCCATCTTCGTCACACTGACCCCATTAAACTCACTCCATCTCAGTCACACTGACTCTCCACACTCACTCCATCACCGACACACTGACCCGCACACTCACTCAATCACTGTCAAAGTGACCCCCTCACACTCACTCCATCACAGTCACCCTGACCTGTCACAATCACTCCATCACCGTCACCCTCACACTCTCACACTCCCTTCATCACTGCCAAACTGACCCACTCCCACTCACTCCATCACCATCATCCTGACACCCTCACACTCACACCATGAAGGTCCCCCTGACCCACTCACGCTCACTCTATAACCGTCACCCTGAACCACTCACACACATTTATCACCGTCACCCTCACCCCTCACTCTCACTCCATCATCGTCACCCTGAACCCCTCACACTCACTCCATTACCGTCACCCTGACCCACTCAGACTCATTTCTCACTCTCACCCTGACCCCTCACACTCTCTCCATCATCGTCACCCTGACCCCATCACACTCCCACCATCACTGTCACCCTGACCCCCTCAAACTCCCTCCATTACTGTCACAGCGATCCCCTCACACTCACTCCATCAGCGTCACTCTGCCCCCCTCACACTCACTTCATCACCGTCACACTGAAACCTCACACTCACTCCATCACAGTCAAACTGACCCCCTCACACTCTCTCTATCACAGTCACACTGACCTCCTCACACGCACACCATCATCGTAACCCTGACCCCCTCACACTCACTCAATCTTTTTCACACTGACCCGCTCACACTCACTCCATCACTGTCACACTGACCCCCTCACAGTCACTCCATCACAGTCAAGTAGACACACTCACACTCACTCCATCACCGTCACACGACTCCCTCACACTCATTTATCACTGTCACCCTGATCCCCTCACACGCACTCCATCACCGTCACCCTGACCCCCACACACCCATTTATCATCGTCACACTGAACCCCTCACACTCACTCCATCAACGTCACGCTGACCTCTGTTGACTCCCTCCATCAATGTCACACTGATCCCCTCACGCTTACTCCATCAGCATCAGCCTGACCCCTCACACTCACAATTTTAATGTCACACTGAACCCCTCACATTCATTCCACCACCGTTACCCTGACCCCATCTTACTCACTCCATCAGCGTCACCCAGACCCCCTCACACTCAGTCAATCTTCGTCACACTGACCCCATTAAACTTACTCCGTCAGCGTCACACTGACACCCTCACACTCACTTCATTTCGGTCACACTGACCCCCTCACACGCACTCAATCGCTGTCAACCTGACACATTCACAATCACTCGAGCACACTCACCCTGACCCCCTCACACTCACTCCATCACCCTCACCCAGACCGTCTCACACTCACTCCATTATTGTCACCCTGACCCCCTCACAGTCACTCCATCACCGTCAGACTGACTTCCTAACACTCACTCCATCTCCATCACGCTCACCCCTCACACTCACTCCATCACAGTCACCCTGACCTGTCACACTCACTCCATCACCGTCACCCTCAAACACTCACTCCCTCCATCGCCGTCAACCAGACCCACTCCCACTCACTCCATCACCATCATCCTGACCCTCTCACACTCACACCATCACCATCATCCTGACCCCCTCACACTCACACCATGAAGGTCCCCCTGACCCGCTCACACTCACTTCAGAACCGTCACCCTGAACCCCTCACACTCACACCATCACAGTCACCCTGACCGTCTCACACTCACTCCATAAATGTCACGCTGACCCTCTCACACTCAATCCATCAATTTCACCCTGACCGTCTCACACTCACTCCATCACCTTCATCCTGACCCCCTCACACTCATTTATCACCGTCACACTGACCCCCTCACACTCACTCCATCACCGTCACCCTAAACCCCTTACACTCACTCCTTCATCGTCACCCTGACCCGCTCACACTCACTCCATCACAGTCACGTTGAGGCCCTCACACTCACTCCATCACAGTCACACTGACCTCCTCACACTCACTCCGTCACAGTCACACTGACACCCTCACACTCACTCCATCACCATCACCCTGACCCTCTTACACTCATTTATCAATATCACCCTGACCCCCTCACACTCACTCCTTCACCGGCAAACTGACCCTCTAATACTCATTCCACCACCGCAACCATGACCACATCTTACTCACTCCATCACCGTCACACTGACACCCTCACACTCACTCCATCTCCGTCACACTGACCTCCCACACTCACTCAATCGCCGTCAAACTGACCCCCTCACACTCACTCTATCACTGTCAACCTGACACATTCACAATCACTCCATCACACTCACCCTGACCCCCTCACTCTCACTCCATCACCGTCACACTGACACCCTCACTCTCACTCCATCAACCTCACTCTGACCCCCTCAAACTCACTCCATCACCATCACCCTGACCCTCTCACACTCACGCCATCACTGTCACGCTGACCCCCTCACTCTCAGTCCATTACCATCACACTGTCTTCCTAACACTCACACCATCTCCGTCACGCTGACCCCTCACGCTCACTCCATCACAGTCATCCTGACCCACTCACACTCACACCATCACAGTCATCCTCACCCACTCACACTCACTCCATAACCGTCACCCTGACCATCCTCACACTAACTCCATCACAGTCACACTGACCTCCTCACACTCACTCCATCACAGTCACCCTGACACCCTCACACTCATTTATCACGGTCACCCTTACCCCTCACTCTCACTCCATCAGCGTCACCGTGAACCCCTCACTCACACTCCATCACCGTCACCCTGACCTCCTCACACTCACTCCATCACTGTCACACTGATGACTCCCTAACACTCACTCAATCACAGTAACACTGACCCCCTCACACTCACTCCATCACCGACACACAGACCCCCTCAGACTCAATTCATCACCGTTACCCTGACCACTTCATTTATCATCGTCACACGGACCCCCTCACACTCACTCCATCAACGTCACGATGGCCCCCTTACACTCCCTCCATCACTGTCACACCGATCCCCTCACACTCACTCCATCAGCATCACCCTGACCCCTCACACTCACTCCTTCACCGTCAAACTGACCCCCTCACATTCAGTAAACGACCGTCACCCTGACACCCTCTTACTCACTCCATCACCGTCACACTTGCCTCCTCACAGTCACTCCATCACAGTCAACATGACACCCTCACACTCATTCCAAGACCGTCACCCTGAACCCCTCACACTCATTTATCACTGTCACACTGACCGCCTCACACTCATTCCATGGACGTCACGATGATCCCCTTACACAACCTCCATCACTGTCACACCGATCCCCTCACACTCACTCCATCAGCATCACCCTGACCCGTCACACTCACTCCTTCACCGTCAAACTGAACCCCTCACACTGATTCCATCACCGTCACCCTGACCCCATCTTACTCACTCCATCACCGTCACCCTGACCCCCTCGCACTCACTCCATCGTCGTCACTCTGACACCTTCACACTCACTCCATCACTGTCACACCGATCCCCTCACAGTCACTCCATCAGCGTCACCCTGACCCCCTCACACTCACTTCATCACTGTCACACTGATCCCCTCACACTCACTCCATCAGCGTCACCGTGACCCCCTCACTCACACTCCATCACCGTCACCCTGATCCCCTCACACTCACTCAATCACAGTCACAATAACCCCCTCACACTCACTCCATCACCATCACACTTGCCTCCTCACAGTCACTCCATCACAGTCAACATGACACCCTCACACTTACTCCAAGACCGTCACACTGAACCCCTCACACTCATTTATCACTGTCACCCTGACCCCCTCACACTCACCCCATCACGGTCACCCTGACCCCCACACCCTCGTTTATCATCGTCACACTGACCCCTTCACACTCTCTCCATCAACGTCACGATGACCCCCTTACACTCCCTCCATCACTGTCATACCAATTCCCTCACACTCACTCCATCAGCATCACCCTGACCAGTCATACTCACACCTTCAGCGTCAAACTGACCCCCTCACACTCACTCCATCACCGTCACTCAGACCCCCTCACACTCATTCCATCTTCGTCACACTGACCCCATTAAACTCACTCCATCTCAGTCACACTGACTCTCCACACTCACTCCATCACCGACACACTGACCCGCACACTCACTCAATCACTGTCAAAGTGACCCCCTCACACTCACTCCATCACAGTCACCCTGACCTGTCACAATCACTCCATCACCGTCACCCTCACACTCTCACACTCCCTTCATCACTGCCAAACTGACCCACTCCCACTCACTCCATCACCATCATCCTGACACCCTCACACTCACACCATGAAGGTCCCCCTGACCCACTCACGCTCACTCTATAACCGTCACCCTGAACCACTCACACACATTTATCACCGTCACCCTCACCCCTCACTCTCACTCCATCATCGTCACCCTGAACCCCTCACACTCACTCCATTACCGTCACCCTGACCCACTCAGACTCATTTCTCACTCTCACCCTGACCCCTCACACTCTCTCCATCATCGTCACCCTGACCCCATCACACTCCCACCATCACTGTCACCCTGACCCCCTCAAACTCCCTCCATTACTGTCACAGCGATCCCCTCACACTCACTCCATCAGCGTCACTCTGCCCCCCTCACACTCACTTCATCACCGTCACACTGAAACCTCACACTCACTCCATCACAGTCAAACTGACCCCCTCACACTCTCTCTATCACAGTCACACTGACCTCCTCACACGCACACCATCATCGTAACCCTGACCCCCTCACACTCACTCAATCTTTTTCACACTGACCCGCTCACACTCACTCCATCACTGTCACACTGACCCCCTCACAGTCACTCCATCACAGTCAAGTAGACACACTCACACTCACTCCATCACCGTCACACGACTCCCTCACACTCATTTATCACTGTCACCCTGATCCCCTCACACGCACTCCATCACCGTCACCCTGACCCCCACACACCCATTTATCATCGTCACACTGAACCCCTCACACTCACTCCATCAACGTCACGCTGACCTCTGTTGACTCCCTCCATCAATGTCACACTGATCCCCTCACGCTTACTCCATCAGCATCAGCCTGACCCCTCACACTCACAATTTTAATGTCACACTGAACCCCTCACATTCATTCCACCACCGTTACCCTGACCCCATCTTACTCACTCCATCAGCGTCACCCAGACCCCCTCACACTCAGTCAATCTTCGTCACACTGACCCCATTAAACTTACTCCGTCAGCGTCACACTGACACCCTCACACTCACTTCATTTCGGTCACACTGACCCCCTCACACGCACTCAATCGCTGTCAACCTGACACATTCACAATCACTCGAGCACACTCACCCTGACCCCCTCACACTCACTCCATCACCCTCACCCAGACCGTCTCACACTCACTCCATTATTGTCACCCTGACCCCCTCACAGTCACTCCATCACCGTCAGACTGACTTCCTAAAACTCACTCCATCTCCATCACGCTCACCCCTCACACTCACTCCATCACAGTCACCCTGACCTGTCACACTCACTCCATCACCGTCACCCTCAAACACTCACTCCCTCCATCGCCGTCAACCAGACCCACTCCCACTCACTCCATCACCATCATCCTGACCCTCTCACACTCACACCATCACCATCATCCTGACCCCCTCACACTCACACCATGAAGGTCCCCCTGACCCGCTCACACTCACTTCAGAACCGTCACCCTGAACCCCTCACACTCACACCATCACAGTCACCCTGACCGTCTCACACTCACTCCATAAATGTCACGCTGACCCTCTCACACTCAATCCATCAATTTCACCCTGACCGTCTCACACTCACTCCATCACCGTCATCCTGACCGTCTCACACTCATTTATCACCGTCACACTGACCCCCTCACACTCACTCCATCACCATCACCCTAAACCCCTTACACTCACTCCTTCATCGTCACCCTGACCCGCTCACACTCACTCCATCACAGTCACGTTGAGGCCCTCACACTCACTCAATCACAGTCACACTGACCTCCTCACACTCACTCCGTCACAGTCACACTGACACCCTCACACTCACTCCATCACCGTCACGTTGAGGCCCTCACACTCACTCCAACACAGTCACACTGACCTCCTCACACTCACTCCGTCACAGTCACACTGACATCCTCACACTCACTCCATCACCATCACCCTGACCCTCTTACACTCATTTATCAATATCACCCTGACCCCCTCACACTCACTCCTTCACCGGCAAACTGACCCCCTCATACTCATTCCACCACCGCAACCATGACCACATCTTACTCACTCCATCACCATCACACTGACACCCTCACACTCACTCCATCTCCGTCACACTGACCTCCCACACTCACTCAATCGCCGTCAAACTGACCCCCTCACACTCACTCTATCACTGTAAACCTGACACATTCACAATCACTCCATCACACTCACCCTGACCCCCTCACTCTCACTCCATCACCGTCACACTGACACCCTCACTCTCACTCCATCAACCTCACTCTGACCCCCTCAAACTCACTCCATCACCCTCACCCTGACCCTCTCACACTCACGCCATCACTGTCACGCTGACCCCCTCACTCTCAGTCCATTACCATCACACTGTCTTCCTAACACTCACTCCATCTCCGTCTCGCTGACCCCTCACGCTCACTCCATCACAGTCATCCTGACCCACTCACACTCACACCATCACAGTCATCCTCACCCACTCACACTCACTCCATAACCGTCACCCTGACCATCCTCACACTAACTCCATCACAGTCACACTGACCTCCTCACACTCACTCCATCACTGTCACCTTGACACCCTCACACTCATTTATCACGGTCACCCTTACCCCTCACTCTCACTCCATCACCGTCACCCTGAACCCCTCACACTCACTCTATCACCGTCACCCTGAGCCAGTCACACTCCCTCCATCACCGTCACACCGATGCCCTCACACTCACTCCATCATCGTCACCCTGACCGCCTCACACTCACTTCATCACTGTCGCCCTGACCCACTCACACTCACTCCATCACAGTCACGCTGACCCCCTCACACTCACTCAATAACAGTCACACTGATCCCCTCACACTCACTCCATCACAGTCACACTGACCTCCTCACACTCACTCTGTCACTGTCACACTGATGACCCCCTCACACTCACTCAATCACAGTCACACTGACCCCCTCACACTCACTCCATCACCGACACACAGACACCCTCACACTCACTCCATCACCGTCACCCTGACCACTTCACATTCACTCCATCACAGTCACATTGACCCCCTCAGACTCACTCCATCACAGTCACACTGACCTCCTCACACTCACTCCATCACAGTCACACTGACCTCCTCACACTCATTTAGCAATGTCACCCTGACTCCCTCACACTCACTCCTTCACGGTCAAACCGACCCCCTCGCACTCATTCCACCACCGTCACCCTGACCCCATCTTACTCACTCCATCACCTTCACTTAGACCCCCTCACACTCACTCCATCTTCGTCACACTGACCCCATTAAACTCACTCCATCAGCTTCACGCTGACACCCTCACACTCACTCCATGTCCGTCACACTGACGCCCCACACTCAGTAATCACCGTCAAACTGACGCCCTCATATTCACTCTTTCCCTGTCAACCTGACACATTCACAATCACACCATCACACTCACCCTGACCCCCTCACTCTCACTCCATCACCGCCACACTGACCCCCTCACTCTCACTCCATCACCCTCACCCTGACCCTCTCACACTCACTCCATTATTGTCACCCTGACCCCGCCACACTCACTCCATCATTGTCACCCTGACCCCGTCACACTCACTCCATCATTGTCACCCTGACCCCGTCACACTCAACTCATCGCCGTCACGCTGACTTCTTAACACTCACTGCATCTCCGTCACACTGACGCCTCGCACTCACTCCATCTCAGACACCCTGACCTGTCACACTCACTCCATCACTGTCACCCTCACACTCTCACACTCCCTCCATCACCGTCAACCTGACCCACTCCCACTCACTCCATCACCATCACCCTGACCCTCTCACACTCACTCCATCACCGTCACCCTGACCCCCTCACACTCACACCATCACAGTCACCCTAACACACACACACTCACTCCATAACCATCACCCTGACCCTCTCACACTCACTCCTTCACAGTCACCCTGACTCCGCCTCACACTAACTCCATCACAGTCACACTGACACCCCACACTCACTCCATCACCGTCACCCTGACACACTCACACTCATTTATCACCGTCACCCGCACCCCTCACTCTCACTCCATCACCGTCACCCTGACCCCCATACTCATTCCATCATTGTCACCCTGACCCCCTCACACTCCGTCCATCACATTCACCCTGACCCCCTCACACTCCCTGCATCACTGTCACACCGATCCCCTCACACTCTCTCCACCACCGTCTCCCTGACCCACTCACACTTATTTCTCACTGTCACCCTGACACCCCCACACTCACTCCATCACCGTCACCCTGAGTCCCTCACACTCCCTCCAAGACATTCACCCTGACCTTCTCACACTCCCTCCATTACTGTCACAGGCGATCCCATCACGCTCACTCCATCACCGTCATCCTGACCCACTCACACTCATTTCTCACTGTCACCCTGACCCCCTCACACTCATTTCATCATCGTCAAACTGACCCCATCACACTCCCATCATCACTGTCACCCTGTCCTCCTCACAATCCCTCCATCACTGTTCCACCGATCCCCTCACACTCACTTCATCACTGTCACCCTTACCACCTCACACTCACTCCACCACCGTCACCCTGACCCCCTCACAATCACCCCATCACAGTCACACTGACCCCCTCTCACTCACTCCATCACAGTTACACTGACCTCCTCATACTCACTCAATCACCGTCACCCTGACCCCGTCACACTCATTCAATCGCAGTCACACTGACCCCCCTCACACTCTCTCCATCACCATCACCCTGACCCACTCACACTCACACCATTACAGTCACCCTGACCCTTTCACACTCACTCCATCAATGTCACGATGGCACTCCCACAATCACTCCATCACCGTCACCCTGACACCCCTCACACTAACTCCATCACAGTCACACTGACCCCCTCACACTCACTCCACCACAGTCACGCTGAATCCCTCACACTCACTCGATCACAGTCACATTGACCCCCTAACACTCACTCCATCACAGTCACACTGACTTCCTCACCCTCACTCCATCACCGTCACTCTGACCTCCTCACAGTCACTCCATCAGAGTCAACATGATGCCATCACACTCACTCCATCACCGTCACCTTGACCCCCTTACACTTATTTATCAATATCACCCTGACCCTCTCACATTCACTCCATCACCATGACCCTGACCCACTCACACTCATTTATCATCGTCACACTGACCCCCTCACACTCATTTATCACCGTCACATTGACCCCCTAATACTCACTCCATCACCGTCACTCTGACCTCCTCACAGTCATTCCATCAGAGTCAACATGATGCCCTCACACTCACCCCATCACAATCACCTTGACCCCCTTACACTCATTTATCAATGTCACCCTGACCCCCTCACACTCACCCCATCACAATCACATTGACCCCCACTCACACTCATTTATCATCGTCACACTGACCCCCTCACACTCACTACATCAGCGTCACCTTGACTGCCTTACACTCACCCCTTCACTGTCAAACTGATCCCCTCACACTCATTTTACCACCGTCACACTGACCCCATCTTAGTCACTCCATCACCCTCACCCTGACCCTCTCACACTCACTCCATCATTGTCACGCTGACCCCCTCACTCTCACTCCATTACCATCACACTGACTTCCTAATAATCACTTCATCTCGTCACGCTGAACCATCACACTCACTCCATCACAGTCACCCTGACCTGTCACACACACTCCATCAACATCACCCGAACACTCACACTCCCTCCATCACCGTCAACTCGACCAACTCCATCAACATCACCCTGACGCTCTGACACTCACTCCATCACCGTCACCCTGACCCCCTCACACTCACACCATCACAGACACCCTGGCCCACTCACACTCTCTCCATAACCGTCGCCCTGACCCTCTCACACTCACTCCATCAGCGTCACCCTGACCCCCTCACATTAACTCCATGACAGTCACACTGACCCCGTAACACTCACTCCACCACAGTCACGCTGAATCCCTCACACTCACTCCATCACAATCACATTGACCCCCTCACCCTCACTCCATCACCGTCACTCTGACCGCCTCACAGTCACTCCATCAGAGTCAACATGATGCCATCACACTCACTCCATCAGCGTCACCCTGACCCCCGACACTTATTTATCAATATCACCCTGACCCTCTCACATTCACTCCATCACCGTGACCCTGACCCACTCACACTCATTTATCATCGTCACACTGCCCCCTTCACACTCATTTATCACTGTCACCCAGACACCCTCACACTCATTTATCACCGTCACATTGACCCACTCACTCCATCACCGTCACCCCGACCCCTCACACTCATTCCATCACCGTCATCCTTACAAACTCACACTCACTCCATCACCGTCACCCTGACCCCCTCACACTCACTCCACCACAGTCACATTGACCCCCTAATACTCACTCCATCACAGTCACACTGACTTCCTCACACTCACTCCATCACCGTCACTCTGACCTCCTCACAGTCATTCCATCAGAGTCAACATGATGCCCTCACACTCACTACATCACCATCACCTTGACCCCCTTACACTCATTTATCAATGTCACCCTGACCCCCTCACATTCACTCCATCACCGTGACTCTGACCCACTCACACTCATTTATCATCGTCACACTGACCCCCTCACACTCACTACATCAGCGTCACCTTGACTGCCTTACACTCACCTCTTCACTGTCAAACTGATCCCCTCACACTCATTGTACCACCGTCACCCTGACCCCATCTTAGTCACTCAATCACCCTCACGCTGACCCTCTCACACTCACTCCATCATTGTCACGCTGATCCCGTCACTCTCACTCCATTACAATCACACTGACATCCTAATAATCACTTCAACTCGTCACGCTGAACCATCACACTCACTCCATCACAGTCACCCTGACCTGTCACACACACTCCATCAACATCACCCGAACACTCACACTCCCTCCATCACCGTCAACTCGACCAACTCCCACTCACTCCATCAACATCACCCTGACGCTCTGACACTCACTCCATCACCGTCACCCTGACCCCCTCACACTCACACCATCACAGACACCCTGGCCCACTCACACTCACTCCATAACCGTCGCCCTGACACTCTCACACTCACTCCATCAGCGTCACCCTGACCCCCTCACATTAACTCCTTGACAGTCACACTGACCCCGTCACACTTACTCCACCACAGTGACACTGACCCCCTCACACTCACTCCATCACAGTCACCCTGACACCCTCACACTCACTCCATCAGCGTCATCCTGACCTCCTCACACTCACTTCATCACTGACACCCTGACCCCCTCACACTCACTAAATCACAGTCACACTGATCCCCTCACAATCACTCCATCAGCGTCACCCTGACCCCCTCACACTCACTCCATCACAGTCACATTGACCACCTCACACTCACTCCATCACAGACACACTGACCCCCTCACACTCACTCCATCACCGACACACTGAATTCCTAACACTCACTCCATCACAGTCAACATGACACCCTCTCACTCACTCAATCATCGTCACACTGACCCCCTCACACTCACTCCATCAACGTCACGCTGACCCCCTTCCACTCCCTTCATCAGTATCACACCGATCCGCTCACACTCACTCCATCAGCGTCACCCTGACCCCTTACACTCACTCCTTCACTGTCAACCTGACCCCCTCACACTCATTCCACCACTGTCACCCTTACCCCATCTTACTAACTCCATCACCGTCACTCAAACCCCCTCAAACTCACTCCACCTTCGTCACACTGACCCCATTAAACTCACTCCGTCAGCGTCACACTGACACCCTCACACTCCCTCCAACTCCGTCACACTGACCCCCCACACTCACTCAATCACTGTCAAACTGAACCCATCACACTCACTCTATCACTGTCAACCTGACTTATTCACAATCACTCCATCACCATCACCCTGACCCCTCTCTCTCACTCCGATCCCCTCACACTCACACCATCACAGTCACACTGACCCCCTCAAACTCACTCCATCACAGTCGCCCTGACCTGTCAACGTCACCCTCACACTCTCACACTCCCTCCAACACCGTCAACCTGACCCTCTCACACTCACACCATCACCGTCACCCTGATCCCCCACACTCACACCGTCACAGTCACCCTGACCCACTCACACTCACTCCATAACCGCCACCCTGACGCTCTCACACTCACTCCATCAATGTCATCCTGACCCTCTCACACTCACTCCATCAACGTCACGCTGAACCCCTTGCACTCCCTCCATCACTGTAAAACGGATCCCCTCACACGCACTCCTTCACCATAAAAATGACCCCCTCACACTCACTCCATCACCGTCACCCAGACACCTTCGAACTCACTCCATCTTCGTCACACTGATCCCATTAAACTCACTCCGTCAGCGTCACCCAGACACCTTCGCACTCACTCCATCACCGTCACATTGATCCCATTAAACTCACTCCGTCAGCGTCACACTGACACCCTCACACTCACTCCATCAACCTCAGACTGACCCTCTCACACTTACCCGGCTCATTTAAAAATAATTTTGAATCCTGGAAAAAGGAATACACGGACGAGTGCTTGAACGACCGGTTAGTGACTATACACGGGGGTACACACATTTAAAAAGGCCAGATAACTCCGTGCACGAATCAAGGTAAGAGAGTTTCTTTTGTTCTTCCTTGTTGGCCGCGTGGTTTTGACGGTCATCTGTGAAAACGCTTTGGGCGTTTAAGAACAGGACCGAAGATTAACCATGGGTAATTGTGGTTTTGACGGTCATCTGTGAAAACGCTTTGGGCGTTTAAGACCAGGACCGAAGATAAACCATGGGAAATTGTGGTTTTGACGGTCATCTGTGAAAACGTTTTAGGCGTTTAAGACCAGGACCGAAGATAGACCATGGGAAATCAGACTTCTAGATTTACTAAGGAGAAGTCAGGGAACACTGCAAATGGGAAAGAAATACCCCCCGATAGTCCACTAGGTCGGAAGTTAAGTCTATGGACGGAAACTAATAGAACGAAGGACTTAAAGAAAGAGACCATGATAAAATATTGTTGTTTTATATGGACCAAAGAACCTATCCGCGCCCCCTCGGTAGTTTGGCCAGAGTATGGGTCTGATGAAGACTGGGTGTGTCAAATCCTAAATGTATATGTTAACAGAAAACAACCGTTTGACCCAGAAGAGAGCAAATACGCCGCCGCCTGGTTGGCGGGCGACGGCGAGAGTCCCACGCGTCTCTATCCTCTGATTCCCCAAACAGACCCGAGGAAGCCCCAGAGGTCTTGGGACATCCTCACCGACGGTTTTCCACCGTCCGCCCCGCCCCCGTATATACCACCCACGCACAAGCAGGCGTCCAGCGCGGACCTCACTCCTGCGACGGATAAATCCGATTCCCAGCAGGCTACGACCAGTGAGGAAGGGACTGCTGGGGGCGGGGGGGGGGGCACAGGAGGGGGCGCAGAACCCACCCCAGGCACTAGGAAATCAGTCCGACTCGAGATGCGGAAAGGTCGAGAAGAGGGATTGAGAACTGGGAGGAGTGACAATATTGAACAGCTGAACCCCTTACGAGAGGTGCCGTTTGGGAACGAACGGACCGGGTTCGTAGTACAACCTTTAAATTCTGGGGATATCCGGCAACTCCGTAACGAACCACCCCGTCTACTGGATGACCCCGTCAGTGTTGGAATACAACTGGACCAATTTCTGGGGCCCAGTATATACACATGGGCTGAACTGCAGGCCATGATGAGAATACTATTTAATTACGATGAAATTGTTATGATCCGGAATAGTGCAATGGCCATTTGGGATAGGGAGCATCAGGACGGCCATCAGCGTGGAGAGCAGAAGTACCCCTTAGAGGACCCCCGGTGGGATCATAACGACGCGGGGGGACGGGCCAATATGACAGATCTCAGAAGCCTTATAATCAGGGGGATCCAAACCTGCGTGCCCAAATAGCGGAATTTAGCGAAAGCATTCGAAGTTGGACAGAAAAAGGATGAATCCCCGAGTGAGTTTTTAGACCGTTTGCGGGAGTCCATGCGAAAGTATTCAGGTTTAGACCCCGATGGGGAAATAGGCAAGGGCATGCTTAAGGTGTATTTTGTGACTAAGTCATGGCTGACATTCAGAAGAAATTACAGAAAGTGGAGGATTGGGCTGAAAAAGATGTTGCAGAATTATTACGGGAAGCACAGAAGGTGTACGTTCAGAGGGATGTAATAAGGGAGAAACATAAGACAAAAATGATGGTGGCAGCCGTACGGGAAGCTTGTAAGTCCACCGGAATGGGGTAGGGAGGTTATGGGGTGGAAAGAGGAACGTCGAACGAAAGTTGGAGAGGGAGAGGAGCGAGACGGGGCAGAAGTGAGAGAGGAGGCACCCAACAGAATAGAATGGGAGGAGGAGGAGAAAAAGTTAATTGGAATCCGAAAAGAAAAATTGATGACCGCACCTGTTTTAAGCTTGCCGGATTTTAGTAAGACATTTCGTCTCTTTGTGAACTCCAGAAAGGGAACCGCTCTTGGAGTATTGACCCAGGATTGGGGGGGGGGGGGGGGGGGGGGAGGGGGGGGGAAGGAAGCCCGTGTCTTTCCTGTCAAAAATTCTGGATCCTGTCTCCCGAGGGTGGCCGGAGTGTATCCAAGCGGTGGCAGCCACGGCAAAGCTGGTAGAGGAAAGCAGGAAGTTGACTTTCGGGGCCCCCTTGACAGTCACTACTCCCCACCAGGTTAGAACTATCCTGAATCAGAAGGCCGGGAGGTGGCTGACTGACTCGAGAATTCTGAAATATGAAGCCATATTGTTAGACCGAGAAGACCTCCGAATAGAAGTCGGGGGCTGGCAGAATCCGGCGGACTTTCTTTGGAAAGGGGAAGGGGAGGACGAACTGGAACACTGCTGTTCAGACATAATAGAGTACCAGAGTAAAGTGAGGGAAGATCTGAGGGATACCCCCTTACATGCAGGAAGGCGGTGGTACATTGACGGGTCCTCTCGAGTGATAGATGGGAAAAGACACAACGGTTATGCAGTCATTAGTGAGACTGGTTGGGAATTAGTGGAAAGTGGACGGCTACCGAATGCCTGGTCCGCACAAACGTGCGAATTGTACGCCTTGCACCGGGCTCTGAAGAATTTAAAAGGAATAGCCGGGACAATCTACACTGACTCTAAGTATGCCTTTGGGGTAGTACACACCTTTGGGAAGATCTGGAAGGAAAGGGGAATGATAAATAGTAGAGGAAAGGAGTTGATCCACGAGGAACTAGTAGCCATGATCTTGGAGGATTTGTTGCTGCCACAAGAGATTGCTGTCGTACATGTGAAAAGGCACCAGAAAGACGATAAAATAGAGACCCTTGGGAATCAATTGGCAGATGAACAGGCAAAATTGGCCGGGATGGGGAAGGAAGTAATAAACTGCCTGGTAAGAATTCCCCAGATATCCGAAATTACCGAAGTGCCCACGTTTACTGAAAAAGAAGAAACTCTCCTTGCGTCTCTGGGGGGTACAAAGGATAGGGAAGGGAAGTGGACCTTACACAATGGCCGACAGCGACTAAATCGACCGTTGACGCGGGACATTATTGCCCGTCTACACCAAGGGGGTCACTGGGGCGCCCAGGCACTGTGTGATGCCTTCCTGCGCCGAGATGCTCACCCTGGTCTGTACACGGTCGCCAAGCAGGTCACAGGAGATTGCATAACATGTCAAAAGATTAATAAAAGGGGGCTGCGGCAGCATGCAAGACAAGGGGGTAGGAGTCCGGCCTATAGGCCGTTTGAGTATGTCCAGGTAGATTACACTGAGCTCCCCCCCATAGGTCGCCTGAAGTATCTATTAGTAATAGTAGATCACCTGACAGGATGGGTGGAAGCTTTCCCCACTGCCACGGCAACGGCAACTCAGGTTAGCAAAATTCTACTCGAACAAATCATCACACGATTTGGGCTACCCCGCGCTATTGACTCTGACCAGGGGACCAACTTCACCTCGACCGTCCTCCAGAATGTAGTGCAAGCAATGGGGATTGACTGGGATTTGCACACCCCCTGGCATCACCCCTCCTCGGGCAAGGTCAAAAGAATGAACCAGACCATCAAAAAGCAGCAAACTAAACACACTAGTGAAATCGGCCTGCCTTGGACCAAATGCCTACCCCTTGCCCTATTGCAAATTCGCACCCAGCCAAGGCGGGATTTGGGCGTCTCCCCTTTCGAAATGCTGTTTGGCCTCCCGTTCCATGGGCCGAAGGGGGAACCTCCTGTATTCGAGTCTCGGGATATGTTTGTGCAAAAATATGTGGTGGCTCTGGGGTCTGCTCTATCTCGTTTACGCCAACAGGGACCGCCCCTCGAGTTTGCGGTGCACACCGTCAAGCCGGGTCAGTGGGTCCTGATTAAAAGCTGGAAGCAACGTACCCTCGAACCAACTTGGGACGGTCCCTTCCTGGTACATTTGACTACCGAAACGGCTGTCCATACGGCCGAAAAGGGCTGGACACATTACACTCGAGTCAAGGGACCAGTGCCACAACCGACGGAGGACGAACGAACCTCTCTGACAAAGGCATCTGAGGAACAGAGACCCTGAGAACAAACTAATCGGACTTTGGCGAGTCTAAAGGAACTGTGCCCTCTGGCTACAGGTGTCGCGACAAAATGCGGTCAATCGTATTGTTAACTTGCTATGCCATTAGCCTTGGGCTGGGTCATAGTGCGCGTGTTACCCAATTTGGCCTCTGGAAAAACAAGCAGAGGACCGTCAGTGGTTCTCCATCTCCGTGCCTGCCAACAAGCCAGCACAGACATTTAGCTTAGACCTATGTGGGTTGGTGCCCTGTGGGACTAAAAGAGAACTGAATCAAACTAAGCGGAACCTGGATAGAGAAAGGGGATTCCAGGGTCAGACGTTAGTATTACAATTGCATGGTAGGGAAGGCATACATAGGCCTCCAGCCCCCGGGGTCCAGGCTATGGTGTCAGTCGTCCGTGATCCCATCACCCCTGGACGGGATTGTGGGCAGAATCAGTGCAATCCGCTCTATCTGACCATAAAGAACTTGGGAAACAACGGGACGAGCCTTAATGGAACAATCCTGGGTATTAGGGTTGGGGGCCAGGCAGGACAGGAGGGGTTGCAGCTGTGCTGCACGCGTATCACGATCATTGAAGCTGAGTCTGGGGGCTCATCCGCCATCGATGAGCAGGAAAAGATTAGAATAATTGAGGTGACGGATTTGGAAAAGACCTTTGAAATAGAAACGGGATACGGGGAGGCGAATGCCTGGATGGATTGGGTCAAATATACTGTGAGGAGCATGAAAAAGAGTGATTGCTATGCATGCACGAGTGCCCGCCCTAACCCTCAGGTGGGCCCATTCCCGCTGGGATGGGAGAAACACCCACGAGCCTTGGACTGCATGATAAGGCTGCACCAGGACCGAGAGGCCTGGAACGACTCCACTTGTCGACCCTTGAGTATGAAGTGTCCCCCCGTCAGGTCTGAGGGGGCGCCCCGCCCGCCATCATTCTCAGGGGTAACGGGTACGCACCAGGCCTGCGTCTCTTGGACGGGACTACAGTGGGACAACGATGTGGGGACATTTGACAAGTGCAGCGGATCAATTCGGCTGGTCAATGAAACTACCGGGGGCGGGAATTACTCCCACATTCATGTGCCTAGGGCAGACCTCTGGTGGTACTGTGGTGGGAGGGTTCTGCGACAGACCCTGCCCCGAAAATGGACGGGCACTTGTGCAATCGTTCAATTGGCCATCCCATTCACCCTGGCATTCGAAAAACAAGAGCAACCCCGTTCCAGTGGAAGAACTAAGAGAGCTTTGGAGACCTCTTTCGATGATAACATATATTTAGATGCCATAGGGGTCCCCAGGGGTGTTCCTGACGAATACAAGGCGAGGAACCAGATAGCGGCGGGTTTTGAGTCGTCACTGTTCTGGTGGGTGACCATCAATAAGAACGTGGATTGGATTAATTATATTTACTACAATCAGCAGAGGTTCATTAATTATACCCGGGATGCAGTGAAAGGAATAGCAGAACAACTGGACGCCACTAGTAGGATGGCGTGGGAAAATAGGTTGGCCTTTGACATGATGTTGGCAGAGAAGGGGGGTGTTTGTGTCATGATAGGCGCTCAGTGCTGCACTTTCATCCGCAACAACACAGCCCCTGATGGGTCCATCACCCGCGCCCTGGATGGACTCACCACATTGGTGGACGAACTGGCCGAAAACTCGGGCATCGACTCTGGCCTCACGGACTGGTTGGAAGCTTGGTTCGGTAAATGGACAGGGGTGGTCGTTTCCTTTCTTGTCTCATGTATAGTGGTGGCAGGGTACTCACTGCCCTTGGGTGTTGCGTTATTCCCTGCGTCCGGGGATGAACTCAACGACTGACCGAAGCCGCCCTTACTAAGAGGGATGTTCCCTATGGGCAGGTTGAACGAATGAATCTCGAGATGGAACAACGTGAATCCCTCTTGGGCGGGGGTAGTATTAGAGACGGGCAGTTTGATGAACACGCTCGGGAGTTATTAAACGCCCTGGAGAAGAAACTTACGGTTTAAAAATTACAGGCCATAAGAAAAGACACGGGGGATTTGTAGGGGGTAGTGTAATTTTTAAACGGTTAGCTGCATTTTAGTCTTTTCTACCTTATAGTAAACACAAGCAGACACTCGAAACTGTTGCCGGACCTCCCCCATGTTTTTATGAATGAAACAATTGTAACAGCTTTCCTCGATAGTTGAGAGACCGCCCTTAACCACAGTTGTACAACATCATCCATATAAGGGGGGTGTTTGTGTCATGATAGGCGCTCAGTGCTGCACTTTCATCCGCAACAACACAGCCCCTGATGGTCCATCACCCGCGCCCTGGATGGACTCACCACATTGGTGGACGAACTGGCCGAAAACTCGGGCATCGACTCTGGACTGGTTGGAAGCTTGGTTCGGTAAATGGACAGGGGTGGTCGTTTCCTTTCTTGTCTCATGTATAGTGGTGGCAGGGTACTCACTGCCCTTGGGTGTTGCGTTATTCCCTGCATCCGGGGATTAACTCAACGACTGATCGAAGCCGCCCTTACTAAGAGGGATGTTCCCTATGGGCAGGTTGAACGAATGAATCTCGAGATGGAACAACGTGAATCCCTCTTGGGCGGGGGTAGTATTAGAGACGGGCAGTTTGATGAACAAGCTCGGGAGTTATTAAACGCCCTGGAGAAGAAACTTACGGTTTACAAATTACAGGCCAGAAGAAAAGACACGGGGGATTTGTAGGGGGTAGTGTAATTTTTAAACGGTTAGCTGCATTTTCGTCTTTTCTACCTTATAGTAAACACAAGCAGACACTCGAAACTGTTGCCGGACCTCCCCCATGTTTTTATGAATGAAACAATTGTAACAGCTTTCCTCGATAGTTGAGAGACCGCCCTTAACCACAGTTGTACAACATCATCCATATAAGGAAAGAACGGGGAGCTCGAACACTGATTGGCCAAGTGAATAACAAAATAATCGCAGGCACCAGAACACAAATAAGTAAAACAGTGGGGAACCCTAGCACTCATTGGTCAAGACAGCAGTAGGAGACCCAGCCCACATATACGTGTATATGATGCGTGGAGATTACTCTGCTTGTGTGTGTTCCCACGGGAAAAAACACCCGACTTTGCAAAGTTGAATGAAAAGTTTTGGACAGACTCCTCCGTGTCTTTGTTCCTGGGAAGGGAAATAAAAGTGCCGGACATGGGGCCGGACAGCCGCTTATCTCGCACAAGCACTACACTCTTGACTCTAATCTCCAGCATCTACCGTCCTCACTTTCGCCTGAGAGATGATCAAGACTGGCAATTCAACGTTCCAGGTGTAATTATCATAGAAGAGATAGAGAAAGTCATACAGTGGGTGGGAAGGAGGAGGGCTACCATTTTTGATTAAAGAATAAATTATTGCTGTAGCTTGGAAAGATATTTCTGAAAAATCATCCAGTTAAAATATGTGGGTAGTATTAACATAAGAAATTAAATATCATTTTGAAGAAGTAGCACAAAATTCTCATATGTGACAAATTGTCCAGTGAAAAAATATTCGTAGAAATTAAAAAAATAAGAAAGGAATGAGTACGTTGATGGTATTGTACTATGCGCTGTCCAACAGTAATAAAGAAATTGCGAAACAAACCTGCAGGGAAGTCTCGGATATATGTAAGCTTAATAAGGTTATAATAACGGCGGATTTTAATTTTCGAAAACTGACTGGGACTGCCACAGTGTTAAAGGGTTGGATGGTGAAGAATTTGTCCAATGTGTTCACGAAAATTTTCTTCATCAATATGTAGATGATCCTAATAGAAAAGGAGCAAAACCAGACCAACTTTTGCGCAATAGGCAGGGCAAGTGACTGAAGTAAATGTGAGGGAATATTTTGGGTATTTCAGTCATAACTCTATTAGTTCCACAATGGTTATGGAAAAGAATAAGCCTTTCATGATTTTGTTTCAATTGGTGAATCATAAATTTTAATGGACAAGGAATTTCCAAGTTTGATTGGAGTTGACTATTGGCAGGTAAAACGACATCTGACAAGTGGGAGGCGTTCAACAGTGTGACGACGAGAGTTGAGAGGCATTATGTTCCTCTTCTCGTGAAGGGTAAGGCTGGTAAGGTTAAGGAACAATGGACAGCTACAGTCATTGAGGTTTTATTCAAGATTCAAAGAAAATAGTACTTTAGATATAGACACTTCATTCAATTGAATAAACTTAATTAATATAAAGAGTGTGGGGCATTATTTCGAGAGAAATCAGGAAAGCAATAAGGAGATATGAGATAGCATGGGCCAAAAGGTTTAAGGATAATCCAAAGATATTGTGCTACTTTCGAGCAAGAGGGTAACCACGGAGGGAGTAAAGCCGCTCAAATGTCATGAAGGATATGATGTGTTGAACCCAGGAGATGGGGAATAAAATCATCCCAATCTTGGTGCATCAGACAGCAGCAAACACACACTATTGTCTGCATTCATCCACATTGAACTCCATTCTGCTATTTGCCAGCCTATTGCCCCATTTGATAAAGGTCCTTTTGTAATTATAGAAAACCTTCTTCACTGTCCACTGTGCCACCAGTTTTGGTGTCATCCGCAAACGTACTAGCTATGCCTTCCATATCCTCATGCAAAACATTTACATAAACGACAAACCATGAAAACCTAGAACCAACCTCTGTGGAATACTGCTCTGGACAAGCCTCCATTCCAAAAAAACAACCACCCACTATTACTCTATGTTTCCTGACATTGCACCAATTGAAAATTCTGGAGAGAAACACCACAGTTCTGGTAGTATCGGGACAGGGAAAAATGGAATTAACTTTTTTTGAGTCCAATGTGACTTGTTCAGAACAGGTTCATATCAGATTTGATATGTTAACTCTGTGTCTCTGCCCAGATCCTGCGTCATCTGTTGCATTTATCCATCATTTTGCATTTGCCTTTCAGATTTCCACTATCTATAATATTTTGCTTTATTGTTTGATTGGTCTAGATGTTGAACCCGGTTATATTTGGACAATATGCTTCATTCCTGTTCCCATTACTTGTGCCGGTGACACATGTATTACACTGGATTCGGTTCATAGAACATAGAAGAATACAGCGCAGTACAAGCCCTTCGACCCTCGATGTTGCGCCGATCGAAGCCCACCGAACCTACACTAGCCCACTATCCTCCATATGCCTATCCAATGCCCGCTTAAATGCCCATAATGAGGGAGAGTCTACCACTGCTACTTGCAGGGCATTCCATGAACTCACGACTCGCTGAGTAAAGAACCTACCCCTAACATCTGTCCTATACCTACCCCCTTAATTTAAATCTATGCCCCCTTGTAATAGCTGACTCCATACGTGGAAAAAGATTCTCACTGACAACCCTATCTAAACCCCTAACCATCTTGTACACCTCTATCAAGTCACCCCTAAACCTTCTTTTCTCCAATGAAAACAACCCCAAGTGCCTCAGCCTTTCCTCATATGATCTTTCTACCATACCAGGCAACATCCTGGTAAACCTCCTCTGCACCCGTTCCAGTGCCTCCACATCCTTCCTGTAGTATGGCGATCAAAACTGCACACAATACTCCAGATGCGGCCGCACCAGAGTCTTATACAACTGCAACATGACCTCAGTACTCCGGAACTCAATTCCTCTACCAATAAAAGCCAGTACGCCATATGCCTTCTTCACCGCACTATTTACCTGGGTGGCAACTTTCAGAGATCTGTGTACATGGACACCAAGATCCCTCTGCTCATCCACACTACCAAGTATTCGACCATTATCCCAGTACCCCATCTTTTTGTTACTCTTACCAAAGTGAATCACCACACACGTAGCTACTTTGAACTCCATTTTCCACCTTTCTGCCCAGTTCTACAGCTTATCTATATCCCGCTGTAACCTGCCACGTCCTTCCTCACTGTCTACAACTCCTCCGACTTTCGTATCATCCGCAAACTTGCTCACCCAACCTTCTAACCCCTCCTCCAGGTCATTTATAAAAATGACAAACAGCAATGGTCCCAAAACAGATCCTCGCGGAACACCACTAGTGACGGCACTCGAAGATGAACCTTTGCCATCAACTACTACCCTCTATCTTCTTCCGGCCAGCGAACTCCTAATCCAAACCTCCAACTCACCCTCAATGCCATACCTCCGTATTTTTTGCAGTAGTCTACCATGGGGAATCTTATCAAACGCCTTACTAAAATCCATATACACCACATCTACTGCTTTTCCCTCGTCCACCTCCTTAGTCACCTTCTCAAAGAATTCAATAAGATTTGTGAGGCACGACCTGCCCTTCACAAAACCATGCTGACTATCCTTGATCACATTATTCCTATCCAGATGTTCATAAATCATATCCCTTACAATTCTCTCTAAGATTTTGCCCACAACAGAAGTGAGACTCACCGGCCTATAGTTACTAGGGTTATCCCTACTCCCCTTCTTGAACAAGGGAACCAATTTGCTAGCCTCCAATCTTCTGGCACGACTCCTGGATGAGGGGTTAGAAGGTTGGGTGAGCAAGTTTGCGGATGATACGAAAGTCGGAGGAGTTGTAGACACTGAGGGAGGACGTGGCAGTTTACAGCGGGATATAGATAAGCTGCAGAACTGGGCAGAAAGGTGGCAAATGGAGTTCAATGTAGCTAAGTGTGTGGTGATTCACTTTGGTAAGAGAAACAAAAAGATGGGGTACTGGGCTAATGGTCGGATAGTTGGTAGTGTGGATGAGCAGAGGGATCTTGGTGTCCATGTACACAGATCTCTGAAAGTTGCCACCCAGGTAATAGTGCGGTGAAGAAGGCATATGGCGTACTGGCTTTTATTGGTAGAGGAATTGAGTTCCGGAGTACTGAGGTCATGTTGCAGTTGTATAAGACTCTGGCACTACTTCCTTCTTTAAGTTCTGAAAAAAAGATGCGTGGATCTCATCAAAGTTATTTCGATTTAAAAGGCCTTTGAGATACAGCTACACTTGAAGAAAAATAGGAACAGTTTATTAATTATGACAGTGTCTGTGCGTTTTATGACCAAAATTGTCTCCTCAGTCTCTGAACATTTTCCATACGTTTCTCTGAATAATTTCAGCAAAGATGGTTGCCATGCAGCCCATCATCTCTGTATCAGCTCAGTATGAGATGTATCCTCACTCTTACTCTGCTGTAACTCCCTGTAACTCCACACACTTTGTTATTTGTGTCTGTTTTTATTTCTGAATATCCCGTCCAGTTATAAACAATATTAACAACCTGTATAAAATGTGATTAATTAGTCTATATATGAAATATAATTCTGTTCATCACATTTAAAATTGAACTGTTCTATTCACGTTGTCGGTCAGCATTCCCTGTACAAAAGGGCATCTGTTCTCTTGCTCTGCATTGCATTTCATTCCATTTGTCAGAAAGAGTGATGGTTGAACACTCGTGTCTGTGAGATATTACTGAACTTCCCTCAGGTTTCTTCAGTCACTGGCCCCAGTCCTTTCTGTCTCATAGCCATTATCATATTCATTCCGTCACTGAATCATAAATCCAGGCCTATTTTACAGATCTTTTTATTGAAGAAAAAAGGCATTTTTTAAACAACTTTTTACAAACTTACAAAAAAACACAAGCAAATATAAATACTAATATACTATTAAATATTAAATACGTAATTACCAAAACACAACAAACACATAAAAAAGCAAAAGATAAAAAAAAAAAAAACACTCAACTAGGAACTAATCTAACCTCCAAGTAACCAAAGCATACAATAGAATATCTTAGGTTACTTCAAAAAAAGATAACATTGTAATTAAATAATGAATTAACATCAAGTCATAATAAAACCGGTATTCATACGGGATTTCTCTCACGGGGAGCCCCCGGACCAGCCAGAACCACTACCTCACCTAGATAAAAGCCCCTGATAATATGGCCGAAATATCTGTATCTATTTGTTCACCATATTTTATGGTGCTCCATATTCGTAAGGAAGTCAAGGGGAATACATTCCATGATTAACCTGTGCAAATTCCATTTTCCTGGAGTGCCCTCAGCTACCCAATTTACTAAGATATCTTTCCTTGCACAAAAGGAGAGAATGGGAAATAAGTTCCTCCTGTGCACATCCATGGAGTACAGGTTCGAATAGCCCAGGAAAAGCGATACTAGATCTACTCCAATTCCCACTCCCAAGAATTCTGTCAGCGCATTTGCTACTCTGGTCCAGTATTTACGGAACCTATGATATGTCCATAAGCAGTGTGTGAGAGTGTCCACTTCTATTTTACATTGAGGACACATTGGAGATGTTCCTGCCCTAAATTTTATCAGTCATTCCGGTAGTATATGAGTCCTATGGCGTACCTTTAATTGAATAACCTGAGTTCTATTACAAATGGAGAACTTTCTGGCATTTTCACAGATGTCGTCCCACATTTCTAAAGGGATTTCCAACCCCAATTCCTGATTCCATGTTTTAAACAATTTTTCCATGTCTTTTGATACTTCGTTCTGTAATGAGTGATAAAGAGTACTGACCCAGGGTCGACCCATTGGCCATAACACTCTTCTTTCCCCAACCAATTTATAAGAGCTATCCAATAATGTGGTCTTCTTCTGTGTATAATCTCGAATTTGGAAATCTCGAAAAAGGTCACAATTAGTCCGTCCACATTTTCTTGTGCAGCTGTTCAAATGACATCATAAACTCCCCATCGAACAGATCCCCGAAGTAAGAGATACCCCTGGACCTCCAGATTTTAAATGTAGCGTCTGTGTACCCCGGTTGAAAATCCCATGCTCCCTCTATAGGAGTATAAGGTGAATTATTTTTGTGAATTACCTCGTCATGCCGCATTATCTTCCAATCGTTAATTATATTTAGGGTTTTATAATGATCGATCATGACTTTCATTTTATCTAAATGTAAGAGATTAATGAGGGGACACTTTGCTTGAGAAGCCTCAATGTCCAGCCAGATTGATTGCTTGTCACACGAGACCCAGTCGGCTATGTAGCTTAATAGAGAATTCAGCTGATACTTCCTAAAGTCTGGAAAATCCAGTTCTCCCTTTGTTTGTGGAAGCTGCAGCTTCTTTAATATAATAGGGGGACATCTATTATTCCAAATGAAAGAACCAATCCAACCATATAGTTTACACAATTCCTGGGCAACATCTCAGAGAGCATTCGCATAGGGTATAAGAGACGAGGTAAAATATTCATTTTAATTAGAGTTATTCTGCCAAACCAAAATATCGGGAGATCCCCCCCAACGTTGAAGTTCCTGCCTTATCCTCTCTAATAGGTGCACAAAAATGGCTTTGTACAGCTGTCCAAATACTGAGGTGATAAAAATCCCTAAATATAAAAACTCTCCAGAGACCACCGAAAGGGAAAGCAAGATCCGTCTGATAAATTGGACATACTAGCTAAAGCACTAGCATGGCCCCCAATTTTACGAAATTGACCTTGTAACCTGAGAACGCACTGAATAAATTGCTCACTTGGATCAAGCAGGGCACGGATATCAAAGGATTACTAAGAAAAAGGGAACATCATCTGTGCTAATGGTAATTTTATGTTTACCCGAACTATCCCTCAGACACATTATATTAAAGTCAGCACGTATAGCTTCTTCTAGTGTTTCAATTACCAGCGTGAATAATAACGGTGAGAGAGGACATCCCTAATGACAGCTGCTACCCACACTGAAGCTATCTGATCATAAACCATTAGTAATCACGACTGCTTTGGGGTTGTTGTACAATATTGAGACTCATTTGGCGAATATCTCTCCGACACCGAACTTTTCCAGTGTGTAAATCAGATATGACGATTCAACCTGAGTGAATGCCTTATCCGCATATAAAGAGACTATTATTCCCGGTATTCTTTCCTCATGACAGACTTGCATCACATTTAAAACCCTTCTAATATTATCAGATGATCTACGGTCCTTAATAAATCCCGTCTGATCATCTTTTATGATGTGTAGTAAAATCCTCTCCAGCCTTAAATCTAATGTTTTAGGAAGAATTTTAAAATCTGCATTTAGCAAAGATATTGGTCTGCATGATGTGCAATCTTCTGGGGCCTTTCCTTTTTTAATGATGAGAGAAATATTTGCTTCTCTCATCGAAGGCGTGAGGCAGCCCTGACTATATGAATACTTGTATATGTTTATAAGTGGACCAGCCAGTACTCCTACAAACTCTTTGAAGAATTCAGCCTGGAATTCAGCCTGGCCAGGTGCTTTACCACTCAGAAGCTGCCTGATTTCATCAAGTACTTCCTGGGTTGCCAGGGGAACATTAAGGACCGACACATCTTTCGGGATTAAGTCCAGAAAGGCCAGGCTTTTAAAAGAGGACTCCATCTTCTTAGCTCTGTCTTCACAATCTGATTTATACAGAACAGAATAAAACTTTCTGAAGGCTGTATTGATCCTTTTCCGGTCATGAGGCAAAGTACCAGCAATTTCCCTAATGTACATGATAGCTTGAGGGGCCTTTTTTATCCTTGCGAGATATGCTAGTTATCTACCAGGCTTATCACTGTATTCATATAATCTTTGTTTTGCAAATAATATTTCCCTCTTTGCTGTTTGGGTAAGTGCAGAATTCAGAGCTGCCCTCAGGGCTGTAATTCTTTGTAATCTCGCAATAGAGGGCCTATCAACGTATGCTGTCTCAGCTGCCCTCAATTGAGCCTCGAGTAGACGCTATTGTTCTCCTTTCTTTTCTGGTTCACCGAGTATGAAATGATGAGACCTCGCGCATAAGTCTTATTGGTCTCCCACATCATAGACGGGTTACTGGCCGTGCCTGAGTTAATTTCCAAAAAGGTTTTGAATTCTTGAGAGAAATATTTTTCGAATTTACTCTCCATCATTAAGAAGGAATCCATATGCCAATGTCAGGGGCTTGTCTCATCGTCCCTAGTGTTAACTTCCATATATACTGCAGCATGATCAGAGATTATTATATTACCTAATTTGCAGGATAATATGGAGTTCAGAAAGGTCGAAGGAGCAAAAAAACCCATCAATTCTGGTATGACACTTATGTGAGTTAGAGTAGAAAGTAAAGTCTCTGCCCTGCGGATGAAGGCACCTCCACACATCTACTAACCCTAGCTCCTTATTCAAATCTGCCAATTGTCTGGATCAAAGAGATATACCGGCAGTACTCGTGGGTATCTTGTCTATCTCTGGGTCCAAAGTACAATTACAATCTCCTCCTGTAATTGTGTGATGAGCCCCAAAAGCCATCAGTTTGTAGAATGCTTCCATTATAAATTTGAACGGGTGTGCCAGGGAACAATAAAGATTAAAAATTCCATACTCCTCTACATTTATGTGGAGTTTAATCAGTATATACTGTCCAGATTCATTTTTTATCTGACATAAGATTTTGAACGGAAGGTTCTTTCGAATGAGAATGACTACTCCCCTACTTTTGGAACTAAAAGATAAAAAGAAGGCCTGATCAAATCCTCCCTGTTGGAATCTGAAGTGCTCTTTATCCAGTAAGTCTTTCTCCTGTAAGAGAACTATATCAACCCTTTCATTTTTGAGGTTTGATAGTATTTTCTACCTTTTGATTGGTGAATTATTCCCCTTGACGTTCCAGGTGCACCAGCTAATCGAAGGACTAACCATGATCGTCCAGGCAAGACCGAGACCCCCCGGGAGGAAGAACCCCACCCAAAACACCCCGAGCTCAGACCGTAGAAAATTCACACAAGTAAAAATTCTTTAACCTCTTACCGACAATATAGTTAAAATCTATTTCGAAATAAGAAATATATAAAACACATTTAAAAGGATATTTTCCACCTTGTTCCAGGGGGAATCACTACCTGTCAATAAACTCACCATATCCTCTCCCAACCAGCGCACCACCCACGACCCGGGCACCACATAATAGAGTAAATAAATTCACGTGTAACATAAAACCAAAGTTAAAAGTGAGTTCCCCACCCCAACGCCCACCAACACTTGAATACGTTTAGTAAATATAATACAAATTATAAACATAAAAAACTATAAAGTTACAATCCCGGCAAGTAATAAATAACTAAGTATAATTATAGAAGGAGAAAAAAAAATCCCGCTCTAAAAAGAAATGAGGAAGGACTCAGCAAACCCCTCCCCCACACACGAATCAACCAAACGACCCAGCCTGTAAAAAAATAAGAAAATCACGTAGTGGATAACAAATAAGCCCCTCTCCCTACTCCCTGGAGGGGATATTAAACAATAAGGGGGATGAAAAGGTAAAGAAAACTTAAACCTGGATGGGGGTGGGGGTGGTAAATAGCATAATTAGCCATACAGTTTAATTCTTACAGTCTATTTAAGAGAGTCCAGAAATTCTTTACACTTCTCCGGTGATCCAAAGCTTTAAACGGATACTTCACAGCTGTAGCGCAGTGTTGCAGTGTAACACAAGGAATATTGGATGTTTAAGTCTCTCAGACGCTTCTTCACCTCATCAAATGTCTTTCTTTTGCGGACCACAGCTGGAGAAAAATCCTGAAATAGCATAATCCTAGAGGCCTTGTACACCATGGCCTGGGGATCCTTCCCCACTATTCTGGAGAATTCCAGGAGCATCTGCTTATCTCTATAGCACTGGAGCCGAACAGGACCGGGTGTTGGTGTTGGTCCAACCCGGGCCTGCGTATAGCAAACCGGTGAGCCTAATTAATCCACGTCTGGCCTGGTCCAGACTCTGGCTTTAATATTTCAGGGACTCACTGCTCCAAAAAAAAAACTGCCAGCTGGCCTTCCTCTTCCCGTTCAGGAAGGCCCAGCAACCGGATATATTTTCGATGACCCCGATTGTCGAACTCGTCGATGTGCTCCTCCAAGGTCCAAACACACTGTTCCAGAGCCCGGACCCGGCTCACGGCCGATTCAGCCGCAGTCTCCGAGGTCTCGGCCTTTAGCTCCGCCCCTCCAACACGATGTTTGAGCTTTTCAATTTCTCGATCGTACTGAGAACGACTCTCACCTGCTCCTGGATTCGTCGATAAAGGCGACGATTCTCTCTTGCAGCTTGTTACCAGCCTCTGCCAGTAAGTCCCGCGAGGCGGCCGCGGACGTCTGGCTGCTGCTGGAGAGTGTGGGGGAGGGGTCTCCGCCTGTTGCGAGCTGCAGGCATTTTTTCCTTTCGTCATTTTAAGCACAGCAACAAACTGTTCAAGCTTGTTGCAAAATGCCTAAATATGCTGGGTAAAAGTTATTTTAAATGGTTTAGAGGATGTGGTGGAGGCGGGCACCCAAGTTTGCCTGAGTCTTGGTCAGAATACTACACTTGCTGCGTCGCCGCCATTTTGAATTTCAGTTCATGACTTTGAATGAACAACATTATTGTACAGTGTTATGGACCAGGCTCGACCCCATAAAACATTTATAAGCACGTAGCCTAGATCGTAATGTTGCTATTTGCTGAAGTTAAGTGTATAGTAGATATTTCCAGAGTGAATTAGCTGGTCCGACTGCCAACTTTTTAACAAACAGAATTTATTTACAAAAGTAAGGAATGAAACACAACGAACAGAAAATCCAATATCTGAATAATTCATCCTACCCGGACCTGACAGGTTACCACAACTTAATGATGTTGTTCCAAGTTACTTGCTACGATCGCAATAAACAAAACCCTGAGCAGAAAGAGTAAAACTTACACACAATAAACTTACAGGTTATGAAATTAGAGGGCTGAAGGAGAGAGAGGTCGTCCAGTTTCAACAATGACCCTGACTCAACTAACCCACGACTGAATTGACCTGTGCAGCTGGAGAGATGGCCACGCCCCCTTGATTATGCCAGTTGTTTTTAGAGACTTGAAAGCATTCTTCCCGATGCATTATCTGTTAGGTAAAAACCAAAGGACCCCAATGAAGCATTCAAAATTAAGACATGTTTGAACCTTGGGTCGTTTAGAAGATCTCTGAAAACAATTCAAGGACAACATAACCTGTTTAGGGACCAGCTTTGTGACAACTCTCTTGATATAAAACTGAATCATCAATATCCAAAGATGGCTTCAGTTTTCTAACCACCCAAAAAATAGTGGTTAGTACACTAAAATACGCATGTATGTTCATTTACTATAAACATGCAAATATGCACAACATCCGGACTCAGTGTGTGGTACTTCCATCACTGAGTGTCTTGATCTGTCATTCAAGTCTGGAAAATGCATTGGCAATCATGTTTTCAAGACCTGCCACGTGCACAATTTTCAAATTGAATGGCTGTAACTACAGGCTCCAGCTAAACAGTCTCACATTTTTGTCCGTAAGTTTCTCCAAAAATTTCAATGGGTTATGGTCAGTGTACATGGTTACCTCAGATGTGTTGTCGGTAATATAAACACCGAAATGTTGTAGTGCCAACACAAAGCTCACAATCTCTTTCTCAACTGTTGAATAATGAACGTTCAACTTCTTGGAGAAATATCCAATAGGTCTTTCTGTCTTCTTGCCCTCTTGCTGCAGTAGTCCAGCACTGATACGCAGATCACTCACATATAAAGCCACCTTGAGTGGTTTTGTATAATCAGGTGTGTCTGCTAATGGGCCAATGGTTAACACATATTTCATGCTGTCAAATGCCTTCTGACTGTCCTCTGTACATTGAATTTTCTTGCCTTTCTTTAACAAGTGAAGCAGAAATGTTGCGAAAATGAGGCACAAACCTTCGATAAAATCTACACAATTCCAGGAAGCATAATGCTGCTCATTTTGTCAACGGTATGGGAAATTCCCCAGTTACCTTCACTTTTACATCCCGTGTCACCGTTTACCTATGTCTAATAGCATGGCCCATGAAGGTGACCTTTGCTCTGGCAAATTCACTTTTCGCTAGGTTTACCACCAAGCCTGCCTTCTGAAGTCGATAGAGGAAGTCTGATAAATGCTGTAAGTGTTCTTTCCGTGAATGACTAAAAACCACTAGGTCATCAATACACCACACGTTGGATATCTGGTAACTTATTGGTTAGTCCCTAAAACGTGGCCGGCACATGTTTCACACCAAATGTAAGCTGCTTGTCCCAAAGTTTCAACACAGTCTTCCAAACGTGGAACTGGGTATACATCAATCTTTTTAACTGCATTGACTTTATGATAGTCCACATATAACCGTTGGGTGCCATTTGGTTTTGGTACAATGAGTATGGGTGAGCTCCAATCACTGTAACACATGTTGATTATGCTAACCCAGAGCATGCATTCAATCTCTTTCTACGCCTGTGCCAACATTAGATGATTATGTTTGGAAGGATGTTGTTTAATCATAACAGCAACTCCTATAGCTTCATTATACACAGTTCGGTTAGTACTTCCAAGTTAATTACTGCATATCTCCCCATGTGATAATAAAAACTCTTGCTGGTCATTTCAATTTTTGTCAGGAAGGTAAGTCAATAATATATCTCAATTTTAGACAACTACCTCATTGTTCACTTTAATTTGAGGAATGTCCGATTCAGAAGCCTCTGAACTTGGTTCTTCTTTCTGTGACACAAACATTAAAAGTTTCTCCTCTTGCTTTCTTCCCTATCAAAATATCTTTTGAGCATATTCACATGACAAACGCTGTAAGATTTTTTTTCTGTCTGGAGTCCTTATCAAGTAATTAACCTCACTCAATATCCTTTGTATTTCATAAGGTCCACTTGCTTTTCAATATTCACCTATCGCTGGAAGTAACAGTAATGCCCTATCCCCGTTTGTAAAAGTGCAATTGTTTGATTTCCTGCCAACCTTCTGTTTTATTACATGCTGCAATACTTTTAAGTGCTGTCTAGCCAATTCCCCAGCGCTATTAATCATTCCTTAAAGTGTGACCTTTAAATGCTGATTTACTATTTTCTCCTTAATCTAAACTAATACAAATTGATAGAATTTGCTCTGTTAATTTGGTGCACCCCTGATCACAAAAAGCACAAATAGAATTCCCTTACGCTAATCATCTGGATAATCCTGAGCATAAGTCCTCAACATGGTCTTTAATATTTAATGTCACCTTACTAGCGCTCCCTGCAATTTTGCATGGTACGCAGTAGATTTGAATTGCTTCATTCCAAAGACATTATAGTAAATAATTTGGATGTGAAGTTTGAACCTTGATCTCACTGCATCTCTATTGGTAGTCTTTATCTTTTTTTTAAACAGAGTAATTCCTCTGCAATTCTTTTAGCTGTGATATTGCATCTTGCGATAAATTCTGGAAATCTAGTCGATGCATCCAGTATTGTTGTAAAATGCTATTGCCCAATTTTTTGGTTTGAGGTGGGGCAGCTGGCCAATCAATTAAAACTTTGCAAAAGGCTCCTCAAATGCAGTAATTGTTCAGAAACGTGCAGGTTTTATTATCACTTGTGTTTTTCCAATTGCCTGACATGTATGACACGTCCGCCAAAATTCAACTGCTTCCTTTTGCAGTCCAGGCCAATACATATGTCCCTGTATTTAAGCCTGTGGTTTCCTGCCTCCTAAATGCGTTCTAGCTGGTAGCTCATACACTATTCGCATCACCTCCTTTCTGTATCCCATGGGCAATACGATTTCATGAACTTCTGCCCAATTATCATCTCTTTGAATATGTGATAGTCTCCATTTCCTCATGAGGACATCATTTTAAGGGTAATAACACTCAGGGATGCATTCAGAATACCGAACGCATATGCTTTTTGATATAATTGCTTTAACCTTTTATCTTTCTGCTGTAACTCAATTACTTTAGCTGAGCTACAAATGTTTGAACTCCTCCAAATTAATTGTCTCTCGAAGAGCATCGGAGGTTTGCTCTGTTTTTACAGCTCTTATCCATCCATCAAAATTACTTTGTTTCATCCTTTCAAACTCAATATGGGTTTTACCAGGACCCCGCCGTCGATTCCTGAAACGTTGTTTGTAGGATTCTGGCACAAGGTCATATGCACTTTCCTTACCTCCTCATACTCCCCAGATCTCTCGTCTGATAGTGTTGTGAATACCTCATGAGCTCTACCTATAATGTTTGGTTTGGATCAACAATACTCACATGGCCATTGGCCACTACAATTTTTTAACCATTTTTTCAAATTAAATGAGAAAGATTTCCTTATACTATTCAGCACTTTAGGCAAGGCGTGAATATACTTAAAATGTTTCTCACCAACTCCAGCTCGTCTATTAATTTCCACAGCTTGAATTCATGTGCATTTTGTAAAACACCCCAAGGTCTATTCTTCCACCTCCAAAACATCCTTGGTGACTGCAAGAGCCATTGCTATTCAAGTTCTGTTTCCCCACCAAATCAACACACGAAATAAAACACAATAATACATGCCGCTCACCGCCGAAATCCCACAAAGGGCCCCCAATCTGTTATGGAGCCGTCCCGACCCCTCAAAACATTTTAAAGGAGGTGTCCATAACCATAACCACGCTATCTGTTGAAGGTTATTATAGAGTGGATATTCTCAGAGTGAATTAATTGGTCTGCATGCCGAGTTGGGAACAAACAGGCTTTATTTAACAAATTATAGAATGAAACACAAGGAACAGAAAATACAAAACCTGAATATGTTATCTTATCCGAACCTGACACGTTATCCTGTCTTAAGGATGCTGTTCCAAAAAACAATCCCAGTAAACGAATAGCTTTGCACAAAGAATAAAACTGACAAAAAGGCTAACCGATTATAAAGTCAGAAGGGCAGAAGGAGTTGGACAGCATCCAGTTACAACGGTGACCCTGACTCAAGAAACCCCAGACCTGCTCCGAGCTGTCCAGCTAGAGAGCTGGCCATGTCCTCTTGATTATACATGTTTCTGTTTAAAAACTTGAAGCCTTCTGGCTGAGGCAGTATCTGTTATGTATAAACAAAAGGACCCTAATGAATCTATCAAACCTCTGGCGCGTTGGAACTTTGAGTTGTTTGGATCCTCTTTAAGGAAAAAAAGAACAAAAACAATATAACTTTGTAAAAGGAGCAACTTTGTGACTACATGCCACGTTTGGTTTTGGACTGCAATCACAAAATTTAAGTCCTACTGATTTGAAGCCAATAAAATGTACGAAGGTATTTGTCAGTTTGCATAAAACAGTGCTGACTCGCATTGAGTGTTGAAAATGCCAAACTGTCTCATTAGTGAAGGCAGAGGAATGCCCAGGCAGATCCACACTTCCTGTGTGTTGGCGTGCAAATAAGCCCGTTCTGAATTTGTTAGTTGGTACCTGTTCTAGTCGAGGAGATATCAGCACAATAACAACATTTCGTTTGTGTTTTGTGTGGATGGTCGTGGTGGGACGTTCAGGCGGATATAGCATTGCAAATGGACAACACTGCTGAATCATCTAGCCTGCTGTAAGAATACATCCATCATTCTCCCTCACAACGAACTTCAGGACAGCAATCGGTAATGGGAGATATGACCAATAGCCAGCGATGTCAACATTCAATTCAATCCAGTTGTTATTGTGAACTGAAGGCACCATACTGAAAGGAGTTAACTGGATCTGTTTGTTTATTGACTGTGATTGATGTCAGTCCCCATGGATCCTAATTGTGTCATTGGACGGTTTCCCTCTTCTATTAGTAAGGGGCTTCTTGCATTGCATGATCCCATTATAGCTTCAGATGCCTCACCTCCAACACTAACAAACATCAGCAACTGCAGAGACTGGAAGACGAGAGATCAGAATTTGAGGATAGACGGCAAGTTCCAGCAATGTATCAGAATCTGAGAACAGCAGACTGGAATGTTCCACCAATGGACCAGAATCTGAGAACAGTAGAGTGGAATGCGGTAACAACGGACAGGAGTTTATCCTGGGCTAATTTCTATCTTACCTGGTTTGGGCACGTGTTATCATTTCGGATATACGGTGTACTGCTGATTATTCAGTTGGGCTACTATCCCATTCTCGCTATTGTTGGTGTTCCTGGTAAGTTTCGCCACCTCTATCTATATATTAATCCCATAAGCCATGGTGAACTCATTTTATTTCTGTTATCTATATTTGGAAAGAATGGAAACTATTGTCTTCAGTTTCACATGCAAATCCATTCATTACCGCAAATTTCAGGACTGGCTGCATCCCTGCCCTCACAAAAATTTGAGGACAAGACTGATCACAATCCCGAAGTGCCAATTTGCCCTGAATTGATTTATATCTTGATATTCTCTCCATCACCAAACCTACCCACTACCAGCTCCATCATATCCCCAGTCTCTAGCTTGACATTAGTGTGGTTGCTAAATAAACCATTATTGTGCCGCAGTAAAACTCAGACTCCATAGTTCCAGCTCTCTCTTAATCACTCTTTCTGTTACAAATGTTTCCACCACAACCTTGTTATTGTCTCTAAAGTAAATCCATGATAGGGACAGTGTGTCAGAGGAGTAATGTTGCTAGACATGTAATTCAGTGGCCCAAGTTACTACACTAAAGAAACTGCTTAACTCCTACCTCAGAGAATGTCAGAAATGAAATTCAAATGACAGGAATTAAAAATAAAAGTGAATTTCACCAATATCAACCATAACACCACCAGCACCATGTCGGTAAGTTTATCTATTCTAGTGTTATCCTTTGGTAAAGAAATCTAACATTATTATCTAGTCGGGCTTAAGATTTAATTCAGACTCACAGCAAATTGTTTGGCTCTATACTGCATGAAAGAATGACCTCACAGGAAAGGGTATTTAGTGAGGTCAACAAATGCTGCCCCTGTCAGCGATGCCGACATCCCATCTAATAACAAAATTAAAGGTTAAATACAACAAATAATGATGCAAGAGATCAGAATGAAATAGAACGTGAACGTGCCAGAGAAACTGAGCAGATTTGTCAGCCTCGGATAGAGAGGAAAACAGAATTGGCATTTCGAGTCCACTGACCATACATCAGAACTGAACATGACTGGGGAATAGTGTAATTGCTGTTGTTGGCAGGGATGTCTGTTGTGAAGAGGAGAAGGACTGAGTTGTACAGATAGAGAAAGAGAGAGATACAAAAAGCAAACAAGGGGATAGTTTCTTATCAACTGAGATGGAAGTAAAAATCAAGATTAATCTTGTTTATTTTTCTCCTGTCCCCATATTAACGAAAATCATGCCATCTAAGGTGTACATCAAAGCCCAGGTTTAAAGTGAGTAATGTCCCTTTGTCACTTCCCTGAGTATGCTCATCTTCTTTTATCCATTAATAGAATGATGGGACAACATTTAATTTCCTTTCCTCATTGAACTTGAGAAGGCATTGGAAGCTGCCTTCCTGACCACTTCAGACGGTGGGCTGTAAGTAGTCAGTGCTTACTTCTGTCCGGTTTAATTTCTTTGCGACATTATGGTCTTTGATACAACTGAGCAGCTGGCCTGGCCATTTAAAATGGCACCTACTACAGATTCCCATTCAGTACGAACCTTGCTCAAACCCTTTGACACATTGCTCAGTCAAATCTTTCAGTAATGTCAGGGCCAGTCACTCTGACGCTGTGTTAATATCTTTTTTTCTTATCAATAGGCCAAGGTATATGTGTGGGGAGTGTTTCCTTCTCTGAGAGGATAGTGTCTGTTGGGGCCTCTCTATCCCAGACAGCTGCATCACTGAAATGTTTGGGAGGGGGTGCGGAGCGTGTCAATGGATTTTGGGAGAGTCGAGTCCTACAAAGAATTTGCATGAAAGAGAAATGTCCGCAGACAGCAGATCATCACTGACCTGACTGAAGGGAAGGGCACGCTTGAGGAGCTAAATAGCCTCCTGTTATTCCAGTATATCCCAGAGTCCAGTCAGTTTGTGGTGTTACATTTCCTGTGTTCCTGCCCTTAAGTAGCTGAATAGATTGATCGTGTTGCTGCATAACAGGATACTGATGCTGTATGATCTATTCTGGGTCCAGTGTTATAAGCTCGAGGGGCTGATTGGCCTCCTCCTGCAACGGTATGTCAGGCTTCAGGGGCTGAAAAGCCTTATTTTGTCCTGGTGCAACTGAAATCCATATAGACTAAATCTACTACCCGAGGAGAAAGTGAGCATTGCAAATTCTGGAGATCAGAGTCGACAAGTGTGGCACTGCAAAAGCATGGCAGGTCATGCAACATCCGAGGAACAGGACAATCGATGTTTTGGACATTCGTGATAAAGGGCTTATGCCTGAAATATCGATTCTCTTGTTCCTGCCTGACCTGCTGTGCTTTTCCAGCTCCACACTTTTTCACGTCTAGCGCCTAGTCAACCTTCCTGGTCATGCCATTAAATAACTTGAGAAATTTGTCAAGCATGATCTCCCACGCACAAAGCCATGCTCAATATTTCTAATCAAATCTTGTATTTTGAAATTAATGTACATCTTATCATTCAGAATTTTCTCAAGTGACGTACCTACCACTTACTGGTCCACAGTTCGAAGGCTTTTGCTCCCAGTCTTTCTTAAGTAAGGTCACAATATTTGCTAACCCCCAGTCTTCGTGGATCTCAACTGTGGTTAATGATGATCAAACTTATCAGCCAGGTCCCCATAAATACTTCTCTAGCCTCCGACAGTGTTCTTGGACATATCTGGTAAGGAACGTGAGGTTTATCCAAACTCAAGCATTCTAGTACGTCCAGTACCTCCTCTACTGTGATAAGGACTGTACCTATGAAATCACCACGAACTTGGTCAAATTCCTAAGCATTCACTTCTTTCTCCATGTTAAACACAGAAGAGAAATATTCGTTGAGGACATCTCCAATCTCTTATGGTTCCACACATACATGTCCACTTTGGTCTTTCAGGGATCCTATTTACTTACTATTTATTGTTTTTCCTATAATATACTTAAGATACCTTTTTGTATTCATTCTAATCTTCTCAGCCAAGGTTCTTTCATGCACCCCCCTTTTCCCCTACTGATTTCCTTCTTCAGTAAATTCCTGTATCGATTATATACCTCCAGGGATTCATTTGATCCCAGCTGCCTGTAACTGAGCTGCCTTTTATTCCGGTCAAAGCCTAAATACCTCTTGTCATTCAGGTTTCCCCATTCCTGCCAATTTTCGTTTCATCCCCACAGTAACAAGTACACCTTGAACTCTAGTATCTCACGTTCAAAGGCCCCCCACCTGCCAGCGGTCCCTTTGCAGGCAAACAAATTATTCCGACAAAGATCTCCCAACACCTATGTAATTCCATCTAAATTCATCTTGTCCCAGTTTAGAACTTGAAGCTATGGACCAGTTTTATTGCTGTACCAAACTGCGTGCAAATTACTAAGACTAATGTCACTGGTTCCAAAGTGCTCCCCCACTATCACCTTCATCACCTGTTCTATCATATTTCCTACGAGGAGGTGGAATTTTGTTCCTTCACGAATAGGCCCCTCTATATACTGTGTCTCACTCCAAAGTTTGGAGTGAGACACAATCCAAACTGTGTCTCACTCCAAAGGGAGGGAGGTTGATGTTCGAATACCGGGCTATTGCAAAAAGAAAACAAAAGACGTAGGAGCAATATTATGCCGCTCACTGAGTCTGCTTTCCTCTTCAATTCGGTTATATTTATTCTGATAATGCCCCATTATACTTTCATGCATTTTCCCCATAACTAACCCTTGTTTAAAAATCAGTCCGACTCAGCCCCTCAAGATATTTAATGATCTAGCCTCAACAACCCTCAGGAATTTCTCCAATTGTTTCCCTTCACTGTTGGGAGACTTGGTGGTTTTTAATCTCGTGCATTATTTCTGGTACTCTTTGTGAATTCTGACGACATTAGATGTTATCGTGTCCTATCACACTTCTCTGTGGCCAGAGGCAACAAAAAGAAAATGTCAGAGCCTGTAATCTTCTCCCTCATCTTCCACATCAGCCTCAGATGCAGCTTATTCGGATCTGGGGATTTGCCCACTGTTTACCATGATTAAACTTCCAACTCTTCCTTGGCTATTTTATCAATTCGTTCAAGGGTCACACGGTCATTCTCCTTGAATCCAGGAACGGCTTCTTCAAACTGAAGACCGATATGAAGGCCGTGTTTAACATATTCTGTGGGTGCGTGCACAGGCTGCCCCAATTGGTCTCTAATACTCCCCCTTCTTTCTGTTGTTATCCTCTTCTTCTTAATAAACTGATAAAATGTCTTTGGATTCATGTTAATCTTACCCACTAATGTTTTATGCCGATCCCCCTTCTGCTCTTCTACTGACTTTTTAAGTTTAGCCCTACACTTACTATATTATTTTAGTGCATCCATTGACATGCTCACTTTGTACCTGCTTTAAGTCTCTCTTTCGTTTAGAATTCTGTTCTGAATGTTTGTTCTCATCCGAGGTTCTCTGGGCTTGTTTTCCAAATTTTCATCTTCTGTGTAACATGTCGGACGGAGACTTTCATTAATTCCATTTTGATCAAGTTATCTCCCATGCCCCCGCCACACGCTGTTCTGCTACAGTTTCACTCAGAAACCACTGCACTTTGGCCAGCTCCTGTCATTTTTTTTTCATAGATTGGGTCTCCCCAATCCATTAAACTTTTATTTTCCAGATGGTGTTTTTTTTTTAATCTTTTCCTTTACAAAAATAAATATATGATGTCACGGTCACTGGCCGTATAAGGCTCTTCCAATTCTGCTTACAATATCCTGACTGGCTTCGTTCCCCACAGTGAGGCCCAGCATCGACCCACCCGTTGTTGTATCTGCTACATGTTGATATAAGAAGATCTCTGGAATAAATGTCAATGCATTTGTCCCCTCTTGAAAAGTTATCACTGCCCAAATGAATGTTTGGAAATTAAATGCCAATATGTAACAATCCTATTACTGTTTTTACACATCTCATTAAATTGGTTATATATTTGCTCCTGTATTTTCTTTTATCCCAGGGTCTATAATATAGCCCCAGCAAAGCCTCTGCAATGGTTTTGATCCTGAGCTCTATCCACAAAGCCTCATTAGATAATTCCAAGATATTATCCCTCCTGACTGTTTAACTGACTCCATAACTAATAATGCAATACCACCTCCTCTTTTACCCCTCTCGTGTCCTGCCTATAGGTCTTGTACCATAGCATATTGAGTTGTCAGCCCTGACCTCCCTCAAATATATCTCTTTAATGGCAAAAATGTCACATTTCCACATATCACCTTGTTCCCTTATCACACCTGTCTATCCGATAATATCCTCAGCATCAAGGTAAAGCACATTCACCCTGGAGTATAGCACCTGGAATCCTCTGTACATCGGAGTTCTTCAATCAATCAGTGTTCGGTAAGAAGTTGCCCAATTCATGAACCAAAACTGTAATTCTGGGATTGAATTCGTATTTGTTGAAATGCAACTTAGTTTTTAATAAATGCATAAATCAAATGCAATTTTCCAGAACTGAGCCGTTTGCTCCACATACAATGAGTTTCTGCTAATCCCTGCAAAGTGTACAGGTGGGATAACCGTCAGTATTAGGGAATATGAGGACGGCAGATGCTGGAGATCAGAGTCGAAACGTGTGGCACTGAAAACGAACAGTCCGTCAGGCAACATCTGAGGAGCAGGAGAGTCAAAGATTTGCGCTTCACCCCTTCGTCACGAGCGCATTCGTGCCTTCCCATATTTTTCATGCCATGGGGCAGGTATCAGATCTTGTGATGGGAAAGCATTTTGGTGATAGTGACCATAACTGCCTCACATTCTACATAGGTATGGAGAAGGAGAGGATTAGGCAAAATGGGAGTATATTTAATTGGGGAAGATGAAACTATGATGCGATTAGACATGAGTTAGGAAGCATGGATTGGGAGCAATTGTTCCATGGTAAAGGCACTATAGACATGTGGAGACTGTTTAAGGAACAGTTGTTGCAAGTGATGAATAAATATGTCCCTCTGAGACAGGCAAGAAGTGGTAGGATACAGGAACCTTGGATGACGAGAGCGGTGGAGTTTCTCGTCAAAAGGAAAAAGGTAGCTTACATAAGGTGGAGCAAGCTAGGGTCAAACTCAGCTCTAGAGTATTACAGGCAGGCGAGGAAGGAGCTCACAAATGGTCTGAGGAGAGCCAGGAGGGGGCACAAGAAAGTCTTGGCAGAACGGATTAGGGAGAACACAAAGGCATTTTATACTTACGTGAGGAATAAGGGAATGGTCAAAGAAAGTGTAGGGCCGTTCAGGGATAGCGTTGGGAATTTGTGTGTGAAGTCTGAGGAGGTAGAGGAAGTTCTAAATGAGTATTTTGCTTCTGTCTTTACGAAAGAAACGAATTTTGTAGCGAATGAAACCTTTGAAGAGCAGGTGTGCATGCTGGAATGGTTAGAGATCGAGGAAGCTGATAGCTGATGTGCTGAAAATGCTGGCAAACATTAAGATTGACAAGTCGCCAGGCCCGGACCAGCTTTGGGAAACGAGAAATCCAATTGCTTCGCCACTTGCAAAGATCTTTGCATCATCACTCTCCACAGGAGTCATACCTGAGGACTGGAGAGAGGCAAATGTAATTCCTCTCTTCAAGAAAGGAAATAGGGAAATCCCCGGCAATTACAGACCAGTTTGTCTCACGTCTATCGTCTGCAAGGTGGAAGAAAGGATTCTGAGGGATAGGATTACGATAATCTCGAAGAGCATGGCTTGATTAAATGCAGTCAACACGGCTTTGTGAGGAGCTGGTCTTGCCTCACAAACCTTACCGAGTTCTTTGAGGATGTGACCAGAAAAGTTGATGCGAGTCGAGCAGCGGATGTGGTGTATATGGACTTCAGCAAGGCATTTGATAAGGTTCCCCATGGTAGACTCATTCAAAAGATCAGGAGGAATGGGACACAGGGAACTTAGCTGTCTGGATACAGAATTGGCTGGCCAACAGAAGACAGCGAATGGTATTAGAAGAAAAATATTCTGCCTGGAAGTCTGTGGTGAGTGGTGTTCCATAGGGCTCTGTCCTTGGGCCTCTACTGCTTGTAAATTTTATTCATAACTTGGATGAGGGGATTGAAGGATGGGTCAGCAAGTTTCCAGACCACACAAAGTTTGGAGGTGTGACAGAATAGAGGGCTGTTGTAGGCTGCAGCAGGACATTGACAAGATTAAGGATAGGATTCTTGGCAGTGTGGAGGAACAAAGCGATCTTGTTGTGCAGGGACATCGACCCTTACAGTGGCCACCCAAGTGGTCAGGGTTGTTAAGAAAGCATATGGTGTTTTGGCTTTCATTAACAGGGGGGTTGAGTTTAAGAGTTGTGAGATCTTGTTGCAGCTCTATAAAACTTTGGTTAGACTGCACTTGGAATACTGCGTCCAGTTCAGGTCTCCCTATTTTCAGAAAGATGTGGATGCTTTGGAAAAGGTTCAGTGGAGGTTTACCAGGATGCTGCCTGGACTAGAGGGCTTATCTTATGAAGAGAGGTTGACTGAGCTTGGACCTTTTTCATTGAAGAAAAGGAACAGGAGAGGGGACCTAATTGAGGTACACAAGATGATGAGAGGCATATATCGAGCCGATAGCCAGAAACTATTTCCCAGGGCAGAAATGACTAACACCAGGGGTCATAGTTAAGCTGGTTGGAGGAAAGTATAGAGGGGATGTCAGAGGTGGGTTCCTTACACAGAGAGTTGTGAGAGCGTGGAATGCGTTGCCAGTAGCAGTTGTGGAAGCAAGGTAATTGGGGACATTTAAGAGACTACTGGACATGCATATTGTCACAGAAATTTGAGGGTGCATACATGAGGATCAGTGGTCGGCACAACATCGTGGGCTGAAGGGCCTGGTCTGTGCTGTACTGTTCTATGTTGTATGTTCTATGGTTTGCAGGATATTGCGAAACATACATGCTCAGTGAAGCAGCACGATATATAGCCCTGAAATGGAAAGCAGTCAATCAGTTGGTTCGACAGTGGTAGACAATTTCAGGTGAAGTACAGATTGATTGAAGTACAAACATGAGGAGAGATAAATCCCCTGTGCCAGAGGGGAAACATCTGAGGTTGCTACAGGAAGAGGAGAAAGATATTTCTGACCCTTTGGCGATGATCTTTGCGTCTTCACTCTCCATTGGAGTAGTGCCAAATGATTGAGGGCGACAAATGTTACACGCTTGTTCAGGCAAGGGAATAAGGATAATCGTGAGAATTACAATCCAGTCAGTCTTACATCAGTATTGCGCAAAGTAGCGGAGGAGGTTCTGAGAGATAGACTTTATGATTACTTGGAAAATCATAGTTTGTGTAGAAATAGTCAGCATAGCTTTGTGAGGGGCAAGTCATGCCTCACAAACCTTATGGGATCTTTGAGAATGGGATCAAGCACACTGAAGAAGGTAAAGCAGTGGATGCGGTGTGCATGGATTTTAACAAAGCATTTGATCACGTTCCCCGTGGTACGTACATTCAGAAAGTAAGGAGGCATAGGATACAGGGAAACCTATCTGTCTGGATACAGAATTAGCTGGCCCATAGAGACACAAAGTGGTGGTAATGGGAAGTGTGAGAAGTGGGCGGCACGGTGGCACAGTGGTTAACACTGCTGCCTCATAATGCCAGAGACCCAGGTTAAATTTCCGCCTCAGGCGACTGACTGTGTGGAGTTTCCACGTTCTCCCCGTGTCTGCGTGGATTTTCACTTGGTGCTCCGGTTTCCTCCAACAGTCCAAATATGTGCAGGTTAGATGAATTGGCTATGATAAATTGCCTGTTGTGTTAGATGGAGGGGAATGGGTCTGGATGGGTTGCAGGTCCGTGTGGACTTGGGCTGAAGGTCCTGTTTCCTCACTGTAAGCAATTTAATCTATTCACTCTGGAGCTCGGTGAAAAGTAGTGTTCTGTTGGGCTCGGTTCTGGGCTCTGTTGTTTGTGTTTTCTATAAATGATTTGGATGAGGGACTGCAACGGTGGGTTATTACATTTGTCGTTGGAAAGGAAATGCTGGTGGAAATTGTGGATAGTGTGGGGGCTGTAGTAGTTTGCACTGGAATATTGACAGGATGAAGAACTGGGCTGATAAGTGAAAGTTGGATTTCAACCTGGAAAAGTGTGAAGCGATTTACTCTGGATGATTGACTTTGAATGCAGAATACAGGATACAAGGTAGGTATGTGCTCGTCAGGTCCCCAACAAATCACCCTCCTCTCCAGGCACCTTCCCTGCCACCAAAGGAATTGCACGGTCTGTGCACACACCTCCTCCCCCCCAAAGCCTCAAAGATCATTCCCCATCCATCAAGGTTTCAACTACAGTTCCACACATGTCAGCTACTGTATCTGTTGCTCCAAATGTGGTATTCTCTACGTTGGTGAGATAGGACATCTACTCGCAGAGCACTGCAGAAAACATCTCAGGGACACCCGCACCAACCAGCCCCACTGCCCTGTGGCCGATCGATTCAACTCCCCTCCGACTCTGCTGAGGACATGCAGGTCCAGGGCTTCATCCATCGCCACTCCCTTACTACCACATCTTCAACCCCGGGACCCTCCAATCCCATGGTATCAATGTGGATTTCACCAGTTTCCTCATTTCCCCTCCTCCGACCTTTTCACAGTTCCAATCTTCCAGCTTAGCACCGCCCTCACGACCTGTCCCATCTTTTTATTCAAAGTGGGAAAGGGTACTTCTTTTATATTCCCTACAGAGTGGAAGCAGGCCCTTTGGCCCAACAAGTCCACACCAAACCTCCGAAGAGTAACCCATTTCCCTCTGACTAATGCACCTATAACTATGGGCAATTTTGAATGACCAATTCACCTGCTTACACATCTTTGGAACGTGGGAGAAGACCAGAACACGCGGAGGAAACCCACGCAGACACATGGGAGAACGTGCAAACTCCACACGGAGAGTCGCCTGGGGCTGGAATCGTAACTGGTCCCAGGCACTGTGAGGCAGTAGTGTTAACCACTGAGCCACCGTGCCCACCAGTCCATCTTCCTTCCCACCTATCCACTCCACCCTCCCCTGCGATGTATTACCAATACCCACACCTCCATCCAACTATCGCACTGCCAGTTACCTTTACCGAGCCCCACTCCCTACCATTTAAATCTCCACACTCAAGGCTCCCTTTCTTATTGCTGATGAAGGGTTTTTGCCCGAAAATTTGCTTTTCCTGCTCCTTGGATACTGCCTGAGCTGCTGTGCTTTTCCAGCTCTACCCTCACGTCTCTAACCTCCAGCATCTGCTGTATTCTCTTTCACCTTGTTCACATCTCCACTCAGTGCCTGTCCAGGTTGCAGATGTATGGAGTCTGGGAGGTAGGCCAGATGTCATCCCCCTAAGTAATTTGTGTGTTATATTTCTGACACTCCATATCCAAACATCTGCTCCCTGGTCCAGGGTCTGACTGAAAATGAATTTGTCAAACATGGTTGCTAGCCAGTTATTCATGTCTAATTTGTACAGCACTTGTACTTACATGGAGCCCAGTGATAGCCTGTTGGCTAGTTTCCACATGGCCCAACATGGATTCCAAATGATTTGCTGTGAAATATTGCTTGAATGACTGCCCAGAACCACGTGGTAATGTTCTGGATACATTTAGTGCAGGCCAGTATCTCACTAAGATTTCAGTAACACTCTGCCTAAATTCAGATCCTTCTTAATCTTTTTTCAACGAAGGCTATGATTGCAAGGTGATGAGTTCAGTGATCCGAAAAACAATCAGATATTTGCCATGTTTCATGAATTGCGCAAAAGTGAGATGTGAAGTATGATCTTTCAACCGAACAATAATTGCATCCTCTCTTAAAGCAATTAGCTTGATGTCATATTTATGGAACTAACGCCTATCAACATTTTATGATTCAAAAATAAAGAATGTACATTTTGTTTTATATTGAACAAAGAATATGTTATCTGACATAGACGTGATCACAATTACATGTTCATTGTCGGTATTCAAACAAATACATTGTCGCACCAACGTTTAGAAAGTGGTTGGTGTCTGACCGATTATAGAGTCAGATTGAGAAAATGATTGAACAATCATATAGAAATAGCATTCTTATATATTTAAGTAGCAATCAGTTTAATTTCTCACTTAAGTGAAAGTGTTTCAGCTATTTACCAACAATTGAGAAATGACAATAATTCAACATGGACTGTAAATGTTAACGTAAATGAATGATTTATGATATTACATTGCAGAGAACAATAATTTGAAATCTTGCAATTTTTAAAGAATGAATGGCGTTTAATGCAAAATTTGGTTAGTGAATAAAAACGATGAACGTATTTCCGAATGAGTGAAAAGTCAAACATTTGCAAAGTGTTTTGTGCCAGAGAAAATAATAATTTGTTTTAATAATTGGATTACAAGATTCAAAATATTCATGTGCTGAGTACTAATTATTCTTCATCATCAAGTTGACTTTGCAATACTTGCATTTTAAATGGTTATGTTGCAGCAAATGTGGTCAGTTATTTGCCAGCATTTGCAACAGGAAATAATCAGATACTAATGTTGACTTGCATCTGTATATGATAGAGTACAAAACTTTAATGGACAGAAGAAGGCTACTGGGGCACTGTGTATGCATCAGCTCCGGAAATGTCTTCCAAATTCCTCCCATTTGCCACCTGGTCTCTGCAGCCCTTTACATTCGTAACTTACAAATATATATCCAGTTCCCTTTTGAATCTTCATTCACAACTCTCCCAGACAGAGCATTCTAAATGCTAATAACTCTCTCAATAAAGAAGTTTTTCCTTATCTCACTTCTAGCTCTTGTGCTGACAATCTTGAAACTCCGACTGCTAGACGCTGTAATGCCAATGAACAGAAACAGAGGATTCGTATTTTAACCTGTAATGTTTTCCATAATTTTGAACACTGCAATAAGTTCACAACTTTGTCCGTTCTGCTTAATGAAGAGTAACCTTAATTGTTCACAACCTACCTTTAACTAAATCGTTCATTCCAGTTGTCATTCTGATTATTTATAAGGTTACTGGTATTCTTGTACAAAGTAATGTGATGTGTGTTTGTTTGTGTGTGTGAGAGAGAGAGAGAGAGAGAGAGAGAGAGAGAGAGAGAGAGAGAGAGAGAGAGAGAGAGAGAGAGAGAGAGAGAGAGAGAGAGAGAGAGAGAGAGAGAGAGAGAGAGAGAGAGAGAGAGAGAGAGAGAGAGAGAGAGAGAGAGAGAGAGAGAGAGAGAGAGAGAGAGAGAGAACAATCCGTTGTAATGTCAGAATTACTCCCAGTCCGACGTGGAAAAGAGGTAATGATTAGGAAGGTAGTATAGTTTAACATGTGGTTAAAGAGCTCGTACAGGGTGAGGGTGACAATTTTTGGATCATTGGGATCTGTTCCAGGACAGGTGGGGGCTTCCAAAAATGGACAGGTTGCATCTAAACTGGAGGAGCACCAAAATCCTTGTAGTGAGGTTTGCAAGTGGAAATTGGATAGATTTAAACTAATAAACCAGGAGGTTGGCAACCAAAGCAGCAGGTCAGAAACTGAGCAGAAGCTAGAGGTGAATAAGACATCAGACATAGCCAGTCTCATGACCACGATGAAGGATGGATCATGCCAATACAAAATGTGAGTTGGACATTGGAATAAATGATAGGGATGAGGCGCAAAATTTTCAGGGATTAACAAATAAGGTTAGACAGTGTGGAGATTGCGAGGTAGTGACGTGTGTGAGATCAAAAAGCTATAAGAAGGGAAAGACAAACCAAAGAAAACGTATTTAAAACTTTGTACCTAAAAGAACACAGTATTTGGAAAAAATATCGATGAGCTGACAATAGATACAGAGACAAGTGGGTATGACCTGGTGCGGATTACAGAAACATGGTTACAGGGAGATCATGACTGGGCTGTGACATGTCCGAGGGCACTCACTATTCCAGAAGGTTAGTAATGAAGGAGCAGGAGATGGAATTGATGTATTGGTTAAGGATGATATCAAGACTGCATTAGGAAATGATATTGAACGAGGGAACGGTATGTTAATCAGTCCAGGCGTAAATAAAAAGCAAGAGAAGATACCTCTTGGGAAGAATAATGTTTTGCTACTGTCCCCCCTAAGTATTTCTGAGGTCGGAAATAATGACGGCTGGTGACAAGGGCACAACAGTGGGATGAACATGCATATTGACTCAATTAATCAACTTGGCAAAGGTAGCCTCGAAGAACAATTCATAGATGGTATGAAGGAATGTTTCTGAGAGCAACATTTCATGGATTCAACCAGAGAACGGGTTACTTCAGATTTGATTTTATGTGACAAGGAAGGATTGATAAAAGATCTTGCAGTTTAGGATCCTCTTGTAAGCAGTAACTGCAACATGCTGTAATGAATGAATGAGGACAGAGTCACATATGACGGTTTTAGTTTTGAGCAATGATAATTATATTGGGCAATGATTATTATTTTGGGCAATGATAACTATATTGAGCAAAGGAAGGAGTTGGCTTGTGTAGACTGGCCAGGAAAAAAAAAAATGAAGGGCAAGACAGATAAAAAAAAGGCATGACGCAAGGAGATATTAAATAACCTCTCAATTAAAATATATTGGTGAGAGGAAGAGGAATTGCGGATTGGAAAAAAGTCATCCATGATTTGACAAGTAAATCAATAAGAGCATGATGGAAAAATCTCGGGAAAATCATATTACACAGATTAGTCACACTCTGGAGGACGAGGCAAGGCACAGACCTCGTGGTGTTATCGCTGAACTGTTAAGCGAGAGACCCAGGTAATGTTCTGATGACCTGGATTTGAATTCTGCCATGATAGATTATGGAACTTGAGACCAAATGTGGAATTAAGAGACTGATAGTGATCATGAATCGATTGTAAGATAAAACTCATGTGGTTCACTAATGTCCTTTAAGGAAGGAAACTTCCATCCTTACCATAGATTCATCACTCTCTGGCTGAAGGCCTTTCTACTTATCTCCCGTATAAAATATCTTCCCTTAACTTTAAGACTATGTCATTGGGTCCTTTCCCTCCTAATAATGGAAGCATCTTTCTGACATACACTCTGACCAGGCATTTAGTACTTTGTATGATTCAATTAGAACCCCCGATCCTTCGCAACTTCAGTGAGTTTAATCCCAGAGACTTCATACGTTAGGCTTTTCATTTCTGTGGCCATTCCCGTGTCATGGAAATTAAATCGACTTGACTCAATTATTAGCAAGAACAAGGAAAGGGTCTTTATTAAAAATCCTGCAGGATTTTGACTCATTATACTAAGTCAGATGACTCAATGCAAGGAATACTAAAACATTATACAGACGCCTGCCTTATAGCGTTCCTTATCACACTCTCAAGGGCAAAGACTGGTGAAACTCAAGTTGTTATCCTCTCATCCCCTGGTTCTAGACATAACAGTTCTTCAGCTTTCACAGAGTTCGACTATTGCAAGGTCGAGTTGAATGTTTTCAGAATCCAAACAGAGATCAGCTAACTGCAAACCTTCATCTAAACATCGTTTACAAGGTTCAGTACAGCATTGATTTAAAGAAAAGCATTCTCTGTCAAATTTCTCAGTAAGTGGATAATTTTCCATTACATTTTCCCATTTTTGTCATTTTATGACAACAAGGACAAATACAGCAACATTAAAAAAAGAGCCAGAATAACTATACATCAGAAAATGTTTAGGAAACACCAGGCCTTTCCTCAGACACTATCTACCCGAAACACACCTTGGTGGTGCTTTCAACACTTGCTCTGTTATGCCCCGTACACAGCCCTTGTTCACACGTCACATTCGTTAAAACCATGGTAGGCTGGGGTCCACGCAAAGCCCTTACGAATAGTCCTACCAGGGTGTTTGCTAAAAGTATGAGCTGGAGCAGGCCCATATTCGTATGAGGCTTCGAATCACTACTTGCACTTCATTAGTTCCGGTGGTGTCTGATGTCTCCTCAGACCCAGCTACACGCTTGCAATGGTGGGTGCGTATCCATGTGTCTCTATCTGCGATCCTAACTGCTGTCTGTGTTGTGAGGAGCACTTGAAACGGTCCCAGCTATCTCTTCATCTTCCATTTTTTTTCCTCCTGAAGTCTTTCACCACTATCCAGTCTTCAAGTTCTAGATCATGCAGCTTCCCTCCTGCTGGTTGGGGTAGTGCTGCTTTCACTTGATTCTGTATTTCAGACAAACGTGCAGAGAGTTTTATACAGTAACATAACATCTCGTCCTCACAGTGGCCTGTTTCCTGTCTTACCTTTCGTCTTGTGCCAATTCCTGTGTTGGGCGGCCTGCCGAACACAGTCTCAAACGAGCTCAGATTAGCTCTTCCTCTCCTCCTAGATCTCATATACATTAGCACAATTGGAAGTGCCTTTCTCCATGTCACCCCGAGTTCCTCAACATTTTGTCATTTTTTTCAAGGCAGCATTTTCTTTTTACACTGCCCCACTGCTCGCTGACTGGTCGGCACAGTGCTGTCCCATGTTTATTCCCAAATAATCACTGATCTGCTGTAAGGCATTATTGACAAATTGTGTCCCATTGTCACAACTAAGCCTTTCAGGGATGTCCCATCTCGGAATTGTCTCAGTTAGCTACGCATTGGCTACTGCACTGGCATACTGTTTAGACGTGGGGAACGCTTCCACCCATTTGGAAAACATATCAACTATTATCAGACAATACATTTTCCCTTCGCTGAGTGTTTGTTTAATAAAATCCATCTGTAAATGTTCAGAAGGTTTTTGGGGTTGGGGGTGTGCTGCTTGTTTACCATGAAGCTTCACGATGGCCCCTGCGGGGGGAAAAGACGGGGTACGGCCTGCACAACGGAACAGGATCGAACTGTCCTGGGGGCTGGCGCTTCAGTCAGTCCCATAGATACTCGCAAACCGATCGCCTCAACCCGGAATCGTAAACAATGACCTATAAACAACGAAACAAAACAAGACACACTAAGACAAAGCACTGTATAGTACAACTAGCAACGCCGCAACTACTCCCCAAGGTCCTTACAGAAGCAGTGTTCTGGGCCACAGGCTGTCTTCATTCTTGCCCCGAGGGATCAGCCTGCAGAACTCAAGGCATTTGCGATATCCACATCAAAGAACCATTTGCTGTCCGGTGGAATTTGAGCCAATATTGTATCGGATTTGGGAACATGTGGGGCGCGCGGAACAACAGCGTTATTGACAGCCTGAAGGTCTTGAACAAACCTCCATTCCTCCAGTTCACCGGGAGTGTTTGCCTTTTTGACGGGAAAAATGGGGGTTCTCACCTGTGAGTTTTTACAAGGAATTATCACTGCAGGCTTTAGGAGGGATTCAAACACTGCAGTAATTCCTTCTATGGCTTCAGGTTTTAACAGGTATTGTGCTCTGCAAGACGATACTCAGACTTCGGGCTTATCGTTATGAGCTCACAGCCCGGTATTCGCCCCACATCATGTTTGTACTTTGCCCACAACTCTGTAGGGGCCACTTTTAATCTTGGTTCTGAGATTTCCATCGGAGGGAAACGCCAGGTGATCTCCCGAGGCTTTGCAGGGCTAGTGGGGTTTTCCTGGACTGTCCTATCTGCCTGAGTTAGCCAATTTAGTTTCTTCTTATATGTCCGCATATCTGCATTAAACCAAACACCCAAATCGTCCCTGAAGAACCAATCTTTCATTATTTGTGCCTTTGGCATCCATGCTGCCAAATCCTGCCACATGTCACCAGACGCCTTCGCCAGTGAGGAGCGGCGCCTTCCACATCAAAAAGGTAGGGTCTACTTGCTGTTACAGATACCTTAGATAAGTTCACACTGACTGCACATTTGTGATCACTCCAATAAAAATCGCAAAGTAACAACCCTAACCAATCTCCTGAACAAATCCTTCTCATATGGTTTGTCAGGGCCATCACGGTGTATGTGTACTGTGCCGTGCAGCATATATCTAGCAAGAAAATCGGTGTTAATAGGATCAACCTATCTCCGTATTTTCTGCACTCTATTAATCGGTGTTACCAGTGCAGGCTGTAAAATATGACCCACAACCCCTGATGTATGTCTATGAGTGCTGATCAGTTCCTCCTGTCCCTCTGTAATAGGCCGAAAGGCCTATGTCTTCCTATATCTCTATAGCAGGCACATGGGGACAGAATTGTTTCTCCCTGTTCCTGAGCAGCAATTTCAATGCACTGAATGTTGCCTCGAGCTTATGAAATGGTTTGATGCCAGGGCATTTCAAACTACGAGCAGCATTACTCAAGGAATCGAGAAAATTACGTACCAGGCATTTTATGCATCTGGTCTGTTATTCTATCCCTGTCTGCTTTTATAAACAGGGTGGAACACATACAACCCTGCAATGTTCCAGCAATATTCCTACATACAAGGAAGAAAGATTAAAAAGATTGAAGATTTTATGATCTACACCTCAGCAACCGTCATCCACTCAATCCAGACTGAGTAAATATTCCCTTTTATCGGGATGTGAGGAACTGGTTAACTAAACCTGTTTGTTTGGTGACTGTGATTAATGTCAGTCTCCATAGATTATACATATCCCAGTGGAAGGTTTACATATTTTAATGATAAAATAGGCACCGTTCAATGTGTTATCCCATAGTATGAGTGGGTGTATCACCAACAGCACTAGCAGGGATCAGCAGCTACAGAGACAGGAGAATGGGAGATCTGAATCTGAGAACATTAGTTTGGAATGTAACAACAATGGACAGGACTTTATCTTATTATGTATGGATTATTTCTACATATCGTTTGTGGCCATTTCCATGGCGGATCGAATATGCACTTGACATTATTCAATGTTTTTATTATCCTACCCTGGCTATTGTTGGTAGTAAGTTTCACTGTCCATTTATTATTTGCATTAATCACGTGTGACTGTATTATTGTTATTTTTATTTACTCTACTCTGTAAATATTCACTGTCCAACCACCATGAACAACAATTGTGAACTTGTTCATTCTTTCTCTCCTTCTTTCGTTCTGGCACTGTGCCTTGTCGGTTGACCTACTCAGTTTCAGCTATGAACCACAATTCAATATTTAAATATTGAACGCTTGGAGATCACTGTCTTCTGTTCTGTTTACAACCACCATTTCGTTCCTCTGACTTCATTCCATCCCTGGCCATTATCTGAGGCTGAAACAGTCGAGGCACAACTATGTTGACCCCTTTGGCCATGAGCTGATTCTTGACCCATAGCTTAACCATTCCTATTTGTAATAGAACATAGAACATAGAAGAGTACAGCACAGAACAGGCCCTTCAGCACACGATGTTGTGCCGACCACTGATCCTCATGTATGCAGCCTCTAATTTCTGTGACCATATGCATGTACAGCAGTCTCTGAAATGTCCTGAATGACCTTGCTTCCATAACTGCTGCTGGCAACGCATTCCATGCTCTCACAAATCTCTGTGTAAAGAACCCGCCTCTGACATCCCCTCTATACTTTCCTCCAACCAGCTTAAAACTATGACCTCTCGTGTTAGTCATTACTGCCATGGGAAATAGTCTCTGACAATCAACTCTATCTATGCCTCTCCTTATCGTGAATACCTCAATTAGGTCCCCTCTCCTCCTCCTTTTCTCCAATGAAAGAAAGTCCGAGCTCAGTCAACCTCTCTTCATAAGATAAGCCCTCCAGTCCAGATAGCATCCTGGTAAACCTCCTCTGAACCCTCTCCAAAGCATCCACATCTTTCCTATAATAGGGCGACCAGAACTGGACGCAGTATTCCAAGTGCAGTCTAACCAAAGTTTTATAGAGCTGCAACAAGATCTCACGACTCTTAAACTCCATCTCCCTATTAATGAAAGCCAAAACACCATATGCTTTCTTCACAACCCTGTCCACTTGGGTGGCCATTTTAAGGGATCTATGTATCTGCACACCAAGATTCCTCTGTTCCTCCACACTGCCAAGAATCGTATCCTGTACTCAGCTTTAAAATTCAATCTTCCAAAATGCATCACCTCGCATTTATCCAGGTTGATCTCCATCTGCCACCTCTCAGTCTATCTATGCATCCTTTCAATGTCCCGCTCTAGCCTACAACAACCTTTGTGTCATCTGCAAACTTGCTGATCCATCCTTCAATCCCCTCATCCAAGTCATTAATAAAAATTACAAACTGTAGAGGCCAAAGGACAGAGCCCTGTGGAACACCACTCACCACTGACTTCCAGGCAGAATATTTTCCTTCTACGACCACTCGCTGTCTTCTGTTGGTCAGCCAATTCTGTATCCAGACAGCTAAGTTCCCCTGTATCCCATTCCTCTTGACCCTCTGAATGAGCCTACATTTGGGAACCTTATCAAATGCCTTGCTGAAGCCCATATACACCATATCCACAGCTCGACTCTCATCAATTTTTCTAGTCACATCTTCAAAGAACTCGATAAGGTTTGACCTACCCCTCACAAAGCCATGTTGACTGCATTTAATCAAGCCATGCTCTTCCAGATAGTCATAAATCCTGTCCCTGAGAATACTTTCTAACACCTTGCAGTCGAAAGACGTGAGACTTACGAGTCCGTAATTGCTGCGGATTTCCCTATTTCCTTTCTTGAAGAGAGGAATTACATTTGCCTCTCTCCAGTCCTCAGGTATGACTCCAGTGGAGAGCGAGGATGCAAAGATCTTCACAAGTGGTGAAGCAATTGCATTTCTCGTTTCCCAAAGCAGCCGAGGACAAATCTGGTCCGGGCCTGGCGACTTGTCAATCTTAATGTTTGACAAAATGTTCAGCACATCAGCTTCTTCTATCTCTATCCACTCCAGCATGCACACCTGCTTTTCAAAGGTTTCATTCACTACAAAGTTCGTTTCTTTCGTAAAGACAGAAGCACAAAACTCATTTAGGGCTTTCGCTACCTCCTCAGACTCCACACACAAGTTCCCTATGCTATCCCTGATCGACCCTACTCTTTCTTTGACCATTCTCTTATTCCTCACGTAAGTGTAAAATGCCGTTATGTTCTCCCTAATCCGTTTTGCCAAGCCTTTCTCGTGCCCCCTCCTGGCTCTCCTCAGACCATTTTTGAGCTCCTTCCTCGCCTGCCTGCAATCCTCTAGAGCTGAGCTTGACCCTAGCTTCCTCCACCTTATGTAAGCTGCCTTCTTTCTTTAGAGGAGAAGCTCCACCGCTCTCGTCATCCAAGGTTCCTTTATCTTATCCCTTCTTGCCTGTCTCAGAGGGACATATTTATTCATCACTCACAACAATTGTTCCTTAAACAGTCTCCACATGACTATTGTACCTTTACCATGGAACAATTGTTTCCAGTCCATGCTTCCTAACTCATGTCTAATCGGATCATAGTTTCCTCTTCTCCATTTAAATATCTTCCTATTTTGCGTAATCCACTCTTTCTCCATACCTATGTAGAATGTGAGGCAGTTATGATCACTATAACCAACATGCTCTCCCACCACAAGATCTGATACCTGCCCTGGCTCGTTTCCGAGCACCAAATCTAGAGTGGCCTCTCACCTCTTCGGGGGATTAGCATCTCCTGAATATACTTCACTGGCTTATTCTATATGCTATTTGAAGCCTGACCTATGAAATGTAGTCTTAATGATCCCAATAATCTTTTGCTGACACTCCCAAATTCAAACCTAAAAAACTGTGTCGATATTCCATGGCTCGGTTCTCACCTCACGCCAAAATCCCATCACTTCTGTGAGGATCGATTTATATTGTTGCTGGGTCTGGTAATGCCTTTAATTTAATATTTTGAAGCACATCGTTTCCTCTGTCTGTGGCACAATCCTCAGTGTCTCTATATTGATTTCCCGAACCCTTGTCAGTTGTTCTCATTTAAACTGATTTCCTCCACGTGTGTTCTCTCTCAAACAACAATTTTCATATTTATTGCCACCAAAACACACACTCTCTCTTTCTCTCTCTCACTCTCTCTCTCTCTCTCACACACATACACATTCACACACACACACACACACACACACACACACACACACACACACACACACAAAATCACTTGTCTTATATTGATGCATGGGTTGCAAATCTTCCCGTCTAAAGAATTTCTGTAGTGCAAGTATAGTAGCAGTATAGTGGCAAAGGTTTGCAATGGTCCTCTTGCTGGACATGTAGTCCAGTTTATGGAGTACTCCACTAGCATGGTCTGCACAGCTCTCCATTCCGGCTGGTATCTTGTCCCTGCTTATGGTGCCTGGGTTGGTTCTGTGAGGCAGATTCAGATTTTGATGTAACGAAGCATTTCAACTGATCTGCCAATGTTTTCCTTTGATGTTCTCATTTTTGTGATTGGACCCACCATTGTCTCACTTCTCCAGTTACTCTCACTCCCCTGTCTCCTTATTCATATTTTCACAACATGTTATCAGTTAATTAATTGTTTGTTCTTCTGTATCGTTCCCTGGTGTTTTATTTTTGGCTTCTGAGTCTATCGAATGCTGGAATTGTGAAGCTCTGAAACAATGAAATTGTGTGTATTGGGCTGTTGTTCACTTCCTGATGTGTCCCATGTACTTATCCATGTTGGACAGGAGGCTCCAGTAGCTTTGAGAGACGTGCGTGTCCACTGAACGCCTGTGTTTGTCGCTCTCAGCTGACCGTGCAGTCAGTAACACGAGGGAATCCCTCGACTATCATTATAAAGGACGAGGCATCTAACTTGTAACTGAGAAGATTCTGACTGTCTCCTGTTATTGAAACGTTAGTGGATGGGCTGGGGATGGTTTGCTGGAGGTCGTGCTGTGAGCTGCCTCTCACCTTCAGAGAGACCTGATGATTTGGTGACCAAAATCTGGATGGAGCATAGGGACTGTAGTTACAGCATCTGGGTCTGTAACATGAACAACAAAAAATGAGCAGATATTCAGAGAGGAGAAGCTCTGAAACCACGGAGTGAGTGTGTGGGGAAAGGGATCTGCCAAATCCGTCTGTGTCTTAACGTAGGTAGATACCCACTCTCGCTCTCCCCCTACATACACCCATGCACCTCCTCCTCTCCTCCCCACGCAAACTCACACTCGCCGTCTCTCACTTGTACGTTCACACACTCCCCTCTCTCATATCAATATATCATATTTGTCAACAATATACAATTCATATACAGTCCGTCAATGCGGTATTTTATAAACTCATGCTTTGGAAATAAAATCAGTCTGACTCCAGGAGAAGACAAAGATAGACTCGAAACAAGACCTCACGTCTCAATAACCTAGTCAGTCCGGAGGAGTCCCTTCTTTTACGTTGTTAATACCTTAAGTTATCTCCAGGCAGTGATTTGATATAAATTCTCAGGTTTGCATATTAATCAATCAAACCCCGCACCTCCATTCGAACTGATAAAAGATTTGGGTGACATGTGTTAAATGCATGTTCATGTTCTGTACAACCCTCTGATCTTTCCCTTATAAATTATATGTCTAAGGTCTTCTGCTCTCACTAACACCTGATGAACGAACAGCGGGAACAAAGCTTGTGTTTTTCAAAATCAAACTGTTGGACTATAACCTGGTATCTTGCCATTTCTGACGTTGTCCAACCCAGTCCCAACCAACACCTCCATATCATGGCTTTTATTTCTTAGCGCCTCTTCAACAAAATACATTTTCCTTATCCAATTTGCTTTTGCTCGTTTGTGAGGCATGTTATGCAATGCCTTCATAATCCAGGACTAAGACATCTACAGGATCCCCTTAATCCACCTTGTTTGTCAGATATTTTTTATAACATAGGTCAAAAAATTCAAACCTGATTTATCCTTCAGTAAATCATGTTGACTGCGATGGATTGAGGTTTGATTTGAACATTCCCGGTTAATAATTCCTTAATTACTGATTCTAACAATTTGTCTTCACATTCTCCCTGTGCCTGCAAAGGTTTCTATCAGGTACTCCAGTTTCCTTCCACAGTCCCAGAATATGCAGGTAAGGTGCATTAGTCAAAGAACATGCCAAGTTATAGAGATTGGATTAGGGGCAGGGGGAATAGTGGGATTTAAATGTGATGGTCTTCGGAGGATTAGTGTGCTGTCGATGGTTCAAATTGCCTGCTTCCACATTGTAGGAATTCTACTTTTCACACCGTCATTGCACAAATCAGTTGAGGGAATAATCTCTGGTTAATGCCAATTTCCCCAGTGAGGAGATTAATTCTGTAAAAACTACTCCAGATGTGATCTCAATGAGATCCTGTACATCAGCAGCAACACTTCACCAGCCTGCTGTAAGGTTCCCAACCAGGTTAGAACAGTCTTAGCTGTTTGAGAGAATACATAGCATTGTTGAAAGATCATTGTCCTTCTTCACTCCAACAGCATAGCGGGACATCTGGTGAAAATGTCATAATGACACTTGAGAGAAATGGGTAAGATGTGGTGAGATGACATCAATGTTGGGATATGTCTCACTAAACATCTCGCCTGAATCTGCCATTATTCTCCCCAGAACCCATGTCACTCAGATTCCACAGAATCTGGTAAGGTGGAGCACAGAAACAGCAAGCAGAAGGAAACATTGATGGGAGTTATATCTCAAAGCCAAAATTGTGATACAAATACTGTTTATATTACAAAACAGGAAATTACATATCCAGGTTTGTGGATACAACAATAAAAATGGACAGCTTCAAGTTACATCTGAACAGTGTTAACCCAAATGAATTTTAATGCTGTGGAAATGGATTTCATGAGGGTGTGTGAGATGGGTTGCTTTAACAGTATGTTGAGCACCGAGCTAGAGGTCAGACTGTTTTGAAATGGTGTTGTGTGATCAGAAGGTGGTAGTTATTGTAGAGAACAGAAAAAATGACGGGGAAACTAACCAGTTACTTAGTATCAGTCTTCATGGAGGAAATACCAAGTGATCATGGGACTTGTGTAACTAAACGCTAAAATCATCCATATCAGAGATGAGGTAGTATTTGAAAACATATGTGGATTGAGGATTCATAATTCTAACAGACTAGATCCAATTCATACTGAAATTTTAGAGAAAGCAGCAATGCACAGATTGATTGCATTGAGGATCATTGTATGTTTCCATTTCCAGTTTGGAAGATTATGAATGCATTCCAAGGATTTAAGAAGGGAAGAGGAGGGAGAGTGGTGACCTACAGACCGGCTAACCTGTTACCCACAGTAGGGAATCTGTTGAAATTTATTGTAAAGAATCTGATATTGGACACTTAGAGATCAATAGCAAACGTCAAGAGAATGATTCTAGATTTCTGAAAGGGTAGTCAAAATTTGCAAACTGTTTGCTTAAAGATAACCCTTGTGAATGAAAATAATAGAAAACCAGTGAATATGGTATAGTTGGACACTCAGGAGGATTTTCAAGAACCCATGCAGTATGTTAACAGAGAAAAAAAAGTGTATTGAGAGAAACATACGCAAATTGAGCAAGGTAAAATTTAGGTTTGATTTTGTTTAAAGAGAATCAGTATATAGGCGGTGTAGAGCTCCATGCTCTCTTTCCACGGACTGACTCACTGTGATATCTACCACGTGTTGGTTTCAGTACAGATTGAAGCTTCTACAGTAATTCATTCTGACCAGAAGTAAAGACATTCTGCACGAGTTACACAGAGTGTTGGAGAGAATGTACCTGGAGTATTGTATACAGATCTGATGTCCTTTTCTAATTAAAATTTCTGACAGAACAGAGTCTATGCTCCTGTGATTGCATGGTGTGAACATGAATTGGTGGGTTTCTGAAGAGATTATTAACAAGAATTATAAGCGTGAACTGTCAAAGGAAAAGATAAGAGAAAACAAGTGCAAATTCGTTACAGAGAATACAGCATTACAACAGGGAAGTGACAGAACTATGAAACAAATACATTAGTTCTGTCTTCACAGAAGCAAAAAAAAAAACAAACAAGTCAAATCTTCCCAGCAAGACTGGGAAGCCTTAGTTTCGAGAGATATAGAATGAGATTAATAAATAATTGCATTGGGAGAAATTATTGTGACTTAAAGTATGGTTGCACTCAGCATACAGATGGAAGGTAAGAAGATAAAATCCAATACCAGAGTACTGTGCTTAAACAAAGGAGACTACAATAGGATGAGGGAGGAGTTGGCTAAAGTTGGCTGGAAGCAAAGACTTAAAGTTGAAACCGTTGATGAACACTGGCTGGCTGTCAATGCGATTTTTCAAAGTGCTCAGCAACAGTATATAACGGGGAAATGGAAGGACTGTAGGAAAAGGGTAATCTGTTGTGGATGTCTCAGGAAATAAGGGAAGCTATCAAATAGCTGGCATAAATAATGACAAAGACCACTGGGAAACTAAAAGATTTGGAAAAATATTAACGTCAAAAGAAAGCAACAAAAAAGCTATGAAAAAAACATAAGATAGATTATGAGAGTAAACTACCTCAAAATATAAAGACAGCTACCAAAAGATTCTACAAGTATATAAAACTAAAACAGTGGCTAAGGTAAGCAATTTTCCTTTCGAGGGTGAGAAGTGCGATTCAGTAATGGGGTATGAGGAAATAGCCGAGGATTTGAGCACATATGATGTCGATCTTGTCTGTGAAATGCATTAGTAACATGCCAGTAATTGTCAAAGCGATAAAGGTAGGTGAGGACTTGGAAACAATCATTCCCACGAAAGAGATGGTGTTGAGCAAGCTAACGGAGCTAAAGGAAGATACGTCTCCAGGCTCTGATGGAATGCATCACAATTTACTAACAAAGTTAGTGGGAGAAATAGTAAATGCATTTGTGGAAATTTTTCAAAATTCATTTGACACTGGTGCAGTTCCAGCAGATTGGAAAACAGGAACCACTGTTTAAAAAGAGATATAGACAAAGGTGGGGAACTGTAGACCAGTTAGCCATTAAGTGTAGTGGGGAAAATACATCAATGTGTACTCATGGAATAAATAGCAATGCACCTCGACAGGAATCGTCCCAATGGGCTGACGCAGCATCAGTTCATGAAAGGAAAGTCATGCTTAACTAAATTACTGGAAATCTATGAAGACTGGGACACGGAGACCCAGTAGATGCGGTGTACCAAGATTTACAAAAGGCATTCGACACAGTGTCGCCAAAACAGCTGTTGCACAAGGTAAAGATGTGTGGCATTTCGGGTAATGCATTAACATGGATAGAGGATAGGTTAACTAACAAGAAGCAATGAGTGGGAAGAAATGAGTATTTTTTTCTGGTTTCTGATCATTGACTAGTGGTATGCCTCAGGGATCAGTGCGAGGACTGCAACTATTCACAGCTTACATGGACGATTTGTAGTTGGACATCACGTGTAGTGTTTCAAAGATTGCAGATGATACTAAAATGAGTGTCAGAGCAAAGTGTGTAGAGGAATGCGAAACTTTACGAAGGAACATAAATAGTTTAAGTGAGTGGGCAAAGTTCTGGCAGATGGAGTACAATTATAATAAATGCGAAGTCATCCATTTTGATCGGAATACCAGTGAAAAGGACTATTACTTGCATGCTAAAACACATGCAGCATGTTTCTGTGCAGAGGGACTTGGGTGTCCTTGTCCATGAATCACAGAATTTGGTCTGCAGCTGCAACAGGTAATTAACGAGACAAATAGAATTGCTAAAAGGATTGATTTAAAAGCAGGAGGTTATGTTGCAGCTGTACAAAGTGCTGGTGAGACCACACCTGGAGTATTGTGTGCAGTTGTGGTCTCCTCACTTGAGAAATGATGTCCTGTCACTGCGGTGGATACAGAGGAGGTTCACTAGGTTGGTTCCGGAGTTGAAGGGGTTCGCCTATTAGGAGTAGACTGGAATTATATATAGATTGGAATTTGAAAGAATGAGGGAGGATCTGATAGAAACACATATATTTATGAAGAATATAGATCAGATAGAATTAGAGGGGATGTTTCCAGTAGTAGGTGAAGCTAGGACAAGAGGGCAAAGTCTCAAAATTAGGTAGAGCAGATTCGGGACTGAATTCAGAAGGAATGTCTTGATCAAGAAGTTTGTGAATTGGTGGAATTTCCTGCTGAGTGAAATAGTTGAAGCTTTGTCATTGGATGTGTTTGAAGATCAATTAGATAACGTTTTGAGCAGTAATGGAAATAATGGTTATGGTGAGCGGACGGGCAAGTAGAGCTGAGGCCATGAAATGATCAGCCATGTTCTTCTTAATTTTCCTTGTTCTTATGTAATGGGTCAACATGAAATGGGAACTTTATTTGAGAAACTAACTGGTCTATACATACGGTGAAGCAATGGATGCAGTGCATTTGGATTTTCAGAAAGATTTTGGTAAAACCTCTGGCCTTGTGTGCAAATTCAAATGTTATAGGGTCGGGGCTAAAATGGTAGAGCTGACAGGAAACAGTGAACAGGAATAGAACATGTTGTTTTGAAGTGCAAGGATCTTTGGGTGTCGCAGGGATCGGTGCTTTGGCTCCAGCTATTCCCAATCCATCACAAACATTTGTTTGAGAGAATCAAATGCAGTATAACCTAATCTGTTGATGGCGCTAAATGATGTCGGATAGTGAGTGGGCGAGGAGTATATTTAAAAAGAAAAACTCCAAAGTGATTGAGACAAGTAGAGTGAATGGGCAAATACGTGGCAGATGAAGAGCAATGGAGGTGGATGTGACAGTGTGTATTTTGGTGGAAACAATAGAACAACAACCTATAATTTGAAAATGGATTGGGCGAAACATTTTGATCTTTAAAGGGATTTATGCCTTTTTGGTTTCTTCTGCGCAGACCTCCATGGTCAGTTCAGGGCAGTAAGTTCTGAAGCCAGAAGTCAATACTGGGAATGATATTGGCACACTAACCAGCGTACACAGACCCAACAAGTAGCTTGCTGCAGCATTGCAAAATGTTCAGGATCTCCCCGTACAACAGTCATGAAAACAATATTGCAGAAACACAAAACACGTAGGAAGGTAAAGGCTGTGTTGACCATCATTTCAGGGGGATTTGAACACAGGAGTAAGGTTGTCTTACTGCAACTCTACAGGCCCTTGGGGAGACGCCCATCTCGAACATTTTGCTGTATTGCGTGCAATGTTGGTCTCCTTACTTTATAAAGGAAAAACCTGACATTGAGGGAGTGCAACGAAGGATGACCAGACTGATTTCTGGGATGAGAGATTTGTTGAGGGAGCAGAGTTTGTCGCGACTGGACCTGTATTCTTTTGGATTTAGGAAAATGAGTGGAGATCTCAATGAAATATTTAAAACACTGACATGGCGAGACAGATTGGAAGCAAGGATGATAATTCCCCTGGCTGGGTTGTCTAAAACAAGAGGTCACAGTATTAGGTGCAGGCAGGCCGCTCTGTACTGAGATGAGAATGGTGCCCTCAGAGACCGGTGACCCTGGGAAATCCTCTACCGCATCTGGCTGTGGAAGCCAAAGCACGGGCTATAAATATGGATTTCTAGACACTAAAAGGATCAGGAGACAGCTGGGGTACTGCTGTCACAAGCTCAGAGATATTAGGAAGGAAGTTTCTGCGAGGTCAACAGGACTGTGTTTTCCATTCCCTTTTCCGACACTGAGGCTGCAGCTGGATGTTCTGTCGGTTTTACCCTTCCAAACCTCGAAGCACATCAGTACAATTTAGTGTCTTTCTTGACCGGTTTTGAGACCATTGAACAGTTTATCACATGTCTGTGTATCTGGAGTCACTTTTAGGCCAGGCCAGGAAAGCATAGAATTCACCAGAACAGAATTCACTTCCATAAAGTACATTGGGGAAGCAAATTGAAGTTTACAATGGACATTGATTTCAGGGCCACTGTTACTGACACCAGATTTCAAATCTCGATATTTTATTAGTTGTTTTTAACATCCACCATCTGCCAGAGCATTAGCCTGGTCTAGATTAGCAATCCCGTGCCATTTCCACAAAGGCACCATCTCCACATGGGGATCTATCGGAAACCACACTGAGCAGGTTATTTCTGTGCTGCTTGACAGCTGTGTCAAAAGAACTCCCACCATTTGACAGTCGTGATGGCACTGAGGGGGTGATAATTGGTCAGATTGTATGTATTCCCCATTAGAGGACTGGACAGAGCTGAGAAAAACTCCACAATGCTAGGGAGATGTCAGAGTTGGAGCTGGAATGAAACAGCTTCCACAGGGACACGGCCTGTTGTGCAGCACAAGTCTTCAGTCCTATTACAGGAATGGCCTCACGGCCCATTGCCTTTCGCATATCTACTGTGTTCAGCTGTTTCTTCATGCCACGTAGAGTGAATCAAATTAATTGAAGACTGGCATGTGCGATTCTTTTGGCATCATGATGAGGGTGAGGTAGATCATCCACTCAACACTTCTGGCTGGGGATGGTGCAGATACTGCATCCTTGTCTTTTACATTGATGTACGGGGCTGTTCCATTATTTAGGATGGTGATATTTGTGGAGCCCTCTCCGACAGTGAGCTGTTTCATGGTCCATCGATATTTATGACTGAATGTGGCAGGACCTTTGGTCAGTTGGCCACGGGTGTATTGCACCCTGTCTATCAGATGTCAGTTCTACTGTTTGGAGTGCATGCAGTCAGTTGTGGTAGTTTCAGCGGGTTGCCATCAGGTTTAGGCACACATGGTTCTGAAACTGGCATGTTCACTCGTACAGCACTGAAACATAGATTGGCTTGGTTGTAATGGCAGTCTCATGGATTATTCCAGGTGAGAGCTGAAAAATGTCTTGCTGGAAAAGCGCAGCAGGTCAGGCATCATCAAAGGAGCAGGAGAATCGACTTTTCGGGCATATGCCCTTCTTCACGAAAGAGCTAGGTGTGCCAAGCAGGTTAAGATAAAAGGTAGGAAGGAGGGACTTATGGGAGGGGCGTTGGGAATGCGATGGGTGGCAGAAGGTTAAGGTGAGGGCGATATGCCGGAGAGGGGGTGGGGGTGGAGAGGTCGGGAAGAAGATTGCAGGTCAAGAAGGCGATGCTGAGTCCAAGGGTTGGGACTGAGATAAGGTGGGGGAGGGGAAATGAGGAAGCTAGAGAAATCTGAGTTCATCCCTTGTGGTTGGAGGGTTCCTCGGCAGAAGATGAGTCGCTCTTCTTCCAGGCGTCCTGTTGCCATGGTCTGGCGATGGAGGAGGTCAAGGACCTGCACGTCCTTGGCGGAGTGGGAGGGAGAGTTAAAGTGTTCAACCACAGGGCGGTTGGGTTGGATGGCGCGGGTGTCCCAGAGGTGCTCTCTGAAACATTCCGCAGGTAGGCGGCCCCAATGTAGAGGAGGCCACATCGGGTGCAGCGGATGCAGTAAACGATGTCTGTGGAGGTGCAGTTGAATTTGTGACGGATATGGAAGGATCCCTTTGGGCCTTGGAGGGAAGTGAGGGGGGGAGGTGTGGGCGCAAGTTTTTGCGGTTGTAGGGGACGGTGCCAGAAGTGGAGATTGGGTTGGTGGGTTTTGTGGACCTGACGAGGAAGTCGCAGATAGAGTGGTCTTTCTGGAACGCTGATAGGGGAGGGGAGGGAAATATATCCTTGGTGATGGAGTCTGTTTGGAGGTGGCGGAAATGACGAAGGATGATTCGATGTATCTGAAGATTGGTGGGGTGGTTGGTGAGGACCAGTGGGGTTCTGTCCTGGTGGCGATTGGAGGGGCGAGGTTCAAGTGAGGAGGAGCAGGAAGTGGAGGAGATGCAGTGGAGAGCATCGTCAACCACATCTGAGGGGAAATTGCGGTCTTTGAAGAAGCAGGCCATCTGGGTTGTTTGGTATTGGAATTGGTCCTTCTGGGAGCAGACGCTGCGGAGGCGAAGGAATTGGGAATATGGGATGGCGTTTCTATAGTGGGCAGGGTGGGAGGAGGTGAAGCCTAAGTAGCTGTTGGAGTCGGTCGGTTTATAGTAAATGTCCGTGTTGAGTCGGTCGCCCGAGATAGAAATAGAGAGGTCTAGGAAGGGGAGGGAGGAGTCTGAGACGCTCCAGGCAAATTTGGGGTCGGGGTGGAAGGTGTTAGTAAAGTGGATGAACTGTTCCAACTCCTCATGGGAACACGAGGTTGCGCCGATACAGTCTTCAATGTAGCGGTTGAAAAGGTGGGGGGTGGTGCCAGTTTAGCTGTGGAAGATGGACTGTTCCACCTATCCCACAAAGAGGCAGGCATAGTTGGGGCCCATGCGGGTGCCCGTGGCTACACCTTAGGTTTGGTGGAAGTGGGAGGATTGGAAAGAGAAGTTGTTCAGAGTGAGGAACAGTTCAGTCAGTCGAAGGAGGGTGTCAGTGGAAGGCTACTGGTTGGTCAGCTGGAAAGGAAGAAGCGGAGAGCTTTGAGGCCTTCGTGATGGGGGTGGAGGTGTATAGGAACTGGATATGCATGGTGAAGATAAGGCCTTGGGGGCCGGGGAAGCGAAAGTCATGGAGGAGGTGGAGAGCATGGGTGGTGTCGCGAATGTAGGTGGGGAGTTCTTGGACTAAGGGGGACAGGACCGTGTCGAGGTATGCAGAGATGAGTTCGGTGGGGCAGGAGCAGGCTGAGACAATGGGTCGGCCGGTGCAGTCAGGTTTGTGGATTTTGGGCAGGAGGTAGAAACGGGTGGTGCGGGGTTGTGGAACGATGAGGTTGGAGGCGGTGGATGAGAGATCCCCTGAGGTGATGAAGTTATGTATGGTCTGGGAGATGATGGTTTGGTGGTGGGATGTGGGGTCATGGTCAAGGGGGCAGTAGGAGGAGGGGTCTGCGAGCTGGCGTTTAGCCTCAGCAATGTAAAGATCGGTGTGCCAAACTACCACTGCGCCTCCTTGTCTGCTGGTTTGATAGTGAGGTTGGGGTTGGAGTAGAGGGAGTGGAGGGCTGCACGTTGCGAGGGTGATAGTTTGGAGTGGGTGAGAGGGGTGGACAGGTTGAGGCGGTTAATGTCGCGGTGGCAGTTGGCTATGAACAGATCGAGGGCGGGTAAGAGGCCAAAACGGGGTGTCCAGGTAGATGGGGTGTGTTGGAGGCGAGAGATGGTGTCGTCAGAGGGTGGGCGAGAATCCTGGTTGAAGAAGTAGGCGTGGAGGCGAAGGCGCTGGAAGAATTGTTCGATGTTTCACTGCGTGTTGAATTCGTTAATCGGGGAGGCAGGGGCATGAGAGTGAGGCCTCATTTGTGGATTATCCCAGGAAAAAGTTACAGATTGTAGTTGAATATAATTTTAGTCCTGCTGCTGCTGTGTTCGACAGCACCACATCAATGTCAGGAATTTTCTGTTTAAGAAAGTTCAGGAAATTAGATCATTGAAAGCATTTACAGAGGATATTTGTCTTGGAAATGAATTGAGGAGAACGTAGAATTAATGATACAAGATGAGGAAAAGTGTCTTCGAGCCTGAGAGTCATAAAATATGCAAACAGACCCTTCCAATAAGCCACACGGAATCAGCCAACACCGTTAAGTTTGGGAACTAAGACTATCAGCGAGCTGTACTCGGTCGGGCTTGGTTTGATGATGTTCTCCTTCAGCATGGCCTCAATATCCTTTTGGACCTGTCTGGCTTTGAGAGGATTAAGCTGATATGGGTTTTGTTTTATCAGAACAGTATTCCCTACGACTACTTCGTGTACAATAGCATTAGCCCTCCTCATGTGATTCTTACGTATGTCCTCATAGTGCAATAACAAACTTTTCAGCTGCGTTCTATGCTCCTGAGGCAGATAGTTTATGAATCTGTCCCAATGCTCAAGGACTTCTTCATTTTTAACATATTTTGAGGCATATCAAAATCCGCAACGTTTGGATTTCATTTCCCACTGTGTCAGTCAGTTATTATCACCTGTTTCTCCAGTTCTCTATCTCCTCTACTTTTCAGGAGGGGACCTACACACTCATTTATAATCCACATGAAGGGATCTTCGAATCTGGGAATTGGCAATAGAGATGCTACTTTCATTACTGTCTGTGGTCAACCAACCATTTGTTATGTATGACACACATGACAAAAGTTAACCACATCTTTGTGCATTGAAGGTTAATAAAATTTTTTGTCCCTTAGCCTGTATCTTTCTACCCGAGTTGACCTCCCACTGGGTAGTTCATGTGCCACCCTAACGCTTCCCTTCTCTATGTTCGTGGCAAAACAATCGGGTGCACGTCAGCACATTCCTCCTCTGCAGTAACTTGCCATGGTCTACATTTCCGTCTTAGGATTCTATCTTTCAGATAATTACCCTCAGGAATATCTTTGCCTTCTTTTCAGAGTACGCATCCACATATATATCTTTTATCGTCTTGTCTGTCTGTTGCAAGTCACTTCGCCTTACATGATGAAACACTTCTGTCTGACCCACTGCCTGTTCAAGTTTTCCCTGCACCATTACGTCAAACAGGGGGTCCGCCAAATAAACCTCAACTCCTTCATCTTTGTCTTTAGTTTGTGTGCTTCATGCTATGACGTATGACAGTGGGATCTGGTAACTGTGCATTCTGGGAAAATACCAGTATACTTCTGTTTTAATTTCTCAGTTTCTTGGTCTTCCCTAAGCTTTTCCACAACAAGCAGTGTTGCTCCCAACTTGGATCCTGCTAAATCGTTCCCAAGAACAAACTGGACTCCTGGAACTCACACTCTGTCAGTCACTCGCAATGTTTCCTTTAATACTTGCACTAGTGCCACTGACTTAGCTTCTTTTACCACATATTTTCCCACAGTGCCTTCCTTAACGACCAGCACTATGACCTGACGGATCTCAATTTATGGCAGTGATATCACTTTTCCTAGTGCCCATCTGAAACCTCCGGCACTGTCATTTTCCGTGTCCCACTCAATTGCTGTGAAAACACTTGAGGTCTTTCACCTTATGCCCACCCTTTTGGGCATCTTCTTCAACCTGTGGTAAACTCTTATCCTCTACTCTTCCTTTTATAGTGTAGCATCTCCACTACTCCCAAATTCGATTCCTCGCAGGACGAAATTTTGGTTGGAAGTTTGTCTTATGCAGCAAAATGTATTCATCTGCTAATTCACCTGTCCTTCTCAATTCCTCAACTTTCCGCTCCTCCATGTGAATTCTTATTATCTCTGGAAGTGAGTTTTTCAACATCTTCAGCAGAATAATCTCCATTACAGAATAATCAGCCATTACAGATATTCATCTTTAAAGCAAACATCCATCTATCAAAATGCCTGTGTTTAATTCTTTCAAACTCAACATATGTCAGACCTGTTTACTTCTTATTGTTTTTGAACTGCTGTCTACATGTCTCTGGTACCAATTCGTAAGCACTTAAAATAGCTTGTTTTACATCTTCAGGGTCTCTTGACCCCTCGTCTGACACGAGCAAATACCTCACTCGCCCTGCCTTCCAGTTTAGTCTGAACTAGCATTACCCATAATTACTTGGACCATGCCAACTGCCTAGCCAAGTTTTCAATGAAACAAAGAAGGCTTCAAAATCTTTCTCAACAAAATGTGGCAGCGTTTTGACATAGCTGTACGTATTACCACCTTCCCTTTTAATCGCCATCCTGTTACTTTGACTTTGTTGACTGAATCGTACCTTCAGGTTCAACTTCTCGCTCTTTTTGCTCAACTAAAATCCTTCTCTCTCTTTTTTCTCCTTTTCTTCTCTCTTTGCTCAGATACGAACCTTCTCCTTCCCTTTCCCCTCTCTCTCTTCTCTCTTGCTTTCTATTTCTTCTCTCTCTCTTTCTCTCTTCTTTTGTTTATCTTTAAACACCATTTTCCTCAAATATAATTTAAGTCTTTCTCACTCTACTGCACTTGTCTGTTTCTCTGACACACCTTAGCGTTTCAGTAATTCCCTGACGTTTTCAGCTTTACTTTTGTCCTTGGTTAAACGCAAATCTATGTTTTGTTAATTCTAAAGGCTTGGACTTTATTTTTCTTTCTAAACTTTCTTGGAAAAATTGAGTATCATCTTCAAACCCCTCTTAATTTTTTTAAGAACCATTTCTCTCACTTTTACTTTAACCAACCACAAGCCTTCGAAATTGAACAAGTTGTCTTACCGTCGTTTTATTTGAAGATCTCGGACACGAACGTGCAAATGTGTTAATATACTGTCCTTTTTCTCATACCTAAAATCTATTCAAATCTACCCAAATGTCAGTTTGGATCTGCCTAAACCTGTTCAAATCGCGGACGAAAGCCCCCAAACTGTTACAACACAGGGTTAACCGTTCCCCTAATTTAAATCAGCCTCACAGAAAGGTTCACCTCATGCCGTAATATCTTAAGTGTCGACAGGCAAAGATCCATTTACAGAGTCACTATTTAAAATAAAATTAACAATGTTGTTATTTAAGTCCAACAGAGAATAATAAAATAAACAACTGTTTAGAACTCCCTTGGGTTAAACGTACCTTCAACCTCTCACTCTACAATACTGGTCTGATGAAACAAAAACCCCGATAATGGTTTACAAAAAAATATCATGTTTCAAAACAGGCCAGATTTGTCGATTCTCCTTTGTAGATTTTCTCTGTAGATTTTACTCACGGTCGGCTTTGATGTTCTGCTGTGCAAACTTCTTATAGACAGGTGCCTTCAGGAAGCTTTTCAACTCGCTGTCTTTGTGGATGTCTTTAGCAGTTCTCCCCAAAATGTTCAAAATGTCCAGTTTTATACCACAAAGCATCGGATCATTTCATTGATATTGATGTCATCAAATACGTTATATTTCAATCTAGATTTGATTTCAGTGTGTTAGTGCATAATTTAAACTGCCTGGCTGAATTTGAATTTGTTTTTGTTCCATGGCAACTCAGCATCACTATTGGTTTCACAGTCAAATGTTACATTTTAACTTCTTTCAGAACATTTTGTGCCAGCTTCTTGTCTCCCTTAACGGTAAAGTATACCTCTACACCTTCATAACAATATCTTTTATTTGCCCTGCATAGCTTTTCATAAATTTGATCAACCTAGTTAGTTCACGTAAAAGTATTTTCTGTTTCCAAAAAAGACCCATTTCTCTCATCTTTTCTTTACTTATTTCCTTCTTTCCAGTTATCATTCCAATTACTTACAATGTTACTGGCATTCTTCGACAAAGTCTTACATTGTGTGTGTGTCTGTCTGTTTGTTTTGTGAATAATCATCTTTAATTGGACTAAGACGAAAGAATGAGATGTAATCGCATACCTATATGAAGAAGTAAAAGTGCAACGTTTCCAAGTTTTCTGATATCAAAGAAGATGTAAAAAAATAAATCTCCTTTATTCATGGATTGGGAAAGTGAACAAATGACGTTCATGGAACAAACAGAAGTAATTTATTGAACCTTTACTGGGTCATCGAACGACCAAATATTTAGTTTTCTCCTGAGAGTTTAAATTCAGCTTTGTTTCAAGCCTGAGTTGCATACGATTTTTTTTAATGAATATGCAATCATCATCGGTGACAAAACCAGACGTTGCTGGAAATGCTCAGTAGTTTTGGCAGTATCTGTTGTGAGAAATCAGATTTAACATAGCATAGTGGAATGGGTCAGGGTTGTTTACTTTTTTGCCAATCGTGTTCAGTGACATGCCGGTTAGGTGCATTGGTCATGGGTAAATCCAGAGTAATCGAGTAGGGGAATGGGTCAGGATGAGTCGGTGCCAGGATCAAGAATGTCTCCGACCATGCTGAGGGCACAGTGAATTAGGAGGGGAAACAGCCAGCGGTCGTCGTTCACATTGATATCAACGACATCGGTAAGAAGAATGAAAGATTGAAAGGTCCGGCAAAGAAAGTTCCGGGACTTAGGAGTGAGTATAACCGCAGGATCTCCAGGGTTGTATTCTTGGGATTACTCCCCGTGCACCTGGAAGTGAGACAAGGAAGAGGAAGATAGTCGAGTCGAGTTAAAGAACTGGTCTGGGAGGACGGTTTCTGGATGATTCGGATTGCTTCCAGGTCAGGTGGGAACTGTACAAAAATGAAAGTGTGCACCTTAACTGGAGGGGCCCCAACAACCTGGAAATGAGGTGTGATCATGCAATTCAGGTAGATTTAAACTCATAATACAGGAGTCGGGGAACCAAAGCAGCAGGTCACAAACGCAACAGAAAGTAGAGGATGATCGAATAAACAGGCAGGACCAGTACAATAACCATGCAGAGGGAAAGAATCATAACAATTTAAAAATATGAGTAGAAAGTTGGTGTAAATGATAGGCTCACTATTACTGGGGATCAATAAATAGGGATAGAGAGCCTGTGCACAAAAGTATTAAAAAAGAAAGACACATCAATTGAACATATGTAAAAACCTTTTAACTAAAAGCGTGTAGTATTTGGAATGAAATGAATGAGCTGACAGCTCAAACAGAGATAAATAGATATGGCATGGTAGGAGTTACTGAAACGTCCTTACAGGAAGGTCAGGACTGGGGTGTTAAATGCCCACGGGTGCACAATATTCAGACAAGGAGAAACAGTAGATGGAGAGTCTATATAGGTTAAGGGAATGTCAAGGCTGTATTAAGAAATGATATTAATACGTGGGACAAAAATGATGATTCAGTCCGGTTCGAAATAAAACACATTTAAAGAAACCCATTCATAGGTGCATTTCCAGCCCACAAACTCCCATCCCGGCAAACTACTTTCAAAGTAAGGAATAGCATGAACCAGGGTATAATGATGACTTGAGACAAGGGCACACGAGTGATTATGGATAATTTGAACATGCATATTGTCTGGATAAATCAATTTGCAAGGGGAGACACAAAGAATGATTCATCGAATCTATGAGGGATTACTTCTTCGATTAACATGTCATGGAACCAACCAGAGAATCGGCTTGGTATTATGTAATAAGGAAGGAATGATAAATCATATTGTCGTAAGGACCATCTTAGAAAGAGTGGCACAGCATGCTGGAGGTTCACATTCAGTTTGAAACAGTGAAGTCAGTCACATACGAGAGGTTTAGGTTTGGGCAATGATAACTTTCCTGGCCTGAGGAAGGGATTGTCCCAAGTGGACTTGGCAAAAACATTGAAGGGCAGGACAGTTGAAGAACAGTGGTAATTCCTTCGTGGAAAAGGAATTGTAAAAAGATGAAAAGTGACCCATAGCTTAACAAGGAAGTCAACAATAACATGGCAGTGATTACCTGGTAGTATTATCGCCGACTGCTCATTCGGATAATCTTCTGGGGACTCGGGTTCAAATGCTGTCACGTGGATGGGGGCATATAAATTCAATGTGAACCTGAAATTAAGAGTCTATTGATGAACATGAAAACATTGTTCATTGTTGGCAATAGCCATATGTTTCACGAGTGTCCTTTCAGGACGGAAACCATAATTCTTACTTGATCTCACCTAAGTATGACTTCAAACCCACACAAATTTGGTTGCTTATTGAGTGCTGTCTAACCCAGCGACGCTCTCATCCTATGAACGAATTCAAGAAAAACGCTTTAAATGCCACCAAATGGTTACTAAAAACAACATCATAGAACAGAGAACATAGAACAGTACAGCACAGAACAGGCTCTTCAGCCCACGATGTTGTGCCGACCATTGATCCTCATGTATGCACCCTCAAATTACTGTGACCATATGCATGTCCAGCAGTCTCTGAAATGTCCCCAATGACCTTGCTTCCACAACTGCTGCTGGCAACGCATTCCATGCTCTCACAACTCTCTGTGTAAAGAACCCGCCTCTGACATACCGTCTATACTTTCCTTCCACCAGCTTAAAACTATGACCCCTCGTGTTAGCCATTTCTGCCCTGGGAAATAGTCCCTGGCTATCGACTCTATCTATGCCTCTCATTATCTTGTATTCCTCAAAATGGCTATGAAACAAAATGAGTAGAAAGCGTAAGAATTTATAAATAACATTTCTCCCAGAAGACAAAAAGTAAAAGAATGTTAAAATTAAATATTGGCGTCTTAGAGGATGAAAACAGCAAGATAATAATGGTAAACTCAGAAATGGCATTGGCAAACCAACACTTCCTGTTTTCACATGTTTTTAAAGGTTTCTTTTTTAACCCTGCAAAACTTTGTTTCTGCTTAGAAACAATAAAACGTTTTTTTAAAAAATAATAAGGAGTTGTGCATTCATTCCGGAGAGTCCTGACTGTTTTCAGCTCAGGAGAAGACTTTTCTTCTAGAAGTATATTGAAGATGAATATTTATATTGAGTTAATTAGCCAAGGGTTGATTATATTTAATTTTTATATGTTTGATATGTATATGTTTTTTCTTCCATTTTAACATTATTATCTATCGTTAATGAAAGGTAACATATATATAACGTGTTGTGAAAAATCCTGCTTCTCGGCATAATGTTATTTAGGCCACAGAGAGATTGGCGAGAAGATTTAGAAAAAAATAATACTACCCAGCAAAGCAGTCAGATAAATGGTGACTGTCAGGAAAGATAAGAAGATAGTTCAAAGTCTCCGGCGACTATTCCTCTATCAAATGATTTTCATTTTTTGGAACTTGGAAGGACGTAGTTTTTCTGAGGAAAATGGAAGAGCCGTCAGTTATTGGATTGTTGGAACGATTTTTATATTAGTTAGCGTTAGAGACGATGTGGTAGAATTATTACTACAGTGCGATTTTCAGTCAGAGGCATCAGCAGGAGATTTTGTGGCAGTGAGCATGAGTTTAGGATCGTTTGTGCAAGGCTTAAGAATGACTAAACGTTTCAAGTACATTGTTAAAGGTGAGATTGAATAGTCATAGATTGTTGTACATATATGTAGGAATGACATTTTTAGGGAAAAGATTAAAGCAGTACAGGGTATATTTATGAGGCGAGGTAGATAAAAAATAAAACTTTAGAAGTAGTAATTTGTGGTTTACTGCCAATGCCAACCCCAACCGGTGGAGGAACGAAAGGTTAAAGGAGAAAAATCAATGGCTGAAGAGCTGGGTTGTTGTTGAGGGATTTAGATTTTTGAGAAATTGGAATTTGTTTTGGAATAGAAAACACATGTTCAAAAAGGATTCGTATAGTGTAAACGAATATCTTAGCCGGGAGATTTGCTCACTCCATATTGGGAGAAATTATATTGGTAGAGAAGGCAAGAGGGTTATTCTAATTATCTGTGATAATGGACGGATGGGTGGAGACGTTATGAATGTGAGTCGAGTACGTCCATTAGAAACGAAAGATGAGAGAGTTAAAGTTTGCAGTAATTCTGAAGCACTAAATTGCATTTATTCCAATGTGAGGGGTCTCATAGGGAAGGCTGATGAACTCAGGGCATGTTTAAGAACATAGGATTGGGATGTCATGTTTAATACTGAAAGTTGGTAGAGAGCTGTTCAAGTCGAAAGTATGTTGCTGGAAAAGCACAGCAGGTCAGGCAACATCCGAGGAGCAGGAAAATCGACGCTTTGGGCAAAAAGCCCTCATCAGGAAATGGCTGAAGAAGGCCTTTTGCCCAAAACGTTGAATTCCCTTGTATTCGGATGCTGCCTCGTCTGCTGTGTTTTTCCAGCACCACACTCTCGACTCTAATCTCCACATCTGTACTCCTCACTTTCGCTTGAGACATGTTCAAGACTGTCAATTCAATGTTCCAGGTGCGAGGTGTCATTTAATGGATAGAAAAAGTGGCATACGGTGGGTGTAGAGGGGGAGGCCTGCCGTTTTAGATTAAGGGATAAATTATGGTGTAGCTGGCGAAGTTATTTCTCAAATATCATCAGGTAAAATACAAGGGTAGTGTTAAAAATAAGAAAGCAAAGATCCCTTTGAAGAGATTGCACAATATGCTCCTTTGTGACAAATCGTCCATTGAAAATATATTGATAGAAATGAAAAATAAGAAAGGAAAGAGTACGTTGATGTTATTGCACCATATGCTCTCCACCAGTTAGAAAGAAATTGAGAATCAGACATGTAAGGAGATCTCGGATATATGTAAGCTTAATAAGGTGGTATTAATGGGGATTTTAATTTTCTAAAAATATGATTGGAACTACCATAGTGTTAAAGGGTTGAATCACGAAGAATTTGTCAAATATGCCCAAGAAAATTTTCTTCATCAGTACGTGGATCATCCTCACAGAGAAGGAACAAAACGAGACCTGGTTTTGTGAAAGAGGCAGGGCAAGCGACTGAAGTAAACATGGGGCAATACTTTTGAGTCTTGTAATCATAACTATTAGTGGAAAATAATACGTCTTCCATTAATTTTATCTTTTTCATTGGAGTACCATAAATTTTAATGGCATGGGACAAGGACTGTCCAAGTTTGATGGTAGTAGACTTTTAGCAGGTAAAATAATGTCTGACAAGGAGGAGGCAGTCAACAGTCTGATGACGTGGGTTGAGAGGCATTAAGTTCCTGTTAGAGTGAAGGGTCAAGCTGGTAAGGTTACAGAACCATGGATGACTAAAGTTATTGAGGATCCACTTAAGAATAAAAGAGTGTCTTACTTTATATCCAGACAACTTTATTGCATTGAATCTCTTAATCAATATCAAGAGTGTGAGTCACAATTTTGAGAGAAATAAGGAAAGTCAAAAAGAGATATGGGATAGCATGGGCAGGTAAGTTAAATGATAATTCAAAGATATTGTGCAACTACATTAATAGCAAGACTTAACCAGAAGAGAGTAAGGCCTCTCAAAGATCACGAAGGACATCGATGTGCTGAAGCCAGGAGATGGGGAATAAAATCATCCCATTCCTGGTGCAACATACAGCAGCAAATACACACTACTGCCTGCACCTCGCATTTATCCAGATTGAACTCTGTATGCTATTTTCCAGCCGATTGATCCATTTGATCAAGATCCTTTCGTAATCTGAGGAAACGTCCTTCACTGTCCACTGTGCCACCAATTTTCGTGTCATATGCAAAGTTACAAACCATGCCTTTCATATTCTCACCCAAATAATTTATATAAATGACAAGCAATGAAAACCCAGAACCAACCTCTGTGGAACACTGCTGGTCACAAGCCTCCAGTCCGAAAGCAACCGCCCACCATTACTCTCTGCCTGAAAGTGCTGGAGAGAAACTCTGCAGTTCTAGCAGTATTGGAGCAGAAAAAAAACCATTTAACTTTTTTGAGTCCAATGTGACTTGTTCAGAACAGGTTTATATCAAACTCGATATGTGAACTCTGTTTCTCTGCCCAGAACCTGCCTCATCTGTTGCATTTCTCCATCATTTTGCAATTGTATTTCAGATTTTCACTATCTCTAATATTTTGCTTTTATTCCTTGCTCTGGATGTTGAACCCAGTCATATTTGGACATCATGCTCCATTCCTGTTCCCATTAGCTGTACTTGTGCCAGTAACACATGTATTACACTGGAGACTGTTTCCTCTGTAAGTTTTGAAAATAAACGCACAAATCTCAGCAAGAGATTTAAAAGACATTTTAGAGACTTTGATTTTGATTTAAAAGACATTTTCGAGATAGCTACACTTGATATAAAATATGAATAGTTTCGTAATTATGATATTGTCTACGTGTTCTATGACTAAGCTTGTCTCCCCAGGCTCTGAACGTTTTCAATATATTTCTCAGAATAATAGCACCAAGGATGGTGGTCACGCTGCCCATCATCTGTGTACCAGCTCGGAGTGAGCTGTATTCTCACTCTTACTCTGCTGCAATTCGCTGTAACCCCACACATTATCTGTGTCTGTTTCCAATTCTGAATATCCTGTCAAGATATAAACAACCTTAACAACCTGTATAACATGTGATTTAATAGTCTATATATAAAATATAACTCCTTATATCACATTTAGAGTTGTCCTAATCTATCCACATTGTCGCTCGGCATTCCAAGTACCACAGGTTATCTGTTCCCTTGCATTTCCTTCCATTTATCAGAAAGAGTGATGGTTGAATACTCATGACTGGGAGATATTACTGTACTCCTCTCGGGTCTCCTCAGTTGCTGGCCCCAATCCTTTCTGTCTCATAGCCAGTGTTATATTCATTCCTTCCCTAACTCGTTAAATCATAACTTTTGATGAACAAGATTATTTTACATTTTTATGGATCAGGCCCGACCCCTCAAAATATTTTAAGCAGGTAACCCCGACCATAGATTTGCTAATTGTTGAAGGTAAGTGTATAATGGATATCCCCAGATTGAATTAGCTGGTCAGACTGCCGAGTTTTAAACAAACAGAATTTATTTAAAACATTAAGTAATGAAACACAACGAACTGAATATAGAATTCCAGATCAGATCCGAACATGACAGGTTTTCCTGACTTAATGATGCTGTTCCAAATTAGATTAGATTAGCTTACAGTGTGGAAACAGGCCCTTCGGCCCAACAAGTCCACACCGACCCGCCGAAGCGAAACCCACCCATACCCCTACATTTACCCCTTACCTAGCACTACGGGCAATTTAGTATGGCCAATTCACCTGACCCTGCACATCTTTGTGATGTGGGAGGAAACCGGAGCACCCGGAGGAAACCCACGCAGACACGGGGAGAACGTGCAAACTCCACACAGTCAGTCGCCTGAGGCGGGAATTGAACCCGGGTCTCTGGCGCTGTGAGGCAGCAGTGCTAACCACTGTGCCACCGTGCCGCCCACTCCAAATTGCTTTCCACATTCCAAATAAACAAACCATTTGGCACAAAGACTAAAAATTACACAAACCAAGCTTACAGGTTACGAATTCAGAGGACAGAAGAACGGGGAGAGCGCCCAGTTTCAACAGAGATTCTGACTTAAATAAACTTCGAACTGAATGAAATGCGCAGGTAGAGAACTGGCCACGTCCCCTTGATTATACCAGTTTTTTTTAAGACTTGAAAGCCTTTTACTTGAGGTATTACCAGTTTGGTATAAACCAAAGGATCCCAATGAGCGGTTCAAAATTGAGACATGTTGGAACCTTGGGTCGGTTAGAACCTCTCTGAAAATAAATTCAAGCACAACATAACCAACGGACTATATAAAACTGAATCATTCACATCCAAAGATGTCTTCAGTTCTCAAAATCACCACAAATAGTGGTTAGTACACTAAAGCACACATATGCATTCACTTAGTATAAAAATGCAAACCTACATCCAAATTAAGTGTGTGATACACCTACCACTGAGTGTGTCGATCTGTCATTCAAGTTTCGACAATGCTTTGGCAATCATGTTTTCAAGACATGCCACATGCACAATGTTCAAATTGAGTGGCTAAAACTACAGGCTCGAGCTAAACAGACTAGCATTTTTGTCCTTAAATTTCTCAAAAGCTTCAATGGCTTGTGATCAGTACTTACAGTTGTCTCAGATGTGTTGTTGGTAATATAAAAACTGAAATGTTGTCGTGCCAACACGAAGTTCAAAGTCTCTTTCTCAGCTGTTGAATATTTCTACCAATAAACGGTTAACTTGCTGGATAAATACCAATACGTCTTTTTATCTTCTCATCGTTTTCCAGCATCGCTCGCATTTATAGCCACCTTGAAAGGCTCTGCTTAATCAGATCTAACTGATACTGGACGGTGGTTAACACATTTTGTGTGCTGTCAAATGCCTTTTCACAGTGTGTTTCCCGACGTTTCTTGCCTTTCTTGAACATTTCAGTGAGTGGAGCAGCCATACTGCTAAAATTAGGCACAAACTTTCGATAAATTCCACTCAATCGCAGGATGCACAGGACAGCTTCTCTTGTCGACTGTGTGGGAAATTCCCCAAATTCCTAAATTCCTACACTTTTACATCTCACGGCAACATTGACTTGGGCAAATTGACATTTCGCTCGGTTTACCACCAAGCCTGCCTTCCAAAATACATTAAACAAGTCTGAAAAATGCTTCCATGAGTGACTAACATTCGCCAGGTCATCAATGTACAGAACATTTTGGAAAATCTGGCAAATTATTGGTTAGTCTCTGGAATGTGGCCGGCACGTTTTTCATGCCAAATATAAGTTGCTTGCACCACCATCCTCCCCTCTGAAGCCTTCCAATTGCGGAATTGGATATGCATCTTTTAAACAGCATTGACTCTGTGATAATTCAAACAAAACCGTTGGGTACCATCTGTATTCAGTACCATGACTTTGGGTGAGTTCCAGTCAGTGCAACTCAGGTCGATTATGCCATCTTGGAGCATGTGTTCAATCCCCTTCTGAACCTGAACCAACTTCAGAGGATTATGCCTATAAGAATGTTGCTTAATCGGAACAGCATGTCCTTTCTCTACATTATGCACAATTAGGTAGTATTTCCATTTAATTTCCGCATATCTTCCCATATAATACTAATAACTTTTTCAGGTCATTTCGTTTCTTTTCAGCAGGAAGGCTACTCTCCTATAATTTATCCAAATTTTAGACAACTTCATCCTTGTCCACTTTCATTTGAGGAATGTCCAATTCCGAATCCTCTGAACTTGGATCTTCCTTCTGTACTGTAATCATTACCGTTGCTCTCCTTCCCTGTCGAAATACCTTTTGAGCATATTCACATGACATACTCTGTGAGATTTCTTTCTGTCTGGAATCCCTACCAAGTAGGTATCCTTACTCAATTTTCTTTCTCATTTGATAAGTTTCAACAGTACTTGCTTTTCAAGATTCACGCATAAGTGGAAGTAGCATACTTACTTTATCCCCGATAGCAAAACTGCAAAGTTTTGATTTCTTGTCCACTTCCTGTTTAGGTGCATTCTGCAATACTTTTAAATGTCATCTAGCCAACTCCCCAGCGCTTTTTATTCGTTCTGGAAAATTTGAGACATAGTCCAATAGTGTGGCCTTTTAATTCTGATTTACTCATTACTCCTTAATCAATGTTAACGGTCCTAGCTCTTAATAACGTAATTAAGATGGACAGAATTTGGTCGATTCATTTTTTGCATCTCTGATCACAAAAAACACAAATGGAATTCTCTTACCCCAATCAGCTGGATAATGCTTACCATAAGCATTCAACATGATCGTTAATGTTTGATGTCACCTTTCTCGTGCTCTCTGCGATTTTAGATTGTTCACAGTAGATTTGAATTACTTTATTACAGAGCAGACCTTAACTTCCTTGAATGGTTTGAATGTCAATTTGAAACTTTGATCGCACTGTATCTCTATTGGTAGTCCGTATATAGTTAAAAAAAGAGTTTTTCCTCTACAATCCTTTTCGCTGTTATGTTACATAATGCAATGGCCTCTGGAAATTTCGTAGATACATCCATCAATGTTAACAAATACTGAACTAACTTTATTTTTGTTTGATGTAGGGGACATAGCCAATCAATTAAACTTTTGTAAAGGGTTCCTCAACTGCAGTAATAGTTACTAAAGGTGCAAGTTTATTAACACCTGTGGTTTTCCAATTACCTGACGTCTGGCAAAATTCAACGACATGCTGGTGCAATGCAGGCCAGTAAAAATGCCTTCTATTTTAGACTGTGTTTTTCTCACTCCTAAATGACCTCCACGTGGTAATTCATGCTTCACTTGCTGTACCTCCTTTCTGTACCCCATTTGCAATTCAATTTGATGAATTTCTGCACATTTTTCATTTCCTTGAATCTGTGACAATTTCCATTTCCTCATGCAGACACCATTTTTAAGATAATAACACGCAGGGATACATTCAGAATTCCTAATGTATATGCCCTTTTGATAGAACTACTTAACAATTTCATCTTTCTGCTGTAACTCAATTAGTTCAGCTGAACTAAACATGTTTGCATGATCAACTATTTTCTCCTGGTTTGTCTCAATTATCTGATTCTCTCCAAATGCCACTTCACCTTACTTATCTTTACATTTTTTATCTCTCATGTTTGAACTCGTGACATTGGGACCTTGTAACCCCACATTCAGAAAAGATTCCAGGATAAGGCAATGCTTCAGTTGCCTGTGTCTCCACTGGATTTTAACCAAAGAAGGCAGCACTCCTTTGGTGAAACAGCTACATACTTTACAAGGACAATTTGTATTCCTGGAGCTGAGATTTGTCCAGTACTCCTATCACAATACTTCTTCAATCTTCACTGAACACTCTATCCTCGCTTAACATAACTATGTGTGTTTTTTTTTGTCTCACAGTGAATTCCCATTAAAAGCACCTTTTCCGGAAATAGTCCCTCAGGAGTATATATCTCCGCATCTTTCAGCATCACAGACTGAGAGGATCCTGTGTCCCTTAATATTGCATCATCTCTACCTGCTACTTCTCGCCTACGTGAATAAACTTTCCCTTTGAAGGTATATTTTATAAGCAGATTCGGCACTTCCTCCTTGACCAACCTTTGATCAGCTTGTACACTCTGTTTAGATTTCTCGCCTCCAATGTGTTTTCTGTTGCCACTCCAACAAAACTCCCAGGTTTATCCTGTTTTCCTACATCTGTCTTTTTTTTCGAGCGCAACAACAGAGTTATTTACTGTGACCTAATTTATTGCCATGGAGACAGCAGAGTTTATTAACTACTTTGCCCTCTTCTCGGGTTTCCTTTTTACACGTGTGGCAAGTTATCCTTATGATCTTCACTGATATCTACATATCGCTTTCCACATGAGGATTTCTCTTTGCCCCAGTTTACATCCCTCATGGACTGAAATTGAGTCTGGAAGCCAAACTGTGTTTTATGGACCAATTCATAATCTTCAGCCAGTTCAGGTGCTAACCTTGCTGTTTTACCTCTCTGCTCTTCCACAGGAGTTTACATTACTTCAGGCAGCGAATTTTGCTACTCCTCTAATATAGTTACTCTCGAAATGCATCGTAGGTTTGCTTGATTTTTAAAGTTCTTATCCATCTATCGAAATTACTTTGTTTGATCCTTTAAAACTCAATATACGTTTGACCCGGGCCACTCCTTCGATTCCTAAATGTTGTCTATAGGCTTCTGGAACAAGTTCATGTGCATTTTCTTTGGATCCTCATACTCCCCAGATCCCAAAACGTACCTTCAGCCTTCATTTCCATCTTTTTAAGCTGACTTTCCATTCTAAATGTCTATCTCTGAAAGTCAAACGCGCTCTCTTTTCTTTTTTCTCCTGCTAAACATTTGTTTTTTTTTTCTTTTTCGCTTTCATGGATTAGACCTATTCGTCCTCTTTCTTTCTCTTCTAATTTTAGTCGCAACACAAACTGCTTCATTTCTGCTTCTAACACAAGGTGCTTTATTTGCGAAGTTTAATCATCTGCACAGATCATGATGGAGGTTCCAGCAAGTTTGAATGCAGAGCTACTGCTGCAATCATATCATTTTTCCTCACATTAGGAGCCAGCTTCAACTGCAGCTTGTCTACTAATTCCCGCAGCTTGGACTTATGTGCATTTTGTAAAATCCTCAAGGTCGATTCTTCCACCTCCAAAACATCCTTGGTTCCTGCAAGAGCCATTCCTATCTGAAGCTCTGTTTATCAACACACAAAATAAGAGACACTAACACCTGCCACTCGCTGCCTAATTCCTGCAAAGGTCCCCCAATCTGTTATGGACCAGGCCCGATCCCTCAAAAAATTTTAAGCAAGTAGCCCAGACTGTAACTTTTTATTTGTTAAAGGTGAGTGTGTAGTGGATATTCGCAGAGTCACCTTACAGTCTGCCGCCATGTTTCCTGACCTTTTGCAGGTTTGGCACACTTTCGGCTGCCCTGCGTACATCATGTAACCTCGGCTCCCTCTGATTGCAAAGCTGGAGTGTGGGTGGAGGATGTTCCTACTGGCATCGACCCTCAGGGTTACGCTGACTTGCTGGTCAAGATCCCGAAATGGTTGACCACATTGGTGCTTTCTTCCTCGACCTGGATATATCTTCTCAGGAAGGTCAGGACATCAGCTGTTGGGACGTGGGGTTGTACATATGAATTGTAACAACCCTACTCCTCTGTGCAGGAAGCACATACAACGGGATAATCGACTAAATGGAGAACAGAGCCCCACAGTCCTTCTCTTTAAACACCTCCAGGAGCTGCTCGCAATGCTTCACGCTCCCGAAGGTGACATCGAAATAGCCTGCCCAAGGGAAATCCTGCAGGCAGTACACGTTTGCTGCATCAAACCTGCAGTACTCGAGCAGAATCGTCTTGAGGGACACAGTCCGATCGACCGGTGTACCTTCCTCCACCTTCTTTACAGTAACCCTGACTGTGCTGTGAATGCCCTGGCCTGGGCTGTGAGCGGTTGCTAAAGCCATAGCTCCAAGGTTGCCATGTCCCTAATATGGTGTTAGATTGAAACCAGCATGCGAATCCACCAAGAGCAGGTCAGCACAACCAAACGGTCCTCCAATCACAATCCAGCGATGATCTGAACTAGCTGTGACGATTCGCCATTCTAATAAGAACAGACACTTGATACTACAATTTTCTTGGGAAGAGCCACCTTATTGATCATGTTATCTCCCCTGCCAGGAAACGAGGGAAACCAGTGATGGGATATTTAGGCATTAAGCACTCCTTGACATCAGGTTCATGCGTGCCCATGGAAGATGTGTTGCAGAGGTCTTCCCTCGAGTAGTGTTGACTGCGCTGATGCAAATCTTCACCCTGACAGCCAATTGGCATTGACGCATTCCTCTGGTCTTTGCTGTCGTTCTAATAAGAACAGATGACACCCTTGATAAAAATCTGTCCATCTCAGCCTTGAAGATATTTAGTGATCCAGCCAAAGCAGCCTTCACAATTTTGCACAATGGTGTCCCTCCCATTGATGTGAGACTTGGTGATCTTTAGTCCCCATGGATATTTTCTAGCACTCTGCATGGAAGTTGAACTTTCATTAGATTTTGTCCTCTTCAATCACACCTCCTCGGTGGCCAGAGCCAAAACAAAAAAAAAAACACAAAATTTAAGAGCCTGTAATCTCCTCCCTCATCTTCCACATTATTCTAATTTGCAGTACATCCAGATCTAGGGATTAGCCCACTTTTAGTCCTGCATCAACTTCCAATTCTTTCTCAGCATCTGTGTCAATCTGCTCAAAGACACACTGTCAGGAACTGACAGTGAATCCAGGAACTGCTTCTCCAAAGCAAAGACCGATAAGTCATACATGTTTAACATATTCTCTGGCTCTGTGCACAGACTGCTTCCTCGGTCCCTAATACACCCCATTCTTTGTCTTGTTACCCTATTACCCTTAATACACCGATAAAATGTCGTTGAATTCTTGAAAATATTGCCAGATAATGTTTTTATCATTGCCATTTTTGCTCTTCTACTTACTTTCTTGAGTTTATCCCTATACGTTCGCTACTCTTCTGGGATCTCCATTGAACTGCTCACGTTAGAACTGTTTTAAGCATATCTATAATTTTTAATTCCATTTTGAATATTTGTAGACATTCAAGGTACTCCTGTCTTGTTTCCCTAAATTTCATCTTCAGTGTAACATGTTGTGGTGACACTGGCATCGAATCCATTTTGACAATGTGACCCCCACCCCCACGCTCTTCTGCTACAGTTTCACACAGAAGTAACTGTACTATGGGCAGATCATGACTTATTTTTAATACAATCTGCCTCAGCAGTCCAAAAATCTTTTATTTTTCGGCGTTTTTTCTTTTGGACTTTTCCTTAACAAACTAAAAATGCATGAGTAACAGTCACTGTTGCTACAATGCTTTCCCAATCCTGCCTACAATAACTAACTGGCTTCATTCCCCACAGTGATTGCTAGCACATCACCGCCCATTGTTGTATATGCTCCATGTTGATATGAGAACCTCTCTGGATTAAATTTCAAGACATCTTCCCCGCCTTATAAAGTTATCACTGCCCTAATGAATATTTGGAAATGAAATGCATGAATATAATGATCCTATTGTTATATTTACACACCTCAGTAAATTGATTTTATATCTGCTCCAGTATTTTCTTTTGTGTGGGGTTCTATAATATATCCCCAGCAGTGTGTCTGTCATGGATTTGATCCTGAGCTCTACACGCAAAGTGTCATTAGAAGATTCTTCCAATGTATCGTCCCTTCTTCCTGCAGTCATTGACTCCATAATTAACAATGCAATCCCACCTCCTCTTTTTTCCCTCTCCTGCCCTGCTTCTCATTTTTGTACCACAGAATATTGAGTTGCCAGCCCTGACCTTCCTCAGACACGTCTCTGTGATGTCAAAAAATGTAACACTTCCAGATGTCACCTTGTTCCATTATCACAACTGTCTATCTGATAATATTCGCAACATTAAGGTAAAGAACATCATCCTGGAATTTTACACGTGGAATACACTGTAACTCGGAGTTCACCAATCGTTTACTGTTTGTTATCAAGCTGCATAATCCATGAAACAAACTGTAACTCTGGAACTGTGGAATTGTAATTCCTTTTTTTTAATTAATGAATTCATCAAATGCAACATTCTAGTACTCAGCAGTCAGCTCCACATACAATGAATCCCTGGTGATTAATTCCCTGTTCAGTGTGCAGAGGAGTCAGCCCTCAATAATGGAGAAATTAGGACTGCAGTTGCTGGAGATCAGAGTCGAAAAGTGTGGCGTTGGTTATGCAACAGGATCTCGAGGAGCTGGAGAGTGAAAACTACGGGCAGAAGACCTTCATCAGGAAGTCATTGGTGCCTTTACATTTTTTTTCCATTCCGTGATTGACAGGATATTGTGAACTGTATTTGCTCAGGAGGGCAGCCCTGAAATGGAAATCTGTCAAACAGTCAATTGGTTGGGCAGGGAGTAGACAATGCGAGATGGAGTGCAGATTGGTTGAAGTACAAATATAACAATAGATAAATCCCCTGGGTCAGACAGGAAGCACCCGAGGTTATCACAGGAAGTGGCGCCTTTAGCGATGATCTTTGCATCCTCACCGTCCACTGAAGTATTGCCAGATCATGGGGGGGGGGGGGCGACAAATGTTAATCCCTTGTTCAGGAAAGGGAATAAGAATAATCCTGGGAATTACAGCTTTGGGCAAAGTATTGGAGAGGATTCTGAGTGTGAGGTCATGCAGTTGAGACAATTGGAATGACTGGGAAAATACGTGGTAGATGGAGAGCAATGGGAGAGGTGAGGTGTTGTGCACTTTGATGGGAACAATAGAATGGCAGCCTATCATTTGCAAAGGGAGTAGTTGAAAAATGTTGATCTCTAAAGGAACTTTAGCTGCATTTTTGTTTTATTTCTGTGCAGCCCTCCGAGTCCATGTAAGGCAGTGAGTTCTGAAGCCAGAAGTTTCTACTGGGAATGGAATTGGCACGTTGAACAGTGTATATAGACCCAGCAAGTGGGGAGTTGTAACATTGAAAACGATCTGTATCTCCCTTTACACGAGTCAATGAAAGAAATATTGCAGGAGCAGAAATCAGGTAGTCAGATAAATGGTTTATTCACCTTCATTTCAGGGGGATTTGAATACAGGAGTAAGGGTCATTTACTGCAGCTGTGCAGGTCATTAGTGGGACCCCGTCTCGAACATTGTGCAGTATTGTGTACAGTTTCGGACACCTGACATTGAGTGAGAGCAGTGGAAGATGACCAGACTGATCTGTGGAATGACAGGCCTGTTATGGGACCAGAGTATTAGGCTGACTGTGCCTGTATTTCATAGGGATTAGGAAAATGAGTGGAGGTATCATTGAAATATATCAAACTCTGACAGTGTGAGACAGATTGGAAGCAGGGATGATAGTTCACTTTATAGAAAACAGTCAAATCGTATTTAATACACAAGCATTATCAAAGAACCGCCTGTATATTGAATAGAGGAGCAAACTTGATGGGCCGAAAGCACTACATTTGTTCTCGGTTTATATTTCAAAATGTTTAAAGATATTATGGGATATGAACATTGTATGGGGAAAAGCATTGAGGAGATGTTCGGCCATGAACTACCATGGGGAAAGCTCACTGTATTGAATGACCTCCTCCTTTCCCAATATATCTGTGCAGTCTGTGGGAAAGCTGTGTAAATGTTGTCACAAGCTCTCAGATGTTAGGAAGGATGTCTATGCAGGGTCAACAGGAACTATGTTTCCCATTCCCTTTTCTGATAACGAGGCTGGTGCCAAGTGTTCTGTCCGGTTTTATCCTTTAAGACCTCAGAGCAGTTTGATGCAATTGAGTGTCTTATTTGGCCGATTCAGACACAATGCCTGTGCGTCTGGAGTCACTTTTAGGCCAGACCAGGAAAGCACGGGAGATTCACTTCCTGAAATTATATTGGTGTAGGGGATCGATGTTTACAATCGACATTGGACACAAGATCACTATTAAATACACCAGATTTTTGGTCTCGATATTTTATTAATTATTTTTAACTTCCACCAGTTGCCAGAGCATTATTGTGGTCTGGATTAGTAATCCAATGGTATTTCCACAACAGCACCATCTCCACATTGGGAACTATCGGAAAACACACTGACCTGATTATTTCGGTGCTACTTGACAGCTCTGTCAAAAAGAATTCCCACCAGTTTGACTATCGTGTTGGGACTGAGGGGGTGGTAATTAATCAGATTGTAATTATTCTCCTCTTTGGGGACTGGACAAAGATGAGTAATTTTCCGCATTTCTCAAGAGATGTCAGAGTTGGAGCTGGAATGAAACAGCTTTCCCAGCGAAACGCTTTGCGGTGCAGCACAAGTGTTCAGTCCAATTGCAGGAATGGTGTCCGGGCCCACTGCCATTGTCGTATCTACTGTGTTCAGCTGTTTCTTCATGTCACGGGCAGCGGATCAAATTGCTTGAAGACTAGCATCTGTGAGTCTGTGGGCATCATGATGAATGTAACTTGGATCATCCACTCAACACTTCTGGCTGAGGATAGTGCAGACACCACACCCTTGACTTTTTTTTCACTGATGTACAGAGTTGTTCCGATTTTTGGGATGAGGATATTTGTAGAGGTCTCTCCTCCAGTAAATTGTTAAATAGTCCATCGACATTTATGCTTGGATTTAGCAGGACGACAGAGCTTAGATCCAATCTGTTAGTCTTGTGACCATTTCCCCCTCTCCATCAGAAGTTCATTCTGCTATTTGGAATGCAACCAGTCACGTGTGGTAGCTTTCTTGGGTTGTCAACAGGTTTATGTGCACGTGATTCCAACCTTGGCATCAGCCCTGTATTCAGTGACCTAACCTGGTTTCTGATGCGGTAACACTTCCATTTTCATATTCTCATTCTGCTGATGGCATCTCCCTGGTGTCACGCCTCCAATTCGTTACTTTAACTCTATCCATTTAAGGTAATAATCTAAATCGTTTCTTTTCCACAATGTCAACTTCTGTACTTGAAGTGTATGTGTTTCCCTCTGTTTTTCTCTCGGACCATGATTAAAAGCTCTGTCGTGTCAGTGATGTCAGTCTTATGCAGTTTCAGACTCAAGGAACTTGTGCATCATGCATTATTGGTCAGTTCCCAGTGTACGGCATTCAATGTTGGACAGGATTTTGAGCCCCTTTGACATCCTTCTTTGAAAATTGTCCAAAAACAGAAATTGCTGAACAAATTACTGAAAATGTTGCAGCATCTTCTGGAGTGAATGCAGAGTTAAACCTTCAGGTCCAGTGACCCTCTACAAAGCTCCCACTTTCTCCAGCAATTTTTTGTATTTTTATTACCAGTATCCATTTTTATTTGTTTTAGTGAAAATGTGTTCTGTGCCTAATCATTTCTGGAGAAACTCAGCAGGTCTGTCAGCATCTGCAGAGACAGAGAAACAACGTTAGCATTTCAAGCCCAGTGTGACACTTCTTCAGAACTGAAAAGGATTGGAAACTGGGATTTTTAATCCCTTGACAGAGATGGGGGATGGGTGACAGTGAAAAGTGGGTGTGGCAAAGATAAACGGGAATTTAGCAGTAGTGAACGAGTGGATGATGTAAAATGGGTTTAAATTAAACTGTGAATGTGGGAAAGGGGTTCTCTCTATTGAATGCAAGACAAAGAAATCACAACCAAACAAGTTCATAGGGAGGCCAGGAGGGAGAATGTTGACTATGTGGCATTATATAGATCTGGCCATAGATACGTTTTCACTGTCGAGATCATCACCCGGTTTAGACAAAGGAATTCAGGTGCTTGACTTCTTATTGACACTAGTAAGCGTTTCATGCTGCCTTAGTATTGTAATATGGAGAAAAACAAATCACCAATTGATGTTTGGACTGAGTATTGTTTACCTGTCATGTTTAATATTGTTTAATTTTGCAGTATTTGTCTTTAAATGCTTGTTCTTGAAGTTAGTATCAGATGGAATGTGGGTGTTGACTGGTGACACTGTAAAAGTTTCTAAAATCATGAGAGATATGTTTAGGTTGAATAGCCAAGATATTTCCAATGGCATGGGTGAGTTCAGCCACAGTAGACATAAGGTTAAGATGATAGAGGGAAGATTTAAAAGGAACGAAGGGGCAACATTTTACACAGAGGGTAGTATGGACATCGAATGAGCTGCCAGAGGAAGAGTGGTAGATGCATGTACAGCTAAAACATTTAAAACTCATTTGGACAAACATATGAATGGGAAACATTTAGAGGCATGTGAGCTAAATGAAAGCAGATGGGACGAGCTTAATTAGGAAAACCTGGCAAGCATGAACATTTAGAAATGTTTCATGCAGAGTCGGGGTGGTTTTGTGAACTGGAAAATATACTTTGCCCTGTAAAACCATGCAAAGTACATCTGGAGATGTCTGAGAATGTAACAAGCGGACTTGATAAGGGAGATCTGGTAGACACCAGGCTTTCCACAGATTTTCCACAAGGTATTACAAAATATAAGTTCTTACACAAGACAGAAGCTCGTAGGATGATGGATAATGTATTAACATAGAATGATGGTTGCTTAGCTCATAGCAATCGGAGAGTCAGGACTAATACATCTTCAGGTGTATCTGCTGGCATGCCACAGCTATTCGTCCGATGGCCTGTTATTTACAATCTATACTGATATTCTGAAGAAGGGAGTTGAGTGCAATATACATCCGGGTTTGTGGATGACACTGAGAACCAAAAGGCAGGCTGTTATTAAATGGAAAGGACTTCCAGACAAAGAAAAGAACAAAAGGATTGGAGTCTTCCTGTGTATGAAACATAAAGTCAGCAAGCTGATGCAGCAAATAACTCGGTTGGTAGAATAGACGGGTTCCTGGGATGAAAGGGTTGTGTTATTGAGAATCTCTAAAATGGTGAGGCGATTATTCATTGTGGTTTAAATGAATGATGAGTGATACAAATACAAGACATAGAAAGGTAGATATTGAAAAGTTGTTTCCATTCTGACCAAAGTGTCGAACTCGAGGATATAGATACCGAATAAGGAACTTCGATTTCAATCTGAGATGCAAGCCGATGTCTTATCTCGGAAGGTAGTGAATGTTTGGAATTCCCTGACCCAGAGAGTTGTGGAGGGATACAAGGAGTCGGCAAGAAAGTGGAGTTGAGCCCTGGAGTAGATCAGCCATATTCTCATGAAATGACAGGGCTAGCATGATGGGCGAAATGACCTGCTCCTGATCCTATTTATTCATTTCACATTATACTTTTAGAAAGTAACGTGTTATTTTCCTAGAAATCGTGTTGTAAAATGTTGCATTCAGGGAGAGCAGAGGATTTGTTGATTTAACCCTGGGTGGGGTATGGGGGCTGTATTCCCAACGTATCTGGGGCTGCAACATGACCCACATTTGGAGCAGAAGTTACAGAGAGGGGAAGCCTGGAAACAGGGATTGGTGTAGGGGTTCACTTCCTGACCCAGCCTGGATTTTCCAAGTAATCTCCCAACCTACACCAAACGATCGGAGTGGCCACGATCTGCCACCACGTAGCAGGTCGGAAGGGCTGAATGGAACATTAGAACATACGACTGAGGGACACGAGAGGGCCATTCGGCCCTTTGACACTACTCCACCAGTAAATGAGGTCATGGCTCATCTCATTGTGGTCTCAGCTGCACTTTTCTCTCCATACACTATTATCCCTGATTCACCTGTCTATCGAAAATTAGACAAAGACAGCCTCGTTATAATATAAATGTCTGGCCATCCCAAACGTTTGGGAAAGAGAATCCCCACTTTGTGAATTTCTCCTATATTCCTGAGGTTGGAGCGTGTTACCGTTTTCTTTTCTAGTCCCACTCCTCCACTGCTCACAACAAATTTTAAATGTAACCAGGTTGATGATATGGCCAATGATAAAGGTCTCAGACTGGGTCAGGTTCAGTGACAGGAACAAGTCAGACAGATTTCTTTAATCAGCCACAAATAACTAATAGAACTAACGGATGAGCGTGGTGGATCTATGGCTAGCACTGCTACCTCCCATCATCAAGGAGCTGTGTTCAATTCCAACCTCGGGCCACCCTCGATGTGGATTTTGAACATTCGCCCCATGTCTGTGTGGGTTTCCTTCCAGATTCCGCCCATAGTCCAAAGGTATGCAGCTCAGAGCGGATTGGCCATGCTAAATTGCCCGTAGTGCCCAGGGATGTGTAGGTTCGATAGGTTAGTCATGGGAACTGCAGGGTTACATGGATAGAGAAGGGGGGGGGGCAGATCTGGGGCGGCGGTACTGTTCCGAGGGTCAATGTGGACATGATTGACGGAATGTTCTACTTCCACACTCTAGAGATAAAAGTGACAAGCAGTTTGGACGATACAAACACCCTGTGGGTATCTATCTGATCTACTCTCTCTAGGTTTTGTATGTTTCAATAAGATCACCTCTCATTCCAAGAGTAACCTATTAAAAGCTTCATAATATAAGACCCTCATTCCTGGAATACATGAAGTGAAACATCTCCGAACTGCTTCCAATTTAATGATATCCTTTCTCAGGTAAGGAGACAAAAATAATCTCACACACAGATGAGGTTATTTTTTGTTTTCACAATGGTGAGACTATTTGGAACTCTCCTCCCCGCAGAGCATTAGAGGCAGAGATATTGAATATTTTTGAGGCACAGTCAGAAGGTTCATAAATAATAACGGAGTCAAGGATTATCGGAGAATGGCAGGAATGTGCAGTGTTGGGGAAAGGCTGACAGTGGTACAAAATCACATTGCTCCAGAACATCCAGGAATATAATGCAAAATAAAATGTTAATATCAATAAAATGTTAAGAGGAAATCCAAGATAGCAGCGATTCGGAAAGTCTGCATTGTTGGGCTCTGCATCACAGCATGGGCAAAGTGATTCCCTAACCCACTCCATCCCAGCAATTTACTTAAAATTCAACCCTAAAAGAGTGACAGATTCTTTATTGATCCCGGTTTATCAAGTGGAAATGACAAAACACTGGATAGGATCGAGTAAGTCTCACACACGGTGTACCCGTCAGAAGCATCGAGCGTGCCGGAGGCCGCCACTGCAACCCACTCTGCTCGTTCAACAGACCCAGTTACTCACCAGGCCTTGGTCACTGAGTTCACCAAGTTACCTGAAATGATTGAAGGCATGATTAAAGAAAAGTTCAACCGAGGCTAGAACCACTGCCACTCTCAGACGCGCTCCATAAACATGAGGAGCAACTTGACAGCCTTGGAAACAGAACAGACGATGTCAAGCTCCGAACAGCAGTGGCAGAGACCGCGATCGATTCCTCTCAGGAGAGGATTCAAGCCTTTGAAAAACAAATCCGTACCTTAACTGAACATGATGACGACCTCGATAACAGGGGCAGGATGAAGAATGTTGACATGGTCAGTCTGCTGGCCCAGACAGCGGGTGGTCAGCCAGTGAGTATTTTTTGAGAACTGGCTGCAGCGATTCCTTCACTTCGAAACTGAAGAGGGACGGGTGAAGACTGAGACAGTTCGTCGGGTTACGGTGTACAGGTCAGGCTCAGACCAGCGCTCTCGCCCTGTCCTTGTGTGGTTACATAGTTATGGGATAAACAAAGACTAATGGAAGCTTCCAGAACTCCGATGGCTTTAATTCAAAGGTTCCAGGATTATGTCCTTTCGGGACTTTTCAGCAGCGGTGATTCATAAAAAAATATCGTTTAATGATATTTAACACAGAACATTGCAGCGCAGTGCAGGCCCTTTGGCCCTCGATGTTGCGCCGACCTGTCATACCAATCTGAGGCCCATCCCACGTACACTATTCCATATACCCCCATTTGCCTGTCCAATGACGACTTAAATGCACTTACACTTGTCGAATCTACTACCGTTACAGGGAAAGCATTCCGTACCCTTACTACTCTCTGAGTAAAGAAACTACCTCTGATATCTGTCCTATATCTATCACCCGTCAATTTAAAGCTATGCCCCTTCGCCGAGACATTCTTGGAAAAAAGGTCTCCCTGTCCACCCGATCTAACCCTCTGATTGTCTTATATGTCTCTATTAAATCACCTCTCAACGTTCTTCTCCCTAACGAAAACAGCCTCAGGTCCCTCAGCCTTTCCTCGTAAGACCTTTCCTCCATACCAGGCAACATCCTAGCAAATTTTCTCTGCACCCTTTCCAAAGCTTCTAAATCCTTCTTATAATGTGGTGGCCAGAACTGTACGCAATACTCCAAGTGCGGCCGCACTAGAGTTTTGTACAGCTGTAGCATAACCTCATGGTTCCAGAACCGATCCCTCTATTAAGAAAAACTAAAACACTGTATACATTCTTAACAACCCTGTCAACTTGGGTGCCAACTTTCAAGGATCTGAGTACCTGGACATCGAGAATTCTCTGTTCATCTACACTCCCAAGAATCTTACCATTAGCCCAGTACGTTGCGTTCCTGTTACTCCGACCAAAGTGAATCACCTCACACTTGTCCACATTAAACTCCATTTGCCACCTCTTAGCCCAGCTCTGCAGCTTATCTATGTCTCTCTGTAACCGACAACACCCTTCGTCACTATCCACAGCTGCACCAACATAGTGTTGTCTGCAAATTTACCAATCCACCCTTCTATGCCCTCATCCAGGTCGTTTATAAAAATGACGAACAGCAGTGGACCCAATATCGAACCTTGCGGTACACCACTGGTAACTGGACTGCAGGATGAACATTTCCCATCAACCACCACCCTCTGTCTTCTTCCAGTAAGCCAATTTCTGATCCAAACTGCTATATCTCCCACAATCCCTTCCTCCGCATTTTGTACAATAGCCCACTGTGGGGAATCTTATCGAACGCCTTGCTGAAATCCATATACACCACATCAACCGATTTAATCACTTCTACCCGTATGGTCACCTTCTCAAAGAACTCAATAAGATTTGTGAGGCATGACCTACCCTTCACAAAACCGTGCTGACTATCCCTAATTAAAGTATTCTTCTCTAGATGATTAGAAATAATGATAATAAATCCGATCTCTTCTAACCTTTTCCAACACTTTACCAACATCTGAAGTAAGGCTCACTGGTCTATAATTACCAGGATTGTCTCTACTCCCCTTCTTGAACAGAAGAACCACATTTGCTATCCTTAGGTCTTCTGGCACTATTCGTGGAGACAATGACAATTCAACGATCAATGCCAAAGTCTCGGCGGTCTCCTCCCTGGCTTCCCAGATGATCCTAGGATAAATCCCATCTGGCCCAGGGGAATTATCTATTTCAACACTCTGCAGGATTTCTAATACCTCCTCCTTGTGAAACTCAATCACACCTTGTCTTGTAGTCTTTTGTCTCAGTAATCTCCTCGACAACATTGTCGTTTTCTAAAGTGAATATTGTTGAAAAATATTCATTTAGTGTTTCCCCTATCTCCTCTGATTGAACACACAACTTCCCACTACTATCCTTGGTTGGCCCTAATCTTACTCTCGTTATTCTTTTATTCCTTAAATACCTACAGAAAGCCTTAGGGTTTACTCTGATCCTATCCGCCAACAACTTCTCATGTCTCCTCCTGGCTCTTCTTTGCTCTCTCGTTATGTCTTGCCTGGCTACCTTGTAACCCTCAAGCGCCCTAACTGAGCCTTGACATCTTATCCGAACATAAGCCTTCTTCTTCCTCTTGACCAGAGATTCAACTTGCTTCATAAACCACGGCTCCTGCGCTCTACAGCTTCCTCCCTGTCTGACAGGTACATACTCATCTAGGACGCTCAGGAGTTTTTCCTTGAATAAGCTCCACATTTCCAATGCGCCTATCCCCTGCAGTTTCCTTCTCCATCCTATACTTCCTAAATCTTGCCCAATCGCACCGTTTATGCCTTTCACCCCAGCTGTAGCTCTTGCCCAGTGGTATACACCTATTCCTTTCTATCAGTAATTTAAACATAACAGCATTGTGATCGCTATCACCAAAGTGCTCACCTACTTCCAAGCCTAACACCTATCAAGAGAAGAGTAAGGGGATTCGGGAAACAGTATTCCCTCTGGTACCCAACGGTTCTCTGTATTGCATTTAATGGATCCATGAACTCGTCCGACTCTGCAGAGAAAGCGAAAATTTTGTGGACAATTTAAATTCCCCAATCGATTTTGTTTGGTTTTTGGTTTTTTATATGTTTAGTTTTGAAAAGTTTTGAGAGCTTGCCCGTTGTAGTAGTTTTAGTTTCTGTAGAGCTGGTGGATGTCTGGAGGCAGGTCTACCTCACATGTAGGGATTTTATTTTCTCCTTTAACCCGCAGAAATGCCACACGAGGATTGATCTCTTCCCCATCCCTGCAACAATCTTCCTTTCGGTGGCATCCTGCATAATTGGGAATATTACCATTTCTGACCATACTTTTTGATTAACATTAAGGGCAATATGACAGATTCGAGACACCGGCGAATATATCCCTTTATTCATAAGGCTAGTTAGATCATTGAGTATTTCTCTAATGAATTCAGATCTTTCTTAGCCATTAATTAAGATTTAACCAGTAACCCATCCATCCTATGGGAAATTGTTAAGGCTTATGCCAAGGGAATAATTATTCCTTAGGATGCAGCAGAAGGGGGAGCAGGATCGTTGGTTTGAGGCACAGCTGAGGGCAGCCGAGAGGGCATACTGTGATAGACCCTCAGTGGCTAAGTTGCACAGGATCACAATTCTTCGGTCTACAGTGAATTCCACGCTCACACAGACAGCCAAGAAGGTACTTACTTTTGCAAATCAAAGGGTGTTTGAACAGGGCGATAAGCCAGGCAAGTATTTAGCCTATCTTGCCAGGAACACGAGCGCCCCTCTCAAGCCATTGCCTTAATTAGGGAAGGTATTGGGATCCTTACCTTCGATTCCAAAAAGATTAATGCAGCCTGTCCGAGATTTTTCTCCGAATTATTTCAGACTGAACATTTTGAGGATAGCTGGATTAAGATGAAGTCATTTTTCAAGAACCTGGGTCTTCCAGGAGTAACCCCTGAATAGGTGTTGTGTCTTAATGCACCATTGTCAGTACAGTAATGTGTGAAGCAGTTTCAGAATGTAAAGGTGCACGATCCTAACGGATTTCCTAGTGAATTTTATATAAAATGTATAACCCTATTTTCAGGGCTAATTTTTAGCACGTTCCGTCACTCATACAGTCACTAACCCCTCCCTCCATCCTTAAGAGAGGCTCATATCTCTCTGACGCTGAAGAAAGGAAGACCCTGGAGGATTGTGCTTCTTACACGCCGATCTCACTTTTAAATGTTGATTTCAAAATCCTGTCTGAGACTCGTGCATTTAGGCTGGAAACTTTGCTGCATTCCGTTGCCAAAGAGGACCAAACAGGCTTTATAAAGGGCCACAGATCTTCCTACACTGTTAAGAGGTTACTCAATATGATCCAAGAGTGTCAACAACAATCTGGTGGTGTGCCAATCAGTAATATTAATATTTCTCCAGGCAGCCGACAAGATTGACACCTTTCACCATTATTGTTTCCGTTGGTGATTGAGCCACTGGCGGAGGCCATCCGCATGGATGTCAACACATCTGCCCCAGAAGTGGGATAGAAATCATAGAACATAGAACATTACAGCACAGAACAGGCCCTTCGGCCCACGATGTTGTGCCGAACATTTGCCTAGCTTAAGCACCCATCCATGTACCTATCCAACTGCTGCTTAAAGGTCACCAATGATTCTGACTCTGCCACACCCACAGGCGACGAATTCCATGCCCCCACTTCTCTCTGGGTAAGATTACATTGTGTGCAGATGAGGGTCTTTTTTTTGTCAAATCCCGCAATTTCGGTAGTTCATGTGATGCAATGCATTAATTCGCTTGTTGCCTTTCTGGGTGATAAGATTAATTTTACAAATTTGGAGGCCATGCCTATGGGAGGTCTTAGGGAAATACCTGATACTGAGGACAAATCCTGGTTTCCTTTTAAATGGTCGCGAGGGTGGTTTCCCTATTTCAGTATATTCATTACATCTGTCTTTGATCATTTATTTAACGTGAACTGTGTCCATTTGTTTGAAAAAATTAAACAAATCCTTCAAAGATGGGAGGCATTTCCAAAATCCTGGCTAGGTCGAATAGCTGTTATTAAAATGAATGTCCTTCCTCATTTCCTACACCCCGTGCGAATGCTTTCTTTGATGTTTCCCAGACAGATATTTAGGAAACATAATGGCGGGTTTAGCTCTTTTATTTGGTACCAGAAGCGATTATTTATAAAGCTAACAAAATTGCAGCTGCCCCACAGATTGTGGGTGGTAACTCTCCCCGATTAAAATCAATTAAGCTCTTTTATCATCCTATGTTAGTGCCTGGACCGTTGAGGACTCGGCGTCAATACGGCTAGACATTGAACCCTCTCAGACAAAGTGAACCCTTTTTAGTCTGTTGCTCTTAGATAAAATGACAACATTCGTGAAGCATTGTCAAAAACTAATGATTATCAATACTGTTAAAACGTGAAGAACTATGCGTCAGATCGAGGGCAATACAACAAAAAGCATGTTGCTTACCCCTATAATTGGTATATCGGGTTGTCAACCTGGGAAAATGGATTCCAGGTTTCAACTGTGGGCAGCGAGGGGGGTACCTTGCTTTGGTGATTTAGAATTAGTAGTATCCCTACAGTGTCGAAACAGATCCTTGGGCCCAGCAAGTCCACTTCGATCCTCTGAAGAGTAAACCACCCAGACCCATTCCCCAACCATCCTATATTTGCCATGACTAATGCCCCAATTTACAGATCTTGGAATACTATGAGCGATGTAGCAATGGCCAAGTCATCTAACCTGCACATCTTTGTGAATGTGGGAGGAAACATACGCAGACACAATTGAGAATATACTAACTGCACACAGCCAAGACAGGAACCAAACCCGTGACCCTGGTGCTGTGAGTCAGCAGTGCAAACCACTGAGCCACCACGTGTTACTTGAGGGAGAAACAATGATATCATTTGATCAAATAACTCATAAGTATGGAATACCTAGTAGAGACCTCTTCATTTTTTTCCAGATTAGAGATTTTATTAAAAAAAACTTTTAACATACTCTTACAGATCCGATTGAGAGAAGCGGTTGCTTATTGTTAAGAATACACTCTCTGTCAGAACCCTTTATCATTAGTTGGATAGTGGCCCCTCAGACAAGACTGTGCAGCTTCATGACGTCTGTGCGAGAGAGTTGGGGGTTTAGATCTCTTCGGAGACATGGGAGGATATTTGTGAAAATGCTCGTAGGATTTTGATCAGTAATAGGACCCATTCCATTCAGTTGAAAATTCTTCATAGCGTCTATCTGACACCAGATTTTCTCTCAAAATTCAAAGTGGGATTTTCCTCAGCTTGTCCTAAATGCAGAATGACTACAGGCACTCTTACTCATTGCATGTGGCCCTGCTGCAGGCTTTGTATATATTGGAGCACAGTGTTAGGTGTGGTAGAGTGTGTTTTGGGAACCGAATTGGAGATGGACCCGATTTCTCCTTCATGGGCATGCCCAGAATATCTTACGCAGATGCATATGCGAAAAAAAAATCCTTACTTGCTGGGCTAAGAAAAATATTCTGTTGTGTTGGATGTCTGAAAGCTCCCCCGGTCTGTTGGGTCGTTGTAAGCTCATCATGGGGAATATCCCTTTGGACTTTCTCACCAGTATGGTGCTCCATAAAACAGAGATTAATATAAGACATAGAGTCATAGAGATGTACAGCATGGAAACAGACCCTTTGGTCCAAACCTTCCAAGCCGACCAGATATCCCAAACCAATCTAGTCCCATCTGCCAGCACCTGGCCCTTAACCTTCCAAACCCTTCTTATTCATTTACCCATCCAAATACCTCTTAAATGTTGCACTTGTATCAGCCTCCCCGATATCACCTGGCAGATCATTCCATACACGTACCACTCTCAGTGTGAAATAGTTGCCCCGTAGTTCTCTATTATATCTTTCCCCTCTCACCCTAAACCTATACCCTCTCGTTCTGACTCCCCGACCCCAGGGAAAAGACTTTACCGACTTACCCTATCCATGCCCCTCATAATTTTGTAAACCTCTATAATTTCAGCCCTCAACCTCCGACGCTCCAGGGAAAACAGCCCCAGTCTGTTCAGCCTCTCTCTATAGCTCAAATCCTCCAACGCTGGCAACATCCATGAAATCTTTTCTGAACTCTTTCAAGTTTCACAACATCTTTCTGCAATATTCCAACACTGGACTAACTAGTGTCCTTGACATACACAACATGATCTTACAACTCCTGCACTCAATACTCTGACCAATAAAGGAAACACCTTCTACCTGCGACTCCCCTTTCAAGGAGCTATGAACATGCACTGCAAGGTCTCTTTGTTCAGCAACACTCCCTGCGACCTTACCATTAAGTGTATAAGTCCTGCTAAGATTTTCTTTCCTAAAATGCACCAACTCGCCTTCATCTGAATTAAACTCCATCTGCCACTTCTCAGCCCATTGGCTATTTGGTCAATCTGAGGTGACACTCTTCGCTCTCCACTACACCTCCAATTTTGGTGTCATCTGCAAACTTACTATCTGTACCTCTTATGCTCGCATACAAATCATTTATGTCAATGACAAAAAGTAGTGGATCCAGCACCGATCCTTGTGGCACTGCACTTGTCACAGGCCTCCAGTCTGAAAAACAACCCTCCATCACCACCATCTGTCTTCTACCTTTGAGCCAGTTCTGTATCCAAATGGCTAGTTCTCCTGTATTCCATGAGATCTAACCATGCCATTCAATCTCCCATGGGGAACCTCATCAAAACCCTTACTGAAGTCCATACAGATCACATTTACCCCTCTGCCCTCATCAATTCTCTTTGCTACCTCCTCAAAAAACTAAATCAAGTTTGTGAGGCATGATTTCTCACCCATAAAGCCATGTTGACTATCCCTAATCAGTCCTTGCCCTTCCAAATACATGCACATCCTGTCCATCCACGATTCCCTCCAACAACATGCCCACCACCAACGTCAGGCTCACTGGTCTATAGTTCGCTGGCTTGTCCTTAACACCCTTCTTATACAATGGTACAACATTAGCCAACCTCCAGTCTTCCGGCACCTCACCTGTGACTGTCCATATTACAAACATCTCAGCAAGTGGCCCAGCAATCACTTCTCTCGCTTCCCACAGAGTTCTCGGGTACACCTGATCAGCTCCTTTGGATTTATCCACCTTTACCCGTTTTAAGGCATCCAGCACTTCCCTCTCTGTAATCTCGACATTTTGTGAGGTGTCACTATCTATTTCCCTCCATTTTATATGTTCCATATACTTTTCCACAGTAAATACTGATGCACAATGCTCCTTTAGTATCTCCACCATACTTCCTGTGCGAGGAAAAAATATTCGGGTGTGTTGGATGTTTGATAAACCCCCCGGGTCTGTTGTGTGGTTGTAAGCTCGTCATGAAGAATATCCCTTAGGACGTTCTCACCAGTATGTTACACCGAAAAGCAGAGATTTAAAAAAGATATGGCAACCGTTTTTGGATTACCACGATACAGGCTTATCTGTCACTCTAAAAAGGGCTTTTATATAGCCATGACGATATTGTCTAATGAATCACATATTAAGAATTAAGAACGTATGAATGTGTATCAGTTAATGCTCTCGAAGAACGAGAGCAATCATTTTGTTATGCTGAGCCGTATTACTTATTTATTATTTATTGTTTATTTTTGTTTTTCTTCTCTCAATTTGGAGACTTTAACTTATTTTGCATGTCCATGCACATGGGTGTAATCTTGTTCAGTTATTTGAGTTGTTTTGTTATTTGCTTAATATAATAATAAAAATATATTTTTCAATAAAAAAATTTTGCTAAAAAATTAAAATGCTAACATTGATAGATTAGAGTCCCAAATAACTCTCATTAGAGAGACCACTCATGGTGGTTTACTTTGAAGGCCACCACACGGGTGATGAGGTGAGGTTGAAAGAGCATCCCCTTCATGGTAACCTCTGTCACTGTGGGGAATTGAACCTGCGTTGGTGGCCTCCCTCTGCACCACAAACCAACCACCCAGCCAACTGAGTGGGAGACTGTGTAACTGTTACACACAGAATCATTCACAGAAAAAGGGCAGGAGAAACTTTCATGACAAGGAAAAATGTGTATTTGAGATAAAAATGTTTTCTGCTAGAAATTATATTTTATAATGAGTCAAGTGTTTGGAAGCAGTCTTTGGCTGAATACAATAAGGTGAGACAAGTGAAATAACCAGAATGACTAATTGTGATTGGATATCGATAACCATAAGTGCATGTTTTTGATTGGTTCGTGGAAAGCATGCTGACTGTTGCATGAATTTATAAATCAGATGAAATATATTGTAAGGAGAGTCCGTCCCCATGTGAAATGCCATCTGAACACATGCTAGAAGAAACCAGGGGAATGAAGTGTCTGAGAATCGTCTGTTCGGTAAGAGCAGCCTGGGGGTCGAATGACTGAAAGTTCCTGTAATGGAGCTGAGAAAACGATCAGATCACCGCCAAACGTATTGAATGTTGGAGCATATTTGAAGTATTGACTGGCCTCATGATGGATTTTAATTGTGTGTGATTTGAAAAATGTACGTCTCTACTCCATCACGTCTTACGCACTGGGGCACATCCGTTTTTCTGGAACTGGGAATAAGTTGGAACAATACCTGGAACATTCCATAATTGACATTCTCCAGATATTCTATAACTATGTGGGGTGAGGGGGCATTAGAAAGGCAAGAGAGAAAGAGAGGGAAGGTGCTGCATGCAGTAATGTGAGTGGTGGAGCATGAGCCTTGTTCGGGGGTCGGTGCTATAACAGATATACAGTGAGTGGGAGGGAGCAGAGAAAATACGGTGACCCTTATCCTGACAGAATGGGGATGCTTATTGATGCTTGTCCTGTTTTGCTGGACATTTCTTCAGACCCCAGAAACTGCACTGAGCTGGGTGGTGAGCTCTGACCATGCTCGGTGGGTCTGGTAGTGTGGCCCCCTCGGGGAAGGGGAAGAGCATGGTTCCCTTTGCATTCGCCCATCCATCAGGACCTCCGTGCTGCTGTCGACAAACCGTGGTGTAATTTCCCCTTCGCTGCCATGCTCGGGGAAAATGTGCAGGGCAGCTCCAAATTGAGAAAGCGCAACCGTGTGCCCATTGGCCTTTTTAAGATGGCACCAGTGTCAGGGATCACGGAATATCCAGGGCCATCCGGCTGACTGTGAGTACCTGCAGACATGATGGGTGGGAGAATCGGGCTGGCATTGTATGAGAGGGACACTATGGAATGGGATGGGTAGTTAATGAGATGTGTTTGGTAAGATAGCAACATGAAACTATCTCAGCCTCGTGCAGACAACCCCTCTGTCACCCTCAATGAAGATGTCACTGAGACAGTTTTTTGTTCGGTTCAGCCCAGTGAGGCGAAGACTCGACTGTCCTCACTCCCAGTTACAAAGCTGCAGAACAAATGCTCATCCAAAACTCTCCATCGCCTGAACTCATAGCAATATCCCATTCACTCATAATTCTTTGAAATACTGACCCGTGTTGCATGATGCTATCGGAATGAATTCATTTCAACATAGTGAACCTGTGAACATATGCTTCCATGATATTTTATCTCAGTGTACCCCCCCCCCCCCACCCTGTCTCCACCCCAAAACACACTGATTTACAGTCATATTGCAAGAGACTGCCAGTATGACTGGCCATTTGGCCCAGCTGGTCCATGGCAACCAAAATGTCCATCCAGACTCACCCCATTTCCCTGCCCATGTTCTGTATCCCTCTAATCCTTTCCTTTCTGTGCATTTGTCCAAATGCATGTTGTGATTGTACCCACCTCAATCACTTCCACTGACAACTCAGTCCATATGCGTACTACACTCTATGTTAAAAAGTTGCCCCTCAGTTTCCTTTTTACATTTTGTATCCTTTCCAAACATTAATGGGTGACCTCTAGTACTCGATTCACCAACGTGGGAAAAGAATTTGATGTATTCGTCACATGCAAGCCTCTCATGATTTTATAAATTCTACACTTCTATAAGAACCCCCTCGGTTTCCTACGCTGTAAAGAAATAAGTTCTAACCTGCCCAACTTCTGCCTATAACTTAGAGCCTTTAGCCCAGGAAACATCTTTGGAAATTCGTTCTACATTCTTTCTTATTCAATAATATCCTTTCCAGAGCAAGGTGAACAAAACTGAACACAATAGTCCAACTGCAGCCTAACCAACATCCTGTACAACTCCAACATAACGTCCCACCCAACTTCTATACTCAATGCTCTGATGAAGACCAATGTGCCAACAGCCTTCTTCACTGTCCTGTGTATCTGTGACTCAAATTTCAGACAACCGTGCACCTGATCTCCAACGTCCTTTTGTTCCACTACACGCCTGAAGGCGCTATCATTCGTCATTAAACTCCTACCTGGATTTGACTTTCCAAAATGCAAGACGTCACACTTATCTATATTATCTATTTCTCAGCCCACTTCCCCTGCTGATCAAGGTACTGCTGCAATTTCTGATAACGTTCCTCACTGTAAACGATGCCTCCTATTTTAGTGTCATCAGCAAACTTACTAATGTTGTGTTGTGCACTTTGGTCCAAATCATAGATATAGATAACAAGCAGTAATAGGCCCTGGACCGACCACTGAGGCACTCCATTAGTCACAGGCCTCCAGTCGATATGCTTTCCTCCACCATAGCCATTTGCTTCATAACGTCAAGCCAATTGTGTCGCCAACTTGCCAGTTTACATTTGAGTCCATTCGAGCGGCCTACCATGTGGAAACTTATCAAAGGCCTTACTGAAAACCATACAGACTATGTCCACCACCCTGCCCTCGTCAACCGTCCTGGTCACTTCCTCAATAAACTCTATCAAAATTTGTCAGGCATGATCTGCCACGCACAAAGATATGCTGACTGCTCTAAGTCAAACTCTGTCTTTCCAAATGCATGCATATCTTATATCTCCGAACCTTCTCAAGTGGTTTCCGAAACAGATGAGAAGCTTACTGGTTTATATTTCCCAAGCTTTTATTTGCAGTCCTTCTGAATACCGGCACAACATTTGCTACTGCCCAGTCTTCCGGGACCTTGCCCCTGAACTATCTTCTCTCACCTCCTGCAGTGCTCTTAGATATATCTGGTCAGGACCAAGAGATTTATCTGACTTTGTGCATTCTAATATGTCCAACAGCACCTCTAATGTGATATGGACTATGCCAAGATATCGTAACAAACCTCTCAAAGGTCACAAGTCTTCATGTCTTTCTTCATGATAAACGCAGAGGGGAAATTGAGGACCTCACCCATCATTGAGGTTTTATGCATGTATGCCCATTTTGGATTTTAAGGCGTCCTACCTCTCACTAGTTGTTCTTTTTCTTTACTATACTGAATTTGGATTCACCCTAATCTGCTTAGGCAATGCTATCTCATACCCCACTTTAGCTCTGCAGATTTCCTTCTTCAGTAAACTCCTGCATCCCCTGTGCACCTCCAGAGATTCCCTTAGTCCCAGCTGCCTGTACCTGAGCGACGCCTCCTTTTTTTCTGGTCAGAGCCTCAATATCTCTTGTCATCCAGGGTACAGTTCCAGCCTCACTTTCCCTTTACACTCACAGGAATATATAGTCCTTGAACTCGAGATATCTCACTTTTGAAGCCCTCCCACTTGCCCAGGATCCTTTTACCTGGAAACACACGACTCCAGTCAAGCCCTGCAATCCCCTGTCTAATTCTAACAAAATTCGCCTTGCCCCAAAATAGAACTTTAATCTGTGGAGCAATTTTGTCCCTACCATACCCATTTTAACATTAATACCGCTCTGGCCACTTTTCCCAAAATGCTCCGCCACTGTACCTCCGTCACCTATCCAACCCAATATCCCAACAGTAGGGTCGAGATTGTCCCTTCCCGGGTAGGACCCTCTACATGCTGCTTGTGGAAGCTTTCCTGAACACACTTAACAAATTACGTTCCACCTAAGTTTTTAACCCTCTGGAAGTCCCTGTCTATGTTAGGATAATTAAAATCATCCATTATGACAACCCTATTGCTCCTGCAAGTCTCGCCAGTCTAGCTGCATATTTGTTCTTCTAATTCCCATTGATTATTTTAAGGCTTATAGTACAACCACTATAACATCACCTTCCCCCTCTTACTTGTTTGCATCATTTACAAAATCTCTTTTGTTATTATCTCAGTTATTTCATCTTTAACTACTAGAGTGATATGCGCCTTAATCAGAACTATTGGTATTTAAATTGTTTCCATTTACATCTCTTCCTCGCAGTGACTTTCAAATTTGCAGCACCCCTTGACAAAGCACATGGAGATATAGAGCTGTAAATGGATGGAAGCTGCACGTCCTGTCACTTCCAAAATTAGCTGCAAGTTTCCCCACACAGAGCTGAGATGTAACACAGTGTTACCGAGCAATGCAACAGCCTGGGTTTATATATGAATGAAACAGTGTGACTACACATCCCCCCACGCTGGACATTTAGGCCAGGATTATAGATCCAGCATTGGTGGGGCTGCACATAGTTTCACTCTGGACATAGCTGGGTGGCATTCAGCAGCACACTAGCCGGATCTACACAGTGCTCCATCCTGAATATGTAATGGATGGGCTGGTTATGTGAGTTGGATTGCGAATGTGAGAGAAAAAAACATCTGGCAATGCCTTTATTTTGTGTTCTAATTCCTGTGACTCATCCGGTTAGATGGATGAGTCATAGCGACTGTTGTTACAGCATTTCTGTCGGAAACATGACCAACAAATGGAGCAGAGACTGCAGAGAGGACAGTCTCCGTAAAATGGAATGAGTGAATCACCATCAGAGCAGCCGTGGTCTTAGTGAATGGTGGGGCAGGATTGAATGGACCACTAATGGAATTTATTCATATATTTCTGTTTGTTCCAAGCAAACTCCCCTTCTCTTCCAGTGTCCCATACTGGTGGGGACTGAGTCACCTCCTCCTGTTCCTGTGTAACAGGATCCTCTGGCCTCACTAGCCTCCAGGTTTCCCTGTGCCCCAGTTTTGAACAGTTGCATGACTGGCTCCTGTTCCCGTGTCCCAGCCTCGAACAGTTGAGTGATTGTCTCCTGTCCCTGTGCTCCAGTTTCAAGCAGTTGAATGACTGCCTCCTGATCCCAAATTTGTAAAAAATACATGTCCTCCTCCTGGCCTGAGTAACAGGCTCCAATAGCTCTGTGCTCACCTGCTGCTCCTGTGGAATGGAGGTGAGGGACTGAATGGCCTCTTCACATTCTTTACAGCTTTTCTTGACGAAAGACCATTCTTCTGTTTCTGTAAAACACCATCAAAATCTGAATGATGTATTTTTGTATTTGACTCTCAGTAATGGAGCAAACAAGCAGATGCTGAATAGCCTCCTCCTGTTCCTGTGTTATACACTGAAGAGTCAATAAACTCTCAGAGATGTACAGCACGGAAAAAGATCGTTCGGCCTGGTCATCCATACCGCTAAATATCCTAAATTAATATCGTCTCCCTTGCCAGCAATTGGCCCATCTCCCTCTACACACTTCCCATGCATGTATCCATCAAATGCTTTTTAAAATGCTGTAACTGTACCTGCCTCCACCACCTCTTTTGACTGTTCAATCCATACACACAGCAGTCTCTGTGTGAAAATGTTGTCCCTCATGTCCCTTTTTTAAATCTTTCTCCTCTCACCTTAAACCTTTGTCTTCTAATTTTGGACTCGTCTATCCTGGGAAAAGACATTGACTGTTTACCATATCTATGCCCCTCATGATTTTATAAACCACCCTCAGCCTCAACTCTTGAAAATAGCCCCAGCCTATTCACACTCTTCTTGCAACTCTGACCCTCCAAAACCTGCAACATTCTTTTAAATCTCTTCTGCACTCTGTCAAGTTTGACAACGCCATTCCGACATCAGGGAGACCAGAATTAAAGGCAATATTACAAAAGTGGCCAAACCAATGTCCTGTACAGATTTTGTCATGCAAATGCTTCGACTCAAAGCACGCTCCAAAAAAGGGAAGATCACCAAGTTCCTTCTTCACTGCGCTGTCTACTTGTGACGGCACTTTCAAGGAACGGAGAAAATGCACCACAAGGCTCACAGGGCACCGACCTGGGTTTAATTCCATCCTTGAATGACTGGCTGTGTGGAGTTTCTACATTCTCTTCGTGTCTGCGTGAGTTTCCTCCGGGTGCTATATTTTACTCCAACAGTATAAGGATATGCAGGTAAGGGTAGATTGGCCATGCTAAAATGTGGTACCGTACCCGGAGGTGTGTAGGGGAGTTGGATTAGCCATGGGAAATGCAGGCTAAGTGTGATAGGGCAGGTGTTTGTCCAGTGGGATACTATTTAGAGGGTCGGTGTGGCCTCGTTGGGTCGAAAAGCCTGTTTCCAAACTGTAGGGATTCGATAATTTCTATGGAGTTCTCCTTGATTGGCAGCTTTCTACAGGACCCTACCTATATGTGTTTCCTTAATTTGTCTTGCCAAAATGCAACACCTCACATTTAAATAAAATAAACTCTATCTGCCACTCGGTTCACCAAAACAAGGTCCCATTACAATCTGACAGATCATTCTTCACTGTCGTCAATACCACCAAATTTGTTATTATCTACAAACTTACTGACCATACTCCGTATACTCAAATGCAAATGATTTGTATCAGTGGCAAAATGCAATGGACCCATTATTGATCTTTGCGACACTCCACTGGTCACAGGTCTCAAAATTTAATGAACAAATGTCCACTGTCACGCCCTGTCTCCAATATTCTTGGAAAATTTTAGATCTAAATGGCGAGTTCTTCCTGGAATCCAGGCAGTCTAACCTTGCTAACCAGTCTACCATGTAGAACATTTTGGTTTTCTTACTGAATTCCATAAAGACAACAACCAATGGCTTGCCTTCATCAATCATCTTCATCACTTCCTCAAAAGATTACACCGAGTCGGTGAGACGTGATCTCCAATGTACAAAGCCCTCTTCAGTCCATGTCTTTTCAAATGCATGTACATCCTCTCCCACAAAATCCCCTCCAACAATTTAGTCACCATTGACGTCAGGCTCACCGATCTATAGTTACCTGTTTTTTTTCCTTACTTTCTTAAATAATGACACTATGTTAGCAGCCCTCCAGTTTTTTGACACCTCACCTGTGGAAATTAATGATACAAATACATCAGCAAAATGCTGACCAATTTCTTTCCTAGCTTCCCACAAACATTTGGGATACAACTGATCAGGTCCCAGGGATTTGTTCAAATGTATTGTTTTAAAATGTCATAGACACCCTTGTAATGTAGACACTTTTCAATGTATCACTATATATTTATTCATTCTCTCGCTCTTGTAACCTCCTCCTCAATAAATACTGAGGAGAAGGTTTTGTTTCATATCCCATAAATCTCCTGTGGTTCCACACATAGGTAGACTTACTCAACTTTAAGGGGCCCTATTCTCTCCCTAGTTAATCTTTTGCCATTAAAGGATATGTAGAATTTCTTCAATGCCTTGTTAACCCAATTTCTAAAGCCATCTCATGTCCACATTTTTCTGAGCCGATTTCCGCATTGACTATGCACTTGCTGTCCTTATACACCTCTCGGGATTTACTTGATCTCAGCTCTGTTTACCTGACATTTGCCTCCTTCCTTACCTTGACCAGAGCATCAATATATCTAGCCATCCAGCACTCCCTGCATCCACCAACCTTGCCCCTCTCACTAATAGGAACACGTTGGCTCTGGACTCTCTGAAACCAGGTTTTGATGGCTTGGAATTTCCAACCATCCTTTTACCTGTGAATAGAGTATTCCAATTAGCCTTTCACAGGGCTCGCCTAACACTTTTAAAATTGGCCTTGTTCAACGTTAGAACTTTAATGTTTACATCAGGTGTTACCTATTCCACAGCTAATTTAAAACTAATATATATGCGTAACGGAAAGTTAAAGAAACACTTCCTGCCCCTCTGTAACAGGCTCTAGAGGCTGAATGGGCTCCTCGTGGCCCTCTGTAATAGACTGGAGAGGCTGAATGGCGTCCTCCTATCCTTGTGTAACAGATCCGAGACATTAAATGAGACAGCAACCCATGGATTACGAGCAGCCGTTAAACTGTATCTGATGGAGGTTCCATCCCTTCTCAGGACAGAAACACAAACAACAGAATGTACTCCAGGTGCCCTCTCAGTAACACCTCATACAACTGCAGCGACATAGAACATAGAACAATACAGCACAGAACAGGCCCTTCGGCCCACGATGTTGCGCCAAACATTTGTCCTAGCTTAAGCACCCATCCATGTACATATCCAATTCCGCTTAAAGATCGCTAATGATTCTGACTCTGCCACAGGCAGTGCATTCCATGCCCCCATCACTCTCTGGGTAAAGAACCTACCCCTGACATCCCCCATATACCTTCCACCCTTCACCTTAAATTTATGTCCCCTTGTAACACTCTGTTGTAGCCGGGGAAATATTTTCTGACTGTCTACTCTATCTATTCCTCTGATCATCTTATAAACCTCTATCAAGTCACCCCTCATCCTTCGCCGTTCCAATGAGAAAAGACCTCGCACTCTCAACCTATCCTCGTACGACCTATTCTCCATTCCAGGCAACATCCTGGTCAATCTTCTCTGCACCTTCTCCAAAGCTTCCACATCTTTCCTAAAGTGAGGCGACGAGAACTGCACACAGTACTCCAAATGTGGCCTAACCAAGGTCCTGTGCAGCTGCAACATCACTTCACGACTCTTGAATTCAATCCCTCTGCTAATGAAGGCTAATACACCATAATACAAGCTCTATCCACCTGAGTGGCAACTTTCAAAGATCTATGAACATAGACCCCAAGATCCCTCTGCTCCTCCACCTTACTAAGAACCCTACCGTTAACCCTGTATTCCGCATTCTTATTTGACCTTCCAAAATGGAGAAAGTGAGGGCTGCAGATGCTGGAGATCGGAGCTGAAAATGTGTTGCTGGAAAAGCGCAGAAGGTCAGGCAGCAACCAAGGAACAGGAGAATCGACGTTTCGGGCATAAGACCTTCTTCAGGAATGAGGAAAGTGTGTCCAGCAGGCTAAAACCGTACAACCCAGATGGCCTCCTTCTTCAAGAACTGCAATTTCCTGCCAGACGAGGTCGACGATGCCCTCCACCGCATCTCTTCCACTTCCCACTCCTCCGCCCTTGAGCCCCGCCCCTCCAACCGCCACCAGGACGGAACCCCACTGGTCCTCACCTACCACCCACCAACCTCCATGTGCAACGTATCATCCGCCGTCATTTCCGCCACCTCCAAACGGACGCCACCACCAGAGATATATTTGCCTCCCCTCCCCTATCAGCGTTCCGAAAAGACCACTCCCTCCGTGACTCCCTCGTCAGGTCCACACCCCCACCAACCCAACCTCCACTCCCGGCACCTTCACCTGCATCAACAAGAAATACAAAACTTGCGCCCATGCCTCCCCCATTACTTCCCTCCAAGGCCCCAAGGGACACGTTCATATCCGCCACAAATTCACCTGCACCTCCACACACATCATCTATTGTCCGCTGCACCCGATATGGTCTCCTCTATATTGGGGAAACAGGCAGCCCACTTGCGGAACGTTTCAGAGAACACCTCTGGGACACACGGACCAACCAACCCAACCACCCTGTAGCCCAACACTTTAACTCCCCCTCCCCCTCCACCAAGGACACGCAGGTCATTGGACTCCTCCATCGCCAGACCATGGCACTACGACGGTTGGAGGAAGAGCGCCTCACCTTCTGCCTGTGAACCCTCCAACCACAAGGGATGAACTCAGATTTCTCAAGTTTCCTCATTTCCACTCCCCCCACCTTGTCTCAGTGAAATCCCTCGAACTCAGCACCGCCTTCCTAACCTGCAATCTTCTTCCTGACCTCTCCACCCCCACCCCACTCCGGCCTATCACTCTCACCTTGACCTCCCTCCACCTATCGCATTTCCAAAGCCCCTCCCCCAAGTCCCTCCTCCCTACCTTTTATCTTAGCCTGCTGGACACACTTTCCTCATTCCTGAAGAAGGGCTTATGCCCGAAACGTCGATTCTCCTGTTCCTTGGATGCTGTCTGACCTGTTGCGCTTTTCCAGCAACACATTTTCAGCTCCTTCGAAAATGGACAACCTCACACTTGACAGGGTTGAACTCCATCTGCCACTCCTCAGCACAGTTCTGCATCATATGTAAGTCCCTTTGCAGCCGACAACAGCCCTCCTCACTATCCACAACTCCACCAATCTTCTAATCGTCTGCAAATTCACTGACCCACCCTGCGACTCCCTCTTCCAAGTCATTAATAAAAATTACAAACAGCAGAGGACCCAGAACTGATCCCTGCGGAACTCCACTTGTAAATGGGCTCCAGGCTGAATATTTGCCATCTACCACCACTCTCTGACTTCGACCGGTCAGCCAGTTTTCTATCCAACAGGCCAAATTTCCCTCTATCCCATGCCTCCTGACTTTCCGCATAAGCCTACCATGGGGAACCTTATCAAATGCCTTACTAAAATCCATGTGCACTCCATCCACTGCTCTACCCTCATCCACATGCTTGGTCACCTCCTAAAAGAATTCAATAAGACTTGGAAGGCATGACCTACCCTTCACAAATCCGTGCTGGCTGTCCCTAATCAAGCAGTGTCTTTCGAGATACTCATAAATCCTATCCCTCAGTACCCTTTCCATTACTTTGCCTACCACCGAAGTAAGACTAACAGGCCTGTAATTCCCGAGGTTATCCCTATTCACTTTTTTGAACAGGGGCACAACATTCGCCACTCTCCAGTCCCCTGGTACTACCCCCGTTGACAGTGAAGACAAAAAGATCATTGCCAACGGTCCTGCCATTTCCTCTCATGCTTCCCACATAATCCTAGGATATATCCCGTCAGGCTCGGGGGACTTGTCTATCCTCAAGTTGTTCTAAATGTCCAACACATCTTCCTTCCTAACAAGTATCTCTTCTAGCTTACCAGTCCGTTTCGCACTCTCCTCTTCAAAAATACGGTCCCTCTCGTTTCTAAATACTGAAGAAAAGTACTCACTCAAGACCTCTCCTATCTCTTCCGACTCAATACACAGGCTTCCACTACTGTCCTTGATCGGACCTACCCTCGTTCTCGTCATTCTCATGTTTCTCACATACGCATAAAATGCCTTAGGGTTATCCTTGATCCTATCATCCAAAGATTTTTCATGCTCTCTCTTAGCTCTCCTAATCCCTTTCTTCAGCTCCATTCTGGCTGTCCTGTATCCGTCCAATGCTCTGTCTGAACCTTGTTTCCTCAACCTTATGTAAGCCTCCTTCTTCCTCTTTACAAGGCATTAAACCTTCCTCGTCAACCAAGGTTCCCTCACACGACCATCTCTTTCCTGCCTGACTGGTACATACATATCAAGGACACGTCGTATCTGTTCCTTGAAAATGTTCCACATTTCCACGACATCCTTCCCTGACAGCCTATGCTCCCAAATTATGCTCCTCAGATCCTGTCTTACAGCATCGTATTTACCCTTTCCCCAATTGTAAAACCTACCCTGTTGCACGCACCTCTCTCCATAACCAAGGTGAAAGTCACAGATTTGTGGTCACCATCAGCAAAATGTTCACCCACTAACAAGCCCAACACTTGTCCCGGTTCGTTACCAAGTACCAAATCCAATATGGCCTCCCCTCTGGTCGGACAATCTACATACTAAGTTAGAAAAGCTTCCTGGACACACTGCACAAACACCGCCCCATCCAATCTACTTGATCTAAAGAGCTTCCAATCAATATTTGGGAAGTTGAAATCGCCCATAACTACTACCCTGTGGCTTCTGCACCTTTCCAAAATCTGTTTCCCAATCTGTTCCTCCACATCTCTGCTGCTATTGGGGGGTCTATAGTAAAAACCCAATAAGGTGACTGCTCCTTTCCTATTTCTGACTTCAGCCCATACTCCTTCCAAAGGCAGATCCCCCTCGAACTGCCTTTCTGCAGCCGTTATACAATTTCTAATTAGCAACGCCACCCCCCCCCCCTCCTTGTTTACCACCATCCCTAATCTTACTGAAACATCTGTAACCAGAAACCTCAAACAACCATTCCTATCCCTCTTCTATCCACGTTTCTGTGATGGCCACAACATCGTAGTCCCAGGTACAGATCCACGCCTTATGTTCACCCACCTTTGTTCACCCACATCTCTTTGTTTTGAATGATTCTGATGGCAAAATGTGCTGAAAAATGCATTGCTGGAAAAAATAAAACGTCGATTTTCCTACTCCTTGGACGCTGCCTGACCTGCTGCACTTTTCTGGCATCACATTTTTCAGCTCTGATCTCCAGCATCTGCAGTCCTCACTTTCTCCTTGTTGGCAAAATGTGCCAATATTCTAGATTTCCACATTTTCAAGTAGGAACAGACTAATATGGGCTGAATGGCCTTCTCTTATCCCTCTGCAAGAGGCCCATAGGGACAGAATTGCTTCAGCCTGTTGCTGAGCAGCAGTCTCAATGCTCTGTCTCAACGTTATTAAAGGATTTGGTAGTAGGGCACTTAAAACCAGGAGTAGCCTCACACTAATAAATAAGGAATCTAGACACTTGCCCACCCGAATTTTCTTTATGCAGCCGATCTGTTATTTTATAACAGCCTCTTCCATAAACAGAGTGGAACATATATAGACCCCTGTAGTGTTCTGTTAATACTCTCATATCCAAGTTTTAAAAAGATTTAAAGATTTATGAGCCATCCCTCAGCAACCCTCATCCATTCCATCCAAACTCAGTAAATGTTCTCTTTTGTAGTTATATGAAAAGTGATGTGTGGAACCGGATCATTGAGCCTGTTTGCTCAGTCATGATTTGGAGATGCCGGTGTTGGACTGGGATGTACAAAGTTAAAAATTACAAAACACCAGGTTATAGTCCAACAGGTTTAATTGGAAGCACACTAGGTTTTGGAGCGCCGATCCTTCATCAGATGATAGTGGAGGACACACTTCTAAGGAACAGAATTTATAGCAAAAATTTCCAGTGTGATGTAACTGAAATTAAACATTGAAAAATACCTTGATTGTCTGTTGAGTCTTTCATCTGTTCGAATACCATGATAGTTTCACTTCTTTCGTGTGTAAATCACAAAACCTTTTTTTTTTAAAAATGTTGTATTCTCGGGTTAGCTGCAACAGTGAGTGTTATCTAGACAATATGTTGAGGGTGTTAGCCCCCTGTGTTCTTTGTCTATGCCATGATGTTTACATTGATTCTCATCTGAAAAGTGAGATAACAGAGTTTTACATGAATCCATGCAGTTTTTGAGCTCAAAGTTTTACATTAATTCATGAAGTTTTTGAGCAAATTACAATGTAACTCTGCAAGTACAAATTCATCCCACAAAATATATGTGTGCATGTGGGTCTTTGTCGGTTTGTGTGTGTGTGTCTGTCTGTCTGGATTGGGGGTTGTGAGTGTGTGAGAGAATGCATATGTGTGTGTAGTGATGTGGAGTGTCTTAAGTCTGTGAGGGAGTGCAAATGTGAGTGTGGGAGTGTGTGTGCGTGTCAGGGTGGGGGGGGTTTGAGTATCAGTGAGAGAGAGTGTACATGTGTGTGCATGAGTGTTGAGTGGTCTAAGTCTCTGAGAGGATGCTGTGTGAGTTGGGAGTGTGTGTATCTGTAATGGTGTGTGTGAGTGTCTGTGTGAGTGTCTGTGTGCGTATCTGTGTACATGTGTGTCCGTATGTATGTGTGTGTATAGGAGCGCCTGTGTGTGTGTGTATATATAGTGCAATGGTGGTCACTTCTAATGTGACATGAACCCAAGGTCCCGGTTGAGGCCCTCCCTATGTGTATCGAAATTAGCGAACAGCCTCTGCTCGGCCACTTTTCGCGGCTGCGTGTCCTGAAGTCCGACTTGGAGGATGGTCATCAGAAGGTCCAAGATTGAAGGTCCTGGACCACTGAAGTTTTCCCCAACTGGGGGGGAACCCTCCTGTCTGTTGATTGTTGTGCGGTGCCCATTCATCCGTTGTCGTAGCCTTTGCTCAGTTTCCCAGAGTTTGTTCAGTGACTGTGATTAATGCTAATCTCCATGGATTCTAAATATTCCAGTGGAAGGTATCATCTTTAAATGATAAATGGGCGCTGTTAAATGTGTTATCCCATAACATGAGCGGAACATCATCGACAGCACTGACAGGGATCAGCAGATTTGGAGAAAGGGGAAAGAGAGATCAGAATCTGAGAACATTAGACTGGAATATTCCAACAATGGATCAGAACATGAGAACATGAGACGGGTATGTTCCAAACATGTATCAGAATCTGGGAACATTTGACTGGCATGTTCCAACAACAGACAGGAGTTTATCCAATTATGTTTGGTACCTTTCTGCATTTTATTGGTGGTCATTATAATTTCTGATCTATTACGCTCATCTCATTATTCAATATTTTTATTATCTTTTCCTTGCTATCGTCGGTGTTCCTGGTAAGTGTCACTGTCCAGATGTTTTTGTTCTATAAACCGTTTATGTCTGTATGATTGTTCTTTTATATAGTCTACACTTCTTGCCACTATTATTGTTCCTGTTGAAACTCTCAATCCATATATTCACTCTACAGACCACCACTAACTACCCCAATGAATGTGTTCAATTGTTGTCTCCCTCTCTGTCTCCCATGTGTCTCTATGTTGACCTCCTCAGTTTCAGCGGCGAACTACAATGTATTGTGTCATTGCCTTTGTTATTTAAATATAAAGAGCATGGAAGTCACTGTCTACTGTTCTGGTTACAAACTCCACTTCCTTCCAATGTTTCCATCCCATCTCTGGCCAATATCTGCGGCTGAAGCAGACAAGTCACAACTGTGGGTGATCCCTTTGACCATGAGCTGATTCCTGACACCATACCCTGACCATTTCTAACTTGAAATACGCACCACACCAGAATATATCTCACTGGCTTATTCCATCTTCTGTTTGAACCTTGAGCTATGTATTACAGTCTTAAAGAAGCCAATAATCTGCTGCTGACGCTCCCGGCTTCAAACCTGCCGAAGCAAATCTGATTCGACCTCACAACAAACTCCCACCCATCTGTCATTCATGTGCACACCGATGTATATTGCTGTTGTTTCTGACAATGTCTTTATTTTGACATTCTCAAACACTTTACCGTGTCTGTCCATGAAACTTTTCTCGTTGTCTCTCTGTCGATTAACAAAAAGCCTGCCAGTTTTTCTTATTTAAAATAGTTTCCTCCATGTGCGTTCCTTCTCAAACAATGAGTTTCGCATTCAACCACGCCTATCGCGCACACACACGTACTCTCCCTCAGTTTCTGATGAACACACACACGCAGCAAATCTTCCCATTGTAGGCAGTAATCTGAAGCGAGTATGATTAGCATATGATAGTAGAGTTTACAATACGCTATACGCTGGGCAGAGAGTACAGTTTACTGAGCAACACACGAGCATGCTCTACACCGCTCTCCACGCTGAGCTGTCATCTTGTCCCAGTTTATGTTGTTTGTGGTGTTCTGTCAAGCTGATTCAGAATTTGATATAACAAACCGTTCCAGCTGATCTGACAATGCCTTTATTCAATGTTGTCATTCTTGTCAGTTTTCTCTCGATGATCTCACTTCTCCAGTTAATCCCCCTGCCCTGTCTTTTTCCCCATATTTCCACAATATGTTTCAGTTAATTAACTGTCTGTTTCTGTCTTTCATGTGAATCTTTATGTCCCTCTGCATCTTTCCCTGGCCTTTGCTTTTGGCTCCCTCGTGTATCGAGTGCTGGCATTGTGAAGATGACAAACAGTGAAATGGTGTGTGTCAGGCTGTTGTTCATTTTCCGGTATGTCCCATGTGATGGTCCACGGACAGGGGTGTTTCAGAAGTTATGAGACACATCCTTGTAACTTGGTCTGTACCTGAATTTGTCCCTCTCAGGTGACCTTGCGATCGGTAGCACGAGCAAGCCCCTAGAGTAAAGGACCAGGCATCTAAATTGTGTGACAATGCTGTCACTTAAAAAAAATGTTATTTACTCCTTTTTTAAAAATAAAACATCTTAAAGGCCAAACTGCCTGCTGAAAACGGCTCAAGTAAATAACGTACGACGCTTTTAGGGTTTTTTTTAATAAATAGCAGTAACAACGGCCTAGTAACTTATCCCCAGCTGCTACTCTCTCTGAAACCTGACTTGATGCTGATTCCTCCTGGATTGGAGAACTGTATTAGAGAATGTATGTCTGAATGTTCCTTTTTGACAAGGCGTGTGTTTATGGGATGTTAGTATATTGGAACAGTTCATCTGTCGAAGGTACTGTATCCATTATTCAGTTAAGGTTTCCAATCGTTAAATTATTCTAAATTCCTCGACATTTTGAATGGATTTTCATTAGAGTGTTTAAATATATAGTGTTTTGCTTAATGGTGAGTAGTTTGACTAGTAGCATCACATCTGGAACACCCACTTCGCATCTACCTTTAAAATAAGAAAGGTTTGGCATCCAAGCTACCCTCTGAAAATAGTTTGAGGCAGTTTGCAACCGCAGGAGGTGCAAGACTTGCGACCACACCTCTCCCCTCACCTCCCTCCTAGGCCCCAAAGGAAACTTCCATATCCGCCACAGATTCACCTGCACCTCCACACATATCATCTATTGCATCCTCTGCACCCGATGTGGCCTCCTCTATATTGGGGAGACAGGCCGCCTACTTGCGGAGCGTTTCAGAGAACACCTCTGGGACACCCGGACCAACCAACCCAACCACCCTGTGGCTCAACATTTCAATTCCCCCTCCCACTCCACCAAGGATATGCAGGTCTTTGGACTCCTCCATCGTCAGACCACAACAAAACGACGGTTGGAGGAAGAACGCCTCATCTTCCACCTCGGAACCCTCCAACCACAAGGGATGAACTCGGATTTCACCAGTTTCCTCATTTCCCCTCCCCCACCCTGTCTCAGTCAAATCCATCGAATTCAGCACCGCCTTCCTAACCTACAATCTTCTTCCCGACCTCTCCGCCCCCACCCCAGTCTGACCTATCACCCTCACCTTGACCTCTTTCCACCTATCACATTTCCGACGCCCCTCCCCCAAGTCCCTCCTCCCTAACTTTTATCTTAGCCTGCTGGACAAACTTTCCTCATTCTTGAAGAAGGGCTTATGCCCGAAACGTCGATTCTCCTGTTCCCTGGATGCTGCCTGACCTGCTGCGCTTTTCCAGCAACACATTTCCAGCCGTTATAAATCTGAGTCATGCAGCCATGAAGGTGAGGAAAAAGTGGGGACTACAGATGCTGGAGATCAGAGTCGAAGAATGTGGTGCTGGAAAAGCACAATCAGGCAGCATACTAAGAGCAGATAAATCGATGTTTCGAGCATAAGCCCTTCATCAGAAATGAAGCTTCTGGGCCAAGGGGGCTGAGAGATAAATGAGAAGGGGGTGTGGCAGGGGGGAGTTTAGCAGGGATTGCGATAGGTAGATGAAGGTGGTGTTGAAAGTAATAGGTGATGAAGGGGGATAGAACGAGTCATCTACTGCATCCATTAAATCCAATGCCATCTTCACTACATTTGCGAGGCAGGAGGTCAACTTGTAGATCATTTCAAAGAACATCTCTGGGACAGCCACGTTGAACAACTCCATCTCCTGTGGCTGAGCACTTTGACTCCCCTTCCCACTCTTCCAAGGACATGAGGGCCCGAGGCCTGATCCAGAAGCCTTGAGGAAGAAAGCCTCCTCTTCTGTCTTGGGACCCTCCAACCACAGGGGATCATAGTGGATTTCCCGATTTCCCCATTTCCCCTAATCCCACCTTATCCCACTCCAACTTTCCAATTCAAAAACCGCCCTTTTGAATGTTCCCATGTGTCCACCTTCCTTCCTATCAACCTGGTCCACCCTCCTCTCCGACTATCACTTTCAAACCCACCTTCATCTACCTATTAGATGAAAGGAGGCAGCTGAGAAAAATGCCAAGTGTTGCAGTCAACCAGTGGATTCAGAGAAATGTAGGACCCAGCAAAGGATGACCAAGAAACTGACAAGAAAATCAAAAAGAGAAAAAGCGTGCAAACGAAAGAAAAACATGAAGACTGCTAAAAATCGACTATCAATGTATGAAAAAAAAATAAAAACAAGGTCAAATGTGGAACAGTTGGTGTGCGTTCAGGGTAATTTATTGCAGAGAACAGAAAAATCGCAGGGAAAAGAAACAGTTTTCTTTCTGTCTATCTTCATGGAAGCATGTCCAGACATTCTTACAGAAATACCAAGTGACCATGGGACTTGTGTAAGTAAAGTCTAAGATCATTCTTATCAGTGTTGAGGTTATCTTTGAAAAAGAAAATCCGGATTGAGTATTTATAAATCTGACATCTAGATGCACTTCATACAAAAATTTCAGAGGAAGCAGCAATAGTCATGTTGATTGCAACGCGGATTTCACTTTATTTTCCGACACATTCCTGAAAGGCATTTAGCTAATCTAGTTCAGGCAAAGGTTATAAATATTATCCAACATTTTAGGAAAGGATGAATTTGGAGAGTGGTGAACTACACACCAGTTATCTTGCCATCCGCACTCAGGTATCTGTTGGACTCGATTACAAAGAACATGCTACTAGATGTACAGAAGGTAATGACATAACTGGGGAATGTGAGAATGAAAGGAAAACCAGAAGTGGCAAACATATTTTTGGAATGGTTTGAAGATGATTCTTGGAGACTTAGGCAATGAAGAACAAATGTATAACGTATAATTGGATATTTATGAGCTTTTGTTTTCAAATAACTCACACAGTAAGCTCATAAGAAAAGTTAAAGCGAGAGGAATTGGGAAGAAAATATGCAAATGTTAAAGTAAAAGTTAGGTTTACATTCACGTGAATGTAATTGGAATATAGAGGATGTCGTGCACCATTTGCAACGAGTGTTCATGAGACTAAACGTAGAGCATTGTGTATCGTTCGGAGTCTCAATCAAAGAAAGAATATACTGAGTACAGAGGAACTGCAAAAGGTATTATCAAGATTAATCCCTAAATGGCAAGATTGTCTGATGTGGAAACAGCTTGTGATCTCACGTTTCAAAACATGAGGCAATTGCAGTGAAACTTAGAAACATAGAGGGGACTGAAGAACAGAGGGATATGGAGAAGTACAAGTAGGCGAGATCAGGAAGAATCCCACGATATTCTACACTGACAAATAGAACAGTATAATCAGCAAACAGTGTCCTTTAGAAATCAAAGGGGCAATCTGTGTGTCAAGATGGAGAACATTGATGGATTGTTACATGAGAACTTCACATTTATTTTACTTGGGAGAAGGAGGAGGCAGGTACAGAATTCAAGAAGATGGACGGGGAAGCTCTTGAACAGATGGATGTAAAATATGAGCAGGCATTTAAGGTTTTGTTCTGTATAAATTTGGACCAATCTCCATGTCTGAATGAGTTGTATCACAGGCGGCTGTTGGGGTCAAGGGAGGAAAGACCCCGAATGAATATTTTAATTAGAATCTGACCATAGGGGAGGTGCCGGAGAACAGGAGCACTGCTAATACGATTCCACGACATAGTAAGGGTGGGAGAGATAGACCAGGTAACTATAGACGAGCGAGTATTAGATCACCGTTTAGGAAACTACTGGAGATAATCATCATGACTTTATCAGAAGGAAGTCACATCCAATGCGTTTGATTCAATTAGTTTGAGGATATCGATTGTTTTGTTTTTTAGGAAGGCCTTTGACAAATTTCCATCTGGGAAACTGAAAAATAAAGTAAAATCTCACAATATGACGCAAAACTTAACAAGTTACAACGAAAATTGTCTTAGTGGCAGGAGGCAGAGGGTGGTGGTAGAAGGCTGTTTGTGTGACTGATGACCAGTATCCCCTGGTGTACCACAGGGATCAGCGGTGTGTCCCTTATTTTTTGTGCTATTCATTAAAAAATGAACATGCGAATGTGGTGGGGGCTATGTGGAGAGTGGGGGAGGTGTGATGAGAAAGTGTATGTTTGACATAAAAATTGGCTGGGTGGTTCGCAGTGAGGAGGAAGGTCTTAATTTACAGGAAGATGCAGATGGAATGGTCGGATGGGCAGATGAACGACAGATGGAATATAACCCTGATAAATATGAGATGATGCACTTTGGGAGAAGGAACCAGGCAGGGGAGGACTCAATGAATGGCAGCACACTGGGAACCTCAGTATGTGCTTCTCCACAGATTCCTGAATGTGACTGGACAGGTTAATGGACTATTTAAGAATTGGGGAGAAAGTGAAGAGGGGTCATGCCCGAAAAGTCGATTCTCCTGCTCCGTGGATGCTGCCTGACCTGTTGCGCTAGTTAAGAATTGGACGTTGGTTGTTTTGTTTCCGAATCAGGGCGTGGATTATAAGAGCAATACAGGGCATTGGTTCAGCCAAAATGGAGTACTATGTGTAGTTCTGGGAGCCACATTCCAGGAAGTATGTGATTGTACTGGAGACGGTACAGAGGTGATTCACCAGGATGTTCCCTGGAATGAAGCATATCAGCTATGGAGAGAGGCTGGGTCAGCTCGGGTTGTTCACATTGGAGCAGAGAAAGCTGAGGGGTCCGTGATTCAGAAGGATAAGATTATGAGCGACACTGACATGGCAGATTGACAGCAACTGTTCCTTTCAGTCAGAGGTCAAGAACAAAGGAGCGCACTTTTCAAAAGTTCGAGGTTCAGAGAGAATTTAAACATTTGTTTCACCGAGAGGGTGTTGGGTTCTGGGATTACTTCCTGAGTGGGGAATTATCATCGGTAACCTCACAATCGTTATAAAGTACTTGGATAAGCAGTTGGAAGTGTCATATCATTCCAGGCTATGGGCCTGCTGTAGGAAAGTGGGATTAATATAGATCGTGCTGTGCTTCTGTTGGCACAGAGTCTATGCTCCTGTGAGTGTGTGGTGTGGAAGGTCAAATATTGAGCAATTTTAGGCAGGATTTGAGGAATTTCTGAAGACTATATTCACAAGGGTTATAAGAATGAACTGTAATAACTTGTTAAATCATGTCAATGTGAGAAACATGAGAAAACAAGTGCAGTTTCCTTACAGTTTGAAACCAGAGAATGCTGAATGGGTAACAGGGAAATGGCAGAACTATGAAGCCACTACTTCAGTTCTGTCTTCACAGAACTTTATAACTATACAAGGAAAACTAAGTCTATTGTGGGAAAATGATAGAATACATGGAGCATAGAACATAGTAAGTAAATGGTTTAGGAGAAATTATTCGGGCTGAAAGTAATGGTCATAGACAACACTAACATAGATTTATGAAATGGGAATTATGTTTGAGACAGACTGAAAGACAAATGAAAGAGAAGCAATGGATGTAAAACACGTAGATGTTTAGAAAAACTTTGGTACAGCTCCAAGCCCAGTTTGAAATATCAAACTACGGGACATCTGCGGATATGGGACATCTCCGACCGGCTTGAAAGGAGGTTGAAGCGTGAGGGAGAGGATCCAGTTGTTGTGGTCCACGGTGGGACTAACAACATAGTCAAAGCTGGGGTGGAGGACCTACTTGGGGATGATCGAGTACTAGGAAGGAAATTGAAGTACAGGTCCTCAAGGTTCATAATCTTCGGATTGCTGTCCGAGGCACGTGCCAATTGGCACAGGGAGAAGAAAATTAGGGAAGTTAACACATGGCTAATGGATTGGTGTGGGAAAGAGGGATTCCATTTCATGGTGCATTGGCATCAGTTTTGGACCCGGCGGGATCTGTACCATTGGAACGGTCTCCACCTGAACCGATCTGGTACCAATATTCTAGCGACGAGGATAAATAGGGTGGTCAGTAGGACTTTAAACTTCTGAATTGGGGGGAAGCGAAAGTGAAAGCGACAGAGAGTATGGAGTTAAATGGAAAGATAAGCAGCAGGATAGCATGTGTGCAGGTGAATTTCAGCTTGAGGCAGACGAGAAATGCTGCAAAAAGGAAGGATAACTTAAGACATCTTATGACTTCCAATATCTCTAATGATAAGAAAGTTAGCATTAAGGCACTTTACCTGAATGCTCGTAGCATTCGTAACAATGTAGATGAACTAACAGCACAGATCATCGTGAATGATTATGATGTGGTCGGCATCACAGAGACGCGGTTGCAGGGGGTTCAGGACTGGCAATTAAACATCCAAGGATTTACAACTTATTGAAAAGACAGGGAGATGGGCAGAGGGTCGGGGTTGCCTTATTTGTTCAGAACAAAATTAAATCTATGGCACTGAATGACATAGGGTCGGATGATGTGGAGTCTGTGTGGGTGGAAGTGAGGAACCACAAAGGCAGAAAAACCACAATGGGAGTTATGTACAGACCTCCAAACAGTGGTCAGGACCGGGGCGCAGCATGTACCGGGAAATAGAGAAGGCATGTCGGAAAGGAAAGGTCATGGTGATCATTGGGGACTTCAATATGCAGGTGGACTGGGTAAATAATGTTGCCAGTGAACCAAAAGAAAGGGAATTCACGGAATGCTTACAGAATGGCTTTTTGGTACAGCTTGTAATGGAGCCCACAAGGGATCAGGCTATTCTGGACCTAGTGCTATTTAATGAACCAGAATTTATAAAATATCTTAAAGTAAGGGAACACTTAGGAATCAGCGATCATAATATGGTCGAGTTCAGTCTGCAGTTTGAAAGCGAGAAGACAAAATCGGATGTAATGGTGTTACACTTAGATAAAGGCAATTATGAGGGCATGAGAGAGGAACTGACGAAAATCGACTGGAAGCAGAGCATAGGGGGGAAGACAGTAGAGCAAAAATGGCAGGAAATTTGTGAGTAGAATTGAGGACACAGTTCATAGGTTCATCCCCAAGAAAAGAAAGATTATCCGGGGAGGGATTAGGCAGCCATGGCTGACAAAGGAAGTCAGAAAATGTATCAGAGAAAAAGAGAGATCCTATAAAGTGGCCAAGAGCACTGGGAAATCACAAAATTGGGAAGGCTACAAAAACAAATGGATAACAAAGAGAGAAATAAGGAAGAAGAGGATCAAATATGAAGGTAGGCTAGCCAGTAATATTAGAAATTATAGTAAAAGTTTCGTTCAATACAAAAGAAAAAAAAGACAGGCAAAAGTAGACATTGGGCCAATTCAAACTAATGCTGGAAGGCTAGTGATGGGAGAAAAGGATATATCTGGACAACTTAATAAGTACTTTGCGTCAGTCTTCATAGTGGAAGACATGAGTATTATCACAACAATTAAAGGGAGTCAGGGGGTAGAGTTGAGTATGGTTGCCATTACAAAAGAGGAAGTGCTAGAAAAGCTAAAAGGTCTTAGAACATAGAACATAGAACAATACAGCACAGAACAGGCCCTTCGGCCCACGATGTTGTGCCGAACTTCTAACCTAGATTAAGTACCCATCCATGTACCTATCCAAATGCCGCTTAAAGGTCGCCAATGATTCCGACTCCACCACTCCCACGGGTAGCGCATTCCATGCCCCCACCACTCTCTGGGTAAAGAACCCACCCCTGACATCTCCCCTATACCTTCCACCCTTCACCTTAAATTTATGTCCCCTTGTAACACTGTTGTACCTGGGGAAAAAGTTTCTGACTGTCTACTCTATCTATTCCTCTGATCATCTTATAAACCTCTATCAAGTCACCCCTCATCCTTCGCCGTTCCAACGAGAAAAGACCGAGAACTCTCAACCTATCCTCGTACGACTTCCTCTCCATTCCAGGCAACATCCTGGTAAATCTTCTCTGCACCCTCTCCAAAGCTTCCACATCTTTCCTATAGTGAGGCGACCAGAACTGCACACAGTACTCCAACTGTGGCCTAACCAAAGTCCTGTACAGCTGCAACATCACTTCACGACTCTTGAATTCAATCCCTCTGCTAATGAACGATAATACTCCATAGGCCTTCTTACAAATTCTATCCACCTGAGTGGCAACCTTCAAAGATCTATGTACATAGACCCCAAGATCCCTGTTCCTCCACCTGACTAAGAACCCTACCATTAACCCTGTATTCCGCATTCTTATTTGTTCTTCCAAAATGGACAACCTCACACTTGGCAGGGTTGAACTCCATCTGCCACTCCTCAGCCCAGCTCTGCATCATATCTAAGTCCCTCTGCAGCCGACAACAGCCCTCCTCACTGTCCACAACTCCACCTATCTTCGTATCATCTGCAATTTTACTGACCCACCCTTCGACTCCCTCATCTAAGTCATTAATAAAAATTACAAACAGCAGAGGACCCAGAACTGATCCCTGCGGAACTCCACTTGTAACTGGGCTCCAGGCTGAGTATTTACCATCTACCACCACTCTCTGCCTTCGACCGGTTAGCCAGTTTTCTATCCAATTGGCCAAATTTCCCTCTATCCCATGCCTCCTGACTTTCCGCATAAGCCTACCATGGGGAACCTTATCAAATGCCTTACTAAAATCCATGTACACTACATCCACTGCTCTTCCCTCATCCACATGCTTGGTCACCTCCTCGAAGAATTCAATAAGACTTGGAAGGCATGACCTACCCTTCACAAATCCGTGCTGGCTGTCCCTAATCAAGCAGTGTCTTTCCAGATACTCATAAATCCTATCCCTCAGTACCCTTTCCATTACTTTGCCTACCACCGAAGTAAGACTAACAGGCCTGTAATTCCCGGGGTTATCCCTATTCCCTTTTTTGAACAGGGGCACAACATTCGCTACTCTCCAGTCCCCTGGTACCACCCCCTTTGCCAGTGAAGACGAGAAGATCATTGCCAACGGTACTGCAATTTCCTCTCTAGCTTCCCACATAATCCTAGGATATATCCCGTCAGGCCCGGGGGACTTGTCTATCCTCAAGTTGTTCAAAATGTCCAACACATCTTCCTTTCTAACAGGTATCTCTTCTAGCTTACCAGTCCATTTCACACTCTCCTCTTCTACAATACGGTCCCTCTCGTTCGTAAATACTGAAGAGAAGTACTTGTTCAAGACCTCTCCTATCTCTTCCGACTCAATACACAGTCTCCCACTACTGTCCTTGATCGGACCTACCCTCGTTCTCGTCATTCTCTGGTTTCTCACATACGCATAAAATGCCTGGGGTTATCCTTGATCCTATCCGCCAACGATTTTTCATGCCCTCTCTTAGCTCTCCTAATCCCTTTCTTCAGGTCCCTTCTGGCTATCCTGTATCCCTCCACTGCTCTGTCTGAATCCTGTTTCCTCAACCTTATGTAAGCCTCCTTCCTCTTTACCAGACATTCAACCTCTCTCGTCAACCAAGGCTCCTTCACACGACCATTTCTTTCCTGCCTGATAGGTACATACATATCATGGACACGTCGTATCTGCTCTTTGAAAAAGTTCCACATTTCCACCACATCCTTCCCTGACAGCCTATGCTCCCAACGTATGCTCCTCAAATCCTGCCTTACAGCATCGTAATTTCCCTTCCCCCAATTATAAAATCTACCTTGTTGTGCGCACCTATCTCTCTCCATAACCAAGGTTAAAGTCACAGAATTGTGGTCACCATCACCAAAATGTTCACCCACTAACAAGCCCACCACTTGTCCCGGTTCATTACCGAGTACCAAATCCAATATGGCCTCCCCTCTGGTTGGACAATCTACATACTGCGTTAGAAAAGCTTCCTGGACACACTGCACAAACACCGCCCCATCCAATCTACTTGATCTAAAGAGCTTCCAATCAATATTTGGGAAGTTGAAGTCGCCCATGACTACGACCCTGTGGCTTCTGCACCTTTCCAAAATCTGTTTCCCAATCTGTTTCTCCACATCTCTGCTGCTATTGGGGGGCCTATAGTAAACACCCAACAAGGTGACTGCACCTTTCCTATTTCTGACTTCAGCCCATACTACCTCCAGAGGCAGATCCCCCTCAAACTTCCTTTCTGCAGCCGTTATACCATTTCTAATTAGCAATGCCACCCCCCCTCCTTTTTTCCCACCCTCCCTAATCTTACTGAAACACCTGTAACCAGGAACCTCCAACAGCCATTCCTGTCCCACATCTATCCACGTTTCCGTGATGGCCACAACATCGTAGTCCCAGGTACCGATCCACGCCTTAAGTTCACCCACCTTATTTCTGATACTCCTTGCGTTGATGTATACGCACTTGAGCCCATCTCTGTGTCCGCTAGTAGTCCCTGTCAGTGCTACCTTCTCCACAGCCCCCCTACAGTCTTGGGCATCCTGACAAACAGCTAACCTACTTGCTGGACTACAAGTCCGGATCCCATCCCCCTGCCAAATTAGTTTAAACCCCCCCGAAGAGTGCTAGCAAACCTACCCCCCAGGATATTGGTGCCCTGCTGGTTCAGGTGCAACCCGTCCTGTTTGTACAGGTCCCACCTTCCCCAGAATGCAGTCCAATTGTCCAAATATCTGAAGCCCTCCCTCCTACACCAGCCTTGCAGCCACGTGTTCAACTGCACTCTCTCCCTATTCTTTGCCTCACTGTCACGTGGCACCGGCAACAACCCAGAGATGACGACTCTGTCTGTCCTAGCTTTTAGCTTCCAGCCTAACTCCTTTAACTCTTGAATGACCTCCCCACCCCTCTTCCTACCTATGTCGTTGGTGCCAATGTGCACCACGACTTCTGGCTGCACACCCTCCCCCTTAAGGATTCTGAAGACACGGTCTGAGACGTCTCGGACCCTAGCACCCGGGAGGCAACAAACCATCCGTGAGTCTCGCCCATGTCCACAGAACCGCCTGTCCGTCCCTCTAACTAGAGAGTCCCCTATAACTAGCGCTCTCCTCCTCTCCCCCTTTCCCTTCTGAGTCTCAGAGCCACAGACCCCTTCACTGCAGCTTACACCTGCAACGCTGTCCCCCCCAACAGTTTCCAAAGCTGTATATTTATTTTTTAGGGGAACGACCACAGGGGAACCCTGCACTGCCTGCTTCTTCCCCTTCCCACCTCCCTCTGTTCTCTGGCGTAACTCTGTCCCTGTAGCTTCTATCAATCACCCTCTCAGCCTCTCGAATAATCCTCAGTTCATCCAACTCCAGTTCCAGTTCCCTAACTCGTTCGGTGAGGATCAGGATCTGACTGCATTTCCTGCAGACGAAGTCGGCAGGAGTATCGGTGGTCACCCCTACCTCAAACATCCTGCGGGAGGAACATTTCACCGCCTGCGCTGCCATGACTGTACACTTTCTCCAAAAACAAGAACACTGAGTCAATAACACTGAGTCACTGAGAACACACCCACTCAAATACTAATCACTTACCTTCCCGCCCAGCTATGCGCTCCAACCTCACTTCCGCTGCTCCCACTCAAATGACCGTTGGTGATTAAAGGGTGAGTATTTATACTCACAGTTCTCCTTCCCGGCTGCCCCTCTGCTTGCCGTCACTTCCTCTGCTGCTCCCGCTCTTTTTGTGAAGAGAGAATAAAAAACACCGCTGCCCGCTACAGGTAAGTAATTTTGAAACAAACGGTTTTACCTTAGCTGTAGTCTCCCGGGTTCGCCTTTACTCGGCCGCTGCTCCCACTCGAATGACCGTTGGTGATTAAAGGGTGAGTATTTATACTCACAGTTCTCCTTCCCGGCTGCCCCTCTGCTTGCCGTCACTTCCTCTGCTGCTCCCGCTCTTTTTGTGAAGAGAGAATAAAAAACACCGCTGCCCGCTACAGTTAAGTAATTTTGAAACAAACTGTTTTACCTTAGCTGTAGTCTCCCGGGTTCGCCTTTACTCGGCCGCTGCTCCCACTCTTAAAATATCTAGACTTCCAAATTCGTAAATCTCCTTTCCCCGATGGGCTACATCCTAGATCTCTGAGGGAGGTGGCTGAAGAAATAGCGGAGGCGTTGGTTGCTTGGAAGATCGCTGTTGTAACCCCCTTGTTCAAGACAGGATCAAGACAAAAGATGGAAAATGATAGGCCAATTAACCTAACCTCGGTTGATGGTAAAATTCTAGAATCCATCATTAAGGATTAATTCTTGGAAGAGCAGGGTCGGATTAGAACAAGTCAACATGGATTTTGTAAGGGGAGGTCGTGCCTGACAAACCTGTTAGAATTCTTTGAAGAGGTGACAAGTAGGTCAGACCAGGGAAACCCAGTAGATGTGGTCTATCTAGACTTCCAAAAGGCCTTTGATAAGGTGCCACACGGGAGACTGCAGAGTAAGGTGAGGGCGCATGATGTTCGAGATGAGCTACTGGCATGGATTGAGGATTGGCTGTCTGACAGAAGGCAGAGAGTTGGGATAAAAGGTTCTTTTTCAGAATGGCAGCCAGTGACAAGCGGTGTCCCGCAGGATTCAGTTTTGGGGCCGCAGCTGTTCACGTTATATATTAATGACCTGGATGAAAGGACTGGGGGCATTCTAGCGAAGTCTGCCGATGATACGAAGTTAGGTGGACAGGCAGGTAGTACTGAGGAAGTGGGGAGGACGCAGAAGGATCTAGACAGTTTCAGAGAGTGGTCCAGGAAATGGCTGATGAAATTCAATGTGAGCAAATGCGAGGTATTGCACTTTGGAGAAAAGAATACAAGCATGGGCTGCTTTCTAAACGGTGAGAAAATTCATAAAGCCAAAGTACAAAGGGATCTGGAAGTGCAAGTCGAGGATTCTCTAAAGGTAAACATGCAGGTTGAGTCTGTGATTAAGAAAGCGAATGCAATGTTGTCACTTATCTCAAGAGGGTTGGAATATAAAAGCAGCGATGTGCTGCTGAGACTTTATAAAGCTCTGGTTAGGCCCCATTTGGAGTACTGTGTCCAGTTTTGGTCACCACACCTCAGGAAGGACATACTGGCACTGGAGCGTGTCCAGCGGAGATTCACACGGATGATTCCTGGAATGGTAGATCTAACATACGAGGAACGGCTGAGGATCCTGAGATTGTATTCATTGGAGTTTAGAAGGTTAAGGGGAGATCTAATATCAACTTACAAGATAATACATGGCTTGGAAAGGGTGGACGATAGCAAATTGTTTCCGTTAGTCGTGGAGACTAGGACCCGTGGGCACAGCCTTAGAATTAGAGGGGGTCAATTCAGAACGGAAATGCAGAGACATTTCTTCAGTCAGACAGTGGCGGGCCTGTGGAATTCATTGCTGTGGAGTGCAGTGGAGGCCGGGACGCTAAATGTCTTCAAGGCAGAGATTGATAAATTCTTGATGTCACAAGGAATTAAGGGCTCCTGGGAGAATGCGGGTAAGTAGAGTTGAAATGCCCATCAGCCATGATTAAATGGCGAAGTGGACTCGATGGGCCGAATGGCCTTACTTCCACTCCTATGCCTTATGGTCTTATGGTCTAAATCTTAGTGGATTGACGATAATATATGGACATGTTTCTGGAATGGGACAGCTGGCAGAAAACAGTGAATTGAAATAAACAGACGCCTGAAGCAACAGCTTGACATTGTCTGTAAGATATGATTCTGTGAGTATGACTATATCCCAGACACCCCATCAACTTCCCCTTATATCTCCTGTCTCATCAGCTGGACAGATACAGCACAGTTGGAAGGGAATTGCTCTGGGAGTCCTCAACAGTGACTCCGTATCCCATTAAGTCTCATGGCGTAAGTTTACACATGGGAAAGGAAACTTCCTGCTGATTACCATGTACCAGCCTCTCTCAACTGATGAATCAGTACTCCTCCATGTTGATCAACACTTGGAGGAAGCACTGAGGGTAGCAGGGACGCAAGATGTACTGGGTGGAGGATTTCAATGTCCACCTCCAAGCGTATCTGAGCTACAGCATTACTGATCGAGCTGGCCGGGTCCTAAAGGATATAACTGCTAGACTGGTTCTGTGAAAGGTGGTGAAGGAACCAACAAGAGGAAAATACATATTTGACCACAGCCTTACTAATCTGCCAATAGCAGAGGTATCTGTCCGACAGTATCAGTAAGAGCGGCCACCGCATAGTCATTGTGGAGACAAAGTTACACCTTCACGTTGAGACTAGCCTCCACCATTTTGGGTGATACTGTCATGGTGCTAAATAGGGCAGAATTCAAACAGATCTAGCAGCTCAAGTCTGGGTGTCCATAAGGTGTTGTGGATCATCAACAGCAGCAGAATTACCATCAATCCAGAGGATCAACTGTTTCAATACAGTTATAACAATGGCTTTTCCCGAATATGTGGAAAATTACCCTAAGTATCTCCTGTATATAAAAAGCAGAACAAATCCAATGGAGTGTGCAGGATAGCAGGAGCAGCACCAGGCAAACATGAAAATGAGGTGTCAGCCTGCTGAAGCCAGCAAACAGGACTATTTGCAAGCCAAACAGCATAAGCAGTAAGTGATTGACAGAGCTAAGTGATCCCACAAGCAAACGTTGGGGACAATTAAACAATTCACTGGAGGAAGAGATTCCACCAGAAACCCCTTCCTCCATGATGGAAGAGCCCAGCACTTCAGTGTATAAGATAAGGCTGATGCATTCGCAACAATCTTCAGTCAGAAGTGCTTAGTGGATGATCCATTTCAGCCTCCTCCAGTGGTCTGCAGCGATTCAGTTACCAGTCATCACCCAATTCGATTCAGTCCACGCGATATCCAGAAACGTTTGGAGATACTGGATATTCCAAAGGGTCCATACTCTGACAACATTCTTGCAATAGTACTGAAAACTTGTGCTCCATAACTTGCCACTCCCCCAGCCAAACTGTTTCAATACAGTTACAACAATGGCTTTTCCCGAATATTGGAAAATTACCCCAAGCATCTCCTGTATATAAAAAGCAGAACAACTCCAATCCGGCCAATTACCACACCATCAGTCTACTCTCGATCATCAGTAAAGTGATGGAAGGTCTCGGTGCTTTTAAGCAGCACTTGCTCAGCAATACCCTGATCAATGATGCCCAGGTTGGACTTCTCCAGGGTCACTCAGCTCCTGATCTCATTACCTTGGTTCAAACATGGACAAAAGAGTTGAATTCCACAGGTGGGGTGAGAGTGATAGCCCTTTGAATCAAGGCTGCCTTTGACCAAGTGTGGTATCAAGGGGCTTTAGCAACACTGGAATCAATGTGTATCTGGGCAAACACCCCGCTGGTTAGAATCATACCTGACACGTAGGACGATGGTCATTGTTGAAAAATGTCAGTCAACTGAGCTCCAGGAAAAGCAGTGGCCTTGGCTGAAAACTACTTCAGGGCTGCTTCATCAATTACCTTCCCTCCATTTTAAGGTCAGAAATGGGGATTGTCGTCAATGATTGTACAACGTTCTGCAACATTTGTGCCTCCTCAGATACTGAAGCAGACCATGTCCAAATGAGACAAGATCTGGACAGTATTCAGGCAAACAAGTGGCAAGTAATATTCAGGCCACACAAATGCTAGACCATGACCATCACCAATAAAATACAATCTAACCTGCCCCTTCGAATTCAATGGTGTTACTATCAATGAATCCCACAGTATCAAAGTCCTGGTGGGTAACCATTGCTCCGAAACTCACTGGACTCACCACATTAACACAGTAACTACAAAAGCAGGTCAGAATCTGGGAATGCTGCGGCGAGTAACTCACATCCTGACTTCCAAAGGTCTGTCCATCATCGACAATGCATAAGTCAGAAGTGCGATAGAAGACTCCCAATTTGCCTGGATGAGTGCAGCCCCAACAACACTCAAGAAGCTTTATACCATCCAGGACAAAACAGCCAGATTGACTGTCCCTTCATCCACAATGCTCCACCATCAACGCTCAGCAGCAGCAGTGTTTTACTATCTACATGATTCACCAAATATCCTCAGAGACCATCTTCCCAACTTACGACCACGTCTATCTAGAAGCACAAGGCTGCAGATGTATGGAAATACCATCATCTTTAGGTTCCCGTCCAAGCCATTCAGCATCCTGACTTGGAAATATATCTCTGCCCCTTCACAGTCGCTGGGTCAGAATCCTGGAATTCCCTCCCTAACGGCATTGGAGGTCACCCAAGCAGGTGGACTGCAGCTTTCAACAATGCAGCTCACCACCACCTTCTCAAGGGCAACTAGGGACAGGCAATAAATGCTGGCCCAGCCAGTGACATCCAGATTGACGAAATACATAAATAGAAATTAACAGAGGACGGTTGCTGAGGTGTCACAGGGATCGGTGCTTGGGGCCCAGATGATCACAATGCCCTTTAAACATTTGGTTGCGGGAATCAGATACAATATATCCCAGTCTGCTGACAGCACTAACGGATGTGGGATTGTGAGTGGGTGAGGAGGATGTAAAAATGCACCAAGAAGACTAAGACAAGTGGAGTGAAAGGGTAAATACGTGACAGATGGAGAACAATGTGGATAGAGGTGACAGTGTGCCCTTTGGTGGAAACGATAAATTGGCAGCCTACCATTTGAAAAGGATTGGTTGAAACATGTTGATCTACAAAAGGACGTATGATCCTTTTTGTTGTTTCCTTCTACATAAACTTCTGAGGCCCATGCAGCGCAGTGAGTCCTGCTACCAGAAGTCAATACTGCATTGGCACGCTGACCAGTGTACACAGACACACCAAGTGGGAAGCTGTAACATTGAAAAGGATATGCATCTTGTGCACCAATCGCTGATAGCAATATTGCAGAAACAGAACGCAGTGAAGAAGATAAGTAATGTGTTGTCTTGCATTTCAGGGGGATTTGAGTCCAGGACTAAGGGTGTCTTACTGAAGCTGTACAGGGCCTTGGTGAGACAACATCCCGAACATTGTGCAGCATTATGTGCAGTTCTGTTCTCCTCACCTAATAAAGGACAAAACCGACATTGATGGAGAACAGTGAAGATTGACCAGCCTGATCTCTGGGATGACAGGCTTGTGTGAACAGAGTTTGAGGTGACTGGGCCAGTATTCAATGGGGTTTGGGTAAATGGGTGGAGATCTCAGTGAAATATACAAAACTCTGACAGGGTGAGACAGATTTGAAGTAGAGATGATTGTTCCCCTGTCTGGGACGTCTAACACAAGGGGCCACAGTATTAGATACAGGCAGGTCACACTGCATTGAGATGAGAATAACTGGCTGCACTCACAGACTGGTGAACCTGGGGAATTCGCTCGCACCTGGAAAACGAGACACTGAGTATAAGGGAGAGCAGGGGTACGGTGTGGAAATGAAGGATCGAGCATCATTACATTGAATTGGGTAGCAACTTAGGTGGACCAAACGTACTACTGCATTTCCTATTTATTAGCTTCCCAAGATTACTCACATTAACAGATATGTAAATCATGTGGAGTAAGTGCATGAAACAGAATGGGGGAGGCTCAATGTGTTGTATGACCTATTCCTTTCCCGCTGTTTCTGTGCAGTCTGTGGGAAAGCTCGATAAATGTTGTCACAAGCTCTGAGATGTCAGGAAGGAGGTCTCTGCAGTGTCGACAGGACTGTGTTCCCATTCCCTTTCCGACACTGATACTGAGGACGGATTTTCTATCCGGTTTCATCCTTTCAGACCTCTGAGTAGTTTGATACAAATGAGTGCCTTGATTGGCCGTTTCAGAGACCATTGGAATGTTTATCACATGTCAGAGTCTTTGGAGTCAGTTTTAGGCCAGCTCAGGTTAACACGGGAGATTCACTTCCTAAAAGTACATTGGAGAAGGGAATTCTGTTTACAATCGATATTGGCTTCAAGGTCACTGTTACTGACACTAGATTTTAGATCTCATTATTTTATTAATTGTTTTTAACTTTCACCTGCTGCCAGAGCATTAGCATGGTCTAGATTAGTAATCCAGTGACATTTCCACAACGCTATCTCCACATGGGGACCTATCGGAAACAACACTGCACAGGTTATTTCTGTGCTGCTTGACAGCTCTGTAAAAAAAAAAAACTCCCACCAATTTGACTGCTGTGATGGGACTGAGGGGGTGATAATTGGTCAGGTTGTAATTAATCCCCTTTTAGGGGACTGGACATAGCTGAGTAATTTTCCACATTGCCAGGGAGATGTCAGAGTTGGAGCTAGAATCAAATAGGTTCCCCAGGGACACGGGTGGTTGTGTAGCACAAAGTTTCAATCCAATTGCAGGAACGGTGTCAGGACACATTGCCTTTGTCGTATCTACTGTGTTCAGCTGTTTCTTCATCTCACATGCAGCAAACCGAATTGGTTGAAGACTGGCATCTGTGATTTTGTGGGCATCATGATGAGGGTGAGATGTATCATCGACTCAACACTTCTGACAGAGGATGGTGCAGATAAAACACCCTTCCCTTTTACACTGATGTCCAGGTCTGTTCTATTATTTAGGATAGGAATGTTTGTGGAGCCCACTACTCCAGTAATTTATTTAATCGTCCATCATTATTTATGACTGAATGCGGCAGGACTGCAAGGTTTCGTTCAGATCTGTTGGTCAAGTCTGGTAGCTTTATTGGGTTAGCATCAGGTTAAGGTTCATGTGATTCTGACTCTGACATGTTCACCCAAACTCGTCACTGAGCCATAGATGTTGTTGATGGTAATGGCAGACTGAGGTGTTATCCTGGCGAAAAGTTACAGATTATGGTTGAATACATGTCTGCTTCTCCCGCTGCTGTGGTCGACAGCACTACAAGAATACGCAGTTTCGAGCTGCAATATCTGCAATGCTGTCTGTTCTGTTCCCCAATTCTCACTGAGACCCATTCACCCATCAGCCCTGCACACAGTGAACTAACCTGGTTTCTGATGTGGAAATGCTTCAATTTTCAAACTCTCATTCTGCTGCAGGTCTGTCTCCCCGGGTCTTGCTTCCAATCTGACCCGTTCCGCAAAAGCATTTAACTGATCTTAATTCAAATATTTAATTCACCTGAAACTTTTTCCTTGAGAAACGCCATCTTCTGTGTTTCAAGTGAATGTGTTTCCTCTGTTTCTCTCCCTGACCATAATTAAGAGCTCTGTAGTGCCAATGATGCCAGCCTTATGTAGTTGAAGATCCAGTTAATTCTCTGGATTCCCAATCATCTTCACCACATGTCTCTTTTGGTTTGATACCTTGTCATTCATTGCTGCCTTGTCCTCCCATGAGTATGTTTTATCTTCTTGGGGGGCATTTCTAGTATTATCTTTCGAATTATCCCCACAAACTCCTGCTACTGCTGCTCCATGGTCTTTCCTGCCCAGCTCCCCTTCCAATTAACTCTGGCCAGCTCCTCCCACGTGTCTTTTTAGTTACATTGCTTAATTATAACCACATTACATCTTGAAGAAAGCATTACGTATAAACTGAAAGAATGAGTTTTGAGAGATGGGCCACGAAGAATAATTGGTGGATGTCTTAACGAGATACAAAGCGAGAACGAGAGAGAGAGGATATAGATATGGCGACGTGGAAAATGAGAAAACTATAATATCGAAAAAAATAGATATAGTTCCCTCAATGCTTTGGCAATTCCTGTGTGCTGTGGTCCTTTTTACGTGCACGTACAACAGAGCAATATGTTCAAACGCTGGGTCTGATGTCATAACTTTTCTCTCCAATAATATGACAGACACTAGCTTTGGAAAGGACACAGCAGGCCAACATATTTAATCCTGGTAGAAAGGGGATTAACTGAAATAAGTTGAGAAACCAGAAACAAGAATTTATAACACACATCCTGATAAGAATGAGAGACTAGAGGTGGGTATCCCAGCAAAAGGGGAACGTTGAGAGAAAGGGAAGGTATCACTTCAGATGAGGATCAAATAATTTTTTAATGCTTTAAAAATTTTACCCATCATGTGCATCATTTTTCGTTAACTGTCTCAGTTGTTCATTCAGAATGTGTTGTACACATATGAAGAATGTTACTTATCTGAACACACACTGATTAAACAATGTATATAAAATCATTTTTCCTCCATTTCACACTGTCCTGTTGTCGTGCTAGCAGGATATATGAACACCAACTGGCTACCAAAAGACATGACCCACTATCACTAGTTTCCATTCATACAGAAAAAGAAGGACACCACGTTGACTGTGACAACACACACTCCCTAGGACAAAGCCACGCACGAAAGTTCTTAGAAGCATGACATTCTAGTCAGAAGTACATCAACAAACGCATCAATTTAGATCTTATCTACCTTCCCTTGAACAAAAAAACTGGAAATGACATCACGCACCTGAAGAAACCAAGACCTAGAAATAGAAAGGCGAGACATACCACCAGTGCATCACCAGAAACTCTCACTAATGATGTTACCCAGTCATGGTGACGAAACATCTGAAAACAAACCTTCAAGCTCAGCGAGTTAACATACGTACTTATAAATTGTTAATTTTCTCTTAATAGTGGAATTTGCGACTACTTTGTCACTCATGTTTTAACAGATTACGAGGTGAGGTGAGGTTTTCTGGGTGTGTAGTTTTAATTAACTGGGGAGTTCAACATCGACATCGTAACAGTTTGAGGGCTTCTCGTATGGGATTTAGACAGATTTGAACAGATGGGGTACAAAAGGTCCCAGCAGATTCTAACACTTGGCAGTTAATGACCTAGATCTTCAAATAAAACAGGTGAGAAAGTTCATTTAATTGTGTTTCCTTGTGGTTGGTTAAATTAAAAGAAATGGCTTTTAATATTACTAAAGAGGTTCTGAGGTTTGAAGATGGTCCCCAAATTTGCCAAGAAAGTGTAGAACGACAAGGGAAGAGCACACTTTTAGAATTAACATGTAGATTAGATTTGGGTTTCACCAGAGACAAAAGGAAAGCTGTCATCATAATGGAGTTGGTCAAGCACTTTGCTGTATCAGAGAAGCAGGAAATTGCAGTCGAGTTAGAAAAAACTTAAATTGCAAACATGACAACTGGAGTTAGAAGATAAAGAGAGGCAGAAAGAGAGAGAGAAGATAGAGAAAGAGAGGAAAAAGGAAGAGAGGGAAAATTTGAAATTCAGAGGTTTGGAATTAAATAAGAAAGTTAAATTAGCAGGATGAAGATGAAACGACAAGATAGGGATGTATACAACTATGTTAATACATTGCCATATTTCGGCGCGAAAAAATGCCAACACCGTTTTTATTTCATTTGCAAATTTGGCTCGGTAGATGGCATGTCCAGTGAACCTCTGGGTAATGGCAGTTCAGACTCGGCTGGTGGGTGCAGCTTGAGTGGTATGTGCAGTGCTGTCACATGAGAGATCAAGAGTTTATGCAGATGTCAAACAGGCTATCTTGAGTGCTTATGAATTGGTACTAGATGAATATAGACAACGGTTCAGAAATATAGAGACGGAACCAGGTCAGACTTATATTGAGTTTGAAAGAATTCAACACAGTCATTTTGATAGATGGTTGCTGACCTTAAAAATGGATAAGACCTGTGAGGCTCGAAAGGAGGAGTTTAAAGACTCGCTTCCAGAGATGGTAAGAATTCATGTGAATGAACATAAAGTTCAAGAAGTGAGAAGCACGGCAGAAATGACAGGTAAATATGCATTGTTGCATGAGATGAAATTTAGCTTCTGGGAGGATTTCCATCCTGTGAGGGATACAAATTGGGAGAAGGGGAGATCCTGCACTGCAAAACATAGAGTAACGCACATTGGGAATAGTTTACCATAGGTGAAAAAACAAGTCCAAGGGTTTGAAAGGAAGTTAAAGGCCTCAAGTGTTCTTACAATAACGGAGTGGAACATATAAAAATTACAGTGCCGATGGTCTAAGAAGGACACTGTGAAAAGGAGTATTCACTGCAGTAAGTTGGGACACACATTGCTGGGCATTGATGGAAGACACTTTGGGAAAAGATGTGGTAAAAGAGGCTAAGCCAGTGGCATTAGTGAACCTGGTAAAGGAGAACCCAAATGGAGCCGAGGAGCTGCAGGAGAGTGCACAGCCTAGGCAGGGGCTGTGTATGGAGTCAGTGCCTGATCTCTATAAAGAATTCCCCTCCGTAGATAAACCTTACTAAGGAAAAACCGGGTGTGGGGGGAGGACAAGTAGTTATAATTTTCCAAGATACGGGATCTGCTCAGTCTCTAATAGTTGAGAAGTAAGGGGCCGGAAAGACACAACAGATCAGGCAGCATTCGAAGAGCAGGACAATCGACACATCAGGCATAAACCCATCGTCAGGAATGTGGTGGAGGGACAAGGAGGCTGAAAGAGAAATAGGAGGGTAGAAGCTGGGCTGGCGGAAGAGTCACTGAGAGGGCAATAGGAAGATATAGGTGGGAGTGATTGTGATATGTCGGAGGGGAAGGTCGAGTGGATCGATGGGAATGAAAATTGACAGTTAGGACAGTTCAAGAGGGAAGTGCTCAGTTGAATAGTTGGATCTGGGTTGAGGCTGGAGGAGGGGAGATTTGGAAATTGATTAAGTCAACATTGATGCTGTGCAGTTTGAGGGTTCCAGCTGTCCTACCGCCTATCCACTTCACCCTCCTCTCCGACCATTCACCATCAGACATCACCTGCATCTACTGATCGCCTTCCAAGTTACTTTCCATCCAGCTCCACCCCCACCCTCCTATTTAATTCTCAATCGCTTTCCCCGTCCCTTACCCCAACTGTTCTGATGAAGGACGTATGCCTGAAACGGCAACTCTCCTGCCCCTCGGATGTTGCCGACCTGCTGTGATTTTCCAGCCCCACACGTTTCAACTCTGATCTCCAGTATCTGCAATCCTCACTTTCCCTCCACCTCTAAAAGTAAGAGATGGAAGCATTTTCACTCTTTCTGACATGTTTAAATAGTGGAATGTAGGAGATCTGTGTGACTCATATTTTAACAGATTACGAGGTGAGGGGAGCTTTTCCGGGTGTTTTGTTTTAATTAACAGAGGAGTTCGACTATACCTTGTAAATGTCCATCAACGCTAACCCCATTTCCCTGCAGTTGGCCCATATCTTTCCAGTCGTTTCCTATCCACATATTTATCCAAATGCTTTTGACATGTTGCTAATGTACCCCCTCAACCACATCCGCTGGCAGCTCATCCATGTACCAGCATTTGTGTAAAGCAGTGACCCCTCAGGTTCCCTTTTATTCCTTCCCCTCTAACCTTAAACTGATCCCCTCTCGTCGTCGATTCTCTAAACTTGGAAAAAGACGCAGAGCATTAACCCTATCCATACCCCTCGTGATCTTATACAGCTCTATAAGGACTCCCTCAGTCTCCTACACTCTAAAGAAAAGGTCCTAGCTTGTCTAACCTCTCCCTATAACTTAGACCATTGGGTCCTGGCAATGTCATTGTAAATTTCTTCTGCACTCTTTCTAATTTCATAACATCCTCCCTATAACAAGGTGACAAACACTGAACACAATACACCAGGTGCGGCCTTACCAAAGTCCTATGTAACTGCAACATAAATTCCCAACTTCTATACTCAATATCCTGCCTGATGAAGGCCAATGTACCAAAAGCGTTTTTACTGCCCTTTCTACCTGTGACTCCACTCTTAGAGAACCGTGCACCTGAACACCAAGGTCTCTCTGCCCACTGCACCCCTTAAGACCCTCCCATTCACCATGAAACTCCGGCATTGATTTGAGTTTCCAAAATGCAAGGCATCACACTTCTATTTTAAATTCCATTTGCCATTTCTCGGCCCACTTCCCCACCTGATTAAGGTCCTGCTGCAATTTCTGATAAACTTCCTCACTGATCATGCTCCCCCAGCCTCCTGTCTGATAAGCATCCGCCCACTAAACCCCCTGCTTCCTACCATCAAGTCAACTGTGTATCCAATTGGCCAGTTCCCCCAGCATTCCACTTGATGTAACCTTCCTGAGCAGCCTGCCATGTGGAAACTTATCAAAGGCCTCACTGAAATCCATAGAGACTACGTCTACCGCTCTGTCCTCATCAACTTTCCTGGTCTAGCAAATTTAGGAAACATGATCTCCCACTCACAAGTCTATGCTGACTGCTCCGAATCAAACCCTTTGTAAGTAATAGGTGCAGTCAATGGTATGTTGTCCTTCATTTAAGATAATTCGAGTACATAAGTAAAGCCATCTTCCGGCTGTTGTCGAGCCTTGCTGAGAGAGCATTTGGGGCACTCTCTATAGATTTGATCTGCATTGCAAGGAGTGATCTCCTTACCACAGACACTGATGATAGTAACATGAGGATGGAGTGAAGAAGCTGAGTGTTTAATCGATAGAGCTGTGAGAGACGAAGAAATGGCGATGCTGAAACACGAGGAGTGGCAGCGATCATTTATTTCCAAAAGAGACATTGATACGATGAGAAATTCCATACTTAACCCAGGATTGATTGGTTTGATTTATTGCCACATGTACCTCAGTACAGGGAAACACTTTACTTATGAGCAGTGGAGGCAGATAATAGTAAGCATGGCCAGACAGATCATAGGGTGGAAATAGACTTCGACAGAGTAAGGTATACACTTCACACTGCACAGGACAAGCACTAGACAAGACCAACATGAATAAGATAAGCATTATTTGAACTTAGATATTCCATTCATCAGTCTAATGTGACTTTCCTAATAGTTTATATGCCTTAATTAACTCTGCCCACATTAATGTGAAGTCAGCACGGTGTCACAGTGGTTAGCACTGATGCCTCACAGCGCCAGAGACCCGCGTTCAATTCCCGCCTCAGGCGACTCTCTGTGTGGAGTTGGCACATTCTCCCCGTGTCTGCTTGGGTTTCCTCCGGGTGCTCCGCTCTCCTCCCACAGTCCAAAAATGTGCAGGTCAGGTGAATTAGCCAAGTTAAATTGCCCGTAGTGGAAGGTGAAGGGGCAAATGTAGGGGAATCGGTCTGTGTAGGTTGCGCTTCGGCGGGTCGGTGTGGACTTGTTGGGCTGAAGGGCCTGTTTCCACACTGTAAGTAATCTAATCTAATCGGCATGTGAATCCGTACTGAACGTTATGTTGTTCACAATCCCCAACAGCAGTTACAATACCTTACATCTGAAACAGGTAACCATTCGCACCAGCTTCCGCCCGACATAGAGAACACCAGGCTGTCACCTCGGAGATGGAAGATGCCTTCTTGAGACTTCACGCAAGACATATGGCTTCCCTCCTCACCGCGAATAAAGCACGTTGAAGTTCCACGTGTGTATCATGAGCGATGGCGCCACGAGGTACAACGTGGAGCAATCTGTCTGTTCAGCCTCTGCTCCCATTGTTCATCATGTTAGAGCATCAATTAGGAGACAGCGAGGACTGCCCATGCTGGAGATCAGAGTAGACAGTGGTTTGCTGGAAAAGCACAGCAGGAGAGTCGACGTTTCGGGCATAAGCCATTCATCAGGATCAGCATCAATTATCCCATTCTGCCCCTGTGTAAGTGCATTGAGGTGGGAATGGCCTCCTACTGTTCCTATATAAGTGCCTCAACTGACTGAATAGCCTCCTACTGTTCCTATATAAGTGGCTCAATGGGCTGAATAGCCTCTTCTTGACTCTGTGTAAGTGACTCAAGGGGCTGAATGGCCTCATTCTGTTTCTGTGTAATTGACTCAAAGGACTGAATGACTTCTTCCTTGTCCGGTTAGACATGGCCAAGGGCCGGATTGGATTGCCCCTGGTTCCTGTTTGACAGCTCGATGTGCTGACAAGTGTGATGATGCTGCAGATTTAAGAGGTTATTTTGTCCTGGTTTCTTTTAAGAGAGAGATTGAACGATTGTTACCAAGCTGGATAGTTAAGACCACTGGGTAAACAGCGAGGGAGGCCTTGGGTTTATTTTAATGCAGCTTGAATGGGTGTGGCCAATTCTCGCAGATTAGGATCTCTGGGTTTTGGTTTCTCAGCAACATCAGAAAATATTGGGGTCTCAACAGAGTTGGAAGCTTCAGTGAATGTCTCCGGGCTGCTACTCTCTCTAAATTTTCTCTTGCTGCTGTTTTTAATTCCTGGATTGGAGAAATGTTTGTGACATTCTGTGTCTGAATATTCCGTTTTACCAAGGGCTGTGTTTATGGGAGTTTCCCATATTGGAACAGTTCATTAGTAATAGTTCCTAGATCTATTATTCTGTTAACGTGTCCAATAGACTTACGTTATTCTAAATTCCTCTTTCTTTGGTTTCATTTTATCTTCCGTGTTTAAAGAAATGGTGTTTGCTTCACACCGAGTAGTTTGACCATTGATATTGCATCTGGAACGGACAGTTTACATTTCCTTTAAAATACGATAACATTAGAGTAAAGGCTACCGCCTTCAAATATTTTCGAGGCGCTCTAGTGTGGTCCATCACACTAGACTACTTCACCTCTTGAGTAATAGGCTGGAGGCACTGAATGGGCTGTCCCTGTTCTTCTCCAATACTGTCAATGGGCTGAATGACTTCCTCATATTCCTAAGAAACCAGCGTGCCGAATGAACTCTTATTTTACTGTGGCAATGTGCAGTGCCAGGCAGTGCTGTTACATGAATGTTACAGATCATTTAACAGCACAAGCCTGAATGGTGTCTAGGCCTTGCTGCACATGGGCAGAGACCGGTTCAGGAGCTGGCGGGTGATAAATGTTCTGAACATTGTGGAATCTTCGGTGACCATCCCCACTTCTGATCTTATGTTATAGAGGATGGGGGTGGGGAGTCATTGATGAAGCAGCTGAAGATGTTCGTGAAGAGGAAGCTACCCTGAGGATCTCCCACAGAGCTGACCCAGGACTGAGATGATGAACATCTTCCTTTGTGCCATGTTTGACTCCAAACACTGGAGAGTTTACTCTGATTCCCATTCAGTCCAGTTTTGTTAAGCTCCTTGATGTCAGCAAAAGCCAATCACTGCCATGATATCAGGGCCAGTCATTTTTACCTGAACCCTTGAGCCAACCTCTTTTGTCCATATCAATAGGCAATGGTATAGGAACAACACGTGTTTTCTTCAAACAAATGGTATTGAATGTCAGGGTTTCTCTTCTCAAGATTGTTAGGGAGCAAGATGACTGAAAGTATTTGAAGAAGAGGTACATGGATATTGACCTGACAGAGAGTTGAGGGCGATGAAGAATTGGGTTTGAAAGAGGATTTCACAACCAAGAGCAGATCAGTCATGATCTTAGTGAAGGACTAGACAGGCTTGGGAAGTGAATGACCTGCCCCTGTTTCTGATGTTCTACCATTCTGTTATTGGAAAGTTAGTGGGTGTTATTTTCATGAATGTTATGTTATTGTATATTGCAGTCAGGAAGACCAGATGATTTTGTGAGCCATCTCTGGTGAGTATATAGGCTGTATTCAGAGTCAATCTGCGTCTACAGCATGACCAACAAATGAAGCACAGGTTGCAGCGAGGGGAAGCTCTGTGAAGAGAGATGAGGAGCCTCTTTCATACCTGTGCCTGGATTTTCCAATTACATTTCCCAAATCACTTCAAAGCTGTGTGACAGTCTTGAGAGGCTGAATGGTCTCCTCTGTTTCTGTGCACCAGTTTATAGGAGTAAGTGGCCTCCGACTGTTCCTGTCTAGCAGGTATGAGGTGCTGAATGGAACACAGAAACATGAGACTGAGGAGCAGGAGTGGGTCATTAGATACTTTGAGCCTTCTCCATCAGGCACTAAGATTGTGGCTGATCAGGTTGTGGACTCAGCCCCACTTTCCTGTCTGTATCCCAATATTCGTGACTCACGTCCCTATCAAATATTTATCATGCAGCTTTCAATCAATGTGAACATAGAGGCACGATAAACTTCCAGTGAAGAGAATTCCCACTTGAAAGTTCCTTTCATCATTTTTCGTCATCCTTCTTATAGAATCAGAGAGTCATGCAGAACGAAAACAGACCTGTTAGTCCAATCTATTCACTCTGATCAGATATCAAATCTGATCTCGTCCCATTTGCCAACATTTGGCCAATATCCCTCCTCTTTCAGATACTTTTGAAATGTGCGATTGTAACCGCCTTCAGCACTTCCTCTGACAGCACTTTCTGTACACACACCACTCTCTGTGTGAAACATTTATCTTCAGGTCCTTTTTAAATCATTCGCACTCTCCCCTTCAACCTATGCCTCTGAATCTGGTCTCCTCTATCCTGAAGAGCAGAACGTGGCTGTTCAGAATATCCATGCCCCCGATGTTTTTATAAACATCTATAATGTCACCTTTCAGCCTCTGACACCCCAGGGAGAAATACCTCAACCTAATCAACCTCTCCCTGAAGCTCAAACCTCCCGTCCTGGGACATCTGTGTAAATCTTTTCTGCAGACAACCGCGTTGAATGCAGTTTTCGTAAAGTGGCCTTCCTAACATGGTGTACAGATACAACATACCACCACAAACCCTATACTCAATGCTCTGACTGATTAAGGCAAATCTGCCAAATGTGTTCTGCACCACACTGTCACCCTACGACTCCACATTCAAGGAACAATGCACCTGCAGCCCTAGGTCCCTTTTTCCATAACACTCCCTAGGACTTTGCCATTAAGTGTGTCATTTCTTCCTAAAATGAAAAACCTTATATTTATCTAAATTAAACTTCATCTGCCACTCCTTGCCCCTTTGTCCCATCTAATTGTGGTCTTGCTGTACTCTGAGATAATCTACTACACCACATGATTTCCCATGCAGAAATACACGTTGTCTACCCCGATCAGCCCTTGAATTTCCAAATGTGTGTAAATTCTATCCCTCAGAATCTCCTCCAACAACACCCACCACTGACATCAGGCTCACCCGTCTATAGTTCCCCGACTTTTTGGTTCACTGTTTCCTTTTCTCGTCCCACTCCTCTACTGCTCACTACAAATGTTAAATGTAACCAGGTTGGTGATATGGCCGATGATATCGGTCTCAGACTGGGTCAGGGTCAGTTTTAGGAACAAGTCAGGCTAGTTTCTTTAATCTGCTAAATTTGCACGTTTATGATTCCGAGCAATGTTACTCAAACTATGATGGAAAGATGAATGGCAAACTGTTTGTGTATTGCAAATATATAATCGATATTTCCCTATTTAAAATGCTGACACACACACACACACACACACACACACACACACACACACACACACACACACACACACACACACACACACACACACACACACACACACACACACACACACACACACACACACACACACACAATCTCTGCAATTTGAAGTTGAAAGAACTTTGTCCAAATATTAGTGTAACTTATGACAAAAGGAAAAATTGACAGATTGTCCAAAATGTGATTCGGCTTCGGAAGATGTTCTACTCACACAAGCTGCTAGCAATAGGATTTCATCCTAGGGCAGTTGGATTTGGCCGAATTCCCTTTGCATTAGGCAGTGAGAAAATTCCAATGAATTCTGGTCAGCAATCACCCAAAGGGTAGCACAGTGGCTCAGTGGTTAGTACTACTGCCTCACAGCACGAGGAACGTGGATTCTATTCCAGACTCTGGCGACTATCTGTGTGGGGTTTGTACATTCTCCCTTTGTCTGCGTGAGCTTCTAATAGATGCTCCAGTTCCCTCCCACAGCTCAAACTGTGTACATTAGGTGGATTGGTCATGCTAAGTTGTCTGTAGTGTTCAGGGATTTCTAGGTTAGGTGCATTAGTCAGAGGTAAATCTCAGGAACGGGCCTTTGCAAGGTTACTGTTTGGTATGGACTTGTTGGGCCGAAGGGCCTGTTTCCACACTGCATGAACTCTTTAAAACTGAGAATGGTAATGATGACCATATAGGTGTTTAATTGTTAGCTCACACACATTGCTGTGATGAGTAATAATGAGGGAGAGAGAGTGTATAATAGGCCATTCCTTCACAGGCAGATTACATTTCCTCCCTCTCTGAGCTGAAGCACACAATAATGTCATGCTCTCCCAAACTGGATCATGTGAGGTCTCCTTGTCTATTGTCCAAACTATGCCTCCATCACATTCCCTGTTCCATGTAGATGCATCATTGTTGCCGTCTCGCACAGAGCCATACCCTTAGCAGAAAATGGTGTTGGTCTATTTGAAAATATGTTTATATGTCCCTGCGTCATTAAAAAATAAAATATTTAATGTATTTAGAATACCTGTGTTAAAATGAATGCAATTTTTAACAAATACAGAAATTGCTGGAAAAGCTCGTCAGGTCTGTCAGTACCCAGATGCCTTTTATATGCTGTAGTTGTACCAGCCTCCACCACTTCCTCTGGCAGCTCATTCCATATGCACACCACCCTCTGCATGAAAAGGTGCCTCTTAGGCCTATTCAAAACCTTTCCCCTCTCACTTTCATCCAATGCTCTCTAGTTTTTAACGCCCCTAACCTGGGGAAAATCCTAACTACTCACCTTATCCATGACCATTCTGATTTTATAAAACTCTACTGCCGCAAACTGTGAGTCCAGTCAACACGAATAGCTTTGCTTTCAGTCATTCCGGGCCTAAGTTCTGAAATTCAATTCTGACACTTCTTTCTCCATCTGGTCACAATTCTACAACCAGTTTAATCAGTTTGATCAGACACTTCTGTGGGATTTACACCGAGACTTTTGTGCCCGGAGGTAGGGACAATAGCATCACTGGACAATACCCATAAAGCTGTAACATTATTCTCCTGTGTGTTTGTTCATTAGCCTGTTCTGACATGCTGTGACATACCTCTGCAACAGACAGGACTTGAATCCAGTCCTACTAGTCCAGAGCTAGGATCACTACTGCGCAAGTTCAGGAATTAAAATCAAATCCAGAGTTCTGGTTCAGAGCCAGGGACACTACCCACTAGACTACCATACCCAGACTTGGGTCATATTTTAAGTGCCAGCTTTCAAACCAGTGTGGATTTATTATAATCAGGTTACCATTACTGAACTACACAAAGCACTTTGTATTATTAAACAAATGCAAGATATTTGCCTCAATCGTAGGAAATTGAGTGCACGTGCTGTGCTATCGAAATTAACTATGAACGTCTTTAATCGCTATTATTTGTAGTCTTTAATATTAGGGAAAGAGATCCTGCAGACACATTCTGCCCAAAGAACGGTCTCGAATAGATTTTTATCACTGAACACCACAGACAAAAATAATAATAATTTCTGGTCCCAAAATACCGATCACCTTTACCCACCTTTAACGTGTGACTGCCCTCTTCCTAAAACAATGAAATGATACCAGGCCGCTGATTACTGTCCAGCCTCTCCTCCCCATTGACAGTGTCTGCAATCTGTCCCTCCTCCCCCAAACTACACAAGGCAACCCAAGCTCAGGGTCTTTGTGAAACTCAAGGCCGGAGTGTGCAGGCATCCTGGAGATGGGGAGGATATTTTTAAGGGGGAGAGTGAGGAGGTGGTAATATCACACACTGGGCTGAGGGGTGGCAGATGGAGTTTAGTTTGGATTAATGCGAGGTATTGGATTCGGTAAATCAAACAAGAACATGATCTATACAATTAAAAGCAGGGCCTTTGGCAGTGTTGGAGAACAGAGACCTAGGTATAATTCTTTAAAATTTGCATCTCCGATAGATAGTATGGTTAAGGGGGTGTTTAACACACTTGTCTCCATTGGTCAGACCTTTGAGTATTGGAATTGGGACGTTATGTCGAGGTTGTACAGGAAATTGGTGAGGCCTCTTCTGGAATATTGTGTCCAGTCTGGTCATCCTGCCCTCTCATTCCATAGGCACACCACCCTCTGGGTGAAAAAGCTGCCCCTTAGGTCACTTTTCAATGTTGCCCTCTCACTTTAAACCTGTACCGTCTAGTTTTGGTCTCCCCACCCATAGAAAATACCTTGATTATTCACTTTGATATTACTGACCTTGATATTATTAAGCTAGAGAGGATTGAGCAGAAATTAACCTGGATGTTGTTGGGAATGGAGGGAGGGAGCTATAAGGAGAGGCTGGATAGACTGGGACTCTTTTCAATGGAGAGTATGAGATTAAGGGGTAACTTTACAGAGGTTTATAAAATAATGAGGGGTACAGATAAGCTGAAGGACTGATGTCTTTTCCCTACAGTTGGGGATTCAAAACTGAGGGATATTTTAAGGTGTGAGGAAAAAGATTTGCAAAAGTCATGAGAGGTAAATATTTTAGTCAGAATCTGGCTTATGTGAGGAATGAACTTCCGGAAGAAGTGGTGAAAGCAGGGACAGTTACAACGTTTAAAGAACATTTAGATCAGTACATGGATAAGACATCAGTTTGGATGGTGCTGTGAGCAGCTGCCCTCTCCCTCCCCCTCTCTGAATGAATCCCTGTTGGTTTTCACCCTCTGCCAATGCCGGTACAGTGACGTGGCCAGGCCAGCAGAGGGTGGCATTGCATTACTTTAAGCACCACAAAGACTCCCAGACCTGCCCCACACGGAGACACACAGATACACACACACGGGAATTGTCAGAGCGCGGCGTGGAGCTCAATCTGGTAACTTAAACTAAACATAAAGAAATGCTCAATTCGCCTCATAAACTGTTAAATTATGAGTGACAAAGAACTCCCAAATTCTACTGTTTACATAATAACATCAATTTATTTTTTAACTCTGAAAGTGAACATTTTACATCAAGCATTCTGAACTCTGAGGCCCCCTTTCTCTTTACTGTTTATTACCCCACTCCAACTCTATAACGATACACTGTTTCAATAAGACACTTATTAAAATTACACTCATTTAATTTCAAAATCACACAACAGCTGTTGTTTGTGTGTCTTCTTCTGGCCGTGGATCTCCCTGGTCATCTTATTTCTTTTTACTGCGAATATGTTCCATATGAAAAGGTACCTTTGATAGAGAGTGTTCCCTAAACTCTTGGATCTGTGTTGATGGCATTTACTCTGTCTGCAATTTTCTAAATGCCTGCATTTTTAATATGCACAACGTCGGATCATCTCATTGGTTCAACTTTCGAAAACCGATACATTCACACTTGATTTGGTTTTAGTATCCTGTGGCATAATTTAAACTGATTGGTAAAATTCGAATTGTTGTCCAAGGAGCAACCATCTCAGGGATCTATTTCACAGCCAAATGTGACATATTTTCAGTTGTCCTTCACACTCTGGGTCTGCCATCTTCTCATATCACAGGTGCTTGGAAGGTCTCAGTTCAGAACTGCTTTCCCTCTCTCTTAAAGGTACATACACACTTTCGACTTCATGACATTAATACCCTGATGTCAATACAGAAACTTGGAGCCAATCTGGAATTCTCTTCTTTATGGTTTGTCAATATTTCATTCACTCTGTCTGGTTTGTATCAAGATTTTTGTTGCTCCATTCGACTCTATCCGTGGGAATATAGCGGTATTTCACTTGCTCACACGAGTGAGTGTCGCAGGATTTCAGTTGTTGCATGGGAACTGTGACGCTACAACAATCTCAATGTTTGAAGATGGCAACAAACCTGGAAGAATTGTCAAGTCTATGGAGGACAGTGTGGAACTCTAACAGTACAATCGCACGTTGGTATAGTGTTCAGGTGTATGGCAGCTGGGAATCAGTGCAGAGCAGTGTGAGGTGATGCACTTTGGTAGGGAAGACAATGAAAGACAACCTAAAACAGGCCGTACCGTTAAATAAGGGGTGCAGGAGCAGAGGGTCCTGGGTGTATATGAGCATAGATTGTTGAAGATGTCAGGACAGTGGGGAGAGCTGCAAATATCACAGATTAGTTTCAGTATCTGAGCTGCTTACAGGACGAGGTGTAGGACAGAGTCTCGGTGCTCCCTTTCTGGAAGGTGGTGGTGACGATGTGTTGTGAGCCCACCCTCCTGCCCACCAAGACGTGGGGATTCCATTTGTACCAGCTCAACACAAAAGGGAGACGGCATCAGGGCCACGGCTTATAAGTTGTGCTGGGTGAAACGGAACTGCCTGTGGGATTAAAGTGAGAATTGGCCTACACTGAACATTGCTCCTTACTCGATCGGTGGGACGTGGATGTTTCAGAATCTCCACACGAGGCGTCCCATTCCTCTTCGGCTCGTAAAAGTGTTCTCCCCACATGGCAGGGGGAGGGGGTGAGGGAATGGATATTGGGCACTCCACCACACGGCTTGGCCCTTTCTGTCCTATTCCAGGCTGTTTCTCCTGGAATAGGAGAAAGGGAGGGCTGGAGTGAGGGTGGGGTGTGTGGCCCTGCTGTTAGTGCTGGTGTAGGTGGGGAGGGGGTCATGGTGAGGTGTCCGGAGGGAGTCAGTCCACAGTGTTGTATCCATGCAGCATTATTAGTGTAGGGGAGTGAGTTAAAGTGGAGGGAAGGGGGGCGAAGATGCTGCATGCAGTAGTGAGAGTGGTAGAGCATGACCCTTGTTCGGTGGTCGGTGCTATAACAGATATACAGTGTGTGAGAGGGAGCAGAGAGAATATGGTGACCCTTATCCTGACAGAGCGGGAAGGTTATTGATGCTTGTCCTGTATTGCTGGATATTTCTTCAGACCGCAGATACTGCACTGAGCTGGGTGGGGAGCTCAGACCATGCTCGGTGGGTCTGGTGGTGTGGCCTCCTCTGGAAAGAGAATGGACCCCTCTGGACTAACCCATCCACCAGGACTTCCGTGCCCCTGTCGAAAACCCTGGTGTAATTGCCCATGATCTGCCATGTTCGAGGTAAATTGTGCAGGGCAGCTCCGAACTGAGAAAGCTCAACCGTGTGCCCATTGGCCTTTTAAAGATGGCACCAGTGCCAGGGATCACAGAATATCCAGGGGCATCCGGGCGATGGTGAGTACCTCCAGCCATGATGGGTGGGAAAATCGGGCTGGTATTGAATGAGAGAGACATCATGGGGTGGGCTGCGTCGTTAATGAGGTGAGTCCGATACGATAACACCAGGAAACTAGCTCAGCCTCGTGTGGAAGATCCCTCTGTCACACTCAAGGAAAATTAAACAAAGATAAACTATTGTTGGAATGTGCCCAATGAGTCATAGATTTGGTTGAACGCAATTCCAGTAACAAAGATGCAGAACAAATGCTCATCTGGCCTCACACAAATATCCTTTTTTCCCACCTTTTCTGTGAAGACAGGTTCATGTTACAGGATGCTATCGAAGTGTTTACATTTCAACATTCTGAAACCTGGCAACATATCCTTCCATGACAATGTCTCAGTCCCCCCTCTCTCTGTCTATACACCAAACCACTCCCATGTGGTGATATTTAAACTGATTCCCCTGCCATCTCGCTCTGGCAGTGATGTTCACATCCAGAGTACCCTCTTGTCATGGTACAATGAAGATATGCAGCTGTAAATGGGTGGGAGTTGCACATCCTGTCACTTCCAGCACGGGCTGCAAGATTCCCCATACTGCGCAGGGATCTAACACAGTGTTACTGAGTAATGCAGTGGGTTGGTGTACAGACCTCCACATGCTGAGAGGGTAACTGCTCCTGGTTTACAGTTAAATGCACTGGGGAGTTGTACAGTGCTCTACATGCTGGGAGGGTAACTGCTCCTGGTTTGCTGATCAATGCACTGGGGTGGGGTACACAGGCCGACATGCCGGGAGGGTAACTGTTCCTGGTTTACTGATCAATGCAGTGAGGTGGTGTACACAGCTCTACATGTTGGGAGGATAACTGCTCCTGGTTTTCAGATTAATTCACGGGTGATCACTGCACAGTTCGCTGTGCTGGTCACACTGTACGGTTGAGGTTTATGGATAATGCAATGATGTGGTTTGTGTAGCTCCTTATGCTAGATGGATATTTGTTTCAGGTTTACACATTAGTGCCCTGCTGTGGCCTGCACAGCTCCCCGTGCAGAACAGATATGTAGCCTGTGCACAGTACATCATGCTGGTGGGCTAGATAGAGGGGCAAGTTGATGGGCAGTTGAAGGAGATCCCCGGAACGTGCTGTCTCCAACATTCTATAACTGACATTCCCCGGAACGTTCTGGCCCCAACATCCCAAAACTGACATTTTTGTCAGTAATGCTGACCTTCCAATTTGTTATTCTAGCTCCAATTATTTTAATAAATCCCTGAGTACAGGGACACATTTGAAAATTCCACTGCGTCCCCGATCAAACGGGTCCCTTTGCCTCCAGGCTGATGAATAATGGGTTTGTTTTCCTTCCTCACAGTTAACGTAGTGACCATCTACGTCCTGCTTTATAAAGATTGTGGATTGTCTCCATGTGTTAGACGTTACCTGGGGGCCATGGCTGCGGCGGATCTCCTGGTCATTATCCTCGACCTGATCCTGAGACACATTCCCATTGTTTATGAGGAACAGTTTTATTTCCTGACGTACTCCGTCCCCGTGTGTAATATCCACGCCGTCCTGCTTTATGCAGCCACTGACTGCTCTGTCTGGTTCACCGTCACTTTCACCTTTGATCGGTTTGTGGCAATTTGTTGCCAGAAGCTGAAAAGTAAGTATTGCAGTGAGAAAACAGCGGCTGTTGTTCTGGGAACAGTGACTGTGCTGAGCTGTTTAAAGAACATTTCCTGGTATTTTATGCTCACGCCTCGGTATGGGCTGGTGAACAATCCCTGGTTTTGTGTTCTAACAGATGCTGTTGTATTCTCCAGTATCTGGGGTGCAATCGAGTTTCTCCACCACATTCTAACCCCGTGTGTGCCATTTCTCCTGATTCTGCTGCTCAATGTTCTCACCGTCAGACACATTTTAGTGACCAGCAGAGCCCGCAGGAGACTCCGCGCTCACACCAATGGGGACGCTCAGTCTGACACTGAAATGAGAAACCGAAAAAAATCCATAATTTTACTGTTTGTGATCTCGGCCAATTTCATCCTGTTATGGTCAACATTAATGCTGTTTTCTATATGGAGACGGATGTGGGATATTGGATATCGTTCTGTGTCTCTCAATCCCTTTGTGCAGGAATTGGGCTTCATGCTGCAGCTCCTCAGTTGCTGCACAAACACCGCGATTTATGCCGTGACCCAGACTAAGTTCAGGCAGCAGCTGAAGAATGTGCTGAAATATCCCTTCACCCAAATTCATCCATCCATAAAATTCCCTCATTAATCACACCATCCGGGATTTTCTCATTTCAGTTCAGTGATTCAGCGATGACCAGCCTGTCGCTATGGTAACAGACTGAGGATAGCGCTGGTTTGTCCATCCTTATCCCACAGGGGGTGGGGGGGTTGCAGGGAAGCATTTCAATGTTTCTCACAACTGAGCTGCCAGTGAGAAAAGGCACCATCCCACTGACTGTATCCATCGCTTCCATTTGTAAACAATAAAAATGTTCATTCAAGCGTGCCGAGCAGCAGAGTGACCGATGTTTTTGTGTATCTTTGTTTTGGAGAAGCTGAGCTGAAGAGAGACAGACTCAGCCCCATGTCCTGGTCCTCAGGGCTGGGGAGGGCACCGCGCCCTCAGCTCTGGAGCTGGGTTTAACTCCCTCTGCCCTTATTTTCCCTTCTGGGTCTCCCACTCCAACTTGGCTCTCAGCAGAATTCACCTTGCTCCCTCCGTACATCCCTCCCACTCTCACACTGCACTGCTATTTCTCTCTCCTTATCCCATTTACACACTCAATTCCACTGTTCTTGCCTTCTCCAATGTCATTCACTCTCTCCCCATCGTGTGATCATAACCTCCCAGTGTTGCTGTCTTCCTCGAATCCTTCAGTGCTGCGGGAACAGAAGAGGGTTGTAGATCTTCAGGCCGATGTAAGGGAACAGAGACTGGGACGGCATGTCAGGCCATTGCTTGGGCAACCGTATGGAGTTTGGGCCAAACGCCATTGCTCGAGAACATAGTGGGTGTGAGAACACGAGCCGTTACTTGGGGGTAACAGGTGGTGTGGCACCGTAGGCTGTGGCTGAGACTGGTACAACAGGATATAACAAACAGAACACATTGCCTGGGATCCACTGTCTGTTACTCAGGGAATAGAATGGGGATGGGGTTAAAGGCCATTTATAGGGGATCAACTCTCTGTCTGTCCCTTTTTTTTCTCTCTCTCTCTCTGTCCCTTTTTTTCTCTCTCTCTCTGTCCCTTTTCTCTTTCTCTCTCTCTCAGTCCCTTTTCTCTCTCTCAATGTCCCTTTTCTCTCTCTCTCTGTCCCTTTTCTCTCTCTCTGTCCCTTTTCTCTCTCTCTCCCCCTCGACATTCCCCCTCCACATTCCCCCCTCGACATTCCCCCGACATTCTCCCCTCGACATTCCCCCCTCCACATTTTCCCCTCGACATTCGCCCACTCGACAGTCCCCCTCCGACAGTCACCCCCCTCGACAGTCCCCCTCCTTGACAGTCCTCCTCGACAGTCCCTCCCCCTCGACATTCCGCCCTCGACTGTCCCCCTCCTTGACAGTCCCCCTCGACAGTCGCTCCCCCTCGACCTTCCCCCCCTCGACATCACCCCCCGGACATTCCCCCTCGATTTTCCCCAGGATTGAATGACGGATTAAAAAGAATATATTTTAATGCAGCTTTCTTTATCCATCCAACTACAACAGGACCCTCACATTAACGCTCCCAAAAACACATAAGCCCCTCCTCCACTCAGTGTCTATATATATCGATATATAACGTTAAACATCACACAACACTAGCTTTCGGAGAATCCTGTTACACTATAACCTGGTGTTGTTCCAGTCCAACACCGTCATCTCCATCATCAATATAAAACTCACCATTGAGCTTTTAACCAGATGCTTGCTTGAAACACACACAGCAAGATCCCACGAGCAGCAGTTTAACCACAGACAGATCGTGTGTTTCCCTGATGCTGGTTAAGGGTTTGATTCTCTCTCCTAGACAAGAGGGAGCAATCCTCCTGTTGAACAAATTCCAAACATTTCCCCCTTCCTTCTCTGTGTCCTGCACTCTCTGATCCCCGTCTTGTGCCTTTTCCATCTGAGATATCTCTCTGTTATCTCTCTCTCTCTGTTCCACCTCTCTGGGCGGCACGGTGGCACAGTGCCTCACAGCGCCAGAGACACGGGTTCATTTCCTGCCTCAGGCGACTGACTGTGTGGAGTTTGCATATTCTCCCCGTAACTGCGTGGGTTTCCTCCGGGTGCTCCGGTTTCCTCCCACAGTCCAAAGATGTGCAGGTCAGGTGAATTGGCCATGCTAAATTGTCCGTAGTGTTAGGTAAGGTGTAGATGTATGGGTATGGTTGGGTTGCACTTCGGCGGGGCGGTGTGGACTTGTTGGTCCGAAAGGCCTGTTTCCACACTGTAAGTAATCTAATCTAACCCTCTCCATCTCTGATCTCTCTTCCCTCCCTCTCTCTGTTCCCACTCTTACTCTCTCCATCTCCGAGATGTCTCTGTTCCTCACCTCTATCTCTGAAATCTTTTCCTCTGTGTTCCCCCCTCTTGCTGTCTCCATCTCGCAGATCTCTCACATTTTATCCCCCTGGCCTATGCACATGACTCTGACATTAGAATGGGGCTTTGGAGAGAGTTTCTCATGGTAAGGTATTAATTCCCTCCTCCGGGAGTCCTTCCTCCCAGACCCTGGGGGTGTAACCAGTTTGTGTCACAATCCCAAGGCCCCGGTTCCTTTTAGCCCAGGCTGCAAATCCATTTTAAACCAACGAACCTTCCACTGGGACAGTCAGCGCTCTCGTTCGCTACTCTCTGTCTCTCTCTGTCTCCTACGCCCTTCACACCCCTATTCTCCCTCCACCCCTCTCTCTGTTCCTGGAGCTGGAGTGAGAGATGGAGGCAGTGACATCTGTGGCATCAGACTGTGCAGCAGCTCCCCCTCCATCTTTTCCCCCCTTAGTCTCCCCCAGTCCAGACCAGAACACACCCACTTGTGGTAAAAATCCCAGAGACAGTTTGAACCCCACCATTCGTTTCCCCACACGCGCGTGTGTGTGTGTGTAAATGAACGACAAGGAGACAGGACAGTTTCTGATTATTCTCTCTCTGTCTGTGTCTGATGATTCCTCGTGGCAGAAGTGATTTAATTCTCTGTCTCTGCCTCGTCCCGAGCTTCAGCTCCTGGATCCAATCTCCTCCTCACCCCCAGGTTTGGGGGAGCGGGAGGTGGGAAACACACTGAGAAATAAAGACAAAATCAATTTGAAATAAAATACAACAGTGGCACCAAAAGCAAAGCAAGATCCCACAGCTCTCTGCCTTCCCTCATCTCCCACGTGACCCTGTGACAATGGTTCAGTTTAATTATTGCAGAATGAATGAATTGCTGACCAAAACAGCGACATTGTAATACACAGACATCACCGCAGAGCACTTGACCAGAGGCTAGTAACATTAATAAGCACGCACAGCAAGATCCCACAAGCAGCAATCTAACCACGCACACATCGTGGGTGATGCTGGTTAAGGGCTGACGTATTTGTGTCAAATCCAAAGGCCCCAGTTACCTTAGACCCAGGCTTCAAACCTGTTCAAAATGACAAGGCCGCAGTCCGACAGGACTTGGTTAACTCGAGGTAAAAGCCAGCCCCCCTCCCCAGAGAGAGATTAAACCTCGGGGTAATACACAGACAAAACTCACCTGGGCCCAGCAGGCTGCAGCCTGTCAAACAGGCCTCAGGACTGTGTTCCTCCTCTGGAGAAAGCTCTTGTTTGAAGGTTTCCTGCTCCAAACACACTCTTTTCAAATCCTCAAATGGCCAGGAAGATCCCTTTGGGAGGAAAGAAGCAGCATTAGTGGGAAGGCTGAGCAGGAAAATCTTTCACAGGGAGATAACAAAGCAAGATTTCAGGTTTTCCCCTCTCAGTGAGGCAGACAATTTCTCAGCAACATCGAAACACAAACACGTCGGGTGATGAGTTAAGCTTTCATGTTGAAAAGTTTTTGAAATGACGGGTTAGCTGATTAGAACCACTCACTGCCTGCAACGATGGCATTAGGGCAATTGACGCACAGCAAGATCCCACAAGAGACAGTGCTGCAGAAGCTCGATAATCTGATCATCATTTTTATTTCCAGTTTAATTATTTCCTGTCACCCCAGAATCAAATATTGCAGCTATTTCACAATCTCACACTGCCTCTCTCCTGTTTCTCTTGCTCTCACCATTTTCCATTTCTTTCTCTCACTCTCTGTCTCTCCGTGTCAAATTCGATCATCCTGCCCTCTCTATTACCTACTTTCCTCTGATAGTGTGACAATTCTTTCCGGAGGGTCAGATATTTTGGGTTACAATTTCCTCCTGAGGGAGTTCCGTCTCCCAGATCCTGGGGGTTTCAATTGTTTGTGTCACCAATGCCCCAGTTACTTTAACCTCAGGCTTCAAAAAGAGAGAATAGATGAGTTGGTGGGGATCCGGGGGAGTGAGAGCAGTGTGATGCAAAATTACACAGCAAGATCCCAGTTTAAACACAATCCCACCACCCCCTTCCCCCATTCCCAATGCAGTTCATAACCTCACATCAAAATCAAAATACAAACAAATCATAAGAAAGCAATTAACCAGAGGCTGGAAACATTATCACACACACACACACACACACACACACACACACACACACACACACACACACACACACACACACACACACACACACACACACACACACACACACACACACACACACACACACACACACACACACACACACACACACACACACACACACTCTCTGTCACACCCAGACAGGCAGGGCTGCTCACTCTCCATACAGAGACAGAAAAGGGTTTGAGAATGAATCTGACCAGTTCCTTGTGCACATTTATTCTAGGTGAAGGGTTAGTGCAGCCCACCCCTGCCCTCTCAGACACGTTGCATCGTCTGTCAGTCTGCTCCCTGGGGAGGGCTCTTTCTGATTGACATGTTAATTCCAAGGGCAGGAGCCTTGTGGGATCTTGCTGCCCACTGAGATGTTAATTCTGGGGAACAAAGTCTCATCTTTCCCAGTTGCTATAAATCTTTTTTTTTGAAACGTTATTACTTGTATCAGTGCAGTTTGTAAATAGTAAAGATTACTCCCACACTAGCGTCTCAGAGCCTGAATGTAGGTCGGCTTCCTGAGACACACACACAGGGCTGGGAATGGAGAGGGGGATATTTGCTGAGGATTTATCGGGATTTTCCTGCTGTCTGTGTGATTCCCAGAATTAATCTCTGTCTCCGTCCCTGTCTGACTGTCTGTGTGTGTGTGTGTGTCTCTGTCACTCTCTTTCTCTCTGTCTCTTTCTCTCTGTTCCTCTCTCTCTCTGTCTCTCTCGCTTTCTCTCTGTCCCTGTGTCTCCCAGTCTCTCTCTCTCTCTCTCTCTGTGTCTCTTTCTCCCTCTGTGCCTGTGTCTCTCTTTTCTGTGTCTCTGTCTCTCTCTCTGTCTTTCCCTGCCCTGCCCTACATCCAGCTATTTCTAACTTGATTTTCAATCTTTTATTTCCTTTCCAATTCTCAAAAATATTGACAGAGTTTGGACTTTAAATCTTGGATCACGTGCCTGCCCCTCAACACCCGCATTTCACCCTCTCTGGTCCCCTGCATTCACCCTACCCCAACACACAGACACAGACACAGACACAGACACACACACTCAGAGACACACACGCAGACACACACACACGCACACAGACACACACACAGAGACGCACACACAAAGACATACACACACACACACACACACACACACACACACACACACACACACACACACACACACACACACACACACACACACACACACACACACACACACACACACACACACACACACACACACACACACACACACACACACTCTCTCTCTCTGTCACACCCAGACAGGCAGGGCTCCTCACTCTCCATACAGAGACAGAAAAGGGTTTGAGAATGAATCTGACCAGTTCCTTGTGCACATTTATTCTAGGTGAAGGGTTAGTGCAGCCCACCCCTGCCCTCTCAGACACGTTGCATCGTCTGTCAGTCTGCTCCCTGGGGAGGGCTCTTTCTGATTGACATGTTAATTCCAAGGGCAGGAGCCTTGTGGGATCTTGCTGCCCACTGAGATGTTAATTCTGGGGAACAAAGTCTCATCTTTCCCAGTTGCTATAAATCTTTTTTTTTTTAAACGTTATTACTTGTATCAGTGCAGTTTGTAAATAGTAAAGATTACTCCCACACTAGCGTCTCAGAGCCTGACTGTAGGTCGGCTTCCTGAGACACACACACAGGGCTGGGAATGGAGAGGGGGATATTTGCTGAGGATTTATCGGGATTTTCCTGCTGTATGTGTGATTCCCAGAATTAATCTCTGTCTCCGTCCCTGTCTGACTGTCTGTGTGTGTGTGTGTCTCTGTCACTCTCTTTCTCTCTGTCTCTTTCTCTCTGTTCCTCTCTCTCTCTCTGTCTCTCTCGCTTTCTCTCTGTCCCTGTGTCTCCCACTCTCTCTCTCTCTCTCTTTGTGTCTCTTTCTCCCTCTGTGCCTGTGTCTCTCTTTTCTGTGTCTCTGTCTCTCTCTCTGTCTTTCCCTGCCCTGCCCTACATCCAGCTATTTCTAACTTGATTTTCAATGTTTTATTTCCTTTCCAATTCTCAAAAATATTGACAGAGTTTGGACTTTAAATCTTGGATCACGTGCCTGCCCCTCAACACCCGCATTTCACCCTCTCTGCTCCCCTGCCTTCACCCGCCCCCAACACACAGACACAGACACAGACACAGACACACACACTCAGAGACACACACACAGACACACACACACGCACACAGACACACACACAGAGACGCACACACAAAGACATACACACAGGCACACACACGCACACAGACACACACAAAGACACACATACACAGAGACAGGCACACACGCACACAGACACACACAGACACACACAGACACACACACTGACACACACAAATACACACACACAGACACACACACACCGAGAGACACACATGCACACAGACATAAACAAAGACACAAACACACAGACATAGACACAGACACACACACACAGACAAGACACGGACAGATAGACACACACAGACACACACACACGCTCACAGACACGCACACACACACACATTGACAGACACACACACAGACACACTTACAGACACACACACTCACACAAACACAGACACAGACACACACATACAAAAACACACACACACGCACACAGACACACACAAAGACACAGACACAGGCACACACGCACACACAGATGCAGACGCACAAACAGACACACAAACAGAGACAAAGACACACACGCTTACACGCACACACACACACACACACACACAGAAGACACGGACAGACAAGACACAAACAGGCAGACACAGACACACAGACACAGACACAGACACAGACACACACAGACAGACACACACACACAGACACAGAGAGTCACCGACAAAACACATACACACTTTCAGTCACTCATTCTCTCTCTCTACTCTCTCTCTCTCATGCACTGGCTTCTACATACTCTCTCAGTTACACACACTCTTACTCACACACTCTCATGCACACTTTCTGACACACGCACCCCCACACTCTCACATTCACCATCTTATATATTCTCACTTTCACACGCTCACTCTCTCTCTCCAAAACTCTGTCTCACTCACACACACTCGCAAAGTCTCTCACACACACTCTAACAAACACTCATGTCACACACACACACACTGTTTCTCACACGCACAATTGGTATTTCTCTCGTGCAGCCTCATACTGTCTTTCCCCCTCTTTCTCTCACACTGTCTCTTTCACACACAAAATCTATGTCTCTCTTTCCATCCCCCATCTCTCAGGCACACACTCACACAGAAAGTGTGAACACAAACCCTTCCTCTCACATGCAGACACTCTCTCGCACGCACACACACTCTCTCACATGCGCACTCACTCTCTTTCCCTTGTCCACACACACTCTCTCACATGCACATACACACTCGCTTGCAATCACTCTTTCACATACACACAGACACTTCCTCTCTCTCACTCTCACACTCTTTTTCTCTTACACACGCAGTCACTCTTTCTTGCACCCCCACACACTCCCGCACACATGCACTCTCTTTCTCTTACACACAGACATACAATCTTTCGTGCAGCCACACACACTCTCGCACACATGCACTCTCTTTCTCTTACACACACACACTTACGCTTTCTTGCACCCACACACTCTCGCACACATGCACTCTCTTTTTCTTACACACACACACTCACGCTTTCTTGTACCCTTACATAAGGTAGCCAGGAAGGACCTGAAGAGAGAGCTAAGAGCAGCAAGGAGGGGACACGAAACGCCCTTAGTTGGTAGGATTAGGGAAAACCCTAAGGCTTTCTATTGGTATGTCAGGAAGAAAAGAATGACTAGGGTAGGAATAGGTCCAGTCAAGGACAGTAGTGGGAAGTTGCGTGTGGAGGCTGAAGAGATTGGGGAGACACTGAATGAATATTTTTCGTCAGTATTCAGTCAGGAACAGGACATTGTTGTCGATGTGAATACTGAGTCACAATTAAGTAGAATCGATGGCTTTGTGGTATGTAGAGAAGAGGTGTTAGAAATTCTGGAAAGGGTGAAAATAGATAAGTCCCCTGGGCCTGATGGCATTTATCCTAGGATTCTCTGGGAAGCAAGGGAGGAGATTGCAGAGCCATTGGCCTTGATTTTTATGACCTCGTTGTCTACAGGAGTAGTGCTAGAAGATTGGAGGCTCGCAAATGTGGTTCCCTAGTTCAAGAAGGGGAGTAGGGATAACCCTAGAAACTATAGGCTGGTGTGGCTCACTTCTGTTGTGGGCAAAGTCTTAGAGAGAATTGTAAGGGATAGGATTTATGAACATCTGGATAGGAATAATGTGATCAAGGATAGTCAGCATGGTTTTGTGAAGGGCAGGTCGTGCCTCACAGACCTTACTGAATTCTTGAGAAGGTGACTAAGGAGGTGGACGAGGGGAAAGCGGTAGATATGGTGTATATGGATTTTAGTAAGGCGTTTGATACGGTTCCCCATGGTAGACTACGGCAAACAATACGGAGATATGGCATTGAGGGTGACTTGGAGGTTTGGATTAGGAGTTGGCTGGCTGGAAGAAGACAGAGTGTAGTAATTGATGGCAAAGGTTCATCTTGGAGTGCCGTCACTAGCGGTGTTCCGCAAGGATCTGTTTTGGGACCATTGCTGTTTGTCATTTTTATAAATGACCTGGAGGAGGGGTTAGAAGGTTGGGTGAGCAAGTTTGCGGATGATACGAAAGTCGGAGGAGTCGTTGACAGTGAGGAAGGATGTGGCAGGTTATAGCGGGATATAGATAAGCTGCAGAACTGGGCAGAAAGGTGGCAAATGGAGTTCAATGTAGCTAAGTGTGAGGTGATTCACTTTGGTAAGAGTAACAAAAAGATGGGGTACTGGGCTAATGGTCGGATACTTGGTAGTGTGGATGAGCAGAGGAATCTTGGTGTCCATGTACACAGATCTTTGAAAGTTGCCACCCAGTTAAATAGTGCAGTGAAGAAGGCATATGGCGTCCTGGCTGTTATTGGTAGAGGAATTGAGTTCCGGAGTCCTGAGGTCATGTTGCTATTGTATAAGACTCTGGTGCGGTCACATCTGGAGTATTGTGTTCAGTTTTGGTGGCCATACTATAGGAAGGATGTGGAGGCACTGGAACGGGTGCAGAGGAGGTTTACCAGGATGTTGCCTGGTATGGTAGGAAGATCGTATGAGGAAAGGCTGAGGCACTTGGGGTTGTTTTCATTGGAGAAAAGAAGGTTTAGGAGTGACTTGCTAGACGTGTGCAAGATGATTAGGAGCTTAGATAGGGTTGACAGTGAGAATCTTTTTCCACGTATGGAGTCAGCTATTACAAGGGGGCATAGCTTTAAATTAAGGGAGGGTAGGTATAGGACAGATGTTAGGGGGTAGGTTCTTTACTCAGCGAGTCGTGAGTTCATGGAATGTCCTGCCAGTAGCAGTGGTGGACTCTCCCTCTTTATGGGCATTTAAGCGGGCGTTCGATAGGCATATGGAGGATAATGGGCTAGTGTAGGATAGGTGGGCTTGGATCGGCGCAACATCGAGGGCCGAAGGGCCTGTACTGCGCTGTATTCTTCTATGTTCTATGTTCTATGTACAAACTCTTGCACACATGCACTCTCTTTCTCTTACACACAGACACACACTCTTTCTTGCACCCACACACACTTTCGCACACATACACTCACGCTTTCTTACACACACACACACACTCTCGCACACACGCACTCTCTTTCTCTTACACACACTCACTCTTTCTTCCACCCTTACACACTATCGCACAACCGTCCTCTCTCTCTCATCCCTCACACGCTCACTCACACGGTTCGCACATACTTTCTCTCTCTCTGTCTCTGTCCCTTTATCTCTCGTGATCTCTCTCTGTCTCTTTCTCTCTGCCTCTGTCTGTCTGACTCACTCGCTGACTCTCTCTCTCTCTGTCTGTCTGTCTCTGTCTCACTGTCTCTCTCTCTCTCTCACTGTCCCTTTCTCTCTCTCTGTCTTTCTGTCTCCCTCTCTCTTTCTGTCTCTCATTCTCTCTCTCTGTCCCTCTCTCTCTGGGTCCCTATCTCTCTGTCACTCTCTCTCTGTGACCCTCACACTCCCTGTCCCTCTCTCTCTCTGTCCCACTCTCTCTCTGTGTCCCTCTCACTCACTCCCTCTTTCTCTGTATCTGTGTCCCACTCTTTCCCTGTCCCTCTCTCTCCCTCTCTCTGTCTCTCTCACTCTCTCTCTGCCCCTCTCTCTCTCGGTCTCTCTGTACCTCTCTCTGGCGCTCTGTTTCTCTGTGTCCCTCTCCCTCTCTCTCTCTGTCCCTCTCCCTCTGTGTCCCTCTCTCTTTCTCTCTCTCTATCGCCTCTCTCTGTCCCTCTCTCTGTCCCTCTCGCTCTGTCCCTCTGTGTCCCTCTCCCTCTCTCTCTCTGTCCCCTCTCTCTGTCCCTCTCTCTGTCCCTCTCTCTGTGTCCCTCTCTCTGTCTGTGTCCCTCTCTCTGTGTGTCCCTCACTCTCTCTGTCCCCCTCTCTCTCTTTGTCCCTCGGTCTCACTGTCGCTCTCTCTCTGTCCTCTCTCTCTGTCCTCTCTCTCTGTCCCTCTATCACTCTTGTCCCTCACTCTTTCTGTCCGTCTCTCTCTTTCCCTCTCTCTGTCCCTCTCACTCTCTCTGCGTCCCTCTCCCTCTCTGTGTCCGCATCTTGCTGTGCCCCCTCTCTGTCCCTCACACTCTTTGCCCCTCTCTCTGTGTCCCTCACTCTCTCTGTGTCCCTCTCCCTCTCTGTCCATCAGTCTCTCTGCGTCCCTCACTCTCTGTGTCCCTCAGTCTCTATGTGTCCCTCTCCCTCTCTGTGTCCCTATCTGAATGTGTCCCTCTCTCTCTCTCCCTCACTCTCTCTGTGTCTCACTCTCTCCCTGTCTCTCTCTCTCTCTGCTCCCCTCTCTCTCTCTCTGTTCCTCTGTCTCTCTGTGTCCCTCTCCCTCTCTCTATCCCTCTCTCTATCTGTCCCTTTCTCTCGGTGTCCCTCTCTCTTTCTCTCTCTATCGCCTCTCTCTCTGTCCCTCTGTCTCTCTGTCCCTCTGTCCCTCTCTCTGTCCCTCTCTCTCCCTGTCCCTCTGTGTCCGTCACTCCCTCTGTCCACCTCTCTCTCTGTCCCTCACTCTCTCTGTGTCCCTCCCTCGCTCTCTGACCCTCTCTCTCTCTGTCCCGCTCTCTCTGTCCCTCTCTCTCTGTGTCCCTCTCTCTCTTTCTCTCTCTATTCCCTCTCTCTCTGTTCCTCTGTCTCTCTGTCCTTCTCTCTGTGTCTCTCTCTGTGCCCCTCTCTCGATCCCTCTCTGTCCCTCTCTCTCTGTGGTAAAACCAATGACTGCAGATGATGGAAACCAGATTCTGGATTAGTGATGAAGGGCTTTTGCCCGAAATGTCGATTTCGAAGTTCCTTGGATGCTGCCTGAACTGCTGTGCTCTTCCGGCACCACTAATCACCTCCCTCTGTGTCTGTCCTTCACTCTCTCTGTCCCTCTGTCTATCTGTGTCCCTCACACTCTCTGTGTCCCTCTCTCTCGGTCCCTCACTCTCTCTGTGTCCCTCTCTCTCTGTGTCCCTCGCTCTCTCTGTGTCCCTCACTCTCTCTGTCCCTCTCTCTGTTCCTCTCTCTCTGCGTCCCTCTCTCTGCGTCCCTCTCTCTCTTCCTCTCTATATCCCCCTCTCTCTGTCCATCTGTCTCTCTGTCCCTCTCTCTACCCCTCTCTCTCTGTCCCTCACTCTCTATGTCCTTCTCTCTCTGTGTCCCTCACTCTCCGTGTCCCTCTCTGTCACTCTCGCAGTGCCCCTCTCTCGATCCCTCTCTTCCCCCCTCTCTCTGTCTGTCGCTCAATCTCTCTGCCCCTCTCTCTCCGATTCTCTCTCTCTGACCCTCTGTCTCTCTGTGTCCCTCTCCCCCCTCTCTGTCCCTCTCTCTCTCTGTCCCGCACTCTCTTTCTCTCTCTAACCCCTCTCTCTCTGTCTCTCTGTCTCTCTGTCCCTCTCTCTGTCCCTTTCTCTCTGTGACCCTCTCTCTGTCTGTGTCCTTCTCTCTGTGTGTCCCTCACTATCTCTGTCTCCCTCTGTCTCTCTATCCTTCTGTCTCTCTGGCCCTCTCTCTCTCTGTCTCTCTGTACCCCTCTCTGTCCCTCTCTCTCTGCGTCGCTCTCTCTCTCTCTCTCTCTGTCCCTCGGTCTCTCTGTCGCTCTCTCTCTGTCCCCTCTCTCTCTGTCCTTCTCTGTCTCTCTGTCACTCTCTCTCTCTCTGCGTCCCTCTCCCTCTCTGTGTCCCTATCTTTCTGTGCCCCCTCTTTCTCTGTCCCTCACTTTGTCTGCCCCTCTCTCTCTGTGTTCCTCACTCTCTCTGTCCCTCTCTCTCTGTGTCGCTCACTCTCTCTTTGTCCTTCTCTCTCTGTCCATCACTCTCTCTGTGTCCCTCACTCTCTCTGTGTCCCTCACTCTGTCTGTCCCTCACTCTGTCCCTCTGTCTCTCTATGTCCCTCACTCTCTCTGTGTCCCTCGCGCTCTCTGTGTCCCTCTCTCTCTGTCCTTCACTCTCCCTGAGTCCCTCTGTCTGTGTATCTCGCTCCCTTTGCGTCCCTCACTCGCTCTGTCCCTCACTCTCTCTGTGCCCCTCTCTCTCTGACCCTCTCTCTCTCTTTCTCTCTCTGCGTCTCTCTCTCTTTCTCTCGCTATCCGCTCTCTCTCTCTGTCCCTCTGACTCTCTGTCCCTCTCTCTGTCCCTCTCTCAGTGTCCCTCCCTCGATCCCTCTCTGTCCCTCTCTCTCACTGTCTGTCCGTCACTCTCTTTGTCCCTCTCTCTCTGTCCCTCTGTCTCTCTGTGTCCCTCTCCCTCTCTCTCTGTCCCTCTCTCTCTTTCTCTCTCTAACCCCTCTCTCTTTGTTCCTCTGTCTCTCTGTCCCTCTCTCTGTCCCTCTCTCTGTCCCTCTCTCTCTGTGTACCTCACTCTCTCTGTCCTTCTCTCTCTGTCCCTCACTCTCCGTGTCCCTCTCTCTTTGTCCATCACTCTCTCTGCGTCCCTCTCTCTCTCTGTGTCCCTCAGTCTCTCTGTGTCCATCTCCCTCTCTGTGTCCCTATCTGTCTGTGTCCCTTTCTCTCTCTGTCCCTCACTCTCTCTGTGTCCCTCACTCTGTGTCTCTCTCAGTCTGTCCCTCCCTCTCTCTGTGTGTCCCTCACTCTCTCTCTGTCACTCTCTCTCTGTCCCTCACTCTCTCCGTGTCCCTCTCTCTATGTGTCCCTCACTCTCTCTGTCCCGCTCTCTCTGTGTCCTTCATTCTCTATGTGTCCCTCAATCTCCCTGTCCCACTATCTCTCTGTCCCTGACTCTCTCTGTGTCACTCACTCTCTCTCGACCCTCACTCTCTGCGATCCTCTCTCTCTCTGTCCCTCTCTCTGTGTCCCCCTCTCTCTCTCTGTGACCCTCTCTGTCTCTCGCTCTCTCTGTAACGCTCTCTCTGTCGCTGTCCCGTTGTCTCTCTCTCTGTTACTCTCTTCCTCTCTGTGTATCTCTCTCTCTCTGACACTCCCTCCCTCCCTCTCTCTGTCTCTCTATCCTTCTCTCTCTCTGTCCCTCACTCTCTGTCTCTTTGCCCCCCTCTCTCTCTGTCCATCTCTCTGTCCCTCAGTCTCTCTGCGCCTCAGTCTCTCTGGCTCTCTCTCTCTCTCTGTCCCTCAGTCTCTCGTTCTCTGTCTCTCTCTCTCTCTATCTGTCATTCTCTCTGTCTCTGTCATTCTCTCTCTGTCTCTCTGTCTCTCTGTCCCTCGCTCGCGCTCTCTGTGTCCTTCACTCTCTCTGTCCCTCGCTCTCTGTTCCTCTCTCTGTGTCCCTCACTCTCGCGCTGTCGCTCTCTCACCCTGTCTCTCTGTCCCTCTCCCTCTCTCTGTCTCTGTCCCTCTCTCTATGTCCCTCTGGCACACTGTCCCCCGTCTCACTCTCAGTCTCTCTGTCCCCCTCACTCTCTCAGTCCCTCTGTCTCTCTGTCCCTCTCTCTCGCTGTCCCTCGGTCTCTGTGTCCCTCTCTCTCTCTGTCTGTCTGTCTCTCTCTCTCTGTATCTCTGTCCTTCTGTCTCTCTGTTCCTCTCACTCTATCTCTCTGTCCCTCTCTGTGTGTGTCTCTCTGTCCCTTTCTCTCTGTCTCTGTCCCTCTCTCTCTTTCTACGTCCCCCACTCTCTGTCCCTCTCTCTGTCTCTCTGTCTCTCTCTCTCTGTTCCTCTCTCTCTGTGTCTCTCTTTCCCGTCTCTCTCTCTCTCACGGTCCATCTCTCTCTCTCAAGGGTGTCCCTCTCTCTCTGTCCCTCTCTCTCTATCCCCCTCTCTCTCTCTCTGTCTCTCTCTGTCCCTCTCTCTCTGTTTCTTTCTCTCTGTCCCTCTCTCTCTGTCCCGTCTCTCTCTGTCCCTCTCTCTCCCTGTCCCTCTCTCTCTATGTGTCTCTCTGTCCCTCTCTTTCTATGTGCCTCCCTCACTTTCTATGTCCCTCTCTCTGTCTCTCTCTCTCTCTCTCTCTCTCACTCTGTGTCCCTCTCTATGTTCCTCTCTCTGTGTCTCTGTCCCTCTGTCTCTCTGTTCCTCTCTCACTCTGTCTCTCTGTCCCTCTATGTGTCTCTCTGTCCCTCTGTCTCTCGGTCTCTGTCCCTCTCTCTCTATGTGTCTCTCTGTCCCGCCTCTCTCTCTCTCTCACTATCTCTCTCTCTCTCACTTTGTCCCTCTCTCCCTGTCCCTCTCTCTCTGTCCCCTCTCTCTCTCTCTGTGTCTCTCTCTCTCTGTCACTCCCTCTCAATTTCTTTCTCTCTGTCCCCCTCTCTCTCTGTCCCCTCTCTCTCTGTCCCTCTCTCTGTTTCCCTCTCCCTCTCCCTGTCTCTCTCTATGTGTCTCTCTGTCCCTCTCTCTCTCTGTGTCTCTCTGTCCCTCTCTCTCTTTCTATGTGCCTCTCTCACTTTCTATGTCCCTCTCTCTGCCTCTCTGTCTCTCAAACTGTGTCCCTCTCTCTCTGTGTTCCTCTCTCTGTGTCTCTGTCCCTCTGTCTCTCTGTTCCTCTCTCACTCTGTCTCTCTGTCCCTCTCTGTGTGTCTCTCTCTCCCTGGGTCTCTGACCCTCTCACTCTCTCTGCCTCTATTCCTGTCTCTCTCAGTCCCTCTGTCTCTCTGTCCCCCCTCTCTCTCAGTCTCTCTATCCCCCTCACTCTCTCAGTCTCTCTGTCCCTCTCTCTCGCTGTCCCTCGGTCCCTCTGTGCCTCTCTCTCTGTCTCTCTGTCCCTCTCTCTCTCTGTGAGTCTCTCTGTCCCTCTCTCTCTCTTTCTATGTCCCTCTCACTCTTCCTATGCCCCCCTCTCTGTCCCTCTTTCTGTCCCTCTCTCTCTGTTCCTCTCTGTGTGTGTCTCTCTTTCCCTCCTCTATCTCTGTCACTATCTCTCTCTGTCCCGCTTTCTCTCACTGGGTCCCTCTCTCTCTGTCCCTCTCTTTCTGTCTCTCTCTCTCTCTCTCTCTCTCTGTTCCCCTCTCTCTGTCTCTTTCTCCCTGTGTCCCTCTCTCTGTCTGTCCCTCTCTCTCTCTGTCCCTCTTCCTCTATTTCTCTCTCTCTCTCTCTGTCCCTCTCTCTGTGTCCGTCTCTCTCTCTTCCTCGCTCTCTCTCTCTGTCCGTCTCTCTCTATGTGTCTCTCTGACCCTCTCTCTCTCTGTGTCTCTCTGTCACTGTCTCTCTCTTTCTATGACCCTCTCTCTCTTTCTATGTCCCTCTCTCTGTCTCTCTGACTCTCAGTCTGTGTCCCTCTCTCTCTCTGTTCCTCTCTCTGTGTCTCTGTCCCTCTGTTTCTCTGTTCCTCTCTCACTCTGTCACTCTATCCCTCTCTGTGTCTCTCTGTCCCTCTGTCTCTCTGTTCCTCTCTCTCTGTCTCTGTCCCTCTCACTCTGTCCCTCTCTCTCAATGTGTCTCTCTTTCCCTCGCTCTTTCTGTGCCCCTCTGTCCCTCTCTCTCTTTCTATGTCCCCCACTCTCCCTCTGTCTCTTGTCCCTCTCTCTCTTTCTTTGTCCCACACTCTCTTTCTGTGTCCCCTCTCTCTCACTATGTCCCTCTCTTTGTCCCTCTCTCATTGTCCTTCAGACTCTCTCTGTGACCCTCTCTCTGTCCCCCTTTCTCTCTCCCACCCTCCCCCTCTCTGTCTCTCTATCCTTCTCTCTTTCTTCTGTCCCTCTCTCTGCCTCTTTGTCCACCTCTCTCCCTGTCTTTCTGTCCCTCACTCTCTGTCTTTCTGTCTCCCTCTCTGTCTGTCCCCCTCCGTCCCTCAGTCTCTCTCTCTCTCTCTCTCTCAGTCTTTCTGTTCCACTCTCTGTCTGTCTGTCCCTTCTATCTCTGTGTGTCCCTCTGTCTCTCTGGCCCACTCTCTCTGTCCCTCCCTCACCCGATCCCTCTCTCTCTGTCGCCCTCTGTCCCTCTCTGTGTCCTTCTCTCTGTCTCTATCCCTCTCTCGCTGTCTCTCTGTCCCTCTCTCTCTGTCCCCCTCTCTCTCTATTTGTCCTCTTCTCTCCCTCTGTCACTGTCTCTCTCTGTCCCACTTCTCTCTGTGAACCTCTCTTTCTGTCCCTCTCTCTGTCCATCTGCCTCTCTCTCACTGTCTTTCTGTCCCTCTCTCTCTCTCTCGGTCCCTCTCTCTGTCCCCCCCTCTCTATGTCCCTCTCTTTGTGTCACTCACTCTCTCTTTGTCCTCTCTCTCTGTCCCTCTCTCTCTGTGTGTCTCTCTCTGTCCCTGTCTCTCTCTTTCTATGACACTCTCTCTATTTCTCTGTCCCTCTCTCTGTCTCTCTGTCTCTCCCTCTGTGTCCCTCTCTCTCTGTTCCTCTCTCTGTGTCCCTGTCCCTCTGTCTCTCTGGTTCTCTCTCACTCTGTCTCTCTGTCCCTCTCTGTGTCTCTCTGTCCCTCTGTCTCACTGTCCCCCTCTCTCTCTGTCTCTGTCCCTCTCTTCCGGTCCCTCTCTCTCTATGTGTCTCTCTGTCCCTCTCTCTTTCTGTGTCATTCTGTCCCTCTCTCTCTCTTTCTCTGTCCCACACTCTCTTTCTATGTCCCCCTCTCTCTCACTGTGTGTCTCTCTCTGTCCCTCTCTCTGTTTCTCTGTCCCCCTCTCTCTCTGTCCCTCTCTCTCTCTGTCCCTCTATCTCTGTCCCTCTGACTCTCTCTGTGACCCTCTCTCTCTGTCTCTCTCTCTCTCCCTCCCTCTCGCTGTCTCTCTATCCTTCTCTCTCTGTCTTACTGTCCCTCTCTCTCTGTCTTTCTGTCTCTCTCTCTCTCTGTCCCCCTCCATCCCTCAGTCTCTCTCTTCTCAGTCTTTCTGTTCCGCTCACTCTGTCTTTCTGTTCTGCTCTCTCTCTGTCTGTCCATTCTCCCTCCCTCTGTCCCTCTGTCTCTCTGGCCCACTCTCTCTGTCCCTCCTTCACCCGATCCCTCTCTCTCTGTCCCACTCTGTCTCTCTCTCTCTCTCTGTGTCCTTCTCTCTGTCTCTATCCCTGCCTCACTATCTCTCTGTCCCTCTCTTTCTCTCTGTCCCGCTCTCTCTGTCCCCCTCTCTCTGCCCCCCCCCCTGTCCCTTTCTCTCCCTCTGTCACTCTCTCTCTGTTCCCTTTCTCTCTGTGATCCTCTCTCTCTGTCCCTCTCTCTGTCCCTTAGTCTCTATCTGACTCTCACTCTGTCTTTCTGTCCCTCTCTCTCTCTGTCTTTCTGTCCCTCTCTCTATATCTCTGTCCCTCTCTCTCTGTCCCTCCCTCGCTCTCTCTCTCTGCCCCCTCTCTCTCTGTCTTTCTCTCTCTCTCTCTGTCCTTCTCTCTGTCCCTCTTTCTCTGTCTCTCTATCCCTCTCTCTCTCTGTCCCTCCATCACTCTCTCTCTATCTCTCGAAGCTTCTCTCTCTCTCTGTGTCGATTTGTCCGCCCCCCTCTCTCTCTGTCCCTCTCTCTGTACCTCAGTCTCTCTGTCCCCCAGTCTCTCTGTCTCTCTGTCTCTCTGTCCGTGCCCCCTCTCTCGCTATCTTTCTGTCCCTTTCTCTGTCTGTGTGTACCTCTCTCTCTCTCTGTCCCTCTATCTCTCTGTCCCACTCTCTCTGCCCCTCCCTTGCTCTCTCTCTCTGTCCCTCAGACTCTCTCTCTCTGTCCCTCTGTCTCTGTACCCCTCTCTATGTGTCTCTCTGTCCATCTCTCTCTGTGTGTCTCTCTGTCCCTCTCTCTCTTTCTATATCCCACTCTCTCTTTCTATGTCCCCCTCTCTCTCACTGTGTCCCTCTCATTGTGTCCCTCTCTCTCTGTCCCTCACTCACCCGATCCCTCTCTCTCTGCCGCCCTCTGTCTCTCTGTGTGTGTCCTTCTCTCTGTCTCTATCCCTCTCTCGCCCTCTCTCTGTCCCTCTCTCTGTCCCCTCTCTCTCTATATGTCCCCTTCTCTCCCTCTGTCACTCTCTCTCTCTGTTCCACTTCTCTCTGTGATCCTCTCTTTCTGTCCCTCTCTCTGTCCCTCAGTCACTCTCTCACTGTCTTTCTGTGCCCCTCTCTCTCTCTTGGTCCCTCTCTCTGTCCCCCCTCTCTCTGTCCCTCTCTCTGTGTCCCTCACTCTCTCTGTGTCCTCTCTCTCTGTCCCTCTCTCTCTCTATGTCTCTCTGTCCCTGTCTCTCTCTTTCGATGACACTCTCTCTTTCTATGTCCGTCTCTCTGTCTCTCCCTCTGTGTCCCTCTCTCTCTCTGTTCCTCTCTCTGTGTCTCTGTCCCTCTGTCTCTCTGGTTCTCTCTCACTCTGTCTCTCTGTCCCTCTCAGTGTCTCTCTGTCCCTCTGTCTCACTCTCCCTCTCTTTCTCTGTCTCTGTCCCTCTCTTCCGGTCCCTCTCTCTCTATGTGTCTCTCTGTCCCTCTCTCTTTCTGTGTCTCTCTGTCCCTCTCTCTCTTTCTCCGTCCCACTCTCTCTCTCTGTCTCTCTGTCCCTCTCTCTCTTTCTTTGTCCCACACTCTCTTTCTAAGCCCCCCTCTCTCTCACTGTGTGTGTCTCTCTCTGTCCCTCTCTCTGTCTCTCCCTCTCTCTGTCCCTCTCTCTCTGCCCCTATATCTCTGTCCCTCTCTCTCTGCCCCTCTGACTCTTTCTGTGACCCTCTCTCTCTGTCTCTCTCTCTCTCCCTCTCTCCCTCTCTCTGTCTCTCTATCCTTCTCCCTCTCTGTCTTACTGTCCCTCTCACTCTGTCTTTCTGTCTCTCTCTCTCTCTCTGTCTGTCCCCCTCCGTCCCTCAGTCTCTCTCTCTCTCAGTCTTTCTGTTCCGCTCACTCTGTCTTTCTGTTCTACTCTCTCTCTGTCTGTCCCTTCTCCCTCCCTCTGCCTCTCTGTCTCTCTGGCCCACTCTCTCTGTCCCTCCCTCACCCGACCCTCTCTCTGTCCCACTCTGTCTCTCTCTCTCTCTCTGTGTCCTTCTCTCTGTCTCTATTCCTCTCTCCCTGTCTCTCTGTCCCTCTCTTTCTCTCTGTCCCCCTCTCTCTGTGTCCCCTTCTCTCCCTCTGTCACTCTATCTCTGTTCACCTTATCTCTGTGATCCTCTCTCTCTCTGTCGCTCTCTCTCTGTCCCTCAGTCTCTCTCTGACTCTCTCTCTCTGTCTTTCTGTCCCTCTCTCTCTGTCTTTCTGTCCCTCTCTCTATATCTCTGTCCCTCTCTCTCTGTCCCTCCCTCGCTCTCTCTCTCTCTGCCACTTCTCTCTCTGTCTTTCTCTCTCTCTGTGTCCTTCTCTCTGTCCCTCTTTCTCTGTCTCTCTATCCCTCTCTCTCTGTCCCTCCATCCCTCTCTCTGTCTCTCGAAACTTCTCTCTCTCTCTGTCCCTCTCTCTCTGTCTCTTTGTCCTCCCCTCTCTCACTCTCTGTCCCTCTCTCTGTACCTCAGTCTATCTGTCTCTCTGTCTCTCTCTGTGCGTGCCCCCTCTCTCTCTATCTTTCTGTCCCTTTCTCTGTCTGTGTGTACCTCTCTCTCTCTCTCTCTGTCTCTCTATCTCTCTGTCCCACTCTCTCTGCCCCTCCCTTGCTCTCTCTCTCTGTTCCTCAGACTCTCTCTCTCTGTCCCTCTGTCTCTGTTCCTCTCTCTATGTGTCTCACTGTCCATCTCTCTCTCTCTCTCTCTGTCTCTCTGTGCCTCTCTCTCTTTCTATATCCCACTCTCTCTTTCTATGTCCCCCCCTCTCTCACTGTGTCTCTCTCATTGTGTCACTCTCTCTCTGTCCCTCTCTCTCTGTATCCTCTCTCTGTCTCTCTGTCTCTCTCTATCCCCTTTCTCTCTGTCCCTGTATCTCTATCCCTCTCTCTGTCCCTCTCTCTCTTTCCCTGTCCTACTCTCTCTCTCTGTCTCTCTGTCCCTCTCTCTCTTTCTTTGTCCCACACTCTCTTTCTAAGTCCCCCTCTCTCTCACTGTGTGTGTCTCTCTCTGTCCCTCTCTCTGTCTCTCTGTCCCTCCCTCTCTCTGTCCCTCTCTCTCTCTGCCCCTATATCTCTGTCCCTCTCTCTCTGCCCCTCTGACTCTCTCTGTGACCCTCTCTCTCTGTCTCTCTCTCTCTCTCCCTCTCTCCCTCTCTCTGTCTCTCTATCCTTCTCCCTCTCTGTCTTACTGTCCCTCTCACTCTGTCTTTCTGTCTCTCTCTCTCTCTGTCTGTCCCCCTCCGTCCCTCAGTCTCTCTCTCTCTCAGTCTTTCTGTTCCGCTCACTCTGTACCCCCCTCTCTCTCTGTCCCTCTCTCGCTGTCTCCCTCTCTCTTTGTTCCGCTTTCTCTCTGTCCCTCTCTCTGTCCCACTCTCTCTGTCCCTCTCTCTGTCTCTGTGTCCCTGTCTCTCACTCTGTCCCTCTCTCTCTGTCCCTCTCACACTCAGTCACTCTCTCTCTGTCCCTCTCTCCCTCTTTCCCTCTCACATTGTGTTCCTCTCTCTCTGTGTCCCTCTCTCTCTGTCCCTCACCCTCTCTGTGCCCGCTTCTCTTTCTATCCCTCTCTCACGGTGTCTCTCTGTCGCTCAGTGTCTCGCTCTCTCTCTCTCTCTGTCCCTCAATCCCGGTGTCTCTCTGTCTCTGTACCTCTCTCTCTGTCTTTCTGTCCCTCCCTCTCTCTCTCTCCCTGTCCTTCTCTCGCTCTCCCTCTGTGACCCTCTCTCACTGCCCCTCTTTCTCTGTCTCTCTGTCCCTGTCTCGCTCTCTCTCTCTGTCTGTCTCTCTCTCTCTGTCCCTCTCTCACTCTGTCTCTCTGTCCCTATCTCTCTGTGTCCCTCTCTCACTCTGTCCCTCCATCTCTCTGTCTCTCTGTCGCCCTCTCTCTGTCGCCTTCTCTCTCGCTGTGTTGTCTCTCTCTCTCTCTGTCTGTCTGTCCCTCTCTCTCTGTGTCTCTGTCCCGCTCCTTCTCTCACTCTGTGTGTCTCTCTCTCTGTCCCTCTCTCTGTCTCTCTGTCTCTGTTCCTCTCTCTGGGACTCTCTGTCCCCCTCTCTCTCTATCTCTCTCTCTGTCCCTCTTTCTCTCACTGTGCCCCTCTCTCTCTGTTCCTCTCTCTCTCTCTGTCCCTGTTTCTCTGTTTCTCTCTCTGTGTCCCTTTCCCTCTCTGTCTCCCTCTCTCTGTCCCTCTCTCTGTGTCCCTCTCTCTCTCTGACCCTCCCTCTCTCTGTGACCCTCTCTCTCTGTCCCTCTCGCTCCCTCCCTCCCTCTCTCTCTGTCTGTCTCTCCATCCTTCTCTCTCTCTCCTGTCCCTCTCTCTCTCTCTCTCTTTGTCCACCTCTCTCTGTCTTTCTGTCGCTCTCTGTCTCTGTCTTTCTGTGCGTCTCTCTGTCTGTCTGTCTCTCTCTCTCTCTCTCTCTCTGTCCCTCAGTCTCTCTCTCTGTCCTTTTGTTCCGCTCTCTTTGTGTTTCTGTCCCACTCTATATCTATCTGTCCCTCTCTGTCTGTGTCCCTCAGTCTCCCTGGCCCACTCTCTCTGTCCCTCGGTCCCCCGCTCTGTCTCTCTCTCTCTCTGTCTCCCCCCTCTCTGTCTCGGTCTCTCTCGCTCTCTGTGTGTCCTTCTCTCTGTCTCTGACACTCTCTCGCTGTCTCTCTGTCCCTCTCTTTCTCTCCGTCCCTCTCTCTCTGTCGCCCTCTCTCTCCCTGTGATCCTCTCTCTCTCTCTCTCTCTCTCTCTCTCTCTCTCTCTCTCTCTCTCTCTCTCTCTCTCTCTCTGTCCCTCAGTCTCTCTGGCTCAATCTCTCTCTGTCTTTCTGTCCCTCTTTCTCTCTGCCTTGCCGTCCCTCTCTCTGCGTGTCCCGCTGTCTCTCTGCCCCTCTCTCTCTGTCCCTCCCTTGCTCTCTCTCTGTCCCTCAGTCTCTCTGTCCCTCAGTCTCTCTCTCTGTCCTTCTCTCGCTCAATCTGTGTCCCTCTCACTCTCTCTCTGTCCCTCTCTCTCTGTTCCTCTCTCTCTGTCTCTCTGTCCCCCTCTCTCTCTCTGCCCCTCTCTCACTCTCTCTCTGCTCCTCAGTCTCTCTGTCCCTCAGTCTCTTTCTCTGTCCTTCTCTCTCTCTCTCCATCTCTCTGTCGCCCCCTCTATCTGTCTCTCCCGCTCTCTCTGTCTTTCTCTTTGTCTCTGTCTCTGTTCCTCACTCTGTCTCTCTGTCCCTCTGTCTCTCTGCCCCCTCTCTCTCTCTCTGCCCCTCTCTCTCTCTGCCCCTCTCTTTCTCTGTCTCTCTGTCCCCTTCTCTATCTGTCTTCTCTCTCTGTCCCTCTCTCTCTCTGTGTCCCTCTCTCTCTCTCTGTCCCTCTCTCTCTCTGTCCCTCTTTCTCTATATCCACCTCTCCCTCTCTGTGTTCCTCTGTCTCTCTCTTTCCCTCTATCTCTCCCTGTTCCTCTCTTTCTGACTTTCTGTCCCTCTCTCTCTGTGTCCCTCAACCTATGTGTCCCACTCTCTCTGGCCCCCTCTCTCTCTGTCTCTCTGCCCCCCTCTCTGTCTCTGCCCCTCTCTCTCTCTGTGTCCATCGCTTTCTCTGTCTCTCTGTCCCCTCTCTCTCTGTCCCTCTGTCCCTCTCTCACTCTGTCTCTCTGCCCCTCTCTCTCTCTGTCTCTCTGTCCCTCTGTCTCTCTGTCCCTCTCTCTGTCCCTCTGTCCCTCTCTCTCTGTCTATGTTGCTCTCTCTCTCACCGTGTCTATCTCTCTCTCTCTGTCTCTCATTACCTGTCTCTCTGCGTGTGTCTCTCTTCACCCTCTCTCTGTGTCTCTGTCCCAATCGCTCTCTCTGTCCCTCTCCCTCTGTCCCCCTCTCTCTCTGTCACTCTCTCCCTGTGGCCCTCTCTCTTGGTCCCGCTCTCTCTCTCTCTCTCCCTCGGTTTCTCTGTCCCTCAGTGTCTCTCTCTGTATCGCTCTCTCTCTGCGCCCCTCTCTCTCTGTCCCCCTCTCTCTGCTCCTCTCTCTGTCTCTTTCTGTCTCTCTCTCACTCTCTGTGTCCCTCTCTCACTCTCTCTCTATCCCCCCTCGCTATCTCTATGTCCCTCAGTCTCTCTATCCCTCAGTCTCTCTCTCTGTCCCCCTCTCTCTCTGTCTCGCTCTCTCTCTGTCCCTCTCACTCTGTCCCTCCCTCGCTCTCTCTCTCTCCATCTCTCTGTCGCCCTCTCTCTCTCTGTGATCCTCTCTCTCTCTGTCCCTCAGTCTCTCTGGCTCAATCTCTCTCTGTCTTTCTGTCCCTCTCTCTCTGCCTTGCCGTCCCTCTCTCTCTCTGTCCCTCTGTCTCTCTGCCACCTCTCTCTCTCTGCCCCTCTCTCACTCTGCCCTCTCTTTCTCTGTCTCTCTGTCCCCTTCTCTCTCTGTCTCTCTCTCTCTGTCCCTCTCTCTCTGTTTCCCTCTCTCTCTCAGTGTCCCTCTCTCTCTGTCCCTCTTTCTCTATATCCACCTCTCCCTCTCTCTGTTCCTCTGTCTCTCTGTCCCTCTATCTCTCTCTGTTCCTCTCTTTCTGACTTTCTGTCCCTCTCTCTCTGTGTCCCTCATTCTATGTGTCCCACTCTCCCTTTCAGTCTCTGTGTACTTCTCTCTCTTTCTCCCAGTCTCTCAGTCTCTCTCTCTATTTCTGTCCCTCTCTCTCTCTGTCCCGCGGGCTCGCTGTCCCTCTTTCAATCTGTCTCTCTTTCCCTCTCGCCCTCTGTGTCCCTCTGTCCCTCTCTCTGTCCCTTTCTCTCTTTGCCCCTCTGTCCCTCTCTCTCTCTGTGCCACTCGGTCCCCCCCCCCCTCTCTCTCTGTCCCACTCTCTCTCTGTCCCTCTGTCTCTCTGTCTCTCTCTCTCTCTCTGTCTCTCTGCCCCCTCTCTCTCTGTCTCTCTGTCCCTCTGTCTCTCTGTCCCTCTCTCTGTCCCTCTCTCTCTTTCTATGTCGCTCTCTCTCTCTAACTGTGTCCATCTCTTTCTCTCTCTCTGTCTCTCATTACCTCTCTGTCTGCGTGTGTCTCTCGTCCCCCCTCTCTCTGTGCCTCTCTGTCCCTCTCTCTCTTTCTATGTCGCTCTCTCTCACTGTATCCCAATCGCTCTCTCTGTCCCTCTCCCTCTGTCCCTCTCTCACTCTGTCACTCTCTCCCTGTGGCCCTCTCTCTTGGTCGCGCTCTCTCTCTCTGTCCCTCTCTCTCTGTCCCTCTCTCTCTGTCTCTCCCTTGCTCTCTCTCTCACTGTCCCTCAGTCTGTCTGTCTCTCAGTGTCTCTCTCTGTCTTGCTCTCTCTCTGTCCTTCTCTCGCTCTCTGCGCCCCTCTCTCTCTCTCCCTCTCTCTCTGTTCCTCTCTCTCTGTGTCTCTGTCCCTCTCTCACTCTCTGTGTGCCTCTCTCACTCTATCCCTCCCTCGCTCTCTCTATGTCCCACAGTCTCTCTATCCCTCAGTCTCTCTCTCTGTCCCTCTCTCTCTTTCTGTCCCTCTGTCTCTCTGTCCCTCTCACTCTGTCCCTCCCTCGCTCTCTCTCTCTCCATCTCTCTCTGTCGCCCTCTCGCTCGTCTCCCTCCCTCTCTCTCTCTCTTTGCTCTCTCTCTCTCTGTCTGTCCCTCCCTCTCTGTGACTCTGTCCCGCTCCTTCTCTCACTCTCTGTCCCTCTCTCTCTCTCTCTCTGTCCCTCTGTCTCTCTGTCCCTCTCTCACTGTGTCCCTCTGTCCCTCTCTCACTCTGTCTCTCTGCCCCTCTCTCTCTGTCTCTCTGTCCCTCTGTCTCTCTGTCCCTCTCTCTGTCCCTCTGTCCCTCTCTCTCTTTCTATGTCGCTCTCTCTCTCACTGTGTCTATCTCTCTCTCTATGTCTCTCATTACCTGTCTCTCTGCGTGTGTCTCTCTTCACCCTCTCTCTGTGTCTCTCTGTTCTTCGCTCTTGTTCTATGTCGCTCTCTCTCACTGTGTCCCAATCGCTGTCTCTGTCCCTCTCCCTCTGTCCCTCTCTCTATGTCACTCTCTCCCTGTGGCCCTCTCTCTTGGTCCCGCTCGCTCTCTCTCTCTCCCTCAGTTTCTCTGTCCCTCAGTGTCTCTCTCTGTCTCGCGCTCTCTCTGTCCTTCTCTCGCTCTCTCTCTGCGCCCCTCTCTCCCTGTCGCCCTCTGTCTCTTTCTGTCCCTCTCTCACTCTCTGTGTCCCTCTCTCACTCTCTCTCTATCCCCACCTCGCTCTCTCTATGTCCCTCAGTCTCTCTATCCCTCAGTCTCTCTCTCTCTGTCCCTCTCTCTCTCGGTCCCTCTGTCTCTCTGTCCTTCTCACTCTGTCCCTCCCTCGCTCTCTCTCTCTCCATCTCTCTGTCGTCCTCTCTCTCGTCTCCCCTTCTCTTTCTCTCTGTTGCTCTCTCTCTCTGTCTGTCTGCCCCCCCTCTCTGTGACTCTGTCCCGCTCCTTCTCTCACTCTGTGTCCCTCTCTCTCTGTCCCTCTCTCTGTCTCTCTGTCTCTGTTCCTCTCTCTCTGTGACTCTCTGTCCCCCTCTCTCTCTATCTCTCCCGCTGTCCCTCTTTCTCTCACTGTGACCCTCTCTCTCTCTGACCCTCTCTCTCTCCTGTACCTCTCTCTCTGTCTCTGTCCACCACTCTCTGTCTTTTTGTCGCTCTCTCCCTCTGTCTTTCTGTCCGTCTCTCTGTCTGTCTGCCCCCCTCTCTTTCTCTGTCCCTCAGTCTCTCTCTCTCTCTGTCCTTTTGTTCCGCTCTATCTGTCTTTCTGTCCCACTCTCTGTCTACCTGTCCCTCTCTCTCCGTGTCCCTCAGTCTCTCTGGCCCACTCTCTCGCTCTCTCTGTCTGCCTCTCTCTCTCTCTCTGTCCTTCTCTCTCTCACTGTCCCTCTCTCTCTCTGTCTCTCTGTCCCGCTCTCTCTCTCTGTCCCTCTCTCTCTCTCTGTGTCCCTCTCTCTCTCTGTCTCTCTCTCTGTCCCTCTGTCTCTCTATCCACCTCTCTCTCTCTGTTCCGCTGTCTCTCTGTCCCTCTATCTCTCTCTGTTCCTCTCTCTCAGACTCTCTGTCCGTCTTACTCTCTCTCTGTCCCTCATCCTGTGTGTCCCTCTCTCTGTCCCTCTCTCTCTGTCTCTCTGCCCCCTCTCTCTCTCTCTCTGTCCCTCTCTCTCTCTGACTCTCTGTCCCTCACTCTCTGTCTCTCTGTACCGCTCCATCTCTCACTCTGTGTCCCTCTCTCTTTCTGTTCCTCTCTCTCTGTGCCCCTCTCTCTCTGTGCCCCTCTCTCTTTCAGTCTCTGTGGACTTCTCTCTCTTTCTCCCTCTCTCTCAGTCTCCCTCTCTCTCAGTCTCTCTGTCCCTCTCTCCCTCTCTGTATCTGTCCCTCTCTCTCTGTGTCCCTCAGTCTCTCTGGCCCTCCCTCACACGCTCTCTCTCTCTATGTCTCCCCTCTTTCTGTCTCGCTCTCGCTCTCTCTGTGTCCTTCTCTCTGTCTCTGTCCCTCTCTCGCTGTCTGCCTGTCCCTCTCTTTCTCTCTGTACCGCTCTCTCTCTGTCCCTCTCTCTCTCTCGGTCCCCCTCTCTGTCTCTTTGTCCCTCTCTCTGTGTCCCTCTCTCTCTCTGTCCCTCTCTCTCTGTCCCTCAGTCTCGCTGGCTCACTCTCTCTCTGTCTTTCTGTCCCTCTCTCTCTCTGCCTTTCTGTCCCTCTCTCTGTCTGTCTCTCTGTACCTCTCTCTTCCCTCAGTCTCTCTCTCTCTCTCTGTCTCCCTGTCCCACTCTCTCTGTGCCTCCCTCGCTCTGTCTCTCTGTCCCCCTCTCTCTCTGTCTCTAACTCTCTCTGTGTCCTCTCTGACTCTGTCCCTCTTTCTCTGTCTCTCTGTCGCTCTCTCTCTGTCCCTCCCTCCGTCTCTCTCTCTGTCTCTCTAACCTTCTCTCTCTCTCTGTCCCTCTCTCTGTCTCTTTCTACCCCCCTCCCTCTCTCTGTCCGTCTCTCTGTCCCTCTGTCTCTCTGACTCCAGTCTCTCTGCCTCACTCTCTCTCTGTGCCCCCTCTCTCTGTCTTTCTGTCCCTCTCTCTGTCTGTCTGTCCCTCTCTCTCTGCGTGTCCCTCTGTCTCTCTGTCCCTCTCTCTCTGTCCCTCCCTTGCTCTCTCTCTGTCCCTCAGTCTCTCTCTCTGTTCTTCACTTCGCTCTATCTGTGTCCCCCTCTCTCTCTTTCCCTCTCTCTGTTCCTCTCTCTCTGTCTCTCTGTCCCTCTCTTTCTCTGTGTCCCTCTCACACTCTCTCTCTCTGCACCTCAGTCTCTCTGTCCCTCAGTCTCTTTCTCTGTCCTTCTCTCTCTCCATCTCTCTGTCGCCCCCTCTCTCTGTCTCTCTCTCGCTCTCTCTGTCCTTCTCTCTGTCTCTGTCTCTGTCCCTCACTCTCTGTCTCTCTGTCCCTATGCCTCTCTGCCACCCTCTCTCTCTCTGCCCCCCTCTCTCTCTCTCTGTTCCCTTCTCTCTCTTTCTCTCTCTCTCTCTCCGTCCCTCCCTCTCTCTGTCTCTCTGCCCCTCTCTTCTCTCTGCCCCTCTCTCTCTGTCTCTCTGTCCCCACTCTCTCTGTCCCTCTCTCTCTGTCTCTCTGTCCCTCTCTCTCTGTCTCTCTGTACCGCTCCTTCTCTCACTCTGTGTCCCTCTCTCTTTCTGTTCCTCTCTCTCTGTGCCTCTCTCTCAGTCTCTCTGTCCCTCTCTCTCTCGCTCTCTCTGTCTCTGTCCCTCTCTCTGTGTGTCCCTCAGTCTCTCTGGCCCTCCCTCGCTCTCTCTCTCTCTCTCTCTCTCTGTCTCCCCTCTCTCTGTCTCGCTCGCTCTCTCTGTGTCCTTCTCTCTGTCTCTGTCCTTCTCTTGCTGTCTCTCTGTCCCTCTCTTTCTCTGTGTACCGCTCTCTCTGTCCCTCTATCTCTCCGTCCCCTCTCTGTCTCTTTGACTCTCTCGCTGTGTCCCTCTCTCTCTCTGTCCCTCTCTCTCTGTCCCCCCCCCCCCTCTCTCTCTGTGATCCTCTCTCTCGCTGTCCCTCTCTCTGTCCCTCAGTCTCTCTGGCTCACTCTCCCTCTGTCTTTCTGTCCCTCTCTCTCTCTGCCTTTCCGTCCCTCTCCCTCGCTCTCTCTCTGTCCCTCACTCTGTCCCGCAGTCTCTCTCTCTCTCTCTGTCTCCCTGTCCCCCTCTCTCTGTACCTCCCTCGCTCTGTCTCTCTGTCCCCCTCCCTCGCTCTGTCTCTATCGCTCTCTGTGTCCTTCTCTCTGACTCTGTCCCTCTTTCTCTGTCTCTCTGTCGCTCTCTCTCTGTCCCTCCCACCCTCTCTCTCTCTGTCGCTCTAACCTTCTCTTTCTCTCTGTCCCTCTCTCTGTCTCTTTCTACGCCCCTCCCTCTCTCTGTCCCTCTGTCTCTCTGACTCCAGCCTCTCTATCTCACTCTCTCAAGGTGTCCCCTCTCTCTGTCTTTCTGTCCTTCTCTTTGCCTGTCTGTCCCTCTCTCTTTCTGCGTGTATCTCTGTCTCTCTGTCCCTCTCTCTCTGTCCCACCCTTGCTCTCTGTCCCTCAGTCTCTCTCTCTGTCCTTCACTCGCTCTATTTGTGTCCCTCTCTCTCTTTCCCTCTCTCTCTCTGTTCCTCACTCTCTGTCTCTCTGTCCCTCTCTCTGTGTGTCCCTCACACACACTCTCTCTCTGCCCCTCAGTCTCTCTGTCCCTCAGTCTCTTTCTCTGTCCTTCTCTCTCTCTCCATCTCTCTGTCGCCCTCTCTCTCAGTCTCTCTCTCGCTCTCTCTGTCCTTCTCTCTGTCCCTCACTCTCTGTTCCTCTGTCTCTCTGTCTCTGCCTCTCTCTCTCTCTCTGCCCCACTCTCTCTTTCTGTCCCTCTCTCTCTCTCTCTGTCTCTCTGTTCCCTTCTCTCTCTGTTCCTCTGTCTCTCTGTCCCTTTATCTCTCTCTATCCCTCTCTCTCTGTCTCTCTGCCCCCCCTCTCTCTCTGCCCCTCTATCTCTCTCTCTGTCCCACTCTCTCTCTGTCTCTCTGCACCTCTCCTTCTCTCACTCTGTGTCCCTTTCTCTCTCTGTGCCGCTCTCTCTCTGTCTCCCTCTCTCTGTGTGTCCCTCTCTCTCTGTCCCTCTCTCTCTGTCTCTCTGCACCTCTCCTTCTCTCACTCTGTGTCCCTTTCTCTCTCTGTTCCTCTCTCTCTCTGTGCCGCTCTCTCTCTGAGCCCCCTCTCTCCCTCTCAGCCTCTGTGTACTTCTCTCTCTTTCTCCCTCTCTCTCAGTCTCCCTCTCTCTCAGTCTCTCTATCCCTCTCTCTCTCTGTCTCTGTCCCTCTCTATCTCTGTCTCTCGGGCTCGCTGTCCGTCTTTCAATCTGTCTCGCTTTCCCTCTAGCCCTCTGTGTCCCTCTGTCCGTCTCTCTGTCCCACTCTCTCTTTGTCCCTCTGTCCCTCTCTCTCTCTGTCACTCGGTCCCCCTCTCTCTCTCTGTCTCTCTCTCTCTCTGCCCCTCGGTATCTCTGTCCCTCTCTCACTCTCTCTGTCCCTCATTCTCTCTGTCCCTCTCTCACTCTGTCCCTCTTCCCTCTCTCACTCTGTCTCTCTGCCCCTAACTCTCTCTCTGTCTCTCTGTCTCTCTGTCTCTCTATCCCTCTCTCTGTCCCTCTGTCCCTCTCTCTCTTTCTATGTCGCTCTCTCGCTATCTGTATCCATCTCAGTCTCTCTCTCTCTCTGTCTCTCTGTACCTCTCTCTCTCTCTGTGTCTCTCTTCCCCTCTCTCTGTGTGTCTCTCTGTCCTCCTCTCTCTTTCTATGTCGCTCTCTCTTACTGTGTCCCAATCCCTCTCTCTGTCCCTCTCCCTCTGTCCCTCTCTCTCGGTCCCTCTCTCCCTGTGGCCCTCTCTCTTGGTCCCGCTCTCTCTTTCTGTCCCTCTCTCTCTGTCCCTCTCACTCTGTCCCTCCCTTGCTCTCTCTCTCTCTCTCTCTGTCCCTCAGTCTCTCTGTCCCTCAGTGTCTCTCTCTGTCTCGCTCTCTCTCTGGTCTTCTCTGGCTCTCTCTGCGCCCCTCTCTCTCTGTCCATCTCTCTCTGTTCCTCCCTCTGTCTCTCTGTCCCTCTCTCACTCTCTGTGTCCCTCTCTCACTCTCTCTCTCTATCCCTCCCTCGCTGTCTCTATGTCCCTCAGTCTCTCTATCCCTCAGTCTCTCTCTCTGTCCCTCTCTCTCTGTCCCTCTGTCTCTCTGTCCTTCTCACTCTGTCCCTCCCTTGCTCTCGCTCTCTCTCCATCTCTCTGTCGCCCTCTCTCTCTCTCTCTGTGTTGCTCTCTCTCTCTCTGTCTTTCCCTCTCTCTCTGTGTCTCTGTCCCGCTCCTTCTCTCACTCTGTGTCCCTAACTCTGTCCCTCTCTCTGTCTTTGTGTCTCTCTCTCTGTGTCTCTCTGCCCCCTCTCTACCTATCTATCTCTCTGTCCCTCTTTCTCTCACTGTGTCCCCCTCTCTCTCTGTCCCTCTCTCTCTCTCCTGTCTCTCTCTCTCTCTCTCTTTGTTCACCTCTCTCTGGTTTCTGTCGCTCTCTATCTCTGCCTTCCTCTCTGTCTCTCTGTCTGTCGGTCCCCCTCTCTCTTTCTGTCCTTCAGTCTCTCTCTCTGTGTCCTTATGTTCCGCTCTCTCTGTCTTTCCGTCCCACTCTCTGTCTATCTGTCCCTCTCTCTGTGTGTCCCTCAGTCTCTCTGGCCCACTCTCTCTGTCCCTCCCTCGCGCGCTCTCTCTCTCTGTTTCCCCCTCTCTCTGTCTGTCTCTCTCTGTCTCTGTATGTGCCCTTCTCTCTCTCTCTGTCCCTCTCTCGCTGTCTCTCTGTCCCCCTCTCTGTCTCTCTGTCCCTCTCTCTCTGTCCCCCTCTCTCTCTGTCCCTATCTCTGTCGCTCAGCCTCTCCGACCCTTTCCCTCGCTCTCTCTCTGTCCCTCACTCTGCCCCTCAGTCTCTCTCTCACTTACTCTCTGTCTCTCTGTCCCCCTCTCTCTGTCCCTCCCTCGATCTCTCTCTGTCCCCCTCTCTCTCTGTCTCTATCTCTCTCTGTGTCCTTCTCTCTGACTCTGTCCCTCTTTCTCTGTCCCTCCCTCGCTCTCTCTCTGTCCCCCTCTCTCTCTGTCTCTATTTCTCTCTGTGTCATTCACTCTGACTTTGTCCCTCTTTCTCTGTCTCTCTGTCGCTCTCTCTGTCCCTCCCTCCTCCTCTCTCTCTGTCTCTCTAACCTTCTCTCACTCTCCGTCCCTCTCTCTGTCTCTTTCTACCCCTCTCTCTCTGTCCCTCTCTCTGTCACTCAGTCTCTCTGACCCCAATCTCTCTGTCTCACTCTCACTGTGTGTCCCCTCTCTCTGTCTTTGTGTCCCTCTCTCTGCCTGTTTGTCCCGCTCTCTCTCTCTGCGTGTCCCTCTGTCTCTCTGCCCTTCTCTCTCTGTCCCTCCCTTGCTCTCTCTGTCCCTCAGTCTCTCTGTCCGTCAGTCTCTCTCTCTGTCCTTCTCTCGCTCTATCTGTGTCCCTCTCTCTCTCTTTGTCCCTCTCTCTCTCTGTTCCTCTCTCTCTGTCTCTCTGTCCCTCTCTCTCTCTCTGTGTGTCCCTGTCTCACTCTCTCTCTCTGCCCCCCAGTCTCTCTGTCCCTCAGTCTCTTTCTCTGTCCTTCTCTCTCTCTCTCCATCTCTCTGTCGCCCTCTCTCTGTCTCTCTCTCGCTCTCTCTGTCCTTCTCTCTGTCTCTGTCTCTGTCCCTCACTCTCTGTCTCTCTGTCCCTCTGCCTCTCTGCCCCCCTCTCTCTCTGCCCTCTCTCTCTCTCTGTCCCTCTCTCTCTCTCTCTGTCTCTCTGCCCCTTCTCTGTCTGTCTGTCTCTCTCTGTCCCTCTCACTCTCTCTGTGTGTCTCTCTCTCTCTGTCCCCCTCTCTCTGTCCCTCTGTCTCTCTATCCGCCTCTCCCTATGTCCCTCTGTCTCTCTGTCCCTCTATCTCTTTCTGTTCCTCTCTCTGACTCTCAGTCACTCTCTCTCTCTCCCTCATCCTGTGTGTCCCTCTCTCTCTGTCCCTCTCTCTCTCTGTCTCTCTGCCCTCTCTCTCTCTGCCCCCTCTCTCTCTCTGTCCCCTCTCTCTCTGTCTCTCTGTCCCCTCTCTCTCTGTCCCTCTCTCTCTCTCTGACTCTCTGTCCCTCTCTTTCTGTCTCTCTGTACCACTCCTTCTCTCTGTGCCCCTCACTCTCTCTCTCAGTCTCTGTGTACTTCTCTCTCTTTCTCCCTCTCTCTCAGTCTCCCTCTCTCTCAGTCTCTCTATCTCTCTCTCTCTCTGTCTCTGTCCCTCTCTCTCTCTGTCCCTTGGGCTCTCTGTCCCTCTTTCAATCTGTCTCTCTTTCCCTCTAGCCATCAGTGTCCCTCTGTCCCTCTCGCTCTCTCTGTCCCTCTGGCCCTCTCTCTCTTTGTCCCTCTGTCCCTCTCTCTCTCTGTCACTCGGTCCCCCTCTCTCTCTTTCCTCTCTCTCTCTGCCCCACGATATCTCTGTCCCTTTCTCTCTCACTCTGTCCCTCTGTCCCTCTCTCACTCTGTCTCTCTGTCCCGCTGTCTCTCTGTCCCTCTCTATGTCCCTCTCTCTCTTTCTATGTCGCTCTGTCTCTATCTGTGTCCATCTCTCACTCTCTCTCTGTCTCCCTGTACCTCTCTCTCTCTCTGTATCTCTCTTCCCCCCTCTCTCTGTGTCTCTCTGTCCCTCTCTCTCTTTCTATGTCGCGCTCACTCACTGTGTCCCAATCGCTCTCTCTGTCCCTCTCCCTCTGTCCCTCCCTTGCTCTCTCTCTCTCTCTCTCTCTCTGTCCCTCTCTCCCTGTGGCCCTCTCTCTTGGTCCCGCTATCTCTCTCTGTCCCTCTCTCTCTGTCCCTCCCTTGCTCTCTCTCTCTCTCTGTCCCTCAGTGTCTATCTCTGTCTCGCTCTCTCTCTGTCCTTCTCTCGCTCTCTCTGCGCCCTCTCTCTCAGTCCCTCTCTCTGTTCCTCTCTCTCTGTCTCTCTGTCTCTCTCTCACTCTCTGTGTCCCTCTCTCACTCTCTCTCTATCCCTCCCTCGCTCTCTCTATGTCCCTCAGTCTCTCTATCCCTCAGTCTCTCTCTCTGTCCCTCTCTCTCTCTCTGTCCCTCTGTCTCTCTGTCCCTCTCACTCTGTCCCTCCCTCGGTCTCTCTCTCTCCATCTCTCTGTCGCTCTCTCTCTCGTCTCCCTCTCTCTCTCTCTCTCTGTTGCTCTCTCTCTCTCTGTCTGTCCCTCTCTCTCTCTTTCTCTGTCCTGCTCCTACTCTCACTCTGTGTCCCTCTCTCTATGTCCCTCTCTCTGTTTCTCTGTCTCTGTTCCTCTCTCTCTGTGACTCTCTGCCTCCTCTCTATCTATCTCTCTGTCCCTCTTTCTCTCACTGTGTCCCCCTCTCTCTCTGTCCCTCTCTCTCTCCTGTCTCTCTCTCTCTCTTTGTCCACCTCTCTCTGTCTGTCTGTCCCCCTCTCTCTCTGTTTCCCTCAGTCTCTCTCTCTCTCTCTGTCCTTTTCTTCCGCACTCTGTGTCTTTCTGTCCCACTCTCTGTCTATCTACACCTCTCTCTCTGTGTCCCTCAGTCTCTCTGTCCCTCAGTCTCAATCTTTGTCCTTCTCTCGCTCTACCTGTGTGTGTCTTTCTCTGGCCCTCTCTCTCTGTTCCTCTCTCTCTCTGTCTCTCTGTTCCTCTCTCTCTGCGCCTCAGTCTCTCTGTCCCTCAGTCTCTTTCTCTGTCCTCTCTGTCTCCACCTCTCTGTCGCCCTCTCTCTCTCTCTCTCGCTCTCTCTGTCCTTCTCTCTGACTCTTTGTCTGTCCCTCACTCCCTGTCTCTCTGTCCCACTCTCTCTCTGCCCTTCTCTCTCTCTCTCTGTTCCCTTCTCTCTCTGTCTCTGTCTCTCTCTGTCCCCCTCTCTCTGTGTGTGTCCCTCTCTCTCTCTGTCCCTCTCTCTCTTTGTCCCTCTGTCCCTCACTCTCTCTGTCACTCGGACCCTCTCTCTCTGTGTCCCACTCTCTCTGCCCCTCGGTATCTCTGTCCCTCTCTCTCTCTCTCTCTATGTCCCTCTGTCTCTCTGTCCCACTCTCACTCTGTCCCTCTATCCCTCTCTCACTCTGACTCTCTGTACCTCTCTCGGTGTCACTCTGTCCCTCTGTCTCTCTGTCCCTCTCTCTGTCCCTCTTTCCCTCTCTCTCTATCAATGTCGCTCTCTTTCTCACTGTGTCCATCTCTCTCTCTCTCTCTCTCTCATTACCTCTCTCTCTCGGTCTGTCTCTCTTCCCCTCTCTCTCTGTGTATCTCTGTCCCTCTCACTCTTTCTATGTCGCTCTCTCTCTCACTGTGTCCCAATCGCGCTCTCTGTCCCTCTCCCTCTGTCCCTCTCTCTCTCCGTCCCTCTCTCCCTGTGGCCCTCTCTCTTGGTCCCGCTCTCTCTCTCTCTCTCCCTGTCCCTCTCTCTCTGTCCCTCAATTGCTCTCTCTCTCTGTCCCTCAGTCTCTCTGTCCCTCAGTTTCTCTCCCTGTCTCGCTCTCTCTGTCCTTCTCTCGCTCTCTCTGCGCTCCTCTCTCTTTGTCCCTCTCTTTCTGTTCCTCTCTCTCTGTTCCTCTCTCTCTGTCCCTCTTTCAATCTGTCTCTCTTTCTATCTAGCCCTCTGTGTCCCTCTGCCCCTCTCTGTCTCTGTCTGTCTCTCTGTCCCACTCTCTCTTTGTCCTTCTGTCCCCCTCTCTCTGTCACTCGGTCCCTCTCTCTCTCTGTCCCGTTCTCTCTGCCCCTCCGTCTCTCTGTCTCTCTCTCTCTCTGTCCCTCTGTCTCTCTGTCCCTCTGTCCCTCTGTCTCTCTGCCCTCTGTCCCTCTCTCTCTTTCTACGTCGCTCTCTCTCTCTCACTGTGTCTATCTCTCTCTCTCTGTGTCTCTGTATCTCTCTCTCTTTGTGTGTGTCCCTTCCCCCCTCTCCCTATGTCTCTCTGTCCCTCTCTCTCTTTCTATGTCGTTCTCACTCTCACTGTGTCTCCCTCGCTCTCTCTGTCCCTCTCCCTCTGTCCCTGTCTCTCTCTGTCCCTCTCTCCCTGTAGTCCTCTCTCTTGATCCCGCTCTCTCTCTGTCCCACTCTCTCTGTCCCTCCCTTGCTCTCTCTCTGTCCCTCAGTCTCTCTGTCCCTCAGTATCTCTCTGTGTCTCGCTCTCTCTCTGTCCTTCTCTCGCTCTCTCTGCGCCCCTCTCTCTCTATCTCTCTCCCTCTGTTCTTCTCTCTCTGTCTCTCTGTCCCTCTCTCACTCTCTGTGTCCAATCTCTCTCTCTCTATCCCACTCTCGCTCTCTCTCTGTCCCTCAGCCTCTCTATCCCTCAGTCTCTCTCTCTCTGTTCCTCTCTCTCTCTGTCCCTCTGTCTCTCTGTCCATCTCGCTCTGTCCCTCTCTCGTTCTCTCTCTCTCCATCTCTCTATCGCCCTCTCTCTCTCTCTGTCTCTCTCTCTCTCTGTTTCTGTCCCTCTCCCTCTGTCCCTCTGTTCCTCCCTCGCTCTGTGTCCATTTCTCGCTCTCCCTCTGTCTCTCTGTCTCTCTCTCTCTGTCTCTCTCTCTCTGTGTCCATCTCTCTCTCTGTGTCACTCTCTCTCTGACCCGCCCTCTTTCTCTCTGTCTCTCTGTCGCCCTCTCTCTGTGTCTCCCTCACTCTCTCTGTGTTGCTCTCTCCCTCTCTGTCTGTCTGTCCCTCTCTCTCTTTCTCTCTGTCCCGCTCCATCTGTCACTCTGTGTCCCTCTCTCTGTGTTCCTCTCTCTGTGTATCTGCCCCCCTCTCTCTGTCCCTCTCTCTTTCTATGTCCCCCCTCTCTCAGTGTTCCTCTCCCTCTGTCTATCTCTCTGTCTCTGTTCCTCTCTCTCTGTGACTCTCTGTCCCCTCTCTCTCTATCTCTCTCTCTGTCACTCTTTCTCTCTCTGTCCCTCTCCCTCTGTCCCTCTCTCTCTGTCCCTCTCTCCCTGTGGTCCTCTCTCTTGGTCCCGCTCTCTCTGTCCGTCTCTCTCTGTCCCTCCGTCTCTCTGTCCCTCTCTCTCTCTCTCTCTCTCTGTCCCTCTGTCTCTCTGTCCCTCTGTCCCTCTGTCTCACTGTCCCTCTCTCTGTCCCACTGTCCCTCTCTCTCTTTCTATGTCGCTCTCTCTCTCTCTCACTGTGTCTATCACTCTCTCTCTGTCTCTGTATCTCTCTCTCTTTGTGTGTGTCCCTTCCCCCCTCTCCCTATGTCTCTCTGTCCCTCTCTCAATTTCTATGTCGCTCTCGCTCTCTCTGTCCCTCTCCCTCTGTCCCTCTCTCTCTGTCCCTCTCTCCCTGTAGTCCTCTCTCTTGGTCCCGCTCTCTCTCTGTCCCACTCTCTCTGTCCCTCCCTTGCTATCTCTCTCTGTCCTTCAGTCTCTCTGTCCCTCAGTATCTCTCTCTGTCTCGCTCTCTCTCTGTCCTTCTCTCGCTTTCTCTGCGCCCCTCTCTCTCTATCCCTCTCCCTCTGTTCTTCTCTCTCTGTCTCTCTGTCCCTCTCTCACTCTCTGTGTCCAATCTCTCTCTCTCTCTCTATCCCACCCTCGCTCTCTCTCTGTCCCTCAGCCTCTCTATCCCTCAGTCTCTCTCTCTCTGTTCCTCTCTCTCTCTGTCCCTCTGTCTCTCTGTCCATCTCGCTCTGTCCCTCTCTCCTTCTCTCCCTCTCCATCTCTCTATCGCCCTCTCTCTCTCTCTCTGTCGCTTTCTCTCTCTGTTTCTGTCCCTCTCTCTCTGTCCCTCTGTTCCTCCCTCGCTCTGTGTCCATTTCTCGCTCTCCCTCTGTCGCTCTGTCCTCTCTCTCTCTGTCTCTCTCTCTCTGTGTCCATCTCTCTCTCTCTGTCTCTCTCTCTGTCCCTCTCTCTCAGTCCCTCCCTCTTTCTCTCTGTCTCTCTGTCTCTCTGTCTCCCTCTCTCTCTGTCTCACTCACTCTCTCTGTGTTGCTCTCTCCCTCTCTGTCTGTCTGTCCCTCTCTCTCTTTCTCTCTGTCCCGCTCCATCTCTCACTCTGTGTCCATCTCTCTCTGTGTTCCTCTCTCTGTGTCTCTGTCCCCCTCTCTCTGTCCCTCTCTCTCTTTCTATGTCCCCCCTCTCTCAGTGTTCCTCTCCCTCTGTCTGTCTCTCTGTCTCTGTTCCTCTCTCTGTGACTCTCTGTCCCCTCTCTCTCTATCTCTCTCTCTGTCACTCTTTCTCTCTCTGTCCCTCTCCCTCTGTCCCTCTATCTCTCTGTCCCTCTCTCCCTGTGGTCCTCTCTCTTGGTCCCGCTCTCTCTCTGTCCCTCTCTCTCTGTCCCTCTCTCTGCCCCACTCTCTCTGTTTCTCTCTCTCTGTCCCTCTCTCTCTCTCTCTCCCCTCTCTCTGTGTCCCTCTCTCTCTCTGACCCTCTCGCTCTGTCTGTCCCCTCTCTCTCTCTGTGACCCTCTCTCTCTGTCTCTCTCTCTCTCCCTCCCCCCTCTCTTTCTCTGCCTCTCTATCCTTCTCTCTCTCTCTTCTGTCATACTTTCTCTGTCTTTTTGTCCACCTATCTCTGTCTTTCTGTGCCTCTCTCTTTGTCTTTCTGTATCTCTCTCTGTCTGTCTGTCTGTTCCCCATTCTCTCTTTCCCTCAGTCTCTCTCTCTCCCTCAGTCTCTCTCTCTCTGTCCTTCTGTTCCTCTCTCTCTGTCTTTCTGTCCCCCCCCCTCTCTCTCCCTCCCTCCCTCCCTCTCTGTCTCTCTATCCTTCTCTCGCTCTCTTCTGTCCCACTTTCTCTGTCTTGTTGTTCACCTCTCTCTGTCTTTCTGTCCCTCTCCCTCTGTCTTCCTGTCCCTCTCTCTGTCTGTCTGTCCCACTCTCTCTGTGTCCCTCAGTCTCTCCCCCTCTCTGTCTCTCTGTCCCTCTCTCTCTGTCTCTCTGTCCCGCTCCTTCTCTCACTCTGTGTCCCTCTCTCTCTGTGTTCCTCTCTCTGTGCCGCAGTCTCTCTGCCCCCCCCTCTCAGTCTCTCTGTCCATCTCTCTCTCTCAATCTCTCTCAGTCTCTCTGTCCCTCGCTCTTTGTTTCTTTGTCCCCCTCTCTTTCTGTCCCTCGGGCTCTCTGTCCCTCTCTCTCTGTCCCTCTCTCTCTTTCAGTCTCCCTGCCCATCTCTCTCTGTATCTGTTCCTCTCTCTGTGTCCCTCTATCTCTCTGTCCCTCGGGCTCTCTGTCCCTCTCTCTCTGTCCCTCTCTCTCTTTCAGTGTCCCTGCCCATCTCTCCCTGTATCTGTCCCTCTCTCTGTGTCCCTCTATCTCTCTGTCCCTATCTCTCTCTCTCTCACATTGTCTCTCTGTCCCTCTCTCTCTCACTCTCTCTCTCTGTCTCTCTCTGTCCCTCTGTCCTTCTGTCTCTCTGTCTCTCTCGCCCTGTCCCTCTCTCTCTTTCTATGTCTCTTTCTCTCACAGTGTCCCTCTCACTCTCTCTCACTGTCTCTGTCCCTCTCTCTGTGTCTCTCTTCCCCTCTCTCTGTGTGTCTCTCTGTCCCTCTCTCTCTCTCTCTTTCTATATCGCTCTCTCTCTCTCTCTGTGTCCCTCTCGCTCTCTCTGTCCCTCTCTCTGTCCCTCTCTCTCCGTCCCTCTCTCCCTGTCTCCCTCTCTCTTGGTCCCGCTCTCTCTCTCTGTCCCTCTCTCTCTGTCCCTCTCACATAGTGCCCCCCTCTCTCTCTGTCCCTCTCTCCCTCTGTCCCTCTCATATTGTGCCCCTCTCTCTTTGTATGTCCCTCACCCTCTCTGTGTCCCTCTCTCTCTGTCTCTTTCTCTGTCCCCCCCTCTCTGTCCCTCTCTCTGTCTCTGTGACCCTGTCTCTCTCTCTCTGTCCCTCTCTCTCTGTCCCTCTCACTCTCTGTCACTGTCCCTCTGTCCCCCTCTCTCTCTCCATCTCACATTGTGCCCCTCTTTCTCTCTGTCCCTCTCTCTGTCTGTAGCTCACCCTTTCTGTGTCCCTATCTCTCTCTCTCTCTCTCGGTCTCTGTCGCTCTATCTCTCGCTCGTTCTCAGTCCCTCTATCTCTGTGTCTCTCTGTCTCTCTCTCTCTGTCCCTCTCTCTCTCTCTCTGTCCCTCTCTCTCTCTGTCTGCCTCTCTGTCTCTCTCACTCTGTACTTCCCTCGCTTCGTCTCTCTGTCCCCCTCTCTCTGTGTCTCTCTGTCCCCTCTCTCTCTGTCTCCCTCTCACTGTGTTGCTCTCTCCCGCTCTGTCTCACTGTCCCTCTCTCTCTCTGTCTCTCTGTACCGCTCCTTCTCTCACTCTGTATCCCTCTCTCTCTGTGTTCCCCCCTCTCTGTGCATATCTATGTCGTCCTTTCTCTCTCTCAGTATCTCTATGCTTCTCTCTCCCTCTCTGCCTCCATCTCATTACATCTGTCCCTCACTCTGTCTGTCTCTCTGTCCCTCGGCTCTCTGTCTCTCGCTTTCTGTCCATCTCTCTCTCTTAGTCTCTTTGTCCCTCTCTCTCCCTCTCTCTGTCCCTCGGTCTCTCTATCCCTCTCTCCCTCTGTGACCCTCTGTCCCTCTCTATCTCAGTCTCTCTCTCCCTCTCTCTCTGTCCCTCTCTCTATGTCCCTCGGTCTCTCTCTCTGTGTCCCTCTGTCTCTCTGTCCCTTTCTCTCTGTCCCTCTCTCTTTTTCTATGTCGCTCTCTCTCTCTAGGTCTCTCTGTCCATCTCTCTCTGTGTCTCTCTGTCCCTCTCTCTCTTTCTATGTCGCTCTCTCTCTCACTGTGTCCCTCTCTCTCTGTCCCTCTCTCTGTGTCCCTCTCTCTCTGTCCCTTTCTCTCTCTGTCCCTCTCTCTCTGTATTTCTCTCTACGATCCCTTTTTCTCTCTCCCTCCCTCCCTGTGTCTATCTCTCTTTGTCCCTATCTCTTTCTCTGTCCCTCTCTCTCTGTCTCTCTCTCTCTCTGTCGCTCTATCTCTCGCTCTCTCTCTCTGTCCCTCTATCTCAGTCTCTCTCCGTCTATCTCTCTCTGTCCCTCTTTCTCTCTCTGTGTGTGTCCCTCTGTCTCTCAGTCCCACTCACTCTGTACCTCCCTCGCTCTCTCTCTCTGTCTTTCTCTCTCTCTCTGTCTCCTTCTCTCTGTCTCTCTGTCCCTCTCTCTCTCTGTCCCTCTGTCTCTCTATACCCCTCTCTCTCTGTCCCTCTCTCGTTGTCTCTGTCCCTCTCTCTTCCTCTCTGTCCCTCTCTCTCCCTGCCTCTCAGTCCACTCCCTCTCTGTCTCCCTCTCTCACTCTTTCTGTCCCTCTGTCCCTCTCTCTCTGTCCCTCTGTCTCTCTGTCCCTCTCTCTCTCTGTCGCTCTCTCTCTCTATGTCTCTCTGTCCCCTCTCTCTCCATCTCCCCCCTCTCTGTATTGCTCTCTCCCTCTCTGTCTCTCTATCCCTCTCACTCCGTACCTCCCCCGCTCTCTCTCTCTCTCTCTGTCCCTCTCTCTCACTGTGTCCTAGTCTCTGTCTCTTTGTCCCGAGCTCTCTCTGTCCGTTTGACTCTCTATCCATCTCTCTCTCTGTCCCACTCTCTCTGTCTCTCTGTCCCTCTCTCTTCTTCTCTGTCCCTCTCTTTTTCTCTGCCTCTCTGTACCCTCCATCTCTGTCTCCCTCTCTCTCTTTGTGTGTTGATCTATCCCTCTCTGTCTCTCTGTCCCTCTGTCTCTCTGTCCCTCTCTCTCTCCCTCTCTTTGTCCCTCTCTCTCTCTCTCTCTCTAGGCCTCTCTGTCCCTCTCTCTCTGTTTCTCTCTTCCCCCTCTCTCTGTGTCTCTCTGTCCCTCTCTCTCTTTCTATGTCGCTCTCTCTCTCTCTGTCCCTCTCTCTTCCTCTCTGTCGCTCTCTCTCCCTGCCTCTCTGTCCACTCCCTCTCTGTCTCCGTCTCTCTCTCTGTTGCTCTCTCTCTTTGTATTTCTGCGCCTCTCTCTCTGTCCCCCTCTCTCTCTGTCTCTCTCTCTCTGTCTCCCGCTCTCACTCTTTCTGCCTATCTGTCCCTCTCTCTGTCCCCCTCTCTCTGTGTCTCTGCCTCTCTATCCCCCCCCTCTCTCTGTCCCTTTGTCTCTCTGTCCCTCTCTCTCTCTGTCGCTCTCTCTCTCTATGTCTCTCTGTACCCTCTCTCTCCGTCTCCCCCTCTCTCTCTGTATTGCTCTCTCTGTCTCTCTATCTCTCACACTCCGTACCTCCCCCACTCTCTCTTTCTCTGTATCTCTCTCTCACTGTGTCCTTGTCTCTGTCTCTTTGTCCCGTTCTCTCATGTCCGTTTGACTCTCTATCCCTCTCTCTCCCTCTCTGTCCCACTCTCTTTGTCTCTCTGTCCCTCTCTCTTCTTCTCTGTCTCTCTCTTTTTCTCTGCCTCTCTGTACCCTCCATCTCTGTCTCCCTCTCTCTCTGTGTTGCTCTCTCCCTCTCTGTCTCTCTGTCCCTCTGTCTCTCTGTCCCTCTCCCTCTCTCTCTCTTTGTCCCTCTCTCTCTGTTTCTCTCTCTTTGTCCCTCTGTCTCTCTAACCTCTCTCTCTCTCTCTGTCCCTCTGTCTCTCTGACCCCCCTCTCTCTCTCTCTGTCCCGCTCTCTCTCTGTCCCCCTCTCTCACTGTCTCTCTGTCCCCCCTCTCTCTGTCTCCCTCTCTCCCTCTCTGTCTCACTGTCCCTCTCTCTCTATCTCTCTGTGCCGCTCCTTCTCTCACTCTGTATCCCTCTCTGTGTGTGTTCCTCTCTCTCTGTGCATCTCTCTGTCCCCCTTTCTCTCGCTCAGTCTCTCTATACTTCTCTCTCCCTCTCTCCCTCCATCTCAGTCTCTCTCTCTCTCTCTCTCTCTCTCTCTCTCTCAAGTCTCTCTGTCCCTCTCTTTCTGTCCCTCTCTCTTTCTGTCCCTCTCTCTTTGTCCCTCGGTCTCTCTCTCTGTCCCTATGTCTCTCTGTCTCTTTCTCTCTGTCCCTCTGTCCCTCTCTCTTTTTCTATGTCGCTCGCTCTCTTACTGCGTCCCTCTTGCTCTCTCTCTCTCTCTATCTCAGTCTCTCTGTCCCTCTCTCTCTCTTTGTCTCTCTTCCCCCCCTCTCTCTGTGTCTATCTGTCCCTCTCTCTCTTTCTATGTCGCTCTCTCTCTCTCACTGTGTCCCTCTCGCTCTCTCTGTCCCGCTCTCTCTCTGTCCCCCTCTCTCTCTGTCTCTCTGTCCCCCCCCCTCTGTCTCCCTCTCTCCCTCTCTGTCTCACTGTCCCTCTCTCTCTGTCTCTCTGTGCCGCTCCTTCTCTCACTCTGTATCCCTCTCTCCCTGTGTTCCTCTCTCTCTGTGCATCTCTCTGTCCCCCTTTCTCTCTCTCAGTCTCTCTATACTTCTCTCTCCCTCCATCTCAGTCTCTCTCTCTCTCTCAAGTCTCTCTGTCCCTCTCTCTCTGTCCCTCTGTCCCTCTCTCTTTCTGTCCCTCTCTCTATGTCCTTCGGTCTCTCTCTCTCTGTCCCTATGTCTCTCTGTCCCTTTCTCTCTGTCCCTCTGTCCCTCTCTCTTTTTCTATGTCGCTCTCTCTCTTACTGCGTCCCTCTCGCGCTCTCTCTCTCTCTCTCTGTCTCTCTGTCCCTCTCTCTCTGTGTCTCTCTTCCCCCTCTCTCTCTGTGTCTCACTGTCCCTCTCTCTTTCTATGTCGCTCTCTGTCTCACTGTGTCCCTCTCGCTCTCTCTGTCCCTCTCTCTCTCTATTTCTCTCTGCGATACCTTTTTCTCTCTCCCTCCGTCCCTGTGTCCCTCTCTCTTTGTCCCGCTCTCTCTCTCTGTACCTCTCTCTCTGTGTCTCTCTCGCCCTGTCTCTCTGTCGCTCTATCTCTCGCTCTCTCTCTGTCCCTCTTTCTCTGTGTGTGTGTGTCCCTCTGTCTCTCAGTCCCACTCACTCTGTACCTCCCTCGTTCTCTCTCTCTGTCTTTCTCTCTCTCTGTGTGTCCTTATCTCTGTCTCTCTGTCCCTCTGTCTCCTTGTCCCCCCTCTCTGTCGCTCTCTCTCTCTCTGTATCTCTGTCGCTCTCTCTGTCCCACTCTATCTCTGTCTCTCTGTCCCCTCTCTCTCTGCCTCACTCTCTCTGTGTTGCTCTCTCCCTCTCTGTCCCACTGTCCCTCTCTCTCTGTCTCTCTGTACCGCTCCTTCTCTCACTCTGTATCCCTCTCTCTCTGTGTTTCTCTCTCTCAGTGCATCTCTCTGTCCCCCTTTCTCTCTCTCAGTTTCTCTATACTTCTCTCCCCCTCTCTCCCTCCATTTCAGTCTCTCTCTCTCGCTCTCTCTCTCAGTCTCTCTGTCCCCTCTCTCTCTGTCCCTCTGTCCCTCTCTCTCTCTGTCCTTCTCTCTATGTCCCTCAGTCACTCTCTCTCTGTCCCTCTGTCTCTCTGTCCCTTTCCCTCTGTCCCTCTGTCCCTCTCTCTTTTTCTATGTCGCTCTCTCTCTCACTGTGTCCCTCTCGCTCTCTCTCTCTCTCAATCTCTCTGTCCCTCTCTCTCTGTGTCACTCTTCCCCTTCTCTCTCTGTGTCTCTCTGTCCCTCTGTCTCTTTCTATGTCGCTCTCTCTCTCACTGTGTCCCTCTCGCTCTCTTTGTCCCCCTCTCAGTCTCTCTGTCCCTCTCTCTCTGTGTCACTCTTCCCCTTCTCTCTCTGTGTCTCTCTGTCCCTCTGTCTCTTTCTATGTCGCTCTCTCTCTCACTGTGTCCCTCTCGCTCTCTTTGTCCCCCTCTCTCTGTCCCTCACTCTCTCTCTGTCCCTCTCTCTCTGTATTTCTCTCTGCGATCCCTTTTCTCTCTCCCTCCGTCCCTGTGTCCATCTCTCTTTGTCCCGCTCTTACTCTCTGTACCTCTCTCTCTCTCTGTCTGTCTCTCTGTCGCTCTATCTCTCGCTCTCTCTCTGTCCCTCTATCTCTGTCTCTCTCCGTCTATCTCTCTCTGTCCCTCTTTCTCTCTCTCTCTGTGTCCTTCTGTCTCTCAGTCCCACTCACTCTGTACCTCCCTCTCTCTCTCTCTGTCTTTCTCTCTCTCTCTGTGTGTCCTTCTATCTGTCTCCCTGCCCCACTCTCTGTCTGTCCCTCTGTCTCTCTATCCCTCTCTCTCTCTGTCCCTCTCTCTCTGTCTCTCTGTCCCTCTCTTTTCCTCTCTGTCCCTCTCTATCCCTGCCTCTCTGTCCACTCCCTCTCTGTCTCCCTCTCTCTCTCTGTGTTGCTCTCTCCTTCTTTGTCTTTCTGCGCCTCTCTCGCTGTTCCTCTCTCTCTTTCTCGCTGTCCCTCTCTCTCTCTGTCCCTCTCTCTCCGTCCCTTGCGCTCTCTGTCCCGCTCTCTCTGTCTCCCTCTCTCTCTCTCTGTCCCCTTTGTCCTCTCTCTCTCTGTCTCTACCTGTCCCTCTGTCTCTCTGTCCCTCTGTCCGTCTCTCTCTGTCTCTCGTTCCCCTTCTCTCTCTGTCCCTCTCTCTCCCTGCCCCGCTCTCTCTCTGTCTCTCTGTCCCTCTCTCTCTGTCCCTCTCTCTCTCTGTCTCTATGCCACCCCTCACTCTGTCTCCCTCTCTCTCTGTCGCTCTCTCCTTCTCTGTCTCTCTATTCCTCTCTCTCTGTCTCACTGTCCCTCTCCTTCTCTCACTGTGTCCCCCTCTCACTCTCTGTTCCTCTCTCTCCCTGTGCATCTGTCTCTATGTCCCCCCCTCTCTCTCAGTCTCTCTGTCCTTCTCTCTTTCTCAGTCTCTCTGTCCCTCTCTCTCTCTCTCTCTCTCATTTTCTCTGTCCCTCTCTCTCTCAGTCTCTTTGTCCCCCTCTCTCTTTCCCTCTCGCTCTGTCCCTCCGGCTCTCTGTCCCTCTCACTCTGTCCCTCTCTCTCTCAGTTTCTCTGTCCCTGTCTCTCAGTCCCTCTCTCTGTCCCTTGGGCTCTCTGTCCCACTCTCTCTGCCCCCCTCTCTCTCTCTCAGTCTCTCTGTCCCTCTCTCTCTGTCCCTCTCTCTCTCTCTGTCCCTTGGGCTCTCTGTCCCTCTCTCACTCTGTCTCTTTGTCCATCTCTCTCTCTATCCCTCAGTCCCTATCACTCTCTCTCTCTCTGTCTCTGTCCCTCTGCCTCTCTGTCTCTCTCTCTCTCACTCTGTCTCTCTGTCTCTCTGTCCCTCTTTCTCTGTCTCTCTGTCTCTCTTTCTATGTCGCTCTCTCTCTCACTGTGTCGCTATCGCTCTCACTCTCTCAGTCTCTGTCCCTCTCTCTCTTTGTCTGTCTTCCCCCTCTCTCTGTGTGTCTCTCTGTCCCTCTCTCTTTCTATGTCGCTCTCTCTCACTGTGTCCCTCACTCTCTCTGTCCCTCCCACTCTGTCTATCTGTCCCTCTCTCCCTGTGTCCCTGTCTCTTTGTCTCGCTTTCTCTCTCTCTCTGTCCCTCTCTCCCTGTCCCTCTCTCTCTCTCTGTCCCTCTCACATTGTGTGTCTCTCTCGCTCTCTGGCCCTCTCTCTCTCTGTCCCTCAGCCTCTCTGTGTTCCTCTCTCTCTCTCTGTCCCTCTCTCTCGGTATTTCTCTGTCGCTCTATCTCTCGCTCTCTCTGTGTCCCTCTATCTCTGTGTCTTTCTGTCTCTCTCTCTCTCTGTTCCTCTCTCTCTCTGTGTCCCTCTCTCCCTCTGTCCCGCTCGCTCTGTACCTCCCTCGTTCTCTCTCTTTGTCCCTCTCTCTCTCTGTCCTCTCTGTCTCTGACCCTCTCTCTCTGTCTCTCTGTCCCTCTCTATCTCTGTCCCTCTCTCTCTGTCTCTCTCTCTCTGTGTCCCATTCTCTCTCTTCCCCTCTCTCTATCTCTCCATCCCTCTTTCTCTTTGTCCCTCTCTTTCTCTGTCTCTCTCGTTCTCTCTGTCCTTCTCACTCTCTCTGCCTCTCTGTCCCCTCCCTTTCTGTCTCCCTCTCTCTCTTTGTGTTGCTCTCTCCATCTCTGTCTCTCTGTCTCCCTCTCTCTCGGTCTCTCTGTCCCTCTCCCTCTCACTCTCTCTGTCCCTCTCTCGTTTCTCTGTCCCTCTTACTCTCTCTGCTTCTCTCTCCCCTCCCTCTCTGTCTCCCTCTCTCTCTTTGTGTTTCTCTCTCTCTCTGTCTCTCGGTCCCTCTCCCTCTCTCTCTGTGTCCCTCTCTCTCTGTCACTCTGTCTCTCTATCCCGCTCTCTCCCTCTCTGTCTCTCTGACCCTCCATCTCTCTTTCTCTCTGTCCCTCTTATTCTGTCCCTTTCTCTCTCTGTCCCTCGCGCTCGCTGTCCCTCTCTCACTGTCTCCCTCTCTCTCTCTGTCCCTCTGTCTCCCTGTCCCGCTCAATCTTTGCGTCCCTCTTTCCCGTTGTCCCTCTCTCTCTCTTTGTCTCTTGTCCCTCTCTCTCTCTGTCTCTCTGTTCCCCCCCCTCTCTATCTCCCTCTCTCTCTCTGTTGCACTCTCCCTCTCTGTCCCTCTTTCTCTGTCTCTCTGTCCCTATCCTTCTCTCACTCTGTGTCCCTCTCTCTCTGTTCCTCTCTCTCCGTGCCTCTGTCTCTGTCTCCACCCCCTCTCTCTCAGTCTCTCTGTCCTTTTCTCTCACTTCCTCAGTCTCTCTTTCCCTCTCTCTCTCAGTCGCTCTGTCCCTCTCTCACTCTGTCTCTCTGTCCCTATCTCTCTGTCCCTCTCGCTCTCTGTCTCTCTCTCTCTGTCCCTCTCTGTCTCAGTGTCCCTCTCTCTCTCTGTCCCCCTCTCTCTGTCTGTCTCTCTGGCCCCCTCTCTCTCTCTCTGTCCCTCTCTTTCTCTGTCCCTCTCACTCTCTGTCCCTCTGTCTCACTATCCCTCTCTCACTCTGTTCCTCTGTCCCTCTCTCTGTCTCTCAGTCCCCCCCTCTCTCTCTCTCTGTCCCTCTGTCTCTGTCCCACGGTCTTTCTGTCCCTCTCTTTATATCTGTGTCGGTCTCTCTCTCTCTCACTGTGCCCCTCTCGCTCGCTCTCTCTCTCAATCTCTCTGTCCCTCTCTCTCTGTGTCTCTCTTCCCCCTCTCTCTGTGTCTCTCTGTCGCTCTCGGTCTTTCTATGTCGCTCCCTCTCTCACTGTGTCCCTCTCGCTCTCTCTTCTCCCTCTCTATCTGTCCCTCTCTCTCTCTCTGTCCCTCTCTATGTCTCTCTCTTTCCCCCTCACTCTCTTTTTCCTCTGTCCCTGTGTCCCTCTCTCTTTGTCCCGCTCCCTGTCCCTCTCTCTCTGTGTCGCTCTCACGTTGTGTCTCCCTCTCTGTCTCCCGCTCTCTGTGTTACTCTCTCACTCTTTGTCTCTCTGTCCCTCTCTCTCTATCCCTCTCCTTCTCCCACTCTGTGTCCGTCTCTCTCTGTTCCTCTCTCTCTGTCCCCTGTCTCTGTCCCCAACACCCCCCTCTGTCTCTCAGTCTCTTGTCCTACTCTCTCTCAGTCTCTCTGTCTCTCTTTCAGTCTCTCTGTCACTCTCTCTCTGTCTTTCTGTCCCACTCTCTCTGTCCCTCTCTCTCTCTGTCCCTCTCTCAGTCTCTCAGTCCTACTCTCTCTGTCTCTGTCTCTCTGTCCCTCTCTCTCTGTCCCTCGCTCTCTCTGGCCCTTGGGCTCTCTGTACCTCTCTCACTCTATCTCTCTGTCCCTCATTCCCTCTGTGTCTCTCTGTCTCTGGCCCTCACCCTCTCTGTGTCCCTCTCTCTCCCTGTCCCTCTCTCGCTGTGTCTCTCTTCCCCCCTCTCTCTGTGTCACTCTGTCCCACTCTCTCATTCTATGTCGCTCTCTCTCTCGCTCACACACTGTGTTCCCTCTCGCTCTCTCTGTCCCTCTCTCTTTCTGTCCCTCTCTCTCTGTCTCTCTCTGTCTGTCCCCCCTCTCTCTCTTTCCCTCTCTCCCTGTGTCCCTCTCTCTCTGTCTCTCTCTCTGTCCCTCTCTCTGTCTCAGTGTCCCTGTCTCTCTCTCTGACCCTCTCTATCTCTGTATCCCTCTTTCTCTCTGACCCTCTCTCTGTGTCTCTCTGTCGCTCTATCTCTCTCTCTCTCTGTCCCTCTATCTCTGTGTCTCTCTGGCTCTCTCTGTCCCTCTCTCTCTTATTCTCTGTGTCGCTCTGTCTCTCTGTCCCTCTCACTCTGTACCCCCTTCCTCTCTCTCTTTCCCTGTCCCTCTCTCTCTCTCTGTGTCCTTCTCTCTGTCTCTGTCCCTCTCTCTCTGTGTTGTATCCCTCTTTCTCTCTGACCCTCTCTCTGTGTCTCTCTGTCGCTCTATCTCTCTCTCTCTGTCCCTCTATCTCTGTGTCTCTCTGGCTCTCTCTGTCCCTCTCTCTCTTATTCTCTGTGTCGCTCTGTCACTCTGTCCCTCTCACTCTGTACCCCCTTCCTCTCTCTCTTTCCCTGTCCCTCTCTCTCTCTGTGTGTCCTTCTCTCTGTCTCTGTCCCTCTCTCTCTGTGTCTCTGACCCCCTTTATCTCTGTTCATCTCGCGCTCTCTCTTTCTCCCTCTCTCTGTCCCTCTCTCTGTACCTTTCTCTCTCTCCCTCTGTCTCTCTATCCCACTCTCTCTGTCCCCCTCTCTCTCTGTCTCCCTCCCTCTCTGTGTGTTGCTCTCTCCCTCTTTATCTCTCTGCCCCTCTTTCTCTCTGTCTCTCTATCCCTCTCCCTCTCTCTCCGTGTGTCCCTCTCTCTCTCTGTATCTGTCTCTCTGTCTCTCTCTCTCTCTTTCTCTCTGTCCCTCTCTCTACGTCCCTCGCGCTCTCTGTCCCTCTCTTTCTGTCTCTCAGTCACTCTCTCACTCTCACTGTCATTCTCTCTCTCTGTCTCTCTCTCTGTGTCCCCCTCTCTCTTTCTGTTTCTCTGTCCCTATGTCTCTGTGTCGCTCTCTTTCTCTGTCCCTCTCTCTCTCTGTCTCTCTGTCCCTCTCTCTCTGTCCTTATCTCTTTGTCTCTCTCTCTCTCTGTCCCTCTCTCGGTCTCAGTGTCTCTCTCTCTCCCTGTCCCCCTCTCTCTGTCTGTATCTCTTTCCCTTTCTCTCACTGTGTCCCTCTCTTTCTCTGTCGCTCTCTCTCTGTCTCTCTGCCCCTCTCTCTCTGTCCCTCTCCCTCTCTCACTCTGTGTCCTTCTCTCTCTGTTTCTCTCTCGCTGTGCCTCTGACTCTGTCCCCAACCCCCCTCTCTATCTCTCTTCGTCTCTCTGTCCTACTCTCTCTCTCTCTCTCTCAGTCTCTCTGTCCCTCTCTCTCAGTCTCTCTGTCCCTCTCTCTATGTCGCTCATTCTCTCTCTCTCTTTGTCCCTCTCACTCTTTGAGGAGAAAGTGAGGTCTGCAGATGCTGGAGATCAGAGCTGGAAATGTGTTGCTGGAAAAGCGCAGCAGGTCAGGCAGCATCCAGGGAACAGGAGAATCGACGTTTCGGGCATAAGCCTTTCATCAGGAAGCCCCTCTCACTCTTTGTCCCTCTCACTCTCTGTCCCTCTGTCTCACTGTCACTCTCTCACTCTGTTCCTCTATCCCTCCCTGTCTCTCGGTGCCCCCCCTCTTCTCTGTCCTTCTGTCTCTGTCCCACGGTCTCTCTGTTCCTCTCTCTCTTTCCATGTCGCTCTCTCTCTCTCAATGTGTGCCTCTCGCTCTCTCTGTCTCAGTCTCTCTGTCCCCTCTCTCTCTGTGTCTCTCTTCCCCCCTCTCTCTGTGTCTCTCTGTCACTTTCTCCATTTCTATGTCGCTCTCTCTTTCACTGTGTCCCTCTCGCTGTCTCTCTCTGTCCTTCTCTCTCTGTCCCTCTCTCTCTTTACCTCTCTCTCTTTCTGCATCTCTGTCTCCTCCCTCACTGTCTCCCTCTCTCTCTCTGTGTTGCTCTCTCCCTCTTTGTCTGTCTGCCTCTCTTTCTCTCTCTGACTCTCTGTCCCTCTCCCTCTCTCTCTCTGTCCCTCTCTCTCTCTGTTTCTCTCTCTCTCTATCCCTCTGTCTCTCCATCCATCTCTCTCTCAGTCTCTCTGTCCTTCTATCGCTCTTTCTCTCTGTCCCTCGCGCTCTCTGTTCCTCTCTCTCTGTCTCTCAGTCACTCTCTCTCTCACTGTCCTTCTCTCTCAGTCTCTTTCTCTCTCTCTGTCTCTGTCCCTCTCTCTCTGTCTCTGGCCCTCTCTGTCTCTGTGTCCCCCTCTCTCCCTGTCCCTCTCTCTCTGTCTCTCTGTCCCTCTCTCTCTGTCTCCCTCTTTCTCTCTCTGTGTTGCTCTCTCCCCCTCTGTCTCTCTGTCCCTCTCTCTCTGTGCCTCTCCTTCTCTCACTCTGTGTCCCCTATCTCTCTGTTTCTCTCTCTCTCTCTCAGTCTCTGTCCCCAACTCCCCTCTCTATCTCTCTCAGTCTCTCTGTCCTACTCGCTCTCTCTCTCTCTCCTTCTCTCTGTCCCTCTCTCTCAGTCTCTCTGTCCCTCTCTCTATGTCCCTCGGTCTCTCTCTTTCTTTGTCCCTCACACTCTATGCCCCTCTGTCTCACTGTCCCTCTCTCACTCTGTTCCTCTGTTCCTCTCTCTCCGTCTCTCGGTCCCCCCTCTCTCTCTCTCTGTCGCTCTGTCTCTACCCACGGTCTCTCTGTGCCTCTCTTTCTTTATATGTCGCTCACTGTGTCCCTCTCTCTCTCTCTCTCTCAATCTCTCTGTCCCACTCTCTCTGTGTGTCTCTCTTCCCCTCTCTCTGTGTCTCTCAGACCCTCTCTCTCTTTATATGTCGCTCTCTCTTTCACTGTGTCACTCTTGCTCTCTCTTCTCCCTCTCTATCTGTCCCTCTCTCTCTGTCCATCTCTCTGTCTCTCTCTCTTCCCCCCCTCTCTCTGTACCTCTCCCTGTGTTCCTCTCTCTTTGTCCCGCTCTCTCTCTCTCAGTCTCACTCTCTGTCTCTGTGTCCCTGTCACTCTCTCTGTCCCGCTCTCTCCCTGTCCCCCTCTCTCTCTGTGTCGCGCTCATGTTGTGTCTCTCTCTGTCTCCCGCTCTCTGTGTTGCTCTCTCACTCTCTTCTCTCTGTCCCTCTCTCTCTATCCCTCTCCTTCTCCCACTGTGTCCCTCTCTCTCTGTTCCTCTGTCTCTGAACCCAACCCCCCCCCCCAGTCTCTCTGTCCTACTCTCTCTCACTCAGTCTCTCTGTCCCTCTCTCTGTCTTTCTGTACCTCTCTCTCTGTCCCTCTCTCTCTGTCCCCCTGTCTCACTGTCCCTCTCTCACTCTGTTCCTCAGTCCCTCTCTCTCTGTCTCTCGATCTCCCTCTCTCTCTCTGTCTCTCTCTCTCTGTCCCTCTCTCTCTCTGTCCATCGGTCTCTCTCTCCCTCTCTCTCTGTCTCTGTCTCGCTCTCTGTCTCTCTCTCTGTCCCTCTGTCTCACTATCCCTCAGTCGTTCTGTCTCTCTGTCCCTCTCTCTCTGTCTCTCGGTCGCTCGATCTCCCTTTCCCTCTTTCTATGTCCCTCGGTCTCTCCCTATCTCTCTCTCTGTCCCTCTGTTTCTCCGTCACTCTCTCTTTGTCCCTCCCTCGCTCTCACCCTCAGACCCTCAGTCTCTCAGTCCCTCTGTCTCTCTGTGCCTCTCTTACTCTGTCTCTCTGTCCCACTCACTGTCCCTCTGACCCTTGCTCTCTTTCGATGTCGCTCTCTCTCTCTCACTGTGTACCTCTCTCTCTCTCTCTCAGTCTCTCTGCCCCTCTCTCTCTGTGTCTCTCTTACCCACCTCACTCTGTGTCTCCCTGTCCCTCTCTCTCTGTCCCTCTGTCCCACTCTCTCATTCTATGTCGCTCTGTCTCTCTCACTGTGTCCCTCTCGCTCTCTCAGTCTCTCTGTCCCTCTCTCTGGGTCTCTCTGTCCCTCTCTCTTTCTCTCTGCCCCTCTCTCTGTGTCTCTCTTCCCCCCTCTCTCTGGGTCTCTCTGTCCCTCTGTCTCTCTCTCTCTCTGTCCCCCACTCTCTTTCTCGGTTCGTCTCTCCCTATGTCCCTCTCTCTTTGTCCCGCTCTCTCTCTGTCCCTCTCTCTCCGTCTCTGTGTCCCTGTCTCTCTCTCTGTCCCTCTCTCTCTGTCTCTCTGTCTCTCTGTCCCTTACCCTCTCTGTATGCCTCTCTCTCTGTGCCTCTCTCTGTGTGTCTCTCTGTCGCTCTATCTCTCGCTGTCTCTCTGTCCCTCTATCTCTGCGTGTCTCTGTATCTCTCTCTCTGTCTCTCTCTCTCTCTCTGTCCTTCTGTCTCTCTGTCCCTCTCACTCTGCACCTCCCACGCTCACTCCCTATGTCGCTCTCTCTGTGCCTGTTCTTCTTCCTGTTTCAGACCCTCTCTCTGTGTCTCTCTGTCCCACTCTATCTCTGACCCACTCTCACTCTATCTGTATCCCTCTCTCTCTCTTTAGCTCTCTCTCTGTCTCTCTGTCCCTCTCGCTCTCTGTCCCTCTGTCTCTGAAACCCTCTATCTCTCTGTCCCTCTCTCTCTGTCCCTCTGTCCTTCTCTGTCTTTCTATGTCGCTCTCTTTCTCACTGTGTCCCTCTCGTTCTCTCTCTCAGTCCCTCTGTTCCTCTCTCTCTGTGTCTCTCTTCCCACCTCTCTCTGTCTCTCTGTCCCCCTCTCTATTTCTGTATCGCTCTCTCTCTCAGTGTACCTCTCGCTCTCTATCTGTCCCTCTCTCTCTGTCCCTCTCTCTCTCTGTCTCTCTCTGTCCCTCTCTCCCTGTGTCCCTCTCTCGTTGTCCCTCTCTCTCTCTCAGTGACTCTCTCTCTGTCCCTCTCTCTCTGTCTCTCTCTCTCTCTCTGTCCAAATCTCTGCCTCTGTGTCCCGGTCTCTCTCTCTGTCCCTCTCTCTCTCTGTCCCTGTCTCTCTCTGTCCCTCACCCACTCTGTGTCCTTCTCTCTATCTGCCCCTCTCCCTGTGTGTCTATCTGTCGCTCGATCTCTCGCTCTCTCTGTCTCTCTCTCTGTCCCTCTGTCTCTCTGTCCCTCTCAATCTGTACCTCCTCGCTCTCTCTCTTTGTCTCGCTCTCTCTCTGTGCCTGTCCTTCTCTCTGTCTCAGTCCCTCTCTCTCTGTCTCTCTGTTCCTCTTTATCTCTGTCCCTCTCTCGCTCTATCTGTGTCCCTCTCTCTCTCTCTTTAGCTCCCTCTGTCACTTGTCCCTCTCTCTCTCTGTCCCTCAGCCTCTGTATCACTCTTTCCCTCTCTCTCTGTCTCTCTGTCCCTCTCTCTCTGTCCCTCTGTCCCTCTCTCTTTCTATGTCGCTCTCTCTCTCACTGTGTACCTCTCTCTCTCTCTCTCAGTTTCTCTGTCCCTCGCTCTCTGTGTCTCTCTTCCCGCCTCACTCTGTGTCTCTCTGTCACTCTGTCCCTCTGTCTCTCTGTCCCTCTCTCTGTCTCTCTGTCCCTCTCTCTCTTTCTATATCGATCTCTCTCTCTCTCACTGTGTCCATCTCGCTCTCTCTCTGTCCCTCTCCCTGTGTCCCTCTCTCTCTCTCTCTGTCCCTCTCTCTCTATCCCTCACCCACTCTTGTGTCCTTCTCTCTATCTGTCCCTCTCTCTGTGTGTCTCTCTGTCACTGTATCTCTCGCTCTTTCTCTGTCCCTGTATCTCTGTCCCCCCCTCTCTCTCTGTCACTCTCTCTCTCTGACCCTCTGTCTCTTTGTCCCTCTCACTCTGTACATCCCTCGCTCTCTCTCTTTGTCCCTCTCTCGATCTCTGTGCCTGTCCTTCTCTCTGTCTCATGCCCTCTCTCTCTGTCTCCCTGTCCCTCTCTATCTCTGTCCCTCTGTCGCTCTCTCTGTGTCCCTCTCTCTCGGTTCCTCTCTCCCTGTGTCCCTCTCTCTTTGTCCCGCTCTCTCTCTGTCGCTCTGCCTCTCTCTCTCTCTGTCCCTCTCTCTGTCTCTGTATCCCTGTCTTTCTCTCTGTCCCTCAGACTCTCTGTGTGCCTCTCTCTCTCTCTGTCCCGCTCTCTCTGTGTCTCTCCGTCGATCTATCTCTCGCTCTCTGTCTGTCCCTCTATCCCTGTGTCTCTCTGTATCTCTCTCTCTCTGTGTCCATATCTCTCTCTCTGTGTCCCTCTGTCACACTGCCCCTCTGTCTCTCTGTCCCTCTCTCTCTGTCCCTCTGTCCCTCTCTCTCTTTCCCTGTCTGTCGCTATCCCTCACGCACTCTGTGTCCTTCTCTCATTCTGTCCCTCTCTGTCTGTGTCTTTCTGTCGCTCTATCTCTCGCTTTCTCTCTGTTCCTGTATCGCTGTGTCTCTCTGTCTCTCTCTCTGTCCCTCTTTCTCTCTGTCCCTCTCTATCTCTGTCCCTCTCTCGCTCTGTCTGTGTCCCTCTCTCTCTCTCGGTTCCTCTCTCCCTGTGTCCCTCTCTCTTTGTCCCTCTCTCTCTGTCCCTCTCCCTCTGTCTCGCTCTGTGTCTCTCTCTCTGTCCCTCTGCCTCACTGTCCCTCAGTCGTTCTGTCTCTCGGTCCCTCGATCTCTCTTTCCCTCTTTCTATGTCCCTCAGTCTCCCCCTCTCTCTCTCTCTGTCCCTCTCTCTCTGTCCCTCTCTCTCTCTGTCCCTTACCCTCTCTGTATGCCTCTCTCTCTGTGCCTCTCTCTCTATGTCTCTCTGTCGCTCTATCTCTCGCTGTCTCTCTGTCCCTCTCTCTGTGTGTGTCCTTCTGTCTCTCTGTCCCTCTCACTCTGTACCTCCCACGCTCACTCCCTATGTCGCTCTCTATGTGCCTGTTCTTCTTCCTGTCCCAGACCCTCTCTCTGTGTCTCTCTGTTCCACTCTATCTCTGACCCTCTCTCACTCTATCTGTATCCCTCTCTCTCTCTTTAGCTCTCTCTCTGTCTCTCTGTCCCTCTCGCTCTCCGTCCCTCTGTCTCTGAAACCCTCTATCTCTCTGTCCCTCTCTCTCTGTCCCTCTGTCCTTCTCTGTCTTTCTATGTCGCTCTCTTTCTCACTGTGTCCCTCTCGTTCTCTCTCTCAGTCCCTCTGTCCCTCTCTCTCTGTGTCACTCTTCTCACCTCTCTCTCTCTGTCTCTCTGTCCCTCTCTCTCTTTCTGCATCGCTCTCTCTCTCACTGTGTACCTCTCGCTCTCTATCTGTCCCTCTCTCTCTGTCCCTCTCTCTCTCTGTCCCTGTCTCTCTCTGTCCCTCACCCACTCTGTGTCCTTCTCTCTATCTGCCCCTCTCTCTGTGTGTCTCTCTGTCGCTCGATCTCTCGCTCTCTCTGTCTCTCTCTCTCTGTCCCTCTGTCTCTCTGTCCCTCTGTCTCTCTGTCCCTCTCAATCTGTACCTCCCTCGCTCTCTCGCTTTATCTCGCTCTCTCTCTGTGCCTGTCCTTCTCTCTGTCTCAGTCTCTCTGTCTCTCTGTCCCTCTTTATCTCTGTCCCTCTCTCGCTCTATCTGTGTCCCTCTCTCTCTCTTTAGCTCTCTCTGTCTCTTGTCCCTCTCTCTCTGTCCCTCAGCCTCTGTATCACTCTGTCCCTCTCTCTCTGTCTCTCTGTCCCTCTCTCTCTGTCCCTCTGTCCCTCTCTCTTTCTATGTCTCTCTCTCTCTCACTGTGTACCTCTCTCTCTCTCAGTCTCTCTGTCCCTCGCTCTCTGTGTCTCTCTTCCCGCCTCTCTCTGTGTATCTCTGTCCCTCTCTCGCTCTCTCTCTGTCCCTCTCTCTCTGTCCCTCTCCCGGTGTCCCTCTCTCTTTGTCCCGCTCTCTCTCTGTCCCTCTGCCCCCCTCTCTCTCTCTGTTCCTCTCTCTGTCTCTGTATCCCTGTCTCTCTCTCTGTCCCTCACCCTCTCTGTGTGCCTCTCTCTCTCTCTCTGTCCGCTCTCTCTGTGTCTCTCCGTCGCTCTATCTCTCGCTCTCTGTCTGTCCCTCCATCTCTGTGTCTCTCTGTATCTCTCTCTCTGTCCATATCTCTCTCTCTGTGTCCCTCTGTCACTCGGCCCCTTTGTCTCTCTGTCCCTCTCTCTCAGTCCCTCTGTCCCTCTCTCTGTCCCTGTCTGTCTCCATCCCTCACCCACTCTGTGTCCTTCTCTCTATCTGTCCCTCTCTGTCTGTGTCTTTCTGTCGCTCTATCTCTCGCTTTCTCTCCGTCCCTGTATCGCTGTGTCTCTCTGTCTCTCTCTCTCTGTCCCTCTCTATCTCTGTCCCTCTCTCGCTCTGTCTGTGTCCCTCTCTCTCGGTTTCTCTCTCCCTGTGTCCCTCTATCTTTGCCCCGCTCTCTCTCTGTCCCCCTCTCTCTCTCTCTGTCTCTCTCTCTGTCCCCCTCTCTGTCTCTGTGTCCCTTTCTCTCTCTCTGTCCCTCTCTCTCTCTGTCCCCCCCTCTCTCTGTCCCTCACCCTCTCTGTGTGCCTCTCTCTCTCTGTCCCTCTCTCTGTGTCTTTCTGTATCTCTCTCTCTGTGTCCCTCTCTCTCTCTCTGTCTGTGTCCCTCTGTCTCTCTGTCCCTCTCATTTTGAACCTCCCTCGCTCTCTCTCTTTGTCTCACTCTCTCTCTGTGCCTGCCCTTCTCTCTGTCTCAGACCCTCTCTTTCTGTCTCTGTCCCTCTTTATCTCTGTCCCACTCTCGCTCTATCTGTGTCCCTCTCCCACTCTCTTTAGCTCTCTCTCTGTCTCTCTGACCTCTCTCTCTCTGTCCCTCAATCTCTGTATTCCTCTGTCTCTCTGTCCCTCTCGCTCTGTCTCTCTGTCCCTCATTCTCTCTATGTTGCTCTCTCCCTTTCTGTCTCTCTGTCCCTCTCTCTCTCTCTCCCTCGGGTTCTCTGTCCCTCTCTCACTATATCTCTCTATCCCTCTCACCCTCAGTGACCCACTGTCCCTTTCTCTCCCTGTCTCTCGCTCCCTCTCTCTCCATGTCCCTCTCTCTATGTCCCTCGGTCTCTCTCTCTCTCTCTCTTCCCCTCTGTCTCTCTGTCCCTCTCTCACTCTGACTCTCTGTCCCTCTGTCTCTCTGTCCCTCTCTCACTCTGACTCTCTGTCCCTCTGTCTCTCTGTCCCTCTCTCTCTGCCCCTCTGTCCTACTCTCTAATTCTATGTCGCACTCTCTCTCACTGTGTCCCTCTCGCTCTCACTGTCCCTCTCTCTCTGTCTCTCTCTATCTGCCCCCCCTCTCTCTCTGTCCCTCTCTCACTCTGTCCCTCTCTCTTTGTCCCGCTCTCTCTCTCTCTGTCCCTCTCTCTCTGTCCCTCACTCTGCCCATCTCTCTATCTCTGGCTCTCTCATTCTGTCTCTCTCTCTCTCTCTCTCTCTCTCTCTCTCTCTGTCCATCTCCCTCTGTGATCCTCTCTCTCTGTCCCTCTGTCTCTTTGTCCCTCTATCCCTCTCTCTCTTTCTTTTTCGCTCTCTCTCTCTCACGGTGTCCCTCTCGCTCTCATTCTGTCCCTCTCTCTCTGTTTCTCTCTATCTGTCCCCCACTCTCTCTCTCTGCCCCTCTCTCCCTGTTTCCTCTCGCTTTGTCCCTCTCTCTCTCTCTGTCCCTCTCTCTCTTTCCCTCTCTCTGTCCCTCTCTCTCTCTCTTTGTGTCCCTCTCTCTCTCTCTCTCCCTCTCAATGTGCTGTTCTTTCCCTCTCCGTCTCTCTATCCCTCTTTCTCTTTCTCTCTGTCCCTCTCCTTCTCTCTCTCTGTTCCTTTCTCTGTGCCTCTGTCTCTGTCCGAACCCTCTCTCTCAATCTCTCGTTCTTCACTCACTCTCTCTCTCAGCCTCTCTGTCCCTCTCTCTCAATCTCTCTGTCCCTCTCTCTCTGTCTCTCTGTCCATGTCTCTCTGCACCTCTCTCTCTCTGTGTCCCTCTGTCTCTCTGTGTCACTGTCTCTCTCTGTCCCTCTCTCTCTGCCCCTCTCTCGCGCTCCCTGTGTCCCTCTCTCTCTGTCGCTCTGTCCCTCTCTCTCTCTCTGTCCCTCTCTATCTCTCTCTCTCTTTGTGTCCCTCTCCCTCTCTCTCCCTCTCTCAATGTGTTGCTCTTTCCCTCTCTGTCTCTCTATCCCTCTTTCTCATTCTCTCTGTCCCTCTCCTTCTCTCTCTCTGTTCCTCTCTCTGTGCCCCTGTCTCTATCCCAACCCCCTCTCTCAATCTCTCTGTCCTTCTCTCACTCTCTCTCTCTGACCTCTCTCTGTCCCTCTCTCACAATCTCTTTGTCCCCCTCTCTCTCTCTGTCTCTCTGTCCCTCATTCTCTCTGTGTTGCTCTCTCCCTTTCTGTCTCTCTGTCCCTCTCTCTCTCTCCCTCGGGTTCTCTGTCCCTCTCTCACTATATCTCTCTATCCCTCTCACCCTCAGTGTCCCTCTGTCCCTCTCTCTCTCTCTGTCTCTCGGTCCCTCTCTCTCCATGTCCCTCTCTCTATGTCCCTCGGTTTCTCTCTCTCTCTCTCTCTTCCCCTCTGTCTCTCTGTCCCTCTCTCACTCTGACTCTCTGTCCCTCTGTCTCTCTGTCCCTCTCTCTCTGCCCCTCTGTCCTACTCTCTATTTCTATGTCGCTCTCTCTCTCACTGTGTCCCTCTCGCCCTCACTGTCCCTCTCTCTCCGTCCCTCTCTATCTGTCCCCCCCCTCTCTCTGTCCCTCTCTCACTCTGTCCCTTTCTCTTTGTCCAGCTCTCTCTCTCTGTCCCTCTCTCTCTGTCCCTCACTCTGCCCATCTCTCTATCTCTGGCTCTCTCACTCTGTCTCTCTCTCTCTCTCTCTCTGTCCATCTCTCTCTGTGATCCTCTCTCTCTGTCCCTCTCTCTGTCCCTCTCTCACTGTGTCCCTCTCTCTCTCTGTCCCTCTGTCTCTCTGTCTCTCTGTCCCTCTATCCCTCTCTCTTTCTTTGTCGCTCTCTCTCTCCCGGTGTCCCTCTCGCTCTCACTCTGTCCCTCTCTCTCTGTTTCTCTCTATCTGTGCCCCACTCTCTCTCTCTGCCCCCTCTCCCTGTTTCCTCTATCTTTGTCCCTCTCTCTCTCTGCCCCTCTCTCTCTTTCCCTCACTCTGTCCCTCTCTCTCTCTCTCTTTGTGTCCCTCTCTCTCTCTCTCTCTCCCTCTCTCAATGTGTTGTTCTTTCCCTCTCTGTCTCTCTATCCCTCTTTCTCTTTCTCTCTGTCCCTCTCCTTCTCTCTCTCTGTTCCTTTCTCTGTGCCTCTGTCTCTGTCCCAACCCTCTCTCTCAATCTCTCGTTCTTCACTCACTCTCTCTCTCTCAGCCTCTCCGTCCCTCTCTCTCAATCTCTCTGTCCCTCTCTCTCTGTCTCTCTGTCCATTTCTCTCTGCACCTCTCTCTCTCTGTGTCCCTCTGTCTCTCTGTGTCACTGTCTCTCTCTGTCCCTCTCTCTCTCTGTGTCCCTCTCTCGCGTTCCCTGTGTCCCTCTCTCTCTGTCACTCTGTCCCTCTCTCTCTGTGTCCCTCTCTATCTCTCTCTCTCTTTGTGTCCCTCTCCCTCTCTCTCCCTCTCTCAATGTGTTGCTCTTTCCCTCTCTGTCTCTCTATCCCTCTTTCTCATTCTCTCTGTCCCTCTCCTTCTCTCTCTCTGTTCCTCTCTCTGTGCCCCTGTCTCTATCCCAACCCCCTCTCTCAATCTCTCTGTCCTTCTCTCACTCTCTCTCTCAGCCTCTTTGTCCCTCTCTCTCAATCTCTCTGTCCCTCTGTCTCTCTCTGTCTCTCTGTCCCTTTCTCTCTGCACCACTCTCTCTCTGTCGCTCTGTCTCTCTGTCCCTCTCTCACTCTGTCTCTCTGTCCATCTTTCTCTCTGTCTCTCGCCCCCCCCCCCCCCCCCCGGCTCTCTGTCCCTCGGTCTGTCTGTCCCTCTTTCTATGTCCCTCGCGCTCTCTCTCTGTCTCTGTGTCCTTCTCTCTGTCTCTGTCCCTCCCTCTTTTTCTCTATCCCACTCTCTCTGCTTCTCTGTCCCCTCCCTCTCTGTCTCCCTCTCTCTGTCTGTGTTGCTCTCTCCCTTTCTGTCTCTCTGTCCCCCTCTCTCTCTGTCCCTCTCTCTCTCTGTCCCTCACCCTCTCTGTATGCCTCTCTCTCTGTGCCTCTCTCTGTGTCTCTCTGTCGCTCTGTCTCTCGCCGTCTCTCTGTCCCTCTATCTCTGCGTGTCTCTGTATCTCTCTCTCTGTCCCTCTCTCTGTGTCCTTCTGTCTCTCTGTCCCTCTCACTCTGTACCTCCCACGCTCACTCCCTATGTCGCTCTCTCTGTGCCTGTTCTTCTTCCTGTCTCAGACCCTCTTTCTGTGTCTCTCTGTCCCACTCTATCTCTGACCCTCTCTCACTCTATCTGTATCCCTCTCTCTCTCTTTAGCTCTCCCTCTATCTCTCTGTCCCTCTGTCCTTCTCTGTCTTTCTATGTCGCTCTCTTTCTCACTGTGTCCCTCTCGTTCTCTCTCTCAGTCCCTCTGTCCCTCTCTCTCTGTGTCTCTCTTCCCACCTCTCTCTCTCTCTCTGTCCCTCTCTCTCTTTCTGTATCGCTCTCTCTCTCTCACTGTGTACCCCTCGCTCTCTATCAGTCCCTCTCTCTCTGTCTCTCTCTCTCTGTCCCTCTCTCCCTGTGTCCCTCTCTCGTTGTCCCTCTCGCTCTCAGTGACTCTCTCTCTGTCCCTCTCTCTCTCTCTCTCTCTCTCTCTCTCTGTCCATCTCTCTGCCTCTGTGTCCTGGTCTCTCTCTCTGTCCCTGTCTCTCACTGTCCCTCACCCACTCTGTGTCCTTCTCTCTATCTGCCCCTCTCTCTGTGTGTCTCTCTGTCGCTCGATCTCTCGCGCTCTCTGTCTCTGTCTCTGTCCCTCTGTCTCTCTGTCCCACTGTTTCTCTGTCCCTCTCAATCTGTACCTCCCTCGCTCTCTCTTTGTCTCGCTCTCTCTGTGCCTGTCCTTCTCTCTGTCTCAGTCCCTCTCTCTCTGTCTCTCTCTGTCCCTCTTTATCTCTGTCCCTGTCTCGCTCTATCTGTGTCCCTCTCTCTCTCTCTTTAGCTGTCTCTGTCTCTTGTCCCTCTCTCTCGCTGTCCCTCAGCCGCTGTATCACTCTGTCCCTCTCTCTCTGTCTCTCTGTCCCTCTCTCTCTGTCCCTCTGTCCCTCTCTCTTTCTATGTCGCTCTCTCTCTCACTGTGTACCTCTCTCTCTCTCTCTCTCAGTCTCTCCGTTCCTCGCTCTCTGTCTCTCTTCCCGCCTCTCTCTGTGTCTCTCTGTCACTCTGTCCCTCTGTCTCTCTGTCCCTCTCTCTCTTTCTATATCGATCTCTCTCTCTCACTGTGTCCCTCTCGCTCTCTCTCTGTCCCTCTCCCTGTCCCTCTCTCTCTCTGTCCCTGTCTCTCTCTATCCCTCACCCACTCTTGTGTCCTTCTCTCTATCTGTCCCTCTCTCTGTGTGTCTCTCTGTCACTCTATCTCTCGCTCTTTCTCTGTCCCTGTATCTCTGTCCCTCTCTCTCTCTCTGTCACTCTCTCTCTGACCATCTGTCTCTTTGTCCCTCTCACTCTGTACATCCCTCGCTCTCTCTCTTTGTCCCTCTCTCGATCTCTGTGCCTGTCCTTCTCTCTGTCTCATGCCCTCTCTCTCTGTCTCTCTGTCCCTCTCTATCTCTGTCCCTCTGTCGCTCTCTCTGTTTCCCTCTCTCTCGGTTCCTCTCTCCCTGTGTCCCTCTCTCTTTGTCCCGCTCTCTCTCTGTCCCTCTGCCCCTCTCTCTCTCTCTCTCTGTCCCTCTCTCTGTCTCTGTATCCCCGTCTCTCTCTCTGTCCCTCACCCTCTCTGTTGCCTCTCTCTCTCTCTGTCCCGCTCTCTCTGTGTCTCTCCGTCTCTCTATCTCTCGCTCTCTGTCTGTCCCTCTATCTCTGTGTCTCTCTGTATCTCTCTCTCTCTCTGTCCATATCTCTCTCTCTGTCCCTCTGTCACTCTGCACCTCTGTCTCTCTGTCCCTCTCTCTCAGTCCCTCTGTCCCTCGCTCTCTGTCCCTGTCTGTCTCTATCCCTCACCCACTCTGTGTCCTTCTCTCTATCTGTCCCGCTCTGTCTGTGTCTTTCTGTCGCTCTGTCTCTCGCTTTCTCTCTGTCCCTGTATCGCTGTGTCTCTCTGTCTCTCTCTCTCTCTGTCCCTCTCTCTCTCTCGGTTCCTCTCTCCCTGTGTCCCTCTCTCTTTGTCCCGCTCTCTCTCTCTGTCCCTCTCTCTCTCTCTCTCTGTCTCTCTCTCTGTCCCCCTCTGTCTCTGCGTCCCTTTCCCTCTCTCTGTCCCTCTCTCTCTCTGTCCCCCTCTCTCTCTGTTCCTCACCCTCTCTGTGTGCCTCTCTCTCTCTGTCACTCTCTCTCTCTGTGTCTCTCCATCGCTCTATCTCTCGCGCTCTCTGTCCCTCTATCTCTGTGTCTCTCTGGATCTCTCTCTCTGTGTCCCTCTCTCTCTCTGTCTGTCTGTGTCCCTCTGTCTCTCTGTCCCTCTCACTTTGTACCTCCCTCGCTCTCTCTCTTTGTCTCGCTCTCTCTCTGTGCCTGCCCCTTTCTCTGTCTCAGTCCCTCTCTGTTTCTGTCCCTCTTTATCTCTCTCCCTCTCTCGCTCTATCTGTGTCCCCTCTCACTCTCTTTAGCTCTCTCTCTGTCTCTCTGACCTCTCTCTGTCCCTCAAACTCTGTATTCCTCTGTCTCTCTGTCCCTCTCTCTCTCTGTCTCTCTGTCCCTCATTCTCTCCATGTTGCTCTCTCCCTTTCTGTCTCTCTGTCCCTCTCTCTCTCTCCCTCGGGTTCTCTGTCCCTCTCTCACTATATCTCTCTATCCCTCTCTCCCTCAGTGTCCCTCTGTCCCTCTCTCTCTCTGTCTCTCGGACCTCTCTCTCCATGTCCCTCTCTCTATGTCCCTCGGTCTCTCTCTCTCTCTCTCTCTCCCCCCCTCTGTCTCTCTGTCCCTCTCTCACTCTGACTCTCTGTCCCTCTGTCTCTCTGTCCCTCTCTCTCTGCCCCTCTGTCCTACTCTCTATTTCTATGTCGCTCTCTCTCTCAGTGTCCCTCTCGCTCTCACTGTCCCTCTCTCTCTGTCTCTCTGTATCTGTCCCCCCCTCTCTCTCTGTCCCTCTCTCACTCTGTCCCTCACTCTTTGTCCCGCCCTCTCTCTCTGTCCCTCTCTCTCTGTCCCTCTCTCTCTCTCTCTCTCTCTCTGTGTCCCTTTCTCTCTCTCTGTCCCTCTCTCTCTGTCCCCCTCTCTCTCTGTCCCTCACCCTCTCTGTGTGCCTCTCTCTCTCTGTCCCTCTCTCTCTGTGTCTCTCCATCGCTCTATCTCTCGCGCTCTCTGTCCCTCTATCTCTGTGTCGCTCTGTATATCTCTCTCTCTGTCCCTCTCTCTCTCTCTCTGTCTGTGTCCCTCTGTCTCTCTGTCCCTCTCATTTTGTACCTCCCTCGCTCTCTCTCTCTTTGTCTCGCTCGCTCTCTGTGCCTGCCCTTCTCTCTGTCTCAGTCCCTCTCTTTCTGTCTCTGTCCCTCTTTATCTCTGTCCCACTCTCGCTCTATCTGTGTCCCCTCTCACTCTCTTTAGCTCTCCCTCTGTCTCTCTGACCTCTCTCTGTCCCTCAAACTCTGTATTCCTCTGTCTCTCTGTCCCTCTCTCTCTGTCTCTCTGTCCCTCATTCTCTCTATGTTGCTCTCTCCCTTTCTGTCTCTCTGTCCCTCTCTCTCTCTCCCTCGGGTTCTCTGTCCCTCTCTCACTATATCTCTCTATCCCTCTCACCCTCAGTGTCCCTCTGTCCCTCTCTCACTCTGTCTCTCGCTCCCTCTCTCTCCATGTCCCTCTCTCTATGTCCCTCGGTTTCTCTCTCTCTCTCTCTCTTCCCCTCTGTCTCTCTGTCCCTCTCTCACTCTGACTCTCTGTCCCTCTGTCTCTCTGTCCCTCTCTCTCTGCCCCTCTGTGCTACTCTCTATTTCTATGTCGCTCTCTCTCTCACTGTGTCCCTCTCGCTCTCACTGTCCCCCTCTCTCTGTCTCTCTCTATTTGTCCCCCCTCTCTCTCTTTCCCTCTCTCACTCTGTTCCTCTCTCTTTGTCCTGCTCTCTCTCTCTGTCCCTCTCCCTCTGTCCCTCACTCTGCCCATCTCTCTATCTCTGGCTCTCTCACTCTCTCTCTCTCTCTCTCTCTGTCCATCTCTCTCTGTGATCCTCTCTCTCTGTCCCTCTCTCTGTCCCTCTCTCACTGTGTCCGTCTCTCTCTGTCCCTCTATCCCTCTCTCTCTTTCTTTGTCGCTCTCTCTCTCCCGGTGTCCCTCTCGCTCTCACTCTGTCCCTCTCTCTGTTTCTCTCTATCTGTCCCCACTCTCTCTCTCTGTCCCTCTCTCCCTGTTTCCTCTCTCTTTGTCCCCCCCTCTCTCTCTCTCTGTCCCTCTCTCTCTCTGTCCCTCTCTCTGTCCCACTCTCTCTCTCTCTTTGTGTCCCTCTCTCTCTCTCTCCCTCTCTCAATGTGTTGCTCTTTCCCTCTCTGTCTCTCTATCCCTCTTTCTCTTTCTCTCTGTCCCTCTCCTTCTCTCTCTCTGTTCCTCTCTCTGTGCCTCTCTCTGTCCCAACCCTCTCTCTCAATCTCTCGTTCTTCACTCACTCTCTCTCTCTCAGCCTCTCTGTCCCTCTCTCTCAATCTCTCTGTCCCTCTGTCTCTGTCTCTCTGTCCATTTCTCTCTGCACCTCTCTCTCTCTCTCTGTCCCTCTGTCTCTCCGTGTCACTGTCTCTCTCTGTCCCTCTCTCTCTCTCTGTCCCTCTCTCGCGCTCCCTGTCTCCCTCTCTCTCTGTCGCTCTGTCCCTCTCTCTCTCTCTGTCCCTCTCTCTCTCTCTCTCTCTATCTCTTTGTGTCCCTCTCCCTCTCTCTCCCTCTCTCAATGTGTTGCTCTTTCCCTCTCTGTCTCTCTATCCCTCTTTCTCATTCTCTCTGTCCCTCTCTTTCTCTCTCTCTCTGTTCCTCTCTCTGTGCCCCTGTCTCTATCCCAACCCCCTCTCTCAATCTCTCTGTCCTTCTCTCACTTTCTCTCTCAGCCTCTCTGTCCCTCTCTCTCAATCTCTCTGTCCCTCTCTCCCTCTCTCTGTCTCTCTGTCCCTTTCTCTCTGCACCTCTCTCTCTCTCTGTCCTTTTGTCTCTCTGTCCCTCTCTCACTCTGTCTCTCTGTCCATCTTTCTCTCTGTCTCTCGGACCCCCCCCCCCCCCCTCTGTCCCTCGGTCTCTCTGCCCCTCTTTCTATGTCCCTCGCGCTCTCTCTCTGTCTCTGTGTCCTTCTCTCTGTCTCTGTCCCTCCCTCTTTTTCTCTATCCCACTCTCTCTGCCTCTCTGTCCCCTCCCTCTCTGTCTCCCTCTCTCTGTCTGTGTTGCTCTCTCCCTTTCTGTCTCTCTGTCCCTCTCTCTCTCTGTCCCTCTCTCTCTCTCTCTGTGACCCTCGCTCTCTCTCTCCCTCTCTCTGTGTTGCTCTCTACCTCTCTGTCTCTCTGTCCCTCTTTCTCTGTCTCTCAGTCCCTCTCATTCTCTCACTCTGTGTCCCTCTCTCTCTGTTCCTCTCTCTCTGTGCCTCTGTCTCTGTCCCAAACCCCCCTCAATCTCTCTGTCCTACTCTCACTGTCTCTCCCTCTCTCAGCCTCTCTGTCCCTCTCTCTTTTAGTCTCTCTGTCCCTCTCTCTCTTTGTCTCTCTGTCCCTCTCTCTCTGCCCCCCTCTCTCTCTCTGTCGCTCTGTCTTCCTGTCACTCTCTCACTCTGTGTCTCTGTCAACCTCTCTCTCTCTGTCTCTCGGTCCACCTCGCTCTCTCTGTTCTACGGTATCTCTGTCCCTCTCTCTATGTCTTCGCTCTCTCTGTCCTTCCCTCTGTCTCTGTCCCACTCTCTCTGCCTCTCTGTCCATCTCCCTTTCTCTCTATCCCTCTCTCTTTCTGCCACTTTGTCCGCTCCCTCTCCGACTCCCTCTCTCTCTCTGTGTTGGTCTCTCCCTTGCTGTGTTGGTCTCTCTCTCTGTCCCTCGGTATCTCTCTCCCTCTCTCAATCTGTCTCTCTGACCCACTCTCTCTGTCCCTCTCTCTCTGTCTCTCTCTCTCTGTCCCTCTCTCTCTGTCTCTCTCTCTGTCTCTGTCCCCCCCTCTCTCTCGGTTCCTCTCTCCCTGTGTCAGCCACTCTTTGTCCCACTCTCTCTCTGTCCCTACCTTTCTCTTTCTCTCTGTCTCTCTCTCTGTCCTTCTCTCTGTCTCTGTGTCCCTGTCTCTCTCTCTCTGCCCCTCTCTCTCTGTCCTTCACCCTCTCTGTCCCTCTTTCTCTGTGTCTCTCCGTTGCTCTATCTCTCGCTCTCTCTGTCCCTCTATCTCTGTGTCTCTCTGTATCTCTCTCTCTGTCACTCTCTCTCTCTGTCCCTTTGTCTCCCTGTCCCTCTCCCTCTGTACCTCCCTCGCTCTCACTCTTTGTCCCTCTCTCTCGCTGTGCCTATCCTTCTCTCTGTCTCAGTCCCTCTCTCTGTCTCTCTGTCCCTCTCTATCTTTGTCCCTCTCTCTCTCTTTCCCTCTCTCTCTCTGTCCCTCTCTCTCTGTCCCTCTCTCTCTGACTCTCTGTCCCTCTCTCTTTCTCTCTTCGGCTCTCTCTCTCTGCCTCTCTGACCCCTCCCTCTCTGTCTGCCTCTCTCTCTTTGTGTTGCTCTCTCCCTCTCTGTCTCTCTGTCCCCGTCTCTCTGTCTCTCTCTGTCCATCTCCCTCTCTGTGTGTCCCTCTCTCTCTGTTCCTCTCTGTCTGTCCCTCTGTCTCTCTATCCCCTCTCTCTCTCGGACTGTCTGTCCCTCTTTCTCTCTTTCTCTCTGTCCCATCTCTGTCCCCCTCTCTCTCTCTCTGTCCCTCGCGCTCTCTGTCCCTCTCTCGCTGTCCCCCCTCTCTCTCTCTCTCGCTCTGTCCCTCTGTCTCTCTGTCCCCCACTCTCTCTTTCTGTACCTCTTTCCCGCTGTCCCTCTCTCCCTTTGTCTCTCTGTCCCATTCTCTCTCTGTCTCTCTGTCCCTCTCTCTTTCTCTCTGTCCCACTCTCTCTCTGCCTCTCTATACCCCTCTCTCTGTCTCTCTCTGTCCCTCTCTTACTCTGTCTCTCTGTCCCTCTCTCTCTTTGTGACCCTCTTTCCCGCTGTCCCTCTCTCTATTTGTCTCTCTCTCCCTCTCCCTCTCTCTGTCCATCTGTCCGTCTCTGCCTCTGTGTCTCGGTCCCCAACTCTCTCTCTCTGTCCCTCGGTCTCTCTGTCCCTCTGTCTATGTCCCTCGCTCTCTCTCTTTCTCTGTGTCCTTCTCTCTGTCTCAGTCCCTCTCTCTCTGTCTCTCTGTCCATCTGTCTTTCTCTGTATCCCTCTCTCTCTCTGTCTCTCTGTCCCTCTCCCTCTGTGTGTGTGTGTCTCTCTCTCTGTCCCTCTCTCTCTTTCTTTCTCTCTTTGTCCCCCTCGCTCTTTCTGTCCCTCTCTCCCTGTGTCCCTCTCTCTTGTCCCACTCTCTCTCTCTCTGTCACTCTCTCTCTGTCTCTGTGTCCCGGTTTCTCTCTCTGTCCATCGGTCTCACTGTCCCTCACTCGCTCTCTCTCTGTGTCCCTCACTCTCTCTGTCTCACGGACCCTCCATCTCCCTGTCCCTCTCTCTATGTCCCTTCATCTCCCTCTCTCTCTCTCTGACCCTCTGTCTCTCTGTTCCTCTCTCTCTATCCTTCCCACGCTCTCTCTCACTCTCTGTCCCGCAGTGTTTCTGTCCTGTCCCTCTCTCACTCTGTCTCTCTGTCCCTCACTCTCTGTCCCTGTGTCCCTCTCTCACTTTCTATGTCGCTCTCTCTCTCATTGTGTCCCTCTCTCTCTGTCTCTCTGTCCCTCTCGCTCTGTTTCTCTCTTGCCCACTCTCTCTCTGTGTCTCTCTGTCCCTCTCTCTCTTTCTATGTCGCTCTCTCTCTAATTTTGTCCCTGTTGCTCTCTCTCTCTCAGTCTCTCTGTCCCGCGCTCTCTGTGTCTCTCTTCTCCCCTATATCTCTGTGTCTCTCTGTCCCTCTCTCTCTCTTTCTATATCGCTCTCTCTCACTGTGTCCCTGTGCTCTCTCTCTGTCCCTGCCTCTCTGTCCCCCCTCTCTCTCTGTCACTCTCTCACTGCGTCCCTCTCTCTTTGTCCCGCTCTCTCTCTCTATCCCTCTCTCTGTCCCTCTCTCTCTGTCTCTCTCTCTCTCTCCGTAACTCGCTCAGTCTCTGTGTCCCGGTCTCTCTCTCTCTGTCCTTCTGTCTCTCTGACTCTCTTTCCCTCTCTCTCTCTATCTCTCTGTGCCTCCATCTCCCTGTCCCTCTCACTATGTTCCTCGGTCTCTCCCTCTCTCTCTGTCCCTCTTTCTCTCTGTTCCTTTCTCTCTGTCCGTCCCAAGCTCTCTCTCTCTGGCCCTCAGTCTCTCTATCCCTCTGTCGCTCTGTCCCTCTCTCACTCTGTCTCTCTGTCCCCCAAGCTCTGTCCCTCTGTCCTGCTCTCTCATTCTATGTCGCTCTCTCTCTCTCACTGTGTCCCACTCGCTCTCTCTCTCTCAGTCTCTCAGTCCCTCTCTCTCTGTGTCTCTCTTCCCTCTCTCTGTGTCTCTCTGCCCCCATCCCTCTGTATCTCTGTCCCTCTGTCTCTGTGTTCCTCTCTCTCTCTCTGTCTCTCTGTCCCTCTCTCTCTGTCACTCTCTGTCCCTCCGTCCCTCGCGCTCTCTGTCCCTCTCTCTCTGTCTGCCTCTCTCTCTCTCGCTCTCTCGCTCTGTCCCTCTGTCTCTTTTACCCTCTCTCTCTCTTTGTATTCCTCTTTCCCGATGTCCCTCTCTCTCTTTGTCTCTCTGTCCGTCTCTCTCTCTCTGTCCCTCTGTCCGTCTCTCTCTCCCTGTCTCTCGATCCCCCCTCTCTCTGTCCCTCGCTCTCTCTGTCCCTCAATCTCTATGTCCCTCTCTCTCTTTGTGTCCCTCTGTCCTGCTTTCCCCCTCTCTCACTTTCTCTCTGTGTCTCTCTGTGTCCCTCTGTCCGTCTCTCTCTCTGTCTCTCGTTCCCCCCCACCCCCCTTCTCTCTGTCCCTCTCTCTCTCTCTGTCCCTCGGTCTCTCTGTCCCTCTCTCTCTGTCTCTCTCTCCCTCTGTCCCTCTTTCTCACTGTCCCTCTCTCAATCTTTCTTTCTGTCCCTCTCTCTCTGTATCTCTCGGTCCCTCTCTCTCTCTGCCCCTCGGTCCCTCTCCCTCTGTGTCTCTCTATGTCCCTCAGTCTCTCTCTCTCTGACTGTCTCTCGGTTCCCCCTCTCTCTCTGTCCCACTGTCTCTTTGTCCCTCTCTCTGTCTCTCTGTCCCTCTCTCACTGTCTCTCCATCACTCTCTCTCTTTATGTCCCTCTTTCCCGCTGTCCCTCTCTCTCTGTCTCTCTGTCCCTCTCTCTCTCTGTCCCACCCTCTCTCTCTCTGTCTGTCTCTGTCTTTCTCTCTCTCTCTCTCTCTCTCTCTCTGTCCCTCTGTCTCACTCATTCTGTCTCTCTGTCCCTCTCTCTCTCTGTCTCTCAGTCCCTCGGTCTCCCTGTCCCTCTCTCTATGTCCCTCAGTCTCTCCCTCTCTCTCTCTCTCTCACTGTCCCTCTCTCTCTGTCCCTTAGTCTCTCTGTCCCTCTATCCCTCTCTCTCTCTGTCCCTCTCTCTCCCTGTCCCTCTCTCTATGCCCCTCGGTCTCTCTCTCTCTCTCTGCCCCTCTGTCTCTCTGTCCGTCTATCACTTTTTCTCTTTGTCGCTCTGCCTCTCTGTCCCTCTCTCTCAGTCCCTCAGTCCATCTCTCTCTCTTGTGTCGCTTTCACTCTCACTGTGTCCCTCTCGCTCTCTCTCTCTCTCTCTCAGTCTCTCTGTCCCTCTCTCTCTGTGTCTCTCTTCCCCCTCTCTCTCAGTGTCTCTCTGTCCCTCGGTACCTCTGTCTCTCTGTTCCTCTCTCTCTGTCCCTCTGTCACTCTTTCTCTCTTTCTATGTCGCTCTCTCTCTCACTGTGTCCCTCTCTCTGTCTCAGTCCCACTGTCCCTCTCTCTCTCTGTCTCCCTTCGCCCTCTCTCTCTCTCGCTGTCTCTGTCCGTTAGTCTCTATGTCCCTCTGTCTCTTTGTGTCCCTCTGTCCTGCTGTCCCTCTCTCTCACTTTCTCTCTGTGTCTCTCTGTGTCCCTCTGTCCGTCTCTCTCTCTGTCTCTCTCCCCCCCCCCCCCCACCCCCCGTCCCTCTCTCTCTCTGTGTCCCTCGGTCTCTCTGTCCCTCTCTCTCTCTGTCTCTCTCTCTCTCTCTCTGTCCCTATTTCTCACTGTCCCTCTCTCACTCTTTCTCTCTGTCCCTCTCTCTCTGTCTCTCGGTCCCTCTCTCTCCCTGCCCCTCGGTCCCTCTCTCTCTCTGTCCCTCTCTATGTCCCTCGGTCTCTCTCTCTCTGACTGTATCTCGGTCCCCCTCTCTCTCTGTCCCTCTGTCTCTTTGTCCCTCCCTCTGTCTTGGAGGAAAAAGTGAGGTCTGCAGATGCTGGAGATCAAAGTTGAAACTTTATTGCTGGTCTGTCTCTCTGTCCCTCTCTCACTCGGTCTCGCCGTCACTTTCTCTCTTTATGTCCCTCTTTCCCGCTGTCCCTCTCTCTCTTTGTCTCTCTGTCCCTCTCTCTCTCTGTCCGTCTGTCCGTCTCTCTCTGTGTCTCGGTCCCACTTTTTCACTCTGTCCCACCCTCTCTCTCTGTCTCTGTCTCTGTATCTTTCTCTCTCTCTCTCTCTGTCCCTCTGTCTCACAGTCCCTCACTCGCTCTGTCTCTCTGTCGCTCTATCTCGCGCTCTCTCTCTGTCCTCTATCTCTGTGTCTCTCTGTATCTCTTTTTCTGTCCATTTCTCTCTCTCTTTCTGTCTCTCTATCTCTCTGTCCCTCTCACTCTGTACCTTCCTCGCTCTCTGTCTTTGTCCTTCTCTCACTCTCTGTGCCTGTCCTTCTCTCTGTCTCTGTCCCTCTCTCTCTGTTTCTCTGTCCCTCTCTATCTGTTTCCCTCTCTCGCTCTTTCTGTGTCCTTCTCTCTCTCTTTCCCTCTCTCTCTGTCTCTCTGATAACCCCCCTCTCTCTCTGTCCCTCTGTCTCTGTATCTCTCTCCCTCTCTGTCCCTCTCTCTCTGTCTCTCTGTCTCTCTGTCCCTCTCTCTTTCTATCTGTCCCTCTCTGTCTCTGCCTCTCTGTCCCCTCCCTCTCTGTCTCCCTCTCTCTCTTTGAGTTGCTCTCTCCCTCTCTGTCTCTCTACCCCCTCTCTCTGTCTCTCTGTCCCTCTCCCTCTGTGTGTGTGTGTCCCTCTCTCTCTCTATTCCTCTCTCTCTGTCCCTTTGTCTCTCTATCCCCTCTCTCTCAGCCTCTCTGTCCCTCTCTCTCTCTTTCTCTCTGTCCCTCTCTCTCTGTCCCTCGCTGTCTCTCCGTCCCTCGCGCTCTCTGTCCCTCTCTCTCTGTCTGCCTCTCTCTCTCTCGATCTCGCTCTGTCCCTCTGTCCCTTTTTCCCTCTCTCTCTCTCTCTTTGTGTCCCTGTTTCCCGATGTCCCTCTCTCTCTTTGTCTCTCTGTCCCTTTCTCTCTCTGTCCCTCGGTCCGTCTCTCTCTCTGTCTCTCGATCCCCCCTCTCTCTGTCCCTCGCTCTCTCTGTCCCTCAGACTCTCTGTACCTCTCTCTCTTTGTGTCCCTCTTTGCCGATGTCCCTCTCTCTCTTTGTCTCTCTGTCCCTTTCTCTTTCTGTCCCTCTGTCCATCTCTCTTTCGGTCTCTCGATTCCCCCACTTTCTCTCTGTGTTCCTCTGTCTCACTGTCCCACTCTCTCTCTGTCTCTCTGTACCCTCCCTCTCTGTCTCCCTCTCTCTCTTTGTGTTGCTCTGTCCCTCTCTGTTTCTTTGCCCCCTCTCTCTGTCTCTCTGTCCCTCTTCCTCTCTCTGTGTGTGTCCCTCTCACTCTCTGTTCCTCTCTCTCTCTCCCTTTGTCTCTCCATCCCCTCTCTCTCTCAGCCTCTCTGTGCCTCTCTCTCTGTCCCTCGCTGTCTCTCCGTCCCTCGCGCTCTCTGTCCCTTCTATCTCTCTGCCTCTCTCTCTCTCGCTCTGTCCCTCTGTCTCTTTTTTTTTCTCTCTCTCTCTCTTTGTATCCCACTTTCCCGATGTCCCTCTCTCTCTTTGTCTCTTTGTCCCTTTCTCTCTCTGTCCCTCTGTCCGTCTCTCTCTCTGTCTTTCAATCCCCCCCTCTCTCTGTCCCTCTCTCTCTTTGTGTCCCTCTGTCCTGCTGTCCCTCTCTCTCACTGTCTCTCGGTGTCTCTCTCTGTGTCTCTATGTTTGTCTCTCTCTCTCTGCCCCTCTGTCTCTGTATCCCTCTCCCAATCTGCCCCTCTCTGTCTCTGCCTCTCTGTCCCCTCTCTCTCTGTCTCCCTCTCTCTCTTTGAGTTGCTCTCTCCCTCTCTGTCTCTCTGCACCCCTCTCCCTGTCTCTCTGTCCCTCTCTCTTTGTCTGCCTCTCTCTCTCTCGCTCTGTCCCTCTGTCCCTTTTCCCTGTCTCTCTCTCTCTTGGTGTCCCTGTTTCCCGATGTCCCTCTCTCTCTTTGTCTCTCTGTCCCTTTCTCTCTCTGTCCCTCCGTCCGTCTCTCTCTCTGTCTCTCGATCCCCCCACTCTCTCTGTCCCTCGCTCTCTCTGTCCCTCTCTCTCTGTTTCTCTTTTCCTATCTTTCTCTCTGTCCCTCTCTGTCTCTGCCTCTCTGTCCACTCCCACTCTGTCTCCCTCTCTCTCCCTTTGAGTTGCTCTCTCCCTCTCTGTCTCTCTGCCCCCTCTTTCTGTCTCTCTGTCCCTCTCCCTCTGTGTGTGTGTGTCCCTCTCTCTCTCTGTTCCTCTCTCTCTGTCCCTCTGTCTCTCTATCACCTCTCTCTCTCTCTCAGCCTCTCTGTCCCTCTCTCTCTCTCTCTCTGTCCCTCGCTGTCTTTCTGTCCCTCGCGCTCTCTGTCCCTCTTCTCTGTCTGCCTCTCTCTCTCTCGCTCGCTCTGTCCCTCTGTCTCCTTTTCCCTCTCTCTCTCTTTGTGTCCCTCTTTCCCGATGTCCCTCTCTCTCTTTGTCTCTCTCTCCCTTTCACTCTCTGTCCCTCGGTCCGTCTCTCTCTCTGTCTCTCGATTCCCCCACTTTCTCTCTGTGTTCCTCTGTCTCACTGTCCCTCTCTCTCTTTGTGTTGCTCTCTCCCTCTCTGTCTCTCTGTACCCCTCTCTCTGCCTATCTGCCGCTCTCCCTCTCTCTCTCTCTCTGGTCCTGTCTCTGCGTTCCTCTCTCTCTCTGCCTCTGTCTCTCTATCCCCTCTCTCGCAGTCAGTCTCTCTGTCCCTCTCTCTCTCTGTCCCTCTGTCTCTCTGTCCCTCTCTCTCTTTGTGTCCCTGTTTCCCGCTGTCCCTCTCTCTCTGTGTCTCTCTGTCCCTTTCTCTCTCTGTCCGTCTGTCCGTCTCTCTCTCTGTCCCTCGATCCCCCTCTCTATCTGGCCCTCGCTCTCTCTGTCCCTCTGTGTCTCTGTCCCACTTTCTCTTTGTGTCCCTCTGTTCAGCTGTCATTCTCTCTCACTGTCTCTCTGTGTCTCTATCTCTGTCCCTCTCTCTATCTGTCTCTCTGTCCCTCTGTCTCACTATCGCTCTCTCGCTCTGTCTCTCTCATCCCTCTCTCTCTGTGTCTCTCGGTCCTCGCTCTCTCTGTCCCCCCCCCCCCCTCTCTCTCTCTCTCTCTCTCTCTCTCTGTCTCTCTGTCCCTCTCTCTGGCTCTCTGTTCCTCTCTCTCTTTGTGTCTCGTTCCCCCATTCTCTCTCTGTCCCTCTCTCTCTCAGTCCCTCTGTCCCTCTGTCTCTGTCTCTGTCTCTCTCTCTCTCTGTCCCTCTGTCTCTCTGTCCCTCACTCGCTCTGTCTCTCTGCCCCTCTCTCTCTCTGTCGTTCGATCCATCTCTCTCCCTGTCCCTCTCTCTATGCCCCTCGGTCTCTCTCTCTCTGTCTCTCTGTCCCTCTCTCTGTCTCTCCGTCCCTCTCTCTCTCTGTCCCTCTGTCCGTCTCTCTCTGTGTCTCGGTCCCACTTTCTCTCTCTGTCCCACCCTCTCTCTCTCTGTCTGTCTCTGTCTTTCTCTCTCTCTCTCTCTGTCCCTCTGTCTCACTCGTTCTGTCTCTCTGTCCCTCTCTCTCTCTGTCTCTCAGTCCCTCGGTCTCCCTGTCCCTCTCTCTATGTCCCTCAGTCTCTCCCTCTCTCTCTCTCTCTCTCACTGTCCCTCTCTCTCTGTCCCTTAGTCTCTCTGTCCCTCTATCCCTCTCTCTCTCTCTCTCTCTCTCTCCCCCTGTCCCTCTCTCTATGCCCCTCGGTCTCTCTCTCTCTCTCTCTGCCCCTCTGTCTCTCTGTCCGTCTATCACTTTTTCTCTTTGTCGCTCTGCCTCTCTGTCCCTCTCTCTCAGTCCCTCAGTCCCTCTCTCTCTCTTGTGTCGCTCTCACTCTCACTGTGTCCCTCTCGCTCTCTCTCTCTCTCTCAGTCTCTCTGTCCCTCTCTCTCTGTGTCTCTCTTCCCCCTCTCTCTCAGTGTCTCTCTGTCCCTCTGTACCTCTGTCTCTCTGTTCCTCTCTCTCTGTCCCTCTGTCCCTCTTTCTCTCTTTCGATGTCGCTCTCTCTCTCACTGTGTCCCTCTCTCTGTCTCAGTCCCACTGTCCCTCTCTCTCTGTCTCCCTTCGCCCTCTCTCTCTCTCGCTGTCTCTGTCCGTTAGTCTCTATGTCCCTCTGTCTCTTTGTGTCCCTCTGTCCTGCTGTCCCTCTCTCTCACTTTCTCTCTGTGTCTCTCTGTGTCCCTCTGTCCGTCTCTCTCTCTGTCTCTCCCCCCCCCCCCCAACCCCCCGTCCCTCTCTCTCTCTGTGTCCCTCGGTCTCTCTGTCCCTCTCTCTCTCTGTCTCTCTCTCTCTCTCTGTCCCTATTTCTCACTGTCCCTCTCTCACTCTTTCTCTCTGTCCCTCTCTCTCTCTGTCGCTCGATCCATCTCTCTCCCTGTCCCTCTCTCTATGCCCCTCGGTCTCTCTCTCTCTGTCTCTCTGTCCCTCTCTCTGGCTCTCTGTTCCTCTCTCTCTTTGTGTCTCGTTCCCCCATTCTCTCTCTGTCCCTCTCTCTCTCAGTCCCTCAGTCCCTCTGTCCCTCTCTCGCTCTCTCTCTCTCTGTCCTTCAGTCTCTCAGTCCTTCTATCCCTCTCACTCTCTGTCGCTCGGTCCATCTCTCTCTCTCTCCCTCTCTCTATGCCCCTCGGTCTCTCTCTCCCTCTCTCTCTCTCTGCCCCTCTGTCTCTCTGTCCCCCCTCACTCTGTCCCTCTCTCACTTTCTATTTCGCTCTCTCTCTCACTGTGTCCCTCTCGCTCTCTCTCTGTCCCTCTCTCTGTCCATCTATCTCTGTCCCTCTCTCTCTCTCTCTCTCTCTCTGTGTCCAGCTCTCTCTCTATGTCCCTCTCTCTCCGTCCCTCTCTCTGTCTCTCCCTCTCTCTATGTCCTTCTCTCTGTCTCTGTCCCTCAATCTGCCTCTATGTCCCCTCCCCCTCTGTCTCCCTCTCTGTCTCTCTGTTGCTCTCACCCTATCTGTCTCTCTGACCCTCTCTCTCACAGTCCCTCGGGCCCTCTGTCCCTCTCTCAATCAGTCTCTCTGTCCCTCTCTCCCTCTGTGTCACTGTGTCCCTCTGTCTCTCTCTGACTCTGTCTCTCTGTCCCTCTCTCTCTGTAACTCTCTCTCTCTCTCTGTGCGCCTCTCTTCCCCCTCCCTCTATGTGTCCCTCTGTCCCGCTCTCTCTTTCTATGTCGCTCTCTCTCTCTCACTGTGTCCCTCTCGCCCTCTCTGTCCCTCTCTCTCTGTCCCTTTCTCTCTCTCTGTCCGGCTCTGTCTGTCTCTCTCTCGGTCCTCCATCTGTCTCTCTCTGTCCCTCTCTCCCTGTGTCCCTCTCTCTTTGTCCCGCGCTCTCTATGACCCTCTCTCTGTGTCCCTCTCTTCTGTCTGTCTCTCTCTCTGTCCCACTCTCTGTCTCGGTGTCCCTGTCTCTCTCTCTGTCCCTCTCCCTCTCTGTCTCTCTCTCTTTCTGTCCTTTACACTCTGTGTCCCTCTCTCTCTGTCGCTCTCTCTCTCTCACTCTGTCTCTCTTTCCCTCTCTCTCTTTGTGTCCCTCTGCCCCCCTCGCTCGATCCCTCTCTCTCTGTCCCTCTCTCTCTCTCTGTCCCTCGGTCTCTCTATCCCTCTCTCTCTCTGTTTCTGTCCCTCTATCTCTCTCTCTCTGTCTCACTGTCCCTCTCTCCCTCCCTCCCTCTGTCTCACTGTCCCTCTGTCCCTCTGTCTCACTTACCCTCTCTCTCTGTCTCTCTGTCCCTCTCTCTCTTTGTGTCTCTCTATCCCTCTCTCTCTCCTTCCCTCTGTCCGTCTGTCTCTCTCTGTCTCTCGTTCCCCACCTCTCTCTCTCTCTCTCTCTCTCTGTGCCCCTCTGTCTCTCGGTCCCTCTCTCTCTCTGTCTCTCTGTCCCTCTCTCTATTTGTGTCCCTCTCTCTCTGTCCCTCCGTCTCTCTCCCTGTCTCTCTCTCTCTGTTTCCCCCCCCTCTCTTTCTGTCCCTCTGTCTCTGTGTCCCTCTCTCACTCTGTCTCTCTGTCCCTCTCTCTCTCTCTATGTCTCACTATCCCTCTGTCCCTCTATCTCACTTTCCCTCTCTCTATCTGTCTCTCTGTCCCTCTCTCTCTTTGTGTCCCTCTGTCCTTCTCTCTCTCTCCGTCCCTCTGCCCCACTCTCTCTCTGTCTCTCGGTCTCTCTCTCTATCTCTCTGTCTCTCTGTCACTCTCTCACTCTGTCTCTGTGTCCCACTCTCTCTCTGTCCCCCCTCTCTGTCTCTCTGTCCCTCTCTCTCTCTATCTCTCTGTCTCTCTGTCACTGTCTCACTCTGTCTCTGTGTCCCACTCTCTCTCTGTCCCTCTGTCCGTCTCTCTCTCGCTCTCTCTCGTTCCCCCCTCTCTCTATCCCTCTCTCTCGCTGTGTCCCTCGGTCTCTCTCTCCCCCTCTCTCTCTCTCTCTCTGTGCCCCTCTGTCTCTCTATCCCTATGTCTCACTGTCCCTCTGTCCCTCTGTCTCGCTTTCCCTCTCTATCTGTCTGTCTCTCTGTCCCTCTCTCGTTTTGTGTCCCTTTTCTAGCGCTGTCCCTCTCTCTCACTGTCTCTCTGCGTCTCTCGCTGTGTCTCAGTGTCCGTCTCTCTCTGTCTCTTGTCCCCCCTCTCTCTGTCCCTCTCTCTCTGTCTCTCTCTCTCTCTCTCTCTCTGTCCCCCTGTCTCTCCGTCCCTATCTCTCTGTCCCTCTGTCCTTCTCTCTCTTTCTATGTCGCTCTCTTTCTCACTGTGTCCCTCGCGCTCTCTCTCTCAGTCTCTCTTCCCCCCCTCTCTCTCACTCTCTGCCCCTCTGTTCCTCTCTCTCTCTGTCCCTCGCTATCTGTCCCTCTGTCCCTCTCTCGCTTTCTCTGTCGCTCTTTCTCTCACTTTGTTCCTCTCGCTCTATCTCTCTCTCAGTCTCTCTGTTCCTCTCTCTCTGTGTCTCTCTTCCCCCTCTCTCACTGAGTCTCTCTGTCCCTCTCTCTCTTTCTATGTCGCTCTCTCTCACTGTGTCGCTCTCGCGCTCTCTCTCTTTCCCTCTCTCTCTATCTCTCTCTCTGTCCCCCTCTCTCTCTGTCCCCCTCTCCCTGTGTCCCTCTCCCTTTGTCCCGCTCTCTCTCTCTGTCCCTCTCTCTCTGTCCTTCTCTCTGTCTCTCTCTCACACTCTATGTCCTTCTCTCTGTCTCTGTCCCTCTCTCTCTATCTCTCTGTCCCTCGTTATTTCTCTCTCTCTCTGTGTCCTTCTCTCTGTCTCTTCCCTTTCTCTCTGCCTCTATGTCCCCTCCCTCTCTGCCTATCTGTCTCTCTGACCCTCTCTCTCTCTGTCCTCGGGCCCTCTGTCCCTCTCTCAATCTGTCAATCTCTGTCCCTCTCTCCCTCTGTCCCTCTCTGACTCTGTCTCTCTGTCCCTCTCTCTCTGTATCTCTGTCCCTCTCTATTTCTCTCTCTCTCTCTATGTCCTTCTCTCTGTCTCTGTCCCTCTCTCTGCCTCTATGTCTCCTCCCTCTCTGTCTCCCTCTCTCTCTCTCTGTTGCTCTCACCCTATCTGTCTCTCTGACTCTCTCTCTCTCACTGTCCCTCGGGCCCTCTGTCCCTCTCTCAATCAGTCTCTCTGTCCCTCTCTCTCTCTGTAACTCTCTCTGTGCGCCTCTCTTTCCCCTCCCTCTGTGTGTCCCTCTGTCCCTCTCTCTCTTTCTATGTCGCTCTCTCTCTCTCTCACTGTGTCCCTCTCGCCCTCTCTGTCCCTCTCTCTCTCTCTGTCCGGCTCTGTCTGTCTCTCTCTCGGTACTCCATCTGTCTCTCTCTGTCCCTCTCTCCCTGTGTCCCTCTCTCTTTGTCCCGCGCTCTCTATGACCCTCTCTCTCTGTCCCTCTCTCTCTGTCTGTCTCTCTCTCTGCCCCACTCTCTGTCTCGGTGTCCCTGTCTCTCTCTCTCTGTCCCTCTCTCTGTCCCTTACCCTCTCTGCGTCCCTCTCTCTCTCTCTATCCCACTCACTCTGTGCCTCTCTGTCTCTCTCTCTCTCTCTCTCTCTCTGTCCGGCTCTCTCAGTCTCTCTCTCGGTCCCTCTCTCTCTCTCTCTCTCTGTCCCTCTCTCCCTGTGTCCCTCTCACTATGTCCCGCGCTCTCTCTGTCCCTCTCTCTCTGTCCCTCTCTCTCTGTCTGTCTCTCTCTGTCCCACTCTCTGTCTCGGTGTCCCTGTCTCTCTCTCTGTCCCTCACCTTCTCTGCGTCCCGCTCTCTCTGTCCCACTCTCTATGTGTCTCTCTGTCGCTCTCTCTCTCTCTCTCTCTGTCCCTCTCTCCCTGTGTCCCTCTCTCTTTGTCCCGCGCTCTCTATGTCCCTCTCTCTCTGTCCCTCTCTCTCTGTCTGTATCTCTCTCTGTCCCACTCTCTGTCTCGGTGTCCCTGTCTCTTTCTCTGTCCCTCTCCCTCTCTGTCCCTCTCTCTTTGTGTCCCTCTCCCTCTCTGTCCCTCTCTCTCTTTGTGTCCCTCTTCCCCCCCTTTTTGTCCCTCTGTCCCTCTCTCTCTGTCTCTCGGTCCCTCTCTCTCTCTGTCTGTCCCTCTGTCTCTCTGTCCCTCTGTCTCTCTGTCCCTCTCTCTCTCTCTTTATGTCCCTCTATCTCTCTCTCTCTGTCCCTCTGTCTCTCTGTCCCTCTCTCACTCTGTCCCTCTCTCTGTGCCTGACTGTCCCTCAGTCCTTCTGACTCGCTTTCCCTCTCTCTCTGGGTCTCTCTGTCCCTCTCTCTCTTTGTGTCCCTCTGTCCCGCTGTCCCTCTCTCTCTCTGTCTCTCTGTCCCTCTATCCCTCTGTCCGTTTCTCTCTCTCTGTCTCTCGGTCCCTCTCTCTCTCTCTATCCCCCCTCTATCTCTGTCCCTCTCTCTCTCTGTCCCTCTGTCTCTCTGTCTCTCTCTCTCTCTGTCCCTCTGTCTCTCTATCCCTCTCTCACTCTGTCTCTCTGTCCCTCTCTCTCTCTGTGTCTCACTGTCCCTCTGTCCCTCTGACACGCTTTCCCTCTTTCTCTCTGTCCCTTTCTCTCTTCGTGTCCCTCTGTCCCGCTGTCCCACACTCTCTCTGTCCCTCTGTCCGTATCTCTCTCTCTCTCTCTCTCTCTCTCTCTCTGTCTCTCGCTCCCCCCACTCTCTCTCGCTGTGTCCCTCGGTCTCTCTGGCTCTCTCTCTCTCTCTCTCTCTCTCTCTCTCTCTCTGTGCCCCTCTGTCTCTCTATCCATCTCTCTCTCTGTGTCTCACTGTCCCTCTGTCCCTCTCTCGCTTTATGTCCCTTTTTTCCCGCTGTCCCTCTCTCTCACTGTCTCTCTGTGTCTCTCTCTGTGTCCTAGTGTCCGTCTCTCTCTGTCTCTCGTTCCCCCGCTCTCTCTGTCCCTCTCTCTCTGTTTTTCTCTCTCTCTCTCTGTCCCTCTGTCTCTCTGCCCCTCTCTCTTTCTCTCTGTCCCCGTCTCTCTCTCTGTCCCTTGTCTCTCTATCCAATCTTTCTCTCTCTCTCTCTGTCAGTATTGAAGTACTTCAGGGGGTGGGTGCTGCCTTGTTATGTAATGATGAACTGAGAATAAACGACCTAGTTCTCCAAAAATATCTAGTTGCTTTCATTCAGAAAGTGGTTGGTGATTCCTCTCGTGGCGGCCAGAGGGGATCGCTCTCCCTCACCTCAAGGCCCTGGCACGAGTCACCTGTTGCCTCCTCTCGCGTCCTCGTTGTCAGACTTTCCCCGCTGGTTGCGGCCATCCTTTTGTGACGTCACTGTGCAGCCACTTGCGCCTTTGCGTCATTCAGGACATTGTGAGACTGTCAGAAATAAAAGAATGAACAGGGACAGGAGCAAAGTGTTCCAGAAAAAAATCTGCTGCTTGTTCCGTGACACTGGGAGGCCAGCAGAGGGCGGTATTTTATCACTTTAAACAAAGAGAGACAAAGAGAGTCTGATACATTTATTGATCAAATTTTAATTAATTCATTTATTGATCAACTCGCGTTAACACTTCTAGTAATATCGGATCTACACGCTCACTCCCAGGCGCCCCTCCCCTGTCTTCGGTAGTTCTTATGAAGGTGGCCCTCTTCCTAACAAGATTTGCAGCTTTTGGACTGCTTGTGCTCCTTACTCTGATACCCTTCTCTTTGCAGTTCCTGCTGAGGTTTATTTTACAGTCGGCTACCATACACCCAGAAGAACGTAAAGTCTCACACTTTCTCATTACTAGGATGAATATTTGAATCATAAGCATTCATATTACCTGGGTGGTATTTCAATAATCCCTTGTATTGCTGAAACCTTTAGGACAATGGGCTTATAGCCGACAAATGGGGTTTGTGTATGTGGATCTTCATTGCCTGCCAGGACCATTCGTTAACATGTTTCCCTCTGAGCTATAAAGAACAAATGAACACAAGAAATAGCAGCATGAGTCTGGAATTCGGCTCCTCGAAACTGCTCCGATATTTAATACAATTATGGCCGATCTCATCTATGAATTGTTTTGAGAGGTTAGGAATGGCATACATTAACGCCCAGATTGCTCAGGTCCTCGGTAATTCGCCCACAATCGTAATAGATCCATGCAGACGCCATTTCTCTGGCACTTCACTCATCCCTGGAACATCTGGATAACAAGGACACCTACATCAGACTTCTGTATATTGGCTTTAGCTCTGCCTTGAATACCATCATGCCAACAAGACTCATCGACAGAGTCTGAGTCCTGGGACTCTTTCCTCACATCGAGAAGTGGATAATTAACCTTCTGACCTGCAGATCACAATGAATGAGGATAGTTGGTAACTCCTCCTCTACAATTATCCGCAATACTGGTGCCCTTCACGGCTGTGTACTCAGCCGACTTCAATAATTATTACCCTCCCATGACAGTACCGTCAAATTCAGCACCAACTCCATTTACAGATTCACTAATGACACCACCATAGTGGGTAGGTCTCAAACAACAGTGACACAGTGTACAGGAAATAGAGCTTAGTGACATGGTGTAAAGACAACAATCTTTCCCTCAATGTCAGCAAAACAAGTGAACTGGCCATAGACTTCAGGAATTCTCCGAAGGACAGACACTGGTCTCTGTCGTTGGTGCTGAGTTGGAGCAGATGGACAGCTCCCAGTTCCGAGGAATAAATATTCCAGACAATCAGTCTATCCATGCTAACTCTACAGCCAAGAAAGCACATCAATGCATGAATAAAATTTAGCATTTTGGCAATGACGCTGACCAATTTTTACATTGCACTGCAGAAAACATTCTATCCAGACACTGCTCTGCCCATACTGCAAGAAATTACAGAGATGCGTGTACCTCACCGAATCCATCACGCAAATCACATTTCCTTCCATTGACTCAGTCGTGACTTCCCACTGCTTCAGGAATGCAGCCAAAACAATCAATAGACAATTGGTGCAGGAGTCGGTCATTCTGCCCCTCTCTCTCTCTCTGTCCCTCTGTCCGTCTCTCTCTCTGAACTACCATTCAATATGATCATGGCTGATCATCCTTAATCGGTATCCTGCTCCTGCCTTATCTCCATAACCCTTGATTCCACTATCCTTGAGAGCTCTATCCAACACTTTCATGAAAGAATCCAGAGTCTGGGCCTCCACTAACCTCTGGGAAAGAGCATTCCACACAGCCTCCACTCTCTGGGTGAAGACATTTCTCCTCATCTCTGTCCTAAATGGTCTACCCCGTATTTTTAAGCTGTGTTCTCTGGTTCAGCACTCACCCATCAGCGGAAACATGTTTCCTGGCTCCAGAGTGTCCAGTCATTTAATGATCTTACATGTCTCAATCAGATCCCCTCTCAGTCTTCTGAACTCAAGGGTATACAAGCCCAGTCGCTCCAGTCTTTCAGTGTAAGGTAGTCCGGCCATTCCAGGAATTGGCCTCGTAACCTACGCTGCACTCCCTGAATAGCCAGAATGTCTTTCCTCAAATTTGGAGACCAGGACTGCACACAGTTCTCCAGGCTTGGTCTCACCAGGGCCCTGTACAGTTGCAGAAGAACCTTTTTGCTTCTATACGCAATCCCTCTTATTATGAAGGACGGCATGCTATTAGCTTTCTTCACTACCTGCTGTACCTGCAGGTAGTGAAGGCCACTCCCATCACCGCAATGTTCTTTTCCAACCTCTTCCAATGGACAGAAGATGCAAATGTTTGAAATTACGCACCAATGGATTCAGGAACAATTTCTTCCTTGCCGTTATTAAACTTATGAATGGACCTGTCATATATTAGAGTTGATCTTTCTCTGCACCTGCTCAAAAGCCGTGAAACTATATTAAACGGATGTCATTATGTAAGGTATGATTTGTACTGAAGAGAATGCAAAACAATATTTTATCTCTGTTTCTCAGAATGCATGACTATCATAAAACAAGCAAAATCAAACTGCATGCCATACGTTTGGGTCTGGTCTGCTCGATAACACCTGAAACCTATGTCTCCTGTGGTGTGTGCAAAAGACTTCCATTATCCATTACTTTGATGCCTGTCATAATTTCGAAATGATTTATTTAGTCTCCCTCAGCCTCGACGTTCATGTGAAAGAAATGATTTATTATATTGTCCCGCATCATTTGCGATGGGAAGTGGCAGGACTGCAGAGTTTATGTCTGATCCATGAGTGCTGAAGTCAATTAGCCTTGTCTATCCGTTGCTTCTTCTGGTTTCGGGCATGCAACTATTTCTGTGTCGTAGCTTCACCAGGTTGACATCTTACGTTTAGATATACCCAGTGTATGCACTCATAGAACATAGAACATAGAAAAGTACAGCTGAGAACAGGCCCTTTAGCCCACGAGATTTAATCCTAGTGTAAAATATAGTAACCTAACGTACACAACCCTCAACTCACTGCTATCCATGTGCATGTCCAGGCGTCGTTCAAATGTCCCCAATGACTCTGCTTCCATGACCACAGCTGGCAGCCGATTCCATGCATTCACAACTCTCTGCGTCCTCTGACGTCTCCTTCACACCTTCCTCCTAATATCTTCAAACTATGACTTCTCTTACCAGTGAATCCTGCACAGGGGAAAAGTCTCAGGCTGTTGATTTTATCTATTCCTCACATTATTTTCTATACATCAATCAGGTCTCCTCTCTTCTCCTTCACTCCAGAGAGAAAAGTCCGAGCTTATTCAATCTTTCTTCATAAGGCAAGCCCTCCAGTCCAGTCAGAATCCAGGTAAACCTTCTTTGCGCTTTCTCTATAGCTTCTGCTTCTTTTCTATCGTAGGGCGACCAGAACTGGACGCAATATTCCAAGAGTGGTTTCACCAGGGACTTGTAGATCTGCAGCAAAACCTCGCAGCTCTTGAACTCGATCCCCCATTAATGAAAGCCAAAACACCATATGCTTTCTTAATAACCCTATCCAAATGGGTGGCAACTTTGAAGGATCTATGTGCTTGCACACCCAAATCCCTCTGTTCCTCCATACTGCCAAGGATCCTGTCTTTAATCCTATATTCAGCATACGTGTTCCACCTTCCAAAATGCATCACTTCACGTTTATCCAGGTTGAACGCCATTTGCCATTTCCTAGCCCAGCTCTGCATGCTATCTATGTCGCGCTGCAACCTGCAGTCGCCATCTATACTGTCGACGACACCTGCAACCTTAGTGCCATCTGCAAATTTACTAACCCACGCTTCAACCTCCTCATCCAAGTCATTTATAAGCAATACAAAGAGCAGAGGCCCAAGAACAGAGCCCTGCGGGACTGCACTCAACACTGACCTCCAGGCAGAATACTTTCCATGTACAATCACTCTCTGCCTTCTGTCAGCCAGCCAATTCTGAATCCAGATCGCCAAATCCAATTGTAACTGTGTCCCTGGACTGTGTCCCTGGACACTACAACAAACTTAATTCAGCTGCAGCCACGCATCGCAGGCATTTAGGCAATCCTGACGTACCGGGGTCTAGGTTTAGCCGAAATGTAAGCTACTACCTCAATCTTCCCACATTGTCCTCTATCACCACATATGTCATGCAGCCACGCTTCTCATCTACCATTTGTACAAAAGGCTTGTTTGGATTCGGAATCCCCAGTGTAGGTGCAGTTTGGAGCGCCATTTTCAATTCAACTGCAATGGACTCTGGTTCTGCAACTCTTAGCCATGTGAAGTGTCACTTAGAGGGGCCTCAAGTGCTGCGTAATGTGGGATAAACACTCTACAGTAGGAGCGCATGACCAAAAAGGATAGCAATTGTTTCTTAGTGTGAGGCTTTGGAATTTGCTGGATCGCTTGAACTCTGTCTTGACCCATGGCCTTCCATTGTTCAGATAAGAATTGACCAAGAACTTCACCTGTTGTTGCACAAATTGTAGTTTTGCGAAACTGGCTTTGTGCCCATCCCTGGGTAGATGGCAAAGCAATGCAAGTGTATCTTTCTCACATTGTTCCTCTGTTGGTGCTGCTATTAAGCATTCGGCTACATACTGCAGAAGCGCTGACCCCGGGGTTAAACCAAGAGTCTCCAGACTCCTGCATAGAGCCTCATTAATTATGGTGGGGGACTCACAGTAATCTTGACAAAGTCACGTGAATGTACACGATTTGCCTTTGAATGGAAAAGTGAACCAGAAGTGACTTTCTGGGTGTACCGGTACGCTAAAGAAGGCATTTGCTAAATCCACAGCAGAGAACCATTTACTGTCCGGTGGAATTTGAGCTAAGACAGTACAAGGGTTAGGAACATTTGGGGCGGGAGGAACAACAGCATAATTGACTACGTGCAGGTCTTGAACAAAGCTCCATTTCCACGATTCATCTGGAATGTTTGCCTTTTTGACTGGAAAAATGGGGGCTCTCACTGGTGATTATCCACAGCGGGTTATCACTCCAGTCTTCAGAAGGGATTCAAAGTCTGGAGCAATTCCTTTTCCAGCCTCGGGTTCTAACGAGTCTTGTGTTCTGCAAGGACGATACGCAGAGTTCGGGGTTATTCTTATGGGGTCACAGCTTCGTATGAACCCTACATCACGTTTGCCTTTTACCCTGCACTCAGTAGGGACCCTTCTTAATCTTGGGTCCGAGACATCTACCATAGCTAAACGCCAGGCTGCCCTCTTGGCGGGAGTTACCTGCACTTCCATATCTGCCTGGGTTATCCAGTTTGGTTACTTCATATATGTCCTTATACCTGCATTGAAGCAGATACGCACATCGTCCCTGAAGACACAATCTTCCGTTTTTTGTGCCTGTAGTACCCATGGCCCCAAATCCTGCCACCTGTCACTGGATGCCTTCTCCAATGGTACTTGAGGAAAGGAGCGTTCCACATCAAAAGATAGGGTCTACTTGCCGTCACAGATACATTGGATAGGTTTACACTGACTGCACAACTGTGATCATTTTAATAAAATTCGCAAAATACTAACTGATCTTGTTTAACCAATCTCGTCAGACAATCCTTCTCATATGTTTTGTAAGGGCCATCGCGGTGTATGTGTGCTGTGCAGTGCAGCATATCCCCAGCAAGAAAATTGTTGTTAATTTGATCTACATTGTTACTTGCTTCCTGGGCGAGCGAATCGCTCATGGAACTTATGGCTCTCTGGCTTAATCCCCACTCATAGACATGCATCAGGGGTCATGAGTCGTATTTTACAGCTTGCGCTGGTAAATCTTCTTTTTGAATTACCTTCAAGCCTGCCGGGGTACTGCGCAAATCCGACCCCAATCTCTCTATGAGATCGCGAGCCATCAGAGTTAAAGGACAGAATTCCGTGAACAGAAATGAGAATTGGAATGTTTCACCTTTACTGGTTTCACACAATAGGGGTGCGGTTAATCTCACTCGTATGACGACTCTCTGAACTGCCTTGATTTAAGGACTGAATATGTTGCCTCTGTATCTACCGAAAAGATATCTTCTTTGTTTCCCTGTGCTTTTACTGGTTTCAAAGTAAATGTTAATTTTCCATTACAATGGACATCACATTTTTACAGGTCGCTGCAACAGCGAGGGCCGAAGTGCCTGCACTGCATTGTAACGTTCTATGTTGTAAGCTACATTTCCTGCTGGTTTACGATATCTATGCTCACTGTGGAAGCTTCCAGTCACATCTTCCAGAGATTTGTCTGCAGTTCATTTAATCGAGGCAATTGTATTTCCTGCTCAGAATGTGATCTCTGTACAATGGAGAGAGGAAAACAGAGTCGGTGACAATGCTGAGATCACTTCCGGTTTGTCCAGAATCAACAAGAACTATCCCGATCTTCCAGTCTCCTGTAACTTCAACATTACACTGTTCCCACCCTTCAGGATATCTGCCTGTATTCCTGATGAAGGACTGTTGTCCAAACGTCGATTTTACTGCTCCTCAGGTGCTGCCTGAACTTCTATGCTTTTCCAGCACCACTCTAATCTAGACTCTGGTTTCCAGCATCTGCAGTCATTGTTTTTACCTAGTTGATTTTAAACCTACCGAGTTGATTTTAATCCTCTTCCAAGGATGCTTGCCTTGAAGACGTTTTCCTCTTCTCTCTACGATCTCTCCACCCTTCAGGCTCTCTGTCTGTACTCCTGATGAAGGGCTTTTGCCCGGAACGTCGAATTTACTGCTATTCGGATGCTGCCTAAACTGCTGTGCTTTTCCAGCACCACTCTAATCTAGACACTGTGTTCCCAGGCTACGATTTCAGTCTCTGGTCTGCTGCAGTGCTCCTTCTGGGCACAATACAAGCTGGAAGATTAGCAACTCATTTTCTACCGACAGACCATGCAAACTTTCGGACCCAACATCGAATTCAATCATTTTAGAAACCGTCCGCCCACTTCCACATTCTTCACCCACCCGCCTATTACATCAGTTCCGAAGACGCATCGTTGGACTCGAAACGTTAACTTTCCTTTCTCATCAGAGATGTACAAGAGCTGCTGGCTTTGTTCAGACCTTTTGGCTTTTCTTCAGAGAACTTTGCTTTTCCGTTGTAATCACCAGACGGCTGGAAGCGTCTGATTGCAGGAGAAATTCACAGGAGATGAAAAGAATGGCAAGGGCTGGACCTTTACCAATTATGAAGCTAGACGAGCTAGGCTGGGTATTTTTATCTTAGCGCAGAGAAGGCTGTGTGAGAAACCGATTAACGTGCACATTTTATGAAGAGGATAGATATGTATGACAAGGATAAGCCTCTATTGGGAAGGAATAGAGTGACATAAATGAAAGACGGGAGACAAGATGTTTTGAGATTTGGGAAGAATGCTTTCACCTATAGAGTGTTGTTTATCTGGAAATCATTATCTGAACATATGGTAAAGCTGAATGTCATGAGAACGTTTCAGCAGTCTGTAGCCGAACACTTGGAGAGTCAGAGCACACCTGGATAAGGAACAGGTACGGGAAAGTGTGACGAGGGCAGACAGACGCGAGATGGGTGTCCTGAACGCAATGGGTCAAAGACAAACTTGTATGCTTAAAAGAAGCAGCTGGCGCGGCTCTGTGGCGCAATGGAAAGCGCGTTGGACTTCTATGCCTTTGTTCAGCTTGCTATTCAAAGGTTGTGCGTTCGAGTCCCATCGGAGTCGAGTATCGTTTGGAAGGTGGTCAGACCAGACTCGGCTGTCATCTGAAAACCCAACAATATTTGTGCAGAAACCCACTGTTTCGAAACGGAACATTTTCCACTTACATATTTACATTTTCGATGTCTAGCCAACACGATGACGTGAATGGGCTGGAAAAAGACTTAACATTGTTGTGGCAGCCATGATGATATCGAATGACGTGGCGGGGCAGGATCGGTGTTAAGAATGGCCTCCATCTGCTCCTTTGTGTCTGTGCCATTTCTGGCCCGGGTTTTTAAACAATCACAATGAGGACAATATGAATTAAACACCAAGTAATATTTTGGTCTCACCTCCATTTCGATTCCCTCCCAGCTGGAATAGACAGCTCTTGTTTCTGATGTAGATCAGACAGTGGAGAAATCTCACAAGTTCTGCTTCAGGCTGAATGTGCCTTCACATAGGTTTCCTAGTGGACACATGGATCAAGCAATTGCATGGATTCAGGGTATTCAGGGGCAGATTTCTCCTTTGCTGGTCTGGAATTCTAGCCAAGGTAATGAACGTGAATTTCTGACATTTTGAATCTTACTCTGGATTCTTGCGACTTTACGAATTAAACTGAATTTCAATTTGCCCTTACATAACATTATTCAGTCTTCACTGTTTATAAAAACCATGCCATGTGCTCGTGGGTGCAGTTTGCTGAACATTGTTGACGTTGTGTGCAGTGTGGGTCGATGTGACATATGAACTTGCCAAAGGAAGTTGGTGAAATATCAGTGAATCGAATTCTCTGACGAATTGAAGCCGATAGAAGGAAAATCCCAGTACAGTGGCGACATAACATTGCCTGTGATCAACGCAGGAAGCCACGGTAAACGTACGCAGTATTCAATAAAGCCGATTTTCACCACATTTTTCTGTCATTTTCCTTAACCTGATGCTTCATTATCGATGATCCATTACCAGTATAACCTCCTCTGCAATGTGTTTCATTTCAGATACACAGAAAATATTGAGGGTCCCAGTGGTAAGATCAGGAGCCGTTCGTCATCATTAGACAGCAGGTCTAGTGGTGCAAGTAGTTAGCTTGCTGTACTTGCATGACAGAATGGCAGTACATGAGCTGCCAAAGGTGCGCATTCGATTCTCGCCAGGTGTTCGTTTTACTGATAGTGACCAGAGATGATTGCAACTTCAAGCTGAAGAACAGTTCAAACCCAGAATATTACACCGCAATAAAGTGTCGTTGTCCCTAATGTTGCACTGACCTATGATACCAATCTGAAGTCCATCTGACCAGCATTTTACTATTATAAGCGGTAAGTTTATCCAATGATCATTTAATTGCCCTGAAGGTTGGTGAGTCTACGACTGTTGAAGGCAAGACGTCCAGCAATATTACTACTCACTGAGTAAGGAATCTACCTCAGCATCTATCACCCTCAAATTACATCGATGTGCCCCTGTGCCAACCATCACCATTTGAAGATAAAGGCCTTCACTGTCCACTTTATGGCAACCGCTGATCATCTTTTATGTCTCTATTAATTCAACTCTCAAAATTCTCAACTCAAGCAAAAACAGCCTCAAGTCCCTCAGCGTTTCCTCGTAAGACTTTCCCTTCATAGAAGGCAACATCCTAGGAAATCTCATCTGTACCCTTTCCAATGCGTTCACGTCCGCCCTATAATGTGGCGACCAGAACTGCACGCATCTCTACAAGGTTAGCCACAGCAGAGAAATTTCTGGACCTGTAAAGGGATCATTTGCCCCTGAAACCCAATCCCTCTCCCAATAAGGTCTAACACACGGTGCTCCTTGCAAGCAAATCTATCAACGTGGATGTTAACTTTCAGAGTTTTATGTACATAGGCACCGAGACCTCTCTGCTCATCTAAACTTCCAAGAATATTACAATTAGCCCAGAACTCTTTATTCTTGTTGCTCGTTTCAAAGTAAATCATCTCACACTTATCCACATTAACCTCCATTTGCCACCTCTGAGCTCAGACCTGCAGATTATCCATGTCCCTCTGTAGCCTGCAGCAGACTTTGGCACTGTTGACAACTCCATCGAGCTTAGTGTATTCAGCGCATATAATCATCCATCATCCCATGCCCTAACGCAGGTCATTTATAAAAGTGTCAAACAGCAGTGGACCCAAAAAGGAACCATGAGTAACTGAACTCCAGGATGAATATTCCCCATCAACTACCACACTCTGTGTTCTTTCAGCTAGCCAATTTCAGTTCTAAACCGCTAAATCACCGTCAATCCTATATCTCTGTATTTTATGCAACAGCCGACAGTGCCTTTGTGAAAACCATATCCACCACGTCAACCACGTTACTCTCATCCACCTGTTTGCTCGCCTTTCCAAATCGCTCAATAAAGGTTGTGAGCCACAACCTATTATTCACGAAATCGTGTTGATTGTAGCGAATCAACTTCTTCCTTTTTTAGATGATCATAAATCCTATATCTCATAATCTTTCCCAAAACTTTACTACAAGGAAAGTAAGGCTCACTGTTCTATAATTACCCGCGTTTTCCCTACTCCTCTTCGTGAAGACGGGGACAATATTTGCTGAACTCGAGTCTTCTCGCACTAATCACATAGTCACTGACGAAATAACGTTTGTAGGCAAAAGTTCTGCAATCTCCTCCCACGATTTCCAGAGAATTACCGGACACATCCCATCCAGCCCAGGGGACCAAACTATTCTCAGGCTTTCAAGAATTGCTAACAACTCCTCTTTATGAATATCAATTTAATTTATTCTAAAAGGTTGCATCTCAAAATTCTCTCCGACAGCATTGTCTTTTTCATTTGAGATATGATGAAAAATATACATTCAGCGCCTCTCCTATTCTTAGACTCCGCTGACGACTTCCTACTGCTGTTCTTGACAAGCCCGAATCATAGTCTAGATATTCTCTTATTCTTGAAATGACAAGAGAAAGCTTCAGGGTTTTAATTGACCCTGCCAGCTAAAGACTTCTCATGTCCCCTCTTCGCTCTAAGTAGCTCTCTCTTTTGGCCCTTCCTGGCGAGCTTTTAATTATCAAGTGGTCTAGTTAAGCCTTTATATCTCATGTTTAATGCACCTCTTTCTCCCTCTTGACAAGAAATTCAACTTCTTCAGTAAAAATGGCTCACTGTCTCGACCTCATATCCCTGCATGACGCACACATACTTATCAAGGACATGCAGGAGTGCTTCCCTGAAAAAGCACCATATTTCAGGTGTGCATAACCCCTGCGTTACTTTCCCCATCTGGTGCATCCTAACACTTGCCTGATCGCATCATACTGGCCTTTCTTCCAGCGGTACCTCATGCTCTGCGATACATGTATCTATTCCTATCCTTCACTAAATAAACGTACCGAATTGTGGTCACTATCACCAAAGTGCCCACTTACCTCCAAATCGAACAGTTGACTTGCGTCATTCCGAAGTACGAAATCCAATGAAGTTTTGATTCTTGTTGGTCTGTCTACATGCTGCAACAGGAAACCCTCCTGCACACATTGGACAAAAAGCTGACCAATCAGAGGTACTCAAACAATAACATTTCCAATGAATATTTAAAAAGTAAAAGGTCCCCACTACAACTACCCTGTTACTTAGGGTGGAGGTTTGCTCGCTGAGCTGTAGGTTTGATATCCCGACGTTTCGTTACCTGGCAAGGTAACATCATCACTGGCGACCTTCAAGTGAAGCGAACTGTTGTCTCCTGTTTTCTATTTATATCTTCCTCCTGGATGGGGTTCCTGGGGTTTATGATAATGTCATTTCCTGTTCGTTTTCTGAGGGGTTGATAGATGGCATCTAGCTCAATGTGTTTGTTTATGGCGTTGTGGTTGGAATGCCAGCCCTCTAGGAATTCTCTGGCAAGCCTTTGCTTAGCCTATACTAGGATAGATATGTTGTCCCAGTCGATCAGGTGGCTTTTTTATCCGTGTGTAGGGCTACGAGGGAGAGAGGGTCGTGTCTTTTTTGTGGCTACCTGGTGTTCGTGTATCCTGATGGCGAATTTTCTTCCTGTTTGTCCTATGTAGTGTTTGTGGCAGTCCATGCAAGGAATTTTGTAAAGACCCAGTACATCCCATGGACAAAACCAATGTCATCTACAAAATTCCAGTTCTTACTGAAAATTCTAAACTGAGATGCCAGGAACAACCATTCCTTTCAGTGCTCCATTCATGTCTCTGAAATGGCCACAACATTGAAGTCCCAGATAACAACCCATGACACCTGCTTTATCTCAGATGCTCCTGGCGGTGAAGTAGACTCACTTCAAATCACCTTCATTCTTGCCAGTATACACTCGCAAACACGAAAACCTACTTATGACCTAACCGCTCACAACTTCCTGCAAACCGCAGCGAAAATTCAGGTTCGCACTCCGCTGCGGAATTCGTGAACCCTCCTGAAAAGCGTTAGAAAATTAACCCATCCGGATATTGGTAACCTTCCGGTTCAGGTGAAGACAATCCTGTTTGTAGAGGTCCATCTGACTCCAGACGGAGCCCCATCTATCCAGATATCTGTATCCCTATCACCTGCACCATCCTTAGAACCACGTGTTCAACTGTTCTCTCCCTATTCTTCACCTAACTACGACGTGGCATGTGTAACAAATCAGACAGAACAACTCTGTTTGATCTCGATCGAAGCTGTCACCCTGGATCCCTGAATTTCTGCCATGCATCCACATCAATTTTCTGACCTATGTTGTTGGTGCATATGTGAACCATGACCTTGGGCTGCTCCCCCTCCCACTGAAGGATCCTGAAAACACGATGTGAGACATTACCATCCCTGGTAACTTGGAGGGATCACATCAATCATGAGCCTGCCCTGTACCCACAGAAACTGCAATCTGTCCCCCTCACTATTGAGTCCCCAGTAAGTATTGCTCTCCTCCCCTCTACCCTACCCTTCTGATCAACAGGAACAAAGACTGTGCCAGAGATCTGTACCCCATGGCTTACCCCTAGTAAGTCATTCCCCCAAAATGTAACAAATACGGTATGCTTGTTACTAAGGGGCACAGTCATAGCGGATGCTTTCACTGGCTGCCTGTTCCCTTTTCGTCTCCCGACTGTATCCCATCGACCGTTTTTTGAATGTTCTGAATTGTAACTGCCTCCATATCACTCCTCTCTTTTCCCCTCAGTCTCCCGAAAGATCCAATGTCCAGCTACAGTTCCCTAAGGCAGTTGCCAAGGAGATGGAGTTGGGTGCATTTCCCGCAGATTCAAATGTCAGGGCCATTACTGTAAACTCTAAGCTCTCACATTCTAAAGGAAGAACATTCAAATTGCCGACCATCCATTTCTAATGTTCTGAATTCACACAAGCACACACACTGATATGCGTGTGTGTGTGTGTGTATATATATATATATATATATATATAAAAGTTTCAAAAGAACGTTGAGTAAAACAGCATTTATTCTAACAAAATATGATTGTGTGGAGTGTTCTGTCCTTGGGAAATACCTCAGTTACTTAAGACCATCCACAAATACTCCCTGAGTGAATATCCTTCTCTCAACAGAGATACAGAGGTGATTTTTGAAGTCGATGAGGTTTCTGATATTGCTGATTCTGCGCTGTGTTGAATTCTGGAAAGGATGTTTAGCTCGTTTCATATTACTTATTTTGCTGCAAACTCGAACAGGCCATTAAAACAATCCACAAAGTATTAGATTTATCTCATTAGACATTTGACTGTTATCAGAAAAACTGGAATCGAAATGATAAAGCTGTTTTTATGTACTGCTATGAAGATTACAGAATTCAAACTGGAATATGTTTCGTGTCTTGTCACTGTATATTTTTGGGGAAAATGAGTGAGCAGCAAATGGACTCACTCCCTTCTCTGTGATGGCAGCCAAATTTTCCAATGCAACAGATGAAAGTAAAAAGGTGCATTACACCGGCAGGTCCGTTCCAACTCACGGTAGTATAGTTTCACTTTGATTATCACCACCGTCTAATTTATTAGCTGAGTTGGGAGATCAGGATCCTGAGGTATACTGAGACATTACGACAATTAATCCCACACTGTTGGCATCACTTTATATCATAAACCGGTTATGCAGCGGACTGAGCTAATCGGCTTCCCTTTAATACTGAGCTAACAAAAAGAGTTCAGTTCTTTTACAATTTATAGACGTACACGTAGAACAAGCTGCTCAACCATTCCTCGCAATCAGCTCATTCTGTACTTAGTCGTGCTCAGTTGCAGGTGTTATGAGGTTTCTTTCCAATTAACGTTTACCAATTAGAGAGTGTGCACCTAACACGTACTCATCCTGGCCGCCCAGACTCCCTGTCCCGGTGAAATTCACTCCTTGTGTTTCTGCATGCGTCTTTACAAATATTTTAGAATCAGCTTCTGAATATTTTTTCCTGCGAAAAAGTAATCATTTTCGAGTTCAATGGCTGTAGAAGGAAAAATAAAACGTGCTCCAAACTTCTCTTAATCATTCATCACTGGTTTTGAAGTTCTAAACTCTCGATGTAGATCCATCCGAATGAGGGAATTTCCCTCCTGTTTACTCTCACCAAATTCACATCGCCTGGAAACCTTCCATATGGGCACAACTCCGTTTTAGTTGGTGTCACGCCATATGATCTATTCGTCTTTTCCACCCTCCTATGAAACCCCTCGTTGTCTTTTTTAATGGCATTTTCCCTCACTACATCGTTGGCTTCCTTTGCATTTTTTTGTTTCCAAGTAAACGCTGTCCATTCTTCCTGACGTCTTTTCATTCCAGTCATCGCCATCCATGTGTTTTATTATCTTTTTATATCCCAGGATAATCCATGTTGAGAAAGGATGCTGGGTCCAATGCAACACATGAAAACCCGCTCTAATGCTGTATACTGTCATTATCAATGTAGGGAAAATGGGAGCTAGTTCAGTCAAACGTATATCAGTTGGTTGTAGCACAATGGATCAATTTCTGACTGGGAAGTGACTGTTTTTCCTCACTTTTCTCCCCTGTCTGAACATGTGCTAAAGCAACACAGTAAGGGATCATAGAATGCATAAAATTCAGAAACTGGCTATTCGATGCAACAAATGCACACCATTCCTCCAGGGATTAACCCTCACAGAACAATTCCTTACCCTTTTGCGCCTGAATAAGGCACCTTACTGACAGTGGACCCAGTTGTCAGAAATCATATCTCTTACGCTGTGAGGCAGCAGTGAAACCAGTGAGCCACCTAGCGGCCCTGTACAATATTGCAAGGCACATGCGGACGCTTTCGAAATGCGATTCCTGTCAAAGATAGTATACTTTTGCTGTTGCCCTTATCAGGAACAATAAATCCAAGTTCCCTGAGCAAGAAACGAACTCAAACCACAGCGGTGAAAGTGCTTTATGGTAACCACTAGTCGTCCAGGAAAAACGGCATGTGCAATTGCACCTTCTCTTCACAGAATAGCTTTCTTATCCTGCGATGAGACATTTCTTCCAAAAAAGATTGTTCGTGACACCATGTTTTTACAGCACAGAATAATACTTTGTGTCAGTGCCAGTCATCAAACAACCATCCATTCTCGTTTCCAGTTTCCACTACTTGGCCTTCAGCCTGACGTTTGAAGTGTTCATCTCAATGAGACTTACCCTGCAAAGTTTTAATCTCAAATAAAACTGCAAATGAGACTGAAATCAGATACCGTCAAATTTGTTCATGACCTGCGGGAGAACTGAACCTCATTTTGACCCATAGAGGGAACTATACAGGCACATCTTTTGTGAGTGACAAAGGCCTCAGGAGAGCCCAACTTCCATAAAACGAGGAATTGAACCGTTTGACCTTTTTTTTTTCTTCACTTTATAACCCGATTCTGTTTACTTAAGCATAGGGGTAAACAAGCAGGAAGCTGTCCTTCGAGGACTGCTGCAATCGTGAATATTTGATACCTGCTAAACATTGACTTCTCCACCTCTGAGGCAGCCTGGCGAGCTGTGCTCTTCCAGCCTCCTATCTGTTTATTTTGGATTCCAGCAGATTCCTGTCTCTACATAAGGAACAGAAGCATTCAGCCGCATCCCTGTACGTTTTCGTCCCCCACTGTTTCACCGTTACGCTACTGCTTCTACTGAGTCACGTTATTCTTCCTGCCAAACAAAGGCATCCATCGCATCAGAAGCTTGTCATCCTCATGTTCCTCGAAGGAAAAACATGGATGTGGATTTCTAAACTGAAACAGATGCGGCCTGGTCTGCGTAAAAATTGACTTCCAGCTGTTCCTTCAAAAGTAGTTCCTACCAACATAGAGAACGCACCTTCGGATGCTTGCTGCAATAGTTGTAAGAAGATTCAGCAAGGCCGCCGTAAAAATCGAGGTTACAACCCCTGGTTTACAAAACCAGCGCTCGAGCCACTTAGCTATGGAACCACTGACATATGAGCTGTTTAGACATCATCAAAAATGATGACCTCGAGCAGAACAAATTCGGTAATCTCAGTTTTGTGATACAATCTTCGTTTTGTGTGACAAAATACGACTTGAAGCCCACTTCTTTGATCACTTGTCTGATATAACACTTTGTCAGCTTCCCAATATCTCATAATGTGACAGGGATCAACATTTGTTTGCACTCCGTCCAGAGTAAAAGCTTTGAAGTTTCTATTATGTAAAAGGCACGATGTAGTATTGATACCAATTAATTGCCCTTGGTTTCAGCATGTATTACAGTTTTTCTTAATCACTTGGTGAGTAAATCCTTTCCTATAGCCTGGTGCGACTTACGTAGCCACGGGATTTCATAATTTATGGCTTTGGCAGATGACGTTTAGGCACCAAACGTGAAAAAGTTCAAATCGAACATGCTCCAGAGGTTGGCATTCAAGGGAATGCAGATATCTGAAAGAGCACTTTAAAACATAATCTTGGGTGTCGTGTCCGCTGGCTGGGTTGGCATACTATTTATCAGCTCTATTTGCTCTTGAGTGGGCTGGAGGACATTACAGTGACAGATAGAGGGAAGACAGTCAAGAGATTTGTAGAAAATGATGAAAACTTTAAAATTTAGCTGCCCGGTGATGGGTGAGCAACCCATGTTGTGAGTACACCCATATGCAGGAGAGGTATTGGAAGAGCTCAGGATTACATCTTTGGGTGAATTACCTGCAACCCCTTCCCTTCCACCATGTGGGAGCCCGTCTGGAAAGATAAAGCTGCGAAGGCCGCAGTGCACCGTTTGGGAAAATGGGCGTTGGTAAAAATTTCATTCAGATAATGCATAATGAAACAGTGAACAGAACGCAAGTACACCCTTGAAAAGAAGCAGAGGGAGTTAGACCATAGAACATAGAACATAGAACATTACCGCGCAGAACAATCCCTTCTGCCCTCGATGTTGCGCCGAACTGTCATACCAATCTGAAGCCCATCTAACCTGCACTATTCCATGTACGTCCATATGCTTGTCCAATGAAGACTTAATTGTACTTAAAGTTGGTGAATCTACTCCCGTTGCAGGCAAAGCATTCCATACACTTATTATTCTCTGAGTAAAGAAACTACCTCTGACATCTGTCCTCTATCAATCACCCGTCAATTTATAGCTATGCAGGTGTTATACCATTTATTTCCAATTAACGTTAACCAATTAGAGAGTGTGCACTAAACACAACCCCATCCCTACAGAGTAGACCCTCTGTCCCCGTTAAATTCATTCCTTGTGTATCTGTACGCGCCTTTACAAATATTTTAGAGTTAGCTTCTGAAATTACTTTTCTCTGAAAACAATATCATTCCCGATTACAAAAAATATAGAACGAAAAAAAAACAAGCCGTACACCAAACATTTCTTTATCATTCATCACTGGTTACGAAATTCTAAACTGCATTTATAGAGCCATCTGTCTGAGGAAATTTTCTTCCTGTTTACTCTCATCAAATTCACATCATCTGGAAAATTTCCGTATGGTCAAAAATCACTTATTCCTGGTTTCAGGTCACGTGATATATTGGTCTGTTCCACCTCCCCATGAAACCCCGCCTTGTCTTTTCTAATGGCTTTCTCCCGCAGGATCTCAGTGGATTCCTTTGCAATGCTTTTGTTTCCAAGTAAACACTGTTCATTCTTCCTGACGTCTTCTGATTCCAGGCATGTTCCTCCATGCGTTTTACAAGGTCTTTATATCCCATTAAAGCCCGTCTTCAGAAAGAATGCTGTGTCCAATTCAACACAGGCAAACCCACTCTAATGGTGCATAATACCATTACCAGTGTCGGGAGGATGGGAGCTATTTCAGTCACAGGTGATTCGGTTGGTTGTCGCATTATGGATAAATCCCTAATGGGGAAGTAACTGCTATTCCTCACTTTTCTCCCTTCTCTGAAAATTATGAGGGGCATGCACAGGGTAAACAGACAAAGTCTATTTCCTGGGGTGGGGGATTCCAGAACTAGAGGGCATAGATTTAGGGTGCGAGGGGAAGGATATAAAAGAGGCCGAAGGGGAAACATTTTCACACAGAATGTGTAGTGTATGGAATGAGTAGCCAGTCGAAGTAGTGGAAGCTGGTGCAATTGCAACATTTAACAGGTATTTGAATGGGTATATGAATAGGATGGATTTGGAGGGGTATGGGCCAGGTGCTGGCAGGTGGGACTAGATTGGTTTGGGATATCTGGTCGGCATGGACGGGTTGAACGGATGGGTCTGTTTCCATACTGCACAAGTTCGGAAATAGGCCATTTAGTGCAACAAATCCTCACCGACCCTCCAGGGAATAGCCCTCCCAAAACAATTACCTAGGTTATTACTCTACATTGGTTCCTGAATAAGTCATCTTACCTACAGTCGACCCAGTTGGAGTCAAAGTCGGTCTCTGGCGCTGTAAGGCAGCAGCGCTAACCAGTGAGCCACTGTGCGGCCCTGCAGTAAAATTGCAAGTCAAATGCAAACGCGTGTGAAATGCGATTCCTATCAGAGATGCTCTGCTTCTGTTGTTTTCCCTGTCAGGAACAATAAAACCTGAGTCACTGACCAAGAAACGAACCCAAACCACAATGGTGGAAGTTCTGAATCGTAGCCGCTAATCGACCAGGTTGCACGGCTTGCGCAAATACATCTTCTGTTAACATAATAGCTTTTTTTTTCCTGCGATGAGAAGGTTTTTCCAAAAAAGGTGTTCGTGACACACGTGGTTTTACAGCATGCAATAATGCACGATGTCAGTTCCACTCATCCAACATCCATACTTTCTCATTTCCAGTTTGCAGTACTTGGCCCGCAGTCCGGCGTCTGACGTATTCAGCTCCCTGCAAACCATTAACCTCAAATGAAATAACGTTTGGGAGAGAAGTCAGATTCGGTTAATTTTGTTCGTGACCCGAAAAAGAACTGAACCTCATTTTTACCCATAGAGGGAAATATGCAGACATATCTCGCGAGAGTGACAAAGGCCTCAGGAGAGACCGACTTCATGAGGAATTTCACTATTTGGCTTCTTCTTCCTTCACTTTAGACTTTAAAACCAGAACCTGTTTATGTAAGCAAAGGGGTAAAGAGGCAGCAGGCTGCCATTCGAGCCCAGGCCCAGATATGAAGAATTGATACATGCTGAAAGTAAACCTCCTGAGGCAGCCTGGCTTCCTGTGATCTTGCAGCCTCCTGCCTGTTTACTTCGCAGTTGTTTCGTCGCTACATAAGGAACAGAATCATTAAGCTGCTTCCCCGTAGGTTTCCTCCCCCACTGATACTCCGTTGTTCTACAGCTTCTACAGTCTCACGTTGTTCTTCATGCCAAACTGGAGCATTCTTCGCGTAAGCTGCGTGTTACTCTCATGTTCATCGAAGTGGAACACAGAGGTGGAATTGCAAACTCAAACAGATAAGCTCTGGAGAAAATGGTTTCACGTTTTTTCATCAGAAAGAATTCCGAACAATAGTGAGAAGCACGTTCGGATGTTTGCTGCAGTATATGTGGGAAAACGCAGCAAAGCCCCAGTGGGACTCGAGCTCATGGCCACTGGCAAACAAGGCGAGAGCTCTAATCACTGAGCTGCAGAGGCATGTGCGAAAGTGGTGCTTTTATACTGATATAACAATGATGACCGTCGCAGAACAAACTCCATCAATCAAAGTTTGTGATGCAACCTGAGTTTTGTTGTGTAAAATACTACTTGAAAACTACTTGTTTGATCACTTGTTTGATAAAACGCTTTGTTAGCTTTGCAATATCTCGTTATGCGTCTGCGATCAAGATTTGCTTAAACTCCCTTCAGAGGAAAAGCTTCGAAGTTTCCATTATATGAAAGGCACGATGCAGTATCGATACAATGTTACTGCCGTTGATTTGAACACGTATCACAGTTTTTCTTCATCATTTGGTGAGCAACTCCTTTCCTAACGACATTATGAGATCTCCTTAATGAAGAGATTTCATGCGTTATGGCCTTGATACATGAAATCTCAGGCGCTAGACATAAAAGATTTAAAATTGTGCATGATCAAAAGGTTGGAGTTCGAGGGAATGCAGATATCTGAGACAGCATTATTTAAAAAAAAATCTTGGATGTCGTTTTCCCTGACTGGGTTGGCATTTAGTGACCATCTCTAATTGTTCTTGAGTGGGCTGTAGGATATTACAACGACAGATGGAGCGGAGACAGTGAAAAGATTTGAATAAAATGACGAAAACTTTGAGAATTAGCAGAGCTGTGATGAGTGAACAACCCTGTTGTGAATACTCCCACGGGCATCACAGTTGTGCAAAGACCTCAGGATTGCATCATTGGATGAACAATCCGCAACTCCTTCCCTTCCACAATGTGGGAGCTCGTATGGGAAGGTAAAGCTGCGAAGGCAGCAGCACACGGTTGTGAAAATAGGCGGTGGTAAAAACGTCATTCAAATAAGTCACAATAGAACACTGTAGAGAGATCAAGTACAGGCATGCACAGAGGTAGAGGACGTGAGACCAGAGTAGAGAGGGAAAATGAGAGGACGGACGGAAGTGCATTACGATAGTTTAGTCCAAAGGAATGGACGAGAGGTTGAGCTGCAGAAGAGCAGAGACGTCGAAGAGCTATGTGATGTTAATGAGGTGCAAGTGTGCAGACTTGGTGAAGAATCTTACCATGGTTATGACGTGACTGGTTCAGACTCAGACAATTGTCAAGGAGAAATTGTGTCAGTGGTGAGGCAATTTCTGCACCAACGTGCCCAATGCTGCCTTCCAGCGCATCTCATCCACTTCCAGCATCTCCACATTCAAGACCCACCCGTCCAACGATGACAAAGGCAGAATCCCCATGGTGATCACCTTCCACCCCACCAACCTCCATTGACATCATATCATCCTCCACCATTTCCGGCATGTGCAAACGGACCCCACCAGCAGACATGTATTTCGTTCCCCACCACTAGCCGCTTTCTGTGAAGATGTTTCCCTCCGTGACTCCCTTGTCAGCTCCACGCTACCCAACAAACGATCCTCCTCTCCAGGCACCTTCCCATTCCATCACAGGATTTGCAAAATCCACCCACACCTTCACCTTCAACTCCATCCAAATACTCAAATGATTCTTCCACATCCATTAGAGTTTTACTTGCAATTCCACATATGACATTTACTTTATCCGTTGCTCCCAATGCAGTCTCCTTTACATTAGAGAGACAGGATGCCTAATTGGAGAGTGCTTCAGAGAACATCTCCGGGACACCCACAACAAGCAACATCACTGCCTTGTGTCTGAGCACTTTAACTCTCCCTCCCACTCAGCCAAGTACATGCCGGTCCTGGGCATCCACCATCGCTATACTTTTACCACCCGACGCCAGGAGGAAGAAGGCTTCATCTTTCACATTGGGACCCTTCAACCATACGGCATCAATGTGGACTTCAATATATTTCTCATTTCCCCTCCGCCATCTTATCCCACTTCGATCGTTCCAAGTTGGCATCGCTCTGATGAACTTTCCTATCTGTCCATCTTCCTTCTCGCCGATCCGCTCTATGCTGCTCTCCAACCTATCACCATTACCCCCACCTCAACCAACCTATCACACTCTCAGATACCTTGCCTCCTCCGGTTTGTCTTCTACCGCCTCGGCTCACAAGCCTCATTCCAAATGAAGGGCTCGTGCCTGAAACATCGATTCTCCTGCTCCTCGGATGCTGCCTGACCTGCTGTGCTTTTCCAAGACCACACTCTCTACTCAGTGGCAAGGCAGTGGATTTGTGTTGACGACTGAAGACAGAGGCCTCAGATTTGCATGATTCAAGTGTAGGAAATGTCTGCTCCAACAGGATGTCAGACATGTCCGGACAGTGTTTGACCTCGAGCGAACTTGGATTGGATGGTGTTAACATCAAAATGTTGACCTCTCCTTCTCAGTTGTGGAGGCTGTCTGTATGAAAGATTCTTGCAAAATTCCGGTCAAATTGTTGGTGTCTAAATCCCTTAATTTCAGTCCCTATCTTCAGGCACAATCCAGAGTCTGTGAGAGACTCTTTTTCATTCTCTTGATTTTGAAAAACATATGACATCAATTTCGCAGCATATTAGAAGGGAAAGATTTTTTTTAAAAATCACTCCACCATGATCTGATGAAGTCGCGCATTTTATCCTAAATTGAACTTTGATCAAAGTTTGAACATGGAAGGAAAAGGCTCCGGTTATAGTGGGAGAGTATCGTTCATTTGTTGTGTGTGTGGACACGGTTTCTGCTATCATCAGAGCTCACAAACTACAATTGCAGCCATATTTAGGTGAGACTGTAGACATGTGAGGATTCATTTCTCTTTCTGAGCTGGAACCCCATGAAAGCAATGACCCCTGGAACAAGCTCAGTGTGTGGGAAGGGATACGCTCCTTCTCGGACTTTCTGTGAAACCTGCACGGTCACAATGAGGAGAAGCCATTTCAGTGTCTGGATTGTGATAAATGCTTCAAAACGACCAGTGATTTGATTATCCAACACTGTGCTCATACGAATGAGAAACCTTTTATCTATTCAGACTTTGGAAAATATTATCATACCTCTGTGTAGTTGATGCATGGGAAATGTGCTCACACGAATGAGAGTCCTTTAAAACTTCTGGGGACCTGACGGCCGGTCCATGTGCTCACCCGGAGGACAGACATCTTCAATTCCACAACTGACGGACGTGCTGCAAATGTCCGAGCGACGTAAAGTCCCAACAACATTATGAACACGTCTTTTCAACGCCCAGACCGATGGAACTGCTGTAAATGATCCTGGGGACTGGCATGGCATCAACGTGCTCACAAGGAAGAGACCTTTTAAATGCTCAGACTGTGGGAATCACTATTCAAGTTCCTTGACAGCGTTATTTCATGAACGCCTTCACATTGAGGAGAGACCTGTCAAATATCTAGTGTGTGGAATGTGCTCTCCAGTCTCTAAGGACTGATGTTCCATCGACATTTTCACAAGATGAGAGACATTTCAATTGTTTTCGTTGTGGTATCAGGCGATCATCTCAATTCTCAACTCCCAGCGAGTTTGCAGTGGGCAGAACGTGTTTACCTGCTTCATTTGAAAAAAACAGTTAGCTCACTCATCGACCCTGCTGAAACAGCAGAGAGATCCACTGGGGGAAGGAATTCACTCACTCATCGAGCCTGCTGAGACAGTGCTGAGTTCACACATCTCAACTGCGATTGGGCTTTGTTGTTCATGACATTCAGGACTGAAAGCAAAGTTTTAATATTTTACATAAATGTCAAACAAATCAATTTTGTAATAAAAAACAAATGAGAGGTCAATGTAAGGATAGTACTTGAAACATCAGCACAGGTTGTCAAGAAAAACTGTGTCAGAATTCTATGAGGACGTAATGAGGAAATAAGAAAAAGTCTATTCTGTGAATGTGCTCTGCTTGAATTTCCAGCAGGCATTTGTCAAGGTGCTGTATGGGAAGCTGCGAAATAATAGGCTATGGTGTTAGTGGCAAAGTACTGGCATGGCTTGAGTTCTGGCTGACTGGTGGAAGGCAGACAGTTGGGTGAAGGTGTCTTTTCCAGGTTGCCAGTGCGTGACGTGTGGAGTTCAGCAGGGGTCAGTTTTGGCACAACAACTATTCCCGTTATGCATGAATGATCAGGCCAAAGGAACTGAGAGTGTTGTTGCTTCATTTGCAGAATATACAATGACAGGTGGAAGGGCCGATCGTATTGAAGAAGCGGGCAGGCTGCAGATTGACGTGGACGGGCTGAGTGCTTGGATAAAATATGTTGCAGTTAGAACACTGTGTGGAAATGTGTGAGGTCATCAAATGATGGAATGATTAGAGGCATAGACTATTTTGTGACAGGGAAAGGCTTCAGAGATCTATTGTTTTAAGGAACTTGAGAGGTCCAATGAAGTTTTCTCTAATGTTTAACATGCAGGTTCTGTTGGCTGTTCAGAAGGTAAATGCAATATCGGCATTCATCCAAGCGAGTTCAAAACCAACTGGAGAGGTTTGCAACTGACGCGATAAAAGGCGCTCGTCACACGCATTTGTATCATCGGAAGTAGCTTTTGGCTCCATGTCTAAGGGAAGATATATTATGAGTGGTGGATAGGAGGTTTACAATAGCTTACAAATGATGCCTTCCAGCCTCAGCCACGCTGGTTCAATTTCTTCTCAGGGAACCGTCTGCAGTTTTCACGTTCTTTTCCTCTCTGCCTGGGTTTCCTCCACGGAGGATAGATATGTAGTTGGCGTCATTAGGCCATGTAAAATGCAGAGTTGCAGGAATTGAGTAGAGGTGTGAGTGAGTGCAATGGTCTTCGCATGTTTCATGAGTTCTTCTTTGGCTGAATTGCCTGTTCCCACTTTGTGGGGATTCTACGAGAACATGTTGATCGCAGGGGTGAAGGACTCGTCGTCTTAGAATGTATTTTTTTAAAAATCAAAATTTCTGTGTAAACATGCGATCTCAAGTCAATTTCTTGAACAATATAAGGCGTGGAGGGTCATTCTTCAAAGGAAAACATGAAGGCAAAACGAGCATATGAGATAGCCTCAGCACATAGAGTTAACGATAATGTAAAGAGATTTTATAAGTACATTCAGAGCTAGACACCAAATAGGATCCCTGAAAGATGTAAGAACTCACATTTGTCTTGAACGTCAGCAGATGGGAGAGATATTAAATGTTGATTTCGCATTAGTTTATAACGTGGAGAAGGAAATGGCGGCTACAAACATTGATGTTTCGAAAGTAGTTCACATTGAAAAGAGGTATTTACAGAGGAATTGGAACATATTAAGTTGGATATTTCTCTGGAATCTGATCTCGTGCACCCAGGGCTTTGTGGGAAATTAGGAAAATAAACTGTTGGGCCCTTGGTAGAAATATTCGCATCATCTATTACTTCGAATGATGTGCATAATAAATGGGGGGTGGTTTTGTTGAGGAAGGGATGAAAGGAGAAAACTGACAACCATAGACCTGTGGGGCTAGCTAAGATCGTGGATAAGTTGTTGGAAGCAATTCTGAATTATAGGATTTATATCCATTTTGAGAGAGGTGTTATGAATAGGGATTATCGGTATGGTTTTGTGCGACTTCATTTGTGTCTCGCAAACATGGTTGGGTTTTTTGAGGACGTAACGAAGAATATTGATGAGGACTAAGTTGTCGGCATTGTTCACTTGGACTTTAATGAACCCTTTCAAAAGTTTCCACATGGTCGATTAATTTTTAAAGTTTGATCAAATAGAATTCAAGGTGAGCTTTCCATTTAGATATAAAATTAATTTAATGGTATGAGGCTGGGAACGGTGGTGGAGGGTAGTTTTCAGACTGGACGACTGTTACCAGCTGTGTTCCACAGGGATCAGTGCTGAGCCCACTTTCGGTTTTCATTCATACAAATGAATTAGATGAAAATATGGAAAGCATGGTCAGTGAATTTGCAGATGACATCAATCTGGTAGTAGAGTGGACAATACAAAAGGTTATGTCAGATTGTAAATAGGTTTTCTCATCAGATCAGTTTCTATCTGTCCTAGACATTTAAAAGTGTGAGAGAAAAGCATCATTTGTCCACCATGCAGCGCAGGTCATCAGACATCCACGTATTCTAGTCCCAGTTTGCAGAATTTCGCCCATAAGCTGACGTGTTTTGGTGCTTCCAGGGCAAATGTCAATGATAACGTCTCTGTAATTGTAAATGACACATCAATGGGACTGAAATTTAACGGTTGTAACCCCGTTGAGGAAACTGATTCTCATGTTCACTCACAAAGATAGACACACCAGCACATCCCCGGCAGTGAGTGAGGCCTCAGCGTTATCTGCTTCACGTCTGCAACTTTCTCTGGAAAAAGGAAGCTTCACGAGGAAAACTAGACAATTCTCCAGAAAATGTGAACCGTTGCGGTGAGCTGGGTTATGAAATGAAAACTGAGTTGAAATAGTCCAACACGCTGCTCGTGTGTAACTTTAAATTTCCAAATTCCACCCAAACAGTTGGTGCGACTTCTGGGATCTGACAGGATAGCGGTCAGCAGACATTCACCACTAATAACAACCGACACACGCAAACTCGAAACACGTTAGATTCTCTTCTCTTTCTGTTTCTGTCCCTGTCACACTTCCAGCTTCCTCTGAACATCCAACTCCGTGCTCAATGAGCTGCTTGATTCAAACAGAGACAGATAATGCAGGCAATCTTTATCTCGAAAGTTGAGCCAGGAAATGTTAGACACAAGGACTTACACACGGCTAGGTAATGTGACAGCACGATATTATCTTCCTGATTATCCTGTTGACTGATTGCAGGGATGTGCACCCTACCAGTTGTTACCAATTGAAATTTCCCACTGGATGCCTTGACTGACAGACAGGTCAGGAGAGAGTTGTTCAAACCCTTCATCGCTCTGGGACATTTTGCAAACAATTTCCTGTTACTTAACAGTTTCCAGTTTATTCTCGGCTCTCAATTACAGTCAGCAAGATGTGAAACTACCCGAGAAAACCGTAATGGATTTATAGCCCATCACCTTACCAATTTGGCAGCAACTGCAGAAGCACACTACTGAACTGGTTTGCCAGTCCTCTCTCCCTGTGGAGTTGAGGGACAGTGCATCATTCTTAGGTTGTTTTAATTCAATCACTGAAGCTTCGACAGTGTTAAACGTCGGTAATGTATGGTCTGTGTGATCAATCCCGATAGTTGGAATGGATATTCAGTTAAAAATATATACCAGGAGAAACTAAACACCTCTGGCAGCATCTGTGGAAACAGAAACAGAGACAACGATTCAGAGCTTCATCACAAGTTTGTTAGAACTCTGTTTTCCCCCACAGATACTGCAAAACCTGCTGAGTTTCTGCAGCAGTTTCTGTTTTTATTTCTGATTCACGACATCCACAGCCCCTTGTTAGCCAAAAAGCAATACAGAAACCCTGTTACAGTTCCTCACTGGGTTAGGTTTCCGTTCAGGGAATATATCCCTGACGTGATTAAAAACCCAAAACTACGCAGCAAAGGAAACAGATGGAGTAAGTACAGAGATCACACCATCCATGAGTGAGTGCGACCAACCACCCTCTCGATTAACAGCCGACCGCGCTGATCCAAAGTACCACAGAGTGTGGGAACAGTCTTCTTCTCGCATCTCATAAAGCAGGCGTTCGTGGATCCAAGCTTTGGCATGGCCTTCACAGAATAACAATTGCCGTTAATCAGTTTTATTTTCCATTCGAAAGTCTGGAACATTCACTGTGGAAACTGGAGAACAGTCTGATCCCACCCTCTGCAGGCACCTCCATGTCACTGGGACCCAGCTCTCCGACAACTGGGAACGAGCCCCTAAGAAAATTTCAGTGCCTTTTCTGTTCCCATGTTTTCTCATTGTGCCGGAGCTGAGATGAGGTTTGAATTCCTGACGTGGAAGAACGGGTGTCCTTTCAATGTTCCACATTATTTATATTCCCACTTATGATTATCTGAAAAATCACCTTAACCACTCAGCTACAACTATAACCCTGAGATACTGCTTAATATTTCTCGTGAAATTGGGGCTTCCAACAGAAAACGTGAGTACACTCTTCGGTTCGTTCTGTCTGCGCAAAGACTCCAAAATTTGTGGTCCCCCTGTAATTCACTACAATGGAGAAGGCTGATAGGAAATTGGATTGAACGACACATATTGATGAGAGACAGAGTGCTTGGAAAGGATGCATTTTCATGAGCAGAGAGATTAGAAATAATGTAATGGATCGAGAAATGAAGATGTCATCGTATTTTTAAAGCGCCTCTCAGCACTATCTGCGTCACAGGCACTGAAGGAAATTTGAAGCAGATGTGGCGTTGTCAAATCTAATGTGCAAATCAGGGCAGTCTATTCAGCCAGAGGTCAAAAAGAAAATGCTACAAATACTCAGAACTGACGCGGGTGACGCCAGTGAGTGTTTGCCTTACATTTAACGTTTGTTCGGCTCTGGTTGGTATCCGGGATAGTATAGGACTGGGGGACCTAATATCAGGAGAAGGCTTTACCCAATTGAGGTACAGATGAGGAGGCTGTTCTCGCATCCTGAGGGTAGCAAATACGTGTTCTTACTTACAACAGAGAGATCGGCCAAGACTGGGTATATTCAAGGCTTCAATTATTACCTCTCTGTTAAAAGCATGCAGAAAGTGGCATTGTGAAATATGTCCAAGTTTGCTGACGATAGACAGTAATGGGACAGCATTTTGTGACGAGGACGTGGGTATCTGCGATGGAGGATAGATAGTTTGAGTGAGTGGTGGAAAATCTTTGCAGATGAAGTTTCAAGTCGGGAGTGTCAGGTTGGAAGAGTGAAAAGGCAGAGCACTATGAAAATAGATTGACAGTAGAAAAAACTTGTAGGACAGAGGAATCTGGGTGTTCCTGTGCCTAACACAAAGTTTTGTGTCGTTTTTGTTCTGACCAATCGTATGGCCTCCTTTCCGAAAGCTTGCAATGAAAGAGATGGTTTCACTAAAAAAAAACCTATAAATCGAAACCATAAAACGAAGACCAAGAAAATACGTGTGTCGTTCTATTGGACACCCTTGATGTGTATGGTTCTGTAAAATTTGTTGACAACGTACCCGGAAGTTGAAATTGTGGGAGCTCGGGAGAGGAAGTCAGGAGATCCATGATTACTGCCAACATTTATCTGTCTTCCTCACTTTTAGTACGTTTTATTTCGCACTGTGGTTCCTGTGAGTAAACCCAGGTGACTTGTTTCCCTCAATGTTCCTCGTCACTCCCCGAAAGAATTCAACGTTCTTATCTCCTGCTTCTAGGTAACCTCGAAACATTCTACAAATGTCACTAAAACCTCGACATTTCCCACTGCTGTATGCCTTCTTACAATATCATTTGATCCATCACTGTGTTTGTAATGCACACATGAAGAGCAACGCAAAACAGCAACAATCGACACTGGGTTACGAATGCAGATGACTGCAGCCACATCTCAGAGTAGTAACAACTGTACGATCACAAACACACGTATCAAACCGCCAGTAAACTCCATATAATTACACTAACAGAAGCCATGCGAGGCCTTGGCACCTCAAAAACAACAGAAATACTCTCTTGGGCGACGGACCTGGTTGTATTTCTCAATCAGCAATCGAATTTTACACTGGTGACATCAGCAGTTCCCTCAAACAAAGAACTAACCACTGCTGCAGACGGAGGAAAAAGTGAGGACTCTATATGCTGGAGATCAGAGACGTCAGTGCGGTACTGGAAAGATTAACTGGTCAGGCAGCATCCGAGGAGCAGGAAAATCGAGGTTTTGGGTATAAGCCTGATGAAGTATTAATGCCCGAAACGTCGATTCTCCTGCTTCTTGCATGCTGCCTTACATGTTGTCCTTTTCCAGCAACAAACTGTCCACTGCCACAGACTGTCATATAATCCAAGATCCCAGGCATGGAATCAGAGACACTCAGTGCCCTGAGTACACCTACTGGGGACACCTCCCGTTGGCATTTATGGGCGATTTGTTCTTCATGAATGCGGCTCTCCATCTGCCTGACTGTTGGTCCTTTACAATGTTTTCTGCACTCCTTGCGTGGAGCATTGTTTGTCCACATGTGCACTGCACATGCAGGGTAGTGGGCATTTGTTCTGGGGAGTTGTTGGCTGAACCTGGATTGGATTTATGTTCTCTCATAAATCTGAATGGTCAGAGGAGTGTGACTGTCAGTTCTGAGATTTTGTTCATATATAAGATCGAGTGCTTAGTGCGTCGGTCCATGGCATGTCCTCCGTGCGTTGTTTGTCTGCAATTATTCTGCAGGAATATCTTTTGTTGGCAAAACGTTTCTGGAGCAATCAGTGAACACCACAGCTAGTTTCCCCTCGTCGCAAAACACACAGTCGACGAGAAACAACAGTTCAACTGGGGCAACACAAATATAATAGGAGAAGCCAAATAGAGGGCGACCAGAAAATTTCTAGAAGGAAAACACTCATCCATGGACTCCATCAACAAGATCGTTGACCTAATCCCAACATACCGGGACCTGGAACGAACGACCAGTACTGACAAACGAGAGCAGTGGGAACGAACTCAAATCAATTCCAAACGCCAAAGGACAGCCACGATTCATAGGAGTCTCAGCAGCCCTGAAGATTTCGCTGAGAAAGCGGAGGAAACGGCTGCAAAACAACTTCCCAAAACTGCCAATAATACCCCAAACTGCACCCTGCACTAGAATAACAATTCTTTACACAAACCTTGAAACCCCAAAACAGGCCGGGCTGCGTCAGCAAGGAAATGAACTCTGGAATCCCACGTGACATGTGAAGAAACTAAATACCACACGACGGAGGAAGTCAGAGCTAGCCAAGCTCCCAGCTCTTTGTGCGTGTCCTTGTTAAAAATAACTGCTTGACTCTCCACATCCCATTTTCCATCCTTTGGCCTTGTATGCTGTAAGTATTACAAATTCACGTGTGACTACCTCAGAAGGTTATTAGGGTTTCTGCTGCTTCGACACTGAGGGAGAGTGAGCTCCAGGTTCCAAACACTAGCCTGTCTGATTTAAGTTTTTATTTGCATCTACTCAAACATTCTTGCCTCTAAACTTAAATCTACGGTTCCCTGGTGATTGTCACCTCAATCAAAGGGAAACGTTTCCATCAATCTGCCCAGTCCAAACCCCTCATTATTTTCTATATCTAAATCATGTGTCCTCTCAATCTCCCCTGCTCTCAAGAAAATAACTCCAGTCTGTCGAAACTCTTTAATAGGTGCACTTCTTCACTCCAGACAATATCTTGACAAATCACTTCTGCACCGTTTTGATAGCTGTCCAATCGTTTCTATAATGTGAATTGCAGAATTGTATACAATACACTAGCGAGAACCGAATGATGGTATGAAACAAATGTAGAAACCATCGAACTTGGTCTTTTTTCAATAAAGTGTCTTCACTTCGATACTGTTCAGTGCCTTTTTCGTGAATCTGATGCTCCATTAATCTCTGGTCCATGCAAATACGACACTATGCAGGAAAATTGATCATGCAGCCACCTTATCTGATTGCAGTGAGTGGTTCGAAGATCCTGATGGTGATATTGGGACACGTTCACGGGGCAAAAGTGACAGCTGCAGCACAGACTTAATGGTGTCAACATGCAAGTGAGTGTTAGACGATGCAATTCATCAGTAACATGGGAGAAGTGACAGAAAAAGGAGAATAGCGATTGTGAAAGGCAGAGAAATCACCGATATTGGGTGAATTTGAATACTGATATATGACAAGCAATGATGTCAGAGAGCAGACTGGAGAGTATTTTCCCGTTAAAAATGGGTTGATTCTTTTCGGTGTTTGTTTAGCTCAGGTGATGTGGCATAAAATCGAACTCGGAAATGAGCGGAATTTGCTGCGGCCACAACACAGCGTACAAACCATAATATGATCACGTGAAAAAAAACGACATAAAAAGCAAAAAATGCAATGGCAAAGATAGGTGAGGAACAGAAGCACATGCACAACAAGAAATGTTGCCACATACTGGACTGACATTGGGTTGAATCTACTTCTTCAATGTCCTCACAAACTGTGGAGCTTCCATCATTGAGAATGTTGAAGACGGAATCCGATAAGTTCCGACAAAAGATGAAATGTACAGGCGATAGTGCATGGTATTGTCGAAATGCAGTGTTCAGTAACACAGCAGTTTCACATCGTTACTTTACCAGTTCCATGAGACAAGGAAGTAAATATTGTTGCACGCTCACATCACACCGGTTTCCAGGTCTGGAATCAGAGAAACTGACTGGCGCAGAGGCGAAGATCTAATCGGAAATGGGGAGTGGAATGAATGCTTGTATCTACTCTGTTGACTTGTGACGAAATCCATGAGCACGCAGTCCTTCTATGAAAGCATAGTCGCGCGTGAAACGCTGAAACTAGAAGCTCCAACCACAGCTGGAGCAACTACTGTTCACATGGAGAAGGGGGCATTGGGACATCGGGCTGGGAGGTCGAACCTCACCTGGAGACGCTTCAATTGACATGGCGCAGGGAGCACTCGTCTGGGGGAAAAGATCTTGAGCTATTTTAATCACAATTGAAATAGTTCCTGGCAGCACACATGTTGTGGATTGAAGGAGAATCTGCCCCAGGGAATTGTCTCATTTGTAAATAAATATTTTGGTAAGAGTGAGCTCGTGTAGGAGTATCTGTACAGTAGAAAATGATTTAATTGTATCGCTGTCTGACATTTCTCGTATGTCTGACTCATCAGTCGGTTAACTTTATGGAAGGGTTTTTAAAAATCTTTTTTTTCATTCTATTCAATTTCCTGCAAGCTTGTTCGGCACATTAAATTAATCTAAAAATCTGAACATTAAAGGAGATTATATGATGTTAGGATTCGGCTTGTGTTTCCCTCGAATTATGGAGGAAGAACAGGAGAGAGGAGGTGAAAATTATCTAGACAGACCGAGGGTGAAAGGACGCTTCATGAGGACAAATGTGTTTTCTTTGCCAATGAAGCTGAGCGCGTCACAGTGTGGTGATGCAATCTGTGACAGGATTCCTTCCAAAGCCTCGGATCAATTAATCACCCCGAGAACATCAGTGTCAATGTGTCGGATTCTGACAGAAGGGGAAGATGCCTGGATAGTCCCTGATCTGTCCGTCAATTCAGCCTTTATTCTCCTCTAATTCCGCTTCCCAAGGAATTTCTGACGATTTTGAAAATTGAGATTGGGTATTTCTTTCGTGTCCTTGACAGTCCCTGCAGCTGTAGCAATTGAGCAGCTGAGTTTGGAATATAGAAAGTAGTAATAACAAATTATTTCAGCTTCCACTGCTGTGGTGACCATGGTACAGTCAAGGCATTTATGGAAGGGATTCTTACACTTGCTTATCAGGAATTAAATCCACATTTTAGCCTCACAGCAAATCGTCATCAGTTTGTTAAAGCCGACAGGCCTTGCTGTCGAGCCAAAGAGGATTTCAAAATTCAATCTCTTGATCTGTAGACAGCTGCGTTACCCATTGCACCACTGGCCAGGATATTACAGCATGCATTCATGCTGCAAAGCAGTGCTGTTAACAGGAATATGAACAACAACGTTCATGTTCACAAGTTGAATAATCAGCAAAGATAATCACTGTCACTGCTTCACGCCAATGGCCCCCACTTTTTGAAACAACAGACGCAAAGAAAACACGTCTGTCCCCATGAAACTAACATTCACCCTATATCTGCGCGACCATTCAATGTGATTAATGCTAAACTGATAAATTTCAATTCCAGTTCCCTACTTTTCGTAAATAAATCGAGGTAAACTCGAGTGTAATCACGACAGAAGATGTTCCTGTTGATTTTCGGATCTTTAGATTACTTTAACGACCTGTGCGAGTTCGCAGGAAAATCAATAATATGAAATAAGCTAAAACTCGCTTCTGTAAATTTAACTCAGTGCAGAGTCTGCCTATGAGAAAGGTCACAGAGTGTACAAATTGCTTCTGTTTCTCTCTGCACAGATTAGGTTCCCTACAAACGGGAAACAGGCCATTTGGCCAAACAACTGCACACTAACCGTTCAAATAGTAACCCACAAGATCCATTCCCATATGAGTCATGCACCTACCAGTATTGACAATTTTGCATGGTCAATGCAACTGACCATTTTTATATTGTGAGAGGTGAACAGAGAACCCGGAAAAAGCCCGCATATATTCATGGAGAATGTTCAAACTCCACAGAAACAGTCGTCCAATGCTGGAATCGAACCCGATCAATGGCGCTTCGAGGTTGCAGAGATAACCACTGAACTTCTCCACGAGTTGAACCTTTGCAGGATTTCTCTTGAAAATTGAGACATTTACCTTGGGAAACATATTCCCTCAATTCTCAAATATGTGTCCTGCTAAATACTATTTCACTTCAGATTAAAATCGCTGAGCATCCTTTCCCTCAGATGTCCCAATGCTCCCTGCTACATGTCAATAAAAGCTGCTTATGGTGTGTTTCAATCTCCAAGCATGATGTTCAAATGGTCCTTGCTCCAAGCCAATAAGAACTGCACCTGGTGAGGTTGGACCTTACAGCCTGACGTCCCAGTGCTTCCTTCTCAATATCAGTAAAAACGGCAGCAAGTGAAGTTGGAGCTCCCAGCCTGATATTCCCATAAGTCCTGCTGCTCCATGTCAAAACAAGTTGGTCCACATGAGGCTCAAACCCCCACCCTAATGTCAACTTGCTCCATGCTCCACAACACATAGAAGGTGTTCCGGGTGAGTTTGGAGATCCCAGTGGCGGCATTTCACGCACCTCTGTACCGCCAGAGAAGGACATCACTGTTGGCTTCCTCCATCCCCATTTCTCCCTGGAACATCGGGGTTGCACGACTCACTATAGCCTCACCCACCCCCACTCTATATCTGGACGTAGACTTGCACGCTGATTTCCATTCGTTTCGTCAATCTATTAACATCTTCAGTGGGCCTTCGGGAGAAGCACTGCTGCTGATTCCTGCTTTGTATTTATACGTTTCTTCGTTCGAGGTGACAAAACGTGTTTTTTTATTGTTCTTGGCTCTCTCCTTCCTGAGTCGTTTTAATGCCACTTGTTGAAGACTGAATCAAAGAGGTATTTCACCGGAACTGCATGTCCCTCCGTTTTCTATTCCTCCCTGTTTAGACGTTTCTGAGATGAACGAAACAAAATTGATATGTCGTCATTCGTAAGAAAGACTAGCATTTCATCAGTTTCAGTTCCAACATGGCATAGATTTCAGAGCGACCACATGAGAGCGTGATTCAAGCAGTTTATCTGTGGAAGTAAATCTTTTCATTCCTGTTGCTGACCGAATAAATGGTAAATGTGCCCTGTGCTTACAATCGCGAAAATGTGAATTGCTGCCAATCATGATTAAGGATTTCTGGTTTTGTTTCACAAAGGTTGAGAAACGGCAGACAACGTCCATGTCAGGCATTTCCCACTCTAGATTTGGATACAGTTGACAGAGACCATACATCAGAATCCAATGTTCGTTGTGACACCAGCAAAAGAGATTTCCCCGTGACACTGAACCAGGCCACCTTCGCATGTAAAACAAATGCGGTATGATTGGTGCAGAAGTTATCAATGCCCGGTAACTGGCCTTACACAGCACGGCCATCCAAGGTGTACAATTTGACTTCTATTTTGGAACAGGGAGGACATAAAATTAGCAGAGAAAGTGATTTTGGAAAAGCACAGCAGGTCGGAGCAGCAGGAGAATCGACGATTCTGGCTGAAGCCCTTCATCATCTCCAATCCTCTTTCCCCGAGGAGAATAAAACATAACAAAGTTTCACACAGTAATTAATCCGAATTAATTATATTCCTTTGCACCACGACAGCAGATAAGGGCGTGCAAATTCCAAGACAGTTTTGCTGATGAGAATATCAAACACGGATGCTCTGTTCACGTCAACCCAAAAGGCTACCGTGTTTAAAAATGGAACAATGATGTTTCTGCCTCGTTTTGAACCGGGGATGTCCCGTATCTGATGCGAATTTCGGCTGCGAAAATTTTCTCTGGGGCACTGAGGCTAAATGGAGCTCGTACCTTCCCTCTTATGCAGGATAACCACAAGTACTGCAGATATCAGTGCATATTCAGGATCGCTGCAGAGACAAATTTGGAAAAAAAAAGGAATTCATGCAGCAATTATTTGCAATTGTGTTCCCTTTCGCTATTAAAGTAATGATGGGCGACTAAATTCAATTCGAGGTTTGCTGAAGAGACTGCAATAAATCCCCATCCACCACAATCCGGAAGCCTGTCGCCCATAAGGAAGGAACAACAATGTTTCTGCCCGTCTCTGAACCCGGCACTTTCGCAGAAGCTGATACTTCTTCTATACAGAAAGCATCAGGGCTCGCCGACTGCCCTTTTAAAAATAGTTCCCGTCCGTGGTGGAAACATCCGTGCATATTCAGAACAAGGAAGAATAGATGACGAAGAAAATCGTACACAACAATTAATTGGACTTGTATTCCCTTTCATGACAGCGGCAGGAATGGGCTGGGACAATAAAAAGAAAGTTTACTTGTAAGACCAGCAAGCAATAAGATCGACCCATGCTCAGAAACAAGCCTATCGTTCTTTGCGCAGGACAATTCGAAGCAGGGATACTTCATGTTGGAGGTGAACGTGATAACCGCTCCCCCACAGAAACACAGCGGGGCCAGTGACTTGACCCTACCGCCCCCCACCCCAACACAAGTGGTTGCCTTGCTCACGGGAGATCGTGTTTGCCATACTGGCATCATACCAAATTCAGTCACACACAGAAATATTGCAGCAAGCTGCCAATACACACGGAGGGGGCCGGGTTCAGACCCACGTTGGAAAACGCACTAGATCCTAAAATCAGATAGAGTAAGCATTGCAGGAAGATTGCTGGAGAATGGTGTTGAGACTCACATCTGCCATGATCACATAGCGGAGCATACTAGATGGACTGAAAGGTCTCACCTTCTGGTCTCTGACCATGTGTAACATAACGAGACAACCTCTCATCCTCACAACGCGCAGCCCTCCAATCCCTCTGCTCTGTCCCCAACCTCACCATCAAGCCAGCGGATAAAGGGGATGCAGTGGTAGTCTGGTGCACCGACCTATACACCGCTGAAGCCAAACGCCAACTCGAGGACAGCTCTTCCTATGCCCCCTCGACGATGACCCCACCCCCATCACCAAACCATCATCTCCCAGTCCATAGAGAACCTCATCACCTCAGGAGATCTCCCACCCACAGCTTCCAACCTCATAGTCCGGGAATCCCACACTGCCTGGTTATACCTCCTTCCCAAGATCCAAAAGTCTGACCACCCATTGTCTCAGCATGCTCCTGCCCCACTGAACTCATCTCCACCGACCTCGACACTGTCCTATCCCCCCTAGTTCTGGTACTCCCCACATACGTTCGACAAACCACCCACGCCCTCCACCTCCTCCAAGACTTCCGTTTCCCTGGCCTCCAACGCCTCATCTTCACCATGGATATTCCTCCCTCTACCCCTCCTTCCGCCATGACCAGGGCCTCCAAGTCCTCCGTGTCTTCCTCTCCAGACGTCCCCAACAGTACCCTTCCACCGTCACTCTCATTCGTTTGGCCGAACTAGTCCTCACCCTTAACAATTGCTCTTATTAATCCTCCCACTTCCTCCAGACCAAAGGGGTAGCCATGGGCACACGTATGGGCCCCAGCTATGCCTGGCTCTTTGTTGGCTACGTAGAGCAGTTGATCTTCCATAATTACACCGGCACCACTCGCCACCTCTTCCTCCGCTCCATTGATCACTGCATTGGCGCCACCTCGTGCTCCCGCGAGGAGGTTAAGCAATTCATCAACCTCACCAACACATTCCACCCTGACCTTAAATTTACCTGGACCTTCTCTGACACCTCTCTCCCCTTCCTGGACCTCTCCATCTTCATTAATGACGAGCGACTTGACACTGACATTTTTTACAAATTCACCGACTCCCACAGCTGCCTGGATTCCACCTCTTCCCACCATATCTCTTGCAAAAATGCCATCCCGTATTCCCAATTCCTCCGCCTCCGCCGTATCTGCTCCCAGGAGGACCAGTTCCACCACAGAACACACCAGATGGCCTCCTTGTTTAGAGACCGCAATTTCCCTTCCCACGTGGTTAAAGATGCCCTCCAACGCATCTCGTCCACATCCCGCACCTTCGCCCACAGACCCCACCCTCTCAACCGTAACAAGGACAGAACGCCCCTGGGGCTCACCTTCCACCCTACCAACCTTCACATAAACCAAATCATCCGCCGAAATTTCCACCACCTCCAAACAGACCCCACGACCAGGGATATATTTCCCTCCCCACCCCTTTCCGCCTTCCGCAAAGACCTTTCCCTCCGTGACTACCTGGTCAGGTCCACGCCCCCCCCTACAACCCACCCTCCCATCCTGGCACTTTTCCCTGCCATCGCAGGAAATGTAAAACCTGCACCCACACCTCCTCCCTCACCTTTAACCAAGGCCCGAAAGGAACCTTCCACATCCATCAAAGTTGTACCTGCTCATCCGCTAATATCATTTATTGTATCCGTTGCTCCCGATGCGGTCTCCTCTACATTGGGGAGACTGGCTGCCTTCTAGAAGAGAGATTTAGGGAACATCTCCGGGACACCCGCACCAATCAACCACACGGCCCCGTGGCCCAACATTTCAACTTCCACTCCCACTCTGCCAGGGACATGGAGGTCCTGGGCCTCCTTCACCGTCGCTCCATCACCACCAGACGCCTGGAGGAAGAACGCCTCATCTTCCGCCTCGGAACACTTCAACTCCAGGGCATCAATGTGGACTTCAACTGTTTCCTCATTTCCCCTTACCCCACCTCATCCTAGTTCCAAACTTCCTGCTCAGCACTGCCCCCATGATTTGTCCGGACTTCTCCTACCTGCCTATCTCCTTTTCCACCTATCCACTCCACCCTCTCCTCCCTGACCTTTCACCTTCATCCCGTCGCCCACTCACCCATTGTACTCTATGTTACTTTCTATCCACCCCCACCCTCCTCAAGTTTATCTCTCCACGCTTCAGGCTCACTGCCTTTATTCCTGATGAAGGGCATTAACCTGAAACGTCGATTTTGCTGCTTCTTGGATGTTGCTTGAACTGCTGTGCTCTTCCAGCACCACTAACCCAGAAACAGAGTTATTTATTCAGTTGGAGGACCTCCCGTCAGAGCTGAAAAAATGTTGAGATGGGATATGGCTGAAACAAATCTTGCGACTGTCAAAATGACCGGACAGGAAATAATAAAAGAGAAGCTCAGGATAAAGGTGGACGTCTGGACATCGTCAATTAACAGGGAGGGTGCGGAAAGGCAGAGGGAGATGGACATGAAAAAAGAAGCATCACTGGCCCTGCAATGTTAAATCTGCTTTCCATTTTCAAGATTCTGCCGGACCTGCTGATATTTTCAGGCAAATTCTATCTTTATTTCTGAAACAGAACATGGGAAAGTTATCTTCTGCCAATCGGCTCTAACTGCTCTTGGACTGATTGACTGCCTCATCCCACAGATCACTTTCGTCCAGCACTGAAAACTCACAACCCTGCCCAACCCCACCACATGCCAGTTGCCGAGAATAAGCTGTTTGTTGCGTCAACCCGCATGGACACAAGAAGATCATTATCCATGTGAATTGTTAGACATTCAGGGAGATTTCCCTAAGGTTTCCATCAGAAACCTTCTGAATCAGTTAATTTCGGTTCAGCAACATTTGAAATGGAACCGTCACTTACAGTCTCCCTCAGCAAGTGGCCATTTTAATGCACGGTTGGAGTGGAACCTGCACCTTTGAAAGGGATATCATGCATCGTACATTTGCCTACACTGATCGACTTGTCTCGCCTACTTGAAGTGAAGTGAAGAGACTTTTCCCTCGGAAACAGACGCATCAATGAAAGAGTGAGGCTGCCCACAGTAGAAGTGGAATGGAGAGCTGGGACCCAGTAAGAAAATGAAAGCACCCATGTCCACGACCCAGGGATCAACAGTCGCAAATACTCAAATCAAAACCGTCAGAACACACGTAGCCCTTTCGTATACAAGTGCAGACAACAGTGGAGTTGTGATATCGGCAGTAACAACTCGATAGAGACTGGTGCTTATATTCAGCACCACAGACCGCTTTGCCACGCCACCCCACGAAAGAAGCACGCCAAATCTGTCATGACTAGTATTTCAGCATCTCTTAATTTACGGCACTTCCTGCTCCCCAACAGCCTCCTCCGCGCAGTAATGCATATTGTTTGGAAATGAGTTAGCTCAACTTTGTGGACGGTTGATTTGTGATTCAGAATACCACGAACACCACGCATTCTGTCCCTGTGTCAACTAATGTCGCCCTGAATTTCTCACCTTCTTAACCTGGTCCCTTGCTTGAGGCTCAGTGAACTTTAGGGTAAAGCACCATCAGTCATTTCTCTCTCTGAAAAGTGAGGTAGTGGTCCTATAGTCTCTGGGGAAACGTTAGCTTTAATTACATAATTTTATTTGTGTAATGAGAAGGGAATAATTGGCAATCTAGCTGTGTGAGCTCCCTTGTGGGAGCTTGAAGAATGCAATGATAGTAATATTCATTAAGATGGAGATGGACAGAGTTGATTCTGAGTCGAGGCGATAAAATCTGAACACAGGAAGTCACGGTGGTACAAGGAGGAGAAAGTTACAATAAATTGGGGAACATAACTTAACTGCATGACAAACATCTATGATCCCTTGGAGTAATTGCAGCAGTTCGTCTTTCCTATTTGTAACAAAATATAACGGGAAAGGCGACTCTACCATGTCGAAGAAGGGAGATTAGGGATTGTACTTGATCCAAGGGAGAGGCGTAGAAAGTGTCTGAAAAGAACAAAATACCTGAAGATTGAGTGAAGTTCAGATTTCAGCACGATTAAGGAATTGATTAAGAGGGAAAATAACGTATATAAGTAAGCCAGTGAAATACAAGCTAATTGTAGATTCTCCTGACATTAGATGAAGACAAAAAATAAAAGATTAATGGAAACAAATCCCTTACAATCAGAAACAGGGGAAGTTATAATGTGGGTTCAAGTCATGGCAGATCAGTTAACTATATAGTGTATTTTGCTTCTGTCATCACAAAGGACGTCAAATAATATCCCTAAATTGCTGTGGAGCACATTAGAGGGAGGACTGAAACAAAACATCAGTATTTTTTGGGAATGGTGTTGGGGACGTTTATAGGATTAAAAGCAAAGATATCACAGGAATGCTACTCTGCACCGAAGCACACTTAACTAAGTGGCCCAAGAGTTCGTGGATCTAATATGAAACAAGGAGCTTGAACCTAAATAGATTAATCTGAAGTTTCAAGATTCTGTAGAATCTGGAGCAATTTCCAATGTATTGGAAGATAGCTGATGTGACTACACATATTTTTTTTAAAAATATAAGTATGAAACATGGAATGAAAGTGCAGTTAGCCTAAAACTGGAAACCAATCAACGGATTGGACAGTCAGTCAGCATGGATTTATGAAAGGGAAATGAGAAACTACTCATGGTGCCTGTGTACTCAAATTACTGAAAGTAAGCATGCAGGCGCAGCAGGAGGTAAAGGAGGCAAATGGCATGTTGACCTTTGTAGCAAGAGGATTTGAGTGCAGGAACAGGGATGTCTTGTTGAAATTGTACAGTATCTTGGTGAGGCCATACGTAGAGTGTTATTTGCACATTTGGCTTGTGGAGACTGCACAACAAATATGTAACAAAGCGATTCTTCAGATGGCAGGACTGAACTTTGGGAACAATTCGAATTGGTTCGAATGAAATCCACTGATGTTTAGAAGAAAGAAGTAGGACGTCACAGCAACTAATATAATTCTAACATGATTAGCATGTTAAATGTAGGAAGGATTCCCTCATGACCACGGAGTCCAGACCCAGAGTTGTGGGGTTCACAGTTTTAAGATATCGGGCAGGCCATTTAGCTCCCTCAGGCTGGTGATCCAGTGGAATGTTCTGCCACAGAATGGTGTATAAGTCAAAACACAGAATGTTTCCATGAAGAAAATATATTTCTGTTTTCTAAAGGGATCAAACACTACGGGTCTACAATAATAACAGACTACTGAATGCAATGACCAGACTTGATTATAGTGAACATTGCAGCAGGATCAACACAACAATAATCTCCTCCTGTTTCAATTTTCTATGATTATGTATCTTCAAAGGCGATATGCAAAAATAGTTCACACATATATCAGCACAGATATCAGATATCATTGGATGAAAATCCTATAACTCCTTAATGAATGGCAATCTGTGATAAATTCACCACACGGTCTGCATCACTTCGTGATGGGTCAAGAAAATGCAGAATCATTTTCAAAGCTTTTGGACTGACTGCTCTGTCTCTTGTTTTCGATTCAGTTCTCAAACTGTTGAATATTCTTAGAAATAAACGTCGTAAGTCGGAAATAAGTAAACATCTTTGGAAATGTTGTAAGGCAAAGGTGGTTGGGATAGGATGGAGCAAGTGTGTGAAGAGGGGCAATGAGAAAAACAATGAGCTGAGATTTGCAGTGTGTTGCTGTGTGAAGAACAAAATAAATTTCCAAACCCAACACCCCATCTTTCTCAGCTCTATTCCTGCTCCATTCTCTCAGCTTATTTCACACTGACAGCAAACTCAGATATGCAAATATTCGCGGAGAGACTTTCCCATCAATCCCAGTCATTGACTTTCACTATGGCGAACAGAGATTGCAGATACCAGGCTTAAATTCAACATGGCACAGAAATAAGTAATTCAGCCAATTTTTTCATTGCCAATTTTCTGCACAGGAGTGCAGGCTCTTCAAATAATCTGTTTCATTGCAGGCAGGCTCAGATAGAGCTATGCAGTTATGTTACATTGAAAGAGACCCTTCCACCCAACTAGTCTATGCCAACCAGAATCGAAAATTGAACAAGTCCCATTTGTCTTTGCTTTGTCCTTATCACGACGAAAAGATCTTATTCATGTACCTTAATAAAGGCCATATGAAGGCTTTTTTCTATTGATCAACCAATTTTCAAATGCTGTAACCGTACTTGCATCCACCACACCCTCAGGAAGTTCATTCCACACACGAAACACTCCCTTTATAAAGTAGTCTTGTAAAAAAATTCTCTTATGTCTTTTTAAATCTGCCTCCTCTCAACTTAAAAATCTGTTCACTAATTTCGAAATGCCTCATGCAAGGTAAAACTGAACCTGCCATTCACGTTATGTATCCCGTTAAAAACTTTGTAACCTGCTATAAGGTCACCGCTTCATCTCCTACAATCCACTGAAAACGAGCCACAGACTTTCCAGCTTCTCCATCAAATACAAAATATCTACTCATAACAAACGCCTGACATATCTTTACTGCACCTTCCCCAACTTAACAGTATTCTTCCTAATTCACGACTGTGCACACGACTCCTGGCAATGCCTCACCAACGTCATGTGCTCCGAAAAGATGACGTCCCAACTCCTATACTTAACGGAATAAGCATCATAAACATCTCCTTTACCACCCGATCTACATGTCATGCAAACTTCAAATAATTATGCGCCAGAACTCCTTGGTCTTCTATTCTACTTCATCACCCAAACGCACACTATTAATTGTTGAAGTATTGATCCTCTCATTTATCCTAATTAAACACAGCCTGCTAATCCTTCGTCGAGTCACATATTGATCTTTGTAATCTTAGATAACTTTCTTCACAATCGACTCTGCCACCAATTTTGCTGGCACCTACAAATTTACTTCTCATGCTTTGCATATTTCCATTTAAATAGCTTATATAAAAATGAGAAACAGAAGTGGACCCAGCACCGATCCCTGTCATAGACTTTTGCGAACAGTCCTTCATTCTGAAAAAGAAGCGACCGTCACATTCTGTGTCTGTCTCATACTATCAGAACAATTTTATATCCAAATGGAAAGTTCACCCTGATTCACATGTGACCTAACTGGAAGAATATATAGACCATGTGGAACCTTGTTAAAGGAATTACCAATGTCCAAGTGAACACTGTCTACTACTCTGCCCTCATCAATCTTCTCAGGTATTTTCTCATAAATACAATCATGTTTGTGAGACACAATTTCCCTCACTCAAAACCATGCTGAATATAACTAATTATTCTTTAACTCAGAATGCATACCTGTCCTATCTTTTAGAATCGCTTCTAATAACTAGCCAGACTCACAGTCCAAAAGTTCACAGGTTTCTAGGTGCATCATTTCTTAAATAAATTCACAACATTCGGTAATCCTCGGGTACTTGGCACTTCACCTGTGGTTATCGCTAATAAAATTATTACTGAAAGGGGCCCCATATTTTCCTCACAGCCAACCGCAGAGTCGTGGGATACACTAAATCTGATCCCAGAAATATATTCAAAATTTATTTTCAAAGATCTCCAACACTTCCTCTTTAGAATTGTGAACTGTTTTTAAAACATCAATTTGAGTTCTCAAACATCGACAGTAAAACCTGCGAGACTGTCATGTAGTATCGCTCTCATCTACTGCGATTGGACAGAAACATAAATATTTTCATCTTAAAAGGCACTAATTATTCTTTTGTTTGTAATGCCCTTGTAGAATCTCTTTCGATTATCGCGATTGAGCAAATGTATCTCACATGAACTCTGAAATAATCTACATGTCAACATTAAGAAAATACTGAACTAGATCTCCCAAATGTTTTTGCACTTCCCATTTCAGAAGCCGTTTCCCTTTCAGAAAATAGTTATATCTCTACTCTTCTGCACAATACTTCTGATCACACATTGTTTCATACAGTATTCCTTCTGCCAAATCTTTATACGCACTCCGAGATTGTCTAAGTAATTCTGCAGCCTCCCCGCTTATAAATGCGACTAACCTGTCTCCCTATCACTGTCTCATCTGAAAACGTAATAATAACGCCCTCTATTCCTTTCAAAAGATCATTCATGCATAACGTGAACAACTATGGTTTTAACACAAACACCTGATGAACTCCATGCGTCACCGCCTGCCATCCTGAAAAACAAACCCGCTATCCCAACTCCATTCTTCAATCCATGCCAGTACCTTGCCCGTAACACAATGCATTCTTATTTAACACCTCCCCAAAATGCACATTGTCAAATGCCCTTTGGAAAAGCAAACAAGTCACATCCACTGGCTCTGCTTTGTCTCACTTGCTCTTCGACTCCTCAAAGTATTCTACCAGATTTGATGAAGCCCTGCGGACTCTTCATTTACTCTGTGAATTTTATTTAGTGATACTCACTGAGTCGCTGTGATGGATTACGAGGCCACCATTTTAGATACTCAATGTATTTGGTGTTATACATACGACCAATCTTTCTGTATACCTCCTACCAGCATAATTGATCTATATAATGCATGTAATAGAGAATAAAATGTCCCTTGTGTGCTCCAGGGCTGTGATATCACAAAGTGTGACAGTGAGACACATACTTAACGGTAAAGTCACCATCTTAATTCTGGACTGTTATTGGAGAGAGACAACTGGTGGTGGTTTACTCTGAGGGACAGTACACGGCAATTGAGCAGAGGGAATGCAAAGAAGAGTCATTAGTGGTAGCCTGGCCGATTTACTCCAAACTGATGGCATGATGAGGAAAAGTGGAAAACTGCTCCGAGAAAGAGTTTGCTTTTCAGAAATGTCTTCAAACAGGAAAATGTAGCGTTCATGTTCCAACAAGCAGCAATGTTTCCTGCCATTGATTAAAGACAGTTTGCAAACTTGCTCCTTTTTCCAGAGGCGCTCTGATGTTCTCAGCGACATTAACTGTTCCGAGATATTGATTCCCGTCAGACCTACTCAGATTTTGCAGTTGCGACAGTCAGGAATAATAAATATGAATTTTCGCATCTGCATTCGGAACCTGGGAAGTGTTGGTAAAAGCGCCGAATCCTACACAGTGTATGACCAGGGATGGAGGCAAGACAGCCTCCATCGTTAGATGAGGAAACAGCGTTAGGCTTTTATAATATTCAAAGGCGATAAGTTTCTTCTCCGATATTTTAGAGTGATCGAGGTTATAAAATACTGACAGCAACCCATCACCCGGTTTCCAGCACTTGGCCTGTATACTTGAGTGCTCTGCAGTTCCGAGTGATCATCTCAATATTTTCCTGGAACATTTTATACTCAAACGACACAACAAGTTGGACTGAACTTTGAGTTGGGAAACAAAGCAGAATTTGATGACAAGTTCAGCAATTCCGGCTGCATCAGTGAGGAGAAATCAGAGCTTACGTTATGGGTTCGGTGCCCCTTCCTCAGAACCAGGTCGTCCATCAACATCTGGTGTTGTCTGAGATTGAAAAGTAAAAGTGCTCATGTGCCGTCGGGGAACTGAGCCTTATTTCTACTGACATAGAGAGTCATTCAAACACGTACCCCCGTGAGTGACAGAGGCCTCAGGGGTGACCAAATTCAGAAAGTAGTATTTCACCTGCTTGGCTTTTTTGTTCCTATTTCAAGCTGCATCAGTACAATCTGTTTGCAGCAAAGTTCCCCTTTGGATGTTGGATGCGGAGGTTGCACAGAAATTCACATGTGACTCAGGGAGGCGCAAACTTACAATCCCACGTTTACAAGAGCAATATTGTAAAGACTGTGCCACACCTGTAATGTGGGGCTGTCATGAATTATATACAGCAGCGAATAGCCTATGTATTTGAAATAGGTTGTAACAGAGCTGAAGGAATCATGGATATAAAGATGGACGAATGCAATGCAGAGTCAGGTCGTGCCCAGTGTGATATCAACAGAGAACCTCCCTGGTTGTTTAATCATTATGATTAAGTGACATGGCCTGTTAGTGGTTAAGACTCACAGTAATCAATATGACATACTATCTGATCTTTAGAAGCAGAATGCAGCAGTGTATCAACCGTACGTTTTGCACAACAGAAACGTATCCTTCGGACGGAATTGCCCATGCCGAACAGATATCCTCGACTAATCTAGTCCCATTTGCCAGCACTTGGCCTATATTCCTCTGAACATTTCCTGTTCATATACCCATTCAGATGACTTTTTAAATGCTTTGGAGATGCCAGTGTTGAACTGGAGTGTACAAAGTTTAAAACCACACAACAGCAGGTTATAGTCCAACAGGTGTATTTGGGTTCACGAGCTTACAATTTTACTTTCCACAGCCACCTGATGAAGGCGCAGCGCTCCAAACGCTAATGCAGCAAAGGGACATGTTGGACTATAACCTGGCGTTGTGCGACTAGTAACATTGTAAATGGAGGTATTGTACCTGCCAGCACCATTTCCTTTCACAGCTCATTGCACACACACATTACCCTCCGCGTGAAATATTGCCACTTCGATCCTTTTTATTTTATTCCCTTCTCACTCTGGATCTGTGGCCTCTAGTTCTGGATTAGGTCCACCCCAGGGATAAGTACTGATCTATTTACCCCATCCACGCTCCTCATGACTTTATAAACATCTATAAGTTCATCACTCAGTCTCCGATGCTCCAGGGAAAACAGTCACAGCCTCTTCTGCCTCTCCTTGTAGCTGATATTGATATTGTTCTCAGATATTGATTCCCGTCAGACCTACTCGGATTTTGCAGTTGTGAAAGTCAGGAACAATAAATAATTCGGAACCCGGGAAGTCGTGTTAGAAGCGCCGAATCCTACGGACTGCATGACCAGGGATGGAGGCAAAACAGCCTCCATCGTTAGATAAGGAAACAGCGTTAGATTTTTATTATATTCAATGATGACATGTTTCTCCTCCAATATTTTAGAGTCATCGAGGTTATAAAATACTGACAGCAACCCATCATCCCGATTTCCAGCACTTGCCCTGTATACTTGAGTCCTCTGCAGTTCCGAGTGGTAATTTCCATACTATTTTCCCTGGAACATTTTAAACTCACATGACACAACAAATTGGACTTAACTTTGAGTTGGGAAACAAAGCAGAAGTTGATGAAAAACTCACTAGTTCTGGCTGCATCTGTGTGGCGAAATCAGAGCTAACGTTATGGGTTCGGTGTCCCTTCCTCAGAACCACGTCGTCCATCAACATCTGCTTTTGTCTGAGATGGAAAAAAAAAGTCTCATGCGCCCTCGGGGAACTGAGCCTTGTTTTCAGCGACAGTGAGAGAAGAAAATCTGTGGCCTCTAGTTCTGGACTAGCTCCAAACCAGGAATAAGAACCTAACTATTTACCCTATCCACGCTCCTCATGACTTTATAAACATCTATAATTTCATCCCTCAGCCCCTGACGCTCCAGGGAAAACAGGGACTCTCTCTTCGGTCTCACCCAGCAGCTCGAATCCTCTAATTCTGTCAACATCCTTGTTAATCTTTTCTGAACATTTTCCTGTTTTACAACAACCATTCCAGACGAGGGAGACCAGAATTGCACACAATATTCCAACAATTGACTGAACATATTTTCTGCACAGCCGCAACATTCCCTCCCAAATCCGATACTCAATGGTGTGACCAATAAATGAAAGCATCAGAATGTCTTCCCTGCATGTTAAAGTCCCACATCAACAGTGTCAGAAGCAATTTCCTGATGTGAAATTAGGGTGAAACGAGAACAGGTGGGACGTCAGGGAACAAGAAAGACATTCATTGTTTGTGAGAGATGGCGGTGAGCCCGTTAGTGCCAGGCTTCATGTTCGTGCTGAAGACGTGTTTTCCTGTTTATTTTGGTAGACACATCACTCCAGATGTATCAACCACAATGGCTGCCTCTTTTGTGTTGACGTTTTCAAACGTCAGGGGAAAATGAGGATCACAGATCCTGGCGATCAGAGTCAAGAGTGTGGCGCTAGAAAATCACAGCAGGCCAGGCAACATCCGAGGAGCAGGAGCATTGACGTTTCGAACGTAAGCCCTTCATCAGAAATGAAGCTGGTGGGCTGGGGAGCTGAGAGATAAATAGCAGGCAGTTGGGCCTGGGGGCAAGGTTGCTGAGAATACAAAAGGTAGATAAAAAAGGGGAGAAGTTGTTATTTTGGAGAGGAGGGTTGAGCTGATAGATGCGAAAGATTTTGAGCAGGGAAAGAGTGCGGTCTCCACTCGAGGCTTGGGACTGGCATGAGGTGGGTCAAGGGATTTTTGGCCAAAGGTGAAGTCCACATTAATCCCGTGGGTTTGCAGGGTGCCAAGGCGGATGTTGAGGCTTCACTCCTCCAGGATTCAGCCGGCGACGGAGGACCCAGAACCGACATTGGTGTGGATAGGGGACTTAAAGTGTTCAGCTAACCGGCAGTGGGATTGGTTTGGTGGCCCAGGTATTTTCCCTCAAATGATTCGCAAGTTGGCCTCCTATGTGTCGATATGGAGGAGACATCATCAGATGCAACGGACACAGTGAATGACTTTTGCAAAGGTGCAAAGGATGGACAAATATAATCACAGCATCCGTTGGATCGATTGTGGTCTCCCAACCCTGATCCACTTGCAGGCACGTCTCTGTGATACCCACAATAAAGTACCGGCCAATTTCAAGCTCGTTTCCCTTTTTTCGTACACTGCTTCTATTTAGGTGCAACACTCTCACTCCTGCAGAGACTTCACCTCTTCTCAGAGATGTCCCCTTCCCTGCTGAGCCTGAAGTAAATTCCTTTTCCTTTACAAACGTTCTGTTCAATTACTTGTTGCGGATATTTTAAACTATGCAGAGCTTTCTTCTTCTTTGACATTTTCCACAATTTTCTATGCAACTAAAACAAACACACATTATTTACTTTAAAGTTCTACCGACAGACCAAAGCTTTCAGCTTTTCCAAGGAATTTGGCTCCAGCATCATTCAGGTGGAGACTGTCCCACGGGACAGTTCAATCCTTCGCCAGTTCTGACCCTAAAATCCAAAGAAATAGCACGCATTTCTCCCACACCAGTCTTTCAACCGCACAGTTACCTCGTTAGTTTTGCTGATCTTACATAGAACATAGAACATAGAAGAATACAGCGCAGTACAGGCCCTTGGGCCCTCGATGTTGCGCCGATCCAAGCCCACCTAAACTACACTAACCCACTATCCTCCATATACCTATCCAATGCCCTCTTAAATGCCCATAAAGAGGGAGAGTCCACCACTGCTACTGGCAGGGCATTCCATGAACTAACGACTCGCTGAGTGAAGAACCTACCCCTAACATCAGTCCTATATCTACCCCCCCCCCTTAATTTAAAGCTATGCCCCCTTGTAATACCCGACTCAATACGCGGGAAAAGGTTCATACTGTCGACCCTATCTAACCCCCTAATCATCTTGTACACCTCAATCAAGTCACCCCTAAACCTTCTTTTCTCTAGTGAAAACAGCCCCAAGTGCCTCAGTCTTTCCTCATACGATTTTCCTTCCATACCAGGCAACATCCTGGTAAACCTCCTCTGCACCCGTTCCAATGCCTCCACATCCTTCCTATAGTATGGCGACCAAAACTGCACACAATATTCCAGATGCGGCCGTACCAGAGTCTTATACAACTGCATCATGACCTCAGGACTCCGGAACTCAATTCCTCTACCAATAAAAGCCAGTACGCCATATGCCTTCCTCACCGCACTATTTACCTGGGTGGCAACTTTCAGATCTTGTGCCGATTTGCTTATGGACCAGGCAGTAATCAAGAGATTATTACTTTTTGTGCATGTTTTCTAATTTAGCACCAACCTAAATTCCATCAACAGAAATTCTTTCCTCTTTCCACCTACATCAACCTCTGGATCATTCCTCTCCAAGTTCATCTACAGCCCAGATGAGTAATCTGGAAATGCGCACCAAGCAGACAATAGAGCTTTCAGTACCCTTGAGTCGGGCCATAGGGAACAGTCTCTATTTCTTGGCAGTTACTGTCCCTGATTATACCGATATTTCTCTTTTCTCCCTCCTCTTGAATTACCACCTCGACCATATTTCTGTCCTCTCTTTGCTCATCCTCCCTACAGCCAGCATTTTCATCCACACAGGGAGAAAGTAGCTCAAACCTGTTGGAGTGGCTGAAGGGCGGAGAGTCCTTCAGTTCTACCTTCTGCTTCCGTCTACCTGCCTCATTCCCAGTCATCCCATTCTGTCACTGATCACTGACCGATATGAGGTAGTTAATCTAAGGAGTGTGACTGTCTCCTCTGCAATACCAAAATGGCTGTCTCAGATTTATAATTAACAACTAATCCTGTATCCGCTTCTGCTCGCACAAGTGTGTTCCAAACTTCTGACAAACAGTATGTTGCATGCTTTGGAAGATGGACCTCGAATGCTTCGAGAATGAGCCATAGTAACTCACTAATATTTTGGTGAACAGCCGAACGTGCTGACTAAATGCACCACAGAGTCTGAGGTGTAAAAAAATCGGCAAGGCTCTGAAACCTGGGTGTCAGCGAGTTCAACCTTCAGACTGCAGTTCCTGAAACCGCAATTGTCCTCGACCAGTTTTACATTACCAAAATACAGGCTGAGACTTTCATTGTGCAGAAACGAGGACAGCCTGATCCCAGTCACTGCAAATTCATCCATGTCACCAGGAAACGATTTTGCATATGGATACACAAAACGTAGTTCAGCAGCCTGGACAATAACAGGAAAATCAGAATGGAACCCAGTCCGTGCTTTTTTGAACCCCACGCAGATTCTTTGTCTCTCGTTGTCTCTGTCCTGAATCCACCCTGTGACGTACAGACTCGAATCAGGCTCCCAGAGACAAGTTTAGAGCCGAATCTATGAAGCAGGAGGGGAATGGCCAAGTTGAGCGGAGTTCAGACAATGAATTGTAGAAGGGAGGAATGGGGAAGGCAGAGTAAAAACGAAACAGACAGACAGAAAGGTACGGTGATTCGAGAGACAAAGGGACAGAGCGCGAATGATATAGAACAGGCATTCGGTTTTGCCTTCTACTGCTGGTCATACTGTAAGATTATCACAGTACGATAGCTTCCCTTAATCGAACGCAATAGCAAGAGTGTAGGTGTTGGCTTGTGGAGCGTCTGACTCCAGATCAGAAAGTTGCGTGTTCAAACCACCTCAGGCTCGCAGTGCGTTTTGAGGATTTACCTCCGTGAGTTTTACCTGGCAACAGATTTTGCTGTATGCGATATTCACTGAGCAAAGTGTTTTTGTTTCCAGCTCCTTTCAATCAGACGAGATGTTTTCCTGGCATTTGTATCTGTGAACAATTAATCAGGGAAGTGGATTATCCATTGTTTGGCTGAAGGTTCAGTTCCCCCAGTGTGATATATAAAGCACAAAGTGTTCATCATTGGGTAACATGCAGCCACATCCCTCTGGGCAGCTGCCTCTTTCAGTTGGAGACAGAGTGGTGTCAACAATATGTCATGATATTTTATTACTTAATCTACCCAATCTTATGCTTCGATCCATCAGGAAATTCCACGTCCTCCCGTTACAGCAGAGTGACAGAGGTTTCGCAAAGAAATGTTTTGCAGCAACAGCAATTCTTTCCTCTCACTGGGCACAGTTAAAGTGATGTTTATCTCAACAACAGGAGCGAAAACCGAAGTCTAACGGACCCTCTTCACATTAACGGTGATTCTGAAATTTACAGGATGTTGGTAAAATCCAATTACGGAGATTTACTTGGTTCAGTCCGCAATGTGTTAAAGTTAATTGGCCGCCAGGACGTGGCTGTGTGAAACAGCATGGGGAATTACTGTGCGGAGTCCTGTGCATGAAACACATCACAACTGATCTTTTTTTTTACAAATTCACGAGCTTATTCCCATCTCACAGAAGAGAGACGGTATGATGTAGATCAGAGCAGACTGACTGAGAACAGGATAAGGCCATTCAGACCTTCACAAGCGTTTCAACTCCTCTGTGCCAACTTCACCAATGTTTTACGCAATATATGTTTGTATCTATTACTGGAAGCTCAACAAATTGCAGTGCCCGTGGAACTGCCACACAGGAGGAGACGGTGTTGATTCAATGATCACTGGGTTTCACACCTTTAGCTCCGAATGCGCCATGCCACACACCTGAGGTCAATATCTGTAAAGACAATTGTCAGTGATGGCGAGAAATACTCCGTTTTCCATCTGGCATGTAGCATGTAACGTTGATAATGATATTATAACTCCTTCATTGCTGTTGTGAAATGTGCTGTTGGGCAAATATACACATTGTCAAATGTCCCACATCCTGTTGTACTAAAGCCGATTTCACTCAGAATCACAACGTGTGTCATAGTGCAGTTGGAGGCCAGAGAGCCCACCTTCTCTCTGCTGGCTCTCCAGTGCCACTCTTTTGCTCTCTCCATGTAATTCTGAACATTGTTTCTTTTCATGTAAACATCGATTTCCCCTTTTTGTCCATCGGATCTGAATCTTTGTCACTGTCAGACAGTGAATTGCGGACATGTGTCACTTCCTGTGCAAACGTATTATTCCTCATGTCAGTTGTACTTCTTTTCCTGATGACCTTCAGTCTCTGCCGAGTCATTCTAGTTACATTCAGGCGTTGGAGCATTTTCACTCCCTTAGTTCTCCTGACTAGAACCTTCATGACTTTGGAAAGTTCAAGCAGATGGTAACTGTTTGGGTCTGGAAAAGCACAGCTGGTAAGACAATGTCAGGAGCAGGAAAATTTATGTTGCAGACGTTCGCTGTTCATTAGGAATGAGGGGAGGCTTAAAGTGCTGAGAGATAAATAGATGTGTGGGGGACAGGAGTGGGACTGGAGCTGGGAAGTTTATCAGTTGATGCAGGCTGCAGGTTGATGGTGATAGGTCAGAGCGGAGTATGGAGCTGCTGGTGGGCTGGAAGATGGGCAGATAGGACAGTCAAGGGGTAGATACCGAGTTGGAACGTTAGACCTGCGATGAGGGTTTAGGGAGGGCAGATGAGGAAACTGGTGAAGTTAACGTTGATGCCAAGTGGCAGGACGGTCCCATACAGGAAGACGAGGTGTTCTTCCCATACGCATCGATGAGCATGTATTTGAAGGTGGAGGAGGCCCAGGACTTGCATGTCTTTGGAAGGGGGAGATGAAGTAGTCAGCAACAGTACTATGGGATTGTTTAGTGCGTGTATCACAGAGATGTTCTCTGTAACGCTCGAGGTATTGGTGTCCTCTCTCACCAGTGTCAAGGAGACCTCGTCAAGAACAACGGACACTGTTGATAAGGTGTTTGCATTTTCAAGAAAATCTCTGCCAGATGTGGAAGGATCCTTCGCTGCGACAGACAGAGGTGAGGTGAGTGCTGAGGGCGCAGATTTCTCACTTCTTGCAGTGGCAAGGGAAGACCAGCTTTCAGCCTTCTGTTCTCTAAGGAAAACTGCCCCATCTTTCCAATCTACCTTCACAGCTGAAATTGCACGTACACTGCACCATTCACATCATCCTGTTCATTGCTTTCTGGAATCACGTAATTTCCCAAATTCCTGAAGTTTCACGAGCTTGAATTTACAAATAATGCACCTGGTAGTTTCATTCAGAATCGGATTGACTCAGTGAACAATCTGAAACACAGGTTTTCACTTTGATAAATAGTTTCCCTTTTTTGTGTTTGCTGCAATAGCAGCTCTTCTCCATCTCGACTTCAAGCTGTTCAACGGCATTTACACAGACAATTTTTTGAGAAACTAGATCGAATATTTTTGTGTAAATGCAGACAGTACATATGCACCTGTCCGGGAATTGAACCACGTAACTAAACCTTTGAATGCCATGACACTCGATGAGTAATGAGTGATAGCCTGGGGGCAGAGCTCACTGCGCGAGCAGCGGACCTTTACACCATCGGAAATCTCAGATTTCAACTTTGTGAACCTTTCAGAACTCTTTCCGAAGTGGAATCAGGAGAATGAAGAGTGAACTGTCCAACTGAACAGAGACAGTCTGGTAATGTCCCCTTCTTTCAGAAAGAGCTCTGATGTTCTCGACGGCATTAATTGATTCCCGTCATACTTGCTCTGATTTTGCTGTTGCAACAGTCTGCAACAATAAATTCGAATTTTCAGATTAGGAACCGGTAGACGAGCAAAAGTGGTAGAAGTACTGATTCCTATCTCTCTGCCACTAGGGATATAAGCAAGAGCAAGTTTCTCATTTGTTTCAAAACAGCTTTAGTCGTTCTTTTTGATCTTTGGAGACAACTTTCTCTTCTAGTCTGATGGAGTCAACGAGTATTTTACTTCACCATTAGGGACCCATCATCCCAGTTTTCAGCACTTGGCCTTTCACCTTATTTGCACTGAAGTTTCGACTGGTCATCTCAATGATATTTTCACTGGAATATTTTGCACTTCAACGACACAACAATTAGGACTGAAATTTGAGATGGGAAACAAAAGTAGAAGTTGCTGAAAAAGCTCACCAGTTCTGGTAGTATCTGTGAGGTTAAATCACAGATAAAGTTAGGGATTCGGTGGCAATTCCTCAGAACCAGGTCTTTCAGCAACGTCTGCTTTGGCCTGAGATTGATAAAATGTGTTCATGCTCCCTCGTGGAACTGAGACTCATTTTCACCGACAGAGAGAATCATGCAGTGACATCCGCCCAAGAGTGACATCGGCCTCAGAACTGACCAAATCCAGGAAGTCGGATTTGACCGGCTTAGCATACTTGTCCCTTTTCAGGCTTGAACAGCAGAATCCGTTTGCTGCAAAGTGCTCCTTTGGATGTTAGATGTGGCAGGTTTGTCAAATTTCACACGTGGTTCAGGGTGGCACAAACTCACAACCACAGGCTTACAAAAGCAATGAGCACTGTGGTACAGCAGCATAGCTGTAAGGTGGGGTCTCATGGCATAAATACTGCAGTCTAATAGATGACTGAATTGTCTGTGTATTTCAAACAAGCTGTAACAGAGCTGAATGAATTATGTACTGAAAGATGGGGGAATGCAATATTGAATCAGATATTGCCCAATCTGATATCAACAGAGACCTTCCCTGGTTGTCTCGTAATGAAGATTTAGCGGTATCTGTGCCATGGAATGTTAATGGCTAAGAATTACAGTAATCATCGTGAAATACTGCCTGATATTTTGTAGCAGAATGACGCAGTGGATTAGTCACAGAGTCATAGAGATTTACACAACAGAAAGGTATCCTTCGGATCAACGTGTCAATGCCGACCAGATATCCTAACTTAATCTCGTCTCATTTGCCAGCACTTGACACATATTTCGCCAAACCCTTCTTACTCATGTAACTATTGAGGTGCGTTTATTTTTTGTTTGGCGTATTTGTACCAGACTCCACCATTTTCTCTGACCGCTAGTCCCATACAATTACCTCCCTCTGCGTGAAAATGTTGCCCCTTAGATCCCTTTTAAATGTTTCCCTAAATCTCTGGCCTCTAATTCTCGACTAGCCCTACCCCAGGGATAAGAACTTATCTACTTATCCAGTCCACGCACCTCATGATTTTATGAATATCTACAAGTGCATCCCTCAGCCTCTGACTCTCCAGGAAAAGCAACCACAGCATAGTCATCCTCTCCCTATAACTCAACCATTCAACACTGACAACATCCTTCCAAATCTTTTTGGAACTCTTTCAAATTTTGCTCATCATTTCTACAGGAGGTAGACTGGAGTTGCACACAATGTTACAATGCAGTCAAGCTTACGTCCTGTACTGCCGCAAAACGACCACTTTACTCTATACTCACTGCACTGCCGCAAGATAATCTATTTATTCTATACTTACTGCCCTGACCATTCAAAGAAAGCATCGGAATGACTTCCCTGCATTTAAAGTCCGACATCATCAGTGTCAGCTACAATTATCTGAAGTGCAATCGGCTTGAGACAAGAACAGAGTAGACATCAGGAAAAGGGAAAGTCATTGACGGTTTGTCAGAGGTGACGGTGGCCAAGTGGAGCCAAGCTCAATGTTGCTGCTGAAGACGGGTTTTCCTGTTTAAATTGGTACGCTCATCACTCCGAATAGATCAGCTACAATGACTGTCCATTGTGTGTTGCACTTTGCAAATCTTAGGAGGAAAGTGAGGACTGCAGATCCGAGAGATCAAAATCAAAAGTGTGGCTCTGAAAAGGTGCAGCAGGTCAGGCAGCATCCGAGTATCAGGAGAGTCGACTTTTCAGTCATAAGCCCTTCATCACGAATAAAGCTTGTGGGCAGGGGAGCTGGGAGATAATTGGGAGACGAGTGGGACTGTGGGAAAGATAGCTGAGAATGCAGAAAGTAGATGAGGGTTCGGGAGAAAGTGATGGATGGAGAGGAGGGTGGAGCAGATAGATGTGAAAGATGATGAACAGGTGAAAACGGCGGTGTCGAGTTGGAGGGTGGGGATAAGTTGCAGGGAATGGAATTGAGAAAACAGGTGAAATCTACATTAATCCCATGGGGTTGCAGGATGGAGCAGCGGAAGATGAGGCTTCTTTTGTCCAAGTGTCAGGTAGTTAGTGTTTGGCGATGGAGTAGGCACAAACTCTTCATGTCCTTGTTGGAGTGGAAAGGGGATTTGAATTGATCAGTAACAGGGTGGTATGGTTGGTGCAGGTGTCCCAGAGTTTTCCCTGTAACGATCCACAATTTGGTGTTCTGTTTGCCGACGTAGGGGAGGCCAAATCGTGATCAACAAATGCTATCTACTCGATCCGTTGCACTGGTAGGGGTCTGCCAGGCCTGATCCCCTTGCAGCATCTACATGATCTGCAATCCTCACTTTTTCCTAGATGATCCCCTTGTAACCACGTCTCTGTGATACACACAATAATAACATATATGCCACTTTCAAACTGTTCTTCAAACTCGTTTACCTTTTTTCGTATACTGTGTCTGTTTATGTACAACACCCTCACGCATGCCGTGACTGCTCCTCTTCTCAGAATTGTACCCTGAATTGCTGTTCTGGAAATAGATTCCTTACCCTTTCCATAGTTACTGTCCTATTGCTTGTCGTGGAAACCTTAACCCGTGCAAAGCCCTCCACTTATTGAAGTTTTTCACATAATTTTCGATGCAATTGAAACCAACACCCATTGTTCACTTTACTGGGCTATAAACCGACCCCAGTTATCAAATTCTCAAGTTCTTTGGTCGCAACATCATGCAGGTGGAAACTTCCCCATCCCAACATTTGCATCCCTCGTCAGTTCTGACCCCAATATCTAAAGAAATAACATGCATTTCTCCCACACCAGTCTTTCAATCACACATTTACCTCACTAATCTTGCTGACCTTGTGCTGATTTATTTATGGATCCCGAGGTGATACCGATTTTTATCTGTTTGCTAATTTAGCAAAAACTAAATTCCAACAGCAGAAACTCGTTACTCTTTCTACCAATGTCAACAACGGTATCGTTCCTGTCCCAAACCAAGTTCCTCTGCAGCCCAGAAGAATATCCTAAAACCGGGCTTCAGGCAGGCAACACAGCCATCGGGACATTTGATTTAGGCAATGGGAAAAAGTTTCTGTTTCCTGGCATCTGCTATCCTCGATTATACCGACATTTTTCTTCAATCCATCCTCTTGAATCTCCCACTCTACCACATTTGTGCCCTCAGTTTGTTCATCCTCCAAACAGCCAACGTTCTCACAGCCACGAAGAAAGCTGGGTAACCGTTCGAAGGGCGGGAAACAGTCAGTGCATGGATCTCCTATGGTCTTTCCGATGAAAACAAAAACAAGAATACCGTTTTGGTTAGTGTTCGGGGACGACTTATCAGGGGCATGCAGTAAGTCGCAGGGCTCTGGACAGAGTCTGCCCCTATTGCATAGAAACGAAGGTGGGAAAGGAGGAGAGTTTTAGTAATTGGGGACACAATAGTGAGCGGGCCAGTGAGAAGGTTTGTTTGGGAGGAACGAGACTTCTGCTTTGTGTGTTGCGTCTGGTGCAATGGTCCGTGTTGTCTCAGATCGTGTCTTTGCGGTCCTCAGGTGTGAAAGTGACCAGCTCCAAATCGGTTCCATGTCAGTACGAAAGACATAGGTTGAAAGAGGGATATGAATATAAGGCAGAATTTCAGAGAGCTCGGTTGCATGCTCAGAGCTAAAACAAACAGTGCTGTTATCTTTGTATTCTAACCCACGCCACCTGATCGTGAGGGAATGAATATGGAGATATATAAATTGAAAACGTCGCTAAAGGGATGGTGCAGCACAGAATGCTTCTGGAACACGGATAATTGGGGATCATTCTGCGGAAGGTGGGAACTCCACAAACAGGATGGACATCTCTTGAAACAAAGGCGTATGATTGTCCTGGGTGGGAAATTTGCTGGTGGTTTTCGGATAAACGAGCTCAGCAGGGGAATGGGCTCCTGAGGTGCTGTTCGAGTGCAAACGAGGATGAGAGTAGGCAGGGCATGGAGAGGAATTCACGGTGACTGACAGCAAGCTGGTTAAAAGTGTGCCTGTTTCAAAGCCAGAACAAACCGAAATCAGGTGTGTAAACTTGCAGCATGGATACGTAACTGGGACTTCGATGATGTGGCCAATTCGGGGACATGGATAGAAAGGGTCAGGAATCGGAGTTACAGTTTCCAGGATTTGGACTCTTCATTGAGAACAGGGGAGGTCTTTAAATATGGGGAGGTGTGGCTTTCTTAAGTCAAGGACAGCATAACGGTATCTGAAAGCAATCTTGACAAGGATAAGTCTACTGAGGTGGTATGGGATAAGGTAAGGAACAGGACAGTCGAGGCCACACCGCTGGAAATTTTCTTTAGACTTCCACAGATTTCCAGGGATGCGGAGGAGAGGTTCAGCCAAACGATTCTGGGTAGGAGTGAAAGGAACAGTTTGGTCATTCTGGGGACTCTAACGTCCTCAGATTGAATGGAAATGTGAAACCTCTGGTACGTCAGATGGATCATTTTTAGTCTCAGGTGTGGAGGAGGGTTTACTGACACAGTATGTCGAAGAACCGACAAGAGGGTCGGCTACATTGGATCTGGTGCTTAATAATGTACCAGACTAGATGTTTGAGTTAGTGTTAGACGAGCACTTTGGAGAAAGTGGCCATAATTCAATTGCGGTTAGTTTAGCAATAGAAATCAATAGGTACATACCACAGGGCAAGAGTAATAGATGAGGGAAGGGCAACTATAATGCGATTAGGTAGGACTTCGGATGCAAAATTAAGTGGATGGGACAATCGAAATGTGGCACTGGTTCAAGAAACATATAATGTGTGCCCTTGATAGTTATGCCCCTATAAGGCAGGGAGAAAGTGATAATGTATGGGAACTATTTCTTACTAAATCAATTACATGTCTTGTTCAGCAGAAGAAGGAGGCTTATATGACGTTGAGACGAGATGGTTCATATGAGGCGATGGAGTGTTGCAGATTGGCTTTTAAGTCTTTAAAGACAGACATAAGAGGAACAATGAGATCAGGTGAGCAGTCTTTGCCTGGTACAATAACGGAGATCCCGAAAGCTTTCTATAGGTATTTCAGTAATAAAAGAATGACTATGGTTGGGATAGGGCCAGTCAAAGACAGAATTGAGAAGTTTTGTGTGTACACTTTGGAGACTGGAGACGTGCTAAACGAACATTCCCCAACTGTTTTCACTCAGGAAAAAAGAGAATATTGTAGTGTGGAAAAGTGTGATGTGGGATATTAAACTAGAAAGGATCGAGTTGAGTAAGGAGCAGGTGTTAACAATTCTAGAAGTAGTGGATGTAGACAAGTCCCCTGGGCCAGATGGGATTGATCTGAGGATTCTGAGAGAAGCTGGGGGAGACGTTATAGACTTTAGTGTTGCTCTTTGAGCAGTCATTGTTTATATTTTGAGGACAGGCTGATAGATTGCGTTCTGTTCTCATGGGAAAGAAGAAGGCTAAAATGGATTTGATAGAGATATAAAAGATGATCAGAGGATGATATAGGGTAGACAGTGAAAGTAGTTTTCCTAGGATGATGACGTCAGACTGCATGAGGGTGAATAACTACAAACTGAGAGTTGATAGATTTAAGACAGATGTCAGACGCAGGCTCTTAACTCAGAGAGTGAAGGACTTGGAATGCCCTGCCTGCCACGGTAGTTAACTCAGCCACATTACGGAAATTTAAATAATCCTTGGGTAAGTACATGGATGATGATGAGACTGTGTAGGGGGCTGAGGTTAGATTAGTTCAAAGGTCGGCGCAACATTGAGGGCCGAAGCGCGTGTTCTGCGCTGCATTGTGTTCCACATTCGATGACACGAATGTCGGTGGAGTCGTGTACAGTGTGGAAGAATGATGCAGGTTGCAGGGGGACTTGGATAAACTGCAGGTTTGGACTGAAGGGTGGCAAATGGAGTTCAATGCTGATAAATCTGAGTGACCCACTTTGGGAAGAAAAACAGGAAGGCAGAATATTGGGTCAATGAAAATATTCTTGGTAGTGTTGGTGTACAGAGTAATTTTGGAGTCTATGTACATAGATCCCTGAAGCTTGGCATACAGGTCGATAGTGCTGATAAGAAGGCATATAACGTGTTAGGTTTTATTGGTAGATATATTGAGTTCTGGATCCATAATGTCATTCAGCAACTCTACAAAACGCTGATGCGGCCACACGTGGAATATTGTGCATACTTCTGAACCCGCATTACAGGAAGGATGTGGAAGCATTGGAAAATGTGCAGAAGAGATTTCCCAGGATGTTGCCTGATCTGGAGGGAAAATCTATGGGGAAAGTCTGAGAGACTTGATTGTGTTCTCACTGGAGAGAAGAAGGCTCAGACGGAATTTGTTAGAAGCATACAAGATGACGTGAAGATTAAGTAGGAAAGAAAGTGATCAACTTTTTTACGAGGATGATGACGTCAGCTAGTACGAGAAGGCACAGTTGCAAATTGACCAGTGAGAGACTTCAGGCACTTGTCAGCCGCAAGTTCATTACTCAGAGAATTGTAAGTGCGTGGAATGACCTGCCCGCTAATGTAGTCAACTCAGCCACATTAGGGGCATTTGGGCAATCCTTGGATAAGCATATTGACAATGCTGGGATAGTGTAGGAGGATGAGCAGGGATCAGTTCACAAGTCGGAGCAACATTGAGGGCCGAAGGGCTTGTTCTGCACTGTAATGTTCCATTTGCTATGTTAATCACACAGGGAGCAAGTACCTCAAACCTGTTAAGCTGAAGGGCTGAGACACCTTCAGTACTACCCACTGCTTCGCTCTTTCAGCCTCACTCACAGTCACACCCTTCTGACCCTGACCACTGACTGATTTGAAATAGTTAATCTGCGGAGTGTGACTGTCTCCTCTGCAATAAAAACTGGCTATCTCGGATTTAAAGATAACAAATCATTCACTTTACACTGCTGAATGTCCAAAAGAGCTCCAAACATCTGATAAACTCAGTGTGTTGAAGTCATTCTGAACATGCACCTTGAGTGGTCTAATCCTAATTCTTAGATAAGGAATCATATTAAGTCACTAATATTTTGGTGTATAGGTTAACGTGCTGACGAAATGCACCATAGAGTCTGAGGTGTAAAAATGTTCTGTAAGAGTCTGAAGCCTGGGTGTCAGCAATTTTAAGCTTCAGATTGCAGTTACTGAAGTAGCAATTCTCCTCTATCAGTTTTACTGTACCAAAATACAGGCTGAGACTTCTATTGTGGAGAAATGGCGACAGGTTGATCGCAGTCCCAGCAAACTCATCCATGTCACGAGGAAACGACCTTTTCTGTTATTACATTCAAAGCAATTCTGCAATCTATCTGTCATTTCCTTAGTTTCAATTGTCATCAAACATCTGTCTTTATTAGAAACACGGACAAACCTCGCCTTATGGAGTCTCTCTCTACTGAAATCAGGCTAGATTTAAAACACTGCTTTAAGTATTGGTCTAGAATTTCAGGCTCTGGCCTAAACTTCCAATGGGCATCCATCTTGCCAGCATTGTTTCTCACCAAGTTAAACTTTATGCAGAAGTGACCACAAAAATCATTAACCAACATCTGAAATAAATGCTCGCAAACCTACCTGAGGGATTTCGGGTGCTGGGTTTTCCCTTTTAAGTAGAAGGAAGGCAGGTTTGCCTCCAGTCTGTTTAATGTAGAGATATGTCCCGATGTGACCTGAACAATCAATGCTTCCCGTTGCAGGCCTGCCTGAACCTCAGGGACGTTTATTTCATAAACTGTCCCTGGGGCTTCCAGCTTCAGCGTGACCTCATAGGGCATGAGCTGGCCCCTGGGACATGAATATGGTTGGTCACGGGTCACGTGGTACTGGACCATTCAATGGAATGTTTTTCCAACGACAGGAATAATACAGCTGTACATGTCACTCATACCTGATTCCGGGACTGGCGTATGGGTCATCAACTGTTCTGATGGGATATTTTTATTTCTGATATACATGATGAATTTCCTTGGTGAATTTCAAGAACTATTGTGCCTAAATAGCCAAATGTATTGGTCAATATCGGGAAAATGTTAACGAAACCTAGTCCGCATCTATTTTACCTGTCACACATTCTTTGTCTCTCGTGGTCTCGGTTGTTGTCTCTGCCCTGAATCCACCCTGTGACGTACAGAAACGAATCAGTCACCCCAGAGACAAGTTTTGAGCCGAATCAATGAGGCAGGAGGGGCATGGCCGAGGAAAGAGAGGTTGAAACAATGAATTGCAGAAGGGGGGAATATGTGAGTGTGAGAGTGAAAAAAAGACAGACAGGCAGAAGGAGGCCTTGTTTGGAGAGGCAGAGGAGTAGAGATCGATCGAGACAGTAAAGGCATTAATCTTTGGCCTGTGTTGCTAGTCATAACGTAAAATTGTCGCAGGAAAATAGCGTTACTTTATGGAGCACAGTAATAAGTGTGTGGATGTGAGCTTGTGCCACATCTGACTGCAGACCGGAAAGCTGCCTGTTCGAATCACGTCAGGCTCGTGGTGCGTTGCGGATGTTTCCCTCCCTGAGTTTTCCAAGTCAACAAACGTGCTGTGTGCGGATATTCATTGGTCAAAATGTTCTTTCCAGCTCCTTTGGATCACACGAGAAGTGTTGCTGTCAGTTTTATTTGTGAATACTATTTCAGGGAGTTGGAATGCCCATCGTTTTGGTGAATGCTCACTTCAACCAGTGTGAGAATTAATAAAAAAACAAACTGTTCAGCGTGGGGTATAAACACACAACCGCCTCCCTCTGGGTAGACGCTTCGTTCAGTTGGTGACAGTGTAGTGTTTAGTTTTATATACTGATATTTTATTACATAATTTATGGACACCCAATTTTATGTTTCAGAAAGCATTGTTTCCCAGCAACAGCAAATATTTCCACTCACTGGGCACAGTAAAAGTAATCTTTATTCAACAGAAGGGTCAGTAGTCTGACAGCTTTCTCCCAAAGAAACCGAAACGTATAAATAGAAAGCAGGAATTTTCTGCATTGCTTCGTATGAGGTTCACTAAAGATGTTATCGAGTAAGTTAACGAAATGTCTGGAAATGTGCCTTCCAGCTCAGCGAGCAAATCTACATCCAAAAAGGATTTCTCCATGTTAACGATGAGACTGAATGTCACACTGTGTTGGTAAAATCCAATTGCAGACATTGTTTTGGTTCAGTCTTATATTTGTTAAATTTAATCGGCTGGGAGGACGCCGCTGTGTGATTCAGAGAGGGAAATTACAGCAGGGCGTGAAACACATCACAACTGACATTTTTTTTTACAAGTTCACGACTTTATTCCCATCTCAGTGAAGAGAGGTTGCATCATTTAGATCATAGCAGACTAACGGAGAACAAAAGAATGGTATTAAGGCATTCACAGGCATATCACCTCCCCTGTGCACATCTCAGCTACTTACTGGAAGCACAGCCAATTGTATTGCTCGCGGAATTGCCACACAGGAGGAGACGGCTTTGATACACTGACCGCGGGGTTGCACACCTTTTAGCTCCAAATGCGCCACTCCGCTCACCTGAGCTTAATAACTGCAAAGAAAGCTCTCAGTCATTAAGAGTAATACTTAGTTTTCCATCTTCATGTCGCATGTAACTGTGAGAATGTAGTCATAATTCCTTCATTGATTTTGGGTAGAATATATGCGTTGTCAAATGTCCCACATTCTGTAGTACCAAATGCGATTTCATTCAGAATCACAAAGTGTGTCACAGCGCAGAAGGAGGCTGGGCAGCCAACCTTGTAACTGCTGTCATATTATTGCTCTCTCCATGTAACTCTGAACATTGTTTCTTTTGAGGTTGACATTGAATTCCATTTTGCATCCTTGGAGTCTCACTCCTTGTCAATCTCAGACAGTGAGTTACGGACAGGCACCACTCCCTTTGCGAACACATTTTTCCTCGTGTCATTTATAATTATTTTCCTCGTGAATTTCCATTTCTGCCAAGTCGGTCTGGATCGTTTCTGGCATTGGAGAATTTTCACGTCATTATTTTCTCTGTCGAGAACATTCTTGACATAGAAAAGGTCAAGCAGATTAAAATAGTGGAGGGCTGGAGTACCACAGCTGTTCAGGCAACGTCGGGAGCAGGAATATCGACATTTCAGACATTAGCCCTTCATCAGGAATGGGGCGGGTGGGGGTGGAACGGGATTGAGAGACAAATTGGAAGGTGCGTGGGCCTCGAGTAAGAGTGAAGTTGGGACCAAGGAACTGGAATGTCAATCAGTAGATACAGGTTGAGGGGAGACAGTGATAGGTCAGAGCAGATTGTAGAAACGATAGGTGGGGGAAGGAAGATGGACAGGTAGGTCAGTTCAAGAGGGCGGTGCCGATTTGGAGGTTTTGACCTGCGATGGGGGGAGGGGAGGGGAGATGAAGAAACTGGAAAAGTTAATGTTGATGCCGAGTTGTTGGATGGTCCCAAAGAGATGGTTGAGGTGGTCTTCCTCCACTCATCGTGCAACTTGTATTTGATGGTGGAGGAGGCCCACGACTTGCATGCCCTGACAGAATGGGAGCGGAAGATGAAATAGTCGACTACAGTACGGTGGACTGCTTGCTGCGTGTTTTCCAGACATATCCTCTGCAAAGCTCTGCATAATAGCATCATGTCTCCCCAAAGTCAAGGAGACCACGATGAGAACAACGGACACAGTAGAACAGATGTTGGCATATGCAGTAAACTCTGCCAGATGTGGAAGGTACCTATGGGGCGATGCACAGAGATGAGGGAGGTGCTGAGTGTGCAGGCTATTCCACCTCTTGCCGTGGTAATGGAAGCCCAGCTTTCAGCTTTTTGTTCTCCAGGACTTGACCCAATTTTCCAATTTATCTTCACAACTGACATTGAACATACACTACACCATTCACTTCAACCTGTTCAGCGCTGTCGCCAATCACTTCACTTCCCCACTTACTGAAGTTTCACGTGCAGACCTGAACAATAATGCAGCTGAAAGATTCATTTAGAGTCGGATTGACACCGCGAACAATCCGAAACACATGTTTCAACTTTCAAAGTGCTTCCCTTTGTCGCATTTACTGCAATGCTCGATCTTGCCCATCCTGACTTCAGGCTGTCCGACGTCATTTAGAGAATCTACTTTTTGAGATTATCGAGTGAACATTTTTCCGGAAGTGCAGACAGGACACATGGATCCTTCCGGAATTTGAACGGTATATCTAAACCACTGAAAACTCGATAGAAAAATACATCCCTTGAGCAGTGAGCCACAGCCTGGTTGCACTGCCCACTCTGCCAGAAGCTGATTTTTTCTCAGTTTAAATTCCATTCCATATTGCTCCAGAATTCCAAACATCAAAGTGTTTCCAGAGTATCTGCTTCCCATTCTGTCTCCCTGCTCCCTGATGCTGCTGTTTGTCTCATAAAAAGGAACCGGGCTGTCTCCACTGGTGGACAACTTTGTTTCTATGTGTAAACTGTGCTGGGTGAGGGCAGACTCTATTCGCTCTTCTGCTCAGTGTCAATCACTTGCGACGGAAGGAGTCAATTACACGGCGGGAAGTTTGCAACTTGATTTGTGGATTTTCTCCAAATGTCTCTTATCTGAGATATAGAAAGATGCTGAGCTGGCGGGAAAGGGATAAACTGACACTGAAGATTCTTCCTTCTGGTAAATAATATGAGTTCTCTTGAATGCAGTCTGTGTGGTGTTCAGAATTCTTCTCGCAGCAATCCTGCCGAATGTCCAATGCAAAACTGGCGTCCATTGCTTTTCTGCGATATCTGAGCCACCACTGTCGCAGATCAAGAGGATCCAAGAGAAATGTTCACTCACTGACAGTCATCAAAACGGCCCGGAGCTGCGTTGCTGCTGACAGCCCAGCGCAGAATATAGAATTAAAAATGAGCCATTGTATTACCCTCTTTCCCAGCGATAGGGCGAGGGACGGCTTAAACACGTGGCGTAATTCCCACGCAGACAGAAGCCGGACAGTCCATCCAGTCCATGGCGAATCTATGCCACGTGAATCTCTCTGAGACTATTCATAATCGGTTACACATGTCCTAACATTGAGGAAATATGTCTGTGTGGTGATGCTGTCTCCCACATGCTGATTGTCTTGCCATTCATGTCTCAACCAGCAATGGATAACGCGCCTGAGGACGTGTCAGAAGAGTGTCGGTTCGACTCGTAACTGGTTCGAGAGCAATGCAGGTTTTTATTAAACTGACAAACCAATCGTGCCCTTTGATTTGAAGCCGAGTCGACGTTTGAATTCCTGATCTGCAGAAATATTCAGTCAATGCCCCAACATCATCAGAGGAGTGGAAGCAGAAATAGTTAAACACACTGCTCATGGGTAATTTTCTATTTCCATAACACACTGACCCAAACACTGCTCCTCCTTGAAATGGCAAGGAAATGAAATGAGTAGCCAAGTTGCAGCTTTGAGACTATTTAGAAACTCCTTGTGAAGCGGTTTCACGGCAAAATGAAGAACGAACTGTCGGATTGATCAGGGATTTCCGAGGCACTTTCCCCTTCTTAAACATGATGAAAGATTGTCTCTGATGTTCTCGAGGACATTAATTCATCTGAGGCATTGAACGGACTAATGTAACAGATGTTCCACTTTTGTTGTTGGTGCTGCTGGGAGTAAAATAAAATCCGGTCTCCCTGGCTAGGAATCGAAACCCGACCAAAGTGGTGAAAACACTGAATTCTGCCCATTACATACTGCCCAGCAAATATGACTTCAAGAATCAAGCACATGGCTGGAATGACAACTCTCAAGCCCTTTGTAAGTGCTCTTGTCAGAAACAACAACTTGATTATCCTCATCTGACTTTCCATTACTAGGCCTTGTATGGCTCAGCATCACAAAATCTCATCGAAATACCAGTGAAGGTTATGCGGGTGTCTGCTTCTCTGACCCTTCCACAGAGTGAGATCCAGATTGAAATACCCGTTGGCTGTTTATGTTTTACTGCATATCTCTACAACTCTTTCCGCCTTTTACCTTAAATCTATCTCCCGCGGTGATCGATCAAAAGTAAACATTTCTTTCAGTCTACCCCACGCATGCCCTCATTATTTTATATCTCAATCATGCCTTTACAAAATCTACTCTTCTGTAAGAAAAATAACCCCAGTCTGTCCATTCTCTCTTCACAACTCAAAATCTTCAATCAGCCAATATCCTGTTGAATCTCTTCTGCACCGTTTCCAGTGCTACAATATCCCTGATTTAATGTGAATTGCAGAACTGCATACAATACTCAGACGACGGCGGAATGAACAAATGGAATAAATGACGCAGAAAGCTACACAAAATGATCATTTGCAATGAATTCTCTTTTGCTCATTACTGCGCTGCATCATCTTCCTGAGCCTGATGCGCCAATAATTTCTGGTCTACGTCAGTAAATGCTGCGAAATGATGATTTATCTCACAACCACAGAAGCTGAATGTATCGACTGGTTTGAAGGTCCCGATGCTGGTTAGAGGCACGTTCACCCAGCTACAGCACCACAGCAACATGGATTGCACGGTGTAATGTAAGTATTAGATTGTGGAAAGCATCAGTGAAATCGCAGGAGCAGCGTAAAGGTTGGTTAGTGATTGTTGAGGGAGAGAAATCTCCGAGGAAGGAGGGTTTGAATCCTGATATCTGAAACTCTGAGATGGCAGAAAGCGGGTGTTTGAAGGCGCGAAATCATCGCCTCGAAGCGTATTTTCATGGCGTATGTTACTGATTCCTACCCCCATTTGCGAAGCACGGAGCAGCAGGAATTATTGCAATATTAAGCTGGGAGCTCCAACCTCACCTGCAGCAGTTTTTACTGACATTGAGAAGGGATCATTGGGACATCAGGCATTACGTAGCATACAACGTGAAAGAAGTATTTTGCCATAACTCAGACTGGCGCTGAACTTGCGGTAGCCACAAGGCAAAGCACATTTCCCGTGCCACATGTAAAACTACTATTCAAAAGCAGTAAGGATAGTGACAGAGGATATATCAGGAACAGCTTAACAGGCACAACAGAAATAGCTGCCAAAACAGTGTCTGAGATGTGAGTACTCAGGGTGGGGTGAATTTTTAACTTCGAGTTGTTGAATGCTGAGACTGATGAATTTCTACAAAACTTCAAAGGCTTAGGGGATACTGCAGGGTATTGTTGAAATGTATTTTCCAATAGGAATGTAGTTTAACATCGGTTTTCTTCTCCAATTTGCTCACAAAATCAAGTAAGCACTGCTGCGAAATATCATGTAATCCCAGTTCACAGGTCCAGAGTCAGTGAAACTGAGTGATACAGTCCCGAAGATCCAAGTGGAAATTGTGATGGGGAAAAACACGCACCTGTGGCAACAGTGATGTAATCGATGAGGGCGAGGTCCATCTATGACGGTACAGAGGTGCGTGAAATACCGAGGCTGGAAGCTCTAACGACACCTGGAGCAGCTTCTATTGTTGTGGAGCAGGGAGCATTGTGACACGTGGCTGGGGGTTTTAGCCTCACGTGGAGCAATTTCTTTTGACATGGAGCAGCAGGGATTATTGTAATATCAGGGTGGGAGTTCCAACCTCACCTGCAGCAGTTTCTATTGACATTGAGAAGGGAACATTGGGACAACAGGCTGTGAGGTCCAACCGCACCGGGTCCAGCTCCTGTTCACAGAGAGCAGGGAGCATTTTGACATCTGGCTGAGGGAAAGGATGCTAAGCTATTTTAATCTGAAGTGAAATAGACCTTAGCAGTGCACATCTTTGAAGATTGAGGGAATATGTTTCCCAAGGTATATGTATCTATTGTAAAGAGAAATACTACCAAGTTTCAACTCGTGGATGTGTTCAATGATTATCACTGCACCCTACCAGAGGCATGGATCGGGTTTCATTCCAGCACCGAACGATTGTCTCTGTGAAGTTTGAGCATACTCGTCGAATATGCGTGGGTTTCCTCCTGGTTCTATGATTTTCTCTCTCTATTCAAATATTGTCAGTTGTATTGGCTATGCAAAAATTGCTGATACTGATAGGTGTATTTGTCAGAGGACGTTGAGTCTTCTGGGTTACTCTTTGAACTGTCGGTGGGCATTTGTTAGGCCAAATGCCTGTTTCCACTCTGTAGGAAATCTAATCTGTGCAAAGAGAAACGGAGGCAATGTTTTCTCCCTGTGGCCTTTCACACTGCACTGATCTAAAGAAGCGAATTTTAGCTCGTTTCATATTAGTCAATTTCCTGCGAAAACTCACAGGTCGTGAATGTACTCGAAAGCTCCGAAAATTAAGGGGAACATCCATTGTTGTGATTACACTCGAGTTTATCTTGAGTTAACGACGAAACGGAGGAAACTGGAGTTTAAATTTATCAGATCAGCAGTGATCCCATTGAATGTTTGATCTGACACAGAGTGAATGCCAGAAACATCAGGACAGATGTGTTTTCTTTGCGAAACTCGCTGCTTCAAAAAGTTGAGGACATTGGCGTGAAGCATTGACGGTGATTATCTTTGCTAGTTGTTTAACTTGTGAACATGAAAGCTCTTGTTCATATCCGTGTTGACAACACTAATTTGCAGCATGCACGCCCAAAGTATGCTCGGGGCCAGTGGCGCAATGGGTAACGTGCCTGACTACGAATCAACAGCAAGGCTTGTAGGCTTTTGCCAAGATGTTTCCAGTGGCGCAATGGGTAATGAGCCTATCTACAGATTGGGCAATTGCAGGTTCGAATACTGCTGGTCTCAGCAGCAAGGGCTTTCGGCTCTCACAAACTTATGAAGTGTTGTTGTGAAACTGGGATAAGAATTCAATTCGAGATAGGCAAAAGCAAAAATCCTTTCCATAAAAGTCCCTGAGGATATCCGATTCAATGTCCCAGAGTCATTACAGAGGAGGAAGCTGGATTAGTCTCAAACGCTGCTCACGCACAACTTTCCAGTCCCAGCCATCCAATTGCTGTGGCTGCAGGGAATGGCAATGAAACGAAAAGAATACCCAATCTCAGGTTTTAAAATCTTCAGAAATTCACTGGGAAGCGGAATCTGAGGAGAATTATGGTTGACCTGACCGACGGAGCAGGGATTATCGAGGCATCTGCCCCTTCTGTCAGAGGCCAGTACATTGACTCTGATGTTCTCGGGGCGATTAATTGATACGAGGCTTTGCAAGGAATCATGTCACAGATGCTGTGCGTTTGCTGTTGCCGTTGTCAGGAACAATAAAGTTCTCATTCGCTGGCAGGGAATCGAAGACGGGACGCGGTGGTAAAAGTGCAAAATCCGAACCAATAGATCACCAAGGATGCCTGTAGAACGGGGTTGTACTGTTTGGTAATCAGCCATCAATCTCCTCTAGTGCTCTTGTCAGAATCAACGGCTTGCAGATCCTCATCCCATTTTCCAGCATTTCTTTTTGCCTTTACATCAAAAGTTCACATCTGAATACTTTTGTAGGTTATGTGGGTTCCTGCCCCTGCGAACCCTGACAGTGAGTTCCCGATTCGCTGGTCTCTGATGGTTAATTTAATTCAGTGAATGGCTTTTAAAGAGTTGCCTGGCCTTGATAAGAGATGTGATTGTAGCTTGTTAGTGTTGTCCACTTGCCAATGTTAGGAGAATGAGCGATTTTAAATAACAGGTCATAAGTTTGGCACCCCCATTGCATAATCTTCCATTGAATATCTGTTTTCGGAGCCGAACATGGACTTTTCATTCCACTGTCAGTGTAAACATATTCGAAGCGAGTTTATCTGCTGTTCTGAATATTAATGCCTTTGTTGCTGGTACAAAGTGACAATTAGAAGTGAATGAGAGACACGTTTGTAGATGTGATTTAAAGTTGCCTGGGCGGGGGCACTTTAAATTTGACCGCTTCTGCTCATGTCCTGACACCAATAACTGACTCAATCACAGAATTAGAACGGCCAAATGTTACATGAATCAAAAGAAACTGATCCATATCAACGAACGGATTGGATTCGTATCTAATTTGCCGCCCCCCCCCCCCCCCCCGCCCTCCGGATGTGAGAATGGGGTACTTATGTGTGCGATCACAGGTGATCAGGGCAGAGAACAGACAAAATTAGGGATTTCAAGGAATGGTGGAGATCTATCCACCATTGTCAGAGAGGAGCTCACTACCTTACCAATGTCCCTGTCCAACTAACATTGAATCTCTGCAGGCAGGGAACATTAATGAGAATTAGTACGATGTGAAAAATCAAAGTGTTCCCATGGAAAACGGAAATATATTAACAGACAGCGGTCATAGATTTTACTGTGAGACCTAAGAGGAGGAAATGAGAATGATAGTGATGGCGCTCACACCCAAAATAATATGAGGTTACTCCGACCTCTCTATCAGTAACATCCACGATCCTTACCCTAACTGAAAGAAGGATGCCCTGGGTAACGCTGAGAAATTTCCTTATATTTGAATCAATTCGCTGCTGAGGCAGGCTGGTCTTTGCAAACATCAAACAATCACAGAATTGGTTTCAGGGAAAACATACAAATTTTGGAAGCAAGTGAATTTATGGCTGCGTAACTGACTCTTAATCTTTCCGCCGTCTGTTCATTGGAACACCAACTCAGTTTCTATGTACGATTGCAATTTTATACCAATAGGCTGTCACGGTGGTTTGCACTGCTGCCTTACAACGCCAAGGATCTGGGTTCAACCTCGGTCTTGGGTGATAGTCTGTGTGGAATTTTCACAATCTCCACTTGAGTGTGCGTATTTCCTCCTACAGTTAAAATGTGTGCTGGTGAAGTGGATTGCCCACAGTGTTCAGGTTTATATTGACTGGTCTTAGAAAGTGCGCTGTTGGTGGGGAGAGGGGTGACTCTCGTATGAATGCTGTGCAGTAAGTTGGTGTGGACATTATAAGCCGAATGGCCCATTTACCCACATCGGGAATCAATAATGCTAATGTTAGTAAACTTGTCACATGAACACATTGAGAGGTAGCGTGCAGTTGCTGATGAAACGCGGGGCTCTTTCAGATCTCAGTATAGTGTCTTGTTTAATTTTCCCATCAGCAAATACTCTCTTTCTAATCAATTAGAAAAAAATGCACAAACTTCAGCTCTGCCAAATATAGAACAGGGATTTTGCCAGGGAAACCAGTTCGTGTCAAAAGTTTTTGCTTTCTGTTAACCTCAAAGTTATAAATCTGTTTCCCAGATTCTTCCTCGCGCTTCCACAAAATCGAAATTCTGGTACGGATAATTTATTTATGAATCTTTTTTTTTAAAAAATTGCATCTGGAATCAGTGATGTGCTTGATAATTCAAGTTAGTCAATGATTCTCTCAAATAATTAATCACAGCATTGTTCAGCAACCAGACTGAATATGAAATATTAGTGCCATGTTCTTGAGTGATTGTGTGGAGATTCGATGAGTAATTGTGAATCACAGAATTGTTCAGGTACAGAGGAGGTCATTCAACCCTTTGGGTCAACACGATTCCCCGAATATGCTTTCTGATTTTGTGTTATTACCCTGACTTCTCCCGCTGTAATCCTGTAATTTTCCCTATAAAATAATGTTTTACTGTCCTTCACTGGAAAAGCCCAAACCACAGATCCATAAAAAGTTCAAATTCTAACTATGACATTGTGTGAAGTTTATTTCTTGCATCACATTTTCTTCTTTTTTTTTAAAATTCTCCACTCTTCCTCTCAAAGCTTTTCCGAGTGGGAACACTTTCTCACCATCAATTTTGTACTGTACCCATATGATTTTGAAAAATTGTTTTGAATTTCCTGTCTGCCTTCTCCAATTTAACGTCATGGCTGAAATGTTTAACTGCCGGAGACTGTTGTTTCAATGTGATTTCTCTCAACCTGCCAGTTTTCCCTTCGTTCCTGTTCTTCCGCTTGTACTCAACTGCATCTTAAATCCATCTCGAGAGCCATCTTGCTTTCTGCTTCACTTCATGCTGATTAGTTAACTCTAATAAATACTGAGATGATTTAAGGCAGTGTTTCTAATTTTCAATACTGTCCACAGTCCCTCTCCCTTGTAACTCGACGAGATTCAGCTCGGAATGTTCACACTGTGCTTGTTACTGCAGGAAACTATGTAGCCGACGCAAATACAAAGTAATAATCAGTCTTATTTAGACTTCTAGGCCAACATTGGGTATTTCTGACATTCCCAGTGTTAGTAAGCCTCCTGTTCCAGCCAGTATGGCTCCAGGCCGTGGTTTGTGTCTGCACCAACACTTCACATAATACTGCACATGTCCGCTAAACAGGTGATTGACAGCGGCTCCTGTCCAGGAAGAGTAGGGGGCGGAAAGATTAATCCATCAAACGCAGAGCGAACGAGGATGAGGCTAGTGCCAGCGTAGACAGGTAAGGGAGATATTAACTCGGTCCTTACTGTTAACAAGCCAGAGTGGAAATGAGCTACTTATCTCAAATTTTGTCTCTTTCATGGGGCAGACGGGGGCGCCCAGGACAATCCGTGCACAAGGTAAGACGGAAACATTTTAGTAATCTCCAGGCAGAAGCGTGAAATCATGGAGACCCTGGACGATTCTATACTAGTTCCCCCACCCCAAATGTCCCCAGCATTGATATATCGGAATAGCAGGCGGACATTTGGACCTTCACGTCTGTCTTTCCCTTCGATATAATGATTGATGGTCATCATACTCAATGCCCTGCTCCAGCTTTCACAACAGCGCATTGGAACCACGACATTCATATTAATACAGGTTAATAAAAATGCCCAGTTGTGACCAGTCCACAAAAGCAGGACAAATCCAACCCTTAGTCCAGTCAATAAATGCTCAACCATCAGCAAGGTGATGGCAGTGAGTAATAACTGTGCTTTCAGGTTGTACTCAGTCAACAATAAGCTGCTGTCTGATACTGCGTGTTCCATCAGAGGCACTTAGCTTTTGTCCTCATAACAGAAATAGTCCAAAATAGATAAAATACTGCACTCACAAGGCAAGGTGAGACTGACTGCCCTTGAAATTAAGGGTGCGTCCGAATGACGAAGTCATTGAAGAGCTTTTGCAAAACTGGAGTCAGTTGGAATCAAAGGAAACATTGTTACAACGAGGACGTGGAATCCCTCGTTAATTAATAGCAAACATTCGGAAAACCTCTCCTCAAATCGTAATCTATTCGAACACTTAAAGAAAAACAACTTTTTATTTCAATCTATTGCGAATAGTAAACAAATAATCAACAAACTAAATATTCTTTTCTTTAACTGAAAGCAATCTATTAACATGCTGTTTCAATAACACATTTGTTATACATTACATCAACTTCATCTCAAGTCGACACAGTTTGTATGTGCTCCGCTGTTTCCAACTTCTATCTGCTTATCTCAATTGTTTCAACTTCTTTCATTTTTACAGAGTACGTTTTGCAGAAAAAGGTACCTTTTGATAGAGAGTGCTTTCTAATTTCTTAGAGAGGGAAGTGTTAGATAGGCAGGTAACTCTCCAGCAATAGCTCTCACTCTAGTTTTCAAAATATTGGTTTATATGCACTCCAATGACACATTAATTTGTATAAATTGATTAGATTCCAGATGCCAAAGCAAAACAAAAATTGAAAATTTATTAGCTTCTGGGACCCTGGACATAATTTAATGTAATTGTTTCAAGGGGAGTTGTTGTCGAAACAGCAAGAAAAAAATTAGGTTTTCACCGAGAAGTGTTACCTGTATCTATTTTGGAACAGCCCGTCCCCCAGCCTTTTCATTCAGGGAGCAAAGCATGCAGTCTTAATTTCCTTCAACGTTCAGAAAATACACTATTTTAAAGAGAACATGTGTGCTTTCAACAATGTAACTCTTGGTGTAATCATCCAGCCCAAATGCTTGCAATTTCTGAATGTCAATCATCCCAAGCCCAGCACATCACTGCAGGGGTTTTGCAGGTTATTCTCTCAGTCCCAATCGTTCTGAGCTGTTTCAATGTCTATTGTTCAATCAAAAAATAAGCGTTGGTTATTTGACTCACAGAAACATGGAATCCCTGAGACGGGCCAATTTACCCAAAAAGTTCACACCTGCCTTCCAAACACTATCCCGCCCAGAATAATCCGCCAACCTCCTTCAGTAACCCTGCATTTCCCATCGCTAAGTGTCTTATCCAGACTTCCTTGGATAATTTAGCAATTGCAAATCTTCCTAACCAGCACATCTTTGGGCCGTGGAATGGAAATAACACAAACATGGGGAGATTGTGCAAACTCCACACAAAATATCACCCAAGACTGCAGTTGAAGCAAGGGCCCTGGCCCTGTGAGAAAACAGTGGTGACTATTGCGCCAAATGCCACACCTGACTGCATATTATTTAGCACCATTTGTGACTTCTCAGTCACACAAGCATTTCCTGTCTGGAGAATGTGGAGAAAAGCAGGCACTTCTCTGATGTTTGAAGCATTTATTTTGAATGAATTAGCTGCTGTAGAACAGGAGGAAACTGGAACACATTTAGTTTCTTCTGGAATATTAACTTCATCGGAAAGAAGACACAATGGGCATCAGTCAATCACCAATTAAGAAACAGTTAAATTCCTTGGTACAGCTCCACAGTAAGCTGGAATTGAAACCAAACCTTCTAGTTGAGACTTTGGCACACGATGAAGCACAGTAAAAACCAGGCACTTCCTTCACTTATGAACTTGCTGTTGTTTCAGTAGTTTGGATTTCACATCAAATCACTTCCCACACCAGTGCAGATGAACAGCCTCTCCACACAGTGAGATGGCGGGAGCACAGTGAGTCGAATTAACCACTTGAATCCAGGCCCATTTTGAGAGCAACTGACGTTTCTCATTCGTGTCAACACGTTGATGGGTCAACAGATCCTCAGAGATTTTAAGGCGCTTCCCACTTTCAGGGCATTTAAAAAAAATCCTGTGTGGAAATGCTGTTGTTCAAACAGTGTGGTGGATCAAGTGAATTCTATCCCACACTCGAACCAGACGAATGACCTCGACCTCGTCTGACTGCGTTTATGTTCTGATAAGGCAGTTTATCTGTTGAATCCCTGTCCACACGTACAAGACACAGTTTCTCCACACTGTGAATGATGCTTTTCCCTTCCATGTTCAAAAGCGAATCATATTCAAGCAACAATCAATTGGACAACATCATCAGATGCTGAAATGATATTTGGTTTTAAGCCTTTGCACTGGAAATCTTCTTCTTCTAATGCCCGGGAAATTTATTGATAAAGGAAAAACAGAAGCATTTTGAAGTCCAGAAAAAAAAATACAATAAGATGCAAGAGCAGAAGTCAGCAATTCAACCTATACAGTCTGCTCTCACTATTCAGTGAGATTACGGCTGATCTGGTAATCCACGGGTACAGTTTCCTGCAATATCAGCTATCCTTCGAATCCATTGCTGATTAAAATCTGTTTTTCACAGGGTTCAAATGACTTTCTTTTCGGGACTTCAATAAGATGCAGACCAGGAAGACAAAGTGGGGATATGAAATTATCGAATCGGCCAGGGCTGAAGATAATCCGAAGAGGGTCTTCAAGTACATATCTGGCAAGAGAACAATTCTATAAATAGTACCATAAAGATTAAAGAGGTTTTCATTGCGTTTGAGCTCAGCAGATGGAAGAGCCATTAAACGAATTTTTCACGTCAGTTTTTACTGTACAGAAAGCAAGACCGAATGTTCACTCTCCATGTATGAAGAGGACGATTCCTTCTCTTAAACTATTTGACCAATCATCAAAGAAATTGACATTAGGTGATATTTCTAGCGGCTGGTTTGCATTCGACTCTGTGTTGCTTCATGCAACAAAGCGTTTACATTTTCCCAGGACTCGATTGTAATATAACGAGGAGAGACTGTGTAGGCTTTGACTTGTCGGACTGCAGCATCGGAGGTCGAAGGATGACTTTATAGAGATTCATAAAATCATGAGTGCTCTCGAGAAGGTGAACAGCAAAGGTCTTTTTCCCTTGGATACGGGAGTCCAGAACCCATAAGATTTACACGGAATGGCAAGATAACCTTTTCACGCAGAGGATGGTTTCTATATGGAATCAACTGCTGGAGCAATTGGTACATCGAGATGCTGTTACATTATTAGAAAGACATTTGGATATTTAGATGAAGAAGAAATGATTAGAGAGATACAGACCAAATGCAAGCAAGATGGAATAGTTCAGTTTGAGATATGTTGCACTCAAGGAGACTGCAGAAATCATGGAAATACAAACTGATGAATATTTCTTATTACAAGAAAATAATTGCTGAAGGTCTCAGAAAATGTTCAAAGGCGGATAAATCTCCAGACCTTGTCACGAACATTCTTTTTTGGAAAAAATTTCTCATCGCAAGGAAAGAAAGCTGTGCTGTGAAGAGAAGATGCAATTACACATGCCGTCCTTCCTGGATGACTAGTGGTTATGATGCAGCGCTTTCACTGCTGTGGTTTGGGTTCATTTCTTGGTCACGGTATCAGGAATTATTGTACCTGATATGGGCAACAACAAAAGTAGAGCATATTTGACAGGAATCGCATTTCAACCGCGTTCGCATGTGAGTTGCAATATTGTACAGGGCCGCAAGGTGGCTCACTGGTTATCACTGCTGCCTCAAAGCGCCAGAGATATGATTTGCCGACAACTGAGTCGACTGTCAGTAAGGTGCATTATTCAGGTGCAAATGAAGAGAAAAAGGGTAAAGAATTGTTCTGTGAGGGTTAAATCTTGGAGGATTGGTGTGCATTTGTTGCATGTTTCTGAACTGTAGGCATTTTATGATCCCTTTCTGTGTTGCTTTAGCACATGTTCAGACAGGGGAAAAAAGTGAGGAAAAGCACTTCCCAGTCAGGGATTGATCCATAGTGCGACAACCAACGGATTCACTTTTGACTGAACTAGCTCCCATTTTCCCTACATTGGTAATGGCAGTATCCAGCATTAGAGCGGGTTTTCATGTGTTGCATTGGACCAGCATCCTTTCTATACTGGGATATAAAGAGATAATAAACGACATGGATTACGATGACTGGAGTGAAAAGACGTCAGGAAGAATGGACAGCGTTTACTTGGAAACAAGGAAATGGAAAGGAGGCCAACGATGTAGTGAGGGATAATGCCATTTGAAAAGACAAGGCGGGGTTTCATGGGTTGGTGGAAAAGACGAATCGATCATACGGCGTGACACCAGGTAAAACGGAGTTGTGTCCATAGAGAAGGTTTCCAGGCGATGTAAATTTGGTGAGTGTAAACAGGAGGGAAATTCCCTCATTCGGATGGATCTACGTCTAGAGTTTAGAACTTCAAAACTAGCGATGAATGATAAAGAGAAGTTTGGAGCACGTTTTCTTTTTCCCTCTACAGCCATTGAACTCGAAAATGATTACTTTTTCGCAGGAAAAATTATTCAGAAGCCGATTCTAAAATATTTGGAAAGACGCGTGCAGAGTGAATTTCACTGGGACAGGGAGTCTGGGCGGCCAGGATGGGTACGCGTGAGGTGCACACTCTCTAATTGGTTAACGTTAATTGGAAAGAAACCTCATAACACCTGCAACTGAGTACGACTAAGTATAGAATGAGCTGATTGTGAGGAAAGGTTGAGCAGCTTGTTCTACGTGAACTTCTATAACTTGTAAAAGAACTGAGCTGTTTGTGTTAGATCAGCATTTAAGGGAAGCCGATTAGTTCAGTCCGATACATAACAGGTTTATGATATAAAGTGATGCCAACAATGTGTGATTAATTGTCGCAATGTCTCAGCATACCCTCAGGATCCTGATCTCCCAACTCAGCTAATATTTTCAACGATGGCGATAATCAAAGTGAAACTATACTATCGTGAGTTGGAACTGACCTGCCGTGTGTAATGCACCTTTTTTGCTTCATCTGTTGCATTGGGAAATTTGGCTGCATCACAGAGAAGGGAGTGAGTCCCTTTGCTGCTCACTCATCTTCCCCAAAAATATACCGTGACAAGACACGAAAAATATTCCTGTTTGAATTCTGTAATCTTCATAGCAGTACTTAAAAACATCTTTGTCATTTCGATTCCAGTTTTTCCGATATCAGTCAAAATGTCCGATGAGATAAATCCACTACTTTGTGGATTGTTTTAATGGCCTTTGCGAGTTTGCATAAATATCAGTAATATGAAACGGGCTAAAAAACCTTTCCAGAATTTAACACAGCGCAGGCTCAGCGATATGAGAAATGCCATCGACTTCAAAAATCGCCTCTGTATCTGTATTGAGTGATGGATATTCACTCAGGGAGTATTTATGGCTGGTCTTAAGTAACTGAGGTCTTTCCCAAGGACAGTACACTCAACGAAATCATATTTCTTTAGAATAAATGCTGTTTTACTCAATGTTCTTTTGCAACTTGTAAACATATATATATATATATATATATATATATATATATATATACGCGCATATCTGTGTGTGTGTGTGTGAATTCAGAACATTAGAAATGGATGGTCGGCCATTTGAATGGCCTTCCTGTAGAATGTGAGAGCTTGGACTTTACAGTAATGTCCCTGACATTTGAATCTGCGGGAAGTGTACCCAACTCGATCTCCTTGGCAACTGCATTAGGGAACTGGAGCTGGACATTGCATCTTTCGGGAGTCTGAGGGGAAAAGAGAGGAGTGATATGGAGGCTGTTACAATTCAGATACAAGAAAAAGGTCGATGGGATACAGTCGGGAGACGAAAAGGGAACAGGCAGCCAGTGTAGGCATCCGCTATGGCCGTGCCCCTTAGTAACAAGCATACCGTATTTGTTACTTTATGGGGGGATGACATACGAGGGCTAAGCCATGGGGTACATGTCTCTGGTACAGTGTTTGTCCCTGTTGATCAGAAGGGTAGGGTAGAGGGGAGGAGAGCAATAGTTACTGGGGACTAAATAGTGAGGGGGACCGATTGCAGTTTCTGTGGGTACAGGGCAGGCTCATGATTGATGTGATCCCTCCAAGTTACCAGGGGTGGTGATGTTTCACATCGTGTTTTCAGGATCCTTCAGTGGGAGGGGGAGCAGCCCGAGGTCGTGGTTCACATGTGCACCAACAACATAGGTCAGAAAATTGATGTGGATGTATGGCAGAAATTCAGGGATCCAGGGTGACAGCTTCGATCGAGATCAAACAGAGTTGTTCTCTCTGATTTGTTACACATGCCACGTCGTAGTGAGGGAAAGAATAGGGAGAGAGAGAGCAGGAGAACACGTGTTTGTAAGGATGGTACAGGTGATAGGGATCCGGATATCTGGATAGTGGTGGCTCATTCTGGAGTCAGTTGGACCTCTACAAACAGGATGGTCTTCACCTGAACCTGAAGGGTACCAATATCTTGAGGGGTATTTTCTAACGCGATTGAGAAGGGTTTAAACGAATTCAGCAGCGGAGTGCGAACCTGAATGTTAGCTGCAGTGTGCAGGAAGTTGTGAGTGGTGAGGTCATAAATAGGTTTTCGTGTTCGCGAGTGTATATTTGGAAGAACGAAGGTTATTTGAAGTGTGTCTACTTCACCGCCTGGAGCATCTGTGATAAAGCAGGTGTCATGGGTTGATAACTGGGACTTCAATGTTGTGGCCATTTCAGAGACATGAATGGAGCACTGAAAGGAATGGGTGTTCCTGGCATCTCAGTTTCGAGTTTTCAGAAAGAACAGGAAAGTCGTTACAGAGGGGGAGATATGACGTTATTCGTCAAAGACAGTACTATGGTAGCAGAAATGATATTTGGTGTGGATTCTACTGAATCTGCTGAACTAGAATGGGCTGAAATTAAAGTCAGGAAAGTAGAGGTCACCACCAAAATGTTCTAGAGATATGGAGGAAAAGATTGCAAAGATGATTCTGGATAGGAACGAAAGTAACAGGGTAGTTGTAGTGGGGAACTTTAACTTTCCAAATATTATTGTTTGATTACCTCTGATTGGTCAGTCTTTGTCCATGTGTGCAGGAGGGTTTCGTGACGCAGCATGTAGACAGGCCAAAAAGAATCAAAACTTCATTGGATTTGGTACGACGTAATGAAGCAAGTCAGCTGTTCGATTTGGAGGTAAGTGAGCACTTTGGTGAGAGTGACCACAATTCGGTATGTTTATTTAGTGATGGATAGGAATAGATACATTTATCACAGAGCATGAGTTACCGCCGGGATAAAGGCCAGTATGATGCGATCAGGCAAGAGTTAGAATGCACCAGATGGGGAAAGCAACCGCAGGGGTTATGCACACCTGAAAAATGGAACTTGTTCAGGGAAGAGCTCCTGCATGTCTTTGATAAGTAGGTGTGCGTCATGCAGGGAATATGAGGTCGAGACTCTGAGCCATTTTTACTGAAAAAGTTGAATTTCTTGTCAAGAGGGACAAGGAGGTGCATGTAAACATGAGATATGAAGGCTGAAATAGGGCACTTGAAAATTAAAAGCTGGCCAGGACTGTCCAAAAGAGAGAGCTACTTAGAACGAAGAGGAGACATGAGAAGTCTTTAGCTGGCATAAAATACAGAGACATGGGATTGACCGTGATTTAGCCGTTTAGATCTGTAATTGGCCAGCTGAAAGAACATAGAGTGTGGTAGTTGATGGGTTATATTCATCCTGGAGTTCAGTTACTCATGGTGTACCACTAGGTTCCTTTTTAGATCCACTGCTGTTTGTCACTTTTATAAATGACCTGGATTAGGGTCATGAATGATGAGTGAAATCGTTGAATACACTAAGATCGATGGAATTATCAACAGTGCCAAAGTCTGCTGCGGATTACAGAGGGACATGGATAATCTGCAGATCTGAGCTCAGAGGTGGCAAATGGAGGTTAATATGGAACAGTGTGAGATGATTTACTTTGGAAGGAGCAACAAGAATAAAGAGTTCTAGGCTAATTGTAATATTCTTGGAAGTTTAGATGAGCAGAGAGGTCTCGGTGCCTATATACGTAAAACTATGAAAGTTAACATCCACGTTGATCGATTTGCTTGCAAGGAGCACAGTGTGTTAGATTTTATTGGGAGAGGGATTAAGTTTCAGGGCCAAATGACCCCTTTGCATCTCCAGAAATGTTTCTGCTGTTGCCAAACTTGTAGAGTTGCGTGCAGTTCTGATCGCCACATTATTGGACGGATGTGAAAGCATTGGAAAGGGTACAGATGAGATTTCCGAGCATGTTGCCTTCTATGATGGGAAGGTCTAACGAGGAAACGCTGAGGGACTTGAGGCTGTTTTTGATAGAGATGAAAAATTTTAGAGGTGAATTAATAGAGACATAAAAGATGATCAGAGGTTGACGTAAGGTGGACAGTGAAGGCCTTTTTCTTCAAATGGTGATGGTTGGCACAAGGGCGCATCGATGTAATTTGAGGGTGATAGATGCCGAGGTAGATTCCTTTCTCAGAGAGTAGTAAGGGTGCTGAACGTCTTACCTTCAACAGTCGTAGACTCACCAACCTTCAGGGCAATTAAATGATCATTGGATAAACTTACAGATTATAATGGTAAAATGCTGTTCAGATGGACTTCAGATTGGCATCATAGGTGTGTGCAACATTAGGGCCAACGGTACGTTTTTGCAGTGTAATATTCTGGGTTTGAACTGATCTTCAGCTTGAAGTTGCAATCATCTCTGGTAACTATCAGTAAAACAAAGACCTGGCGAGAATCGAATGCGCAACTTTGGCAGCTCATGTCCTGCCGTTCTGTCATGCAAGTATAGCAAACTAACTAATTGCACCACTGGACCTGTCATCTAATGGTGACGAATGGCTCCTGAACTTACCACTGGGACCCTCAACCCAATTACCCATTTTTTTTCTGTGGATCTGACATGAAACATAGTGCATAGGAGGTTATACCGATCATGGATCATCGATTATGAAGCATCAGGTTCAAGAAAGTGATATAGAAAAATGTGGTGAAAATCGGCTTTATTGAATACTGCGTACAAATACCATGGTATCCTGCGTTGATCACAGGCAACGTGATGTCGCCACTGTACTGGGATTTTCCTTCTATCGGCTTCAATTCGTCAGAAAATTCGATTCACTGATATTTCACCAACGTCCTTTGGCATGTTCATATGACTTCGTCACACTTTCCAGTACCTGGTCCTTTTCCACGTGTGCATCGACCCACACTGCACACAACGTGAATAATGTTCAGCCTACTGCATCCACGAGCACGTTGCATGGTTTGTATAAACAGTGAAGACTGAATAATGTTTTGTAAGGGCAAATTGAAATTCAGTTTAATTAGTAAAGTCGCAAGAGTACAGAGGAAGACTCAAAATATCAGAACTTCACGTTCATTACCTTGGCCAGAATTCCTGACCAGCAAAGGGGAAATCTGCCCTTGAATCCCCAGCATCCATGCAATTGCTTGCTCCACGTGTCCACTTGGAAACCTATGTGAAGGAACGTTCAGCCTGAAGGAGAACTTGTGAGAATCCTCCACTGTCTGATCTAAATCTGAAACAAGAGCTGTCTATTCCAGCTGGGAGGGAAGCGAAATGGAGGTGAGACCAAAGTATTACTTGGTGGTTAATTCATATTGTCCTTATTGTGATAGTTTAAAAGCCTGGGCCAGAAATGGCACAGACACAAAGGAGCAGAAGGAGGCCATTCTGAACACCGATCCTGCCCAGCCACGTCATTCGATATCATCATGGCTGACACAACAATTTTAAGTCTTTTTCCAGCCTATCCACATCATCGCTTTGCCTAGTGGCTAACAGATATTTATCGATCTCTATCACAAATAGGCATCGAAAATGTAAATCTGTGAGAGGAAACTGTTCCGTTTCGAGACAGTGGGTTTCTGCACGAATATTGTTCGGTTTTCAGATAACAGCCGAGTCTGGTCTGACCACATTCAAAACAATAAACTAAAACTCGACTCTGATGGGACTTGAACCCACAACCTTTGAATCGCAACCTGAACAAAGGCATAGAAGGCCAACGCGCTTTCCATTGCGCCACAGAGTCACACCAGCAGCGATCTTTAAGCATGCAACTTTGTCTTTGACCCATTGCGTTCAGGGCACCCACCTCGCGTCTGTCTGCCTTCGTCACACTTTCCAGTACCTGGTCCTTATCCACGTGTGCTTTGGCTCTTCCCGTGTTCGGCTACAGACTGCTGAAACGTTCTCATGACACTTAGCTTCACCACATGTTCAGATAATGATTTCCAGATAAACAACACGCTATAGGTGAAAGCATTCTTCCCAAATCTCCTCAAAATATCTTGTCTCCCGTCTTTCATTTATATCACTGTATTCCTTCCCAATATAGGCTTATCCTTGTCATACATATCTATCCTCTTCATAAAATGTTCACGTTAATTGGTTTCTCACTCAGCCTTCGCTGTGTTTAGATAAACAACCCCAGCCTAGCTCGTCTACCTTCACAATGGGAGAGGTCCAACCCTTGCCATTCTTTTCATCTCCTGTGAACTTCTCCTCCTGCTTCCAGCAGTCTGGCGATTACAACGGAAAAGCAAAGTTCTCTGAAGAAAAGCCAAAGGTCTGAAAAAAATCAGCAGCTCTTGTCCATCTCTGATGAGAAAGGAAAGTTAACGTTTCGAATCCAATGATCTGTCTTCGGAGAGATGTGATGGGCGGGTGGGTGAAGAATGTGGAAGAGGGCGGACGGTATCGAAAATGATATAACTCGATTTTGGTTCCTAAAGTTTGCATGGTCTCTCGGTAGAAAATGAGTTGCTAATCTTCCAGCTTGTATTGTGGCTAGAAGGAGCACTGCAGCTGGCCAGAGACTGAAGTCGCAGCCTGGGAACACAGTGTCTCGATTAGAGTGGTGCTGGAAGAGCACAGAAGTTCAGGCAGCATCCCAATAGCAGTATATTCGACGTTACGGGCAACAGCCCTTCATCAGAAATACAGGCAGAGAGCCTGAAGAGTGGAGAAATCGTAGAGAGAAGAGGAAAACGTCTTCAAGGCAGGCATCCTTGGAAGACGATTCGCAGTAGTGTTAAACTCAACTAGGTAAAAACAATGACTGCAGGTGCTGGAAACCAGAGTCTAGGTTACAGTGGTGCTGGAAAAGCACAGAAGTTCAGGCAGCATCTGAGGAGCAGTAAAATCGACGTTTCGGGCAACAGTCCTTCATCAGGAATACAGGCAGAGAGCCTGAAGGGTGGGAACGGTGTAATGTTGAAGTTAGAGGAGACTGGAAAATCTGGATAGCTTTTCTTGATTATGAACAGACCGTAAGTGATCTCAGCTTTGTCAGCGATTCTGTTTTCCTCTCTCCATTGTACAGGGATCACATTCTGAGCAGGAAATACAGTTGCCTCGATCAAATGAAGTGCAGACAAATCTCTGGAAAATGTGACTGGAAACTTCCACAATGAGGAGAGCAATTGGAAGCCAGCAGGAAATGTAGCTTACGACATAAAACATTACAATTCAATACAGGCACTTCGGCTCTCGCTGTTGCAGCGACCTGTAAAAATTTATGTGATATCCATTGTAATGGAAAATTAACGTGTATTTTGAAACCAATAAAAGCACAGGGAAACCAATAAGTAAGTATGTGACTTTGCAGAGGCAAGTATTGCAGACAGACAGAAAAAAAAAGTAAAGTTAAATCGAACTAATAGCAGACTTACAAAGACAGTAAAATACCATATCAACAGTCAAGGAATGAGAAAAAAACAACTCCGTATCTGGAAAGGAACTCGAATGTTTCAGGTCGCTGACATTGAGGTGTTGATAAGAAGAAGCGAATTCTAGTATCAAGGGAAAATGTATTATATGTGGAAAGTGCAGCAGATATATTTTTGGTAGATACAGGGGCAACATATTCAGTCCTTAAATTAAGGCAGTTCAGAGAGTCGACGCAATGGATGCATCAGGAGTTGTGACATGGTAAAGATTAACCGCACCCCTATTGTGTGAAACCAGTAATGGCGAAACATTCCAATTCTCATTTCTGAACTCGGAATTCTGTCCTTCAACTCTGATGGCTCGCGATCTCATAGAGGGATTGGAATCGGATGAGCGCAGTACCCCAACAGGCTTGCAAGTAATAAAAAAGATTTACCAGCGCAGACTGTACAATACGACTCACGACCCCTGATGCATGTCTATGAGTGGCGATTAAGCCAGAGAGCCATAAGTTCCGTGAGCGATTCGCTCGCCCAGGAAGCAAGTAACCATGTTAATCCCATTAACAACTATTTTATTGCTGAGGATATGCTGCACTGCACAGCACACATACACCATGATGGCCCTCACAAATCATATGAGAAGGATTGTTTGAGGAGATTGCTTTAACCAGATCAGTTATTATTGTGCGAATTTTATTAAAATGATCACAGAAGTGCAGTCAGTGTAAACTTATCCAAAGTATCTGTGACGGCAAGTAGACCCTATCTTTTTGATGTGGAACGCTCATTTCCTCAAGTACCATTGGTGAAGGCATCCAGCGACAGGTGGCAGGATTTGGGACAATGGGTGCTACAGGTAAAAAAAACCGAAAGATTGTGTCTTCAGGGACGATGTGCGTATCAGCTTCAATGCTGACATAAGGACATACATGAAGAAACTAAATTGGCTAACTCAGGCAGATAGGGCAGTCCAGGTAACCCCAGCCAAAAGGGTAGCCTGACGTCTAGCTTATGGTAGATGTCTCCGAGTCATGATTAAGAAGGGTCCCTGCTGAGTGCAGGGCAAAAGGCAAACGTGGTATTGGGTTCATACGAAGCTGTGAACCCATAAGAATAACCCCGAACTCTGAGTATCGTCCTTTCAGAACACAAGACTCATTAGAATCCGAGCCTGTAAAAGGAATTACTCCAGACTTTGAATCCCTTCTGAAGACTGGAGTGATAATCCCCTGTGGATAATCACCAGTGAGAGCCCGCATTATTCCGGTCAAAAAGACAAACATTCCAGGTGAATCGGGGAAATGGAGGTTTGTTCACGACCTGCAGGTAGTCAATTATGCTGTTGTTCCTCCCGCCCCAAATGTTCCTAACCCTTGTACTATATTAACTCAACTTCCACCGGACAGTAAATGGTTCTCTGCTGTGGGTTAAGCAAATGTCTTTAGCGTACCGGTGCACCCAGAAAGTCACTTCTGGTTCACTTTTCTATTCAAAGGCAAATCGTGTACATTCATGCGACTTTGTCAAGATTACAGTGAGTCCGCACCATAACTAATGAGGCTCTATGCAGGGGTCTGGAGACTCTTGTTTTAACACCGGGGTCAGCGCTTCTGCTGTATGTAGACGAATGCTTAAAAGCAGCACCAACAGAGGAACAATGTGAGAAAGATACACTTGCGTTGCTCTGCCATCTAACCAGGGATGGGCACAAAGCTAGTTTCGCAAAACTACAATTTGTGCAACAACAGGTGAAGTTCTTAGGTCACTTCTTATCTGAACAAGGGAAGGCCATTGGTTAAGACAGTTGAAGCAATCCAGCAAATTCCCAAGCCTCACACAAAGAAGCAATTGCTATCCTTTTTGTGCTCCTACTTTAGAATTTTTACCCCACATTACACAACCCTTGAGGCCCCCCAGTTCCCATGGCTAAGAGTTGCAGAACCAGAGACCGTTGCAGTTGAATTGAAAATGGCGCTCCAAACTTCACCGACCCAGGGGATTCCGAATCCAAACAAGCCTTTTGAAAAAACGGTAGATGAGAAGCGTGGCTGCATGACATCTGTGCTGATGCAGGATACTGTGAGAAAATTGAGGTAAGTAGCTTACACTTAGGCTAAACTTGGACCCCGTAGCGGCAGGATTGCCTAAATGCCTGCGAGTCGTGGCTGCAGCTGAAAACGTTTGTTGTAGCGTCCAGGGACACAATCGGCTGTGGTGAATTAACACTACTGCAAGCTTACTCTTTTCCAAGCAAAACACAGCACATATGTTGGCAGCACGTTGGCTCAGATACAAGACTGCGCTATTGGAGATGCCTAACATTACAATAAAAAGATGCAACATCCTTCATGCTGCTAGCCTTCTCCACAACAGAAGGAGATGGAGACTCACATGGCTGTGTCGCTGTAACTAATGAAATTTGAAGCCCAAGACCAGACGTGCAGGATTCAAAAATTCAGAATCAGGATATTGCGTTTTTTGTGGATGGTTCAGGATTCAGGAGCAAACAGACAGGCCAGGATTGTGTTTGGTATGCTGTAGTAACTACCCACGAAGTAGTCAAAACGGAATCACTCCCTTCTCATCTGTCAGCTGAAGCAGCAGAGCTGATTCTCTTGACTGAGGCATGTAAATTGGATGAGAGAAGGATAGTGAATATTTACATTGACAACAGATATGCATTCGGGGTTGTACATAATTTTGGAACCTTGTGGAAACACAGAGGATTCTTGACCGACACTGGAAAACCCAACATACACCGTGGCTTGTTTCTGACTCCTGGAAGCGGTCCTTTCGCCTCAATCAATCGCTGTCTGTAAATGTTTGGCCCACACGAAAAATAATGATTCCCTTTCTTAAGACAATGCAAATGCAATCTCAGCATAAAGGACGGCAGCCAAGCAGCCGCCAAGTGATCAGTTGACATGTGTATGTCAAATATTTGTAATGCAAAGCAGACTTATGGGAGTTACAGTCGCAGGCCACGCCGGAAGAGAAGCGTGAATTGGCAACGGCAGGGGGCAGAATGAGTGAATGGGTGATGTGTGGCCCCATTGGTAAACCCTGTCTACTGCGATCATTATTCCCATTCTATGCCAAATAACACAGTGAGGACCATGTGTCAAAAGGGGGGATGTACGACAGTATTTCGGCGCACTGGTACACTAAGGGCTTTACTCATTACTCCTGAAAATATTGTTAATGATGTGTTATCTGTGCCACTAATAATGAGGCGAGGGGAATACAGATGAGTCAGGCAGAACATCCCCAATCCCAAAGACCCTTTGAACATTAAGAGATGTATTTTATTGAACTAATGCCCAGCGAAGGGAAAAGGCATTGTCTGGTAATAGTTGACATGTTTTCCAAATGGGTGGAACCGCTCCCCACGTCTAAACAGGATGCCATTGCAGGAGCCAAGGCTTTGCTAACTGAAATAATTCCGAGATGGGGAATTCCCGAATGGCTTAGCAGCGACAATTTGACACTATTTGTCAATATTGCCCTAGAGTAGATCAGTGAGACAACACTGTGCCTACCACCCAGCCAGCGGTGGCAGTGGAAAGACAAATGCTACCTTAAAAGATAAATTGACAAACGTTGTGAGGACAAAGGCACTTCCAATTGTGCTAAAGTATATGAGATCTCGAAGGATAGGAATAGCCATTCTTGGTCCGTTAGAGATTTTGTTTGGTAAGTCGTCCAATTCAGGAATTGGCTGAAGATCTACGGTAAGACCGATAACAGACCACTGCGAGGATGAGATTACATTAGTTTACTTCCAGTGTGGAAACATGCCCTTCGGCCCAAGAAGTCCACCCCGACCCTCCGAAGAGCAACCCACCCAGAACCACTCCCCTACGTTTACCCCACACCTAACACTACGGTCTATTGACCATAGCAAATTCACCTAATCTGCACATTTCTGGACTGTGGGAGGAAACGGGAGCACCCGGAGGAAACCCACGCAGACAAGGGGAGAATGTGTAAACTCCACACAGACAGTTGCCTGAGGCGGGAACTGAATCCGGGTCTCCTGGCTCTGTGAGGCAGCAGTGCTATCCACTGTGCCACCGGGCAACTGTCTGCACTTCTGTCTCAAACACAGAATCAAGTGAAGGCAGCACTACCCAAATCAGCAGAAGGGAAGATGCACGACCTAGAACCTGGAGATGGATCGTGGTGAAAGACTTCAGGAGGAAACGCGGGAAGTCGAAGAGGTGGGAGGGACCGTTTGAAGTGCTCCTTACAACACAGTCAGCTGTTAAGTTCACCCAACGAGCCACGTTGACACACGCCAGTCGTTGCAAACGTGTAGCTGGACTTGAAGACACATTGGACAACACCTGAACCAAATAAGTGCAAGTAATGATGAGAAGACTCATACAAATATGGGGCCGCCCTGGCAGGACGATCCGTGAAGAAAGGGGCGTCTGGGATACATCCGCAGACGGTAGTCTTAACCAAGGATGCTAAGTTGACCATTACATATGACCCATGGCCGTTTAGTAACCAGTACGACTACAAATGGGACAATAAATATTTATGCAGGGATCCTTATGTTCCCAGTGACTGGCACTCAGTAGAAGCAACCACGGCTGCAGGGACACCTGACATGGGATATAAGTATTATATTATCAAGGAAGGAGGTGCCATGGCACGGGTAATAATAACCAAGACTCAGAAGAGGGATGAGGAAGCCTGGTGGTGTGGAATAGACAGACCCTTCTCCGATATATATGGTGAATATAGTGGTACAGCCCACTCCCCCCGCGAAATACATTCCACGAAATAGTAGCACCAGGGCACGGCAACCATCCAAGCCAAATAATGGACCAAACACCAAGCAGAGCAGAGCGTATTAATGTCACACCAGAGCCTGGAGGGAATTGGTCGGGGTTCGGGAGCGAGTCTAACTCGGTAGTGGAATTGGCGCTTCATGAGATAAATGGCGTAAATGCGATGCCAGTAGGTTGGGAGGTGTGAAGGGCTATTGTTGGATGTGAAAGGAACAGAACGTGTGCCTTGGCCCTAATACAACACCGGAATTAAGAGGTTGGCTACCATTGTTGGATATGTTTGCACACAGCCCGACATGGACTGCCGAACAAATGACCGAGAGATTGGCAAGAACTGAAAGCTGCCTGCTTCCACGGGCAGCGACTACCCTGACCCTGACAGGGGGAGCAATTAGAGCAAATCTCGCGCCACCACCCGACCTTAAGGCTAACTGCAATCACAATGCTGACACCCTTCCAACCACATCCTTCAATAGAGTGGAAGGCAAGGGATAAACCTGCATTTGCACAAATCAGGGGTGACCACATTTGGGGTTCTCCCAGTGATATACGACGCTGTTCTTGAACAATGACTCTTGCTCCGCAACCTACGCAAGGGGTACGATTTTACACATTACTTGATCCTTTATCAATAATCAGACCATGATGGCGGGATTACGATGGGTCTGTGCAGAGAAAGGACACCACCAACGCTTGGGATGGAAGCAGTGTTGCTACCCCGCGGTACTGTCTACTGGCACGACAGTGTTCATCTCAAATACCAGGAGCGGGCGAAAAGAAGTGACATCGCGCGAAATTGGAATGTGTACACACTCGCAGACCCCTGGGCTACACTGGGAGCGAATATTGGATGGTCTATTCTCTTATGAGCAGGGGCAACGGTGGCAATAAACTTGATGAATGGTCTCCCGTACAGTGCATTACTGCCATCAAATGAGACGGTGGAACCTCTGACGCTCATTAATACTGAGTTAACGGCAGTAAGCGAAACAGTGATACTAAATCGATTAGTACTAGACATACTGACGGCCGAGATAGGGGGCGAGTGTAAAATGTTCGGTACCTCAAGCTGTTTTAATAATCCTGTCAGCGCGTTCCGTCTTCAGACTGCAGTTACTCAACCGCAATTATCCTCTACCAGTTTTACTTTACCAAAATTCAGGCTGAGACTTCCATTGTGCAGAGATGAGGACAGTCGGATGCCAGAAACTGCAAACTCATCCATGTCACCAGGAACCAATTTTGTTTGTGGAGACACACAACGTAATTCTGCAGCCTGGACAATAACAGGAAAATGGGAATGGAATCCAGCCCATGTTTGTTTTTACCTCACGCAGGTTGTTTTGTCTCTCGTTGTCTCTGTCTTGAATCCACGTTGTGACGTATAGACTCGAATCAGTCTCCCCAGAGACAAGTTTGTTGTTGAACCTTTGAAGTAGGAGGGGAAAGGCCAAGTTGAGAAGAGTTGAGACAATGAATTGAAGAAGGTAAGAATGAGGGGATCAGAGAAAAAAGAGGGCCTGCGGGGTGATGGCGATAGATCAGAGCGGAGTGTGGAGCTGATTCATGTGAAGGAAGATAGACAGGTAGGACAGTCAAGAGGGTGGTGCCGGGTTGGAGGGTTTAATCTGCGATGGGAGGATATGGAGGGGAAATGAGGAAACTGATGAAGTTAACGTTGATGCTGAGTGTTTGGAGGGCCCCATAGAGGAAGATGAGGTATTCTTCCTCCACTCATCGAGTAGCTTGTATTTGATGGTGGGCGATGCCCAGAACTTGCATGCACTTGGTGTGGGAAGGGGAGATGAAGTAGTCAGCACAAGCACGGTGGAATTGCTTGGTGTTTGTTTTCCAGAGATGTCCTCCGCAACGCTCTGCGTTTTCCCATCCTGTCTCCCAAGTGTCAAGGAGACCGCGTCGAGAACAACAGACACGGTAAATTAGGTGGTTGCATGTGCATGAAAATCTCGACTGGATATGTAACGATCCTTTGGGGTGTTGGAACGAGGTGAGGTCGTTGTTGAAGGTGAATGTCTTTCAACTCTTGCGGTGGCAAGGGTAAACCTGGTTTAAGACTTCTATTCTCCAAGGAGAACTGACCTAATTTTCCAATCTAACTTTCCAGCTGACATTGTACATACGCTGCACCATTCACATTACCCTGTTCAGCGCTGTATCAAATAACAAGGTCGTGATCATCACCAACTGCATTTGGGCTGAAAGCAAAACAAGAAATTGGTAGTAAAACTCACCAGGTCTGACAGCTGCAGAATCAGAAGCCTTCAGCTCTTAAGAACAATCACTGGATCCAAAAGGTTCACTCCCCACAAATGCTGCCGGACCTGCTGAGTTTCCCAGCAATTTCTGTGCTGTCTCTCAGATCTGCAACATCTGCAGTTCCTTGTCAAATAGAAAACAAACGTTGACCCATTGAAGGGTATATTTGATCAGGTGACAGTTCACTTCATCTAGAGAGAAAGATGGGATGGAGCACAGGGTCATAAAATTCTTACAGTGCAGAAACAGGCCATTTGGCACATCATGCATCCCACCAATACTACCCTCTACGCTATTCCTGTAACCCCGCATTTCTCATGGCTAACCAACCTAACCTACACTCACCTGGACACTTATGACTATTGAGCATTGCAAATCCACGCTAACCTGCGCATCTTTGGACTGTGTGAGAAAACTGGAGCACCCGGTGGAAACTCACGCAGACACGGGGAGAATGTTCAAACTGCACACAGACAGTCTTCAATCAGACAGGGATCTGGGTATTTGGATAGGTTTCAAGTGGGAGTGCAGACTGGCGTGTGAATGATGGGCCGAAAGCCTGATGTCAGTGTTGTAAAGGCTCTACAGTAACATGATTCCCTACATCCTGCATTCAACACAGTTTGCATTTTGTTTTAATCCGTCCTGTTATTGACATCATTCTGAGTAAAATGTATAGAGAGAGGTTGTTTGTGCATTCACTCAGATTTGTGTTTTGATGGGTCAGGAGCATCATATAAAATAACGACTGGCGGAGGGAGAATTGAACTCCCCCTGCGAAACTGCCGAGACATGCAGGACCAGGAACGTCTCTATCACCACTCACTCACCACCCAACGCCTTGAGGAAAAACGCCTGATCTTCTGCCTCTGGAACCTCCAAACCCAGGTAATCAATGTGGCTTTACTATTTGCCTGATTGCCGCCTCCGACCACCTTATCCCAGTTCCCGCCTATCCGCTCCACCGTCCACTCCGACCAATCACCTTTACCCCTACCTCCATACATCTATTGTGCTCTTAGCTACTTTGTCCGTAGCCCCACCCCCTCCCATTTACCTGTCCACACTGGACGCTCCCAGCCACATTGCTGATGACTGTATTTTGGCCGAAATTGTTGATTAAACCTGTTCCTCGGATGCTACCTGACCTGCTTTGCTTTTCCTGTATAACTCTAATCTTGACTCTGATCTCCAGCATCTGCAGTCCTTACTTTCACCTCGCATGAATGAATTTCTGCCCCTTACAGATCGAATTGCGTCTCGTGTTTTCATCAGAATTTCATTATGTTCAAGATATTTTATTTTTAAAATCATCGCAATATATTGATGCACTTCTGAGCATGTTATGAATTTGGATAGAGCAATGCCTCCTTTCTCTGTGAACAAACAGAATATCAAAGAGTCGGATTGAAGAATGTTTCCTCTCACAGAAACAGGAAAAAGGGGATGTAATTCTCGCTGAAATAAACACAGGCCATTCAGAGGACTCTGATAAGGGCATGCAACATCTGCCGAGAGAAGGAAAAGGTTAGCTCATGTGTAATGAGAGTCGGCGAATTCAGCAGAGCGGTTGGAAGTTAGAAAAGTAAAAATTACTGAACAATCGGAATGGGGATAACGCTGGCAGAAAGAATGAGGGGTCTTTACAGCCTGTTTAACATGTTCAGTCTGTTCTAGTAGTCAATCCAATCAAAGCTATAATTAGATTTCATATCCAGTATCCTGTCCAATCCACATATAGCGTGACTCTCTGAAACACCAGCAATCTGTGTCTTCCAATCTGAAATGCACTCAGTGAGGGTGCATCAGCAATCGTCACGGAGAGAGAATATTAAACTCTCAGAGGCCATACACTTAATCGCGCTCTCCTCATCTCATTCCCAAAAACCTGCACCTTACCCTGACAGTGTGGCAATAATAATTAAAAGATCTGCAAATGGTGTAACTTTAACACTGACTTCTCTTCGCAGATGCTGCCAGACCTGCAGAGCTTTTCTGTAACTCCTGAGACTGTGTTATCGTGTTTCAGATACCCACACGCACAGGATCAATTTCTCACCATATAACCTTTGAAGCCTGTTCAGAATTTGAAACATTCCAATGAAATCGTATTTCAATTTTCTGGAATATGGACACAACTTATTCAAAAGCTCAGCACTGGAGCAAGTGGGTTCCAAATAGTGAACTTGTTTTTGTGATTCATTAATGTGCTGAAAATGTGTTGCTGGAAAAGCGCAGCAGGTCAGGCAGCATCCAAGGAACAGGCGAATCGACGTTACGGGCATGAGCCATTTTTCAGGAAATCCTGAAGAAGAGCTTATGGCCGAAACGTCGATTCTCCTGTTCCTTGGATGCTGCCTGACCTGCTGCGCTTTTCCAGCAACACATTTTCAGCTCTGATCTCCAGAATCTGCAGCCCTCACTTTCTCCCTGATTCATTAATGTGTTTGGCTCATTGCCTCTGGGTTACCACGTACTACTCAGAGAGTGTTTGTGACTGTGGTGCTGAGCAAGCTGCACTGCAAGTTAATTCTACTTAATTATGGAGAACAGAAGTACTTGCCATCATAATCAATCCATTTCGCAGCTGGACATCCAGTGATTACACAGATGTGGTGTACAAGTCTGTCAGTTGCTCAAATGACCATGAACGTTTAACTAGATTCACCTTTTCATGGATATTATGCCGAGAGACCTCACCCGACTGTTCCACTTTCTCATCAACATTTCATCTGTAAAAACTGGGAACGAGCTGATGGACACAGATTGTGCTGCAGATGGTTAGACACAGCACAGTGTCAGTCACTGCACACTGATTCTGTTTTGATTTATGCATGTGCTTCTCTGAATGTGTGTGTGCATTATCGTGTGTTCCTGTCTCTGTGATTCTGTGTGTGTCTACCCATCTATCTCTGTCTGACTATCTGTGCCTATGTGAGTGTGTTTGTGTCTCATTGTGTGTATTAGTGTGTGTCTCCATGTTTATGTATCTCTGTGTCTGTACTCTGTGCAATGGGCTCTCTGTTGTCTTCAGGATTGTAACAATTGTAATGGGGTTTAAACCCCAATCTGTCTGTAACTCTATGTGTGTGTGTGTGTGTGTGTGTGTGTGTGTGTGTGTGTGTGTGTGTGTGTGTGTGTGTGTGTGTGTGTGTGTGTGTGTGTGTGTGTGTGTGTGTGTGTGTGTGTGTGTTTTGTCCCTGTCTCTGTGTGTGTGTGACAGACGGAAATCTGTACAAATACTCAGACACAATCACATATTTGAGAGAGATGTGCAGAGACTCCTACAGACAGAAGCACACATTTCGACTTAGAGAGATACTCGTGTACGTGCAGTCACACAGACATGCTCACACAAGCACACAGTTGTTGATAGAGATAGCAAAAGTGATACCAGTAGAATTTCCTAAAGCTAAATGAGAAATTAATAGATTTTTAGATTGTTTGACTTTACAGGAAATTTGACCATAATTTTAACTGGACAGCTGTACCTTTAACAAGTTTTTGAACGAAATAAGAGAAAGGTGGCTTAGTTATCAGAGTGCGAAGTTAATGTTTGAAGTATGAAAGCAATTTGAATCGGTGAACCTATTTTGGCCATCCCTGTGTTTTCTAGTCTTTTCAAAATGGCTGCTGATGCTTCTGAATTGGCTCGATGTGCTTTCTTGTTCCAGGATGATGAATTAGGAATTGAGAACCTGGAGGATATTTCTATTGGAATCAATACCGATCATTGGAAAAGTCCTCTTCCATAGGAAAGGGGACTTTGGGATTGCTGTTAGATCTTCAGCACTTCGAAGACCACCCAACAAAGAACAATGAAATACAAAATTACACAGATTGTAATCCACTGGCCTTCTTTAAAAGTTTCAAATTAACAATGCAAGATACTTCAATGGTGTCGTTTGTTATAACCGTTTTATTATACACATCACTAGAAAACCTATTGAGAATTCAGATGTATTATCCTAAAATAGAAATGGTGAATACGTAAAAGCTTTAAGAAACGTGAATGTTGCATAACATTGCAAGAAGAGAGAAAGAATAAATTGACTGCACTTTTTTTAAAAAAATGTGCATCATATATTTTGCAAGAAAATGCATTTTTGAAATGGCATTTTAGTTTTCTCAGGGCGAATACATATAAAAAATTTTTTTTTGCAAGAATTTAATTTAATTGTGGACTAAAATGTGAAAAGAGCGACCTAACAAACAGATCGTAAGTGGAGGATGGCTGCAAGGTTTGACAGCAATTCACCTGAGAGTGATATAATAATTGAAGTGTGATTGGAGATGAACGGAGTTATAAACAGATGCAACTTTGGTTTGTAACAAGGAGCTCATTGATGATTGGCCACTAATTCAGCAATGACAAAGGCGGTCTGCTGCCAGCAACGATGTGATTGTTTCTCAGGCAACTAAACAGCTTGGTACTCTGAACAAGATACAGAGAAGTCATCACCTGCTCAGGAGCTCTCTCTGTTCTCGGCAGTAATAGGTGCTTTCATCCTGAAGAAACCTGGTCTATTTTTGTTTCAGCTGTTCCTAAAGGCTCTGCCTTTTAATCAGTGTGGTAGAGACTGTTGTAAGTATTAACCAGTCCTTCTGCATGGTATAAATCAATGACAGCCTCCAAGATGCACTGTATAACTTTTTCAAGGCTCTGTAGAAAGTACATTCCAAAGACATGACAACGAAGAAATGGAAGGGAAGGGGAAGCAGATGAATGGTTATTACTTGGAGCCAGTGATCAAACCTGGTTAAATGAAGAGTAGAGGAGTTTCATTCATAAAGTCAGGAAGTATGGGTTACAGTGAGATTTGGCGATCTGGATTCAGAATTGGCTGGCTGACAGAAGTCAGAGTGTGGTTGTAGATGGAAAGTATTCTCCCCGGAGGTCAGTGTTGAATGGGATCCCGCAGGATTCTGTTCTTGGGCCTCTGCTCTTTGTAGTTCTTGTAAATGACTTGGATGAGGAGGTTGAAGCGTGGGTTAGTAAATTTGCAGATGGCAGTAAGGTTGCAGGTGTCATCGACAGTATAGACTGCGACTGCAGGCTGCAGCGCAATAGAGATAGCATGCAGAGCTGGGCAAGGAAATGGCAGATGGGTTCAACCTGGATAAACGTGAAGTGATGCATTTTGGAAGGTGGAACACGCATGCTGAATATAGGCTTAAAGATAGGATCCTTGGCAGTGTGGAGGAAAAGAGGGATCTGTGTGTGCAAGTACATAGATCCCCCAAAGTTGCCACACAAGAGGATAGGGTTATTAAGAAAGCACATAGTGTTTTAGCTTTCATTAATGGGGGATCGAGTTTAAGAGCTGCGAGTATTTGCTGCAGCTGTACAAGTCCCTAATGAAACCACACTTGGAATATTGCATCCAGTTCTGGCCGCCCTACTATAGGAAAGATGAAGAAGCTTTGGTGAAAACGCAAAGAAGGTTTACCAGGATTCTGACTGGACTGGATGGCTTGCCTTATGAAGAAAGTTTGAGTAAGCTCGGACTTTTCTCTCTGGAGAGAATGAAGAAGTGAGGAGACCTGATAGAGGTATAGAAAATAATGTGTGAATAGAGAGAATCAACATCCAGAGACTTTTCCCCAGGGCAAGATTCACTGGTATGAGAAGTCATAGTTTGAAGATATTAGGAGTAAGGTATGAAGGAGACGTCAGAGTTCGGTTCTTTACGCAGAGAGTTGTGAATGCATGGAATCGGTTGCCAGCTGTGGTGGTGGAAGCAGAGTCATTGGGGACATTTCAGCGACTGCTGGACATGCACATGGATAGCAGTGAGTTGAGGGTTGCGTACGTTAGGTTACTATATTTGACATTAGGATTAGATCTCGTGGGCTAAAGGGCCTGTTCTGTGCTGTACCTTTCTATGTTCTATGTTCTATGAGTGCATACACTGGGTATATCTGAACGTAAGGTGTCAACCTGGTGAAGCTACGACACAGAAATAGTTGCATGCCAGAAACCATAAGAAGCAACGAATAGACAAGGCTAATTGATTTCATCACTTCCGGATCATACATAAACTCTGCAGTCCTGCCACCTCCCATCGCATATGATGCGGGACAATATAATAAATCACTTCTTTCACATGAACGTCGAGGCCTGAGGGAGACGAAATAGATCCTTTTGAAATTATGAGAGGCATGGAAGTAATGGATAGTGAAAGTCTTTTACACAGACCACAGGAGACATAGGTTGAAGGCGTTATCGAGCAGACCAGACTCAAACGTATGGTATGCAGATTGATTTTGCTTGTTTTATGATAGTCATACATTCTGAGAAACAGTGAAGAATATTGTGTTGCATTCTCTTCAGTACAAATCATACCTTACATAAGGACATCAGTTTAATATAGTTTCACAGCTTTTGAGCAGGTGCAGAGAAGGATCAACTCTTATACGACTGGTCCATTCATAATTTTAATAACAGCAAGGAAGAATATGTTCCTGAATCCATTGGTGCGTATTTTCAAACATTTGCATCTTCTGTCCAACGGAAGAGGTTGGAAAAGAACATTGCGGTGGTGGGAGGGGCCTTCACTACCTGCAGGTACAGCAGGTCGTGAAAAAGGCTAATAGCATGTCGGCGTTCATAACAAGAGGGATTGAGTATAGAAGCAAAGAGGTTCTTCTGCAGCTGTACAGGGCCCTGGTGAGACCACACCTGGAGTACTGTGTGCAGTTCAGGTCTCCAGATTTGAGGAAAGACATTCTGGCTATTGGGGGAGTGCAGCATAGGTTCACGAGGTCAATTCCTGGAATGGCGGGACTACCTTACGCTGAAAAACTGGAGCGACTGGGCTTGTATACCACTGAGTTCAGAAGACTGAGAGGGGATCTGATTGAGACATATAAGATTATTAAAGGATTGGACACTCTGGAGGCAGGAAACATGTTTCCGCTGATGGATAAGTGCCGAACCAGAGGACACAGCTTAAAAATACGGGGTAGACCATTTAGGACAGAGATGAGGAGAAACATCTTCACCCAGAGTGTGGTGGGTGTGTGGAATGCTCTGCCCCAGAGGTTAGTGGAGACCCAGTCTCTGGATTGATTTAAGAAAGTGTTGGATCGCGCTCTCAAGGATTGTGGAATCAAGGGTTATGGAGATAAGGAAGGAGCAGGATACTGATTAAGGATGATCAGCCATGATCATATTGAATGGTGGTGCAGGCTTGAAGGGCAGAATGGCCGACTCCTGCACCTATTGTCTATTGTGTATTGATTGTATTGGCTGCATTCCTGAAGCAGTGGGAAGTCACGACTGAGGTAATGGAAGGAAATGGGATTTGCGTGATGGATTCGGTGAGGTACATGCATCTCTGAAATTTCTTTTAGTACGGGCAGAGCAGTTACCATACGAAGTGTCTGGATAGAATGTTTTCTGCAGTGCAATGTAAAAATTGGTCAGGGTTATTGCCAAAATGCTAAATTTTCTTCATGCATTGATGTGCTATCTTGGCTGTAGATTTGACATGGATAGAATGATTGTTTGTAATATTATTCCTCGGAACCTGGGGCTGTCCATCTCCTCCAACTCAGCACCAACGACAGAGACCAGTGTCTGTCCTTGGGTCGAATTCCTGAAGTCAATGGCCAGTTCCCTTGTTTTGCTGACATTGAGGGAAAGATTGTCTTTACACCATGTCACTGAGCTCTATTTCCTGTACATTGTATCACTGTTGTTAGAGACCTACCCACTAAGATGGTGTCATTAATAAATCTGTAAATGGAGTTGGAGCTGAATTTGGCGGTACAGTCATGGGAGGGTAATAAGTGTTGAAGTGGGCTGAGTACACAGCCTTGAAGGGCACCTGTATTGCGGATACTTGTAGAGGAGGAGTTACCAACTACCCTCATTCATTGTGATCTGCAGGTCAGAAGGTTAATTATCCACTTCTCGATGTGAGGAAAGAGTCCGAGGACTCAGACTCTTTCGATGAGTCTTGTTGGCATGATGGGATTCAAGGCAGAGCTAAAGCCAATATACAGAGGTCTGATGGAGGTGTCGTTGTTATCCAGATGTTCCAGGGGTGAGTAAAGTACCAGAGAAATGACGTCTGCACGGATCTATTACGATTGTGGGCGAATTATCGAGGACCTGATCAATCTAGGCGTTAATGTATGCCATTCCTCACCTCTCAAAACACTTCATAGATGAGATTGGCCATGATTGTATTAAATATCGTAGCAGGTTCGAGGAGCCGAATTCCAGACTCATGCTGCTATTTCTTGTGTTCATTTGTTCTTTATAGCTCAGAGGGAAACATGTTAACGAATGGCCCTGGCAGACAATGAAGATCCACATACACAAACCCCATTTCTCGGCTATAAGCCCATTGTCCTAAAGGTTTCAGCAATGCACGGGATTATTGAAATACCACACAGGTAATATGAATGCTTATGATTCAAATATTCATCGTAGCAATGAGCAAGTGTGAGACTTTACGTTCTTCTGGATGTATGGTAGCCGACTGTGAAATGAGCTGCAGCAGGAACCGCAAAGAGGAGGGTATCAGAGGAAGGAGCACAAGGAGTCCAAGAGCAGCAAGTGTTGTTAGGAATAGGGCCACCTGCACAAGAACTACCCAAGACAAGTGAGAGGCGCCTGGGTGTGAGGGTGTAGATCCGATATTAACAGAAGTGTTAACGTGAGTTGATCAATAAATGAATTAATTAAAATTTGATGAATAACTGTTTCAGACTCTCCTTGTCTCTCTTTGTTTAAAGTGGTACAATACCGCCAACTGCTGGCCTCCCAGTTTCACTGAACAAGCAGCAGATTTTTTTCTGAGACACTGTGCTACTGTCCCTGTTCATTCTATTATTTCTGACACTCTCACAATGTCCTGAATGATGCAAAGGCGCAAGTGGCTGTACAGTGACTTCACAAAATGATGGCCGCAACCAGCGGGGAAAGTCTGACACCGAGGAAGCGAGAGGAGGCAACAGGTGACTCGTGCCAGGGCCGTGCGGTGAGGGAGAGCGATCCCCTCTGGCCGCCAGGAGAGGAATTAGCAACCACTTTCTGAATGAAAGCAACTAGATATTTTTGCACAACTAGGTCGTTTATTCTCATTTCATCATTCCGTAACAAGGTAGCACCCACCCCCTGAAATACTTCAATACTATAGTAGAGGAAATGTATAAATGTTAGGAACCACAGAACGATGAAAAGATTGAACATTGTTGCTTGGACAGAATTTCAGCAGTGGCCCTGTTTTCTGCCTCCCTCCATTTTCAAATCGAAAAGTTACATTTGTTGCTTCCGAGTTTAAATGAACCTTCTCTAAATTTAATTCATGCAGAAAACAAAAGAAGTGGGAGAGCAATAGTGATAAGGGGATTGCATTGTTCGGGCATCAGGCAGATGTCTGTGACAGTGCAGATGCGACACCAGGTAGCACGCTGCCTCCCTGGTTGCAGAGTCTGGGATGTCACTGAGTGGCTGAAGGACAGTCTGAAAAGGAGACTAGCAAATATAAGATGTGACAACGGATGAAGCCTTGAAAAAAGTATATAGGAAGTTGTGAGATCAATTGACAACACAGGGTTAAATACAAAGTAGTGTTCAGTCGATGATGCCGAATCAAACATTTTAAAGATATGTATAATCTGAGACGTGATAGAAATTTAACAAACTCTCAACTATCACCACAGAAACACAAGCGCATACGTGCGCGCACACACACACGCGTGCACACACACACAGACAAACACACACACAGAGTAATTCTCGATTGTTATCCAAGAGGGTTCCCATTTTAAACGAAAATACAGTTTGGATTTCCAATTAGATTCCTGAATCGTAGCATCCCCATGGACAATTTTCCTCAACCCATGTGCTATGTCCTGCTCACAAAAACTGCATTTGATTCCAATACCGTGTATTGTTTGATAAGGAACCTTTCGGTGTCGGGGGGATTGAGTCTTGATTCTGACCCAGGTGTGTGAATGTCCTGTTTATCTGAAATCCGGGATTGTTTAATGAAGCTTTGATGTTTGGAAAACCCGATGTTATTTTGACTACAGTCCCTTAGTAGAACAGTATTTGTTTTCAGCCAAGTACACCTTTACGCTGGATTTTATTAAGTGATTCAACATCGTTGTCCACATCCTTGGACACCAATCGGGAGAGTTTAAGTGATGGCGTCACCAAATATTTGGACGGTTTGGCAATTGCGACTAGGGCATAAGCCGAGGGAAGTGAGGAATGTTTACTGTCATCTTACAGGAGATATGGACACAATGAAGCATCTCCAAAAGGCTAATGGATGAATGTGGCAATTCACAGATATTCTGGGCGACCAGAGCGAAACAGGCAGACACACTGAATAAGGGACAGAGAGTGACAGGAAGATTTTGGGATTTCCAACAGGCATCCGTTCAAGTCAGTCTTGATTTAAAACTTGAGTATATTATTGGTGAAACTATTTTAAAATAAATTGTGAAGTGGAAGTAAGCTGCTGTCACATAGACCAATGTAGCGATGCTGAGTGAAAGGGCAAAGCATTGTCCGTTACAATATAAAGTGGAGAGTGTAATGTTTGTCAGAGAGAATCGACAGAGACTTTAGTTTAAATGGGGAGATGTTATATGACTCTGACGGAGAGAGGGATCTGTGTGTCCTGGGATATCAAAAACATTGAGTTAATCTGCAGGTGCAGCAAGGTATTAGCAAGACAAAGGGATGATGTTTTCGTTTGTTCATTGGATGTGAGCATCACTGGCTGGACACAGCATTTATCCATCGTTCCCATTAACCCTTGAGAAGGTGGCAGTGAAATGTCTTATTGAACTGGTGTACTCAATAAAACTTTATTTTTGGGGAAACTGAATGTAGCAGAAATTAAACTACAGCTTTTTGTATTCTCAGTCCCAATTTTTAACCTAACTGTTTGGGTGGCACGGTGACTCAGTGGTTAGCATTGCTGCCTCAGAGTTCCAGGGACTCGTGTTTGATTCCAGGCGACTGCATATTGAGTTTTTAAGTTCTCCCCGTGTTTGCGTGGGGTTCCTTCGGATGGTCTGGTTTACTTCGACATGTGCAGGTTAGGCAATATTGGCCATGCTAAATTGCCCATAGTGATCAGTCATGTGTATGTTCGGTGCATTAGTCAGCGAAATATACAGTGATAGGGCAGGGATATTTCACACCGCTGGGATTATATATTCATTTACTCAAGACTGAGTTAGAGACTGGAATTCCATGTGTTGTCAGCGAACTGATGTACAGCAGAACTACGAATTTAAGCTAATTGAGGGGATCAATTCGTAGAGCAGGGAGAGAATAGGCAAAATAAAGAAATTGCTGATAAAGGCTCAGCAGTTTTGGTAGCATCTGTGCAAAGAAACCAGACACTTCGTATCCGGTCACCCTTTATCTGAAGCAAACATGAAACTTTAACTCTGATTTGTCTTCACAGATGCTGCCAGACCTGCTGAGTTTTTTCAGTGACTCTTGTTTTTTTTTCTGATTGACAGTTCTGTCAGATTGTATTTAGGTAGTGAATGGGGTTAAGTTCAGAGAAAGCTGTCTCTACACTTCAGCTTTTCTAACTCCCAGACCATGTTCACCATGAAGTTAGACAATGACTAAGTCAACACCTATCCTCACACTGTCCCTATCAAACACACGTGGCACAGTTATGTCACTGGCTTAGAGGCAGAGTATGTTTCCCTGTGCACATTCTCCAGTTAAACCTCCCAGGTTCTGGGAAGAATAGGGTTACATACAATGCACAGATATGTCCACAAACACTTTAGTATTAGGGGAACCTCTGTGTTCGATTACAGAGTAAAGCTGCCTCAACAGTGACTATCACAAACTCATACATAGCTCAAACACACAGATACACTGTCATGCAGTCACACATGTTCAGTCACACACACAGTAGAGCGTTATGAACTCTCAGAATCTCACACTCGAACACAACCTCTCACTCAAACTATCTCAGCCACCAACTCTCATTCAATCACTCACAGACCCATCAAATCCACACTCGCTCGTTCATATACACAGTTACTCTTTCACAAATATATACTAATGATTCACAATCCGAGAGGCTTGTTTAATGGTAAATCGATTTCTTTATTTTTAGAGAACACAAAATTTGAAAGCAAGTTACTTCAGGCTGGCCCTTGATAAATGCCTGTTTTCTGGATAAAATTCACCTTACTCCACGTTAAATGTCTGACAGATTCTGAACAAGACCCCGCACCTACAATTCAGTAGCTGACCTGTCATATGTCGATCGTATTTTCCTCTTGAAGTCTGAAAAGTTAGACAGACTGTTAAGAATATCAGGGCACGGACTTTAAAAGGATTTGTAATCTGCATCGTAATCAATGGAAACTTTGTAACAGACTTGCCCATATCCTGCTTTTACAGTTTAATTTATAAATTAGCATTTCTACAAAGTAGGAATGTATGAATGTCACCTGTGCTGACAGAAGTCAGACTCAAACTAAAGCTTCTCTGCTCCTGCATTCAGTTTAACATTGTATCATTTCGTTTAGATTATCCCTCCTCTAACATCGAGAATGCATCGATTAACATCTCAGTTTATTTCATCTGCAGGAGCCCGAGCGGTAGTCATACAGTCATGGAGATGCACAGCATGGAAACAGACCCTTCGGTCTAACTCATCCATGCCGACCAGATGTCCTAACCCAATCTAGTCCCACCTGCGAGCACCCGGCCCATATCACTCCAAACCATTCCTGTTCATATGCCTATCCAAATGCCTCTTAAATGTTGCAATTGAATCAGCCTCCACCACATCCTCTGGCAGCTCATTCCATACACGTACCACCTTCTGCATGAAAAAGTTGCTTTGTTGGTCTCCTTTATATCTTTCCCCTTTCACCCTAAACCGATGACCACTAGTTCAGGACTCCCTGACCACAGGGAAAAGACTTTGCCATTTATCCTATGCATGCCCCTCATAATTTTGTAAAACTCTATAAGGACACTCCTCAGCCTCAGATGCTCCAAGGAAAACAGCCACAGCCTGGTCAGCCTCTCCCTGTAACTCAGATCCTCTAACCGTGGCAATATCATTGTAAATCTTTTCTGAACCCTTTCAAGTTTCACACCATCTTTCCAATACGAAGGGAACCAGAATTGCACGCAATATTCCAACAGTGGTCAAAACAATGTCCTGTACAGCCGCAACCTGACCACCCAACTCCTGTACTCAATACTCTGACCAATAAAGGAAAGCATACCAAACGCCTTGTTCACTATCCTATCTATCTACGACTCCACTTTCAAGGATAATGTATAAAGAGTAAGATGCGTTTTAATCTGCCAAACCAGGACAAATGATTCCAAAAGTGTCAGTAGCCATTATAGGTTTGTTTCAGGTAGCCATTTCATGTCAGCACAGCGCTGACAGCGACTTTATACAAAGGGAAAGGCAAGAACGGGTTGGGGACTTGGGAGTACATGTGGAAATGAATGCAGTAGATTCACAGAACCATAGCTGGACTGTACGGGTTCAATGGCCATGTAAAAGACACAAGCCCGGGACTGTATCCCTGGAATTCAGAACGGTCTAAAATAATGAAAGTTTGAGAGTCAATGACAGGAACTGCAGGATTAGATCGGGAGAAAATATCGTTGTTGCTTCTGGAGTCTATAAGTAGGTTCAGTGTTGAGTAATCTAACAATAGGCTGGAACCCTTTGAAAACTCAGGCAACGTTGAGCATGAGATTAAGTTTTGTTTAAATTACACGACATTGTCCCCATCAATCTCTCACAGAAAAGCGTCGGCATAGGGTTAAGTACAGATTAAAGCACAATTACACTGTTCCCGTCAACGACTTACAGGTCAGGAACAGCACTGAGTTAGAGAAAGAGTAAAGTTCCCTTTGTATTTTCCACATCAAACTCTTCCAGGACAGGGACAATACTGTGACAAATAGAAAACAAAACATCGTCCATATAACCAAAAAATGACTGCATTCCATCTGTTGCTGCCTTGCCTATTGTGGGTCACAGAGTGAGCTGTGAAACATCTCCAGGGCAATCTTATCCTGTACCTGTGGCTGTGGCTGTCTATCTGTGTCTGTAAGTCTCTCTCGGTTTCTGAAATTACCTCCCATTTCCTCAACAATGCTGAATAAATTTCAAAACCGTTCAATTACCTTTAAAACATTTTAGAACACCCTTAAGATATTTTTACAGTGTTTATAAATATCCATCCTCACGTAACTTGCGTATATCCAGTGTAATTCCCCTACATTTATATGGTCCATAAATCACAAAGAAAATTAACATGGAGGGTTCGTGAACAATCCGGAAGTTCCATGAAATGTCTGTCTTTATTGGATGCGATTGGTCATTAACAGTAAGGAAGCGTTCCTATGATTTTTTTGTTTCACTGAGACGCCATCAGGAATCCTGAAGAGCACTTTGCTTGTCAGACTGACGGTTCATCGTCACTGCAAAGAAAAATCTAATTTTCAAGATGCAAGAGTGTCTGAACGAAACCAAATACTGATGTGCTTCCGCAATGTAATCATTGATACTTTTTAGGATGAAATTATCAGGAGGACATTTAGCTGACAGAAACCAGGAGCAGGAAGAAGCCATTCAGCCCCTAAAGCCTGCTCTCCCCTTCAATGTAACAATGCCTGATTCTCAGTCTCAACGCTATATTCCCAATTTCTCGCCACAGGTCGTGGTGGAGAATGGTACAATTACAACAATTGTTTCACGTTTGCCGGAAGAATCGAACAGAAACTGAATGATCCCGATAAAATAGGTGAAACGTCATTAAACATTATCATTCAGGAGGATTTATGGTATCAGTAATTTAACTGAAAGTGGAGTCAATGATGTGGAGGACAATCGATACAGAACAGTTCAGTGTAGGTCCTTCAGCCCTCGATGATCTGCTGATCGGTTAATCTACTTTAAGGTCAAACTAATCTGCATAACCTATCTTCCATGTGCCTATCGAAGAGTCGTGTAAACATCCGTAATGCATCGGATTCAACTACCACCGGCCACAGAGTCTTGTCAGTGCATAGAAAGAACTTACCTCTCATCTCCCCGAAATCTTCCTCCAATCACCTTTAAAATATGCCCCCTTAAAAATACATTTCTTTACTGGGAAGATGTCTCTGACTATCCATTCTATCTGTGACTCTTATTATCTTATACACCCCTATCAATTCACCCGCATCCTTCTTCGTTCCAATGCGAAAAGCCGTCGGCTCCTCAATCTAACTTCATAAGAAATGCCCTCCAGTCCAAGAGGCATGGTGGTAAATCTTCTCTCCAGCGTCTCTAAAACTTCTGCCATCAGAATCAATCTAGTCAGATTGCAGATTTTTAAAAAATCTGTGACTGATTCTGAACAAGCTTCACGTGGAATATGCTTTAGAAATTTCAATCCCTCAGCAACTTTGAGGCTTTGCCATGACAGAGTGTGATTTTGATTAAATACAGGAAATGTCTCTCCCCCACGGTCATTGGGTGACTGTTTTGCTCTTTATGACAAACAGAAAGCTCTCGCCTGTCTCGTGTCTGTTTCACTGGAATTCTGTGCTTCATATTAATTGGCCACTAACAATAAGGAAGTCTGGGTCTGACTAGTTCATTGTGAGAATATCAGGAATCCTGTGGACCACTTTCATCCTCAGACTGACTTGAAATAGCTTCTGCATGTGCCCTCATAAATTCTGCTACTATTCTCTTCACTGTTTACTGCACTGTCAATTTGAGTCATCTGCACAATCTGAAGACAGGTTCTGTTTTATGGAGGTTGACAGTGAGTAAAGGTCAAGTCTTTGCGTCAGCATGCTGACATCTCTTGATGTCAGTGACCAAGTCCTCATTGACAAACTGGGAGGTTGAGATTCAGAAACTGAATAACTGTGACACTCTGTTCTGTCCATTGATTCTCCACCTCTCAGTGAAATTCAAATAATGACCTAGTTTCCTGTTAAAAGCATCAGTTTGAGCAGACCCCATTAGAACTCCAGCAAGCCCCTCCACACAAACACCAAGCGTTGTGAGAACAAAAAACATCTCTTACTCCATATCTGTTACTTTTGCAGATAATTTCAGCCTGTGTTGTCTCATTCTTGAACCTTATATTCGGGGAACAATTTCTCCCAGAGGTCTCATGATTTTTGAAAGTCCCATCATGTTCCCAATGTGAAAAGTTTCATTCTTTCCAATCCATCCCCAAGATTGAAGTTGCTGACCCATGAACAAATGCACACAATATTCCAGTAATCTGTAGTGGTTAAGGAAGTGAGCTCACTCTCTACCACCTTCTCGGGAGGAATAAGTGACAGCACAGCTAGTGAAAGCCACATTCTCAATGAATAAATCCAGGTGACCTTCTGACAGCCGTCTTGCTAGCTAAGCCTCACTCCCTTCCTGTGGTATTCTTTGCCCCAACACAATGAACTCAATGCTGCATGCTGTTCTGAACTACACTGCCCGGAATTGTTGCTGTTCGGCCAACTTCCTGAAAGTTGGATTAACTGTGATTATCTCTTACCATCCTGTAATGTCTGAGGACTGAAAAATACAGTGAATATTTGTCATTTCTTATACATGCCTAAGAAGACAAATGGACAAATGACATCTGATCGCGATGTAAAATAAAGCACGATGTAACGTGATGTATTGTTGGGTCATCAGAACATGAAAACAGCATCATTACAAAAGAGTGATGTGGTAAGGAACCTGACCCAGAACTTCAAACTGTCCTAACTCTGGTTATCTGCCCGATAAGCTTGTTCTGTTAAGACCAGATGCCATGCATTTTACCCATAGTCTTTTAGATGCAGGCCCTATTTGCCCATTTACTGCAATATAGTTCACACTTAATCAACAACATTGGTTATTTTTCGAGCATGCAGGAGAATTTACCCTGTCAGTTCTTTATCCAACATACTCTAGTTGTCATGTGCCCTTTCTGCAGTTAAAAAAAACTCATCGTTCAGTTGAAAATGGCACCAGTAACAATGTGATAGAGTCTGCATTAAGTCCAATGGCCTGGATATTCTGACTGTGATTGCTAGTCCAATCATTTTATGTTGTAAGGTGTCTGTACAGGTCTTGCTGTTATAACATTCTGCTTTAACGTCACCACAATTTTGCAGTACCGATTAACGAATTGTGGATGTTACTCTTCCAGCACAAAGTTTTAAAAGGTGTGTCATAACTGTCACACGATTACAATGCCAACGCTTTAAGCGGTTTGGAAAGAGCATTTTTTCTATACTGCACGATTGCACAGGAGCACACCCATCATGTTATATAAGAATTGACTGTACTGAGCTCCAAACGTCCAGCTGGAAATTCGATTTCAGTCCCATCAAAAATACAAAGTACAATTGAAATGAACACATTTTTCTTCAGTTCAGCTGTATTGGGGAAAGGCAAGCAATGTCATTCTTTGCAGGAGTGTACAGTGTCTGTGATTTGTTCACTCAGATCCTCAGCCAAACCCTGACACCGGCTGTGAAAGAATGCGTATCTAGGTAATCGTGGGATCAGGTGGCAGTTTGTTCAGGGGTTAGTGTCATAAAAGTGGTTATGGGAGGCTGGAGTTGAGCGGTGTTAGGGATGTGGCGCTACTGACTTGGGGATTTGGGCGAGTGGGAAGGATTAGAAAAAATGGCAGATTGTTCAGAGCGAGATGTTGGGCATGTGTCGAGGCCTGCTCGTGGCCGAAGTGAATATCCAAATGTTGTTAGGTGGGAGCATTCTTGGCTCGCATTTCCTGGCCAACTAGTAACTTTCCAATTGGAACCCTCCAAATGGTCAAAATTTAGTGAATTATTTAGGAGGGTCTCCCCATCAATGTCTTCAGGTCCCCAGTTGATTACAACAGCGTCTATGTCCAGGTTTTTGCAGGGGCCTGACATGCAACGCCAGCTTGTGCTTCTTCAACAAATATCTGACCACTGGAATGGTTCCGTTCTGACTGAGTTAATGCAGAGAACTATTTATACTTTTCAGTGTAATTTTCTGGTTGCGCAATCCATTAGGATCTGCGGTAAATGATACTCTCCATTAGGTGTTCGGCAGTATATAAGGTATTCGGAAAGTAGATATTCCACCCTGTGGAATGTCTGGATCTAACCCAGTGGAAGAGTTCCTGTCCTAAACACGTGCATGTTCAATTCCCAAGCAAAGTCACAGGGTACTGGCTGTCCAAGCTCTGTGTGTAATGGTCAGTGTCCCCCTGTGCAGCCTATAGTGAGGCCCACAGTGACTTCTTCCTGGTCGTGCCTTTCCCATTGGGGAACACTGAGACATGGAGATTCTACAGAGGCTGTTCGGTGGGGCCTGGCCACTGAATCTCATCACATTGTTGCTGGGTCTCTTGACCTCACAATTGGAGATAACCCTCTGTCAGCTCGAGCTGGAGATTCAACAACAGCCAATTGCATTTCCCCCTTAAACACGGCCGCTTAAACGGGAAGTAAGGAAAATCAGAGAAAGTTGCTCAGACAGAGAGAGCACTGGGGAGAGAAGCTGAAGTTCTCACGTGTCCAATATCACGTTGCGTTGCAGTGATTACAGCGATACCAGCTGTCTTTTGCCATTTGAACTGAACTGATTGTACTAGAATCTGAAATATGAAAATTAAATCGAGGAAAATACTAAGTGTCAATAAGGGAGAACCTGGACTTTATATTCTAACATCAATAAGTGTTAAGCGTAAATTTTCATGAATCCTAATCATACTTTAATTATTATATTGCCAATTAACAGATACTCACAATCTGCTATAGACTCTTACTCTGTCTGAGTTCCATCTGCTTTCGTCAGAAATTAAAAATGCAGCAATTAAAAGGATTTCGTGACAAAGAACAAAGAGGGGAACCAGAGGGAACGAAAACAAAATGGAGGTGCAGGAATGATGAGATAACAAAATGATAAGGGTGCAAAACAGAACCTCTGCATCCCAACTTTCTTGCCCAAAGTTGCTTGGAAGCACAAAGTAATAGGTCGGGAATGGAGTTTGTGGTGGAATTGAGCATAAGTGCCAAAATATTACTGAAGCTATGTAATGCTGGGACCAGGGATTGGAATCAGGAGGTGTGGCCACGTGGGCAGGATAGGAAAAGTCTTGAATGCAATATTGTCAGAACTAGTCAATTAACTGTCGTCCAACCATTGTGGGCAGAGGATGTTTCGTTTCAGAGAATGCAGCAATCATATTTAAAGGCTGTTATCTATACTTTCAAACAACAGCTCTGGAGAGATATTGGCTACTAACAAACATTTACCATCAATTAGATTCAGGTTGCTCCCTGATTCACTAAGGTTCCTGCAGGCTGCTTGAGTACAGGAACAGTCCCTGTTCTATCAAGGCTGGAGAAGATCAATAAGTCAATGTGGGCAAGTTCAGGTAGAGATTGCTGAGGTGGTGACTACGTATGGGGAACCTGGTTAAGTTGACAAAAAGGGATCAGCGAGCGGACATTTTCTGGAAGGGTTACAAGGTTAAACTGAATAACTTACATGTGGCCAGAGATGAAAGTGAAATTGAAAGCAAAACACATCACATCCAGCCATTGCCAAATTCATGGCAGCAGACTGTCCTTCCAAAAGTTCAGGGTAAGGAGGATCCAGTGTGCCATGACAGGGTAGATCAGCTGCTGACTGCAGTAACTGGATAATGGGGAGTGGTGAGGTTTCGGGGGAATGGGGGTTGGGGGCCTCACAGGCACTTCCCGTGACCAAAAGCAGCTCCTCATCTCCTCTGAAAATGTCACCACAATCCGCGCAGAAATCTCTCAGGTTGTCGGCACCCTGTCGTCTTCAGGCAATTAGACGAGAGCCAGAATGATCAAAACCAATGGATAAAACAGATAACAGCTTGACATCACTTCAGCTGTCAGTGCAGAGGTACAACATCATAGCACCCGCATTTGTTAAGAAGATCACCTTGAAGACCTTAAATTTCACAAGAATCTACTTTGTTATTCCATGTCACCGTGGTGGATCGACATTTTCAATTAATTCTGGTGAGATGCATGACAAGTCAATACCGTCAATTTTGCACCCCTCTGGGAGCAGCGAGTCAGAGAGCTTTCTACAGAAAGGGGCCGTTGGAAAAAGGGCAAGTAGGTGTCGAGAAGAGCGCACGGAGGTGAATTGGAGCATGACCAAGAGTAGCAAGAGCTTACCTGGTCAGAGGGTTCAGGGCTGTGTGAAATTACTGCCCGCAGCATGGAATAATGGACGTCCAGGTTCTCTAATTTGAGACCCTCAAAGGAACAGTGGATACTGGCATTCAATTTACACAAGGTCTGCCGGCTCAGGAGGGCGACTGGGCAAGAGTCTGAAATAATGGCAGCATCAGTCTCAGTGGCAGGTCCAATACTGAAGTTAATGGGTTAGGAGAGAATGGGTCTGTTATGTGTCCCCCTGAAAACCCTACAGTGCAGAGGGTCTTGCAACTCCGGTAATTTTCCGAGTCGGGAGCCGCAGACGGTTGGACAGACCCAGAATCCACCACAAAAGAAATGAGCAGCTCCCCACGACATCCACATCCACCATCAGAATTTCAGGCGGGGCGTTTTGAGACATATTGAGATCGCCTGTGAAAAGTCCCTCTCACGAAAGTCCTAGTTAGATTCTGGAGCACGGGGGAAGGGACCAGCCAGAATGTAGGCAGTCTGTTGAAGCTGCTTCTGTTGTTGGTGGACTGCTGTCGTGCCTGAGAGGAGAGGGAGAGGGGAGATGTCTCTGGGCGACATTGCCTGGATCAGCACTGTCTCACTCAGTGTTCCAATTTCACACTGCTCCAGCACTGCCTTCTTTGAATTTCCCTAGCTTGCTGTACTGGCCTGGTGGTGTCCTTGTTGTTGTCGGTTTGCGCGAGCCAGTCGAACGTCCCCGTCCGTTTTGGTGTAGTGAACAACCCATTCCCGTCCAATTTACTAAATACAATTAAAGTGTCCGTCCAGCTCGCCGTTTGATTGTGCAACGTGAAAACGTGAGCATAAGTAAGGTCTGCACGGCAAGCTTTTCGTTCTCTGCTAATGGAATGCCCGACGAGGATTCACACACCTACCTAAAGCAGACAATGACATCGAGCAAGTGTTTGGCTGCTCTGCAGACACTGGAGAACAGCCCGACATTGGCATGCAGTCTTGCACAGGTCTTTATTGCATCCTTCACTGTGTTGTCCAACCACTTTTTCCCAGTCTGAAGCGGTGTCCCAGGTCTGGATGGGGATGTCACTAAGAGGGCTAATGGTCACTCAGTGGGTCATATGCGCAAGCTGTAATACGGTCTGCACATCTTGGGACAGACAGTTGTATATTCAGGAAATTTCGATGACCCAATTGTAGAACGGGAGCAGTCACTTCAACGGGTCTGGGGCACCTTGTCGCATGGCCCGGATCTCTGCGTGGATCCAGGTCTTATAAAGGGGAATGGACCCAATCATGATGCGGGGAAACTGACAGTTGGTGCCCTGGTAATTTCGGCAAGCAGTCGGGCTTCTTGTGAGTCTGGAGTTATCGTTTGTGTTGGGAAGCAGTGGCAATTCATACTGCCCGGCGGCTAATGTGTCCCATCGCGGGCTTGCTGTGTAATTCATGGTTAAAAAAAAATGCAGCCACTTCATTCAGGCCCAACGGGTCTGGCTTTGAAGCCAGTATGGGAAATTTCGGGTACTGTGGGGCAAAGGGCGACGTGGCCGTATCTGGAATTGTTGGGATCACAGTATCGCTTGTTATTGCAGCAGACTTCCACCTTCGCGGCCTGATACTGCTGGGCAACCTGTCGATAATTTTCAAGACACCGCAGCATGTATAGAGTGTCCCAGGAGGGGTCAACGTGCCCTCCCGTAATGGCCGTGCTACAATAATCAAGCTTATCGGATTTAAAGGACCTCCCATATGGCCATTCTCCTTGTGGCCATGTGTAAAAGTCTCCTGGAAAGTGGGTAAAGTAACCGCCATTCCCTGTCTCTTTCAGCACAGTGTCTGCCAGTGAACCAGGTATAACAAGACAATCTCTGATCTTTATTTTGAAGTTCACGCATTTACAGGGCAGCATGGTTAGCACTGCTACCTCACAGCGGCAGGGTCCCAGGTTCGATTTCAGCCTTGAGCGACTGTCTGTGTGCAGTTTGCACATTCTCCCCATGTCTGCCTGGGACTCCTCCGTGTGCTCCGGTTTCCTCGCACAATCACAAAGATGTGCAAGTCCGGTGAAATGGCCGCGCTAAATTGCCCATAGTGTCAGGTGCATTAGTGGGAGGGAAATGGGTCTTCGTGGCTTACTCTTCCGAGGGTCGGTGTGGACTTGTTGGGTCGACGGGCCTGTTTCTACAGTGAAGGGAATCTAAACATACACGCCTCCTTAATATCGTCTTGTACAACTTCGGTCCTGGGCCGTTCTCACCACATGGTTGGGGTTGCCCAGCTAGCACATCCCAGCAGTGGGTGGAATTCCCTGCCCCCATGGCATACTGGAAGTCCTGCGTTGACTGCTTAGCATTGCACTTCAGCTTTCGAGGAAAGACAGAGGGAGTACTCACAGAACACACAAGCAGTGAGTGATTGACACGTCAAGCAATGAAGGATTACTGACCGCATAATCGCTCACCGCACTGTAAACACACTCTTGTCTGATGGATAAACACACTTAGACGACACCTGAAACTGACAAGACATGCAGTCAGCAACCGCAAATCAAGCAGACACATCCAAAGCAAATGCTTAGAAACCACAAGACAGAAAAATAAGTGAACTGTTGGAGCCTCTGGCAATTTCCTTCGAGCTGAGGAATCTCTTAGGATTGATGGAAAAAATTTAATCAGCAGTTTCTCATTCTATTTTTCCAGGCTTCCCTTGCCCGTCCGGCTCTCCCCTGGCTGGATCCGTATCACGGCACAAGCTCTGGCCGTGATTGATACAATCAAGACACAATCAAGCATCCAGCAGCATCAATCAGTTCTAGAATGGGATCAGGGGGTTCCAGATCTCTTCGTGGGTATGTGAGAATGTCCCTCTCCTTGGCAGTAAGGTGATACCATTGGTGCTCTCCAGAGATGAGCAAGGTATTCTGGTGCATCCCTGGCTGACCTGAGCTACATGTGGCTTTGCTATCACTGGGGTATTAGATTACACTTCGGCCTTTGGGTCAGCTGTGTTTATCGGGACGAGGAAGCTTATTGGTAGTTTGTCTTGGGAAGTGTATTCTCTGGTTTGTGAATGACTGTGGTCATGTATGGTTTCCCTTGTCAGCCTGTTTGGTCAATGCTGAGGCATTTTGGGTGTTCGTTGTATGGCTTGGACAGGCTTGATTTTCTGTGTTCTTATTGGCCATGCTGTGTGCAGGCAGGTTTGCAAGTCATTTCCCATACTGTTGAAAAATAAACTTTAAGATCTGCAAAGGTTATAATTTCAAAATCTTAATTCAACATCAACCTGTTCACATGGGGACAAACCACTCAGCTGTTCCATGGACCGGAAGGTATTCACTCGGGGATCTATCCTAATGGCACGCAAACGACTTCAACAAAGGGAGAGAAAATATGTCTGCTCTGTTTGGTAAGTGATTATCTTCACGACCCTGCCTAATGTCACCCGATCGACATGATACTGGAGATTCTTCTGCTCTGTGTATGAGAAGGAATTTATTAAATCAGCAAAGCTTCAGATAAACAGGAATGGGCACACTATAGAGAGGCCTGCACTGAGTGTGGAAAGAGAATCACCTGGTCATCTCTATTCAGTGAGCACGAGCATATTCACACTAGCGAGAACCATTTACTGTCTCCTTGCCTGGGAAGTGATTCACTCTTGTCTCCAATCTCAGCAGATATGGACTTGTTCCCACAAATGAGAGAAAATCTTAATGGTCTGACTTTGAAAAGAGCTTAAGGAGTAGCAATGATGTGATGGAACACCAGAAAACACATGAGAATCCCTGCAGTGCAGCAACAGGCTCTTCGGCCCAACAAGTCCACACAAACCCTCCAAAGAACACTCAAACCCATTACCCTCCCTCATATTTGCCCCAACTATTAACCTACGGTATTGGTAATATATCATGACCAATTCACTTAACTGGCGCACCCTTTTGTCTTGTGGGATTAAATTTGAGGACCTGGAGGAATCTCACGCAGACACGTGGAGAACGTGCAAACGCCACACACACAGGCCTCCGAGGTTGGAATCGAAGCCAGCCCCTCATGTTCTGAAGCAGCAGTGCAAACCACTGAGCCACCGTGCGTGGAGAGGCAGTTAATTTGCACTGTGGGTAACTGGGGATTCAAATACTCATTCACACGTGTGACAGCCCAGTCAGGTGCAATCTGTTTCGCTCAGTTGGCTGCTTTGTTGGCTTATAAAGCAGTGTGATGCTCGCAGCGTGTTTCCAATTCCTATCACTGGTTTGAGGTTAATTTAAAGGTTGTTCTTCACCAAATATTCTCTGACCTGTGGGCTGGTGGTGCTCTTGTTAAATCACCACCAGCCCCTTCTTTCTCAAATGAAGGCAGCAGCCTCTAAGGTCTGGTAAGACGGTAACAGTGCAAACAATCCAGTGAGGTCGCATGTGAATGCAATATGGTGTTATTGCATCGAGAATAGAACTGTGTTCATTCTATCAGCGGGGGTTTACTTCATTGGCTGTGTTTAATCTGTTTAATTGATTTGGTGTTTAATTGTTCAGTTTTCAATCACATCAAATTCAAAGACTTTTTCCCCTGATTTCTGTACAGTTAGAGGAGACCTGTGGATATCAATTGACTGCCCTGTTCTTGATCCTTTTCTTCATTGTCAAGTGTGTATTTGTACTTAAATATATTTCGATACATTCAGCATGAAGACCTTGTGAAGTGTATTCACTTATATCAGAGAAACAACAGTCCTACAGTGAGAGCACAAGATTGTGTTCTCATCAGCGTGAACATATTGATGGGACGTCAATTACTGGAAAATTATAAAGCATTTCCCACACTGTGTCATTAAAACAAATTATTGTCACTGTGACCCCGTTGGTGTATCAGGAGGATGGATGGCTAAAGTGCATCCTTTCCCCAATTCAGAACATATGAATGGCATCTCGCCAATATCAATTCGCTCGTCTTTCAGTACGTTTGAGAAATGTAAGAGGAGGTGAATGGTCTGTTTCCAGTGTGAACTCTCTTGTATTTCAGCAGATTGCCTTAATCAATTAATTACTTCAAGTCACAGCGGACGAATGGTCTCTACGCTGTGTGAACTCACTGGTGTCTCAGCAGACTGAATGACTGAATGAATCCTTTCCTATTCTTAGAACAGGCGAACGGTCTCTGTCTACTGAGTTCGCAGATGTAAAGTGAGATCAAATGACGGCCTAAACCCATTTCCTCTGTGAGAACACTTGAATGGTTTCTCATCAGCGTGAACACATTGATGGTAAAGCAGTTCGTGAGAACTTTTAAAGCCTTTTCCATACTCTGGACAATTAAATGTTTTCTTCTCCGTGTGAACCCACTGGTGAGTCAGCAAGTTAGAAAACTGAGCAAATCCCTTTCCACACTCAGAACAGTTGAATGGCTTTTCCCCGGTGTGGTTGCACTGATGAATTTTTAGAGCAGACAAGTAACTGAATCGTCACCACATTACCACAGTTTCTCTCCAGCGTCCCTCCAATTATGCCTCGATAGTTCAGATCGTGAATACTTTCACTTCACTGTGAATGTAGCTTTCTGCTTTCATTTTCAAAGGCCAGTGAGGATTAGGCGACATGGAACAAAGCAACTCCATCAAATTCTGATGTGATGCTTCGTTTCAGTTTCCCAAATGCAAATCCTCATCTTTGATACCTCTCAAATAAAACCAGATATATCTCAGTAAGAGAGAACTCCTCAGAACACCAAAGCATATGATTTTCATTCTTCGTCGGATGTGGGTATTCCAGAACAGGTCAGCATTTGTTGTTCATTCCTGATTTGACTGGACAAGGTAATGATGAGCTGCCTTCTTGAACCATCATTTCCGTGTGCTGTCGGTAAAGGAGTAAACAGTTGGTCGGGAAAGAACAAAATAAATAGGAGAACTTTTGGTCAATGAGGTGAATAACGCTGTCGCTCGGAGAATGAACAGCTGTTAATGGAGAATGTCGGTGACAAATCATAGGTGGCGTGTAATCGCAGGCTATGTGTTAGACATGCTTCAGGGAGTCAAGAAAATCCCTGACTATGTCCCGCTCTTGTGGCCACAATGCTATATGGCTGCTGAAGTTAGCTTCACAAAGACATTGTGACTTTCACTGCACCAAAGAAGGACTTTGGACCCATATGCAAATGTCCGTCATGAGGCAATGATCCATTCTCATCTCATTTTTGTCAGAACATGGTCTGGAACCTTAATCGCTGTGGTACTCCAAATGATCACCGAAATATTTTCCTAATTCCACCACCTCCAGCGAAATACTATTACCAGATATATATTCCCCTCCCCGCCCTTGTCCGCCTTCCCCAGGAACCATTCCCTCCGGGGCACCGTGGTGCACTGTGCCTTCTCTCTCAACACCTCCACCAACAGCCCCATGGAAGCTTTCCCTAAAATCGCGCAATATGTGACTCATACATTCATAGAACATGAGAACGAGCAGCAGGACTATGCCATACGGGCTTTAGAGACTACTTCGCCATTCAATAAGATCATGCCTGATTTTTCCACGGACATACATTCACTTAACCAACCTCTGAAGGTCATCTTTACTTCCTTTATTTTTCAAACAAAAATCAGCCCTCGCTTAAAAAAATATCCTATTCCACATAATCTCCTGTCATCAGCGAACACCTTCAAATCCGGAATTCCATCCGCCAGAATATTGCCCATTGACCCAATATTTCAATCTTCCTCTGCAAATTTTCACTGTCCTCCGCACACTTTGCTCTGCTCCTCACCTTTGTGTCAACTGCAGACCTTGACACGATGCGCATGGCTCCAAAATCCAAATCATCCATATAAGTTGTAAGTAATTGCGGTCCCAGTACCGATCCCTGAGGCACACCGTTGACGGTCAATAGAATAGCACTCATTTATCCCCGCTCTGCGCTTCCTGTTGGACAAACAATCCTGAATCCATGCTCATACTTTACCATTGCTGCATGCATCCGTTTGCTGTCAGCCCTTGAACGGCACCCTGTCGAGGACATTTTGAAAATCTAGGTACACCAATTCACTGGGTCCCGTTATACACCATGCTCGTAATGCCATCATAGAACTCGAAATGATTTTTCAGGCATGACCTGCCCTTCATTAACCCATGCTGCGTCTGTCCAATTTCTGTCGAGATGCCCTGCTATTTCTTCCTCGATAATAGACTCAAGAAATGTCTGCACTACAGAGATTAAACAATCTTCTATAATGTTGGGGAATGGGTCTGGGTGGGTTGCGCTTCGGCGGTCGGTGTGGACTTGTTGGGCCGAAGGGCCTGTTTTGACACTGTAAGTAATCTGATCTAATTCCTCAGATTTTGTCTGCCTCCCGATTTAAACAGTGCTGTCATATTTGTGTTTTCCAATCTGCTGGGATTGCCCAGATACAAATGAAATTTGGAAAAATACCACCAGCGCACTTCTTTTTAACACACTTCGTTTAGTACCCCGCAATGCATTCCATCAGTGCCTGGAGATGTAACCATCCTTTGCTAAATTAGCTCCATCAATCCAACACTAGCTCTTTTGTTACAATGACTGTTCCCAGGTCGTCACCAACCGTCATCGCTTTGTCAACTACTGGCATGTTATTGATATCCTCCACTGTGAAGACCGACGCAAATGCCTGTTCAATGTCAAGGCTATTTCCGCATATCCCATAAGTAAATGCCCCTTCTTATCCACGAAAGTGTCAACGTTTACTTTTGCCACTCTTTTTCATTTTATATTTTAATAGAAACTTCTGCTATCGACCTTTATATTCTGTGCTAATTTTTAATGCCATGTTCTTTCTCACATTTTGTTCTGCATTATATTTCATTTGCCAACTCTCAGCCCAGCTCTGCAGCATACCTGTGTCCCTATGTAACCTACAATATCCTTCAGAACTATGCACAACTGTACTGAACTTTGTGTCATCCGCAAATTTACTAACCCATCCTTCTACGTCCCCATCCGTTGTTTATAAAAAAATGAGAAAAAGCATTGAACCCAAAACAGATCGTTGCAGTACACCAAAAGCAACTGAATTCCAGGATGACGTTTTCCCATCAGGTAACACCCTCTGTCTTCTTTCAGTTGGCTAATTTCTAGTGCAAAACACGAAATACTCCTCAAGACCATACCTCAGTATTTTGTGCAGTCACCTACCATGGCGAAATTTATCAAACAGCTGACTGAAATCCAAACGTGCATTACATGTACAGCTTTATCCTCATCTATCTGCTTAATCACCTGGCGAGCTTTGACAAGATTTGTAGCTCAGGTTTAGCTTCCACACGAAGATTTGCTCACTGAGCTGGAAGGCTGATTTCCAGACGTTTCGTTACCCCCCTGGGTAACATCTTCAGTTGGCCTTCGGGCGACATCCCGATCATTATTTCTGCTTTCTATTTACATGTTTGGGGTTCTTTGAGTTGGTCATGTCATTTCCTGTTGTGATATCATTTTCTGTTCTTTTCCTCAGGGGGTTGTAGATGGGGTCTATGATAGATTTCCGGTTAGAATGCCATGCTTCTCGGAATTCTCGTGTCTGTTTCTGTTTCACTTGTCCTCGGATGGATGCGTTGTCCAAGTCAAAGTGGTGCCTTTCCTTATCTGTATGTAAGGATACTAGTGAGAGAGGGTCACGTCGTTTTGTGGCTAGTTGATGTTCATGTATCCTGGTGGCTCGTTTTCTGCCTATTTGTGCACATGCAAAAACTGATGACATTTACAAAATACCGTGCAAGAACAGTAACAAACACTACATTAGACAAACACTACAGTCGACTGAGACAGCACATCCATCCTAGGACAAGCCAAACAGATTCATGCAGAAGAATTCCTCGAAGCATGGCATTCCGACCAGAAATCTACCAACAAACACTTCGACATCACCACCGGAAATTACATCACCAACCCAAAGAAACTCAAACATATAAATAGAAAGCAGGAATCATGAACAGTGCTTCGCCTGGAGACCCACTGAAATTGTTACCGAGGAGGGTGATGAAACGTCTGGAAATGAACTTTCCAAATCAGTGAGCAAACCGATATCCAGTTTAATGACCTACTCAAATAATTCAATGAAGTTTGTGAGTCTCGACCTCCCATTCACAAAACCGGCTTGACCTTCCCGCATAAACTTATTCCAGTCGAGATAATTATAAATCTTATCTCTTAGAACTTTTCCAACACTTTACTCACAACCGACGGAAGGGTCAATTGTCCATAATTTCCATGGTTTTCTCTACTTCCCTTCTTGAATAATGGAACAACTTTTACTATCCTGTAGTGTTCTGGTACTATACCTTTGGACAATGACAACATAAAGATCAAAGTCGAAGGCTCGGAAATCTGATTCTTGGTTTCCCAGAGAATCCTACGAATCCCATCCGGCCCACGGGAATTTATATATTTTCACATTTTCAGAGTTTGTAACACCTCGTCCTTGGGAACTTCAATCCGATCTTGTCTAGTAGCCTGTTTCTCAGTATTGTCCTCTACAACATTTTGTTTTTCCAGAGCGAATCCTGACGGAAGATATTGCTTTTGATCTTCCCCCATCACTTCTGACTCCACGCACTACTTACCACGACTGTCCTTCATTGGCCATATTTTATTCCATTCATTCTTTTAGCCCTTACATACCTATGGAGAGCTTTAGGATTTTCCCTTATCCTATCTGCCAACAAATTTTCAGCTCCCCTCCTGGCTCATCTTCAGTCTCTCTTCAGGTCTTTCCTGTTTAACTTGTAACTCTCAATGGCCCGAACTGAGACTTCACATCTCAATACTAACGCAAGCCTTCTTCATCTTAACAAGAGATTCAACTTCCTCAGTAATCATGAATCCTGCGCTTGACAATTTGCTCCCTCTCTGACAGGTTCATGCTTATCAAAGACACACAGAACCTGCTCCTTAAATAAGCTCCACATTTCTATTCTGCCCATTCCCTGCCGTTTCCTTGCCCAACCTGTGCATGCGTAATCTTACCTAATCGCATTGCAATTTTCTTTGCCCCATCAGTAGCGCTTGACCTCCGCTGTATTACTATCCCTTTGAAAAGCTCAAGTAAAAATAACTGAACTTTGGTAACTATCACCAATGTGCTCACCTACCGCCAAATCTAACACCTTGCCGTGTTCATTACCCAGTACCAAATCTAATTTGACCTCTCCCCTTGTTGGCCTGTTCCATTACACAGTATTTAAGGAATCTATCGCAGATACAGCCACTACTCCCCTAGTCAAGGCTACCCTGACTGAGCTGCTTCGACCGATCGACATGTTAATTAAAATCCCGCATAATAATTGCCATACCATTTTTTCAGGTATTATTTATGTCTTTTTTTATTGCCCTCCCCAGTGTGATCTTAAAATATGGAGGCGGATTGACACTGACAATCGGTGACATTTTCTTCTTAGAACTTCTAATTTCCTCCCAAATGGATACAAACTCATTCACCACAGAACGTATATCATCTGTCAGCATCGGTCTGAGGTTGTCCTTGAATGTTTGAGTTTCACCACCTTCCTTACCATCCTTTCTGTCCTTCCAAATTGTCTCATGCCCGTGAACATTTCCCTCCCAGTCTTGAATATGCGGTCTCCATGTCTCTGCAATGTCTACTAAATTGTATTCGTTCGTGATAATTTATGCCGTTATATTTCCAATCTTCTTCCGAAAAGTACGAACATTCAGATATAGTACCTTTATGGTCGCTTTCTTACCCATTGATTAACAACATCTCTAATAACATTTTCTATGCTATCCTTTCTTCTTGCTTCTTGCTTCTTCTCACTTGTCCATTTCTGAACTCCTTACTTAGTACACAAGTGCTCAAATACACCTTCCAGGTGAAGCAACACTTTCCCTACACTTTGCACAATCCAGTCGAATAGATTTACTGCTCATATTATGGTCGCCACTACCTTGGGAAATGAAATGTGGACTGAATAACCGTTTTGAAGAATACCAAGTTCTATCGCCAAAAATGTCCCTGAGCTTCCGGTTGACTGCTCCATTACACAGAATCATTTTTCAAGCCAACATCTCTATCTCAGGCTTACTTCAGTGTTCCACCATAGCTCAGCGCATGCTGAAAAAGCAACAGACCATTTTCTGCTTGAGAACCCCGCAACCCTTCATATCAATTTCAATCATTTTAGAGGCCTGAAGTCTCCCATATCCCGGCCCCTGACACACCCACCAGGCCTAGTTATTGCATAGTAGCCATTACATACTACCTATTTTTAGTCATAAACAGTCTCCGTGAACAGTTTTTCATGCTCAAAACAAATCATCATCAATTATGGGCGGCGCGGTGGCACAGTGGTTAGCACTGCTGCCTCACAGCGCCAGAGACCTGGGTTCAATTCCCGACTCAGGCGACTGACTGTGTGGAGTTTGCACGTTCTCCCCGTGTCTGCGTGGGTTTCCTCCGGGTGCTCCGGTTTCCTCCCACAATCCAAAAAATGTGCGGGTCAGGTGAATTGGCCATGCTAAATTGCCCGTAGTGTTAGGTTAAAGGGGTAAATGTAGGGGCATGGGTGGGTTGCGCTTCGGCGGGTCGGTGTGGACTTGTTGGGCCGAAGGGCCTGTTTCCACACTGTAAGTAATCTAATCTAATCCTATGTCCAACTGTTAGTCTCTCTTTTTCGGCCCTGTCCCGACAGCGCGTTTCCTCCTAATTACTGCGCCCCCGCATATCTTCTGCATATAGACCAAAAATTTCCTGGAAACCATGAGTGCTAAGGACGGTGTCACTGGACCCAAAATGTTAACTCCGATTTCTCTTTCCAGCATCTTTTGGTCTTGCCCCTGAGGAAGTTTGAAAATGTGCTTGTGTAATGACCCCCTGCACATAAGACACAACTGTGTTAATCCTGAAAAGTTCTCTTGTTGATGACTCCCATTACAATGCGAGGCATTGGCATCGACTTCGTAGGTCAATAAAGAAAGAAATCGTGTCCTTGGGATTTGTGCCGCAGTTCTGATCTGGATATGGTAAACAACAGAGAGCAAAATCTCCGTCATGTCAGATGGGAAGGGATAGGTACCTCCATAAGAGGTGGAATAAAATGAATAACCGTTGGAGAAAATTCACACAATATCTCATTGTAAAAGCCTATCAAAGCAAAATGTTTTATAACCAAAAAGGCTGAATACAGCATTTTCGAGTTAAAATATCTGAATGATTTCCCTCCAGTGTGACAGTACAGTTGTGTCAGCAAATGGGATAACTGAGTGAATCACTTTATTTGTTCAGCTAGTGAACATTCCTCTTGTGGTAAGATATGGGGCAGAATGCAGGAAGAGGGATGGAAAGGTTCTGAAGAAGTTTAACATAGGGACTGAAGTAGTTTTCGTGGTTCTAACCGGCTTGAAGTGGGCATATTCCCAATTCAGGACGGACTTGTATCTTATGTTCCTCTCTGTAACAAGGGAGGAAATTACAGGTGTTCTGAGCAATGTTTTACTTTCCTCTTGGGGTTTGTAGTGGACTGGACTAATGCAGTTCCACGTTTCAGCAAGATTGGGAGAGACAAACCAGAGAATCACACAGCAGTGAGTCTCACATCAGGTAAAGGGAACCTTTTGGAGCAAACCCTGAAGGAGAGAGTTAACTGCCACTTGTCCAGGCAAGATTTCATCAGGAAGAGTCATCACGGTTTTGTTACAGAATGTAATGCCTAACAGATTGGATGAAGTATATTTTATTGGCAAGTGATCGGGTTTTTTACCGAGGGCAGTAAAGTTGATGTTGTTTGTGTGGTTTTCAACATCGCCTTTAACACAACACCACACTGGAGACTGGTAAGACGATAAACGTGAAAAGGGATTTATGGTCCCCTGGCAAGTTGGATCCAAACTTAATTTGGTTGTGGTAGGAGACACAGGATGGTGATGAAGGCTGTTTGTGTGATTGGAACTGGTATGTAATGGTGTAACACAAGGATGAATGCTGGGTCCCATGTCGTTTGTGAATGTGTGTAAAGAATATAGAACAAGCTAGTAGGAAATGAGAAGCAGAGTTGTCGATGATATGAATATTAGCCAAGTGGTTAATAGTCAGGAAGAAGGTCTTAGGATGGAGGAGCTCAGAGATGGATTTGTCAAATGTCAAATTCAGACAGGGGATGTTGAAACTAACCATGAAAAACGTGAGGTGATGCACATTGGAAGAAACACATCAACGAATGACTCAATGAATGGCAGGACACGCGGAAACCCAGAGGAACATAGAGACTTTGCATGTTGGGCCACATGTTCGTCAAGGCAGCAGAACATCGTGACAATCACAACTTAATCAGTCAAGGCAAAATTTATAAAAGCAGATAAAGTGGTGTCACAAGGAGACAAGATGGTGAAGAAAGTACTTGGCACGCTTTTTGTCATTCGTCAGAAAGTCGATTATCCAAGTTGGAATGTCATGTTGTGGCGATATAGAACATTGGTGAGATCATATTTAGAATACTGATTGCAATTATGGTCAACTTCTACAGGAAGGATTTTGTGAAAATTGAAACTGTCCACGAATGATTTACGAGGATGTTGTGGGGACCTGAGGGCTGGATTTAAGCGTGGAGATGGGGTAGGCAGGAGCTTTTTCGCTGGAATGTTCCAGGCAGCGCGTAACGTTCTCACCGTTTATAAAATCTTGACGGGTATGGATAGGCAACTGGCCTAAGTCGTTGGCGCAGAATGGTGAAGTTCAAAACTAAGGGCACAGGTTTATGGTGACAGGCACTGAGACACACTAAAAAAGGTATAGAGAGTGAGAGAATGATGGTTGATTTCCAACAGGCATTGCTTCAGCTCAGTCTTCGGTTTTAAAAATGAACTTTTTTTTCGTGAAAGTCGTTTGGTAGTAAAGTCGTGAATTGAACGTTAGGGGTACTAAAATTGAGTGATATACCGATGAATAAGTGAGTGTGTACAATACTGTCCAATGCACATTGAAATGGAGAATGCCATATTTATAAGGAACAATCAATAAAGATCATTTAAATTAAATGTGATGTTGCAGGACTCTGAAATTCACACCGAACTGGCTGTGCTGGGATATGAGTCAAATTGACTTTTTTGCAGGAGCATCAACTGATTCGGAAGGCATCATGATATGTTTCATCTGTTCAGCAGTGGTGAAACCAATATATATTCTTCCATTCCTATCAGCACTTGACAAGGTGAGCATGCATTGCCTGATCGAAACATTACAGTTCATGAAACTCGTTTTTTCTTTTCAGAATCAGAATGTCGCAGTTATTAAACTGTAGCTTTCTCTTTTCCTTTACCAAGATTAATATTCAAACATTCAGTTGAACTGACAGAATGCTGAATTCTGCAACAATTATTTCTTTTCTCTCAGACATTCAGCCTCTGCAGTTTTCTTTTCTTTAGTGATATGAATGATCTGATATTTACGGGGAAATGAATATTGCAGTTTGTCTCGCATGCGACTGAAGAATCAAATGAGTGCATCTTAATTTTCCTATGCAGTTGAGCTGAGGTGGTGTCGAGTTAAACGTGTGGATCCGGAAAAGTATACCAGGTAAGGCAGCATCCATGGAGTAGGAAAGTCGATGTTTCGAGCATAAGTTCTTCATCAGGAATGTTGGAAACATTGACACTCCTGGTCCACAGATATTGCCTAACCGCTGTGCTTTCTCGCACCATCCTTCCTGACTCTAATCTCTCGCATCTGCAATCCTCGCCTTCTCCTCAGGTGTGGTGGTGTTGGATATTGTTCCTGAGATGTAACAACATGTTCGTAATGATAGGTTTGATATACGGTTAGAAGCTCATCATTGATGCAATTCATTCTCCCCCTCCCAATCTGCCAAGCACATGCAAGTCCTGTGCCTCCTTCATTGACATTCCCTAAACACCTGACGACTGAAAGAAGAAGGCCTCATCTTCCCCTTGCGACCTTGATGCCACATGGGATCACCAATTTCCTCATTCGCCCTTCCCTCATATTATTCTACTTTCATGATTCCAACTCAGCATTGCCCTCATGGCCTGCACATCACCTTTCCAACAAATTCGGTCCACCTCGTGTCAGAACCAGTATCTTATTCTCCACATTTATCTTCTCATCGCATTCTCAGCTATCATGCGCCCAAACCCCCTAAACCGCCCATTTATCTCTCACCCCCCACGGCCACGAACCTCATTCCTGAGGTTTATGCCCAAATCATCAACTCTCCCGCTCCGCGCTTGCTGCCTGACCTACTGTGTTTTCTATCACCACACTGTCGACTCTGAGTTCTAACATCTGCAGTTCTCACTTTCTCCACGGGGCAGTATTGTGTAAAAGTCATATTATTGGAAAAGTGCAGTTTCTGTGGTTTTCTAAGTTGTTAATTTCATTTGCCCAATCGGCTCTAGCTGGAGTATTGTGTGGCTTTCTGCAATTTCCATTACAGCAGGGATGTGATTGCATTGATAACGGTGCAGAACAGATTTACCAGGATATTGTCTGTTCGAAGAGTTTCACTTATGAAGATAGTTTGGACGGACTGAGCTCTCACAAAGATGTTCTCTTTTATAAAAAATAACGGAGCTGTTCTTTTCCTCCAGGATAATGTGTCTTGATATCTTTTTATTTTATCAAAGGCGTTGTAAAACAATTCAGGCTCCGAATCGGATGAAGTATTACAGAGATAAGAGTGTTCGCTGTGAGGCCTTTCGTTTCTCCATAAACAGCTGAGGCTTAAGGCCAAAGATTTTTTGATTTAGAAATGGTCATTCTGGAAAGCTGAATTCTGGTTTTGAGATCCTGCAGCAGTGGTGCACTAACTAATAACCTTTCTCCTTCTGCCCTTCTAATTTTTACCTATAAGCTTCTCTTTCATTTTTACTGTGTTTAAGGTTCTTGTTTATTTCGGATTGTTGTGTATTTTCAGAACAGCATAAGTAAGTCTGCTTTGGATAGACTAATTTCTGTGGGTATCAAATATTCTGGTTTTTGTTTTTCAATCCGTCATTTTGTGAATAATTTTTGTAACTAGCTTCCTCGGGTAATTTTCACGATACACTTAACGAAAAAAATATAACGTTACGGTCTGGGTTGTCTGCTTAATAACATTTTGAATGATTTAACCTCGTCCATAACAAATTGGGAGGTAGTTGATGGATTAACAGAGCAACTGATAGGTGCTTGCGTCTTTATTTTGGGTGTTGATTTGGATTGTGGGAGGCAATGCTTGGGAAAGCAATGTCTCATTTAGGTGCAAAGAGTTGTCTTGCTATGGACGATGTAAAGTTGGTAATCTGACATGAAATAATTCAGGCCTGGCTTAAGGAATTAGCAGACATGCTGGGGTTGTATTTGCCGATTTCTGTGAGGAAAGGAGAGATCATTCCCAGAATAGCTCAGAATTAAACTAAGCTGGGAAATCCATAGAATCTGTAGACATGGTTAAAATTTATTTGGAAATGAAGCAGCTTGAGTTAGACGCGAGAGATAAGGAAAGGACACCAGATTTGAAGCAGTTTCAGATACGATTCGAAGTAGAGAGAGGGAAGAAGAGAATGCAGCAGAGCAGAGAGAAAGGGAGACAGGGTTTGAACTTCAGAAATTGGCAATTATTAAAGGAATTCACCTTAAAAGGCTGGAGAGAAAGGCTGAAGATAAGCTTAATCTGGAAGAGCATATTGTTCAAACGGCAATGTTAGCAGCTGATATGGCTGATTGTTATGAAGTGGTCAATAAAACAAGGATGGGTTTCCAGAATCATTTTAAGTCTGAGGGATCGAAATTGGGGCAAAAAGAAATCCTCACTTGGAAGGGGAAAGTTAAATCTCTGTGAAAGTCATTAAGATAACTTATCACAGGGTAAATAGGGAACTCTTGAAAGGAACAAGATCTGAGGATTTCATTACAACAAAGTAGGCCACATGAAATCAGTGTTGGAGAACTAGGGAAAGCACTGGAAAGTCAGATGTAGGAAATCGAAACAAGCCTGGATGTTTTGTTGGCATGGCAATAGAAAGCACAGTGGAGGGTGGAAAGCTGCATCAGAGTGCACAAGTCGATCAGAGGTTGGAAAGGGGGAAGTGCCAGATCTGCTTTAAAAATATACCTGCAAAGGTAAAGTTTATTTACCTTGGCCAGGAGTAGCAGATAGAGAGATAACAATATTCAGGGACACAGGATCGTGCCTGTCTGTGATGCAGAAGGAGGGGAAAATATGTAGTCCTGAAGCACTATGTGCACGGGAATTCATGGTGGGACGAAAAATTGCTCAGTTATGTACAGTGAGGCTAGAGTGGGCAGAAAGAGTGGGGAATTTCTGGTGGGAGGTCTGGACAAACTCTCAGCTCCAAGAATACAATTTGTGCTTGCAAATGATATAGCTCAATCACCGGTAAGCGTGCTGCCTACTCCATTTGAAAAACCAGTCGAGATGTACGCAAGTGCAGCAATGCAGGAAGTTAATCAAGGAATTTTCCCAGATTGTGTCTTAACGCGATCACAGAGTCACAAGCTGTAGCAGGAGAAATCAAACGGCAGGAATAAGGAAGCTGAAATATGATTACAAAATATTTTTAAAATCAGATCAGTGGGACACAGCAGGGGACAAGCGTTAAGAATGCAAGCATATTCAGCTCTGCTGTGCTGCTGACTTACAGCAGAAAGATGAAAAATTAAAGCAGTTGGAGCAGAAGACCTGTACCTGGAAGGAGAGTGAATGCATCCCCGTGTGATATTACGTAGCAAATGATATGTTAAGGAGAAAATGGAGAGCAACACATATTCAAGCAAGTGAGAAATGGGCAGAATTTTTTTTTTCCTGTAGGGTACAGAAAAGTGGTGCTGCGAGTGCCGCATGTGCCACAAATTGGAGGTTACTTAGGCGTGAGGAGAACGGAGGCTAAAATACAAAGACATTTTTACTGGCCTGGATTGCAGGGGAATGCATTTGAATTTTGCCAGACGTGTCATACATTTCGTCTAATAGGAAAACCTTGGGAAATAACAAATCCTGCACCTTTAATACCTATTCCAGTGTTCGAGGAATCTGTCTTAAGTGGCTTCATTCATTGTGTAGGTTCCCTACATCCAATAAGCGATGGGGATAAGTATTAATTAACAGTAATGGATGTATAAACGAGATTTCCAAATGTTGTTCAATCGTGCAATATGACATCTAAAAGGACTGTGGAAGTGGTACGATTGTTTTACAAACGAGATTAAGACTACCATCAGAGATACAATGAGCTCAAGGGTCAAACTTCACATCTAAACTTTTCAAGGAATATATAGATAGCTTGGAAATAAAACGGTTTAAATCTACTGTGTCCCATCCAGAATCACAGGGTGCACTGGAAAGGTGACGTCAATTATTAAAGACTATGTTGAGGTTTTATGGTTCGGCGGAGCCAGATTATTTCCATAAGGGAGTTGCATCAGTGCTGTTTGCAATCTGAGATGTACCAAAAGAATCCACCAAACTAAGTCCGTCTGAAACCAATTGTGGGCATAAAGTAAGAGGACCATTAAAATTTATTAAGGCAAAATGATTAAGTCAGATTAGAGAGACCACGCATTTGGACGATGTGTCTAATTTTAGAGTTGGACTAAATAATGTTGGGGAGTTGTCAGGACAGTATTTAAAAGTATCGCAGCAAATGGTGAAGCAGGAAGTGTATGAGAAATCAATAAATCACAATTTTGCCACTCCGAATAATGTATTTATTTAAATTTCATTAATCGGTGAAACTTTAAAGTAACGTTTAGAAGACCTTATTTAATTGAGAGGAACTTGAGTGAGGTTAGCTACTTGATAGCGACTCCAGGCATGAAGGAATCTCACAGAATGTGCGATGGGAATATGCTCTAACGGTATTTTGGCAGAGAACAAACACAAGAGGAGAATGTATTATTGACTACGACACACTGGGAAGAACCAATCTCAGGGAATTCTGCATTGTACGTTCCTGAAATAAAATTGGACAATGCAAAAGTTGTCCAAAATTGGTAAAGTTATTCAGTTATCTTCCAGAAGAAAATCGAAAGTTATTACTCTTGCATGGGGAGATCTGCTGAAATATACTGGGTATTAATGATCTAATTGTAGATGATGTAAATATAGGAGATGTTGTTCTGACTTTGTAACATCCTTGCAGGCATAACCCTCTAAAGTTGTACAAATTCATAAGGAGCTGTCACGTATGCTCCAAAATTGCATAACCGAAGTGAGTCTCAATGAATGGAGTTCACCCATCATCATGGTGCCAAAGCCAGAAAAGACCCAACAGTTATGTGTGGACTATCACAAAATCAATGTTGTTAGAAAGACTGATGCATATACATATATGCAGCTGGAAGACGGTGTGGAAAATATTGGAGGAGCAACTTGCATTTCCAAGTTGGACTTCCTCAAAGGTTACTGGCAGTGAACTTTGTCAGAAAGATCAAAGGCAATTTTGTAACGCCAAATGGCCTGCAGAAATTTAAACTAATGCCGTTTGTACAGAAAACACTTCAGCCACATTTCAGAGGTTAACTGACAGGTTAATTGGCGGATATGCAACTGTGTGGTGTATATTGTGCCTGGTGACTAAGAGTCTCTCATGGATTGAATATTTACAGCATTTATCGGGCTTGTTTGATCGAATTCGGAAGTCAAACCGGCTTGTAAACCTAGCTGAAAGTGAATCTGCCAAAGCCAAAGTCACCTTCCTGGGATATGTCGTTGAAGACGGACAAATACCCCCACGGGATGCGAAATCGTAAGTTACAGGGGACTTTTACACATTGTTGACGAAAAGAGCAGTACTACGGTTCCACGGATTGAGTGGCTTTTACTGAAAGTTTGTGCTGAATGTTAGCAATGGGACTGTTCCACTCACCGAATTGTTAAAAACAGGCAAGAAATTTCATTGAACACAAGACTTTCAAAATGTATTTGACAACCTAAATACCTTGTTAGCCATTGCTAAAGTGTCAGTCACCCCTAATTACACGAAGGCTTTCCAGGTGCCTATCGATGCCAGTGATTTGCGTGTCTCTCTTCTTCTGCCCCTCTAATTTCGACCTGTAAACCTGTTTCATTTTTCCTCTGTGTTTATGGCGTTTAATTATCAGGGCTGTTGTGTATTTTTGGAAAAGCATAATTAAGTCTATTTTGGGTAGCTGAGTTCTGTGGGTATTCTATATTCTGTTCACTGTGTTTCATCCCTTAATATTGTGAATAATTATCTCTCTGTTTTAAAAACTGGAAGTCAACCTCGCTAAAGTATTCCGAGTCAATTTTACTATATATTCACCAAAACAAATAACGACGTTACACTCTGGATTGCCTGCATAAGAATGTTTTGAGTGGTGTGGCATAGGCAAAACGGGGGTTGTTTTTCTCAGAGCAGAGGTGATTGTGAGGAGACATGATCGACGTGTACGAAATAATGAGGAGCATGGAATGACAGATTGAAGGACACATTTGCTCTTGATCGATCACCAGGGTGTGTAGATTTCAGATAAGATGCAGAAAGCTTTGAATAGACTGGTAGGAAAAAATTATCAGTCAGCAGGTGTTAGAGTCTGGAACTGACTCTCGATAAAGATCATTTGGACAGCTAAACCTTCATTCTTCTCTGATTCCACTGGCCAAAGAGTTTCTAAAAGTTCTCAAAGCCGAGCATTCCCGCGAGCAACAGTTATTCGATCGGAGGCTTTATGAAATGGAAAGGTGCCCACGAGTAACGTGTACGACTATTCGGCTTCCCTCCTGTGATGACGCTGGAACATTGACTCTCATATTCTCGGTCCTGCAGATGAGGAACTCACACCTTATTTTGGCTTCGGAAAAATCAGTTTTGGTGCTTACTATAAGTCCGCGCTAACGCCGAGCCAGGTAGGATTCGAACCTACAATCTCCTGATCCGTAGTCAGGCGCGTTATCCATTGCGCCACTGGCCCGATGCATGCAGCTGACTTTAAGAGCCATGATGTTAACACGTACATGGTTAATAGCAGTCATGTTCACCAGTTGAACAAGCGAAAAAGATATTCATTGTCACTGCTTCAGTCCAATCTTCTTCACCTTTCAAAGCAGCGAATTTTCCAAAAAAAACACGTATTGTCCTCATGAAGCTTCCATTCACACTCTGTCTGCTCAGTCAGTCAATGCTGATCTGATGAATTTCGAATCTACTTCTTCAGCATAACTGACGTGAACGTGAGCCTAATTACCACACTGTATCTTCCAGTTAACGTTCAGAGATTGCGATTACAGTAACGACCTTTGCGAGTATGCAGGAATGTGAATACTGTGAACCGAGCAATAAAATCCCTTCATGGAAATTAATCCTGTGCAAAGTCAACCATATAAGGACGGACAGATGACTTAAAAAATCCTCTGCTTCTCTCTGCACAGATGTTTCTCCAAGAATTGACTCTTTGAAGAATTCTTCTTTGTAATTTAGACTTTCCCAGTTGCAGGTATTCCCTCAATCCACAAACAAGTATCCTGCTGAAAACTACTTCACTCAAGATTAAAATAGGTGACTATCTTTTCGCCCAGCTGTTGTCCCAATGTTCCCTGTTCCATGTCAATACAAGTTCTTGCAGGTGAAATTGGAGCTCCCAATGTCGTTAAGGCGGGAGCTTTTATCCTCGATACTTCACGTGTCTTTGTATCATCAGAGAATGGCATTCCGCTGACCAATTGAATTTTCGCAGCCACATGCTCGCGCTCAACGCCATCACAATTTCCAATTCGTATTGGGTGCAGTGCGACTCAAATTCTCTGATTCCACGCCCTTGAACTGGGATTATATGATATGCCATGACATGATCACATCAATGAATGAGGAAATTGGTGAAGTAACCGATGTTAAAATACAGTGTTATTGAGAAATACATTTCAGCAATACCCTGCAGTATCCCATGACCCTTTGAAGTTTTGTCGATATCTCGCAAACGTGATCTCCTACAACCTCAATGTTGCAATCTCTACAGTCTCTCGGGACATAGAAGCTAAAGATTCAACCGAATCTGAGTTCCCACATCTCAGTCACTGTTTGACAAGTATTCCTTTGTGCGAGTGGTTCTGTTCCTGGCATAACCTCTGCCCCGATCCTTATTGCTTTTTGCATCGTGCTTTTCCATGTGGCGCCAGGATCATGAAATGATTCTTTCTTGGCATTGTCAACACAGCAAGTTCTACTCGAATCACTGTGACACCAATCGGCATTTTTCCCATTTTACTCCATGTAATATGTGCTTAGCTAACGCTGTGAAAATCAATCTTTTTTTTATATAAAAATATTCTTCGTGCTGATAAGTTTCCTTCTTCAAACACCCGCTGTCTCACATCTTTGCGTTTCACATATCATAACCACCCTTTATCGGAGAAATCTCTCCCTCCCACAAGAACTAACTCGCCTAAACGTCCACCCTCCCATTTCACTGAGGTATTGCGCAATATAATACTCACATTTACACTGTTCATTCTGTACTGCTGCGGTCACTGTTTTGGGTGAAAGTGCTCAATCCCATGGTCGACATCTTCAAGTAATTCAATCCATTTAGATGCAGCTGTTCTATAATTAATCCTCGTGGAGCAGCTTTTACTGACACGGACAATAGATTACTGGAGCATCGGGCTCAGGATACGTGGACAGCGCAGAATTGAGCAAAAGATGTTTTATTGGAAACAACAAGTTTCTGTGGCTTTCTCCAGTCGTTTATTTCATTTGTTCATTCGGTCCCCCCGAAATATTGCGTGCAGCTCTGCAATTCACATTACAGTAGGCATGTGATCGCACTGGAAACCGTGCAGAAATTGACCAAATTGAAAAGGTTAGGTTATGAAAACAGATTGTTTTGACTGGGGTTGTTTTCTTAAGGCAGAGGAAACTGTGACGATACTTGTTTCATATGCACTAAGTAATGAGCGACATGGACAATGCAGACTAAAAGAAATGTTTCCTCTTGACCGATCAACAGGGGCATAGACTGAAGTTAAGAGGTGGAAAGGGTTGAGGAGATATGCAGAAAAATCTCATCAGCAAGCGTATGGTTGAATTTGGATTCACTGTATGAAGAGATGCACAGAGGCGAACCCACATCACCTTCAGAAAAACAGGGATCTGAACTTGAGTTGTGTATGCAAACAAGGGCAAGTGATGAAAATGAATAAAGATAGTCAAGCGATTGCATCTGACGAAAGCATGTACAACGACCTTTAGGGCTGTCATTCTACACATACGTGGTATTCGTGCAGCTGTCCGTGGTGGCGAGCAGTTCCATTTTTTTTTTGCTTTGATTCTCAGTCTGGGAGTTGGGGTTTGTTTCGATTCTGACAACGACATCAGCAAAAGCAGACCACCTGCAAGTGGAGTGTTTTTAGTACCTCGGATCAATTAATGACTTCGAGAAATGAGAGACGATGTCGCAGCCTCTTAAAGAAGGGGGATGTTGCCTCGGCAGTCTCTGCTCATGCAAACAGTTCACTCTCCATTCTCCTCTGATTCTGATTCCTAACGATTTTCCCAAAATTGTCAAAGCTGAGATTTGACTCTGTGTCTTGTTTCCTTCACAATCGCACGTGCCACAGTGAATCTCGGAAGGTTGACAGGTGTAAAGGGCAGCGTGAGTGACGAATTCAGCTTTCCCCCCAGTGATGGCTCTGGGATATTGACTCTGACGTTCGCAGGGACATTTAATGAAAGGACTCTTGACCCTGCAGTTCAAGGTGCAAACCTCAATTGGGCTTCAGAAAAGTCAGTTTTCAGTGCAATAAAGTCAGCGCTGCCCGCAAGCCAGTTTGGAATCGAAACTCCACTCAGCAGATCTGTAGTTAGGCATGTTATCCATTGTGCCACTGGCCCGTTGTATGTGCTACATTGTGCGGGAGATTAGCTTGTATGTGAATTTGAAGCCTGCCAGTCTTGCTCTTGAACCAAGTCGAAACCTTAACTACGATTTTTGGACCGTAACCAAGCGTATTATCCATTGTGACACTGCGCTTGCGCGTGCTTGAGGTTGGTATTCTGCAGAGTTGTGATCTAAACACGGACATGACCAATCGTACTCATGTTCACAAGTTGAATAACCAGGAAAGATAACCACTGTTACTGCTTCATTCCAATCATCCATTCATTGCGCAGTGGGAGGTTTTGTAACGAAAAGACATTCATCCTCATGAAACTTCCATTCACTTTGTGTCGACTCAGCCATTCAATGGGATCTCCGCTCATCTGATGAATTTCAAATTCACTTCACTGATTTTTCAACATCACTTTTGATAAACTAATGCCTAATCACAACATCGCATTCAAGCTAATTTTCGAAGTTTGAAAGTACTTTAACGACCTGTCCGAGTTTACAAGAAATTCGATAAAATGAAGTGAGCAAAAGAAAACCCTTCCTGCCAGAGCAGAGTTAGCCATATGAGAAATGTCAGAGAGCGAAATTATTACCTCCGTTTCTCTCTGTGCAGATGTCAATAGAAGCTGCTCCAGGTAAAGTTGGAACTACCGGTTTGATATCCCAATGCTCCCAGCTTCGTGTCAATGAAGGCTGCTGCAGTTCACGTTGGAGCTCCCAGCCTGATGCGACGTATACCACGTCAATAGAATCTGCTCCACGCAATGTTGGAACTCCCAGTTCCCGGCATTTCAATTCACTCTATACTTTCAGCGAAATACTTCACACTAACTGATTTCATTACTGAACCCATATCTGCTGGTTCATCCCCATCCCCATTTCCAGTTTGATCTTCGCTGTTGCACCATACAGTTTTTCGTATTCCAGGCTTGAAACTTGGCACTATATGATATTCCACAGCAGTGGTCACTTGCTTGCATGACGAAATTGGTTAAGAAACCGAAGGTAAACTACATTTCTTTTGCAGAAATACAGTCCAGCAATTCCCTGCATTATTCCCTGACGCTTTCATTTTCTGGAGAACTATATCAATCTTCGCCTTCAACAAACTAAGTGATGAAATATCCATCGGCTCTGGAGATACTAAAGTTAACTATTCAGCCCACCATGATTTTGCATGTCTCAGTCACTGTTTGTCAAGTATTACTACTGCTCATGTAGTCCTGTTCCTAACATATCCTCTGCCACTATCTTTGCTGCTTTTTGCATCATGCAATTCCATGTGGTGCCGGTATCGTGAAAAGTTAGCACTTTGCGTAGTGGCAGCAGAAAGATCATCTCCAATTTGACTTCCAGTATTGTCACTTGTTACCGTTTTATGCAGAGTAAGACATGCTTAACAAAAGCAGGAGCGAATCACTCTTTTTTGACATGAAAATATTCGTCGAGGTGATGATTTTGCTCCTTCAAACCCTCGCCCTTTCACATCTCTGCTGTCTATGTCTCAGGATTCATACCCACCAATTCTGGGAGCTTTCTCCCCATCCCACGATCAGTAACCCTGCTTTAGGTCGCTCCTCCAATTTCCCTGAGGCATTTGGCAATCAAGAACTCGCATTGACATTGTTCAGTCTGTGCAGCTGCAGCCAATGTTGTTGGGCGAGCGTGACCCAATCCCACAATTTGGACCTTAAAATCAATCGATCCATTTACATACTGCTGTTGTGAGATCAATGCTCATGTAGCAATTTTTACTGACAGGTACCGGAGATCACTAGAACATCATGCTCAGGAAAAGGACACAATGCAGTATTCAGCAAAAGGTGTTTTTTTTGGAAACGATCAGTTTCTCTGATCTAATTTCAATGGAGAAGAGGAGTTTATGAGGAAACATGATTGGATTGTGCGAAACAATGAGAGATGAAGGCATATTAGCCTGAAAGAAATGGTATCTCTCGGTCAAACGCCATGTGGCGTAGACTAAATGTAAGATACAGAACGTTTTCAGTATATAAGCAGTAAAAACTTTATCCACCAGTGGATAAATCTGCAACTCATTGTGATGAAATCAACACAACCTTCTGAGGTATTCAGTCTGTATTTATCATGCTAAGTCATACAAGGCAAAGAGATGGAAATTGGAATGAGGATAGTGAAGCGGTTGTTTCTGCAAACAACGCGTCCAACACATTTGAGAGCTGTCACTCGACGTGCGTCTGACTGCTGTACTCGTCCCTGGTCGTGTCGTGGTTCTGAATTGGCACTTTTACCACTGCAGCCCGTGTTCAATTCCCAGTAAGGGCTGTTTTGTTCAGCATCAACAGCATGGGCGTCTGTGATAGGATTCCTTTCAATGCTTCGAATCAATCAATGTCTCCACGAACATCAAAGTCAATGTTCCAGCCTTTTAAAGTAGGAGAAGGGGCCTCGGCATTCCATGAACCAACATGAGACTGAGATATTTTTTTTGTTTCCTTGCCATTTCGAGGAGCCGCAGCGATTGGGTCGATGGCTCTGTGAAATTGAAAAGTGCCAATTCGCAGTGTGTGGGACTATTTGGTCTTCCTCACTTGTGATGACGCTGCGACATTGACTGTGATGTTCTCCTGGACGTGTATTGAAAGAGATTCTCGTGTCTGCATATCAGGAGCTCAAACTTCATCTCAGCTTCAGAACAATGAGGAAGTTTAGGTTGTGAGTGTAATAAATACCTGCGTTAGCCTCGAGCGAGAGAGGAGTCAAACCTACAATGTTCTGATCTGGAGTCAGGCATGTTAGACTTTGCGCCACTTGTCCCATGTGTTCTTCGTGCTTTCATGCTTCAGAGTTGTGATGTTAAGATGGACAGGAGAAATAGCAGTCATATTCAAAATTTAACCAGGAAAGAAAATCACCACCACTGCTTCAGTCCAATCCTCCCCACTTCGTGTTTGAGCGCGATCCATAATGAAAACATATCTGTCATGATGAAGCTTCCATTCCGCCTCTTGTCTATTCAGCCATTGAATGGGATCATCGCTGATTCTGTAAATTTCAACATCAGTTTCCTGCTTTTCCTCCATAAATCAAGATAAACTCAAGCATAATGGCAACATCAAATAGAGTCAGAGAGTCAGAGAGCTGTACAGCATGGAAACAGACTCTTTGGTCCTACTCGTCCATTTTGACCAGATATCCCAACCCAATCTCGTCCCATCTGCCATCACCCCGCCCATATCCCTCCAAACCCTTTCTATTCGTATATCCATCCAAATGCCTCTTAAATATTGCAATTGTACCAGCCTCCACCACTTCCTTTGGCAGCACATTCCATACACTTATCACTCTCTGTGTGATAAAGTTGCCCCGTCGGTCTCATTTATATCTTTCCCCTTTCACCTTAAAACTATACACTCTAATTTTCCCAGACCCCAGGGAAAAGCTTTTTTTTTCCTATTTATCCTATCTTTGACCCTCATAATTTTGAAAACCTCTAATAAGTCACCCCTCAGCCTCCGACACTCCAGGGAAAACAGCCCCAGCCTGTTAAGCCTCTCCCTATATTGCAAATCCTCCAACCCTGGCAAAATCCTCATATTTGTTTTCTGAACTCTATCAAATTTCGTAACTTCTTTCCGATGGGAAGGAGACCAGATAAGCACGCAATATTCCAACAGTGGCCTAACCAATGTCTTGTACAGCCGCAACATTACCACCCAACTCATGTATTCAATACTCTGACCAATAAAGGAAAGCGTACTAAACGCCTTCTTCACTATCCTATCTACCTGCGACTCCACTTTCAAGTTAAATTTCAAATATCAGAATTCTATGAACCTGCACTCCAAGGTCTCTTTGTTCAGTAACACTCCCTCGGACATTACCATTAAGTGTTGAAGTCCCTTTATGATTTGCTTTCCCAAAATGCAGCACCTCACATTTATCTGAATTAAACTCCATCTACCACTTCTCAGCCGATTGGCCGAACTGGTCAAGATCCTGTTCTACTCTGTGGTAACTCTCTTTGCTGTCCACTACACCTCCAGTTAAATGACAAAAAGTAGAGGACCCAACACCGATCCTTGTAGCACTCCACTGGTCACGGGACTCCAGTCTGAAAGACAACCTTCCAGCACCAAACTCGGTCCTCCCCCTTTGAGCTCGTTATATACCGTTAATTATTTGAAGTTTAGTTTGCTGGAATGACGTGCGTGCATTTTCAGGAAATGTAATATCATGACACGAGCTGAAAATCGCTTGCTGCAATTTAAACAAATACGCAGTCAGTCTTATGATAAAAGTCAGAAAAAGAAAATATTGCCTGCATTTCTTTCTGCACAGATTCTCCTCCACGAGCTGTATCTTTCCCACATTTTCCCATATTTTTGGGAGATTTCCTTGGGACAGGTATTCACTGAATCTACAAACAAGGTTCCTGCTAAATACTAATTTAATTCAGATTAAAATAACTGAGTATCCTTTCTCCCAACTTGATGTCTCATTGCTCCGTGCTGCTTATCAATACAATCTGCTCCAGGGGAGGTTGGAACTTCCAGCCTGCTGCCACAATGCCCCCTGCTTTATGCCAACAGAAGCTGCTCCATATAAGTTGGAGGTCCCAATCTGATATCACAATGCTCCTTGCTCCATGTCAACAGAATGTACTACAGGTGAGTGTGGAGTCCCAGCCCCGGCATTTCATGCACCTTTGCACCGTCACAGCGGGCTCATCCTCATGCCCATTTCCAGTTTGATCTTCGCTGCTGCGCCACTCAGTCTCTCTTAGTTTAGCCCTGGGAACACGAGATTATACGATATTCCACAACATTGGTTACTTATGTGGAATATCACAATTCTCCATTTCATAAATCAGAATTCACGCCCACGCATTTTCAGAGATTTGCCTCACTTCCATGGTCACTAACCCTCCTTTACATCGCTCCTTCCATTTCAGAGTCATTCCATAATCTAACGCGCACATCGGCAACATTCTGTCTGTGCTCCTGCTGTCACTCTTGATGGGTAAACGTGTCCGATCCCATCATTGGGAACATGAAACCACTCGATCCATTTCAATCCCGGTGGTTGTGAAATCAATCATCATGTTGGAGCCTTTACTGTCATGGACCAGAGATGACCTGCTACCAACTTGTCTTGACTTCCTGCCACTAAACCAGTATGGCACCTCACTCTCTACGTTTCCATTAATGCCACAGACGTTGATCTTTTAACCAGTTTTCGAGGAGAAAGTGAGGACTGCAGATGCTGGAGATCAGAGCTGAACATGTGTTGCTGGAAAAGCGCAGCAAGTCAGGCAGCATCCAAGGAGCAGCATGCCAGAAACGTCGATTCTCCTGCTCCTTGGATGCTGCCTGACCTGCTGCCCTTTACCTGCAACACATTTTTAGCTTTTAACCAGTTTGCCATGGTAAAATAAACACACACCAGGTCAATCATACTAGTCTAATTCTTGTGCTAGGTGGCTTTCAGTCTGATGTTAAGCTGACTGGTTTGTGATCTCTACTACCATGATGCTCTCCCGACGCCATTCCTCCTATTGTGCTGCTCTTGTTGGTCTTGCCATGACTGATCAAAACAGTGCTCTTGAAATCACTTGAAAAATCATTTCGCATTACAATGACACACTACATTGGAGTTGTGAAAATCCACTACCCTTATTTCTACCCTTTTATTTGATCATTATTGAGAGATTAATTGTCATTAGCTACACGATACCGCTAAGTTGTCCTGGTCTCTGTGGCATTCTTCCAGCACTGTCACTGCATTTCTTGTTCCTTCGCTGAATTTTTACAGTCGCGTTTGATATTCATTTAAAATATCGTTCCTCAGAACTGCAATTTTTTAATGGAGCAAAGTCGCCAGCCTTTTCATTTAAAGTCCCCTCTAATGATATCAAAGGGGGAAAATTAGAGTTTCAGCAGCAGACGAAATGAGATTCGGACGAGTTATCAATGTCAGCGTGTGGGGCACATGTGATCATGGTGATGATGAGATCCAATAGCGCAACCCAGCAGCTTTCATGCTAAAATTTTTTTGGTGTTAGCTGCTCAAATTGCCAGAGTCATTTCCCTTAATTTCGCAATCTGTCTTTTTGTTTTTGGCTTTCTTTTCCTCCTGTAGTTCTCCCTTGATGGCAGTAACTCTGTCTGACTTTCAAAATGCCTACCATTCTTATACCCCAAAATCGGATTATCTGATTGGGTCAATGTTGGCAGAATAATAAATTCTAAATCGATTTGCTTTTAGTTTACAGAGACGTAATTGAATGTCGATGGTTAAAGTTGAATTGTCGTCGAAATGGCAACCAACTCAGGTACCTATTTCACAGCCAAATGTTATATATTTTCAATTTTCCAGTAAACTCTGACACTGCTCTCGTAAGCTCTCAGTGTAGAACAACATTCTATCTCTCTTCAAGGTACACCACACACTTTCAACTTCATAACCCTCTGCAATTCCACATCAGGCTGTAACTGCCCCACCACACACAAAACCAGAAATATAGACCTCAAACAAAGGACAGTCATAAGTGAATAAAGGAGTAGTAAAATGTGCCATGTTACAATCAAAGTGAAACAGGGGATAGAGAAAGATACTGGACTTGCCAGCACACAGAAAATAGTCAAGTATTTTGCAGGAATCTACATCATAGTCATGAGAATGAATTGATCTATTTTTTTAGATAACATGGTGATGTAGTAGAACTCCATATTAACGCCAAGAGCAGTAGCCTGTAGTGTTTAGTGAAATGCAACACTGCTTCAGACTCTCTCATTCAGTGTGAAATCCATATTTGGCAGTGGGGGAGGGGGGGGGGTTGAAGGAGCGTTCGAATACAGAGAGCAGAAGTTGAGGAGTGGGAAGAGCACAGAGGAATGTTGGGCTGGAAGCAGTGGTGGATTAATGGGGTGTAAGACCATGGATGGATTTGAAAACAAATCTGAGAATTATAAAATCAGTGGAGAGTCATCCTGGGAACCAATGCAGATCAGTGAGTTTTATTTAGTCAGAACAGAAGGGAAGTCAAGGAGGAAATGACAAGCAGTTAGCTTAACATCTGTCACATGAAAGCTTCTTAATGATTTTTTTAATAAAGTTGTTGAGCAAGGCACTTGGGGAAAGAAAATCAAGGGTATGACGAAAATTCAAGATATTTTGCGAAAGTGAAGTCAGATTTAACCAGATTATTGAAGTTCTTTGTGGAGCTATCGTGTGGTATGGATAAACTGCCATTTACTGACCCATTCGTGAGGCTGTCCAACTTCACTTGAATGCTCCCACCATCCTCCTCACAATATACATTCCGATCCAGTTGGTGTCATCAACAAGTTTGGAAAAATTACAAGAGGTCCAAATGCCCAGATCATGTATAATGGTTGGGAACAATTTGGTTCAAGCATTGAATCATAGAATCCCTGCAAAGCAGTCACAGCAATGAGGCCCTACTCTCTCCCTATAATGCTGCATTTAGCATGCCCAATCCACTTAGCCTGTACATTCCTGGATATAATGGGCAATTCATCTGAACCGTGAATGTTTGTACTGTGTGCAGAAATAGCACCAACCGCAGGAATCCCACGCAGACGCTGAGAATGTGTATACTTCATGTAGGCAATCGTGTGAGACTGGTATTGAACCCCGGTCTCTAGCACTGTGAGGCAGCAGTGCTGTCACTGATCCTTGTGCTCCTCCACCAGTAACAGAACACCAACCTGAGAAATGTGCGCTTATTCCTACTCCATGTTTTCCAGCTGGTAAACAATCCTTAATGAATGCTGGTACGTTTACAACAACCACATTGTATTTCGTGAAGTTGTGTGGGACCGGATAAAAAGCCTCCTGATCAAGCAAAACAGTGGGGTACCAACGTGAATTCCACTCCACAGGAGACGTTGCAGAGATCACATAACTTGAAAGATGACTCCCAGCGCATCCACATTCTCTAATTGTCTTCCTCATTCTTCAACATTTTGGGATGAAACCTGTCTGGTCTAATTGACTCAAACTTTAGTCCACTTAACTTTTGAAGTACGACCTCTTTCCTGTTCTTATTTGTTTTGCCCCTTGTTTCATATTTTTGGGACATTTAATCTCCTGATGAAGGGCTTCTGATTGGATGTTGACTGACGGCCTGTGCTTTTCCAGTACCACATTCTTCGACACTGATTGCAAGCATTTGCGATCCTCACTTTCTCCTTTTCTACAATCCAGACATTTGCAAAGTTTCTCACTGTGCTGATTCGCTTTGCGTCTTGCCAGGCCAGATGATCAGCTGAAGCCTCGCCCACACACACTTGCTCTGTTTCTCCCGACTTTCAACGAAGTTTGTACCTTTCCTGTTCAGAACACCATACTATTCAGGTTCGGATAAATGATGTGGCTCCGTCAGACTCTGCTGTGATCTTTGATCCAAATTTGCTGAATGCAAATCAATCCTTCTAATACCGTGTAAAATTGATTGAAGCATATAATTGTGAGAGAACCCATTCAAACATGCTCGGTCAAGTACCAAAACAACTCTTTTTGTGGCTTAGTGTCAAGTGTTGCCTTTTCACATTCCTGTGAATCATTATGGACATTTTGACAGATGGAAGACGGGGTAGAATTATAATCTTATGTTGTTGCTTTGGATATCCCTTGCAATTCCTTCATCATTTCCAAGTGTTTAACCTGTAACTCCTCACCTGCCAGTAATCTGGGACCACGTGCACTACGTGGACTGCAGCAGTTCAAGAAGATAATCCATCGACCTCTACATAGGCAATTGGAGATTGACAATATCAGCCAGTCTTGCTCATGAAAGGGATGGAGAGTGGGGTGAACTAATCTGCTCAGGAAACCAGCATGGGCACGATGTGCCAAATTATCTTGTGTTGCAATCATTCGGTAATTGTGACTAAAATTAAAGAAAGAAATACTCACACAGGAGGCCATGGATCTGTTTCTGTATCCACCACTCAGTAAGAAAGCAGCTAATCTATGGAACGTCTGTATTTTTAGACTCAGTGCTGTGAGAAACACCTGCAAGAAAATAATAGCAAAATACTGCAGCAGCTGACATTTTTTAATAAAACAGGCTATGCTGGAATAACTTAGCTGGTCGGGTTTTATGTGCAGGGAAAGAAGATAGATGAATGTTTTAGCGTGCGCAGACAGACATCAGGAAATAAAAATGAAGCAGATTTTCTACATCTTTATGATCTGAGAAGCAGAAGGAAAATGGAGTCGATTTGTGACAGTCACAGGCTCTGGGGATGGTAATTGGTGGAAAATTCATAAAGACACAGTCGACAAGAGTTATGGTAAAATAACAAAAAGGGGTATCTAAAATTCATCACTGTCAATCCAGATAAGAAATTCAGAAGACACAAATATACCTTGGTTTGGGTTTAGTGTGTGTAAATGCTCTCCTCTGAACTCACTGTAAATGCAGTTTCGTAAACCCTTCTCTACCAGTTCAGGAGAGAAATTCACAATCATTGAGTCCTGGTCACAGTCTTGTTCCATGTAGTGTGCTATTCTGTAGAAGTTGGCGAACGTTATCTCAAGTCCAAATGGCACTCCGTCAGCGCCTAGTAACACCGGATCCATTGCTCACGCCACCTGAACATGCTTAAGAGAGGATAAAGCAAACATGACTGACAAGAGAAGACAGGAAGAGCACAGAAACAAAAGGAAAACACCATCTGGTGTAGATTAGTGAAACCTAGAGCATTTGGAAGGGTTCAATAACGAGCAGAGAACAACCGAAATGACAAGATGAGTTATTAAGATTTAGTACGTAAGTGTGTGAACTTGAAATATAAAGAATGGTGCAAGAGTTTGTTCACATATTTAAAAGGTTACAGAGAGAATAGTAAGGTAAAACAATGACTGCAGATGCTGAAAACCAGATTCTTGAGTAGAGTGGTGCTGGAAAAGCACAGCAGTTCAGGCTGCAACCGAGTAGCAGGAAATTCCGACGTTTCGGGCAAAAGCCCTTCATCAGGAGTACAGGCAGAGAGCCTGACGGGTGGAGAATTAAATGTGAGGAGGGCGGGGATGGGGAGAAAGTAGAATAGAGTACAATAGGTGATTGTGTGTGAGGATGAAGGTGACAGGTCAGTGAGGAGAGTGGGAGAAGGTAGCTTCAGGGCAGAGGAAATGACCTCGGAGTTGCAGTGGAAGAGGACTCCCTGAGATTCTTGTAGAGAGAGGAGGAAAATTTCTTCAAGGCAGGCATCCTTGCAAGAGTATTCGTAGTAGGGTTAAAGTCAACTCGGTAAAAACAATGACTGCAGATGCTGGAAACAAGATTCTGGAGTAGAGTGGTGCTGGAAAAGCACAGCAGTTCAGGCATCTTCCGAGAGGCAGGAAAATCCGACGTTTCGGGCAAAAGCCCTTCATCAGCAATACAGGCAGAGCGCCTGAATGGTAGAGAGACAACAGAGAGAAGAGTGCAAATTGGTGCACTGGAGAAGACGTAATGGGGAACAACGAAATTAGATTAGATTACATTACAGTGTGGAAACAGGCCCTTCGGCCCAACAAGTCCACACCTACCCGCCGAAGCGAACCCTACCCATACCCCTACATTTGCCCCTTACCTAACACTACGGGTAATTTAGCATGGCCAATTCACCTGACCCTGCACATCTTTGGACTGTGGGAGGAAAACGGAGCACCCGGAGGAAACCCACACAGACACGGGGAGAACGTGCAAACTCCACACAGTCAGTCGCATGGAGGCGGGAATTGAACCCGGGTTTCAGGCGCTGTGAGGCAGCAGTGCTAACCACTGTGCCACCGTGCCACCTGAAATGGTGCAGGTGAACACGTACTTTGCATCAGTTTTCACAATGAAAGACAACAACAAAATATGTGAATTAATAGACACGGAGGGAAGAAGTGAATGAAATGCCAACAATAACCAGAAGATGCCGGGGAAGCTGCAAGGTCTGAAGGGATTAAGTCACTGAGACCAGAAGGACTGCATTCCTGATTTCTGAAGGAGATTGCTGAGGAGATTGTGGACGCATTGGTCGTGATCAGTCAGGTGTCATCGGCGTCAGGGTGGGTCCCAGATGACGGGATATGTTTAAATGCAACACCCCTGCTGAAAGAGAGGCAGACACAGACTACTGACAGTGTTGCACAATACTTAGAAATGGATGGTAAATTACAGCAAAGTCTGCATGTCTTCATCAAGTGGACGTCATGTCTGACAGCTATGCTAGATCTCTTTGAGGAAGTACCAAGTAAGTTAGGCAAAGCAGAGCCAGTGGACGTGATCTAATTCAATACTTATAAGTCCTGTGATAAGGTGCCATACAGCAGACTGCTAAATAAGGTAAAAGCATGCTGTTAGTGACAAGGAGGGGATTGGCTGACTGGCTGAGTGAGAACAGAGGGGTCTTTTACAGGATGGCAGCTACTGATTTTTTAAGACTTGCACAGCCATCGGTGTTGAGAGCATGACTATTCAAGTTACACGTTAAACATCTGGACAAAGGAACAGAGTGCATTTTCGCTACAGTTGCACTTGACACAAACGTAGTTTGAGAGACAGGTCGTGTCAAGAAAGCTGGGAAACTTCATAAGATACTAGGCAGGCGCAGAGAGTGGGCAAATAAGTGGCAAATGCAATACAAAAAGGGATGTGTCAGGTTATGCAGTATGAGAGGAAGAAGGCAGGTTTCGACTAATTTCTGTTCACGGAAAGCCTTTAGAAATCCGAAGGACAAAGTGACTTGGGAGCCCTAGATCAGGCAGGTTCAGTTGGAATTCAGGAAGGAAAATTCAATTTTATAATTTATATCAAGCGGCCTCAAATACAAGAGCAGAGATGTCCAGTTGAGCATTTATATAGTCGTGGTCAGACTGCATTTGGAATATTGCAGGAAGTTAGGTCCGATATCTAAGGGTATTTCAGAGTCATACAGCAATTTAGCAGACCATTCACTCCATTTATACCATGCAGAACTCATTGCCAAATTAAAATAGACCCGCCTGCCTGCCGTTGTCCCAAAAACTTCCAATACATTCCTAATCAGTTACTTATCCAAATGACTGTTAAATACACTGCAGTACACCAGAAGTGCAAAAAGAAGAGGAACACCTATACAAGATATTCGCGAAAAACGGATAGACGCGCAACTTCATCAATAGATGCCTAAGAGAAAGACCACGGAACGAGGACATACCACACCCAAAAGGACTAGCCACACTACCATACATCAGGGGCATCTCAGAAATGACAGCCAGACTACTGCGACCCCTAGGACTCATAACGGCACACAAACCAACAGCCACGCTCAGACAACAACTCACCAGAACGAAGGACCCGATACCCAACATGAGCAAGACGAATGTAGTGTACAAAATACCATGCAAGGACTGCACAAAACACTATATAGGACAAACAGGAAGACAGCTAACAATCCGCATACATGAACATCAACTAGCCACGAAACGACACGACCAGCTATCCTTAGTAGCCACACACGCAGACAACAAGCAACATGAATTCGATTGGGACAACACTACTATCATAGGGCATGCCAGACAGAGAACAGCCAGGGAATTCCTAGAGGCATGGCATTCATCCACAAACTCCATCAACAAACACATCGACCTGGACCCAATATACCAACCACTACAGCGGACAGCTGAAACTGACAACCGGAAGCGGCAGGGACAGACCACTATAAACACCGGAGGAAACATCAAAGAAGCGCTTCGCAGGAGGCCCCCAAGCACTGATGATGTCGCCTAGCTAGGGGACGAAACGTTTGCAACAAAACCTTCCAGCTCGGCGAACAGAACCACAACAACGAGCACCCGAGCTACAAATCTTCGCACAAACTTTGACTGTTAAATAATTTAACTGTAGTTGCATCCATCACTTTCTCCAGCGGTTTATTGCACACAGTGACCAAAGAGTGTAAAACAAAAGCTGCCACTCATGTCCTTTATAAATCTTCCTTCTCGTACTTTAAACATATGCCCCTGGATGCGATCTCCCTCACCTTTGATAGTAATCTTATTTATGCTCCTCGTGATTTCACAAATCTCTATAAGGCCAAACGTCGAAGTCCTCTGCTCCAGTGAAAAAGAAACCGCAGCCTATTTTTATAACAGAAGACTTCTATTCATGACATCATTCTGGTAAATACTTTCTGAACCCTCTCCAATATAATAAAATCCTTCTCATAACGAGGAAACAAGAACTGTACACAATACTCCAGAAGATATGATGACATTGAATAGGGTCCGAAGAAGGTTTAAAAGAATGATCCTGGGGGGAAGAAATGCTTGTCATAAAATGTTGAAAACTCGGGGGCTGTACTTGATGCAGTTTAGAAGTTTGAGGAGAATCTGATTGACACTTAAACAATACAGAGAAGGGCAATTAAAGTGGCTGTGGAGAAGTTTTTTTTAACTAGCACGAGAGACCAGGAGCCGACTGCACAGTGTCAGAGAGAAAGGATGACCATTTTGAAGTGAGATGCGGAGGAATTTCTTCAGCAAGAGGCTAGTCATCCTTTGGAACTCTGCCGTAGAGGGCTTAGTGGTCAAGACATTGCAATGTTTCAAGACAGACATAGATAGGTCCCTGATTGATAAGAGGATCAACAGTTACAGGAGATGGCAGAAAGCCGAAGAATGAGGTTGAGAAACATAACAACCATGACCAAATATTGGAGAGGTCTCGATGGGTTGAATGGCCTAATGCTGCTCCTTTATCTTGTGGCGTTCTCGCTATTGCGTGTGACTTCAACCTGCCCATCGACTGAGCAAGTCAGATCAGTGGAGGAGACTTACGTGGTATACGTATGAGATGGTTTTCTGAGTCGCTACATTAAGGACACAAATTGAGGGCAGAGCATCCTTGATTACGTACTGTTTAATGGAAATTGGTGAGCTAGCTTAGTTGGCTGGTCGAAGAGATTTCGATGAAGAATGACAGCAGCAGCATGTGCACAGTTCTTGTACTGGTCTCATGGAGTCCCCACATTTTCACCTTGTACCTGAGGCACAACGACTCTCAGGTTAAAGCACCAACAGTCAAATTGCGTGATCTCTCTCTCTCTCTCTCTCCCTCTCTCTCTCTGTCTCTAATGAGTCAGCAGGCCCGGGAATATATCAACTTTGATTTCAAAGCTTTATTTGTATATATGTCAAGGAATAATTGACAATCTATCTCTATGCTGTCACTCAGGAAGAATGAAGAAGTCAGTGAGAGATCTCTTCATTACGGTGGAGAGTGATAGAGCTGACTCAGATTTTGAGCCGAAATCTAAATAGAAGAAATGATACTGATATGAAGCGTGAGCAGGGTATAACGAATTGGGAAACAAAACTTAAAGGGATGACAAGCACTTCAAAAACATTTGCACGAACTGCAACTGTTTCTCACTCCTGTCTGACACAAAGAAACCGGGAAACGTGGCCATGTCATGGCTAACAAGCGATATTAGGCATAGTATTGCACTCAAGGAGCCTTACAAATTGGCTGAAAATAGCAGCAAACATCAGACATCAGCAGATGATGAAGAAAGAATTAATACAGAACGAAAATGTCGTTTAACATATAAAGAATTGTTAAAGCTCCTGAAGGTATATGAATTGAAAAAAAAAAACGATTATTGAAAACAAATCCCTAACAATGAGAAACAGAGGATGTTATAATGCGGGATAAATATTTAGCACACCAAATAAATATGTATATTGGTTCTGTCATCACAGATGATAAAAGTAATATTCCTAAAGTGCTGGGAAGAAAAAGAGAGGGAGAAACTGAAAGAAATCAGTATTATCAGGGAGATAGTGTTGTGGAAATTGATGAGATTAAAGACAGTAATTTCCACCAACTGCGAATCAAACAGCAATGTACATAAAGTCACCTTAGATGCAGTGATTGCGTTCTGTAACTAGAGTTGGAGTCTAAATAGAGTAAATTAATTGTCATATTTCAATATTCTATCCACTCTGAAACAATGTCTAGGGCTTGGAGGTCAGTTAATATGACGCCACGATTTATAAAAGGAAGTAGCGAGAAAACATGGAATGACAGAAAAGTCATTGGAAACTAACAGTGGAAAACAGTAATTGGATTGGACAGAGCCAGCATGAATTTACGAAACTAAAATAGGAAAGGCGATCTCGTCTTCTTGTACACAAATCGCTGAACGTCAGCATGCAGGAGCAGCATGGGGTGAGGAAGGCAAACGGTGTGTTAGCCTTTGTACTGAGAGGATTTGAACACATGAGCAGGGAAGACTTGCTGAAATTGTGCAGGGTCTTGTTGACAGCACAACCGAGAGTGCAGTTTAGGAATCCTTATCTGATAAAGGATGTTCTCCATTCGGAGATGGCACAATAAAAGTTTACCAGACTAATTCATGGGATGACAGGACTGACGTATGAGGATTCGTTTGGATGAAAATCACTCAAGTTTAGAATGATGAAGTAGGATGTCACAGAAACGAGTAAAATTCTAAAAGGTACGAACAAGGTAAATGCAGGAAGGATGCTTTCAATGACCAGGGCGTCCAAACCATAGACGGTTGGGAGGTGGCGTCACTTCTAAGAATATGGGTAGTCCATTTAAGACTGAGATGACGATTTTATTTATTAATCAAAGACTGGTTACTAAGTGAAATTTGATGCCACAGAACGTAATTGAAGCCAGAATGTGGAATGTTGACAGATGAAGATATCTAAAGTTTTGAGGCAAGAGGGATCATAAGGTGTAGGCCTAAAGAAGTAGCAGGTTACGGTGCGGAAAGATCATATAAAATCATACTGAATTATAGAGAAGGATCAAACATCACAACAAGCCAGGCCAGTTCTAATATTTCATATTTCCATTCTGTTAAAGGTGGGATATGAAAACCAATTGTTTTTAACTGACGCAGATATCAGTAACATATTGTCTAGATTTAAAAAATAATTCTGTCAGTACTTACCAAACAGTAATCGGGGAGCAATTTTAGCATACGAACTTCAGCAATTCGATGAGGTGCAAAGTAACTTTTGAGATTCGTACACTGGCTGTTCTGTATCTCAATTTCAATTCAGTTCTCAAATTGCTGAATGTTCTGACAAAAACGAGATAGTATGTATGAAATAAGTAAACGTCTTTAAAATGTTGCTAATACTGGGTGGAGGGAGTGGTAAGAAAGTGTGGGGAAGGGGAGCAGTGAGAAAAACAATGGGTCGGGTTTTTGTTGAGGGATTGGCCACGAATGACCCCAAATTCCAAAACTCCCGTGACCCGCTATCCTGCTCCGGAGTGCTGTCCCTCCACTTTCTGCTCCATTCTTTCCATCTCTGACAAATTTACAGCAAGGTCAGTGATAGAGGTGTTCATGGGGTACACTTTCCCACCAATTCCAGTCACTAATACACTCCCAAGCGTCTCCCAACAACATTACATCCTCATGGACCTCCGCAATCATTTCAAACAATATCACTTATTTTCAGGTGTATTCACACTAAAGATAGATCAACCAACCGTAACCTGATAAATTAAAAAAAAATAAAACTGAAACAGGAATAGCGGTCACTGACGGGGGCCTGTTTCTGAGAAGAAGACTCATGCTCTCTGTGGCTTAACTGGCGATCCCAGATAAACTATGTTTGGTTCCAGAATCATTTCATGACCAAACCTGTAACCTCTCACTGGGCTATAGCATCTGGCGCTTCCCTCCCCTTTAGCCCTCACTCAACGATTGTCGATTGGAGACAACAACATTTCGTTCCATTGAGCACTCGCCGCGAGCATGCTCACAGTTCATGTTAACCCTCTGCATACTGCAGGATCCATCCCAAGTGATGACGTATAATGTTCAACAGCGAAGAAGAGGCAGTCCGACAGGACCAAGCTGGAGGCACTGGTCCTCCAACCAATCAGAGAATCTCATGGGCTCGCTGGGCGGTCTGATAAATCAGAGAATGCTGCTTGTCTAAAATAATCTAACCAGAACTTCCACACACCAATGCTCAATCAAAGTTCGCTTGAAAAATTCTTCCAGTTCAAAACACAATTGTTAATGATGACTCTGTTCCCTTTCCCGCAGACGAAAGTGAGGACTGCAAATGCTAGAGATCAGAGTCAGCATTAGAGTCGTGCTCAAAAAGCACAGCAGGTCACGCAGCATCCGAGGATCATGAATATCGAAGTTTCAGGCAGGCACCCTTCATCAGTAACCTTTCACGCAGCCAATTTATGATCAATATTGCTACTATCCCTTCTATTCCTTCATCCCCAGGTTTCATGCACAGCGGTCTCACAGAACTTTTGTCTTTTGTTTTGCCAATCTACATTTATCTGATCGCTTTGGATTAGCATCATCATGACTTCTTCTTACCTCATCAAAAAAATCGGCAGAAAGTTCACCACAATTTTCTGTGAACAATTCTATTTTAACTTTCCTGAATGAAACACATATTTCTTCACATGGCACCTCATTTTGTCTGGTATGACCGTTTGCAACATGTTTCATACAGCTTTAAACGGTTATCCTGTCAGTACTGAATTAATTGACAAAACGTTTCTCATGGCAAACTGAAAGCGTGCATACCTTTTAAAGATGAGGAAATGTGTCTGAATGAGTTGTGACTTGGACATTAGTTATCATGAATACAAAGTAAAGTCAATCAGGTTGTGATGGTGTTGACCTCTCCCACACTTCCAGCCAGACAAGCTGAATACTTCCAGCATTTTCTGTGTTTTTTTAAAAAATATATATCAGATTGCCAGTATTTGGCTTCTGCACTTGAACTTGGGACAAAAGGGATGAAAAGTGGGTCGGAAGCAGGAGCAGTCACCTCCTTCAGTCATGCAAAACCCAGCTCTTCCTCTGGTTTTGTAGTTTTGTGACAACACTAACTGGCATGAATACTGGATTTTAATGATCATCTAAGTATTTACATGATACACTTTCAGCCCAAATATGGAAGAATAAAAGCATCAATTTATATCAATTTCACAATTTATGTGTGCATGTCCAGGTCATAATTCTACTTTTAAGGGGAAGGCAGCATTTCATATTTGTAACAGTAAATGCTAACGATTCGCAGGCCATGGCTGTGAGAGCACGGAATCCAAATGACTGGACTTCCAGGGACAGTCGCTGTTTCTATCAACATGGACACTGTCTGATTAGGCATTACAGTCTCCCATCATTCTGCTCATGATGCCTTCAGTTCTGTCTTCGTTTTGTTCCGACTAGTTTCTAATGCACGGGCTATACAATCATCTATTATGTTGCTTTTTCTAAAGAGTGAGGATCCTTCTCTCAGAGCACACTGCCTCCGTAGTTCAATGCTTAGATAGGGGAGGAACACAGACAGGGGAATGGCTGAATGCTTCCTTTCTTTGCTGCCACCAAACTCTGGTGTTGAAATTTGAAATGGGACAAAATAAGCCAATTGAGTGCAATCCTATTTTCTGGCTGATCTCTCCAAAGGCCACAGTCACTTCGCCAGAACGTGTCTGTGTGTTTGCCTCTGTAAGTGAAATGGGGTTTAGATCACCGACGGGGTGTGAACACAGGTCATCCATCTTAAACATCAGTCGGATACATTGCAAAACGTGCCTGGATGATAGCATTACGACGAATGCTTGAAAAATTTGAGAACACAACGGGAGAGGCCAAGAGCTGAAAACTTGGATGATGGGCCTCTTTCCATTCTGTAACCAGTCGATGACTTGCTTAAACTTATGTACTGATAAATTAAACGCCATATGCTTTGGCATTAAAAAGCAGTTCAACAGCTTGCGAGAAAGCACTGGTGGTGTATTGGTTAAGAGTCGGTGTTTTCTTCACTGCGGCCAGGGTTGGGTGCCTGGTCAGGTAATCAGGTTATATTGTTGCTGAGAGTGACAACAACGACAGTGGAGCAGCTCTGATGGGAATGCTTCAATATCTCAGATCAGTTCATGCCTCGAGAACATCAGAGTTCATGTCCCTGCTCCTTCAAAGTCTCTGCTCATTCGGTCAGTTCATCCTTCATTCCCCTAAAGATTCACAGAGTTGAAACGGGGCTCTTTTTAATTGTTTCCTTAAAACTCCCACGGGTTGCAGGTATTGGATTGGTTTGAAATTGATAATGTGCACAAGCGCTGCGTGCGAGATGCTCCTATCTTCCCCTCCTCTCTTCCCCTCCTCTGACAGCGGTCTGAGGTTGACTCTGATATTCTCGGTTGCATTCATCGATCGGAGACATTAATCGGTATATTAAAAAGTGCCACAAATAATTCAAACAGAATGAATTTCTTTCAAATGCTCTGGCTACAAAGTACTCAGAAACAGCTCATTTTTGAGAGATATTTAGGAAAACCGAGTTTAAGAAGATAAACAACTTGCTTTGCAAGATGATTCCCATGAAGACGTCAATTCTTTTGAACGATTCGGTGGAATTTTAGTTCTTTCTACTACCACAGACACATCTTGCGAGAGTGACAAATGCCTCAGTAGGGACCGACTTTTAGAAAATTAGGAATTTAACCATTTGGCTACTTCTTCCTTCACTTTAGACTTGAAAACCAGAGCCTGTTTACGTCAGCAAAGATGTAAACAGGCAGCAGGCTGCCATTCGAGGACAGGCCAAGCCGTTTAGAATTGATACACGCTGAACGTATACCTCCTGAGGCAGCCTGGCTTCCTGTAATCTCCCATCATCCTGCCTGTTTACTTTGGATTCCTCTAGTTGTGTTGTTGTTACATAGGAAGAGAAGCATTAAGCCGCTTCCCGTACGTCTCCTCCCCAACTGTTTCCCCGTTACTCTACGGCTTCTGTTCTCTCATGTTGCTCTTCCTGCCAAACTGGAGCATTCTTCGCGTCAGCTGCTTGTTATCCACATGTTCCTCGAAGGATAAACACAGAAGTGGAATTTCAAACTCAAACAGATCAGCCCTGGAGAAAACTACTTCACGCTTTTTCATCAGAAATAATTACCACCCTATCTAACCCTATGATTATCTTATATGTCTCTATTAAGTCACCTCTCAACCTTCTTCTCGCCCACGTAAACAGCGTCAAGTCCCTCAGCCTTTCCTCGTAAGAACTTCCCTTCATACCAGGCAACATCCGAGGAAATCGGCACGCTTTCCAAAGTTTCCACATCCTTCTTATAATGTGGTGAACAGAACTGTACACGATACTCCAAGTGCGGCTGCACCAGAGTTTTGTACAGCTGTCGCATAACCTCATGATTCCGAAACTCGATCCCTCTGTTAGTGAAAGCTAAAACACTGTATGCCTTTTTAACAACCCTGTCAACCTGGGTAGCAAATTTCAAGGATCTTTGTTCCTGAACATCTCCACTTCCAAGATACTTACCATTAGCACAATACTTTGCACTCCGGTTACTCCGACCAACAAGAATCACCTCACAATTGTCCGCATTAAAGTCTATTTGCCACCTCTCAGCCCAGCTCTGTAGCTTATCTATGTCTCTCTGTAAACTACAACATCCGTCATCACTGTCCACAACTCCAGCGACCTTAGTGTCGTCTACAAATTTACTAACCCACCCTTCTACGCCCTCATCCAGGTCGTTTATTAAAATGAAGAGCAGCAGTGGATCCAACACCGATCCTTGCGGTACACCACTGGGAACTGGTGTCCAGGATGAACTTTTCCCATCAACCACCGCCTTCTGTCTTCTTTCGGCAAGCCAATTACTGATCCAAACTGCTATATCTCCCATAATCCCATTCCTCCGCATTTTGTGCAACAGCCTACTCTGGGGAATCTTATTGAACGCCTTGCTGAAAACCAGATACACTAAATGAACCGGTTTACTCTCATCTACCTGTTTGGTCACCTTCTCAAAGAACTCAATAAAAGTTGTGAGGCACCACCTACCCTTCACACAACTGTGCTGACTATCTCTAATCAAGTTATTCTTTTCCAGATGATTATAACTCCTGTCTCTTATAACCTTTTCCAACATTTTACGAACAACTGAAGTAAGGCTCACTGGTCTGTAATTACCAGGATTGTCTCTGCTCCCCTTCTTGAACAGGTGAACCACATTTGCTATCCTCCAGTTTCTGGCACTCTTCCTGTGGACAATGACGATTTAAAGATCAATGTCAAAGGCTCGGCAATCTCCTCTCTGGCTCCCCAGAGGATCCTAGGATAAATCCCGTCCGGCCCAGGGAACTTATCTACATTCACACTCTGCAGGATTTCTAATACCTCTTCCTTGTGAACCTCAATCCCACCTAGTCTAGTAGTCTGTATCTCAATATTCTCCTCGACAACATGGCCGTTTTCTAGGAGATTAATGTCGAAAGATATTCATTTAGTGCTTCCACCGTGCCCTCTTCTCCACACACAACTTCCCACTACTATCATTGATTGGCGCTAATCTTACTCTTGTCATTCTTTTATTCTTTAAATACCTGTAGAAAGCCTCAGGGTTGATGCTGGCCCTATCCACCAACAACGTCTCATGTCTCCTCCTGGTTCTTCTGAGCTCACTCTTTAGGTCTTGCCTGGCTGTCTTGTAATCCTCAAGCGGCCTAACTGAGCCTTCACATCTCATCCGAACATAAACCTCTTTCTTCATTGTGACCAGAGATTCAGCTTCCTTCATAAACTACAGCTCCCACGCTCTACAGCTTCCTCCATGCCTCACAGGTGCATACTTATGTTAGACACTCAGGAGCTTTTCCTTGATTAAGCTCCACATTTCTAATGAACCCAAAACCTGCAGTTTCCTTCCCCATATGATGCTCCCTAAATCTTGCCTAATCGCAACGTAATTGCCTTTTCCCAAGCTGTAGATATTGCCCAGTGGTATGCATCGGTCCGTTTCTATCACTAAAGTAAACATAACAGAATTGTGATCGCTATCACCAAAGTGCTCATCTATTTCCAACTCTAACTCCTGGCCGCGCTCATTACACAGTACCAAATCTAATGTGGTTTCACCCCCTGTTGGCCTGTCCACATAATGTGTCAGGATGCCCTCCTGCACACATTGGACAAAAACGGATCCAACTATAGTACTCGTACTATAGTGTTTTCAGTCAATATTTGGAAAGTTGAAGTCCCCCATGACAACTATCTTGTCTGTCTCATTGCTATCGAGAATCATCTTTGCTATCCTTTCCCCAATATCTCTGGTAGTATTCGGAGGCTGATAGAAAACTCCCAACAGCATGACCTCTCCTTTCCTGTTTATAACCTCAGTCCATACCACCCCAGTTGATGAGTCCCCAAACATCCTCTCTGCAACTGCAATGCTGTCCCTTGACCAATAATGCCACTTTTACCATCTTCTCTGTTTAGATTAGATTAGATTACTTACAGTGTGGAAACAGGTCCTTAGGCCCAACAAGTCCACACCGACCCTCCGAAGAGCAACCCACCCAGACCCATTCCCCTACACCTAACACTCGGGGCAATTTAGCATGGCCAATTCACCTAACCTGCACATCCTTTGGACTGTGGGAGGAAACCGGAGCACTTGGAGGAAACCCACGCAGACACGGGGAGAATGTGCAAACTTCACACAGACAGTCGCCCAAGGTGCGAATTGAACCTGGGGCGTCTGGCGCTGTGAGACAGCAGTGCTAACCACTGTGTCACCGTTCCGCCTACTGTTCTGACTGTAACATCTAAATCCTGGGACCTGCAACAACCATTCCTGTGCCTGCTCTATCCATGTATCCGAAGTGGCCACAACATTGACGTCCCAGGTACCACCCATGCTGCAAGTTCATCCACCTTATTTTGGATGCCCCTGGCGTTGAAGTAGACATATTTCAAACCAACACCTTGCTTGCCGGTGCCATCTTGCATCCCTGATACTTGATTTCGGATCTCCATACTCTCAACCTTTTGTATACTCGAACTACAATTTTGGTTCCCATCCCCTTGCTGGATTAGTTTAAACCCACCCCCAATAGCCTTAGCGAATATCCCCACCCCCAGGATATTGGTACCCTTCTGGTTCAGACGAAGACCATCCTGCTTGTGCAGGTCCCAGCTACCCCAGAAAGAGCCCCAATTATCAAAGAATCCAAAACCCACCAGCCTGCACCACCCCTGTAGCCACGTGTTGAACTCCAATCTCTTCCTATTCCTCGCCTCACTAGCACGTGGCACGGGCAACAAACCAGAGACAACACCTCTGTTCGTCCTAGCTCTAAGCTTTCATCCTAGCTCCCTGAATTTCTGCCTTAAATCCCCATCTCTCTTCCTACCTATATCGTTGGTGCTCGATAGACCATGACCTGTGGCTGCTCCCGGTCCCACTTAAGAATCCCAAAAACTCGATCAGAGACATTATGAACCCTGGCACCTGGGCGGCAACACACCAACCGTGAGTCTCTTCCTTCCCCACAGAACTTTCTATCTGTCCCCTAACTATGGAGTCCCCAATGAATACTGCTCTGCTCCTCTCCCCCCTTCCCTTCTAACCAGCAAGGATAGACACTGTGCCATAGCCCGGTGCCCCACTGATTTCCCCTGGTGAGTCGTCCCCCACAATAGTATTCAAAACGGTAAACTTATTGTTGAGGGGAATGGCCAGAGGGGATCTCTGCAGTGCCTGCCAGTTGCACTTCCGTCCCTTGACTGTAACCATTTTGCCTTTTACTTGTACCTGAGGAGTGACTACCTCCCTGTAACTCCCCTCAATAACCCTCTCTGCCACCCGAATGATCCAAAGTTCATATAGCTCAAGCTCCAGTTCCCTAACGCGGTTTTCGTGGAGCTGGATTTGGATGCACTTCCCGCAGATGTAGTCAGCAGGGACACTAGTCATGAGCCTCACCTCCCACATTCGGCAGGAGGAACATTCAAATGCCCTCACCTCCATTCCCACGATTCTAAATTCCCAAAGAGACTGTTGAAAAAACAAAGAATAAAAAAAATTCGTTATCTTACCAATCTTACATTACCCACACCTCAACCCACCTATCACGCTCTCAGATACCTTGCCTCCTCCTATTTATCTCTGTACCTCCTCGGCTCAAAAGCCTCATTCCAAATGAAGAGCTCTTGCCTGAAACGTCGATTCTCCTGCTTCTCGTGTGCTGCCTGCCCTGCTGTGCCTTTCCAAGTCCACAATCTCTACTCGGTGGCAGTGGATTTGTGTTGGGGACTGAAGATAGAGGCCTCACTTTTGCACAATTCAATTGTAGGAAATGTCTGCTCCAACAGGACATGATATCAGAGAAGTCCAGACAGTGTTTGACCTCGAGCGAACAGGGATTTGATGGTGATCACATCCACCTGGTAACCTGCTCTTTCGCAGAAGTGGAGGCTGTGTGTCTGAAAGATTCTTGCAAATTTCCTGTCAAATTGTTGGTGCCTAAATCCCTTAACTTCAATTCTAGCTTCAGGCACAATCCAGAGTCTGTGAGAGACTCTTTCTCATTCTCTTGATTTTAAAAAATTTATAACATCAATTTCACAGCATATTAAAAGGGGTAGTTTTAATAAACAATCACTCCACCATGATAAGATGAAGTCGCGCAATTTATCCGAAATAGAACTTGATCAGAGTTTGAACATGGAAGGAAAAGGCTCCGGTTATGGTGGGAGACAATGCTTCACTTGTTGTGTGTGTGGACAAGGCTTCTGCACCCACCAGAGCTCACAGACTGCAATTGTAGTCATATTTAAGTGAGACTGTAGACAAGTGATGATTCATTTCTCCATCTGAGCTGAAACCCATGAAAGCAATGTCACCAGGAACAAGCTCAATGTGTGGGAAAGGATACACTCCTTCTCTGACCCACTGCGACACCTGCTCGATCACAATGACGAGAAATCATTTCAAAGTCTGGATTGCGGAAAATGCGATAACACATCCTGTGATTGGATTATCCAACACCATGCTCATACTAATGAGAAACCTTTCATCTGTCCAGACTTTGGAAAGTATTATCATACCTCTGTGTAGTTGATGCATAGGAAATGTGCTCACACGAATGAAAGTCCTTTAGAACTTCTGGGGACCTGGCGTCCGATCCACGTGCTCATCCAGAGGACAGACATCTTCAATTCCACAACTGTGGGACGTGCTGCAAATGTTCGATCGATGTGAAGTCCCATCAACATTACTAACAGATCTTTTCAACGCCCAGACGGTGACAAGTGTTGCAAATATTCCTGGGGACTGACATGGCATCAACGTATTCACAAAGAAGAGACCCTTTAAATGCTGAGATTGTGGTAATCACTATACAAGTTCCTTGGTATCGTTTAATCATGAACGTCTTCACATTGTGGAGAGACTATCAAATATCCGGTGTGTGGGATGTGCTCTCCAGTCTCTGCAGGACTGATGTTCCATCGACATTTTCACAAGTTGAGAGACACTTCAATTGTTTTCATTGTGGGACTCGGTTGGTCGATCATCTCAACTCTCAGTACACCAGCGAGTTTGCAGTGGGCAGAACGTATTTTCATGCTTCATTTGAGAAAAACAGTTAGCCCACTCATCGACCCTGCTGAGACCGCAGAGAGATCCACTGGGGGAAGGAATTCACTCACTCATCGAGCCTGCTGAGAGAGCTCAGAGCGCAGAGTTCAACTGCGATTGGACTTTGTTGTTCGTGACATTCAGGACTGAAAGCAAAGTTTTAATATTTTAGATAAATGTCAAACAAAGCAATTTTGTATTCAATACCGTACGAGAGGTCAATATAAGGATGGGATTCCGTAGTACTTGAAGCATCAACACAGGTTCTTAAGGACAAATGTAATAGAATTCCATGAGGAGGTAATGAGCAAGTGAGAAACAGTATATTCTGTGAATGTGATCAGCTTGAATTCGCAGCTGGTATTTGTCAAGGTGCAGTATCGGAAGCTGCAAAATAAGGGTCTATGGTGTCAGGGGCAAAGTACTGGCATGGCTTGAGTTTTGGCTGACTGGCTGAAAACAGTTGGGTGAAAGGGTCTTTTCCAGGATGGCAACGCGTGACGTGTGGGGTTCAGCAAGAGTCAGTTTTGGCACCACAACTATTCCCGTTATGCATGACTGATTGGGTCAAAGGACCTGAGAGTTTTGTTGATATTTTGCAGAATACACAACAACAGGTGGAAGGACAGATGGTTTTGAGGAAGTGGGCAGGCTGCAGAATGACATGGACTTGCTGAATGCTTGGATAAAAAATTGTTGCAGGTAGAACACTGTGTGGAAAAGAGTGAGGTCATGAAGTAATGGCATGATTAGAGGCATGGACCATTTTGTGACGGGGAACGGCTTCAGAGATCCCTCGGTTAAAGACACTTGAGAGATCTAGTTGAGGTTTCTCTTATGTTTAACATGCAGGTCCTGTTGGCCGTTCGGAGGGTAAATGCAATGTCGGCATTCATTCAGGCGAGTTAAAAACCAGCTACAGAGGTTTACAACTGACGCGATAAGAGTCTCTCGTCAGATGTATTTGGTTTATCTGGAATAGTTTTTACCCTCATGTCTCAGGGCAGATATATTATGAGTGGTGGATAGGAGGTTTTCAATGGCTGACACAATGGTAGCACTGCTGTCTTCCAGCCTAAGCAACGCTGGTTCAATTTCTTCATCGGGCGACTGTCTGCAGTTTGCACGTTCTTTCCATGTCTACGTGAGTTTCCTCCACAGAAGATAAATACGTTGTTGACGTCATTTGGCCATGGGAAATGCAGAGTTACAGGAATCGGGTAGAGGTGTGAGCTTATGTGCAGTGATCTTCGTATGTTTCATGGGTTCTTCTTGGGCTGATTTGCCTTTTCGCACATTGTCAGGATTCTATTAGAACAACGTTGATCACAGGGATGAAGGACTTGTCGTCTAAGAATTTTTTTTTAAAAAAAAAATCACAGTTTCCATGTAAACATGCGATATCAAGTCAATCTCTTGAACAATATGAGGAGTAGAGGGGCATTCTTCAAAGGAAATCATGAAGGCAAAGCGAGAATATTAGATAGCCTTAGCACATAATTTAAGTATAAAGTAAAGATATTTTATAAGTATATTCAGAGCTAGAGAACAAATCGTATCCCAGAATGATGCAAGAACTCACATTTGTCTTGCACCTCAGCAGATGGGAGAGATACTAAATGTTCATTTCACATTAGTGAAGGAAATGGAGGCTACAAACATTGATGTTTTGAAAGTAGTTCACATTGAAAAAAGGAAGTTCCGGAAGACTTGGAAAATATAAAGTTGGATATTTCTCTGGGATCTGATCTCGGGCAGCAAGGGCTTTGTGGGAAAAAGGGAAATAAACTGTTGGGCCCTTGGTAGAAATATTTTGCATCATCTATTACTGCGAGTGATGTGCCCAATAAATAGGGCGTAGTTTTGTTGAGGAAGGGATGAATGGAGAAAACGAAAATGATATACCTGTGAGGCTTGCTAAGGTCGTGGTTAAGTTGTTGGAAGCAATTCTGAGCAATCAGATTTATAAGTATTTTGAGAGACGAGTAAGGAATAGGGCTAACCAGTTTGGTTTTGTGCGAGGAAATTTCTGTCTCACAAACATGGTTGGGTTTTTTGAGGACGTAACAAAGAATATTGATGAGGACTAAGTGGTAGGCATTGTTCAGTTAGAATTTAATAAATCCTTTTAAAAGGTTCCACAAGGTTTATTAAATTTTAACATAGAATTCAACGTAAGCTTTACAATTCGAGATAAAATTAGTTTAATGGTAGAAGGCATTAACGGTGGTGGAAGGTAGTGTTCTGACTGGAGGACTGTTACCAGCTGTGTTCCACAGGGTTCAATGCTGAGCCCACTTTCGTTTTTCATTCAGACAAATGATTTAGATATAAATGTATAAAGCATGGTCAGTGAGTTTGCAGATGAGATCAAGATTGGTAGTCGAGTGGACAGTACAAAGGGTTGTGTCAGATTGTAACAGTAGATTTTCAGTAAAAAATACTGAAGTAATTTATTTGATTTATTTGATTTCATCTTGGTAATCAAATGCTGGACCCGGCAGCTCGAACGAAATCAGAAGCACTGTGGTCAAAGCAAACGTTCACAGTTGAGGAAATACACAGGAATCAGGGTGATGTTACTGAGCAATTGCCTGTGTGTGATAACATCACCCACATGAATACACAGCATTTGGGTTTGCAAAAACAGGTGATCTCGACAAGGAATGTGAATATCTGTGGAGAAATCGAAAAGGAGATTTATCAGAACAGTCAAAGAAATGCGGAATATTATATCTAAGTTCAGGGTGGAGAAGTTGAATTTGTTCTACAGAGATCAAAACGATTCAGGTGTGATTTGTTCAACATACCAAGGTTTAATACGTTTAGGAAGTTAGAGGAAGAGCAGCTGTTCCCGTTTCATGGGAAACAAATGTATGATATTGTGCAAGAATTACTGCGAGTCAGAAGGTGAAACTTCCATGTTGCTTTTGTCTTAGCGAATAAAGTGGCATGATTTAATCTTGATACATAATTTGGTTTTCGTGTTCGAATCTGTAAATCCTCCTCTGACATGGTGTAAAATAAATTTGCAAAGGCCATCTTAGTCAGTCCAGGACTGAAGTTCAGAAAAGAAGAAATATTTCAGTTTTTTTTGGAGCTTGCTGTGTTCACATTCTCCCTGCCTCACTCTGTGCAGAAGGACTTATAAACTTCCCGTCAGTGCAGGTGAGACATTCACAAAACCAACAAATATTGTCACCCACAATGCTTGACTTCAATTGTCACCACGTTGTGATGCGGTAAGTTTCATTGGCAAAGAAAGCACATTTATCACCATGAAGCTTCCTTTCTCCCTTTGTCTGCCCATCCACTCAATTTGAACACTGCTGTTCTGATAAATTTCACCTCTACTCTCCTGTTGTTCTTCCGTAATTCGACGGAACCTCGAACCGAATCCTAACTTCATGCTAATTTCTGGTTGTTTATGTTACATCACTGACCAGACCAGAACAAGCTTGCAGGAAATTGAATAACACAAAAAAAATTAAAAATATCCTTCCAGAAAATTAACCGACTGCAGAGTCAGAATATGAGAAATGTCAGAGTGCAATGATATTTAGTCCATTTCATAATGCACAGGTATTCCTATCCGAGCTGAGTCTTTGCAAAATGTTGACTTACAATTGTGACAATTCCCTGGGGCAGATCCTCCCTCAATCCACAAAAATGTATGCTGCCGAAAACTATTTCAGTTCAGATTGAAATGGTCCACGATACTTTCCATCAACCCAATGTTTCCTGCACCATGTCAATTGAAGTGTATCCAGATGAGGTTCGAACTCCCAGCCTCTTCTCCCAATGCTCCCTATTCCATGTCAACAGAAGTTGCTGCTGCTGAGCTTGGAGCTGCCAGCCTGGGCGTTTCTCGCGCCTCTCTGCCTTCATAGAAGGACGGCATGTTCACGGACTTTGTCACTGGCAGATGGAGTAGAGATCCACGCGTTCATTCCATTCCCAATTTCCGATCGGATCTTCGCCACTGCACCACTAAATTTCTCTGATTCCAGACCTGGGAAACGGTGTGATGTGAGTGTTCAACAGTTGTTACTTCGTTGTCCCGCTGCACTGATAAAGTAACGATGTGAAACCTCGTTGTTATTGAAACATACATTTCAGCAATTTGTGTACTATCGCCTGTACATTTCATTTTTGTTAGAAATCTATTGAACTCAGTCTTCAACATTCTCAATGATGGAATCTCCACAGCCAATGAAGGCATTGAAGATGACGATTCATTCCAATCTCAGTGCGTTGTCCTCTTGTGCATGTGGTGCTGTCCCTCGCCAATCTCAGCCATTGCTTTTATTGCTTTCACTGTTGAGTTTTTCATGTGATCGTGTAGTGGTTCGTCCTCTGCATTGTGGCCGAAGCAACCTCCATTCAAATCCGAGTATCAGTAATGCGCATTTGTTCCATGTTACTCCATATAACCTGTAAAAAACAAACGCAGAAAGGAAACATTCAATTTTAATGTGAAAATACTCTCTAAGGCGATGATTTATTTGCTTCAAACTTTACCTGCATCGAATCTCGGAGAATTTTTTCCCTTTCACAATCACTATTCTTCCTTTCCATCCCTCCTCCCATGTCTCTGGGGCATTGCACAAATTAACATTCACTTTCACATTGACACCGTTAAGTTAGTGTTGCAGCTGTCACACTTGTTAGGTGAACATGTCCGAATACCACCATGAGGACTTTTAAGCCACTCAATGCAATCAGATAATGTGGTTGGTTATCAATCCTCATGTACAGTGTTTGATTTGTATGGACGAGAGTTCATTGGAGCACTGGGTTCATGAAAGGACACAGAACAGTTTCGAGGGAAAGAGACTTTATTATAAAAGACCAATGTTTGTGAATTCCCCACATTTATTTCAAGTCTTTATTCGTCACTCACTAGAGTATTATGTACAATACTGCAATTCACATAAAAGAATCGATATGACAGCTGTGGAAACGGTGCAGAAGTGATTTGCCAATATATTGTCTGGATTGAAGAACTTCAGCTATGATAGAGTTCGGACAGATTGGCCTTGTTTTTGTGAGAGCTGTAGAGATTGAGAATAGACAGTATTGAGATGTAGGAAATAATGAGTGGAATGGATTGGGTACACTGAACGAAAAATTTCCCGATGATGGAGGGATCAATCAAACGGTAACCATAGATTTAAGATAAGAGTCATAAATGTTCGAGTAGCTGTACATAGAAAACTTTATCAGCTAGGGAGTGGTTGGAATCTGGACATCACTGTTTGTATGTGTCAGAGCGGCAGAAATTCTCACAATTTTCAGAGATATTTAACTGTGAATTTGTAATGCTTCAGGCATACAACGTTAAATGATGGAAACTGAGATGAGGATAATCAAGCAGGTGTTATTGACAAGAACATGCACAGGTAGCTTGCAGGCTCAGTTAGCTCTGACATCCACCGTGTGGCGTTTTGTAACCTCAGTTGTCACGTGGAAGGCCAGGGTTCATTTTCCCGCTGTGGCGGCTCTGACTGTTTCAGGGTTTCAAGATTTGTGTAAAGATCTGCAGTTCTAGTGAAGGGTGCAGATGGTGTGGGGATGTTTGGTGGTTTTGAGAAGTTGGTTTGCAGCCGTTTCCTTCCCTTTCTCGGTGATATCCTCAAGGCAGATGAAACTCCTGTGAAGCGCTGCTGTCCTGCAGTGTTTCGAATTGGTTTGATTTACTTCCCACAGATATCAGTTGCTGGTTCTTGTTGTCCTTTGCATGTCCCATGATGTTGGGTCCAGATCAACATGTTTTTGGATGGAGTCATTGGATGAATCTCGTCATTCTAGAAATTCTCTGGCTGCACTTTATTTAGCTTGTCCTATTATTTTTGTGTTGACCTAGTCGAATTTGTTGTCCTCCTCATCGCTGTGCATTGCTACTCGGAACAGCTAGTTGTGTTGTTTACAGGATCCTCCAGAAATACTTTGCAACAGTAGATATTGCTGCAGATCCCTTGCCAAAATCAACGCGAGGAGGACATGCCATGATCCAACACACCAATCACTCTACATTATAGGTAAAAAAAAATGTCTCGGCACGTACAGCCAGACCCCTCTGACCACTTGGATTTATGAGACAACATAAACTGAAAGCCACGTTTAACAACAACTCACCAAAAAATGGACCCAATACCCATCATCTGCAGGACAAATTTGGACAAACAATGTTGCACGTAGTGACATGCAGGAAACATTATAAAGGACAGACAACTCACTATACACATTCATGAAGATCAACTTGACACAAAACACCACTGCCAGGTGTCCGCAGTAGGTTTACTCATGACACTGAGTGTCGCTGATTCCGTGGCTCGAAGCTCGGTTGTGTGATAGTCTGCAGCAATGGAGAGTGCGTTGCTGAAAAAGTACAGCAGCATCCAAGAAGCAGGAGAATGGACGTTTCTGACATGAATACTTCATCAGGCATTCGGTCAAGACGTCGATTATCATGCTCCTCGAATGCTGCCTGACCTGTTTTTTTCAGCACCACACTCTCGAATCTGACCTCCAGTATCTACAGTCCTCACTTTCTCCTCCGTCTGCAGCATTGGTTAGTTCCTTGTGTGAGGGAACTGTTGAGATCACCAATGTAAAATTCGTTTGCTGATTGAGATATACAACCAGGTCCGTAACCCAAAAGAGTGTTTCTGTTGTTTTGAGTTTCCTGGCTGCTCAATGTGTGCTTCTGTGATCACACAGTTGGCAGTACTCTGGGGACTGGCTGCAGTTATCTGCGTTCGGAACCGAGATGCTATTGGTGCCGTTTGATTTGTTCTTAATTTGTGAAACAGTAACACAGTGACTGATCAACTGATATTGCAAGAAGGCAGACAGGCGTGGAAAATATCGATGTATTGGTGACATTTGATTAGAGATCATCGAAATCAAGGAGAAAAGAATTTTGAATTCTTTCGGGTCGTGATGAAGAACAACCAGGGAAATAAGTCACCAGCGGGTGCAGTTTACAATGACAGCCACAGGAACCAAAATGCGAAGTAAAACGTACAAAATGACGTAGACAGATGAAGGATGACAGTAATCATGGGTAAACTGACTTCCACTCCCCAGGTCCCCTAACTTCCACTCCCAGCCCCATTGGAAACAAATGTTAGCGAGCCATAAACATCAACAACATCCATTGGAATGATTCAAGTCTTTTCTAAATTTTCGATTAGTTTCAGTTATTTTTCTTTCCTGGGAAACAATCTATTTCATTGTTCGCATTCGGAAAGGTGGCCATCCTTTTTGTCAGGGAAAGAATATGTTACTAAATTTTGTGCCGTGTATAATATTCCTCTGCGTCACACGTTTCTTCTGCTTTCTCTCGATTTTAATAGTAATCTCTCTTTTGACTCTTCCGACCAAAGTGCATGACCTCATAATCCGGACATGAAATTGCACCTGAATAGTTTGTCCCCACTCACCCAATCTATCTATATACCTATGCATATTGCCATGATCTTATCATAACATGCGCTCCCACGAGTGCGTACTGTCAGCAAATTTGGACACATTTCACACTGCCACTTGCTCCATGCCATTAACAGAGAGATAATTGAAGCCTTGAACATACCCAGTCTTAACAGGCCTTGGCTGTAAATACTTCTACATACTTGCTACCCACTGAATGTGAGAACATCCTCCTCATTTGTTTCTTAAGAGGGTAACGCCTTCCCCTGAGATTGGTATCACTGGTCCTGCACTGTTCTGGATATAAACAATAGCAGGACAAACTTTTAAAGTGAAATAAATCTCACTGGCGTTTCCAGTGCCAGTTCTGAGTTTTCTTTTTTGACCTCTGTTTGAACAAACAGTCCTGATTAGCACCTTATTATTGACAATGACATATCTGCTTCACAGGTGCTTCAGTGCCTGTGATTAAAGTGGAGCTGAAAAGCGCGATAGAAGCGCATCTTTATTCCTCCAACATTGCCGTGTTATTAATCTCTCTGCTCATGAAAAGGGATCCTTCATATTCATTCCATCTATCATCAATACCGAGCACATTTCCCTTACAGTTTATTTTACATGTTTTCTTGTTGGAAGAGTTATCGCTGCAACTCCAGAAATCTCGCCTAAACAACTCGATATGTTCTCAGGTCTGCTCATTTCTTGACATGCAGGAAACTTGCGTTCTGAACAAGAAACGGACCTAATTCAAAACGGAGCTGTTTCTCTCTCCACAGATGATAAAGAAAAAGCATGGGATATGGGTTTCACTGAGTTTATTTGAAACAAGTTGTCTTTTTTCTAGTAAACGTCTTCACTCCTCGTCCTCTGGTCAATTACCCTGGTCAGAGGCAGCAGTTCCTCCTGACCATTAGTCCGCCCATCCACAGCTCTTTCTCCCACATCATTATAAACGTCCCCAAAAAATTTCCCATTATCTTCTTTGCTCCAAACAAAACATTCCCAGGGTCGTGAATCTCTGTACATGGTGCAAAGCAGAGGATTGTGAAAAGATTCTGGGAACGTGTTGCCACTTGTCAAGTGGGAAAACTGTCAACAAGTAAAACAGAAATCCCAGACTCGAGCTTTCTGAATCTTTAGATAATCCTTGGGCCACGGATTCAGTGGAAAGTGAAGGGTGAAATGGCTGACTGGGCAGAGAGAGTTTAGAAATCTTTCCGTTCTTTCGGAGGCTGGTACTTTGAATCTGATGTTCTCTGGACATGAAATGATCTATGATGGTGAAGGATTCTCGTTCCTGTACGTCAGGATGTCAAATCTCATCCGAGCTCCAGGGCAATTCGAAAACGCAGGAACAGATAGGATACTGAAAAGCTGGAAGTGAGACAATCCCGGTTGGAGGATAACTGGTTCCGGTGTCATGGGTGCGTCTATAGAGGGTGGGATCAGACTATTCCCATGTCTTCACCGTGAATTTCCCTGGATTTATTTAGGAAAAAGTGCTAATTAAGGATGATTGTCAATATGGGAGGAGCAGGCTGCAGCTTGCATTCGGGGGTCAGTGATGCCGTTGGCTCATCAGTCTCTGTGACGATGTTAGTCAGTGCGTTCGGCTCTTCACTGACAGGTTGCTGTTCTCCTGCGACCCAGGAACAGAGCGACAGCTGTTCTCACACAATCTGGTTTTTTTTGTCCGCACAGTTTTGGGCTTTTACCAAGGTCAGGAAAATGTTCCTCAAAAGGCTCAAAGGGAGAAGTTCCCCATTTTAGGAGAGCTGTTTCCAGGTGACATGTATGTGTTTGCAAAGCATGAGATCAGACTGTTTCTATTGTCCACAATGAATGCCCCAGGATTCATTTTGGAAACTTTAACGAATTGAGGAAAATTTTCATTCTGCGAAGGGTAGGCGAAAGCTTGAATTCACTGACAGTCTGTTTTCGGAGACCCTGCAAGGGGCCTGCTACAAGGGACTACCAAGTCTCTGTGGAGCAATTAGTCCTCTCGTTTGGCTGTTAACCGAGAAAGTGTACACACGCATGGAGCGGCAGGTGCTCTTATCCATCCGACTCCTTTGCTGTGCACTTTCGGGTTTTTAATAGGGTCAGGGATATGCACCCAGATGGAAACCAACTCCAGTGAGGAACCACAAATGCGTTACTATATTGTTGACTGGCTAGTTATGGACACTCGGAATCTAAAACAAAAACAGAAACTGGTGATGGAACTCGGCAAGTTTGCCAGTACTTGTCGGAGAAAACAGAGTTCGGAGAAACTCCTGAAGAAGTTCTGATTCGTTGTCTCTATTTGTCTCTCCCCAGATGCTGCCAAATCTGTTTAGTTTCTCCTGCAATCTCTCCCTTTCTTTTTAACTGAATGACCATTTCAACCATTGAGATTGATTCCACAGACCAAACATGTCCTGACATTTAACCCTGTCGAAACTGTGGTGATTGAATTCAAACAAACCGAACAATGTCGCTTATATCCAGGTGTGAACATCTCTGCAGCGAATTGCACGGTTAAGGCGAAAAGGCAAGGAAAGTGTCATCTCGAACTGGCTCCGAGGTCAGAGCATCCTCACAATGTGATCTGTCGTTCTCGGATTGTAATGCTACCTCCGGTTTTAGGGTGGAGAACATTCTTTGGGACTCTTATTTTGCAAAACAGACACAGTGACTGTAACTATGCTGCACGGTATGATGTGGAACACGGCCTGTTCAGCTTTGTGCATTTTCCCTGTAGTCCGGTGTGTTTCATGTTCCGCGTAAACGTGAAAGTTGTCCTGTTTCGATCAAAGGGTGAAATCATTTAGCAAAGCAAGAATCGAAATTGCAGTAATGTCAGGCAGCTCATGGTAATTTGACCAAATCATAACCGATCGTATGTTCTCACGCACTCACAGATACAATTGTAGTTGAAAAGATTCTGAGAAGATAGACTCAGCTTACCATTGATAGTTGTCTGGATTGATGGGCTATCATTATCTGCTGCGAAATTGATATTGTAGACGGGCACATCCCAGCAGTTGTGCGAGTCGGAGAGGGATCTTGGAACCCTTTTCACCTGGCTTTGCATCTGTTGTTATGCAGGAGCACAATTGGAAGCGCAAGAAAATGGTGCAGCGCGGCTGGCTGGTAGTGTGGCCGAGCGGTCTAAGGCGCTGGATTTAGGCTCCAATCTCGATAGTGCTCTTGTCAAGGTGGGGTGGGTCCCAATCCCTCCGCTACCATTTCAGTTCATCAACTCTAACGGCGCAGCCTTGTTGCTTCCCGGGGAATTAACTGTGGTGTGGGGAAGTTCTGTGCTGTCATTCCAATAATTACTGCTCCGTTCTACATATTATGGATAGCAATATGAGATTTTTAATCATTTTCAAGTTTGCTATGAACTGTTTACAAGAACAATTGTTGCTAATATGTAATATTTAATAATTGTTCAAGTCCTGTGTGTCTAATTGTGGCTCCTATCCCTCTAGACCCTTCCTATCCAGAAATTCATCCGGTTGCCTTTGAAATCTTCTGAGTGTACTAGCCTCCTCCACTTCCTCTGGTAGCTCATTGCAAACACGCACAACCTTCTGTGGGAAAGGTGCCTCAGGTCTCTCTTAAAATTTTAGCATTCTCACCTTAAACCTATGCTCTCTAGTTTTCAACTCGCCCCACCTTGTTTAAAAAACTTAAACACTCAGTTTACAAACTTTCCATACTGCCTCACCCTGCAGTCCAAACATTGTAACCCTGACAACATCCTTGTCTATATTCTGTAAGCAAATTTACGTGATATTCTAACCTTTTCGATGATGCCAGTAACGCTGGACAACAGCGAGCTATTGGAGACAGAAAGATGAAGCGTAGAACGGCAGCAAATGTTAGTGCTGGACACCGCTGAACAGCAACAGCTCCCGGCGCGACTTGTTTCTGAAGTGTCATGGTTATCACGTTCGCCTTTCACAGGAAAGGTTCCCCAGTATGAAACTGGGCAGAAACAGCCCTGTTCCCAACAGGAGCCTTTTAGACGAGCGGGAATGGAGCTTTCTTGCTTGCTTTGCCATTCGCAAACCTGGCTTTGAGTTTGCTCACGCAAACCTACTCTCGGGTTGAAAAGTAATGCAATTCCATTTAATTATTGGGCGAAACATTGAGAAGGTTTTCTCCAACCTGGTTGTGATCTATTGCCATTCTGTTTGAGAGTGCAGTTACCGCCTTCTGATCCTTCCACGAAAAGCAGTACCGCACTTGCATTCCTTGCGCAGGCGGCCCGTTTCTAAGGCAGGGAAGAAGCTGATGCGCTGTTGTCACAGTGCACCACGGATTCCTGAACTAGTCTGTCTGTCAAATGTACCCCAACGTCCCCCAATGATGGGCTATCATTAGCTGCTGCAAAATTGATATTGCAGACGGGCACATCGCAGCAGATGTGCGAGTCGGAGAGAGATCATGGAACCATTTTTACGTGACTTTGCATCTGTTGTTATGCAGGAGCACAATTGGAAGCGCAAGAAAATGATGCAGTGCGGCTGGCTGGTAGTGTGGCCGAGCGGTCTAAGGCGCTAGATTAATGCTCCAATCTCGATAGTGCTCTTGTCAAGGTGGGATGGGTCCGAATCCCTCCGCTACCATTTCAGTTCATCAACTCCAACGGCGCAGCCTTGTTATAATGCAGTTTCTACCCCTGGTGCAGTTCTCTATAAGACAGAAGGAAAATGGTGTTGCTTCCCGGGGAATTAACTGTGGTGTGGGGAAGTTCTGTGCTGTCATGATCGTGTTCGCCTCCCGCGCGGAAAGTCGCAAGAAGCTCTAGTGTTGCTTTACATTCCAGGCAAGTTGAGTTTTTACTGGAACCGAATGGAGACTGTTATATCATCGCGGTTGTGAAACAAAGTCCTTCGGTGACTCGACTCGTCGTTATTTGGTTTTCTGGCCAATGAGAAAATCATTCCAATGAATTTCGTTGTCATATGATATTTAATTTCTCCAATTTCCTTCATTTACGTCCTGGGGACATCGGAAGGGAAAGGTAATCTAATCGAGACTGTGATTGGTGAAATTCACTTTTTTATGGCCCATTCTTATTGTGTTCTTTCTTTCTCTCTTTTCAGCATTGTCTGGGAAGTGGTGGTGCACTCAGGCTCCAGTATGTTTGAAAGAGCAGTTTGGAATTGCCCTGTTGTTAGTTGTGAGATTACTTTATGACTCATGCCCCCGGCCTGTCTCACATTTTGCATTCATGCTCGCTGTGTCTGAAAATGCATTTGGTTTGCCAGTTTTGTTTGTGTTCCGTGTTAAATGCTTTCTGTTTTGCGATTCGCTCAATACATTATGAATTAACAGGGTTTCGGAGGTAACTTCCAGCTGCAAAAATCCTCAACTGTGAATCTGGGAAAATTTCCCGGAGTATGGTCAGTCGGAGCAAAAGTATGGAAGTCGTTCGTTTCTGCAGTGTCTTACAATGCTACCTTACCCGTGAGCAGTCGAACAGACTAAATCATTGTGCCACAGACTGCGACGGCAAGCTCCGCGAAAAAGTAATCCTTTACAGCCGGTGTAAGCAACACAATGTTATTGGGGTACACCGCGTGGAAACAGATACTTCGGTGTATCTCGTCCATGCTCACCACATAGCCAAAATTAAACAAGTCCCATTAAACAACGAGCGATTGAAAACTGAAAGGTGAAAGGTAAAATGGCTTCAACTTTCAGTGCTGGATGCCACTGTGCCTCCGCAGTAGCGTCTGCGCCTTGTTCCTGTAGTGTTGTGGTCATCACGTTCGCCTTACACGCGAAAGGTCCCCAGTTCGAAACTGGGTAAAACTGCTGTGTTCTTCAACTGCAGCATTTTACATGGACAGGAGCGGAGTTTTCTTGCTTGCTTTCTCATCTGCAAACTGCCTTCGAATTTGCTTGAACAAATCTGCTCTCGTAGTGAAATGTGATGCAACTCCATTTAATTACTGTGCAAAGCATTGTAAAGTTTTTCTCCAACCTGGTTGTGATCATATGCCATTCTGTTTGAGAGTGTAGTTACCGCCTTCTGATCCTTCCACGAAAAGCAGTACCGCACTTGCATTCCTTGCGCAGGCGGCCCGTTTCCAAGACAGGGAAGAAGCTGATGCGCTGGTGTCACAGCGCACCGCGGATTCCTGAACTAGTCTGTCTGTCAAATGTACACCCAAAGTCGTCTATGAAGGACATCATTTGGAAGCTGTCTGTCGTTATTCAACGTGCGTGAGTTGTTACCAGAGGTCCTGAATCATGTTTTGGAGCAGTTCGCACGTTAGTGGCTCATTCAATTAGCAACAGCAATGAAAGAAATTACACTCTCAGAGGAACCTCTGGACCTTTGCTTTGATAGCGTCGCTAGTATTAAGGTGCGCCCCGAGATCTAACCACGTTGGAACTGAAACGGAGGAATCGACTGAGAGGCTACAGAATGACATCGCATCCATTTGGTTTTCTTTAAATCACTGACGAGCAGGAAAATGCAAACTGGGAGGGCGAGTGGGGAAGTGAGGCAATTGCAGCTCTGGTGAAATTCCTTCTTTGTGATTTACTCAGCAATCAGAGACGTGTGAAGGTGATTCAGGCGTGAGAGCTCTTCACATCGAGAACAAAAAAAAGCACTTAAGGGCAGTTAGCACCTCTTCCGGAGCGGGGGGTGGGTGAGCTAATTACCTTTTGACTTCTGTTACTATGTTCAGAAACTGCCTTTTAGATTGATGTGAACAGAAACTGCATTTCTAATAAGCACCGTGGAGTTTAGCAAAATTTATTGAGTCGCTTCTCGTCGACTCAGTTGGTATCCATGTCGCTCATATCCAGGTGTGAACATCTCTGCAGCGAATTGCACGGTTCAGGCGAAAAGGCAAGGAAAGTGTCATCTCGAACTGGCTCCGAGGTCAGAGCATCCTCACAATGTGATCTGTCGTTCTCGGATTGTAATGCTACCTCCGGTTTTAGGGTGGAGAACATTCTTTGGGACTCTTATTTTGCAAAACAGACACAGTGACTGTAACTATGCTGCACGGTATGATGTGGAACACGGCCTGTTCAGCTTTGTGCATTTTCCCTGTAGTCCGGTGTGTTTCATGTTCCGCGTAAACGTGAAAGTTGTCCTGTTTCGATCAAAGGGTGAAATCATTTAGCAAAGCAAGAATCGAAATTGCAGTAATGTCAAGCAGCTCATGGTAATTTGACCAAATCATAACCGATCGTATGTTCTCACGCACTCACAGATACATTTGTAGTTGAAAAGATTCTGAGAAGAATGACTCAGCTTACCATTGATTTTTCTCTCGATTGATGGGCTATCAATATCTGCTGCGAAATTGACATTGTCGACGGGCACATCCCAGCAGTTGTGTGAGTCGGAGAGGGATCATGGGACCCTTTTCACGTGGCTTTGCATCTGTTGTTATGCAGGAGCACAATTGGAAGTGCAAGAAAATGGAGCGGCGCGGCTGGCTGGTAGTGTGGCCGAGCGGTCTGAGGCGCTGGATTTAGGCTCCAGTCTCGACAGAGCCGTAGCTTCGAATCCCACCGCTGCCATTTCTACTGATCGTTTCCAACGACGCAACTTGTTAAAATGCTGTTTCGACCCCTGGTGCATTTCTGTTCAAAACCGAAGAAAAATGGGTTTGCTTCCCGGGTAATTAACTGTGGTGTGGGAAAGTGCCGACTTTTCCGGTGTCTGTGCTGTCATGATCGTGTTCGCTTCCCGCGTGGAAAATCGCAAATAGCTCTGCTGTCCCAGACAAGTCGAGCGTTTACTGGAACCGAATGGCGACTGTTATTTCATTGCTGTTGTGAAACAAAGTCCTGCGGTGGCACGACTCGTCGTTATTTTGTTTTATAGCCAATGGGAAAATCGTTCCAATGAATTTCGATGTCATACGTTATTGAATTTCTCCAATTTCCTTCATTTCCGTCCTGGAAACATCGGAAGGGAAAGGTAATCTAATCGAGACTGTGATTGGTGAAATTCACTTTTTACGGCCAATTCTTATTATGTTCTTTCTTTCTCTCTTTTCAGCATTGTCTGGAAAATGGTGGTGCACTAAGGCTGCAGTATGTTTGAAAGAGTCGTTTGGAATTGCCCTGTTGTTTGTTGTGAGATTACTTTATGACTCATGCCCTCGGACTGTCTCACATTTAGCATTCATGCATCTCTGTGTCTGACAATGCATGAGGTATGCCAGTTTTGTTTGTGTTCCGTGTTAAATGCTTCCTGTTTTGCGATTCGCTCAATACATTACGAATTAACAGGGTTTCTGAGGTAACTTACAGCTGCAAAAATCCTCAACTGAGAATCTGGGAAAATTTCCCGCAGTATGGTCAGTCGGAGCTAAAGTAAGGAAGTCGTTCGTTTCTACAGTGTTTCACAATACTACCTTCCCGTGAGCAGTCGAACAGACGAAATGATAGTGCCACAGACTGCGACTGCAAACTCCGCTAAAAAGTAATCCTTTAAAGCCGGTATAAGCAACACGACGTTTTGGGGTACACCGCGTGGAAACAGATACTGCTGGGTATCTCGTCCTTGCTCACCACATAGCCAAAATTAAACAAGTCCCGTTCCCTAGCATTTGGCCCCAATCCCTCGAAACGCATCATATCCAGAAACTCACCCGATTCCCTTTGCAATTTTCTGAGTGTAATAGCCTCCTCCACTTCCTCTGGTATCTCATTCCATACACGCACAACCTTCTGAGTGGGAAATGTGCCTCAGGTCCTTTGTCAATTTCAGCCCACTCACCTTAAACCTATGCTCTCGAGTTTTCAACTCACCCCAACTTGGGTAAAACACGTAAATACTCAGTTTACAACCCTTCCATAAGGTCATGTCGCAGCCGTTACGGCAGCAGTGATAACCAGTGAGCCAACTTACGGCCCTGTACAATATTGCAAGGCACATGCGGACGCGTTTGAAATGCGATTCCTGTCAAAGATGCTTTTGTTGTTGACCTTATTCGGAACAATAAATCCTGATTCCCTGAACAAGAAATGAACCCAAACCACAGTGGTGAAAGCGCTGCATCGTAACCATTCGTCGACCAGGAGGGATGGCATGTGCAGTTGTATCTTCTCTCAGCAGCACAGCTTTCTTTTCCAGCGATGAGAAATTTCTATCAAAAAAGAATGTTCGTGACACCGTTCTTTTACAGCCCAGAATAATACATTATGTCAGTGCCAGTCATTAAACATCCATCCATTCTCCTTTCCAGTTACCACTACTTGGCCCACAGCCTGCCGTCTGAACTGTTCATTTCAATGAGACTTTCCGTGCAAAGTTTTAATCTCAATTGAACCAACGATAGAGACTGAAGTCAGATACCGTCACATTTGTTCCTGACCTGCGGGAGACTGAACCACATTTTGACCCATAGAGGGAACTATACAGACACATCTTTTGATAGGGACGAAGGACTCAGGAGAGCCCAATTTCGATAAAATGAAGAATTGAACAGTCTGGCCTCTTCTTTGTTCACTATTAGCTTTAAAACCCGTTTCTGTTTACATAGATAAACTGGCAGGAGGCTGTCCTTCTAAGACTGCCCCAATCGTGAATATTTGGAACCTGCTAAACGTTGATTTCTCCACCTCTGGGGCAGCCTGGCTAGCTATGCTCTTCCAGCCTCCTATCTGTTCAATTTGGATTCCAGCACATTCCTACAGAAGGAACGGAAGCACACAGCCGCATCCCTGTACGTTTTCGTCCTGCACTGTTTCACCGTTACTTTACTGCTTCTACTGAGTCACGTTGTTCTTCCTGCCAAACAAAGGCATTCTTCGCAACAGAAGCTTGTTATTCTCATATTCCTCGAAAGAAAAACACGGATGTGGACTTCCAAACTGAAATAGATGAGGCCAGGTCTGCGGAAAAATATGACTTCCAGCTGTTCCTTCAAAAATATTTCCTAACAACATATAGAACGCACCTTCGGATGCTTGCTGCAATAGTTGTAAGAAAATTCAGCAAGACTGCCGTGAGAATGGAGGCTACAACTCCTGGTTTACAAAACCAGGGCTCGAACCACTGAGTTAAGGAAGCACTAACGTCTTGAGACTGACAAAAGATGATGACCTCGAGCAGAACAAATCTTGTCAAATCGGTTTTGTGATACAAGCTTCGTTTTGTGTGACAAAATACGACTTGAAACCCACTGCTTTGATCGCTTGTTTGTTATAACACTTTGTCAGCTTCCAAGTATCTCAAAATGTGACAGGGATCTACATTTGTTTAAACTCACACAGAGGAAAAGTTTTGAAGTTTCTATTATGAAAAAGGCACGTTGTAGTGTTAATACCGTTTAATTATCCTTGATTTCAGCATGTATTACAGTTTTTCTTCATCACTTGGTGAGTAATTCCTTTCCTATAGCCCTGTGCGATTTACATAGCGATGGGATTTCATAATTTATGGCTTTGGCAGATGACGTTTAGGCACTAAACGTGAAACAGTTCAAATCGAACATGCTCTGGAGGTTGAAATTCGAGGGAATACAGAATATCTGAGGGAGCACTTTAAAACATAATCCCGGGTGTCGTGTCCGCTGGCTGGATTAGATATTAGATATTAGATTACTTACAGTGTGGAAACAGGCCCTTCGGCCCAACAAATCCACACCGACCCGCAACCCACCCATACCCCTACATTTACCCCTTACCTAACACTACAGGCAATTTAGCATGGCCAATTCACCTGACCTGCACATCTTTGGACTGTGGGAGGAAACCGGAGCACCCGGAGGAAACCCACGCAGACACGGGGAGAACGTGCAAACTCCACAAGTCAGTCGCCTGAGGCGGGAATTGAAGCCGGGTCTCTGACGCTGCGAGGCAGCAGTGCTAACCACTGTACCACCGTGCCGCCCAAAGGGTTGGCATACTATTGACCAGCTCTGTTTGCTCTTGAGTGGGCTGGACGACATGACAGTGATACATAGAGGGAAGACAGTCAAGAGATTTGTAGAAAATGATGAAACCTTTGAAATTTAGCTGCCCAGTGATGGCTGAGCAACCCTTGTTGTGAGTACACCCACATGCAGAGGAGGTATTGGAAGACATCCGGATTACATCATTGGGTGAATAACCTGCAACTCTTTCCCTTCCACCATGAGGGAGCCCGTGTGGAAAGATAAAGCTGCGAAGGCCGCATTGCACGTTTGGGAAAATGGGCGTTGGTAAAAATGTCATTCAGATAATGAACAATGAAACAGTGAACAGAACGCAAGTGCACCCTTGAACAGAAGCTGAGGGAGTTAGAGCATAGAACATAGATCATTACAGCGCAGTACCGTCCCTTTGGCCCTCGATGTTGCGCCGACCTGTGTACCGATCTGAAGACCACCTTACCTATACTATTCCATGTACGTCCATATGCTTGTCCAATGACGACTTAAATGTACTTAAAGTTAGGGAATCTACTACCACTGCAGGCAAAGCGTTCCATACCCTTACTACTCTCTAAGTAAATAAACTACCTCTGACACCTGTCATTTATCTATCATTTCTCAATTTAAAGCTATGCCCCCTCGTGCTGGTTGTCGCCATTCTTGAAAGAAGGCTCTCCCTATCCACCCTGCCTCACCATCTGAATGTAATATATGTCTCTGTTAAGTCATTTCTCAACCTTCTTCTCTCTATCGAGAAAATTACAAGTCCCGCAGCCTTTCCTCGTTAGACTTTCCCTCCATATCAGGCTACATCCGAGTAAATCTCCTCTGCACCCTTTCCAAAGCTTCCATATCCTTCTTATAATGCGGTGACCAGAACTGTACACAATACACAAAGTGCGGCCGCAATAGAATTTTGTGCATCTGTAGCATAACCTCATGGTTCCAGAACACGATCCCTCTATTAATAAAAGCTAAAACACTGTATGCCTTCTTAACAACTCTGTCAATCTGGCTGGCAACTTTCAAGGATCTGTGTATCTGGACACCGAGATCTTTCTGCTCATCGACACTACCAGGAATCTTACCATTAATCTAATACTTTGGATTTCTCTTACTCTGACCAAAGTGAATCACCTCACACTTGTCCGCAATAAATTCCATTTGCCACCTCTCAGCCCAGCTCTGCAGCTTATCTATATCTCGCTGCAACCTTCTACGTAATTCGTCACTATCCACAACTCCACCAACCTCAGTGTCGTCTGCAAACGTACTAACACACCCTTCTACGCCCTCATCCACGTCGTTTATAAAACGAACAGCAGTGGATCCAACAGCGATCCTTGCGGCTCAGCACTGTTAAGTGGACTCCAGGAGCAACATTTCCCAACATCTACCACCCTGTGTCTTCTTTCAGCAAGCCAATTACTGACGCAAAATGCTTTATGTCCAACAATCCCATTCCTCCAGATTTTTTACAATAGCCTACTGCGGGGAACCTTATCAAACGCCTTGCTGGAATCCATATACACAACATCATCTCATCTACCTGCTTGGTCACCTTCTCAAAGAACTCCATAAGGTTTTTGTGGCACGACGTAACCTTCACAAAACTATGCTGACTATCCCTAATCAAATTATTCTTTTCGACAGGATTATAAATCCTATCTCTTATAACCTTTTCCAACACTTTACCACCAACTGAAGTGAAGCTCACTGGTCTATAATAAAAAAAGGATTGTCTCTACTCCCATTCTTGAACATGGGAACCACATTTGCTATCCTCCAGTCTTCTGGCACTATTCGTGTAGACAATGACAATTTAAAGATCAATTCCAAAGGCTCGGCAATCACCCCAATGGCTTCCCAAAGGATCTTAGGATAAATCCCATCCGGCCCAGGGGACATATCTACTTTCACACTCTTCAGGATTTCTAATACCTCCTCCTTGTGAACCTCAATCTCACCTCGTCCAGTTGCCTGTATCTAAGTATTCTACTCGACAACATTGCCGTTTTCTAGACTGAATACTGTTGAAAAGTATTCAGTTGGTGCTTCCCCTATCTCCACTGACTCTGCACACAACTTCCCACTAATGTCCCTGATTGGCCCTAATCTTACACTCGTCATTCTTTTATTCCTTAAATACATATCGAAAGCCTTCGGTTTAACCCTGATCCTATCGGCCAACAACTTCCCACGTCGTCTCCTGGCTCATCTGAGCTCTCTCTTTAGGTCTTTCCTGGCTACCTTGCAACCATTAAGCGCCCTAAATGAGCCTTCACATCTCATCCTAACATAAGCCTTCTTCTTCCTCTTTACCAGAGAATCTACTTCCTTCATAAACCACGGCTCCCGCGCTCTACAGATTTCTCCCTGCCTGACAGATTCATACTTATCTAGCGTGACCTCTCCTTTCCTGTTTCTAACTCCAGCCCATATTACGTCAGTTGACGAGACCCAAATATCCTTTCTGCAACTGTAATACTGTCCTTGACCAACACAGCCACACGTCTCCCTCTTTTACCTTCTTCTCTGTTCTTATTGTAATCCTGAAATCTGCAACAACCATTCCTGTCCCTGCTCTGTCCATGTCTACGAAATGGCCACAACATCGAATTCCCAGGTACCAATGCAAGCTGCAAGTTCGTCCACCTTATTCTGGATGCTCCTGGCATTGAAGCAGACACACTCCAAACAAAATTTTTGCTTGCTGGTGCCATCTTGCGCCCCTGAAGCTTGATTCTGGACCTCCCTACTCTCAAAAACTTCTATACTTGAACTGCAATTTTGGTTCACATCCCCCTGCTGGATTAGTTTAAACCCACCCAATAGCCTTAGCCAATTTCCCGCTCCCACCCAAAGATATTGGTACCCGTCTGGTTCAGATGAATATCATCCTGCTTGTACAGGTCCCACCGACCCCAGAAAGAGCCCCAATTATCCAAGAATCCAAAACCCTCCCTCCTGCACCATCAGTGTAGCCACGTGCTCAACTCCTCTCTCTCTCTATCCATTGCTCCACTAGCACCAGAGCAGGGAGGGAATTTGAAAGAACGGATCGAAGTGTATTCTGACCGTGTCGTCCAAACGAATGGTTTAGCGTTTGAGCTGCAGAAGGGCAGAGAAGTGGAAGAGTTAATGATGTTAATGAGGTGCAAGTCGGCTGACATGGTGATGATGGGGATATGTGATTAAAAACACATCACGAGTTGAAGGATGTCACCATGGTAATGACGTGTCTGTTCAGACTCAAACCTATGCCAGGGAGAAATTTAAATCAGTGGCGACGCATTTTCTCCTGTCACGTCGTCGATGATGCCTTCCAGCTCATCTCATCCACTTCCCTCAACCCCACTCCCAAAACCCATCCCTCCAAATATGACGAGGACATAACTTCCTTCTTCAACACTTTAAAATCTTGCAGCCTCTGTAGACATCATGTCATCCTCCGGTATTTCCGTCAGAAGCAAATGAACCCCAACAATTAAGATGTGCTTCCCTCCCCACCCCTATCCATTTTCTATAAAGATCATTCACTCTTCCAATCTCTTACAAAGTGCACGCTACCACAAAACCACACTCCTCTCCCAGCACCTTCTCATTCCTCCACGGGATTTGCAAAACATCCACCCACACATCCGTCCTCAAGTCTGTCAAAGGCCCAAAAGACCCTTGCATGTCCATCAGAAGATTACCTGCATTTCCACGCATGTCATTTACTGTAACAATTGCTCCCTCTGCTGTCTCCTCGACATTGTGGAAATTGGATGCCTCATTACAGACCGCTTTGGAAAACATCTCCGGGACACCCGCACCAAACAACACCACTGGCCTCTGGCTGAACAGTCAACTCTCCCTCCCACACAGCCAAATTCATTCAGGTCCAGAGCCTCCGCCGCTCTCATGAACTGTCCTATCTGTACATCTTCCATCCCACCTATCTGCTCCATCCTGCGCTGCGACCTTTCATCATTATCCCCACCTCTGTCAATCTGGCACACTCTCCGCTACCTTGTCCCACCCCACCCGCTTCCATTTGTGTCTGTACCCCCTCGGTTCACAAGCCTCTTTCCTGATGAAGTCTCGTGTCCAAAGTATCGATTGTCCTGCTCATTCGTTGCTTCCTACCCTGCTGCGCTTTTCCAGCATCACACTTTCGACTCAGTGGAGAGGTAGTGGATTTTGAGCTGGGGATTGAAGTCAGAGGCCTCAGTTTTGCAATGATTGAATTGTAAGAAATGTCTGCTCCACCAGGACTATATGTCAGACATGCCAGGACAATGTTTGACCTGGAGGGAACACGGAGGCGATCGTGTTCATATCCACCTGCTGACCTGCTCGTTCCCTGTGGTGGAAGTTGCGTGCATGAAAGATTCTGACAAAATTCTGGTCAAATTCTTAGTGTCGAAAATCCCTTACCTTCAAGCCATATCTTCAGACAGATTCTAGAGTCTTTTGAAAGACGGTTTTACACTCTCATTTTGGGATCACATCAATTTCGCAGGATATTAGAAGGGGAAGATTTAGAGATCAACCCCTCCACCATAATCTGATGAAGCCACGAATTCTATCCCAAATACAACTTGATCAGATTTCGAACGTGAAAGGAAAAAGCTCTGGTAATAGTGTGAGATAAGTCGTTCACTTATTGTGCGTGTGGACCAGGTTTTTACCTGTCATCAGACTTACACATCTCAATTGCAGTCATAGTGAGGAATGACTGGAAATGTAGGGATTCATTTCCCTGTCTGAGCTGAAATCCCTTGGACGCAATGATACCAGGAACAAGCCATTCACCTGCTCAGATTGTGGGAAGGGATTCACTCTGTCACTGACCTGCTGCGACACCAGCTCGTTCAAAATGATGAGAAACGATTTCAGTGTCTGAACTGCGGAAAATGCTTTAAAAAGTCCTGCGATTGGAGAACCGAACACGACGCTCATACTAATGAGAAACCTTTTCTCTCTCCGGACTTTGGAAAATGTTATCAAACCTCTATGTGTTTCATCTCTGAGAAATATGCCCACATAAATAAGAGTCCATTAAGATATATAGAGACCTGACGTCTGACCCACGTGCTCACCCGGAATAGAGACCTTTCCAATTCCAAATCTGTGGGACCTTGCTCCAAAGTCCGAGCGACCGGATGACTCATCACCTTTCTCGCCATATTAACAGGACTTTCTAAATGGCATGACTGCGGGAAGTGCTGCAGAAGGTGCTGAATACTTGCGTGTGTTCAACGTGTTCACACTGAATAAAGACATTAATCATTATAAACGTTCCTGGGGACAGATCATCATGAACGTCATCACATTGTGGAGAGACCTATCAAATATGTAGCCTGTGGGATGTGCTCTCTAGTCTCTGTAGAACTGATTTCCCATCGATATTTTCGAATTGTGAGAGAAGTTTCAAGGAACCTATTCCAGGAATAGGTTTAAGCGATCATCTCAACTCTCAGTACACCATCTGGTTTGCATTTGGCCGCAAGCATTTACCTGCTCCATGTGAGCAAAACAGTTAGGTCACTCATTGACCCTGTTGAGAGAATAGAGGATCCCACTGAGGGAAGGAATTCACTCACTCATCGACCCTACTAAGGCAGCGTAGTGTTTACATATCGCAACATCAATTGAACATTGTTGTTCTTCACATTCAGGCCTGCAATCAAAGTTGGAATATTCTAGATAACAATCAAATAAATCAGCTTTGTGTTAAATGCTTTGAGTAGGTAATGAGCAAGCTAGACGAAGTCAAGCCGGTGGGGGTGACCAGCTTGAATTTCCCCAGGCATATGTCAAGGCGCAGTACGGCAAACTGCTGAGGAAGAGGACATGGATTGAGGCTTGGCTGATAGGCAGAAGGCAGACAGTTGGGTAAAGGGGTCTTCTCCAGGATGGCAGCCCGTGACTAGTGGAGTTCAGCAGGAGTCAGTGTTGGCAACACATCTATTCACATTATGTATGAAGGATCCATTCAAAGGAATTGAGGGTGTTGTTGCTCCATTTGAAGAAGACACAATGATAGGCGTAAGGGCAGATCTTATTGTTGAAGCGGGCATGCAGCAGAATGACTTGAACAAACTGAGTGCTTTGAAAAAATAGTTGCAGTTGCGGTACTTTGTGGAAAAGTGTGCGGTCATATATTTGGTGGTAAGAGTAGAGGCACAAACAATTTTATGAAAGCAGAAAAAATTCAAAGTTCAATTTTCTCTTATGTTTCACATGCAGTTTCAGTTGGTGTTTTTGAACGCAAATACAATGCAGGTGTTCAGTTCAAGCGAATAGGAAAGCCCGGGCAGACGTTTATACCTAAGTCAATAGGAGGCTCTGGACAGATACATTTGGAACATTAGGAGCAGGTCTAGACCCCATATCGAAGTGATGATATGTTTTGAGTGGTGGATCGGAGGTTTATAATGGCTGACTCAGTGGCGAGTACCCATGTCTTGCGGGCTCAATGATGTTGGTTCGATATCTACTTTGGATGACTGTGTATTTGGAGTTTGCACATTCCTCCCCAGACGAAAGAAGTGCGGCTGACGTTCTTTGGTCAAGGGAAATGCAGAGTTACAGGAATTGAGTAGAGGTGTGAGTTTGGGTGTGATTCCCTTTGCAGGATTAGTGGGGGCTTCTTGGTCCGAATGGCCGGGTTCCACATTGTAGGTATTCCGTTAGATCAATGTTGGTTGCTGAGATTTACGCCATCTCATAAGACTTTTTTTTTAAAAAAAGGGACAGCTTCCATATAAACACATGGTTTCAAGTGAATCTCTTGAACGATATAAGGAGTAGAGAGGCATTCTTAAGGAGGATATTATAAAGGTCAATCGAGGATATGAGATGTCATCAGAACATAAAGCTAAGTATAGTCTAAAGAGAATCTACAATAATTAAGAACTTGAGACCAAATAGGACTTTAAGATGAAAGAGCTCAGCTTTTTCTTGAATCTCAGCAGATGGAGAGACATATAATGTTCACCTCGCGTCAGTTTACACCATGGAGAACGACATAACGGGTACAATTAAATAATGATGTTTTGAAAGTCATTCACATTGAAAAGGGGATGGGCTGGAGGACCTGGAAAATATAAAGTTGGATATTTCTCTGGGATCTGATCTCCTGTATCCCGGAAACTTGTGGGAATTCGGGAAAGAAACCTTTGGAACTTGTGTAGAAATATTTTTATCATCTATTATGACGAGTGGGGCGCCGAATGACCAGGGGATGGCTATTGTGCCTTTGTTTAGAAAGGAATTCACGGAGAAGCCTGGGAGCGGTAGATGATTGTGTCTGGTTATGGTCGTGGGTAAGTTGGTTGGTGCAATTCTAAATGATAGGATTTATATGAATGTTTAGATACAAGGAATGACTCGGGATAATCAGCATGGTTTTGCACAGAATTGATTGAGTTTTTTGAGCGCGTAACCAAGAAGATCAATGAGGACAAAGTAACAGACTTTGCTAACTTGGACTTTAATACAATATTTTACACGGTTCCACATGGTTGACTAATTCATAAAGTTAGATCGCATGGAGTTAAATGTAAGTTTTCCACTTAGATATAAAATTAGTTTAACAGCAGTATGCTGAGAATGGTGGTGCAGGGTAATTTTCAGACTGAAGGACTGTTACCAAAGGTGTCCCATTAGCTGAGCGCACATTCATTTCTTTTACATTTAAATAAATGATTTAGGTGGCAAGATAGAAGTAAATTTGCGAAATTGGTAGTAGAAGGTTGTGAAGCGATTTTCTCGTCAGGTCAGTTTCTCTCTGCCCTTAGTTTAAAAAGCGTGTGGGAAAGGAGTGGAGAAGGGTCATTCGTCCATCTTGAAGCACACGATATCAGGCACCCAACTATTCTCGTCCCGTTTTGCTGCAGTTACATTCTCCCTGTGATCTTAAATGACATAACAATGGTACTGAAGGTTGACATGGTCACACTGTTGTAACCCCTTTGAGGAGCGTATTCTCATGTTCACATACAGAGGCAGTCACACAGGCACATTTACCGACAGTGACAGTGTCCTCAGGATTCTCCCCACTCCATGTGCTTTACGTCTGTAAATTTCTCCAGAGCAAGGCGGCTTTAAGTGGAATACAAGGCACTTCGCCAGAAAATGTGCACCGTTGCGGTGAGCCGCAATATGAAATGGATACTGAGCTGAAATAATCGAACACGCTTCTCATGTGTAACTTGCAATAACACAAATCCCACCAAAACAAGCCGTCTGGCTCCTGGGACCTGACAGCATAGCGCCCAGCAGACATTCCTCACAAAAAACAACGGACCCACGGCAAAATCTAAACACGTTCACGTCTCATCTTGTTCCATTTCTGCCTCTGTCACACCTCCACTTTCCCCTGAACGTCCAGTCCCGATGTCAATGAGCTGTTTGATATAAACACAGGCACATCGAGAAAGTAATCTTTATCTCAAAAGCAGAGCCAGGGAATGTAAGCTGCAGGGGCTTGCTCTCGGCTGGTTAATGAGACATCAGGGTCTCATCGTCCTGATTATCAGATAGACTGATTCCACAAATATGCACCGTAATAGTTATTACCAATTGAAATGTGCCAATGAATACCGTGACTGTCAGAACTATCAGGGAGAGTAGCTTCGATCTCTTCCTCGCCGAGGGACATTTTGAAAAGGATGTCCTGTTACTTCACAAACTGACCAACTCGCAGCTGGCCATGGAAGTGTCTTGCACAAAAATGCCCTTTGGCCCACTAAGTCTGCACCAGTCCAACACAATCCCCTGAACTGTTCTTATCTCATTTGGCGTCACATTTGTCAGAGGGGCAAACGTATTCAGTAATGGAAGTGTACAACTAAATGGATCTTACCTGCTTTGGAGTTTTCTGCCTTTTCCATCCTGACAGGCGGTTGGTTGCAGATTACTAACGTTCCTTGCCTGAGTTATACGCATTTCACCTCATCCTGCAATTTGAATTTGAAACAAGAAAGCAGAGAACAAGCACTCTTCAAGTTCACTCTCGGCTCTCAATTACAGTTAGAAAATGCTTAACTGCAATGAGGAATCCACAGTGGAATAAATGCCCATCGCGTCAACCACTTGGCCACAACTGCAGAAGCGCGCTTGTAAACTTGTTTCAAGTTTATTTGTTTGAATTCAATCACCACAGTTTCGATAGGGTTAAATGTCAGGACATGTTTGGACTGTGTAAACAATCTCGATGGTTGAAATGGTCATTCAGTTAAAAAGAAAGGGAGAGATTGCAGGAGAAACAAAACAGATCTGGCAGCATCTGGGGAGAGGTAAACAGAGACAACGATTTCTGTTCTGAACTCGGTAAAATCCCGGAACTGTGCGGACAAAAAAAACAACAGATGGTGTGAGAACAGCTGTCGCTCTGTTCCTGGGTCGTGTGAGAACAGCAACCTGTCAGTGAAGAGCCGAACGCACTGACTAACATCGCCACAGAGACTGTTGAGCCAATGGCTTCAATGATCCCCGAATGCAAGCTGCAGCCTGCTCCTCCCATATTGACAATCATCTTTAATTAGTATGTCGTTTCCGAAATAAATCCTGGGCAATTCACGGTGAAGACATGGGAATAGTCTGATCCCACCCTTTACAGTCACATGCATGACACCGGAAATCAGTTATCCTCCTACAGAGAACGCCTCATTTCCAGCCTTTCAGTGTCCTATCTTTTCCCGCATTTTCTAATTGCCCCGGAGCTGAGATGAGATTTGACTTCCTGACGTGCAGGAACAGAATCCTTCAATGTCACAGATCAATTCAAGTCCGGAGTACATCAGAGTCAAAATACCGGCCTCCGAAAGAACAGAAAGATTTCTAAACTGTCTCTGCTCAGCGGGCCAGTTCACCCCTCATTTTCCACTGAATCCGCGCCCCAAGGAATATCTAAAGATTCACAAAGCTCGACGCTGGGATTTCTGTTTTGCTTGTTGAAAGGTTTCCCATTTGACAATTGGCAACATTTTCCCAGATTCTTTTCACAATTCTCTGCTTTGCACCATGTAGAGAGATAAATAAACCTCCTTCTGTAGAGAGATAAATAAACCTCCTTTTGTGGAGAGATTCACGTCTCTGGAAATGTTTTCTTTGGAGCAAGATTCCTGTATGTCAAGCAATGAGCAGGCCTGAGAACATATCGAGTTGTTGAGACGGTTTTTCTGGAGTTCCAGAGATAACTAATCCAACAAGAAATCATTTTAAATCAACTGAGAGTGAAACATGCTCGGTATTGATGAGAGATTGAATGCATATAAAGGATCCATTTTCATGAGCAGAGAGATTAATAATATAGCAATGGTCGAGTGAAAAAAGATGCATTTTTATCGCACCTTTCAACTCCACTCCAATCACAGGCACTGAAGCACCTGTGAAGCAGATGTGTCATTGTCAGTAATAATGTGCTCATCAGGGCAGTCTGTTCAAACAGAGGTTAAAAAAGAAAACTCGGAACTGGCACTGGAAACAGCAGTGAGATTGTGTTTTACTTTAAAAGTTTGTTCTGTTCTACTTTATATTCAGAACAGTGAAGGACCGGAGATCCCAATCTCAGGGGAAGGGGTTACCCACAAAAGAAATAAATGAGGAGGATGTTCTCACATTCAGAGGGTAGCAAGTATGTAGAAATATTTACAGCAGAGGCCTTTCAAGACTGAGTATATTCAAGGCTTCAATTATCTCTCTGTTATTAGCATGGAGAAAGAGGCAGTGTGAAATGTGCCCAAATGTGCTGACAATACACACGCGTGGGAGTTCATGTTATGATGAGATCGTGGCATATAGATAGATTGGGTGTGTGGGCAAAAACTTGTCAGATGCAGTTACATGTCCGGATTATGAGGTCATGCACGTTGGTGGGAAGATTCAAAAGAAAGAGTACCATTAAAATCGAGAGAAAGTAGAAGAAGCTTGTGACAAAGTGGAATCTTATACACGCCACATACAAAGTTTAGTATCATATTATTTCCATGACAAAAAGGATGGCTCCCTTTACGATTGCTAACAATGAAAGAGATGATTTCCCAGGAAAGAAAAATAATAACTGAAACTTATAGCCGAATCGAAAATTTAGAAAAGACTTGGATCGTTCCAATGGACGACGTTAATGTTTATGGTTCTCTAACATTTGTTTACAATGGGGCTGGGTGTGGGAATTAGGGGAGCTGCGGAGTGGAAGTCAGATTACCCATGATAACTCTCATCCTTCATCTGTCTTCGTCATTTTGTACGTTTTATTTCGCATTTTGCTTCCTGTGAGGGCCCTTGTAAACTGTACCCGCTGGTGACTTATTTCCCTGGTTGTTCTTCATCACGACCCGAAAGAAATCAACATTCGTTTCTCCTGAATCTCGGTAACTTCTGATCAAATGTCACCAGCACCTCGACATTTTCCACGTCGGTCTGCCTTCTTGAAATATTAATTGATTTGTCACTGTGTTACTGTTGCACAAATCAAGAACAAATCTAAAAGCACCAATAGCATCTAGGATGTAAACGCAGATAACTGCAGCCGCTCCCCAGAGCACTGCCAACTGTGCGATCACAGAAGCATACATTGTACAGCCAGGAAACTCAAAACAACAGAAACACTCTTTTGGGCTGTTTCTCAATCAGCAATCGAATTTTACATTGGTAATATCAACAGTTCCCTCACACAAGCAACTACCTAATGCTGCAGACGGAGGATAAAGTGTGGACTGTAGATACTGGAGATCAGAGTGAAGAGCGTGGTGCTGGAAAACACAGCAGATCAGGCAGCATCTGAGGAGTAGCAGAATCGACGTTTTGGCCGAATATCTGATGAAGTATTCATGTCAGAAACATCCATTCTCCTGCTTCTTGGATGCTGCATAACCTGCTGTACTTTTCCAGCAACACATTTTCCATTGCTGCAGATTGTCACACATTGCGAGATTCCAGCCACGGAATCAGCGACACTCAGTGTCATGAGTCAACTTACTGCGGACACCTGGCAGTGGTGTTTCATGTCAAGTTGATCTTCAAGAATGCGTATCGTGAGTTGTCTGTCCTGTATAATGTTTCCTGCAGTCACGATATGCAATATTTATTTTTCCAAATTTGTCTTGCCTATGATGGGTATTTGGTCCATTTTTTGGTGAATTGTTGTCAAATATGTCTTTCGGTTTATGCTGTCTCAAAACTCCGAGTGGTCAGAGGAGTCTGGCTGTACGTGCCGAGACATACTTTTACCTATAATTTAGAGAGCTTGGTTTGTTGGGTAATGGCATGTCCTCCTGGCGTTGGTTTTGACAATGAATCTGCGGGAATATCTATTGTTGCAAAATATTTCTGGAAGATCCACTAAACAACACAACCAGCTGTTCCGAGTAGCAATGCACAGCGATGACGAAGACAACAAATTCGACTATGACAACACAAATACATTGGGGCCAGCTAAACAGAGTGAAGCCAGAGAATTTCTAGAATGACGAGACTCATCCAATGACTCCATTAAAAAACAAGTTGATCTGGACTCAACATATTGGGACATGCAAAGTAACGACAAGAAACAGCAATTGAATGCAGTGGGAAATAAATCAAATCAATTCGAAACGCTGCAGGACAGCAGAGCTTCACATGAGTTTCATCTGCCTTGAAGATATCACCGAGAAAGAGGAGGAAACGGCCGCAAGCCAACTTCCCAAAACCATCGAACTTCCCCACACCATCTGCATCCTTCACCTGAACAACAGAATTTTACACAAACCTTGAAACCCTGAAACAGTCAGAGCCGCCACAGCGGGAAAATGAACACTGGCATCCCACGTGACAACTGAGGTTACCAAACGCCACCAGGTGGATGTCAGAACTAACTGAGGCTGCAAGCAACTTGTGCATGCCCTTGTCAATAACACCTGCTTGATTATCCTCATCCCATTTTCCATCATTTAACGTTGTATGCCTTAAGCATTACAAATTCACAGTTAAGTATCTCTGATGATTATTAGAATTTCTGCCGCTCTGACTCATAGGGACAATGATGTCCAGATTCCAATGACTTGCAAGCTGATAAAGATTTTTTTATGTAGAGCTACTCGAACGTTTATGACTCTTATCTTAAATCTATGATTGATTGATCCATCCATCATCGAGAAATCTTTCGTTAAGTGTACCCAATCCATGCCCCTCATTATTTCCTACATCTCAATACTGTCTCCTCTCAATCTCTCCTGCTCTCACAAAAGCAAAGCCAGTCTGTCGAAACTCTTTCATAGCTGAAGTTCTTCAATCCAGACAATATGTTGGCAAATCACTTCTGCACCATTTCCACAGCTGTCATATCGCTTCTTTTATGTGAATTGCAGAATTATACATAACACTCTAGCAAGAGACGAATAAAGACTAGAAATAAATGCGGGGAATTCGCAAACATTGGTCTTTTCCAATAAAGTCTCTTTTCCTCGATACTGTTCTGCGTCCTTTTCATGAATCCAGTGCTCCAATGATATCTGGACCATGCAAATCAAACACTTTACATGAGGATTGATAACCCAACCACATTATCTGATTGCATTAAGTGGCTTAAAGCTCCTCATGGTGGTCTTGGTGCAAGTACACCTAACAAGAGTGACAGCTGCAGCACTAACTTAACGGTGTCAATGTGAAAGTGAATGTTACTTTGTGCAATGCCCCAATGGCATGTGAGGAAGGATAGAATGGAAGAATAGTGATTGGGAAAGGGAGAAACTTCTCCGAGATTAGGTGCAGATAAAGTTTGAAGCAAGAAAATCATCACCTTCAAGAGCATTTTAACCTTAAAAATTGATTTCTTCCTTTCTGCGTTTGTTTTGCAAGGGTTATGTGGAGTAATATGGAACAAATGCGCATTACTGATACTCGGATTTGAATGTAGGTTGCTTCGGCCACAATGCAGAGGATGAGCCACTATACGATCACGTGAAAAAATAACCAACAGTAAAAGCAATAAATGCAATGGCTGAGAGTGGCGAGGAACAGCACCACATGCACAAGAGGATAACCTACTGAGATTGGGTTGTATCGTCATCTTCGATGTCCTCAGTGGCTGTGGAGAGTCCATCATTGAGAATGTTGGAGACTGATTTCGATAGATTTCGAGAAAAGATGAAATGTACAGGCTTAGCAAACAAATTGTTGAAATGTTGGTTTAAATAACAACGAAGTTTCTCATCGTTACTTTACCAGTGCCTCGACACAAGGTTGTAACCCTACGGTTGCACACTTCAATCACACTGACTTCCAGGTCTGGAATAACAGAAATTTAGCGACGCAGTGGCGAAGATCCGATCGGAATTTGAGAGCGGAATGAACGCGTGAATCTTTAACTTTCTGCCAGTGACCAAGTCCGTGAGCATGCAGTTCTTCTATGAAGGCAGAGAGGCGCGTGAAACGCCCAGGATGGGAGCTCCAAACTAGGCTGGAGCAACTGGAATAGAGAGCTGTGGGAGAAAAGGCTGGGAGTTCTAACCTTATCTGGATACACTTCACTTGACATGGCGCAGTAACCTTTGGGTTGATGGAAAGTATCTTGAGCCATTTTAATCTGAACTGAAATTGTTTTTGACAGCATACATTTTTGTGGATTGAGGGAGGATCTGCCCCAGGGAGTTGTCACAATTATAAATAAACATTTCGCAAAGACTGAACTCGTCTAGGTGTATCTGTGCATTGTGAAATGGGCTAAATATCAGTGCACTCTGACATTTCTCATATTCTGACTTTGCAGTCGGTTAATTTTCTGGAAGGAATTTTAAAAATATTTTTTGTGTTATTCAATTTCCTGCTAGCTTGTTCTGGTCTGGTCATTGATGTAACATGAACAACCGAACATTAATATGATTTTGGGATTCGGTTCGACGTTCCCTCGAATTACGGAAGAACAACAGGACAGCAGAGGTGAAATTTATCAGAACAGTAGTGATCAAATTGAATGAATGGGCAGACAGAGGATGAAAGGAAGCTTCATGAGGATAAATGTATTTTCTTTGCCAATGAAACTACCCGCATCACAAAGTGTCTCACCTGGACTGACAGAAATGAAGTTTATAAGTCCTTATAAACTTGAGGTGGGGGGAATGTAAACACAGCCAGCTCCAAAAAAAAACAGAAACATTTGTTCTTTTCTGAACCTCAGTCCCGGACTGACTAAGATGACCTTTGGAAAATTATTTTGCACAATGTCCGAAGAGGACTTACAGATTCGACCACGGAAACCAAATTAAATATCAAGATCAAATCATACCACTTTATTCGCTACATCCCCCCTTTTGACACATGATCCTCACTGTGTGTTAATTGGCATGGAATGGGAATAATGATCGCGTTGACAGGGTTTACCAATGGGGCCACACCACACCCATTCACTCATTCTGCACCCTGCCATTGTCCATTCACGCTTGTCCTTCGGCGTGGCCTGCGACTCGACCTCCCATAAGTCTGCTTTAGATTACAAGTAATTGACATACACATGTCAACTGATCACTTGACGGCTGCTGGGCTGCTGTCCTTCCCGGTGAGTTTGCATTCGCATTGCCTTGAGAAAGGGAATCGTACTTTTTCATGTGGGCTTCACATTTACAGACAACGAATGATTTAGGCGGTAGGATCGCTTCCAGGAGGTCAGAAGTCAGACCACGGTGTATTTTGGGATTTCCAGTGTAGGCCAAGAAGCCCCTGTGTTTCCACAGAGTTCCACAATTATGTACAACCCCGTATGCATATCTGCGGTCGGTGTAAATATTCACTATCCTTCACTCAGCCAATTGACATGCCTCAGTCAAGGCAATCAACTTTGCTGCTTGAGCTGACAGATGACAAGGGAGTGATTCCGCTTTGACTACCTCGTGGGTAGTTACTACAGCATAGCAAACACAATTCTGGCCTGTCCGTTTGCCCCTGAATGCGGACCCATTCACAAAAAAACGCAATATCCTGATTCTGAGTTTGTGAATCCTGCACGCCTGGTCTTGGTGAGTTACAGCGACACAGTCATGTGGGTCTCTGTCTCCTGTTGTAGCGAGAAGGCTAGCAGCATTACGGACGTTACATCTCGTTATTCTAATGTTAGGCATCTCCAATAGTACAGTATTGTTTCTGAGCCAACGTGCTGCAGACATGTGTGCTGTGTTTTGCTCGGAAAACAGTAAGGATGCATGTGGGACCAGGAGGGTTAATTCTCCAAAGCCGACTGTGTCCCTGGACGCTACAACAAACTTTTTAAGCTGCAAACACGGCTTGCAGGCATATAGGCAATCCTGCCGCTACGGGGTCTAGGTTTAGCCAAAATGTAAGCTACCTGCCTCAATTTTCCCACATTCTCCTGCATCAGCTCAGATGTCATGCATCTACCGTTTGTACAAAAGGCTTGTTGGGATTCGGACCCCCAGTGTAGGTGTGGTTTGGAGCGCCTGTTTAATTCAACTGCAACGGTCTCTGGTTCTAAAACTCTAAGCCATTGGAAATTTCATTTAGGGGCGCCTCAAGGGTTGTGTAATGTGGGATAAAAAATCGACAGTAGGAGTGCAAGACCAAAAAGAATAGCAATTGTTACTTCGTGTGAGGCTTTGGAATTTGCTGGATTGCTTGAACTTTGTCTTGACCAATGCCCTCCCCTTGTTCAGACAAGAAATGACCAAAGAAGTTCACCTGTTGTTGCACAAATTGTAGATTTGCGAAACAAGCTTTGTGCCCATTCCTGGCGAGATTGCAGAGCGACACAAGCGTATCTTTCTCACATTGTTCCTCTGTTGGTGCTGCTATTAAGCATTCGTCTACAGACTGCAGAAGCGCTGACCCCGGGGTTAAAACAAAAATCTCCAGACTCCAGCATCGAGCCTCATTAATTCTGGTGGGGGACTCACAGTCATCTTGACAAAGTCGCTTGAATGTATATGATTTGCCTTTGAGTGGAAATGTGAACCAGAATTGACTTTCTGGGTGTACCGGTACACTAAAGAAGACATTTGATAAATCCATAGCAGAGAACCATTTACTGTCAGGTGGAATTCGAACTCATATAGTACACGGATTAGGAACATTTGGGGCGGGCGGAACAACAGCATAGTTGACTACCTGCAGGTCTTGAACAAAGCTCCGTTTCCCCGATTCTCCTGGAATGTTTGCCTTTTTGACCAGAAAAATGGGGGCTCTCACCGGTGATTATCCACAGGGAATTATCACTCAAGCTTTCAGGAGGGATGCAAAGTAGTATCCTTTGGCAGCCTCGTGTTTTAACGGGTCTCGTGCTCTGCATGGACAATACTCAGACTTCCGGGCTATTCTTATGGGTTCACAGCTTCCTATGAACCCCACATCACGTTTGCCTTTTGCCCTGCCCTTCTTAATCTTGGGTCCGAGACATCTACCATACCTAATCGCCAGGCTACCCTCTTGGCGGGGGTTACCTGGACTGCTCTATCTGCCTGAGTTAGCCAATTTAGTTTCTTCATATCTGTCCTGATGTGTGCATTGAATCAGGTACGCACATCGTCGGTGAAAACACAATCTTTCGTTTTTTTTGTGCCTGCAGTATGCATCGTCTCAAATCCTGCCACTTCTCGCTGGATGCCTTCGCCAATGGTGCGTGAATAAAGGTGCCTTCCACATCAAAAGGATTTTTTTTTCTCATTCCTTGACTGTTTGTCCCTGGTATGGTAGTTTACTGGCCTTGTATGTCTGCTATTATTTCGGTTTAACTTTACTTTTTTTTCTGTCTGTCTGCAACACATGCCTCTGCAAAGTTTCCCTATGCTTTTATTGGATTTAAAATAAATGTTAATTTACCATTACAATGGACATTACATTATTTTACAGGTTGCGGCAACAGCGAGGGTCGAAGTGCCTGTACTGCATTGTAACGTTCGATGTTGTCAGTTACATTTCCTGCTGGTTTCAGATATCTCTCCTCACTCTGGAAACTCCCGGTCGCATGTTCCAGAGATTTCTCTGCACTTCAGTTAATCGAGGCAACTGTATTTCCTGCTCAGAATGTGATCTCTCTCCAATGGAGAAAGGAAAATAAAGTCGGTGACAAAGCTGAGATCACTTACGTTCTGTCCAGAATCAACAAAAACTATCCCGATCTTCCAGTCTCCGTAACTTCAACATTACACTGTGTTCTCACCCTTCAGGCTCTCTGCTTGTATTCCTGATGAAGGGCTGTTGCCCGAAACGTCGATTTCACTGCTCCTCGGATGCTGCCTGAACTGTTGTGCTTTTCCAGCACCACTCAAATCTAGACACTGTGTTCCCAGGCCATCATTTCAGTCTCTGGTCTGCTGCAGTGCTCCTTCAAGACACAACACAAGCTGGAAGACACGCAACTCATTTTCTACCGACAGACCATGAAAACCTTAGGACCCAACATCAAGTTCAATCATTTTAGAAACCGTCCGCCGTCTTACACATTCTTCACCCACACTCACTTCCCATTAGTTCTGAAGACGGATCATTGGACTCGAAGCGTTAACTTTCCTTCCTCATCAGAGATAGACAAGAGCTGCTGATTTTGTTCAGACCTTTTGGCTTTTCTTCTGAGAACTTTGTTTTTTCTCTTGTAATCGCCAGATACTGGAAGCGTCTGAATGCAGGAGGAGAATTTCACAGGAGATGAAAAGAATGGCAAGGGTTTGACCACTCCCATTGTGAAGGTACGCGAGCTTGGCTGGGGATGTTACTCTAAGCGCAGAGAAGGCTGAATAAGAAACCAATTAACGTGCTCATTTTATGAAGAGGATAGATATGTGTGACAGGGATAAGCCTGCATTGGGAATGAACAGAGTAACATAAATGAAAGACAGGAGACAAGGAGGAGATTTAGGAAGAATACTTTCACCTGTAGAGTATTGATTATCTGGAAATCATTATCTGAACATGTGGTAAAGGTAAGTGTCATGAGAACGTTTCAGCAGTCTGTAGCCGAACACATGATGAGCCAGAGCACTAGTGGATAAGGACCAGGTACCAGAAAGTGTGACGAGGACAGACAGGCGCGAGATGGGTGTCCTGAATGCAATGCGTCAAAGGCAAACTTGTGTGCTTAAAGGTAGCAGCAGGTGCGGCTCTGTGGCGCAATGGAAAGCGCGTTGGACTTCTACATCTCTATTCAAAGGTTGTGGGTTCGAATCTCATCCGGGTCGTGTTTTAATTTATGTTTTGCAAAGTGGTCAGACCAGACTTGGCTGCTCATCTGCAAAACCAGTAATATTCGTGCATAAACCTAACTGTCTCGAAACGGAACATTTTCCTCCCACAGATTTACATTATCGATGTCTATTTATGGTAGAGATCGATAAATACCTGTTAGCCAGTACGATGTTGTGGATGGGCTGGAAAAAGACATAAAATTGTTGTGTGAGCCATGATGATATCAAATTACGTGGCAGGACAGGATCGGTGTTAAGAATGGCCTCCTTCTGTTCCTTTGTGTCTGTGCCATTTCTGGCCAAGATTTTTAAATAATCACAACGAGGACAATATTAATTAAACACCAAATAATATTTTGGTCTCATCTCTACTTCGCTTCCCTCCCGGCTGGAATAGACAGCTCTTGTTTCAGCTTTAGATCAGACAGCGGAGGATTCTCACAAGTTCTCCTTCAGGCTGAATGTTGCTTCACATAGGTTTCCAAGTGGACACATGGAGCAAGCAATTGCATGGATGCTGGGGATTCAGGGGCAGATTTCCCCTTTGCTGGGCTGGAATTCTGGCCAAGGTAATGAATGTGAATTTCTGACATTTGAATCTTACTCTGGATTCTTGCGACTTTACGAATTAAACTGAATTTAATTTGCCCTTGCAGAACATTATTCAATCTTCACTGTGCATAAAAACCATGCCACATGCTCGTGCACATATTATGCTGAACATTGTTGATGTTGTGTGCAGTGTGGGTCGATGTCTCAAATGTACATGCCAAAGGAAGTTGGTGAAATATCAGTGAATCGAATTGTCTGACGATTTGCTGCCGATAGAAGGAAAATCCCAGTACAATGGCCACATAACATTGCCTGTGAGCAACGCAGGAAGCCATGGTAAATGTATGCAGTATTCAATAAAACCGATTTTCACCACATTTATCTATGCCATTTTCCTGAAGCTGATGCTTCATAATCGATGATCCATTATCAGTATAACCACCTCTGCACTGCGTTTCATTTCAGATACACAGAAAAGAAAATGAGTAATTGGGTTGAGGGGCCGAGTGGTAAGATCAGGAGCCGTTCGTCACAATTAGACGGCAGGTCCAGTGGTGCAGTTAGTTAGCTTTCTGCACTTACATGACAGAATGGCAGCACATGAACTGCCAAAGTTGTGCATTGGATTCTCACCAGGTGTCTGTTTTACTGATACTGACCAGAGATGATTGCAACTTCAAGCTGAAGAACAGTTTAAACCCGGAATATTACATTGCAATAAAATGCTTTTGGCACTAATGTTGCACCGACCTGTAAGACTCATCTGAAGTCCATCTGACCAGCATTTTGACATTATGAGCTGTAAGTTTATCCAATGATCATTTAATTGCCCTGAAGGTTGGTGAGTCTACGACTGTTGAAGACAAGGCGTTCTGCACCCTTACTACTCTCTGAGAAAGGCATCTACCTCGGCATCTATCACCCTCAAATTACATCGATGTGCCCTTGTGCCAACCATCACCATTTGAAGAAAATGCCTTCACTGTCCACCTTACGGCAAATTCTGATCATCTTTTATGTCTCTATTAATTCACTTCTCAAACTTCTTCTCTCTTTTCTAAACAGCCTCAAGTCCCTCAGCCTTTCCTCGTAAGACCTTCCCTTCACAGAAGGCAACATCCTAGGAAAACTCGTCTGCAACCTTTCCAATGCTTTCACATCCGTCCTATAACGTGGCGACCAGAACCGCACGCACATCGACACGTTTGGCCATGCCAGACAAATGACTGGAGCTGCAAAGTGATAGTTTGGCCCTGAAACTAAATCCCTTTCCCAATAAAAACACTGTGCTCGCTGCAAACAAATCCATCTACGTGTGTGTTCACTTTCAGAGTTTTATGTACATGGACGCCGAGATCGCTCTGGTCATCTAAGCTTCCAAGAATATTACAATTAGCCCAGAACGTTGTATTCTTGTTGCTCATTCCAATGTAAATCACCTCACACTTTTCCATAATAACCTCCATATGCCAACTCTGAGCCCCGATCTTCAGATTATTCATGTCCGTCTGTAACCTGCAGCAGACTTCGGCACTGTTGACAACTCCATCGATTTAGTGTGTTCTGCGAATTTACTCATCCATCATCCCATGCTCGAATCCAGGTCATTTATAAAGGTGACAAACAGCAGTGGACCCAAAAAGGAACCTTGTGGGACACCATGAGTAACTGAAATCCAGGATGAATATTTTCCATTAACTGCCACACTCTGTGTTCTTTCAGCGAGCCAATTACTGATCTTAACCGCTAAATCACCGTCAATCCCATGTCTCTGTATTTTATGCAACAGCCGACCGTGCCTTCGTGAAAACCATATCCACCATGTTAACCACTTTACTCCCATCCACCTGTTTGTTGACCTTTTCAAAAACCTCAATAAAGTTTGTGAGGCACAACCTGCTATTCACAAAATCGTGTTGACTGTTGCGAATCAACTTGTTCCTTCTTCGGTGATCATAAATCATATCTCTAATAATCTTTCCCAAAAGTTCACCTACAAGGAAATATGACGACTGTTCTATAATTACCAGCGTTCTCCCTACTCCCCTTCGTGAAGAAGGAGACAATATTTGCTGAACTCGATTCTTCTCACACTAATCACATGGACACTGACGAAATAAAGTTGGAAGTCAAAAGTTCTGCAATCTCCTCCCACGATTCCCAGAGAATCCTAGCATACATCCCATCAAGCCAAGAGGACAAATCTATTTTCAGGCTTTCAAGAATTGCTAACACTCGTATTTATGAATGTCAATTTCATTTATTCTAACAGATTGCATCTCAAAATTCTCTTCGACAACATTGTCTTTTTCATTTGAGATATGATGAAAAATATACATTCAGCACCTCTCCTATCCTCGGACTCCGTTGACGACTTCCTACTGCTGTTCTTGACAGGCCCGAATCATATGCCAGATATTCTTTTATTCTTGAACTGACAAGAGAAAGCTTCAGGGTTTTAAATGACCCTGCGAGCTAAAGATTTTTTATGTCCCCTCTTCGCTCTGAGTAGCTCTCTCTTTTTGGCCCTTCCTTGCTAGCTTTTAATTTTCAAGTGCCCTAACTCAGCCTACATATTTCATGTTTCGACGCACTGCCTTCTCCCTTTTGACAAGAAATTCAACTTTTTGAGTAAAAATTGCTCCCTGTCTCAACCTCATATTCCCTGCATGACGCACACATACTTATCAAGGACATGCATGAGCGATTCCCTGAACAAGCTCCATATTTCAAATGTGCAAAACCCCTGCGTTTGCTTTCCCATCTGGTGCATTCTAACTCTTGCCTAAGCGCATCATACTGGCCTTTCTCCAAGCGGAAACTCATGCTCTGCTATATATATATATATATATATATATATATATATATATATATATATATATAATATTTGGAAAGTTAAACTTCCCCACTACAACTACCCTGTTACTTCCGTTCCTATCCAGAATCATGTTTGCAATCTTTACCTCCATATCTCTAGAACATTTTGGTGGTGACCTCTACTTGTCTGATTTTAATCTCAGAATATTCTAGTTCAGCAGATTGAGTCGGGTCCTCACCAAATATCCTTTCTGCTACCATAGTACTGTCTTTGACTAAAAACGCCACATCTCCCCCTCTGTAACGACTTTCCTGCTCTTACTGAAAAGACGAAACTGAGGTGCAAGGAACAACCATTCCTTTCAGTGCTCCATTATGTCTCTGAAATGGCCACAATATTGAAGCCCCAGTCAACAACCCATGACACCTACGTTATATCAGATGCTCCTAGCGGTGAAGAAGATAGACTTCAACCAACTTCATCCTTGCCAACATTCAGTCGCAAACCCGAAAATCTATTTATGTCCTAACCACTCATAACTTCCTGCAAACTGCAGCTAAAATTTAGGTTCGCACTCTGCTGCTGAATTCATTTAAACCCTCCTGAGGAGCTTTAGAAATTTATCCACTCAGGATATTGGTACCCTTCCGGTTCAGGTAAAGACCATCCTGTTTGTTGAGGTCCAACCAACTCCAAAATATGCCCCAACTATCCAGATATCAAAATCCCTATCATCTGCACCGTCCTTACAACCACGTGTTCATCTGCTCTCTCTCTATTCTTTCCCTCACTATAACTTGGCATGTGTAAACCATCAGAGAGAACAACTCTGTTTGATCTCGATCTAAGATATCACCCTGGATCCCTGAGTTTCTGCTATGCATCCACATCACTTTTATTATATATGTTGTTAGTGTGTTTGTGAAACATGACCTCGGGCTGCTCCCCCTCCCCCTGAAGTATCTTGAAAACACGCTGCGAGACATCACAAACCCTGGTAACTTGGAGGTATCACATCAATCATGAGCCTGCCCTGTACCCACAGAAACTGCAATCTGTCCCCCTCACTATGTAGTCCTCAATAACTATTGCTCTCCTCCACTTTCCCCTACCCTTCTGATCACAGGGACGAACACTGTGTAAGAGATCTGTACCCCATGGTTTACCCCTCGTAGCTCATCCCATCCGCATATGTGTGTGTGTGTGTGTGTGAATTCAGAATATTTGGAATGGATGGTCGGCCATTTGAATGTTCTTCCCGTCGAATGTGCGAGCTATATGTATGTACATATATATAAATGTGTGTCCGCATGCATGTATGTGTGTGTGTGCATATATATTTAAAAGTTGCAAAAGAACATTGAGTAAAACAGCAATTATTCAAACAAATCTGATTTTGTGGAGTGTTCTCTCCTTGGGAAATACCTCAGTCACTTAAGACCAGCCATAAAGACCCCCTGAGTGAATATCTATTACTCACTAGAGATACAGAGGTGATTTTTGAAGTCGATGACGTTTCTCATGTCGCTGAGCCTGCGCTGTGTTAAATTCCGGAAGGGAGGTTTAGCTCTCTTCATATTACTAATTTTGCTGCAAACTTGCACAGTCCATAAAAACAATCCAAAAATTATTCGGTTTATCTCATTGGACATTTTGCCTGTTATCAGAAAAACTGGAATAGAAATGACAAATATGTATTTAAGTACTGCTATGAAGATTACAGAATTCAAACAGGAATTTTTTCGTTTCTTGTCACTAGATATGGTTGGGCGAGATGAGTGAGCAGCAAATGAACTCACTCCCTTCTCTGTGATTGCAGCCAAATTTTCCAATGCAACAGATGAAAGAACAAAGGTGCATTACACCGGCAGGTCAGTTTCAACTCACGATAGTATAGTTTCACTTTGATGTTCGCCATCTTCTAAAGTATTAGCTTAGTGGGGAGATCAGGATCCTGAAGGTATGCTGAGATATTGCGAGAATTATTCCCACACTATTGGCATCACTTTATATCATAAACCAGTAATGCAGCGGACTGAGCTAACCGGCTTCCATTTAATGCTGAGCTAACACACAGAGCTCAGTTCTTTTACAATTTATAGAAGTTCATGTGGAACAAGCTGTTAAACCTTTCCTCACAATCCGCTCATTCTATATTTATTCGTGCTCAGTTGCGGGTGTTATGAGGTTTCTTTCCAATAAACGTTAACCAATTAGAGAGTGTGCACCGAACGCGTACCCATGATGGTCGCCCAGATTCCCTGTCCCCGTGAAATTCATTCCTTGTGTGTCTGCACGTGTCTTCACAAATATATTAGAATCAGCTTCTGAGTATTTTTTTCCTGAGAAAACGTAAACATTTTCGAGTTCAATAGCTGTAGAAGGAAAAAGATTGCGAGCTCCAAACTTCTCTTTATCATTCATCGCTGGTTTTGAAGTTCTATAGCCTTGAAATAGATCCATCTGAATGAGGGCATTTCCCCCCCTATGTACTCTCGCTAAATTCACATCGCCTAGAAACCTTCTATACGGACACAACTCAGTTTTTCCTGGTGTCACGCCTCATGATCTATTCATCTTTTGCACCATTCCATGAAACCCCGCGTTGTCTTTTCAAATGGGATTGTCCCCCACTACATCGTTGGCTTCCTTTCCATTATTCTGTTTCCATCTAAACGCTGTCCATTCTTCCTGACGTCTTTTCATTCCAGTCATCGCCATCCATGTCTTTTATCATCTCTTTATGTCCCAGTACAGTCCATGTTAAGAAAGGATGCTGCGGTCAGAACAACACAGGAAAACCCGCTCTAATGCTGTATATGACCATTACCAATGTAGGGAAAATGGAGGTAGTTCAGTCAAAAGTGAATCCGTTGGTTGTTGCACAATGGATCAATCACTGATTGGGTCATGACTATTTTTCCTCACTTTTCTCCTCTGTCTGAACATTTGCTAAAGCAACACAATAAGGGAACATGGAAGACCTACAGTTCAGAAACTGACAATTCGATGCAACAAATGAACACCTTTCCTCCAGGGATTAAACCTCACAGAACAATTCCTTACTCTTTTTCTCTTCATTTTCTCCTGAATAAAGCACCTTACTGTCAGTCGACCCAGTTGTTGGCAAATCATATCTCTGGCGCTGTGAGGCAGCAGTGATAACCAGTGAGCCACCTTGCGGCACTGTACAATATTGCAAGGCACATGTGGACGCGTTTGAAATGCGATTCCTGTCAAAGATGCTCTACTTTTGATATTGCCCGTATCAGGAACAATAAATCCTGATTCCCTGACCAAGAAATTAACCCAAACCACATCGGTGAAAGCGCTGTATGGTAACCACTAGTCGACCAGGAAGGACGGCATGTGCAATTGCATCTTCTCTTAACAGCATAGGTTTCTTTTCCTGCGATGAGAAATTCCTTCCAAAAAAGAGTATTCGTGAAACCGTGCTTTTACAGCACAGATTAATACATTATGTCAGTGCCAGTCATCAAAAATCCAAATATTCTCGTTTCCAGTTTCCACTAATTGGCCCACAGCCTGACATTTGAAGTATTCATCTGAATGTGACTTTCCCTGCAAAGTTTTAATCTCAAATGCACCAGCGAATGAGACTGATGTCAGATACCGTCAAATTTGTTCATGAACTGCGGGAGAACTGAACCTCATTTTGACCCATAGAGGGAACTATACAGACACAGCTTTTGAAAGTGACAAAGGCCTCAAGAGAGCCCAACTTCCATAAAATGTGGAATTGACCCGTTTGGCCTCTTTTTTCTTCACTACAAGCTTTAAAATCCGATTGTGTTTACATTATCAGAGGGATAAACAGGCAGGAGGCTGTCCTTCGAGGACTGCCCCAATCGTGAATAATTGGTACCCGCTAATTGTTGACTTCTCCACCTTTGAGGCAGCCTGGCTAGCTGTGCTCTTCAAGCCTACTACTTGTTTAATTTGAATTCCAGCAGATTCCTGTCTCTACATACGGAATGGAAGCATTCAGCCACATCCCTGTACGTATTCGTCCTCCACTGTTTCACCGTCACGTTACTGCTTCTAATGAGTCATGTTGTTCTTCCTGCCAAACGAAGGCATTCTTCGCATCAGAAGCTTGTCATCCTCATGTTTCTCGAAGGAAAAATACGGATGTGGACTTCTAAACTGAAACAGATGCGGCCTGGTCTGCGTAAAAATAACTTCCTGCTGTTACTTCAAAAATAATTCCTAACAACATAGAGAACGCACCTTCCGATGTCTGCTGCAATAGTTGCAAGAAAATTCAGTAAGGCTGCAGTGAAATTCAAGGTTACAACCCTGGGTTTACATAACCAGTGCTTGAATCACTGAGCTATGGAAGCACTAACACAGGCGCCGTTTTGCTACTGACAAAAGACGATGACCTCTAGCAGAAAAACTTTGGTGATCTCAATTTTGTGATACAAGCTTCGTTTTGAATGACAAAATACGACTTGAAACCCACTTCTTTGATCACTTGTTGGATATAACAGTTTGTCAGCTTCCCAATGTCTCATAATGAGACAGGGATCAACATTTGTTTAAACTCCATCAGAGTAAAAGCTTTGAATTATTTTTTTATATAAAAGACACGATGTAGTATTGATATCAATAAATTGCCCTGATTTTAGCATGTATAACAGTTTTTTTTCTCTTAATTACTTGGTGAGTAATTCCTTTCCTATAGCCTGGTGTGATTTACGTCACTTCAAGATTTCATAATTTCTTACCTTGGCAGCTGTCGTTTAGGCACCAAACGTGAAACAGTTCAAACCGAACATACTCCGGAGTTTGGAATTCGAGGGAATGCAGATATCTGAGAGAGCATTTTAAAACATAATTTTGGGTGCTGTGTCCGCTGGCTGGGTTGGTATACTATTGGCAATCTCTATTTGCTCTTGAGTGGCCTGGAAGACATGACAGTGATAGATAGAGGGAAGACAGTCAAGAGATTTGTAGACAATGATGAAAACTTTGAAATTTAGCTGCCCGGTGAACGGTGAGTAACCCTTGTTGAGAGTATTCCCACATACAGGAGAGGTTTTGGAAGACCTCAGGATTACATCATTGTGTGAATAACCTGCAACTCCTTCCCTTCCACCATGTGTGAGCCCTTGTGGAAAGACAAAGCTGCGAAGGCCGCAGTGCACGTTTGGGAAAATATGCGTTTGTAAAATTGCCATTCAGGTAATGCACAATGAAGCAGTGAACAGAACGCAAGTACGCCCTTGAATAGAAGCAGGGGGAGTTAGACCATAGAACATAGAACATTACAGCGCAGTACAGACCCTTCGGCACTCGATGTTGCGCCGACCTGTCATACCAATCTGAAGCCCATCTTACCTACACTATTCCATGTTCGTCCATATGCTTGTCCAATGACGACTTAAATGTACTTAAAGTTGGCGAATCAACCACCATTGCAGGCAAAGCATTCCATACCGTTTCTACCCTCTGAATAAAGAAACTACGTCTGACATCTGTCCTATATCTATCACCCTTCAATTTGAAGCAATGCCCCCTCGTGCTGGTCGTCACCATTCTTGGAAGAAGGATCTCCCTGTCCACCCTATCTAACCCTCTGATTATGTTATATGTTTCTATTAAGTCACTTCTCAACCTTCTTCTCTCTAACGAAAACACCCACAAGTCCCTCAGCCTTTCCTCGTAAGACTTTCCTCCTTACCAGGCAACATCCGAGTAAATCTCCTCTGCACCTTTTCCAAAGCTTCAACATCCTTTTATAATGCGGTGACCAGAACGGTACACAATATTCCAAGTGCGGCCGCACTAGAGTTTTGTACAGCTGTAGCATAACCTCATGGTTCCAGAAGTCGATTCCTCTATTAATAAAAGCTAAAACACTGTATGCCTTCTTAACAACCCTGTCCACCTGAGTGGCAAAGTTCAAGGATCTCTGTACCTGAACACCGAGATCTCTCTGCACATCTACACGACCCGGAAACTTTCTGCAACTGTAATACTGTCCTTGACCAACAATGCTACACCTCCCCCCCCCCCCCCCCCCCTTTTACATTCTTCTCTGTTCTTACTGAAACATCTAAATCCTGGATCCTGCAACACCCATTTCTGACCCTGTTCTATTCGGGTCTACGGAATGGCCATAAAAATGAATTCCCAGGTACCAACCCATGCTGCAAGTTCAAACACCTTATTCCAGATGCTCCTGGCGTTGAAGTAGACACACTCCAAACAAACTTCTTTCTTGCCGGTGTCATCTTGCGATCATGAAACTTGATTTTGTACCTCCCTACACTCAACCTTTTCTTGACTTGAACTACAATTTTGGTTCCCATCCCCCTGCTGGACTAGTTTAAACACACCCCAATAGCCTTAGCGAATATCCCCCCAGGATATTGGTAACCCTCTGATTCAGATGAAGACCATCCAGCTTTTAGAGGTCCCACCTACCCCAGAAAGAGCCCCAATTATCCAAGAATCCAAAACCCTCCTTCCTGCACCATCCCTGTGGCCACATGTTCAACTGCTCTCTCTCCCTATTCCTTGCCACACTAGCACCACAGCAGGGTGGGAATTTGAAAGGACGCATGGATGTGTATTACGACCGTGTCGTCCAAACGAATGGATTTCAGATTGAGCTGAAGAAGAGCAGAGACGTGGAAGAGTTAGTGATGTTCGTGAAGTGCAAGTAGGCTGACATGGTGATTATGGTGATATGTGGTTAATAACACATCACGAGGTGAATAATGTCACCATAGTTATGACGTGTCTTTTCAGACTTAGACAATTGCCAGGGAGGAAATTGAATCAGTGGCGAGGCATTTTCTCCCAGCACGTGGTCGATGATGCCTTCCAACTGAGCTCATCCACTTTCCTCAATTCCGCTCCCAAAACCCTTCCCTCAAACTATGACGAGGACGGAACTCCCTTCTAAATCACTTTAAAACCCAGCAACGTCTATTGACATCATATCATCCTCCCGGATGTCCGTCAGCTGCAAATGAACCCCACCAACTAAGGTGTGTTTCCCTCCCCACCCCTATCCTTTTTCTCCAAAGATCTTTCCTTCTTTGACTCCCTTGTCAAGTGCACGCCCCCACCAAACCGCCATCCCCTCCCAGCAACCTTCTCATTACAACACGGGATTTGAAAAAACATCCACCCACACCTCCGCACCTCAACTCTTTCCAAGGCCCCAAAGGACCCTTCCATGTCCATCAATGTTTCACCTGCATTTCCACCATGTCATTTACTGTATCCATTGCTCTTTTGGAAGTCTCCTCAACATTGAGGAAATTGGATGCCTAAGTACAGACCACTTTGGAAAACATCTCCGGGACACCCGCACCAAACAACACCACTGGCTCCTGGTCGAATACGTCAACTCTCCCTCCCACACAGCCAAATCCATTCAGGTCCAGGGCTTCCGCCGCTCTCATGAACTGTCCTATCTGTCCATCTTCCTTCCCACCTATCTGCTCCACCCTGCGCTGCGACCTATCATCATCATCCACCTAACACACTCACAGCTACCTTGTCCCAGCCACACCCGCACCCATTTGTCTCTCTATCCCTCGGTTCACAAGCCTCTTTCTGATAAGGGCTCGTGCCCGAAACGTCTATTGTCCTGCTCATTCGTTGCTGCCTGTCCTTCTGTGCTATCCTAGTATCACACTTTCGACTCAGTGGCGAGGCAGTGGATTTTGAGTTTGGGACTGAAGTCAGAGGTTTCAGTTTTGCAATGATTCAATTGTAAGAAATGTCTGCTCCAACAGGACTGTATGTCATGAGCAAGTGAGACGAAGTCAAGCCTGTGGAGGTGACCATCTTGAATTTCCACAGACATATATCAGGGTGCAGTTCGGCAAACGGCTGAATAAGAGGCCCTGGATTGAGGCTTGGCTGACTGGCAGAAGGCAGACAGTTGGGCAAAGGTGTCTCTTCCAGGATGGCAGCCCGTGACTAGTGGAGTTTAGAGGAGTCAGTGTTTGCACCACAGCTATTCACATTATGTATGGATGATCCATTCAAAGGAACTGAGGGTGTTGTTGCTCCATTTGAAGAAGACACAATGATAGGTGGAAGGGCAGATCTTATTGATGAAGCGGGCATGCTGCAGAATGACTTGAACGGACTGAGTGCTTCGAAAAAAATAGTTGCAATTGGCATACTTTGTGGAAAATATGTGGTCATATGTTTGGTGGAAAGAGTAGAGGCATAGACAATTTCCTGAAAGCAGAAAGATTTCAAAGTTCAATTTTCTCTTATGTTCAGCATTCAATTTCAGTTTGTGATGAGGAAGGCAAATACAATGTCGGCTTCTGTTCAAGCTAATGAGAATGACCGGGCAGAGGTTTACACCTCAGTCAATAGGAGGCTCTGGACAGATGCATTTGGAACATTGGGAGTAGGTTTTGGCCCATATCTAATTGATGGTATGTTTTGAGTGATGGAGAGGAGGCTTATAATGGCTGACTCAGTGGTGAGTACTAATGCCTTGCAGCCTCAGTGATGTTGGTTCAATATCTACTTTGGGCGACTGTGAATTTGGATTTGGTGCATACTCTCCGTTTCAGCCTGGGTTTCCTCCACAGACTAAAGATGTGTGGCTGACGTTCTTTGGTCATGGGAAATGCAGAGTAAAGGAATTGGGTGGAGGTGTGAGTTTGGGTGCGATTCTCTTCGCAGGATTCGTGGGGATTTCTTGTTCCAAATGGCCTGTTTCCACATTGTCGGTATTCCATAAGAACAACGTTGATCGCAGGGATTTAGGCCTTGTCATAAGAATTTTTTTAAAGGAGGTGACAGCTTCCATATAAACACATGGTTTCAAGTGAATGTCTTGAACGGTATAGGGAGTGGAGAGGCATTCTTAAGGAAGACATCATAAAGGTCAATCGAGAATATGAGATAGCCTCAGAACATAAAGTTAAATATAATCTGAAGAGATTCTACAAGTACATCAAGAACTTCAGAACAAAGAGGACCACTTTAATATGAAAAAAGCTCACCTTTGTCTTGAATCTCAGCAGATGGAGAGACATATAATGTTAACTTCGCGTCAGTTTACACCTTGGAGAACAGAATGGCGGGTACAACTGAATATTGACGGTTTGAAAGAAGTTCACATTGAAAAGGGAATGTGGTGTAGGACATGGAAAATATGAAGTTGGATATTTCTCTGGGATTTGATCTCTGGAATCCCGGAACATTGTGGGATGATAGGGAAAGAAACTGTTGGCCCTTCGTAGAAATATTTTTATCATCTATTATTACGACCGAGGTGCCGAATGACTGGAGGATGGCTAATGTTATGCCTTTATTTAGAAAGGAATTAATTAAGAAGCCTGGGATCGATAGACCTGTGTGTCTGGTTATGGTCGTGGGTAAGTTGTTGGATGCAATTCTAAACGATAGGTTTTATTTGAATTTTTAGATTCAAGGAATGAATCGGGATAATCAGCATGGTTTTGCACAAAATTGATTGAGTTTTTTGAGGGCGTAACCAAGAAGATCAATGAGGACATAGTGGTAGACTTTGCTCACTTGGACTTTAATAAATGCTTTTACACGGTTCCACACGGTTCACTAATTCATAAAGTTAGATCACAAAGAGATCAATGTAAGGTTTCTAATTAGATATATAATTAGTTTATTAGCAGGCTGCTGAGAATGGTGGTGGAGGGTAGTTTTCAGACTGGAAGACTGGTACCAATGGTGTCCCATTGGCTGAACGCACATTCATTTGTTTCATTTAAATAAATGATGTAGGTGGGAAGATAGAAAGTATAGGAAGTAAGTTTGCAAAATTGCCAGTAGAATGGACAATAAAAAGGTTATGTAAGGGTGTGAAGCGATTTTCTCATCAGGTCAGCTGCTCTCTGACCGCAAGTTTAAAAAGCGTGAGAGGGGCGGGGGGCGGGGGGGGGGGGGGGGGAGTAGTGAAGGGCCGTTCTTCCATCGTGAAGGGCACATTATCAGACATCCATCTATTCTCGTCCCAGTTTGCAGCAATGAGATTCTCTCTGTGATCTTAAATGACATAACAATGGTACTGAAAGTTGACCTGGCCACACTGTTGTAACTCCTTTTTGGAACGTATTCTCATGTTCGCATACAGAGGCAATCACACAGGCACATTCCACGACAGTGACAGAGTCCTCAAGATTATACCCACTCCATGTGCTTTATGTCTGCAAGTTTCCCTGGAGAAAGGCGGCTTTAAGTGGAATACAAGGCACTTCGCTAGAAAATGTGCACCGTTGTGGTGAGCCGGGATATGAAATGGATACTGAGCAGAAATAGTCGAACACGCTTCTCATGTGTAACTTCCAATAACACAAATCCCACCAAACAAGCCCCCTGGCTCCTGGGACCTGACAGGATAGCTCCCGGTAGACACTCTTCACCAAAAATAACGGACACACGGCAAAATCTAAACACTTTCACGTCTCGTCTTGTTCTGTTTCTATTCCTGTAACACCTCCAGCTTTCTCTGAATGTCTAGTCCCGATGTCAATGAACTGTTTGATCTAAACACAGGCACATTGAGAAAATAATCTTTATCTCAAAAGCAGAGCCAGGGAATGTCAGCTGCACGGGCTTGCTCTCGCCTGGGTAATGAGATATCAGGTCTTATCGTCCTGATTATCATATAGACCGATTCCACAAATATTGGTAACAGTTATTACCAATTGAGATGTCCCAATGAATACCATGACTGACGGTAAGATCAGGGGAGAGCAGCTTCGACCCCTTCCTCGCCGAGGGACATATTTCAAAGATTATCCTTTTACTTCACAAACTGACCTCCTCACAGCTGGCCAGGGAATTGTCTTGCACAACAATACCCTTTTAGCCCACTAAGTCAGCACCAGTCCAACACAATACCCTGAACTGTTCTTATCACATCTGGCGTCACTTGATTCAGAGGGGCAAACATATTCAGTAATGGAAGTGTACAACTAAATGGGTCTTACCTGCTCTTGAGTTTTCTGCCTTTTCCATCCTGACAGGCGGTTGGTTGCAGGTTCCTAACGTTCCTTATCTGAGTTATACGCATTTCACCTAATCCTGCGATTTGAATTTCAAACAAATGCAGAGAACAAGCACTCTTCAAGTTCCCGCTCGGCTCTCAGTCACAGTTCGCAAAATGTTGAACTGCGTGAGGAATCCACAGTGGATTTAATACTAATTGCCTCAACCACGTGGCCACAACTGCCGAAGCGCGCTACTAAACTGGTTTCAAATTCTCCCGACCTGTGGAGTTGAGGGATAGGCAATCACTGTTCGGTTTGTTTGAATTCAATCACCACAGTTTCGACAATGTTAAATGTCAGGACATGTGTGGTCTGTGTAAACAATCTCGATGGTTGAAATGGTTATTCAGTTAAAAAGAAATGGAGAGATTGCAGGAGAAACTAAACAGATCTGGCAGCATCTGGGGAGAGACAAATAGAGACAACGATTCAGAGCTTCTTCAGGAGTTTCTCAGAACGCTATCTTCTCTCAGAGGTACTGACAAATCTGCCGAGTTCCTTGAGCAGTTTCTGTTTTTGTTTTAAATTCCGAGTGTCCACAATCCTTCACTTGCCATTCAACAATTCAGAAACGCATTTGTGGTTCCTCATTGGGTTTGGTTTCCGTTTGGATACATATCCCTGACCCTATTAAAATAAATTCTCTGGCTGCACTCTGATTAGCTTGTCCTATTATTTTTGTGTTGTACAAGTCGAATTTGTTGTCCTCGACATCACTCTGCATTGCTACTCGGTGGATAAGAACAGCGATCGCTCCATGCGTGGGTACACCCTCTTTTAGGTTAACAACCAAACGAGAGGACTAATTGCTCCACTGTGACTGGGAGTTCCCTTGTTGCAGGCCCCTCGCAGGATATCCAAAAGCAGACTGTCAGTGAACTCAAGCTTTCTACTGCCCTTCGCAGAATGAAAATTTCCCTCAATTGATTTGACGTTTCCAAAATGAATTCTTGGGCATTCATTGTGGACCATGGGACAGTCTGATCTCACGCTTTGCAGACACATACATGTCACCAGGATACAACTCTCCTAAAACTGGGAGTTTCTCCCTTCGAGCCTTATGAGGAACATTTTCCTGACCTCGGTAAAAACTCGGAAAACTTCGGCCAATAAAAAAAACAGATGGTGTGGGAACAGCTGTTCCTCTGTTCCTGAGTCGTGGGAGAACAGCAACCTCTCAGTGATGAGCTGAACGCACTGACGAACGTCGCCACAGAGCGTGAATGACGTCAATGATCCCCGAATGCAAGCTGCATCCTGCTCCTCCCATATTGACAATCGTCCTTAATTAGCGTTACTTTTCCGAAATAAATACTGTTAAGTTCACGGTGAAGACATGGGAATAGTCTGATCCCACAATCTACAGACACACCCATCACACCGCAAACCAGTTATCCTCCTACGGGGATCGTCTCACTTCCAGCCTTTCAGTGTCCTATCTGTTCCCGCGTTTTCTAATTGCCCGGGAGCTGAGATGAGATTTGACATCCTGACTTGCAGGAACGTGAATCCATTAATATCACAGATCAATTCATATCTGGAGAACATCAGAGTCAAAGTAACGGCCTCCAAAAGAATGGAAAGATTTCTAAACTTTTAAAGTGACAACATTTTCCCAGAAACTTTTCACAATCCTCTGTTTTGCACCATGTACAGAGATATATAAACCTTCTTTGTCAAGAGATTCCAGACTCTGGGAATGTTTTGTTTGGAGCACTTTGGATGCTGCCTGACCTGCTGCGCTTTTCCAGCAACATATTTTCAAACTACTCAGGACACCTGGCAGTGGTGATTCGTGTCAAGTTGATCTTCATCAATGCGTATCGTGAGTTGTCTGTCCTCTATAATGTTTCCTACAGTCACGACGTGCACCATTGTTTGTTCAAATTTGTACTACGTACGGTGGATATTTGCTCCTTTTTTGGTGAGTTGTTGTCAAACGAGGCTTTCGGTTTATGCTGTCTAATAACTCCAAGTGGTCAGAGGAGTCTGGCTTTACGTGCTGTAACATTTTTTTTACCGATAATGATGCGTACTCGGTGTGTTGGATAATGGCATGTCCTCCTTGTGTTGATTTTGGCAATGAATCTGAGGAAATATCTATTGTTGCAAAATATTACTGGAGGATCCAGTAAACAACACAACCAGCTGGTCCGAGTAGCAATGCAGAGTGATGTCGAGGACAACAAATTCGACTTGTACAACACAAACATAATAGGACAAGCTAATCAGAGTGCAGCCAGAGAATTTCTAGAATGACGAGAATCATCCAATGACTCCATCAAAAAAACAAGTTGATCTGGACCCAACATACTGGGACATGCAAAGAAACGACAAGAACCAGCAACTGAAAGCAGTGGGAAGGAAATCAAACCAAGTCAAAATGCTGCAGGACAGCAGCGCTTCACACGAATTTCATCTGCCTTGAAGATATCACAAAGAAAGCGGAGGAAACGGCTGCAAACCAACTTCCCAAAACCACCGAACATCCCCACACCATCTGCACCCTTCACCGGAACGACAGATCTTTACAGAAACCTTGAACCCCAGAAAAAGTCAGAGCCGCCCCAGCGGGAATATGAGCCCTGGCCTCCCACGTGACAACTGAGGTGAGGAAACGCCACCCGGTGGATGTCAGAGCTAACTGAGGCTGCAAGCTACTTGTGCATGCGCTTGTCAATAACACCTGCTTGATTATCCTCATCCCATTTTCCATCATTTAACGTAGTATGCCTTAAGCATTACAAATTCACATTTAAATATCTCTGAAGGTTATTCGAATTTCTGCCTCTCTGACGCATAGAGACAGTGATGTCCAGATTCCAACAACTCGCAGGCTGATAAAGTTATTTTATTTACAGCTACTCGAACTTTTATGACTCTTACCTTAAATCTATGCCTACCTTTTGATTGATCCCTCCATCATAGAGAAAGTTTTCGTTAAGTTTACCCAATCCAAGCCCCTCATTATTTCCTACATCTCAATACTGTCTCCTCTCAATCTCTCCTGCTCTCACAAAAATAAGGCCAGCCTGTCTGAACTCTATCATAGCTGAAGTTCTTCAATCCAGACAATATATTGGCAAATCACTTCTGCACCGTTTCCACAGTTGTCATATCGCTTTTGTTATGTGGATTGCAGAAGTGTACATAATAATCTAGCGAGAGACGAATCAAAACTTGAAATAAATGTGGGGAATTCACAAATATTGGTCTATTCCAATAAAGTCTCTTTCCCTCGAAACTGTTCTGTGTCCTTTTCATGAACCCAGTGCTCCAATGATCTCTGGTCCATGCAAATCAAACACTGTACATGAGGAATGATAACCCAACCATATTATCTGATTGCATTGAGTGTCTTAAAGGTCCTCATTGTGGCATTGGGGCACGTTCACCGAACAAGAGTTACAGCTGCAACACTAACTTCACGGTGTCAATGTGAAAGCGAATGTTAATTTGTGCAATGCCCCAATGACATGGGAGGAGGGATGAAAAGGAAGAATAGTGATTTAGAAAGGGAGAACATCTCCGAGATTGGGTGGAGATAAAGTTTGAAGCAATAAAATCATCACCGTATAGAGTATTTTAACTTTAAATTTGAATGTTCCCTTTCTGCGTCTGTTTCGCACAGGTTATATGGAGTAATATGGAACAAATGCGCATTACTGATACTCGGATTTGAATGGAGGTTGCTTCGGCCACAATGCAGAGGATGAGCCACTGTACGATCACATGAAATAATAACCAACAGTAAAAGCAATAAATGCAATGGCTGAGATTGGCGACAAACAGCACCACATGCACAAGAGGACAACGAACTGAGATTGGAATGAATCGTCATCTTAGATGTCCTCAGTGGCTGTGGAGATTCCATCACTGAGAATGTTGAAGACTGAGTTCAATAGATTTCTTGTACAGATGAAATGTACAGGCGCTAGTGGACAAATTGTTGAAATGTAGGTTTAAATAACAACGAAGTTTCACATTATTACGTTATCAGTGCCGCGGGAAAACGTAGTAACGACTGTTGAACACTCACATCACACCGGTTCCCAGGTCTGGAATCAGAGAAATTTAGTGGTGCAGTGGCGAAGATCCGATCGGAAATTGGGAGTGGAATGAACGCGTGGATCTCTACTCTTTCTGCCAGTGACCAAGTCCGTGAGCAAGCAGTCCTTTTATGAAGGCAGAGAGGCGCCTGAAACGCCCAGGCTGGGAGCTCCAAACTCGGCTGGACAAATTCTGTTGACATGGAATAGTGAGCAGTGGGAGCAGAGGCTGGGAAGTCTAACCTCATCTGGATACACTTCAATTGACATGGCGCAGGAAACTTTGGGTTGATGGAAAGTATGCTGAGCGATTTTAATCAGAATTGAACTAGTTTTTGGCAGCATACATTTTTGTGGATTGAGGGGGGATCTGCCCCAGGGAATTGTCACAATTATAAATAAATATTTTGCAAAGACCGAGCTCGTTCAGGACTGTGAAATGGACTAATTATCATTGCACTCTGACATTTCTCATATTCTGACTCTGCAGCCGATTAATGTTCTGGAAGGATATTTTAAAAATCTTTTTTTTGTGTGTGTTATTCAATTTCCTGCAAGCTTGTTCTGGTCTGGTTATTGATGTAACGTAAACAATCAAAATCAATATGATGCTAGGATTCGGTTCGAGGTTCCGTCGAATTACAGAAGAACAACAGGAGAGTAGACGTGAAATTTATCAGAACAGCAGTGATCAAAATTAATGGACGGGCAGACAGACAGTGAAAGAAAGCTTCATGGTCATAAATGTGCTTTCTTTGCCAATGAAACTTACCGTGTCACAAAGTGGTGACTATTGAGGTCAAGCAATGTGGGTATTAATATTTGCTGGTTTTGCAAATGTCTCACCTGCGCTGACAGGAATGGAGCTTTTAAGTCCTTCTACACAGAGTGAAGCAGGGAGAAAGTAAACACAGCAAGCTCCAAAAAAAATAAATATTTCTTCTTTTCTGAACATCAGTCCGAACTGACTAAGATGACCTTTGCAAAATTATTTTACACCATGTCAGAGGAGGAGTTACAGATTCGAACACGGAAACCAAATTATGTATCAAGATTTAGTCATGCCACTTTATTCGCTAAGACAAATGCAACATGGAAGTTTTACCTTCTGACTCGCAGTAATTCTTGCACAATATCATAAATTTGTTTCCCATGAAACGGGAATAGCTGCTCTTTCTCTAACTTCCTAAACGTATTAAAACCTCGGTATGTTGAACAAATCACATCTGAATCGTTTTTGATCTCTGTAGAACAACTTCAACTTCTCCACCCTGATCTTAGATATAATATTCCGCATTTCTTTGACTGTTCTGATAAATCTCCTTTTCGATTTATCCACAGACATTCACATTCTTTGTCGAGATCACCTGTTTGCGCAAACCCAAATGCTGTGTATTCATGTGGGTGATATTATCACACACAGGTAATTGCTCAGTCACATCACCCTGATTCCTGGGTATTTCGTCAACTGTGAGCGTTTGCTCTGACCACAGTGCTTCTGATTTCGTTCGAGCTGCTGGGTGCAGCATTTGATTACCAACATGAAATCAAATAAATCAAATTAATTACTTCAGTTTTTTTTTTACTAATAATCTACTGTTACAACCTGACATAACCTTTTGTACTGTCCACTTTCATACCAATCTTGTTCTCATCTGCAAACTCACTGACCATGCTTTATACATTTTTATCTAAATCATTTGCATGAATGAAAAACGAAAGTGGGCTCAGCATTAAACCCTGTGGAACACAGCTGGTAACAGTCCTCCAGTCAGAACACTGCCTTCCACCACCGTTCATGCCTTCTACCATGAAACTAATTTTATATCTTATTGTAAAGCTTACGTTCCATTCTATGTTATCGAACTTTAAAAATTAATCAACCTTGTGGAACCTTTTAAAAGGATTTATTAGATTCCATCTGAACAATGCCTACAACTTAGTCCTCATCAATATTTTTGGTTACATCCTCAAAAAACCCAACCATGTTTGTGAGACAGAAATTCTCTCGCACAAAACCAAACTGTTTAGCCCTATTCATTCCTCGTCTCTCAAAATACTTATAAATCCGATTGTTCAGTATTGCTTCCAACAACTTAAAAACGACCTGAGCAAGCCTCACAGGTCTATCATTTTCAGTTTTCTCCATTCATCCCTTCCTCAACAAAACCACACCCTATTTATTGGGCACATCACTCGTAGTAATAGATGATATAAATATTTCTACCAACGACCCAACAGTTTATTTCCCTGTTTTCCCGAAAAGCCCTTGCTGCACGACATCAGATCCCAGAGAAATATCCAACTTTATATTTTCCAAGTCTTCCGGAACTTCCTCTTTTCAATGTGAACCACTTTCAAAACATAAATGTTTGTAGCCTCCATTTCGTTCACTAATGTGAAATGAATATTTAATATCTCTCCCATCTGCTGAGGTGCAAGACAAATGTTAGCTCTTGCACCTTTCGGGGATCCTATTTGGTCTTTAGTTCTGAAAGTACTTATAAAATATCTTTACTTTATCCTTAAATTTATGTGCTAATGCTATCTCATATGGTCGTTTTGCCTTCATGATTCCCTTTGAAGAATGCCCCTCCACTCCTCATATTGTTCAAGAGATTGACTTGAGATCGCATGTTTACATGGAAACTGTGATGTTTTAAAAAATAATAATTCTTATACAAGTCCCTCATTCCTGCGATCAACGTTGTTCTAATAGAATCCTGAAAATGTGCGAAAAGGCAAATCAGCCCAAGAAGAACCAACGAAACATACGAAGATCATTGCACTTAAGCTCACAACTCTACCCGATTCCTGTAACTCTGCATTTCCCATGGCAAAATGACGTCAACAAGGTATTTTTCTTCTGTGGAGGAAACTGACGCAGACACGGAAAGAACGTGCAAACTGCAGACTGTCGCCCGACGAAGAAATTGAACCAGCGTTGCTGAGGCTGGAGACAGCAGGGCTCACCACTGTGTCAGCCATTGTAAACCTCCTATCCACCACTCATAATATATCTCCCCTTAGACATGAGGGCAAAAGATATTCTAGATAATCCAAATGCGTCTGACGAGAGCCTCTTATCGCTTCATTTGCAAACCTCTGCAGTTGGTTCTTAACTTGCTTTAATGAATGCAAACATTGCATTTACCCTCCTAACAGCCAACATAACTTGCATGTTAAACATCAGAGAAACCTCAACTAGATTTCTCCAGTGCCTTTAACCGAGAGATCTCTGAAGCCTTTCCGCGTCACAAAATGGTCTATGCCTCTAATAATGCCATTACTTTATGACCTCACTCTTTTCCACACAGTGTTCTAACTGCAACCTTTTTTTATCCAAGCATCCAGCAAGCCCACGTAATTCTGCAGCCTGCCCGCTTCCTCAAAACGATCTGTCCTTCTACCTTTTGTTGTGTATTCTTCAAAATATCGACAACACTCTCAGGTCCTTTGACCTGATCATTCACGCATAACGGGAATAGTCGTGGTGCCAAAACTGACCCTTGCTGAACCCCACATGTCATGCGCTGCCATCCTGGAAAAGACCCCTTCACCCAACTGTTTTCAGCCAGTCAGCCCAAACTCAAGCCATGCCAGTACTTTGCCCCTCAAACCATAGACTCTTTTTTCGCAGTTTCCAATCCTGCACCTTGACAAATGCCTGCTGCGAATTCAAGCTGATCAAATTCTCAGAATATAATGTTTCTCACTTGCTCATGACTTCCTCACAGAATTCTATTACATTTGTCCTTAAGAACCTGTGTTGATTCTTCAAGTACTACGGAATCCCATCCTAATATTGACCTCTCCTACGGTATTGAATACAGAATTGATTTGCTTGACATTTATCTAATATATTAAAACTTTGCTTTCAGTCCTGAATGTCACGAACAACGAAGTCCAATCGCATTTGAGAGTTGTAACAACTTCGCTGTCTCCGCAGGCTCGATGAGTGAGTGAATTCCTTCCCCCAATGGATCTCTCTGCGGTCTCTGCAGGGTCGATGAGTGAGCTAACTGTTTTTCTCAAATGTAGCAGGTAAATACGTTCTGCCCACTGCAAACTCGCTGGTGTACTGAGAGTTGAGATGATCGCCCGAACCGAGTCCCACAATGAAAACAATTGAAATGTCTCTCAACTTGTGAGAATGTCGATGGAACATCAGACCTGCAGAGACTGGAGAGCACATCCCACACACTGGATATTTGATCGGTCTCTCCACAATGTGAAGACGTTCATGATTAAACGATCCCAAGGAACTTGTATAGTGATTACCAGAACCTCAGCATGTAAAGGGTCTCTTCTTTGTGAACACGTTGATGCCATGTCAGTCCAGGAACATTTGCTACACTTGTCACGGTCTGGGCGTTGAAAAGATCTGGCAGCAATGTTGATGGGACTTCACGTCGATCGGACATTTGCAGCACGTCCCACAGTTGTGGAATTGAAGATGTCTGCCCTCTGTGTGAGCACGTGGATCGGACGCCAGGACCCCAGAAGTTCGAAAGGACTTTCATTCGTGTCCACATATTTCCCATGCATCAACTACACAAAGGTCTGATAATATTTTCCAAAGTCTGGACAGATGAAAGTTTTCTCATTAGTATGAACATGGTGTTGGATAATCCAATCGCTGGACGTTTTATCGCATTGTACGCAATCCAGACATTGAAATGATTTCTCGTCATTGTGATCGAGCAGGTGTCGCAGTAGGTCAGAGAAGGAGTTTATCCCTTCCCACACATTGAACTTGTTCCTGGTATCATTGCTTTCGTGGGGTTTCTGCTCAGATGGAGAAATGAATCATCACTTATCTGCAGTCTCACTTAAATATGACTACAATTGTAGTTTGTGAGCTCTGATGCAAGCAGAAGCCTTGTCCACACACACAAGTGAACGATTCTCTCCCACCGTAACCGAAGCCTTTTCCTTCCATGTTCAAACTCTGAACAAGTTCTATTTCGGATAAAATGCGTGACTTCATCTTATCATGGTGGAGTGATTGTTTATTAAAACTTTCCCTTCTAATATGCTGTGAAATTGATGTTATATATATTTTTTAAATCAATAGAATGAGAAAGAGTCTCTCACAGATTCTGGATTATGCCTGAAGCTAGGATTGAAGTTAAGGGATTTAGGCACAAACAATTTGACAGGAAATTTGCCAGAATCTTTCAGACACACAGCCCCCACTTCTGAGAAGGAGCAGGTCAACAGGTGGATGCGATCACCATCAAATCCCTGTTCGCTCGAAGTCAAACACTCTCCGGACTTCTCTGATATCCTGTCCTGTTGGAGCAGACATTTCCGACAATTGAATCGTGCAAAAGTGTGGCCTCTATCTTCATTCCCCAACACAAATCCATTGCCTCGCCACTGAGGAGAGAATGTGGACTTGGAAAGGCACAGCAGGGCAGGCAGCACCCAAGAAGCAGGAGAATCGACGTTTCAGGCAAGAACTCTTCATTTGAAATGAGGCTTGTGAGCCGAGGCGGTATAGAGACAAATAGGTGGAGGCAAGGTATCTGAGAGTGTGGTAAGTGGGTTGAGGTGCGGGTAATGTAAGATTGGTAAGATAACGAGTTCTTTTTTTTATTCTTTGATTTTCAACAGTCTCTTTGGGCATTTAGAATCGTGGAATGGAGGTGAGGGCATTTGAATATTACTCCTGCCGAATGTGAGAGGTAAGGGTCATGTCTATTGTCCCTGCTGACTACATCTGCGGGAAGTGCACCCAACTCCAGCTCCACGAAAACCGCGTTAGGGAACTGGAGCGAGAACTCTATGAACGTCGGATCATTCGAGAGGCAGAGAGGGTTATTCAGGGTAGTTACAGGGTGGTAGTCACCCCTCAGGTGCAAGAAAAAGGCAGATGGGTTACAGTCAGGGGACGGAAGGGGAACTGGCAGGCACTGCAAGGATCCCTTGTGGCCATTCCCCTTAACAATAAGTATTCCGTTTTGGATACTATTCTGGGGGACGGCTTACCAGGGGAAAGCAGTGGGGCGCAGGGCTATGGCGCAGTGTCTGTCCCTGCTGCTTAGAAGTGAAGGGTGGAGAGGAGCAGAGCAATAGTCATTGGGGACTCCATAGTTAGGGGACAGATATCAGGTTCTGTGGGGACGAAAGAGACTCACGGTTGGTGTGTTGCCTCCCAGGTGCCACGGATTGTAATTCTCTGATCGTGTTTTGGGATCCTTAAGGGGGAACGGGAGCAGCCCCAGGTCATGGTCCATCGAGCACCAACAATATAGGTAGGAAGAGAGATGGGGATTTAAGGCAGAAATTCAGGGAGCTAGGATGGAAGCTTAGACTAGGACGAACAGAGCTGTTGTCTCTGTTTTGTTGCCCGTGCCATGTGCTAGTGAGGTGAGGAATAGGGAGAGATTGGAGTTGAACACGTGGCTACAGGGATGGTGCATGCGGGAGGGTTTTGGATTCTTGGATAATTGGGCTTCTTTCTGGGATGGGTAGGACCTGCACAAGGAGGATGTTCCTGGTCTGAACCAGAAGGGTACCAATATCCTGGGGGGATATTCGCAAAGGCTATTGTGGGTGGGTTTAAACTAATCCAGCAGGGGTATGGGACCCAAAATTGTAGTTCAAGTATAGAAAAGGTTGAGAGTATGGGGATCCGAAATCAAGTATCATGGTCGCAAGATGGCACCGGCAAGCAAAATAGTGGTTTGAAGTGTGTCTACTTCAAGTCCAGGAGCATCCGGAATAAGGTGGATGAACTTGCAGCATGGGTTGGTACCTGGGACGTCGATGTTGTGGCCATTTCGGAGACATGAAAAGAGCAGGCACAGGAATGGTTGTTGCAGGTCCTAGGATTTAGATGTTTCAGTGAGAACAGAGAAGATGGTAAAAGAGGCATTCTTGGTCAAGGACAGTATTGCAGTTGCAGAAAGGATGTTAGGGGACTCGTCAACTGAGGTAGTATAGTCTGCCGTTATAAACAGTAAAGGGGAGGTCACCCTGTTGGGAGTTTTCTATTGGCCTCCGAATACTTCCAGAGATATTGGGGAAAGGATAGCAAAGATGATTCTCGATAAGAACGGAATGAGACAGACAAGGTAGTTGTCATGGGGACTTCAACTTTCCAAATATTGACTGGAAACATTATAGTACGAGTACTATAGATGGATCCGTTTTTGTCCAATGTGTGCAGGAGGGCATCCTGACACAGTATGTAGACAAGCCAACAAGGGGTGAAGCCACATTAGACTTGGTACTGTGTAATGAGCCCGGCCAGGAGTTAGACTTGGAAATAGGTGAGCACTTTGGTGATAGCGATCACAATTTTGTTATGTTTACTTTAGTGATAGAAACGAACAGATGCATACCACTGGTCAAGATCTAAGCTGGGAAAAAGGCAATTACGATACGATTAGGCAAGATTTAGGAAGCATTATATGGGGAAGGAAACTGCAGGTTTCGGGCACATTAGAAACGTGGAACTTAATCAAGGAAAAGCTCCTGAGTGTCAAACATAAGTATGAACCTGTCAGCCATGGAGTAAGCTGTAGAGTGGGAGCTGTAGTTTACAAAGGAAGTGGAATCTCTGGTCAAGAGGAAGAAAAAAGCATATGTTCGGATGAGATATGAAGGCTCAGTTAGGCCGCTTGAGGATTACAAGACAACCAGGAAAGACCTAAAGAGTGAGCTCAGAAGAGCCAGGAGGAGACATGAGACGTTGTTGGTGGATAGGGTAAGCGTAAACCGTAAGGCTTTCTACAGGTATGTAAAGAATAAAAGAATGACAAGAGTAAGATTAGCGCCAATCAATGATAATAGTAGGAAGTTGTGTGTGGAGAAGAGGGCTAATGGGAAGCACAAAATGCCGATCTTGCAACAGTATTCTCTCTGGAATACGACCATGTTGTCGAGGAGGATATTGAGATACAGGCTACTAGACTAGGTTAGACTAATGAAGTTCACAAGGTAGAGGTATTAGAATTCGTACAGAGTGTGAAAGGAAGTAAGTCCCCTTGGCCGGACGGGATTTATCCGAGAATCCACTGGGGAGCCAGAGAGGAGATTGCCAAGCCTTTGACATTGATCTTTAAATCGTCATTGTCCACAGGAAGAGTGTCAGAACACTGGAGGATAGCAAATGTGGTTCACCTGTTCAAGAAGGGGAGTAGAGACAACCCTAGTAATTACAGACCAGTGAGCCTTACTTCAGTTTTTTGTAAAGTATTGGAAAATGTTATAAGAGACAGGAGTTGATAGGGATAACTTGATTAGGGATAGTCAGCACGCTTTTGTGAAGGGTACGTCGTGCCTCACAACCCTTATTCAGTTCTTTGAGAGTAAACCGGTTGACATAGTGTATATGGTTTTCAGCAAGGTGTTCGAGAAGGTTCCCCAGAATAGCCTGTTGTACAAAATGTGGAGGAATGGGATTATGGGAGATATAGCGGTTTGGATCAGTAATTGGCTTGCTGAAAGAAGACAGAGGGAGATGGGTGATGGGAATTGTTCATCCTGGACACCAGTTCCCAGTGGTGTACCGCCAGGGTCGGTATTGGGTACACTGCTGCTCTTCATTTTAATAAACGACCTGGATGAGGGCGTATAAGGGTGGGTTAGTAAAATTGCAAACAACACTAAGGTCGGTGGAGTTGTGGATAGTGACGACGGGTATTGCAGTTTACAGAGAGACATAGATAAGTTACAGAACTGGGCTGAGAGGTGGCAAATGAAATTTAATGCGGACAAGTGTGATGTTTTAATTTTTGGTCGGAGTAACCCGGAATGCAAATTATTGTGCTAATAGTAAGTTTCTTGGAAGTAGAGAGATCTCGGTGATCAGGAACAGAGATCCTTGAAATTTTCCACCCAGGTTGACAGGGTTGTTCAGAAGGCATACAGTGTTTTAGCTTTCATTAATAGAAGGACCGAGTTTCGGAACCATGAGGTTATGCGACAGCTGTACAAAACTCCTGTGCGGCCGCACTTGGAGTATCGCGTACAGTTCTGTTCACCACATTATAAGAAGAATGTGGAAACTTTGGAAAGCGTGACAATTTCCTAGGATGTTGCCTGGAATGAAGGGAAGATCTTACGAGGAAAGGCTGAGCGACTTGACGCTGTTTTCGTGGGAGAGAAGAAGGTTGAGAGATGACTTAATAGAGACATATAAGATAATCCTGGGGTTAGATAATGTGGTAATTCTTTCTGATGAAAAAGCGTGAAGTAGTTTTCTCCAGGGCTAATCTGTTTGAGTTTGGAATTCCACTTCTGTGTTTCTCCTTCAAAGAACATGTGAATAACAAGCATCTGACGCGAAGAATGCTACAGTTTGGCAGGAAGAGCAACATGAGAGAGTAGAAGCCATAGAGTAACGGGGAAACAGTTGGGGAGGAGACGTACGGGAATCGGCTTAATGCTTCTCTTCCTCTGTAACAACAACAAACTAGAGGAATCCAAAGTAAACAGGCAGGATGGTGGGAGATTACAGGAAGCCAGGCTGCCTCAGGAGATATAAGTTCAGCGTGTACCAATTCTTAATAGCTGGGCCTGTCCTCGAATGGCAGCCTGCTGCCTGTTTACATCTTTGCTTACGTAAACAGGCTCTGGTTTTCAAGTCTAAAGTGAAGGAAGAAGTAGCCAAATGATTAAATTCCTAACTTTCTGAAAGGCGGTCCCTCCTGAGGCATTTGTCACTCTCGAAAGATGTGTCTGTGGTAATAGAAAGAACTAAAATTCCACTGAATCATTCAAAACAATTGATGTCTTCTTTGGAAGTATCTCGCAAAGCAAGTTGTTTATCATCTTAAACCTGGTTTTACTAAATATCTCTCAAACATGAGCTGTTTCTGAGTACTTTGTAGCCAGAACATTTGAAAGAATTTCATTCTGTTTGAATTATTTGTGGCACTTTTTAATATACCGATTAATGTCTCCGATCGATGAATGCAACCGAGAATATCAGAGTCAACCTCAGACCGCTGTCAGAGGAGGGGAAGATAGGAGCGTCTCGCACGCTGCTCTTGTGCACGTTATCAATTTCAAACCAATCCAATACCTGCAACCCGTGGGAGTGTAAAGGAAACAATTAAAAAGAGCCCCGTTTCAACTCTGTGAATCTTTAGGGGAATGAAAGATGAACTCACCGAATGAGCAGAGACTGTCAAGGTACCTTCCCCTTCTTGAAGGAGCAGGGACATCAACTCTGATGTTCTCGAGGCATGAACTGATCTGAGATATTGAAAGCATTCCCATCAGAGCTGCTCCACTCTCGCTGTTGTCACTGTCAGCAACAATATAACCTGATTCCCTGACCAGGCACCCAACTCTGGCCGCAGTGAAGAAAACACCGACTCTTAACCAATACACCACCAGTGCTGCCTTCCAAGCTGTTGAACTGCTTCTTAATGCCAACACATATGGCATTTAATTTTTCAGTACATAAGTTTGAGCTAGTCGTCGACTGTTTACAGAATGGAAAGAGGCCCATCATGCAAGTTTTCAGCTCTTGGCCTCTCCCCTTGTGTTCTCAAATGTTTCAAGCACTCGTCGCAATGGTATCATCCAGTCACGTTTTACAATGTATGCGACTGAAGTTTAAGATATGTTCACACCCCCTCGGTGATCTGAACCCCATTTCACTTACAGAGGCAAACACAAAGACACCTGCTGGCGAAGTGACTGTGGCCTCAGGAGAGATCAGCCAGAAACGATGATTGCATGCAATTGGCTTATTTTGTCCCATTTCAAATTTAAACACCAGAGTTTGGTTGCAGCAAAGAAAGGAAGCATTCAGCGATTCCCCTGTCCGTGTTCGTCCCCTAACTAAGCATTGAGCTACGGAGGCAGTGTGCTCTGAGAGAAGGATTCTCACTCTTTAGAAAAAGCAACATAATAGATGATTGGGTAGCCCATGCATTAGAAACCAGTCGGAACAAAATCAAGACAGAACTGAAGGCATCATGTGCAGAAGGATGGGAGTCTGTAATGCTGAATCAGACAGTGTTCATGTTCATAGAAACAGCGACTGTCCCTGGAAGTCCAGTCATTTGTATTCCGTGCTCTCACATCCATTGCCTGCGAATCATTAGCGTTTATTGTTACCAATATGAAATGCTGCCTTCCCCTTAAAAGTAAAATTATGACCTGGACATGCACACGTATATTGTGAAATTGGTATTAATTGATGTTTTTTTTTAATTCCATATTTAGGCTAAAGAGCAACATGTAAACACTTAGATTATCATTAAAACCCAACATTAAAGCCAGTTAGTGTTTTCAAAAAACTACAAAACCAGAGGAAGAGCTGGGAGTTGCACGACTGAAGGAGTGGGACTGCTCCTGCTTCCGATCCACTTTTCATCCCTTTTGTCCCAAGAACAAGTGCAGAAGCCAAATACTGGAAATCTGATATATATTTTTTTTTAAATCAGAAAATGCTAGAAGTATTCAGCTTGTCTGGCAGTTTCTGAAAATGTGGTAGAGTTCAACGCCATCACAACCTGATTGTCTTTACTTTATATTCACGACAACTAATGTCCAAGTCACAACTCATTCAGACACATTTCCTCATCTTTAAAATGTATGCACACTTTCAAAGTTTGCCATGAGAAACGTTTTGTCAATTAATTCAGTACTGACAGGATAGCCGTTTAAAACTGCATGAAACATGTTGCAAACGGTCATATCAGACAAAATGAGGTGCCACGTGAAGAAATATGTGTTTCATTCAGGAAAGTTAAAATAGAATTGTTCATAGAAAATTGTGGTGAACTTCCTGCCGATTTTTTTTAATGAGGTAAGAACAAGTCTTGATTATGCTAATCTAAAGCGATCAGATAAATGTAGATTGGCAAAACAAAAGACAAAAGCTTTGTGAGACTGCTGTGCATGAAACCTGGGGATGATGGAATATAAGGGATAATAGCAATATTGATCATAAATAGGCAGCGTGAAAGGTTACTGATGAAGGGTGCCTGCCTGAAACTTCGATTTTCATGATCGTCGGATGCTGCGAGACATGCTGTGATTTTTGAGCACCACTCTAATGCTGACTCTGATCTCCAGCATCTGCTTTCCTCACTTTCGTCTGTGGCAAAGGGAACAGAGTCATCATTAACAATTGTGTTTTGAATTGGAAGAACTTTTCAATCGAACTTTGATTGAGCGTTGGTGTGTGGAAGTTCTGGTTAGATTATTTTAGCCAGACAGCATTCTCTGATTTATCAGAGCGCCCAGCGCGCCCATGAGATTCTATGATTGGTTGAAGGACCAATGCCTCCAGCTTGGTTCTGTCGGACCGCCTCTTCTTTGCTGTTGAACATTATACGTCATCACTTGGGATGGATCCTGCAGCATGCATAGGGTTAACATGAACTGTGAGCATGCTCGTGGCGAGTGCTCATGGGAACGAAATGTAGTTGTCTCCAATCGACAGTCGGTGAGTGAGAACTAAAGGGGAGGGAAGGGCCAGATGCTATAGCCCAGTTAGAGGTCACAGGTTTGGTCATGAAATGATTCTGGAACCAAACATAGTTTATCTGGGATCGCCAATTAAACCACAGAGAGCATGAGTCTTCTTCTCAGAAACAGGCCCCTGTCAGTGACCGCTATTCCTGATTCAGTTTTTTTAAAAAAATTATCAGGTCACGGTTGGTTGATCTAACTTTAGCGTGAATAGAGTTGAAAATAAATGATATTGTTTGAAATCATTGCTGTGGTCCATGAGGTTGTAGTGTATTTCGGAGATGCTTGGGAGTGTATTAGTGACTGGACTTCATGGGAAAATGTACCCCACGAACACCTCTGTCCCTTACCTTACTGTAAATGTGTCAGAGAAGGAAAGAATGGAGCAGGAAGTGGAGGACCCCTGAGCAGGATAGTGGTTCACGGGGGTTTTGGAATTTGAGTTCATTCGTGGCCAATCCCTCAACATAAATCCGAGCGATTGTTTTTCTCACTGCTCCCCTTCGCCACCCTTTCCTACCACTTCCTCCACCCAGTATCAGCAACATTTTAAAGACGTTTACTTATTTCATATATACTATGTCGTTTTTGTCAGAATATTCAGTAATTTGAGAACTGAATTTAAATTGAGATACAGAACAGCCAGTGTACGAACCTCAAAATGTACTTTGCACCTCCTCGAATTGCTGAAGTTCGTATGCTAAAATTGCTCTCCGATTATTGTTTGGTAAGTATTTACAGGAGTATTCTTTAAATCTAGACAATGTGTTACTGATATCTGTGTCAGTTAAAAACAATTGGTTTTCATCTCCCTCCTTTAACTGAATGGAAATATGAAAATTTAGAACAGGACTGTCTTGTTGTGATGTTTGATCCTTCTCTGTTATTCAGTATGATCTTATCTGATTATTCCACACCGTAACTTGCTACGTCTTTAGGCCAAGCGATTTATGTACAAGAAGACGAAATCTCCTTTCCTAATTTAGTTTCGTAAATTTCTGCTGGCTCTGTCCAATCCAGTTACTGTTTTCCAATCTTAGGCTAACTGTTGTCCTCAAAACGATAAATATCTAGATCTTGTCAACATTCCACGTTCTGGCTTTAATTACGTTCTGTGGCATCAAATTTCACTGAGTAACCAATTTTTGATTAATAAATAAAATCATCATCTCAGTCTTAAATGGACTACCCTATACTCTTCGAAGTGACGCCACCTCCCCAACCTCTCTGGTTTGGATGCCCTGGTCATTGAAAGTATCCTTCCTGCACTAACCTTGTTCGTACCTTTTAAAATTTAACTCGTTTCTGTGACATCCTACTTCATCATTCTAAACTTGAGTGATTTTCATCCTAACGAATCCTCATACGTCAGTCCTGCCATCCCATGAATCAGCCTGGTAATCTTTTATTGTGCAGTCTCCGTATGGAGAACATCCTTTATCAGATAAGGATTCCAAAACTGCACACAACACTCTCGGTTGTGCTGTCAACAAGACTCTGCACAATTTCAGCAAGTCTTCCCTGCTCCTGTGTTTATATCCACTCAGTACAAAGGCTAACACACCGCTTGCCTTCCTCACTTGCTGCTGTGCCTGCATGCTTACGTTCAGCGATTTGTGTACAAGAAGACGAAATCTCCTTTCCTAATTTAGTTTCGTAAATTTATGCTGACTCTGTCTAATCCAGTTACTGTTTTCCAGTGTGAGGCTAACTTTTCTGTCATTCCATGTTTTCTCGCTATTTCCTTTTATAAATAGTGGGGTCACATTAACTGACCTCCAAGCCTTAGATATTGTTTCTGAGTCGATAGAGTATTGAAATATGACAATTAATTTACTCTATTTAGTCTCCACGCTCTAGTTACAGAACGCATTCACTGCATTTAGGGTAGCTTGAAGAACACTGCTGTTTGATTTGCAGTTGGTGGAATTTACTGTCTTTTAATCTCACCAATTTCCACAACACCATCTCCGTGATAATAATGATTTCCTTCAGTTCCTCCCTCTCTTTTTCTTCCCAGCACTTTAGGAATATTACTTTTATCATCTGTGATGACAGAACCAATATACATATTTATTTGGTATGCTATATATTTCTCCCACATTATAACATCCTCTGTGTCTCATTGTAAGGGATTTGTTTTTTTTTCTTCTCTCAATTCATATACCTTCAGGAACTTTAACAAATCGTTATATGTTTCTCTCAAGCTTACTGTTAAACAAAATTTTCGTTCTGCGTTAATTCTTTCTTCATGTTCTGCTGATATCTGAACTGGTCCCATTCTTAATGTCTGCTGCTATTTTCAGCCAATTTATAAGGATCCTTGAGTGCAATATTATGCCTAATATCGCTTGTTATGCATGACATGGCCACGTTTCCCGTTTTCTTTGTGTCAGACAGGAGTGAGAAGCAGTTGCAGTTCCTGGAAATGTTTTTGAAACGCTTGTTTTGTTAAGTTCTGTTCCACAATTCGTTGTACCGTGCTCACGCTTCATATGAGTATCATTTCTTCTATTTAGATTTCGGCTCATAATCTAAGTCAGCTCTGTCACTCCCGAACTTAATGAAGAATTCTCTCACTGACTTATTCAATCTTCCTGAGGGACACCATCGAGATGGATTGTCAATTATTCCTTGACATATATACAAATAAAGCTTTCCAATCAAAGAGAGAGAGAGATAGAGAGAGATCGCGTGATTTGACTGATGGTGATTTAACCTGAGAGTCGTTGTGCCTCAGACAAGGCGCAGGATTGAAAATGTGGGTACTTCATAAAGCCAGTACGAGAACTGTGCACATGCTGCTGCTGTAATTCTTCATCGCAATCTCGTCGACCAGCCAACTAAGCTAGCTCACCAATGTCCATTAAACAGTCCGTAATCAAGGATTCTCTGCCCTCCATTTGTGTTCTTAATGTAGCGACTCAGAAAACCATCTCAAACATACACCACATATGTCGTCTCCATAGTATTGTTACTGATCTGACTTGCTCAGTCTATGGGCAGATTGAAGTCACACGCAATAGCGATAAGGCCTCAAGATAAAGAAGCAGTATTAGGCCATTCAACCCATCGAGACCTCTCCATTATTTGGTTATGGCTGATATGTTTCTCAACCTCATTCTTCTGCTTTCTGCCATCTCCTGTAACTGTTGATCCTCTCATCAATCAGGGACCTATATACGTCTGTCTTGAATAATTGCAATGACTTGACCACTAAGTCCTCTAAGGCAAAGAGTTCCAAAGAATTACGAGCCTCATGCTGAAGAAATTCCTCAGCATCTCACTTCAAAATGGTCATCCTTTCTCTCTATACTGCGCAGTCAGCTCTTGGTCTCTCGTGCTAGTTGTAAAACTTCTCCACAGCCACTTTATTTGCCCCTCTCTGTATTGTTTAAGTTTCAATCCGATCCTCCTCAAACTTCTAAACTGCATCAAGTACAGTTCCCGAGTTTTCAACATTTTATGACAAGCATTTCTTTCCCCCAGGATCATTCTTTTAAACCTTCTTCGGTCCCTATCCAATGTCATCATATCTTCTCGAATATTGTGTACAGTTCGTGTTTCCTCGTTACGAGAAGGATTTTATCAAATTGGTGAGGGTTAAGAAAGTATTTACCAGAATGATGTCATGAATGGAAGTCTTCTGTTATAAAAAGAGGCTGCGTTTGTTTTTTCACTGCAGCAGAGGACTTCGACGTTTGGCCTTCTCGAGATTTGTAAATCACGAGGAGCATAAATAAGATTGCTATCAAAGGTGAGAGAGTTCGAATCCTGGGGCATATTTTTTAAGTATGAGAAGGAAGATTTATAAAGGACAGGAGGGGCAGCTTTTGTTTTACACACTTTGGTCACTGTGTGCAATAAACCGCTAGAGGAAGTGATGGATGCAACTACAGTTAAATTATTTAAAAGTCGTTTGGATAAGTAACTGATTAGGAATGTATTGGAAGTTTTTGGGCCAAAGGCAGGCAGGCGGGTCTATTTTAATTTGGCAATGAGTTCTGCATGGCATATATGGAGTGAATGGTCTGTTAAACTGCTGTATGACTCTGACCCTACCCTTAGATATAGGGCCTAACTTCTTGCAAGATTGCAAATGCGGTCTGACCACAACGATGAAAATGCTCAACTGGACATCTCTGCTCTTGTATTCGGGGCCCCTTGATATAAATTATAAAATTGAATTTTCCTTCCTTATTCCAACTGAACCTGCCTGATCTAGGCCTCCCAAGTCACTTTGAACTTCGGATTTCTAAACACTTTCCGTGAACTGAAATTATTAGAAGCTTGCCTTCTTCCTCTCATACTGCATAACCTGACACATCCCATATTGTATTCCATTTGCCACTTCTTTGCCCATTCTCTACGCCTGCCTAGCATCTTACGAAATTTCCCAGCTTCCTTGACACGACCTGTCTCTCCAACTACGTTTGTGTCAACTGCAAATATAACGAAAGTGTACTCTGTCCCTTTGTCCAGATGTTTAACGTGGAACGTGAATAATCATGCTCTCAATACCGTAACCTGTGCAAGTCTTCAAAAATCAATAGCTGCCATCCTGTAAAAGACCCCTCTGTTCTCACTCAGCCTGTCAACCAATCCCCTCCTTGTCATTAACAGCATGCTTCTTAACTTATTTAGCTGTCTGCTCTATGGCACCTTATCAAAGGACTTATGGGTATTGAATGAGATCACGTCCACTGGCTCTATTTTGCCTTACTTGTTTGGTACTTCCTCAAAGAGATCTGGAATAGCTGTCAGACATGACGTCCACTTGATGAAGACATGCAGACTTTGCTGTATTTTACCATCCATTCCCAAGTACTGTGCAACACTGTCGTTAGCATGGCCGACAGTAGTCTGTGTCTGCCTCTCTTCTTTCTTTCAGAAGGGGTGTTGCAATTAAACATTTCCACTCATCTTGGACCCACCGTGATGCCGATGACTTCTGACTGATCACGACCAATGCCTCCACAATCTCCTCAGCAATCTCCTCCAGAAATCGGGAATGCAGTCCATCTGGTCTCAGTGACTTAATCCCTTCAGACCTTGCAGCTTCCCTGGCATCTTCTGGTGAGTGTTAGCATTGCATTCACTTCCTCCCTACGTGTCTCTTAATTCACGTATTTTGTTGTTGTCTTCCACTGTGAAAACTGATGCAAAGTACGTGTTTTCCTGCACCATTTCGTTGTTTCGCATTACGTCATCTCCAGTGCTCCAATTTGCACTCTTCTCTCTGTTATCTCTCCACCATTCAGGCGCTCTGTGTGTATTGCTGATGAAGTGCTTTTGCCCGAAACGTCGGATTTTTCTGCTCCTCGGAAGATGCTTGAACTGCTGTGCTTTTCTAGCACCACTTTACTCCAGAATCTGGTTTCCAGCATCTGCAGTAATTGTTTTTACCTAGTTGACTTAACCCTACTGCGAATCCTCTTGCAAGGATGCCTACCTTGAAAATATTTTCCTCCTCTCTCGACAAGAATCTCAGGGAGACCCTCTCCCACTGCAACTCCCAGGTCATTTCCTCTGCCCTGAAGCTACCTTCCTCCACGCTTCTCACTGACTTTCATACCCACCGCACTCAACTATTGTACTCTATTCTACATTCTCCCCACCCCGACCCTCCTCTCATTTATCTCTCCAACATTCAGGCTCTCTCTGCCTGTACTCCTGTTATAGGGCTTTTGCCCGAAACGTCGGAATTTCCTGCTACTCGGATGATGCCTGAACTGCTGTGCTTTTCCAGCACCACTCTATTCCAGAATCTGGTTTCCAGCTTCTGCACTCATTGTTTTACCTTACTATTCTCTCTGTAACCTTTTAAATATGTGAACAAACTCTTGCACCATTCTTTATATTTCAAGTTCACTCGCTTACGTACTAAATATTAATAACTCATCTTGCCATTTCAGTTGTTCGCTGCTCATTATTGAACCCTTCCAAATGCTCTAGGTTTCACTAATCTACATCAGATGGTAAGTTTTTTCTTTTGTTTCTGTGCTCTCCCTGACTTCTCTTGTCAGTCATGTTTGCTTTATCCTCTCTTAAGCATGTTCAGGTGGCGTGAGCAATGGATCCGGTGTTACGAGGCGCTGACAGAGTGCCATTTGGAATTGGGATAACGTCTGCCAACTTTACAGGACAGCAGAGTCCATGGAACAAGACTGTGACCTTCACATAATGATTGTGAATTTCTCTCCTGGACTGGTAGAGATGGGTTTACGAAACTGCATTTACAGTGAGGTATATTTGTGTCTTCTGAATTTCTTACCTGGATTGACAGTGATGAATTTTAGATACCCCTTTTTGTTATTTTACCATAACTCCTGTCGACTGTGTCTTTATGATTTATCCACCAATTACCACCCCCAGATCCTTTGACTGTCACAAATCAGCACCATTTTCCATTTGCTTCTCAGATCATAAGGATCAATAAAATCTGCTTCATTATTTTATTTCCTGATGTCTGTCTGCGCACGCTAAAACATTCATCTACCTTCTTTCCCTGCACATACAACCCGACCAGCGATGTTATTTCAGCATAGACTGTTTTTATTAAATATTTCAACTGCTGCAGTATTTTGCTATTATTTTCTTGCAGGTGTTTCTCACAGCACTGAGTCTAAATGTACAGATGCTCCAATGATTAGCTGCTTTCTTACTGAGTGGTGGATACAGAAACAGATCTATGGACACCGGTGTGAGTTTTTTTTTTTTCCTTTAATTTTAGTCTCAATTACCGAATGATTCCAACAGAAGTTAATTTGGCGCATCGTGCCGATGCTGGTTCCCTGAGCAGACTAGTTCACCCCACTTCCCAGCGCTTTCATGAGCAAGTCTGGCAGATACTGTCAATCTCCAATTCCCTATGTAGAAATCGATGGATTATCTTCTTGAACTGCAGTCCACGTAGTGCACATGGTCCCAGATTATTGGCAGGTGAGGAGTTACAGGTTAAAACTTGGAAACGATGAAGGAATTGCAATGGATATCCAAATCAGCAACATAAGATTATAATTCTACCCCGTCTTCCATCTGTCAAAATGTCCAGAATGATTCACAGGAAGGTGAAAAGGCAACACTTGACACTGAGCCACATAAATAATTGTTTAGGTACTTGACCGAGCATGTTTGAATGGGTTCTCTCTCAATTATATGCTTCAAATCAATTTTACACGGTATTAGAATGATTGATTTGCAATCAGCAAATTTGGTTGAAAGATCACTGCAGAGTCTGACGGAGTCACTTCATTCATCCAAACTTGAATAATATGGTGTTCTGAACAGGAAAGGTGCAAACTTCGTTCAAAGTCGGGAGAAACAGAACACGTATGTGTGGGCGAGGCTTCAGATGATCATCTGCCCTGTCAAGACGCAAAGGGAATCAGCACAGTGAGATACTATGCAAATGTCAGGATTGTGGAAAAGGAGAAAGTGAGGATTGCACATGCTTGCAATCAGTGTCTAAGAATGTGGTACTGGAAAAACACAGCCCGTCAGTCAACATCCAGTCAGAAACACTTCATCAGGAGATTAAATGTCCCACAATATGAAACAGGGGACAAAAAAATAAGAACAGTAAAGAGGTCGTATTTCAAAAGTTAACTGGACGAAAGTTTGAGTCAACTGGACCAGACAGGCTTCATCACAAATGTTTGAAGAAAGAGGAAGACAATGAGAGAATGTGAATGCGCTGGGAGTCATCTTTCAAGTTATGTAATCTCTGCAAAGTCTTCTGTGGAGTGGAATTCACGTTGGATCCCTACTGTTTTACTTATTCAGGAGGCTTTTTATCCGGTCCCACACAACATCACAAAACACAATGGAGTTGGACAAAAAATGCGAGCATCCATATAGGATTGTTTACCAACTGGAAAGCATCGATTAGGAATAAGCGCACTTTTCTCAGGATGGTATTCTGTTACTGGTGGAGTACCACAAGGATCAGTGACAGCACTGCTGCCTCACAGTGCTAGAGACCGGGGCTCAATTCTAGCGTCACGCGATTTCCAACATGAAGTGTGCACATTCAAAGTGTCTGCGTGGGAATCCTACGGATGCTGCTGTTTCTGCACACAGTACAAACATTCACGGTTTAAGTGAATTGCCCATTATATTCAGGAATGTACAGGCTCGGTGGATTGGGCATGCGCAATGTAGCATTATAGGGAGAGTGTAGGGCCTCATTGCAGTGACTGCATTGCAGGGATTCTATGATTCAATGCTTGAACCAAATTGTTCCTAAACATTTTACATGATTTGGACATTTGGACATCTTTAATTTTTCCAAATTTGTTGATGACACCAACTAGATCGGAATGTACATTGTGAGGAGGATGGAGGGAGCCTTCAAGAGATGTTTGACAGGCTCACGAATGGATCAGGACATGGCAGTTTATCCATAGCACACGATAGCTCCACAAAGAACTTCAATAATCTGGTTAAATCTGACTACCGTTTCGCAAAGTATCTTGAATTTGCATCCTACCCTTGATTTTCGTTCTCCAAATGCCTTGCTCAACAACTTTATTAAAAAACATTGGGAAGCTTTCATATGACAGATGTTAAGCTAACTGCCTGTTATTTCCTCCTTGACTTCCCTTCTGTTCTGACGAAATAAAACGCACTGATCTGTATTGGTTCCCAAGATGCCTCTCCACTGATTTTATAATTCTCAGATTTGTTTTCAAATCTATCCATGATCTTACACCCCATTAATCCACCACTGCTTCCATCCCAACATTCCTTTGTGCTCTTCCAACTCCTCTACTTCTGCTCTCTGTATTCGAACGTTCCTTACTCCCCCACTGCCAGATATGGATTTTACACTGAATGAGAGAGTCTGAAGAAGGGTTGCATTTCACTAAACACGACAGGCTACTGCTCTTGGCGTTAATATGTAGTTTTACCACACCACCATGTTATCTAAAAAAAAACAGATCAATTCATTCTCATGACTATGATGTAGATTCCTGCAAAGTACTTGACTGTTTTCTGTGTTCTGGCAAATACAGTATCTTTCTCTATCCCCTGTTTCACTTTGACTGTGAAATGACACATTTTACTATTCCTTTATTCACTTATAACTGTCCTTTGTTTGACGTTTGTATTTCTGGTTTTGCGTGTGGTGGGCCAGTGACAGCCTGATGTGGAATTCCAGATTGTTATGAAGTTGAAAGTGTGTACTGTATCTTTAAGAGAAGTAGAATATTGTTCTGCACTGAGAGCTTATGAGGACAGTGTCACAGTTTACTGGAATATTGAAAATATATAACATTTGGATATGAAATAGGTGCCTGAGATGGTTGCTATTTTGACGACAATTCAAATTTAACCAACGAGTTTCAATTACGTCTCTGTAAACTAAAAGCCAATCGATTTCGAATTTATTATTCTGCCAACATCGAACCAATGAGATAATCCGATTTTTTGGTATAAGAAAAGTAGGCATTTTGAACGTCAACCAGAGTCACTGCCATCAAGGGTGAACTATAAGAGGAAAGGAAAAGCCAAAAACACAAAGATGGATTGCGTAATGAAGGGGAATGACTCTGGCAATTTGTGCAGCTAACACCAAGCAATTAATAGCTTGAAAGCTGCTGGGTTGCGCTGTTGGATCTTATCATTACCACGATCGCATGTGCCCCATACGCTGACAATTGATAACTCGGCCGAATCTCAGTTCATCTGCTGCTGAAACTCTCATTTTCCCCCCTTTGATATCATTAGAGGGGACTTTAATGAAAAGGCTGGCGATTTTAGTCGAAGGAAAAATTGTAGTTCTGAGGAACGATGTTTTAATTGAATATCAAAAGCGACTGTAAAAATACAGGAAACTGAAGAAGGGCTCATACACGAAACTTCGATTCGCCTGCTCTTTGGATGCTGCCTGACCTGCTGCGCTTTTCCAGCAACACATTTTCAGCTCTGATCACCAGCATCAGCAGTCTTCACTTTCTCTTCGAAAACTGGTTGAAAGATCAACGTCTGTGGCATTAATGGAAACGTAGTGAGTGAGGTGCCATTCTGGGTTGGTGGCAGAGAGTCAAGACGAGTTGTTAGCAGGTAATCTCTGGTCCATGTCAGTAAAGGCTCCAACATGATGATTGATTTCACAACCACCGGGATTGAAATGGATCGAGCGGTTTCAAGATCCCGATGATGGGATGGGACACGTTTACCCATCAAGAGAGACAGGAGCAGCACTGACAGAATGGTGACTATGTGCACGTTAGATTATGGAATGCCTCAGTGAAATGGGAGGAGCGATGTAAAGCAGGGTTAGTGATCATGGAAGGGAGGGAAATCTCTGAAAATGCGTGGGTGTGAATTCTGATTTATGAAATGGAGAAGTGTGATATTCCGCATAAGTAACCAATGTTGCGGAATATCATATAATCTCGTGTTCCCAGGGCTAAACTAAGAGAGACTGAGTGGCGCAGCAGCGAAGATCAAACTGGAAATGGGCATGACAATGAACCCGCTGTGACGGTATAAAGGTGCATGATATGCCGGGGCTGGGACTCCAACTTCACCTGTAGTACCTTCTATTGACATGGAGCAAGGAGCATTGTGATATCAAATTGGGACCTCCATCTCATATGAAGCAGCTTCTGTTTGAATAAAGCAGGGGACATTGTGGCAGCAGGCTGGAAGTTCCAACCTCTCCTGGAGCAGATTGTATTGATAAGGAACACGGAGCAATGATACATCAAGTTGGGAGAAAGGATACTCAGTTATTTTAATCTGAATTAAAGTAGTATTCAGCAGGAACCATGTTTGTAGATTCAGTGAATAGCTGTCCCAAGGAAATCTACCAAAAATAAGGGAAAATGTGGCAAAGATGCAGATCGTGGAGGAGAATCTGGGCAGAAAGAAATGCGGGCAATATATTCTTTTCCTGTCTTTTATCATAAAACAGACTGCGTATTTGGTTAAATTGCAGCAAACGATTTTCAGCTCGTGTCATGATATTAATTTTCCTGAAAACTCACGGAAGTCATTCAAGCAAACTTAACTTCCAATAATTAACGGTGCATAACTAGCTCAAAGCGGGAGGACCGAGGGTGGTGCTGGAGGGTTGTTTTTCAGACTAGAGTCCCGTGATCAGTGGAGTGCTATAAGGATCGGTGCTGGGTCCTCTACATTTTTCTCATTTAATTGGAGGTGTAGTGGATAGCAACGAGAGTTACCACAGATTAGAAGAGTTTTAGAACCAGTTTGGCCAATCGGCTGAGAAGTGGCAGATGGAGTTTAATTCAGATAAATGTGGGGTGCTGCATTGGGAAAGCAAATCATAACGGGATTTCAACACTTAATGGTAATGTCCGAGAGAGTGTTGCTGAACAAAGAGACCTCGGAGTGCAGGTTCATGGAATTCTGATTTATAAAATTTAACTTGAAAGTGGAGTCGTGGTTAGATATGATAGTGAAGAAGCGTTTAGTATGCTTTTCTTTATTGGTCAGAGTATTGAGTAATTGAGTACATGTGTTGGGTGGTAATGTTGCGGCTGAAAAAGACATTGGTTAGGCCACTGTAGGAATATTGCGTGCATATCTGGTATCCTTCCCATCGGAAAGAAGTTCCGAAACTTGAAAGGGTTCAGAAAACAAATATGAGGATTTTGCCAGAGTTGGAGGATTTGCGATATAGGGAGAGACTTTCCAGGCTGGGGTTGTTTTCCCTGGAGCGTCGGAGGCTGAGGGGTGACTTTTTAGAGGTTTTCAAAATTATGAGGGTCAAAGATAGGGTAAATCGAAAAAGTCTTTTCCCTGGGGTCTGTGAGTCCAAACTTAGAGTGCATAGTTTTAGGGTGAAAGGGGAAAGTACTAAATGCGACCGACGGGGCAACGTTTTCACACAGAGAGTGATAAGTGTATGGAATTGCTGCCAGAAGAAGTGGTGGAAGCTGATATAATTGCAATATTTAAGTGGCATTTGGAATGGATACAGGAATACAAAGGGTTTGGAGGGATATGGACGGGGTGATGGCAGATGGGACTAGATTCGGTTGGGATATCTGGACAGCATGGACGAGTAGGACCAAAAGGGCCTGTTTCCATGCTGTACATCTCTCTGACTCTATGACTCTATTTATCTTCATTTATGTAGGAAAAGCAGGAAAATAACTTTGAAATTTATAGGATCACCGATGATCCCATTCAATAGCTGAACAGACAAGAGGCTGGCTGAATGGAAGCTTCATCATGACAGTTATGTTTTCATTATGAATCGCGCTGAAACACAAAGTGGGGAGGATTGGACTGAAGCAGTGGTGGTGATTTTCTTTACTGGTTAAATTTTTGAATATGACTGCTATTTCTCCTGTCCATGTTAACATCACCACTCTGAAGCGTGAAAGCATGAAGAAAGTGTGGGGAAAATGGCGCAAAGACTCACGTGCCTGACTCTAGATCAGAACATTGTAGGTTTGACTCCTCTCTCGCTCGAGGTTAACACAGGTATTTACTACACTCAAAACCTAATCTTCCTCATTTTTCTGAAGCTGAGATGAAGTTTGAGCTCCTGATATGCAGACACGAGAATCTCTTTCAGTACACGTCCCGGAGAACATCACAGTCAATGTCGCAGCGTCATCACAAGTGAGGAAGACCAAGTAGTCCCACACACTGCGAATTGGCACTTTTCAATTTCACAAGCCAACGAACCAATCGCTGCGGCTCCTCGAAATGGCAAGGAAACAAAATAAATATCTCAGTCTCATGTTGTTTCATGGAGTGCCGAGGCACTTCTCCTTCTTTAAGAGGCTGGGACATTGACTCTGATGTTCGTGGAGACATTGATTGATTCGAAGCATTGAAAGGAATCCTATCACAGATGATACTTCCTGTGGCGATTTTATTTCCTACGGTGATGTGATTTCCTTTTGATTTTGATGCTGATGCTGAACAAAACAGACCTTACTGGGAATTGAACCCGGGCCGCACTGGTAAAAGTGCCAATTCAGAACCATGACACGACCAGGGACGAGTACGGCGGTCAGACGCACGGAGAGTGACAAGACTCAAATGTGTTGGACGCGGTCTTTGCAGAAACAACCGCTTGACAATACTCATTCCATTTTCCATCCCTTTGCCTTGTATGCATTAGCATCACAAATACAGATTGAACACCTCTGAAGGTTGTGTTGATTTTATCACAATGAGTTGCAGATTTATCCACCACCCGCACTGGTGAATAAAGTTTTTACTGCTTATCGACTGAAAACCTTCTGTCTCTTATATTTAGTCAGCGCCACTTGGCGCTTGACCAAGAGGAACCATTTCTTACAGCCGAACCTGCCTTTATCTCTCATTGTTTTCCACATTTCAAACATGTTTCCTCACAATCTCCTCTTCTCCATTGAAAATAGAGCAGAGAAACTGATCATTTCCAAAAAAAAGCACACTTTGCTGAATACTGCATTGTGTCCTTTTCCTGAGCCTGATGTTCTAGTGATCTCCGGTACGTCAGTAAAAATTGCTACATGAGCACTGATCTCACAACAGCAGTATGTAAATGGATCGATTGGTTTGAAGGTCCTAATTGTGGGATTGGGTCGCGTTCACCCAACAACATTGACGGCAGCTGCACAGACTGAACAATGTCAATGCGAGTGCTTGATTGTCAAATGTGTCAGGGAAATTGGAGGAGGGACATAAAGCAGGGTTACTGATCGTGGGAGGGGGAGAAATCTCCGAGAATGGGCGGGTTTGAATTCTGATACATAGACAGCAGATTTGTGAAAGGGTGAGGGTTTGAAGGAGCAAAATCATCACCTCGATGAATATTTTCATGTCAAAAAAGATTGATTCGCTCCTGCTTTTGTTAAGCATGTCTTACTCTGCATAAAACGGTAACAAGTGACAATACTTGATGTCAAATTGCCGATGATCTTTCTGCTGCCAGTATGCAAAGCGTTAACCAATGCACGATACCGGCACCACATGGAATAGCATGATGCAAAAAGCAGTAAAGATAGTGGCAGAGGACATATTAGGAAAAGGACCACATGAACAGTAGGAATACTTGACAGACAGTGACTAAGGCATGCAAACTCATGGTGAGCTGAATGGTTAACTTCAGTATCTCGAGAGCCGATGGATATTTCATCAGTTAGTTTGCTGCAGGCGAAGATTGATATAGTTGTCAAGAAAAGGAAGGTATCAGGGAATAGCGCAGGGAATTGCTGGAATGTATTTCTGCAAAAGAAATGCAGTTTACCTTCGGTTTCTTTACCAACTTCGTCATACAAGAAAGTGACCACTGCTGTGGAATACCATATAGTGCCAGGTTTCAGGCCTGGAATACTGTGTGGTGCAAAAGCGAAGATCAAACTGGAAATGGGGATGGGGATGAGCCAGCGGATATGGGTTCATTAATGAATTCAGTGAGTGTGAAGTATTTTGCTGAAAGTATAGAGTGAATTGAAATGCCGGGAACTGGGAGTTCAAACATGGAGCAGCTTTTATTGACGTGGTATATGTCGCATCAGGCTGGAAGCTCCAACCTCATCTGCAGCAGCTTCCATTGGCACGAAGCTGGGAGCATTGGGACATCAAGCCGGTAGTTCCAACTTTACCTGGAGCAGCTTCCATTGACATCTGCACTGAGAGAAACGGAGGTAATGTTTTCGCACTCTGACCGTTCTCATATGGCTAACTCTGCTCTGGCAGGAAGGGATATTTTTTTTGCTCATTTCATTTTATTGAATTTATTGTAAACTCGCATACTTCGAAAATTAGCTTGAATATCATGTTGTGATTAGGCATTAGTTTATCAAAAGTGATGGAGCAAAATCAGTGACGTGGAATTTGAAATTCATCAGATGAGTCGAGATACCATTGAATGGCTGAGTAGACACAAAGTGAATAGAAGTTTCAGGAGGGTAAATGTCTTTTCGTTACAAAACCTCCCGCTGCACAAAGAGTGGATGATTGGAATGAAGCAGTAACAGCGGTTATCTTTCTTGTTTATTCAACTTGTGAACATGAGTACGATTGTCATGTCCGTGTTTGGATCACAACTCTGCAGAATACTGTGGTGAAAGGGTTAAAATTGTGTCCCAATACATGTGTGAATCTAACCGAAAATGGAAGGTGTCGCTTAGTCCCGTGTGAATCTTGTTATACACCTTCCCGTGTGAATCTTCTTATCTGTATGTAACCAGAATGGAATGTGTTTTTTAGCCTTGCTCTGCTGTTCACATGAATGTTTATATCTGGAAAAGGGTATATCAGCTGGAGAAGTCTCCAGTTCGGCAGAGTCTGCTCCGGGGTTACGTTTAACCGCCGAGCGTGGGTTGTTGGCAACCGCTCTACGAGAACTGACGGCTCCCAGTTTTGGTAACATGTAGAGTGAGTATAAGCCAGACCCGTTGTAAGTACGAGACTGGTTGTGGGGACACTGCGGGGAATAAAACTATATTCTAGCAGACTCGCCTCTTGGCTGTTTGTTCTGTGTCAGACTACTTTCCTGCGAGCCTGGTCCTTGACCTTGAGAATTTTTTAAAACATTTTGGCGTAGCCGGCAGGATCAATCGCAATTGAGGAAAGATTTTGATACAGAACAATGTTTTGGAAAAAGGCTAAGAAACCAGAGGAACAAACTGTGGAGGTCCTGACCGTCCCGGGATGGCATGGGCCTTGGCATGGCGTGGCAGTTTGTTTGAGAAATGGTGGGGGGCGACCGGAGGACTGGGAGGCCGAGGGCGTAGGAACCCCAGGGTCGCTGCTGTCCACCCTTGAGAGGATCCCAGTCCTGCCGAAGAACCCATTGCCTGGGGTACAGCGGAGGATGTGGGCCTGTGCGGCGGCTTGTAGACAACAGTCAGACAAGCGCCAAAAAGCTGAAGCAGAATTAGCCCTCCTGAAACATGAGCAGGGACTCAGTTCGGGAGATGCCTCTATGTTGAGGCAGGAAATTATGAAGTTAAAAGCTGAATTGACAGCATTAACTGAACTAGCAGGACGAACTATTATGTATTTGTCTGCTAAGAAACGGAAAGAGAAAAGGAAGGTCCCTCGAACCCCGGACCCGGTACAAGTACGGGCGTTTGTAGCCCAGTTAAATAACGGGGATCGGTGGGATATCGATCATTGGGATGGGAACATTTGGGGAGATTTAGATGATCAGTACGAAGAGGACCCACCCGTACTCCAAGCTAAACCAGTGGTTAGGAGAAAGCAGGTTCAGAGACGTCTCCCAGTGCAACGGGAGGTAATGTTAGATGAGAAAGGAAACCCTATACGGAATGAACAAGGGGAGGCAATTATGCATGAATTACCGCGGGCTCAGCCTCCCGCAGAATTCTCTGAATTAACGGAAGACTTCACTACCGATGAGGTGCTGTTTATCACCCAGAAAACCCGACGTAATCCTGGGGAGCCGTTAGAGCTATGGCTAATTCGGCTCCTCGAGGAAGGGGGGCAACAAGTGCAGGTAGACTATCAGGATGCTCCCAAGTTTGGTGGATTAGCAAAGGATGCTGCCATAGACCTGGGGTACCGCAACCAAGCCAAGGATATGGTAATAGATCGCAGTATGGGGACCCTATTTGGGATGTATGCCAGGGCAGTGGCCGAACAGTATCCCTTCCCGTCCGATTGGCCCCCCTTGGAAGGAACTTGGACAACGATTAAGGAAGGGGTTCAGAGGCTAACCCGTTTGTGTGTGCGGGATGCCCTGTTGCTGGGAGTGCTGGACGAGGTAGATAACACAAATGTTAGTAGACAGACTAGAGACCATCTAGTGAAGACTGCCCCCCCCCCCCCCCCCATTATAAACCACTATTATTAACCATAATGTTGAGTGGACGGGGAGAAACCCTAGGAGATGCCCGTAGTATGATGAGGGAGATGGGTGGTTTGGGGGATTGGGGACCCACAACCCGTGCTTCTCAGGGGGGCACGGAGGGGCGTCGCCCTGAGGCTCGAGCAGGGGGAAAAGTAAACCCTAATCAAGGAAGTAACCAAGGCCCCTCACGGCGTGCTTTGTGGCAAGCTTTGATACGGGCGCAGGTCCCAGCATCGGAGATTGATGGCCTACCTACACCGGAATTAAAAGACTTATGCAGACGAAAGGGACTGAAGGTGTCCCGGGTAGAGACGGAGTCCCGACCCACTATGGAAGACCTAGTGGAATTACTAACACAAAAATGTCAGACACGGGGTCCGGTTGTTAATGAGCCTCGAAGGGGTAGAACTTCCACTTCCCAGCGGTGGGAATCCTCGGAGGACGAGGAGGAGGAGGAGGTACGGCCTCCCCTCCGAGAGTGTTATAAAGTGGATAGGCGTGGCCGGAAACCTAGTAAGAAAGGCAAGAACAAAGAAGGGCGAGGCAAACGTCTTTACCCAGTGCTGTCTGGGGAAGATGAATGGGAGGAACAATAGGAATCGGGCCAAGCCCCAAGGGTTTGCCCACGAACGAGCCAATGGTCAGCAGACGACATTCGATCTATTGGCGCAAATCCGTCCAAACCGTTATGGCTCTAGTGGACACAGGGGCGGAGGCCACCTTAATCTATGGGACGCCCCATAAGTTTAAAGGAACCCCAGTCACGCTGGTTGGGCTGGGAGGTAATCTGATTGAAGGAAGAACAGTACAATTGCCCCTAAAGATAGGTACAATGCCCATTAAAACTTATTCAATTATCATTACACCGGTTAGAGAATGGATCCTGGGAATGGACATTCTGGCCGGTTTAACACTTCACCTCCAACAGGGGAAGTTTGAATTTGGAATCACGAAAATGGCTTTGCGCTGTAGGACGGTGTTAGTGGGAAAGGTTAAGATGGACCCCTTCCCCATCCCGATCGCCGATCGCGTAATAAGTCTTAGACAGTATAGGATTCCCGGCGGACATAAAGAAATATCCGCCACAATTAAGGATTATTTGGAAGCGGGAGTGCTTAGGACATGCACCACGGCGTGGAATAACCCCTTATGGCCCGTACATAAAGCCGATGGGTCATGGCGGATGACGGTAGATTATCGGCAACTAAACCGTCACACTCCGGCCTTGACGGCAGCGGTCCCGGATGCCGTCACTATTATAGGACGAATCCAACATCATCCAGGGGTGTGGTACGGAGTAATTGATTTGGCTAATGCCTTCTTCACAATTCCTATTCCCGAAGATAGGCAGGAACAGTTCGCATTCACTTGGGAGGGTAGACAATTCACGTTCACACGACTGCCCCAAGGATATCTGCATAGCCCTACTATCTGCCACCGGATAGTTGCAGAACACTTGGCTGCCTTTAAAGTGCCTGACGAAGTGATGATCTCGCACTATATTGACGATATGATGATACAGGGGACAAGTCAGAAGCAGGTTCAGGAATTGCTGGACCAACTGGTTCAACATATGCGAGGATATGGGTGGGAGATCAACCCAGCCAAAATCCAGGGTCCCTCACAAACGGTAAAATTCTTAGGAATCGTGTGGAACAAGGGGGAAAGGGAAATCACTGCGAAAGCTAAAAATAAGATTCAGGTCTTTGCCGTCCCTCACACCCAGAAGGACGTGCAGCAATTTATTGGGTTATTCGGATTCTGGAGACAGCATATTCCCCATTTAGGACAAATTTTAAAACCTTTGTATCGAGTTACGAGGAAAAAGGCAGCGTTCGAATGGACGGAGGTCCATCAAACTGCATTTGAAATGGCCAAGCAAGCGATACAGCAAGCTGTATCCTTGGGAAAGATACAGTCAGGACCTGTAGAACTGCAAGTCTCAGCACAGGGGGATTATGCCAATTGGAGCTTATGGCAAAAACAGGAAAGGACCCGTAAGCCACTGGGATTTTGGTCCCGAAAATTACCCCCGGCAGGGGAACGGTATACCCCCTTTGAGAAACAATTATTAGCATGCTACTGGGGCTTGGTGGAAACCGAAGCCCTGACCATTGGACATGAAGTGATCATGAGAACAGCTATCCCTATTCTTCCGTGGGTACTTAGTGACCCCACTACCCACCGAATAGGAACTGCCCAAGAGAGCAGCATCATTAAATGGAAATGGTATGTGTCGGAGAGAGTGCGGACTGGACAGAAAGGAGTGTCAGTCCTACATGAGCAAGTGGCGGAGGCCCCTGAGGAAGGGGAAAAGCGGTTTGAGGTGATTGAATACAAGGAATCACCCGTTAAGATGGGAAAACGGTATGATGAACTGACCCCGGATGAACAAGCCACGGCTTGGTTCGTAGATGGGTCAGCCCAATGGAAAGCGGGACAGCGTAGATGGAAAGCTGCCGCCTTTAACCCAAAACAAGGCACTACCCTAGAAGAATTAGGGGAGGGAAAAAGTAGTCAGTGGGCAGAATTAAAGGCAGTGCATATGGTAGTCATGCAAGCAGGGGTCATGGGAGTTTGTTTGTTCTCTGACTCGTGGTCAGTGGTTAACGGCATGACACAATGGATGCCAACTTGGCAGGCCAATCAGTGGATGATCCAGAATAGGGAAGTGTGGGGTAAACAGTTATGGGAGGATATATGGGAGAAAGCTCAATACCTGGTCATATACATCACCCACGTAGATGCCCATACCTCTCGAAATGATGTGGAAGCTCTACATAACCGATATGTGGATGGTATCGTCCGAACCATGATGGTGCAAAGGGGCACCTCAGTGGACCTAGCTAGATGGGCACACCTTAAGGCTGGGCACTGGGGAGTGCAAGGAACCTTGCACTGGGCTCGAGACCGAGGAATAGATCTTATGGTAGATGATGTTAAGACTGCAGTAAACCAGTGTGAGCAGTGTCAACATCAGCGGCAGGGAGTGCCCCAACACATGATGGGACATATCCATCGGGGGGATGGTCCGGGACAGAGCTGGCAAATGGACTTTGTGGGTCCCTTACCCTCCTCACAAGGATGTAACCACATATGTACAGCTGTGGACACTATGTCTGGGGTTTTGGTAGCCCATCCCTGTCGTCACAACAATCAACAGGCTACCTTGCGATGTTTAGATTTGATTGAACAATTTTATGGATTGCCCATACAGGTCCAGAGTGATAATGGCTCCCATTTCACAGGAAGGGCGGTAAAGCAGTGGTGTCACGATAACCACGTGGAATGGGTTTATCATGTACCCTATCACCCACAAGCTGCGGGACTTATAGAACGAATGAATGGGCTTCTGAAGTCCTCACTACGAAAAGCAGGAGGTTGCAATGACTTAATGGGTTGGAGGAACAACTAATTCGGGTGGTGAAACAAATTAATAACCGCCCATTAGGAAATGGGGTAACACCCTTGAATAGGATGATACAAGTATGTGATACCCCAAAGACTCAGCCTATTAAAATGTGGAAGTTCGCTGAGGAAGCTGATATTCCCGTAAGGGCCACGCCGGCTTCGGCTGGACTGGAGCACTAACTGCCCAGACTTTGATCCAACAGAAACCTACGGTGATTAAGACCGGGTTAGGGTTGATTTGTCCCCCTGGAACCTATGGGCATATCCTCCCGCGGTCGGGACTGTCACTAAAGGGGATTGATGTGATGGCAGGCGTAATTGACGCAGACTACCAAGGGGAGTTGGGGGTGATCCTGGTCAACATCACCGCTGAACCTTACGTGATACAGAAGGGGGACAGAATAGTGCAATTGGTCATTAAGCCATGTAACCTTACAACGGTGGAAGAGATGGGAGCTCCCGTTACGGTTACTGAGCGTGGGACGGGGGGATTTGGGTCTACTGACACTAAGGGGGCCAAGGTATGGGTGCGCCAGACGACCGGCCCCCCCAGGCCGGCCGAAATCATAGCACAGGGGAAGGACAGTCTGGTCACCATTATGTACCCCGGAGACCCGACCTGGGCAAACGTCCCGGCGAACCAGTGCTACTTACGTGAGACCTAAATAATGTTGTAATTGCTATGCACCCGCAGGCTGACCCTCCGCCTTGAACATGGGGTGGTCATGGGGATTGCGACTCCTATTGGCGATGTTCGCGATCGGATGGCCACTCCAGGGCATCGGTATCACGGCCTGGACGCTGGTACCGGTCGCCCGCCATGAGGTGCGGTGGGAGGCCAGTAGCCAGCGACGGACGCAGGACGACTTTACATGTGAACCCGGTCAGCAGTGCGTTGTTCTGACTCTCACCAGCGACTGTCAATTGTACACGTGTGCACAGTGCTACATGCGCCGGGATGGGGAAAAATATGACATATCGTTCATACCGCCTAATTGCACCCTGGTGGTAAATGCCCAAGTCAAGACGTGTTTGTGGGACCGACGCACCCAGACATGCGGGACAACGGGGACTCATTGGAGCGTCACAGCTCGGGGGGAAGATCTGTGGCTGCGCAATGCCACCGATATTCGGAATCGTCATCGATTCATGTGGTTAATAATGGTACTGCCCTCGACGAACGCCCCGTCTGAGGCGTTATTAAACCCCACGCGGGGCGGGCCAGCACCGAAGAGGGGTGCCACGGGGGGCGTGCGGTCGCATCGAACACAGTTGGCCCCTATTATGTCAACTTGTCAACAGATGGCCCGGACGGTACTGCACACTGATGTTCATTGGCGGGTACAGTTGCCCCTCATACCCGAGTGTCATACCAAGAGGCGGCGACGAGCGTGGTACGACACCCTGCTGGGAGGCGCAGGAACTGTTATGGGTATCTCGAATGCCATTGACTCTGAGGTAACCCGTACTAAATTATCTAACACGGGACAGGCCACCTCACAAGGACTACATACTATTGGAAGGTGGATGCCATCCGTAATGATGACTCAAGGAGAGACAGCTGAAATAATGATACGATCTCTGCAATGGGAACTGGATGTCTGGGGCGCCACTCAGGAACTGTTTGAGAACATTACGGCTCAGTTAAATTGGACTGCCTGTCATATTCAAATGTTGCATGCTCAAATACAGAAAGAACGCTTTTTGCGTGTGGTAACATCCCCCAATGTACAGGCGTGGAGGGGACTATGGAATGTATCTGAGAAATTGTGGATGATAACCCATCCAGAGCGAACATGGTGTAACGCAACTCTGTGTAACGGATACTTTGTTACCATGAATGTAACCCACACTGTTACGGTCTGTCGATATTATGTATTACCAGTGATTACATCTTCTGGATATTATTTTCTGAAGACAAGGGGACAGTGGTTTAGCCCAGATACCAATATTACCTATGATCTGTCCGCTTGTGAACAGACTGATCAGGGGAAAACTTGCCTACTGATGGACAGGTATCGGGACCCTTGCTTGACTAAGGGAACGGCCCTGTGCGAATGGACTGTTGAGACTCCAAGGGACATGATGTGGCAGATTGGGCCACACACGCTCTGTGTGGCTACCAATAATCCACATCCTATGCTTCCCTCAGCACCGTTCTCGGGATGCCTCTCAAATGTCTATCAGTGGCACTGGCAGAATCACACCTATTTGTTGACCACTTATAGCAGTGCTCGCCACTTTACCAAGGTGCAGTGGAAAGTGCTGAGGAATCCCTGGAACATTTCCCTGGATCGGTTTAAGCGGGCATTGGACCGATCCGAGGAGCTTAAGCAGATATTACGAAAGCATCAAACCAATGTCACCAAGGTTACGGTGTCTACCTTTATACATGGACAGGAGGTAGTACATGCTGCCCGTGTAGTGGACGTGGAGTCAGCTCATCATTGGTGGGACATATTGAGTGGTATGTCCTCCACTGCGGGGACATTCCTGTTCCCACCCTTGTCGATCCTGGTAGCGGTCCTGGTGATTTTAACATGCTGTAATGTCCTGACTTGCTTGTATATTTGGCGTGTACGTAGGCGCTTGTTAGAAAGAATACATATGGGCATAATGTAACACATGTATTGGGTCAAGCAGTGGAATGTGGTGTAAAATTATGTCCCAATACATGTGTGAATCATTATGCAACACATGTATTGGGCCAAGCAGTGGAATGTGGTGAAAGGGTTAAAATTGTGTCCCAATACATGTGTGAATCTAACCGAAAATGGAAGGTGTCGCTTAGTCCCGTGTGAATCTTGTTATACACCTTCCCGTGTGAATCTTCTTATCTGTATGTAACCAGAATGGAATGTGTTTTTTAGCCTTGCTCTGCTGTTCACATGAATGTTTATATCTGGAAAAGGGTATATCAGCTGGAGAAGTCTCCAGTTCGGCAGAGTCTGCTCCGGGGTTACGTTTAACCGCCGAGCGTGGGTTGTTGGCAACCGCTCTACGAGAACTGACGGCTCCCAGTTTTGGTAACATGTAGAGTGAGTATAAGCCAGACCCGTTGTAAGTACGAGACTGGTTGTGGGGACACTGCGGGGAATAAAACTATATTCTAGCAGACTCGCCTCTTGGCTGTTTGTTCTGTGTCAGACTACTTTCCTGCGAGCCTGGTCCTTGACCTTGAGAATTTTTTAAAACAAATACAAACCTCAAGCACGCGCAAGCACAGTGTCACAATGGATAATGCGCTTGGTTACGGTCCAGAGATTGTCGTTGAGGTTTCGATTTGGTTCAAGAACAAGACTGGCAGGCTTCAAATTCACATGCAATCTAATCTCCCACACAATGCAGCACATACATCGGGCCAGTGGCACAATGGATGACATGCCGAACGACAGATCTGCTGTGTGGAGTTTCGATTCCAACCTTGTTGTGGGCAGCACTGACTTTATTGCACTTACAAATGACTGATCTGAAGACGAAATGAGGTTTGCACCTTGAACTGCAGGGACAAGGATCCCTTCATTAAATGCCCCTGAGACCGTCAGAGTCAATATCCCAGAGTCATTAATGGAGGGGAAGTTGAATTCGTCATTCACGCTGCCCTTTACTCCTGTCAGCCTTCCGAGATTCACTGCGGCACCTGTGGTTGTCAAGGAAACAAGACACAGAGTCAAGTCTCACCTTTGTCAATTTTGGGAAAATCGTTAGGTAGCGGAATCAGAGGAGAATGGAGAGTGAACTGTCTGAATGAGCAGAGACGGCCGAGGCACCGCCCCCCTTATTTAAGAGGCTGGGACATAGTCTCTCATTTCTCAACGTCATTAATTGATCTGAGGTTCTAAAAGCACACCACTTGCAGGTGGTCTGCTTTTGCTGATGTCGCTGTCTGGATCTAAACAAACCCCAACTCCCAGACTGAGACTCAAAGCCGGGTCACAACGAAGAAAGTGAAAGAATAGAACTGCTAGCCCCCCACGGACAGCTATACGAATACCACGTATGTGTAGAATGACAGGCCTCAAGGTCGCTGTAGATGCTTTCGTCAGATGCAATCGCTTAACTATCTTTCTTCATTTTCATCACTTGGCCTTGTGTGCATTAACAACTCAAGTTCAGATCCGTGTATTTCTGAAGGTTATGCGGGTTCGCCTCTGTGCATCTCTTCAGACACTGAATCCAGATTCAACCATCCTTTTGCTGATGAGATTTTTCTACTTACTTCCTCAACCCTTTCCACCTCTTAACTTCAGTCTATGCCCCTGTTGATCGGTCAAGAGGAAACGTTTCTTTTAGTCTGCATTGTCCATGGTGCTCATTATTTAGTGCATATGAAACATGCATCCTCACAGTTTCCTCTGCCTTAAGAAAACAACCACTGTCAAAACAATCTGCCTTCATAACCTAAACTTTTCAATTTCTGCACGGTTTCCAGTGTGATCACATGACTACTGTAATGTGAATTGCAGAGCTGCACGCAATATTTCGGGGGAACAGAATGAACAAATGAAATAAATGACTGGAGAAAGCCACAGAAACTTGCCGTTTCCCATCAAAGATCTTTTGCTCAATACTGCGCTGTGCACTTATGCTGAGCCCGATTTTCCAGTCATGTCTTGTCTGTGTCAGTAAAAGCTGCTCCAGGAGGATTAATTACAGAACAGCTGTATCTAACTGGATTAAATTGCTTTACGATGCCGACCATGGGATTGAGCACTTTCACCCAAAACAGTGACCGCAGCAGTACAGAATGAACAGTGTAAATGTGAGTATTATATTGCGAAATACCTCAGAGAAAATGGGAGGGTGGACGTTTAGGCGAGTTAGTTCTTGTTGGAGGGAAACGTTTCTCCGATAAAGGGTGGTTATGATACGTGAAACGCAAAGATGTGAGATAGCGGGTGTTTGAAGAAGGAAACCTATCACCACAAAGAGTATTTTTATGTAAAAAAAATTGCTTTTTCCAGCGTTTGCTAAGCATATAGTACATGGAGTAAAACGGGAAAAATGCCGATTGCTGTCACTGTGATTCGAGCAGAACTTGCTGTGTTTACAATGCTAAGGAAGAACCATTTCATGATACTGGTGCCACATGGAAAATCACGATGCAAAAAGCAATAAGGATCATGGCAGAGATTATGCCAGGAACAGAACCACTCGCACAAAGGAATACTTGTGAAACAGTGACTGAGATGTGGGAACTCAGATTCGGTTGAATCTTTAACTTCTGTGTCCCGAGAGACTGTAGTGATTGCAACACTGAGGTTGTAGGATATTACGTTTGCGAGATATCTACAAAACTTCAAATGATCATGGGATACTGCAGGACATTGCTGAAATGTTGTTCTCAATAACACTGTATTTTAACATCGGTTACTTCACCAACTTACTCACTCATTGACGTGATCATATAATGGCATGTCATATAATCCCAGTTCAAGGGCGTGGAATCAGAGAAATTGAGCCGCACTGCACCCAATACTAATTGGAAATGGTGATGGCGTTGAGCATGTGGCTGCGAAAATGCAATCGGTGAGCGGAATGCCATTCTCTTATGATACAGAGGTGCGTGAAATATCGAGGCTAAAAGCTCCCGTCTTAATGACAGCGGCTTCAATTCCCACGCATCAAGAAGCAATGGGACTTCAGGCTGGGAGCTCCAATTTCACATGCAAAAACTTGTATTGACATGGAACAGGGAACATTGGGACATCAGCTGGGCGAAACTAAAGTCAACTATTTTAATCTTAACTGAAGTAGTTTTCAGCAGGATACTTGTTTGTGAATTGAGAGAATATCTGCAACTGGGACAGTCTCAATTACAAAGAAGAGTTCTGCAAAGAGTCAATTCTTGGACAGGCATCTGTGCAGAGAGAAGCAGAGGAATATTTTACGTCTTCTGCCCATCCTGAAATGGTTGATTTTGCACTGGATTAATTTCCATTAAGGGATTTCTTTGCTTTGTTCACAATATTCACTTTCCCGCATACTCGCAAAGGTCGTTACTGTAATCGAGACCTCTGAAATTGAACTGGTATATCCGATGTGGTGATTAGGCTCACGTTCACATCAGTTATGCTGAAGAAGTGGATACGTAATTCATCAGATCAGCAGTGATAACATTGAATGACTGAGCAGTCAGAGTGTGAATGGAAGCTCCATGAGGACATATGTGGTTTTTATTTGGAAAATTCGCTGCTTTGAAAGGTGATGAAGATTGGACTGAAGCAGTGATGGTAATTATCTTTATCGCTTGTTCAATTGGTGAACGTCACTGTTATTAACGATGTCCGTGTTAACATCATGGCTCTTAAGACCACTCCTGTGCATCAGACCGGTGGCGCAATGGATAACACGCCTGACTACAGATCAGGCGACCGTAGGTTCGAGTCCTACCTACCTGGCTCGGCGACAGACCAGATTTTTAATAAGCATAAAAACTGATTTTTCTGAAGTCGAAATACCGTTGGAGTTCCTAATCTGCAGGGAAGAGAATGCCTTCATTAAATGTACCCGAGAATATGAAAGTCAATATTCCAGCGTCATCACAGGAGGGAAGCCGAATAATCGCACACGATACTCATGGGCACCTTTCCATTTCATAAAGCCACTGATCGAGTAACTGTTGCTCGCGGGAATGCCCGGCTTTGAGCATTTTTCGAAACTCTGTGGCCAGTGGAATCAGAGAAGAGTGAAGGGTTAACTGTCCAACTGATCTTTATAGAGCGTGAGTTCCAGAGTCTACCACTCGCTGACTGATAAAGTTTTCCTACCAGTCTATTCAAAGCTTTCTGCATCTTATCTGAAATCTACAAACCCTGGTGATCGATCAAGAGCAAGTGTTTCCTTCAATCTGTAATTCCATGCTCCTCATTATTTCGTACACGTCAAGTGGGCGGCACGGTGGCACAGTGCCTGAGACCCGGGTTCAATTCCCGCCTCAGGCGACTGACTGTGTGGAGTTTGCACATTCTCCCCGTGTCTGCGTGGGGTTTCCTCCGGATGCTCCGGTTTTCTCGCACAGTCCAAAGATGTGCAGGTCACGTGAATTGACCATGCTAAATTGCCTCTAGCGTAAGGTAAGGGGTAAATGTAGGGGTATGGGTGGGTTGCGCTTCGGCGGGTCGGTGTGGACTTGTTGGGCCGAAGGGCCTGTTTCCACACTGTAATGTAATCTAATCTAAAAAAAAGTATGTTTCCGCACAATCAACTGTGCTCTGAGAAAAAAACAAACCCGTTTTGCCTCGGCCACACCACTCAAAACATTCTTATGCTGGCAATGCAGAGCGTAACGAAGTTATTTGTTTTGGTGAATATATAGTAAAATTTACTCGGAATATTTTAGTTAGTTTGACTTCCAGTTTTTATAACAGAGAGAAAATTATTCACAATATTAAGGAATGAAACACAGTGAATGGAACATAGAATACCCACAGAACTCAGCTATCCAAAATAGACTTAATTATGCTTTTCCAAAAGTACGCAACAGTCCTGATAATTATACCCCATAAACACAGAGTAAAGGTGAAACAAGTTGACAGGTCGAAATTAGAGGGGCAGAAGAAGAGAGACAGGCACATCACTTACATCGATGGGCACCTTGAAAGCTTTCTTGTAATTAGTTGTGGATGATACTTTGGCAATGGGTAACAATGTATTTAGGCTGTCAAATACATTTTGAAAGTCTTGTGTTCACTGAAATGTCTTGCCTGTTTTTAACAATTCGGTGACTGGAGCAGTCCCACGGCTAACATTCAGCACAAACGTTCAGTAAAAGCCACTCAATCCGGGGAACGGTCGTACTGCTCCTTTCGTCAACAATTTGTAAATGTCCCCGGTAACGTTCGATTTCGCATCCTGTGGGGCTATTTGTCCGTGTTCAACGACATATCCCAGGAAGGTGATGTTGGCTTTGGCAGATTTAGTTTTAGTTAGGTTTACAAACCAGTTTGACATCCGAATTCGATTAAACAAGCCCGATAAATGCTGTAAATATTCAATCCATAAGAGAGTGTCAGTCACCAGGCACAATATACACCACACAGTTGCGTATCTGGCAATTACCTTGTCAGTTAAGCTCTGAAATGTGGCTGAAGTGTTTTCCGTACAAACGGCATTACTTTAAATTTCTGCAGGCCAGTTGGCGTTATAAAATTGCTTTTGACCTTTCTGACAAGGTTCACTGCCAGTAACCTTTGAGGAAGTCTAACTTAGAAATGTAAGTTACTCTTCCAATCTTTTCCACGCAGTCCTTCAACTGTAGTTATGTATATGCATCAGTCTTTCTAACAACATTGATTTTGTGATCGCCCACACATAACTGTTGGGACATATCTGGCTTTGGCGCCATGATGATGGGTGAACTCCATTCATTGAAACTCACTTCCGTTATGCCAGTTGGAGCATACGTGATATCTCCTTATGAATTTGTAAAATTATAGAGGGTTCTGCCTGCAATGATATTACAAAGTTAGAACAACATCTCCTATATTTACATCATCTACAATTCGATTATTAACTCCCAGTTTATTTCAGCAGATCTCTCCATGCAAGAGTAATAACTCTTTAGATTTTCTTCTGGAAGATAACTGAATAACTTTACCAATATTGGTCAACTTTTGCATTGTCCAATTTTATTTCAGGAACGTCTAAAGCAGAATTCCCTGACATTAGTTCTTCCCAGTGTTTCGTAGCCAATAACACATTCTCCATTTACATTCGTTCTCTCCCAAAATACCGTTAGAACATATTCCCATCGCACATTTTCTGAGATTCCTTCATGCCTGGAGTCGCTATCAAGTAGCTAACCTCACTCAATTTCCTCTCAATTTGATAAGGTCTTCTAAACCTTACCTTAAAGTTTCACCGATTAATGTAATTTAAATAAATACATTTTTTTTATTTCTCATGCACTTCCTGCATCACCATTTGCTGCGATACTTTTAAATACTGTCTCGACAACTCCCCAACATTATTTAGTCCAACTCTAAAATTTGACACATCGTCCAAATGTGTGGTCTCTGTAATCGGACTTATTAATTTTCCTTCATAAATTTTAATGGTCCTCTTACTTTATGCCCAAAATTGGTTTCAGATGGACTTAGTTTGGTGGATTCTTTTGGTACATCTCAGATTGCAAACAGCACTGACGCAACTCCCTTATGGAAATAATCTGGCTACTCCGAACCATAAAACCTCAACATAGTCTTTAATAATTGACGTCACCTTTCCAGTGCACCGTGTGATTCTGGATGGGACACAGTAGATTTGAATCGTTTTATTTCCAAACTATCTATATACTCCTTGAAAAGTTTGGATATGAAGTTTGGCCATTGAGCTAATTGTATCTCTGATGGTAGTCTTAATCTAGATTTTAAAAAAAATCGTAATTCTACCACAATCCTTTTAGCTGTCATATTGCACGTTTGAACAACATTTGGAAATCTCGTCAATACATCAATTTCTGTTAATTAATGCTTATTCCCATCTTTTATTGGATGCAGGGAACCGACACAATGAATGAAGACACTTACGAAAGATTCCTCGAACGCTGGGATATGTATTAAACGTGCAGTCTTTATTATTTTCCATGGTTTTCCTCTTAGTTGCAACGTATGATACGTCTGGCAAAATTCAAATGCATTCCCCTGCAATCCAGGCCGGTAAAAATGTCTTTGCACTTTAGCCTCCGTTTTCCTCATGCCGAAGTAAACTCCAATTTGTGGCACATGCGGAACTCGCAGCACGACTTTTCTCTACCCTACTGGAACAAAGTTCTGCCCATTTCTCACTTGCTTGAATATGTGTTCCTCTCCAATTCCTCCTTAACATATCATTTGCTACGCAATATCGGACGAGGATGCATTCACTCTCCTTCCAAGTGCATTTCTTCTGATCCAACTGCTTTATTTTTTTATCTTTCTGCTGTAAATCAGTAGCATAGCAGAGCTGAATATACTTGCATTTTAACGCTTGTCCCCTGCTGTGTCCCACTGATCTGATAAAAAAATATTTTGTTTTCATATTTCAGCTTCCTTATCCGTGCCTTTTGATTTCTCCTGCTTCAGCTTGTGACTCTGTGATCGCATTAAGACACAATCGGAGAAAATTCCTTTGATAAACATCCTGCATTGCGACACTTGCCTGCATCTTGACTGGCTTTTCAACTGGAGTAGGCAGCACGCTTACCGGTGATTGAGCTATTTCACTTGCAAGCACAAATTGTATTCATGGAGCTGAGAATCGTATATCTCATACTGCTTTAAACCTGGTGTCCTTTCCTTATCTCTTGCGTCTAACTCAAGCTGCTTCATTTTCAAATAAATTTTAACCATCTCTAAAGATACTCATGGATTTTCCAGCTTAGTTAAATGCTGAGCTATTGCGAGAATGATCTCTCCTTTCCTCACGGAAAGAGGCAAATACAATCCCAGCATGTCTGCTAATTCCAGAAGCCAGGCCTGAATTATTTTTTGTAAAACTACCATCTTTACATCTGCCATAGCTAGACAACTCTTTGTACCTCAATGAGACATTGCTTTCCTCGGCATTGTCTACTCCAATCCAAATCAACACCCGTAATGAAGACACAAGCACCTATCAGTTGTTATTTTAATCCACCAACTACCTCCTGATTTGTTATGGACGAGGCTAAAACATTCAAAACTTTATTAAGCAGACAACCCACATCGTAACATTATACTTTTTTCTTTAAGTTTATGTTGAAATTTACCTGAGGAAGCTAGTTACAAACATTACTCACAAAATGACGGATTGAAAAACAACATCCAGACTATAGAATACCCACAGAACTCAGTCTGTCTAAAGGAGACTTACTTATGCTGTTCTGAAAATATACAACAATCCTAAAAAAAACAAGCACCTTAAACACAGTAAAAATGAAACAGCAGCTTACAGGTAAAACTTAGAATTGCAGAAGGAGAGAGGTTATTAGTTCGTGCGCCACTGCTGCAGGATCTAAAAACCGGAATTCAGCTTTCCAGAATGACCACGCTTTTTCCATTATACAGTTCATTTTAAAAACATAACATCTTTGGCCATAAGCCTCAGCTGTTGAGGGGGAAACGAAAAGCCTCACAGCGAACACTTTCATCTCTGTGACACTTCATCCGATTCGGAGCCTGAAATGTTTTACAACGCCTTTGATAAAAAAAGATATCAAGACCCATTATCCTTGAGAAAAAATACAGCTCCGTTTTTTTTTTAAAAAAGAGAACATCTTTGTGACAGCCCAGTCCGTCCAAACTATCTTCATAAGTGGAACTCTTCGAACAGACTATATCTGGGTAAATCTGTTTTGCACCGTTTCCAATGCCATCACATCCCTGCTATAATGATAATTGCAGAAAGACACACAATACTCCAGTTAGAGCCGATTGAGCAAATGATATTAACAACTTAGAAAGCCACAGAAACTGCACATTTCCAATCATGTGACTTTTACACAATACTGCCCCGTGGAGAAAGTGAGAACTGCAGATGCTAGAACTCAGAGTCGACACTGTGGTGAGAGAAAACACAGTAGGTCAGGCAGTATGCGAGGAGCGGGACAACTGATGATTCGGGCATAGACTCTTCATCAGGAATGAGGTTTTGAGGCCGTGGGGACTGAGAGATAAATGGGCCGTTTGGGGGTTTGGTGGCGTGATAGCTGAGAATGCGATGAGAAGGTAAAGGTGGAGTTCTGACAAGAGGTGGAGCGGGTAGGTTGGAAAGGTGATGTGCAGGTCATGAGGGCAATGCTGAGTTGGAATCATGAAACTAGAATAGCGTAAGGGAAGGACGAATGAGGAAACTGGTGATCCCATGTGGCATCAAGGGCCCAAGAGGGCGATGAGGCCTTCTTCTTTCAGGCGTCAGGTGTTCAGCGAATGTCAATGAAGGAGGTGCAGGACCTGCATGTGCTTGGCAGAATGGGAGGGGGAGAATGAATTGCATCAATGATGAGCTTCCAACTGAATTTCCAAATTATCATTACGAACATGTTGTTACATCTCAGGAATTGTACCTAACACTACCCCACCTGAGGAGAAGGCGAGGATTGCAGATGCGAGTGATTAGAGTCAGGAAGGATGGCGCTAGAAAGCACAGTGGTTCGGCAACATCTGAGGACCCGGAGTGTCAATGTTTCCAATTATGCTGATGAAAACATTATGGTCGAAACATCGACTTTCCTACTCCATGGATGCTGCCTTACAAGGTGTACTTTTCCTGATCCACAGTTTTAACTCGACACCACCTCAGCTCAACTGCATAGGAAAATTAAGATACCCTGTCACCATTCAGTTGATTCTTCTGTCGCATGCAAAACAAATTCAACATTCTTTTCCCCATAAATATAAGGTCATTCAGATCACTAAAGAAAAAAAAACTACCGAGGCTGAATATCTGAGCGAAAATTAATATTTGTTTTAGAATTCAGTTGTCTGTCAGTTCAACTGAATGTTTGAATATTAAAATTGGTAAAGGAAAAGAGAAAGCTGCAGTTTAATAACTGCTACATTCTGTTTCTCAAAAGAAAAAAGAGTTTCATGAACTGGAATGTTTCGATCAGGCAATGCACACTCAACTCGTCAAGTGCTTATAGGAATGGAGGAATATATATTGGCTTCGCCACTGCTGAACAGATGAAAAATATCATTTTGCTTTCCGAATGAGTTGATGCTCCTGCAGAAAAGTCAATGTGACTCATATTCCAGCACAGCCAGTTTGGTGTGTATTTCAGAGTCCTGCAACATTTAAATTAATTTAAAAGATCTTTATTTTAAAAGATCCTTATACATATGACATTCTCCATTTCATAGTGCATTGGACAATATTGTACCCTCACTTATTCATCGGTACACCACTCAATTTTAGTACCCCTAACGCTCCATTCACGACTTAACCACCAAAATACTTTCACAAAAAAAAAATGTTTGCTTTTAAAACCGAAAACTGAGCTGAAGCAATGACTGTTGGAAATCAACCATCATTCGCTCACTCTCTATACCTTATTTAGTGTGTCCCAGTGCCGGTCACCTTAAAACTGTGCACTCTAGTTTTGAACTCCATCATTCTACGCAAACGATTTAGGCCAGTTGCTTATCCATCGCCCTCATCATTTTATAAATGGTGAGAACGTTACGCGCTACCTGGAACATTCCTGCGAAAAAGCCCCTGCCTACCCCATCTCCACGCTTTACTCAAGACCTCAGGTCCCCGTAACATCCTTGTAAATCGTTCGTGGACAGTTTCAATTTTCACAAAATCCTTCCTGTGGAAGTTGACCATAATTGCAATCAGTATTCTAAATGTGATCTCACCAATGTTCTATATCGCCACAACATGATATTCTAACTTGGATAATCGACTTTCTGACTAATGACAAAAGGTGTGCCAAGTACGTTCTTCACCATCTTGTCTATTTGTGACACCACTTTATCTGCTTTTATAGATTTTGCCTTGACTGATAAAGTTGTGATTTTCATTATGTTCTGCTGCCTTCACGGATATGTGGCCCAACATGCAAAGTCTATATGTTCTTCCAGGTTTCCGCGTGTCCTGCCATTCATTGAGTAATCCGTTGATGTTTTACTTCCAATGTGCATTACCACATGATTTTCATGGTTCGTTTCAACATCCCCGATCTGAATGTGACATTCGACAAATCCATCTCTGAGCTCCTCCATCCTAAGACCTTCTTCCTCACTATCAACCACTTTGCTCATATTCGTATCATCGACAACTCTGCTTATCATTTCCCACAACTTGTTCTATATTCTTGACACACATTCACAAACAACATGGGACCCGGCATTCATCCTTGTGTTACACCACTGAATACCAGTTCCAGTCACACAAACAGCCTTCTATCACCATCCTGTGCTTCCTACCACAACCAAATTAAGTTTGGATCCAAGTTGCCTGGCGACCTTAAATCCGTTTTCACTTTTATCCTCTTACCATTCTCCAGTGTGGTGTCGTGTTAAAGGCTATGTTGAAATCCACACAAACAACATCAACTTTACTGCCCTCGTTATAAAAAACCTGATCGCTTGCCAATGAAATATATTTAATCCAATCTGTTAGGCATGACATTCTGTAACAAAACCGTGATGACTCTCCCTGATGAAACCTTGCCTGGACAAGTGGCAGTTAATTCTCTCCTTCAGGGTTTGCTCCAAAAGGCTCCCTTTAACTGATGTGAGACTCACTACTGTGTGATTCTCTGGTTTATCTCTCCCAATCTTGCTGAAAAGTGGAACTGCATTAGTCCAGTCCACGACAAACTCAAAATGGAAAGTTAAGCATTGTTCAGAACACCTGTAATGTTCTCTCTTGCCACAAGAGGAACATAAGATACAAGTGCGTCCTGAATTGGGAATATGCCCACTTCGAGCCGGTTAGAACCACGAACACTTCCGCTGTCCCTGTGTCAAACTTCTTCAGAACCTTTCCATCCCTCTTCCTACATTCTGCTGCGATATCTTACCACAACAGGAATGTTCGCTAGCTGAACAAGTAAAGTGATTCACTCAGTTATCCCCTTTGCTGACACAACTGTACTGTCACACTGGAAGGAGAGCATTCAGATATTTTAAATTAAAAACGCTGTATTAAACCTATGCATGGCCTATAATGGTAGTGTTGTCCCAGTCGAATTCATGTTGCTTGTCGTCTGCGTGTGTGGGTACTAAGGATAGCTGGTCGTGTCGTTTCGTGGCTAGTTGATGTTCATGTATGCGGATCGTTAGCTGTCTTCCTGTTTGTCCTATATAGCGTTTTGTGCAATCCTTGCATGGGATGTTTTACACTATCCTCATAGGTCAAGCCAAACAAAGAACAGCCAGGGAATTCCTAGAGGCTTGGCACTCACTCACAAACTCCATCAACAAACACATCGACCTGGACCCAATATACCGGCCACGAAAGCGGACATCTGAAACTTACTGCTCCTTTAGCACAGAACTATGTTTCCTAACCAACGTCTCTATCTCAGGCTTACTGCAGTGTTCCACCATAGCTCAGCGCATGCTGAAAAAGCAACAGACCATTTTCTGTTTGAGGACCCCACAACCCTCCATATTATTTTCAATCATTTTAGAGGCCTGAAGCCTCCCATGTCCTGGCCCCCGCCACACCCCCAGGCCTAGTTATAGCATAGCAGCCAATACACACTACCTATGGTTCATCATAAACATTCTCCGTGATCAGTTGTTAATGCTCCAAACAAATCATTATCGATTCCTATGTCCAACTGTTAGTCTCTCTCTTTCGGCTCTATCCCGACATCTTGTTTCCTCCTAATTATTGCACCCCCACATATCTTCTGCGTATAGACCAAATTTTTTCTGAAAACCATCGGTGCTGGGGACAGCGTCACTGGACCGAAAATGTTAACTCTTTCCAATATCTTTTTGTCTTGCCCCGATGAAGCTTGATACTGTGCTTGTGCAATCACCCCCTGCACAGAAGACAGAACTGTGTTAATCCTGAAAAGTTTTCTTGTTGATGAATCCCATTACAATGTGAGCCATTGGCATCGACTTCGTAGGTCAATAAATATAGAAATCATGTTGTTGTGGTTCTGTTCGCCGAGCTGGAAGTTTTTGTTGCAAACGTTTCGTCCCCTGACTAGTTGACATCCTCAGTGCTTGGGAGCTTCCTGCGAAGCGCTTCTGTGGTGTTTCCTCCGGTATTTATAGTGGCCTATCCCTGCCGCTTCCGGTTGTCAGTTTCAGCTGTCCGCTGTCGTGGCCGGCATATTGGGTCCAGGTCGATGTGTTTGTTGATGGAGTTTGTGGATGAATGCCATGTCTGTAGGAATTCCCTGGCTATTCTTTGTTTGGCTTGACCTATGATGGTAGTGTTGACCCAGTCGAATTCCTGTTGCTTGTTGTCTGAGTGTGTGGCGACTAAGGATAGCTGGTCGTATCGTACCACTGGGACAACACTACCATTTTAGGTCCACTACCTGGACCCAATATACCGGCCACTACAGTGGACACCTGAAACTGACAACCGGAAGCGGCAGTGACAGGCCACTATAAATATCGGAGGAAACACCACAGAAGTGCTTCGCAGGAGGCTCCCAAGTACTGAGGATGTCACCTAGTCAGGGGACGAAACGGTTGCAACAAAAACTTCCAGCTTGGCGAACAGAACCAGAACAACGAGCACCCGAGCTACAAATCTTCTCCCTAACTCTTTTACAATATATAAAAGTGCATGTGGAACAAGCTGCTAAACCTTTCCTCACAATCAGCACATTCTATACTGAGCAGTGCTACTTTGCAGGTGTTATGAGGTTTCTTTACAATTAACATTAACCAATTAGAGAGTGTGCACCTAACGCGTACCCATCCTAGCCGTCCATACTCCCTGACCCGGTGAAATTCACTCCTTGTGTATCTGCACGCGTCTTTCCAAATATTTTAGAATCAGCTTCTGAATAATTTTTCTTGCGAAAAAGTAATAATTCTCGAGTTCCATAGCTGTAGAGGGAAAAAGAAAACGTGCTCCAAACTTCTCTTTATCATTCATCAACTGGTTTTGAAGTTCTAAACTCTAGATGTAGATCCATCCGAATGAGCGAATTTCCCTCCTGTTTACTCTTACCAAATTCACATCACCTGGAAACCTTCTCTATGGACACAAATCAGTTTTACTTGGTGTCACGCCATATGATCTATTCGTCTTTTCCACCAACCCATGAAACCCCGTCTTGTCTTTTCAAATGGCATTATCCCTCACTACATCGTTGGCTTCCTTTCCATTTCCTTGTTTCCAAGTACGCGCTGTCCATTCTTCCTGACGTCTTTTTAGTCTAGTCATTGGAATCCATGGCATTTATTATCTCTTTATATCCCAGTATAGAAAGGATGCTGGGTCCAATGCAACACATGAAAACCCGCTCTAATGCTGGATACTGCCATTACCAATGCAGGGAAAATGGGAGCTCGTTCAGTCAAAAGTGAATCCGTTGGTTGTTGCACAATGGATCAATCACTGATGGGGCCTTGACTGTTTTTACTCACTTTTCTTCCCTGTCTGAACATGTGCTAAAGCAACACAATAAGGGAACATGGAATGCCACAGTTCAGAAACTGGCTATTCGATGCAACAAATGCACCGAATGCGTACCCATTATGGCCGCCCAGAATCCCTGTCGCGGTACAATTCATTCCTTGCGTGTCTGCAGGCGTCTTTAGCAATATTTTAGAATCAGCTTCTGATTTTTTTTCCAGTGACAAAGTAATCATTTTCGAATTCTATAGCAGTAGAATGTAAAGGAAAACATGCTCCAAACTTCTCTTTATCATTCATCGCTGGTTTTGAAGTTCTATAGTCTTGATATAGATCCATCCGAATGAAGGAATTTCCCTCCTGTTTACTCTCACCAAATTGACATCGCCTGGAAACCTTCCAAACGGACACAACTCAGTTTTACCTGGTGTCACAACACATGATCTATTCGTCTTTTCCACCATCCCATGAAACCTTGCCTTGTCTTTTCAAATGGCATTACCCTTGACTACATTACTGGCTTCGTTTCCATTTTTTTTTTGTTTCCAAGTAAACGCTGTCCATTCTTCCTGACGTCTTTTCATTCCAGTCATCGCCATCCATGTCTTTTATTATCTCTTTATATCCCAGTATAGTCCATGTTGAGAAAGGATGTTGTGTCAAATGCAACACATTAAAACCCGCTCTAATGCTGTATCCTGCCATTACTAATGTAGGGAAAATCGGAGCTAGTTCAGTCAAAAGTGAATCCGTTGGTTGTCGCATAATGGATCAATCCCTGACAGGGAAGTGACAGTTTTACCTCACTTTTCTCCCTTGACTGAACATTTGCTAAAGAAACACACTAAGAGAACATAGAATGCCAACAGTTCAGAAACTGGCTATTCAATGCAACAAATGCACACAAATCCTCCAGGGATTAACCCTCAAAGAACAATTCCTTACCCTTTTTCTCTTCATTTGATCCTGAAGAAGGCATCTTATTGACAGTCGACAGTAGAAGGCAGATCATATCTCTGGCGCTGTGAGGCAGCAGTGATAACCAGTGAGCCACCTTACGGCCCTGTACAATATTGCAAGGCACATGCAGACGCGTTTGTAATGTGATTCCTGTCAAAGATGCTCTACTTTTGTTGTTGCCCTTAGCAGGAACAATAAATCCTGATTCCCTGAACAAGAAATAAACTCAAACCACAGCGGTGAAAGCGCTGCATTGTAACCACTAGTCACCAGGAAAGACGGCATGTGCAATTGCGTTTTCTCTAAACAGCATAGATTTCTTTTCCAGCGATGAGACATTTCTATCAAAAAGAATGTTCGTGACACCGTGCTTTTACAGCACAAAACAATACATTATGTCAGTGCCATCCATCAAACATCCATCCATTCTCCTTTCCAGTTACCACTACCCAGCCCACAGCCTGACGTCTGAAGTGTTTATCTCAATGAGACTTTCCATGCAAAGTTTTAATCTCAAATGAACCAGCGATAGAGACTGAATTCAGATCCCGTCACATTTGTTCATGACCTGGGGAGAACTGAACCTCATTTTGACCCAAAGAAGGAACTACACAGACACATCTTTTGAGAGCGACAAAGAACTCAGTAGAGCTCAACTTGCATAAAATGAGGAATTGAACAGTTTGGCCTCTTCTTTGTTCACTATTAGCTTTAGAACCCGTTTCGGTTTACATAAGTAAACTGGCAGGAGGCTGTCCTTCTTAGACTGCCCCAATCGTGCATATTTGGTACCTTCTAAACGTTGATTTCTCCACCTCTGGGGCAGCCTGGCTAGCTGTGCTCTTCCAGCCTCCTACCTGTTTTATTTGGATTCCAGCACATTCCTGTCTCTACATAAGGAACAGAAGCACACAGCCCCATCCCTGTACGTTTTCGTCCTGCACTGTTTCACCGTTACTTTACTGCTCCTACTGAGTCACGTTGTTATTCCTGCCAAATAAAGGCATTATTCGCATCAGAAGCTTATCATCCTCATATTCCTCGAAAGAAAAACACGGATGTGGACTTCCAAACTGAAACAGATGAGGCCTGGTCTGCGTAAAAAACATGACTTCCAGCCGTTCCTTCAAAAATAATTCCTCACAACATATAGAACACACCTTCGGATGCTTGCTGCAATAGTTGTAAGAAAATTCAGCAAGCCTGCCGTGAGAATGGAGGTTACAACTCCTGGTTTACAAACCCAGGGCTGGAACCACTAAGTTAAGGAAGCACTAACGTTTTGAGACTGACAAAAGATGATGACCTCGAGCAGAACAAATTCTGTCAAATCAGTTTTGTGATACAAGCTTCGTTTTGTATGACAAAATACGACTTGAAACCCACTTCTTTGATCACTTCTTTGATATAACACTTTGTCAGCATCCCTATATCTCATAATGTGTCAGGGATCAACATTTGTTTAAACTCACAGAGGAAAAGCTTTGAAGTTTCTATTATGAAAACGACACGACGTCGTGTTGATACCAAATAATTGCCCTTGATTTCAGCATGTATTACAGTTTTTCTTCATCACTTGGTGAGTAATTCCTTTCCTATAGCCCTGTGCGACTTACGTAGCGACGGGGTTTCATAATTTATGGCTTTGGCAGAAGACGTTTAGGCACCAAAAGTGAAACAGTTCAAATCGAACATGCTCTGGAGGTTGGAATTCGAGGGAATGCAGATTCCTGAGAGGGCACTTTAAAACATAATCTCGGGTGTCGTGTCCGCTGGCTGGGTTGGCATACTATTGACCAGCTCCGTTTGCTCTTGAGTGGGCTGAAGGACATGACAGTGATACATAGAGGGAAGACAGTCAAGAGACTTGTAGAAAATGATGAAACCTTTAAATTTAGCTGCCCAGTGATGGGTGAGCAACTCTTGTTGTGAGTACACCCACATGCAGAAGAGGTATTGGAAAACATCAGGATTACATCATTGGGTGAATACCTGCAACTCCTTCCTTCCACCATGAGGGAGCACGTGAAGAAAGATAAAGCTGCGAAGGCCGCATTGCACGTTTGGGAAAATGGGCGTTGGTAAAAATGTCATTCAGGTAATGCACAATAAAACAGTGAACAGAACGCAAGTACACCCTTGAACAGAAGCTGAGGGAGTTAGAGCATAGAACATAGATCATTGAACATTACAGTGCAGTACCGTCCCTTCGGCCCTCGATGTTGCGCCGAACTGTGTACCAATCTGAAGCTCATCTTACCTACATTATTCCATGTACGTTCATATGCTTGTCCAATGACGATTTAAATATACTTAAAGTTAGGGAATCTTCTACCGCTGCAGGCAAAGCATTCCATACCCTTACTACTCTCTGAGTAAATAAACTACCTCTGACACCTGTCCTCTATCTATCATCCCTCAATTTAAAATTATGCCTCCTCGTGATGGTTGTCACCATTCTTGGAAGAAGCTTCTCCCTATCCACCCTGTCTAACCCTCTGATTATAATTTATGTCTTTGTTAAGTCACATCTCAACCTTCTTCTCTCTATCGAGAAAATTACAAGTACCGCAGCCTTTCCTGGTAAGACATTCCCTCCATACCAGGCAACATCCGAGTAAATCTCCTCTGCACCCTTTCCAAAGTTTCCATATTCTTCTTATAATGCAGTGACCAGGACTGGACACAACACTCCAAGTGTGTCCGCACTAGAATTTGTACAGCTGTAGCATAACCTCATGGTTCCAGAACACGATCCCTCTATTAATAAAAGTTAAAACACTGTATGCCTTCTTAACAACTCTGTCAATCTGGCTGGCAACTTTCAAGGATCTGTGTACCTGGACACTGAGATCTTTCTGCTCATCTACACTACCAGGAATCTTACCATTACTCTAGTACTTTGCATTCCTCTTACTCTGACCAAAGTGAATCACCTCACACTTGTCCGCATTTGCCACCTCTCAGCCCAGCTCTGCAGCTTATCTATATCTCGCTGCAACCTTCTACGTAATTCGTCACTATCCACAACTCCACCAACCTCAGTGTCGTCTGCAAACGTACTAACACACCCTTCTACACCCTCATCCACATCGTTTATAACGAACAGCAGTGGACCCAACAGCGATCCTTGCGGTTCAGCACTGTTAAGTGGACTCCAGGAGTAACATTTCCCAGCAACCACCGCCCTGTGTCTTCTTTCAGCAAGCCAATTGCTGACACAAACTGCTTTATCTCCAACAATCCCATTCCTCCGGATTTTTTACAATAGCCTACTGTGGGGAACCTTATCGAACGCCTTGCTGAAATCCATATACACAACATCATCTCATCTACCTGCTTGGTCACCTTCTCAAAGAACTACATAATGTTTTTGTGGCACGACGTAACCTTCACAAAACTATGCTGACTATCCCTCATCAAATTATTCTTTTCTACAGGATTATAAATCCTATCTCTTATAACCTTTTCCAACACTTTACCAACAACTGAAGTGAAGCTCACTGGTCTATAATAAACAGGATTGTCTCTACTCCCATTCTTGAACATGGGAACCACATTTGGTTTTCTCCAGGCTTCTGGCACTATTCCTGTCGATAATGACGATTTAAAGATCAATGCCAAAGGCTCGGCAATCACACCAATAGCTTCCCAGAGGATCCTAGGATAAATCCCATCCGGTCCAGGGGACATATCTACTTTCACACTCTTCAGAATTTCTAATACCTCCTCCTTGTGAACCTCAATCACACCTAGTCCAGTCGCCTGTATCTCAGTATTCCCCCCCGACAACTTTGCCGTTTTCTAGACTGAATACTGTTGAAAAGTACACAACTTCCCAAAAATGTCACTGATTGGCCCTAATCTTACTCACGTCATTTTTTTTTATCCCTTAAATACATATCGAAAGCCTTCGGTTTAACCCTGATCCTATCAGCCAACAACTTCTCACGTCTCCTCCTGGCTCATTTGAGCTCTCTCTTTCAGTCTTTTCTGGCTACCTTGTAACCATCAAGCACCCTAAATGAGCCTTCGCATCTCATCCTAACATAAGCCTTCTTCTTCCTTTTGACCAGAGAATCTACTTCCTTCGTAAACCACGGCTCCTGCACTCTACAGCATTCTTCCTGCCTGACAAATTCATACTTATCTAGGACACACAGTAGCATTTCCTTTCATTAGCTCCACATTTCTAATGTGCCTATACACTGCAGCTTCCTTCACCATCCTACGCTTCCTAAATCATGCCTAATCGCATCATAAATGACGTTCCCCCCGCTGTAACTCTTGCCAAGTGGTATACACCTATCTATATCTATCACAATACTAAACTCAACAGAACGGTGTTCTCTATCACCAAAGTGCTCACCTACTTCCCAGTCTAACACTTGACCGGGCTCATTACCCATTACCGAATCTAATGTGGCCTCGCGCCTTGTTGGCCTGTCTACATATTGTGTAAGGAACCCTTCCTGCACACAGTGGACAAAAACTGAACCAAATATAATAATCGTACTATAGTGTTTTCTGCCAATATTTCGAAAGTTCAAGTCCCCCATGACAACTGCCCTATCTCCATCACTCCTGTCGAAAATCATATTTCGTCTACATCTCTGGAACTATTCGGAGGACGAGAGAAAACTCCCAATAGCGTGACCTCTCCTTTCCTGTTTCTAACTTCAGCCCATATTACGTCAGTTGACGAGACCCAAACATCCTTTCTGCAACTGTAATACTGTCCTTGACCAACACAGCCACACGTCTCCCTCTTTTACCTTCTTCTCTACTCTAACTGAAATCCTGGAATCTGCAAAAACCATTACTGTCCCTGCTCTATTCATGTCTCCGAAATGGCCACAACATCGAATTCCCAGGTACCAACCCATGCTGCAAGTTCGTCCACCTGATTCTGGATGCTCCTGGCATTGAAGCAGACACACTCCAAACCATATTCTTGCTTGCTGGTGCCATCTTGCGCCCTTGAAACTTGATTCTGGACCTCTCTCCTCTCAATTTTTTCTGTACCTGAACTACAATTTTGGTTCCCACCCCCCTGCTGGATTAGTTTAAAGACACCCTAATAACCTTAGCGAATCCCCTCCCCCACCCTCACCCCCACCGAAAGATATTGGTACCCCTCTGGTTCATATGAAGATCATCCTGCTTGTACAGGTCCCACCTACCCCAGAAACAGCCCCAATTATCAAAGAATCTAAAACCCTCCCTCCTGCACCATCCGTGTAGACACGTGTTCAACTCCTCTCTCTCTCTCTTTCTCTATTCATTGCCCCACTAGCACCAGAGCAGGGAGGGAATTTGAAAGAACGGGTGGAAGTGTATTATGACCGTGTCGTCCAAACGAATGGTTTCACGTTTGAGCTGCAGAAGGGCAGAGACGTGGAAGAGTTTATGATGTTAATGAAGTGCAAGTTGGCTGACATGGTGATGATGGGGATATGTGGTTAAAAACACATCACGAGGTGAAGGATGTCAACATGGTAATGACGTGTCTGTTCAGACTCAAACAATTGCCAGGGAGAAATTTGAATCAGTGGCGAGGCATTTTCTCCTGTCACGTCGTCGATGATGCCTTCCAGCTCATCTCATCCACTTCCCTCAACGCCACTCCCAAAACCCATCCCTCCAAATATGACGAGGACAGAACTTCCTTCTTCATCACTTTAAAATCTAACAGTCTCTGTAGACATCATGTCATCCTCCGGTATTTCCGTCAGCTGAAAATGAACCCCAACAATTAAGATGGGTTTCCCTCCACACCCCTATCCCTAACCCTAACCCTAACCCTAACCCTAACCCTAACCCTAACCCTAACCCTAACCCTAACCCTAACCCTAACCCTAACCCTAACCCTAACCCTAACCCTAACCCTAACCCTAACCCTAACCCTAACCCTAACCCTAACCCTAACCCTATCCATTTTCTATGAAGATCATTACCTCTTCAACTCCCTTACAAAGTCCACGCTACCACAAAACCACCCTCCCCTCCCAGCACCTTCTCATTCCAACACGGGATTTGCAAAACATCCACCCACACATCCGTCCTCAACTCCGTCAAAGGCCCAAAAGGATGTCCCTTGCATGTCCATCAGAGATTTATCTGCATTTCCACGCATATCATTTATTGTATCAATTGCTCCCTTTGCTGTATCCTCGACATTGATGAGATTGGATGCCAAATTACAGACCGCTTCAGAAAACATATCCGCAACACCCGCACCAAACAACACCACTGGCCCCTGGCTGAACAGTCAACTCTCCCTCCCACACAGCCAAGTTCATTCAGGTCCAGGGCTTCCGCCACTCTCATGAACTGTCCTATCTGTACATTTTCCATCCGACCTATCTGCTTCAGCCTGCGCTTCGACCTTTCAACATTATTCCTACCTCCATCAATCTATCACTCTCTCAGCTACCTTGTCCCACCCCCATCCGCTTCCATTCGTCTCTGTACCCCCTCGGTTCACAAACCTCTTTTCTGATGAAATCTTGTGTCCAAAACATCGATTGTCCTGTTCATTCGTTGCTGCCTGCCCTGCTGCGCTTTTCCAGGATCACACTTTCGATTCAGTGGAGAGGTAGTGGATTTTGAGTTTGGGATTGAAGTCAGAGGCCTCAGTTTTGCAATGATTGAATTGTAATAAATGTCTGCTCCAACAGGACTGGATGTCAGACATGTCAGGATAGTGTTTGACCTGGATGGAACAAGGAGGCGATCGTGTTCATGTCCACCTGATGACCTGCTCGTTCTCTGTGGTGGAAGTTGTGTGCTTGAAAGATTCTGACAAAATTCTGGACAAATTCTTAGTGTCGAAAATCCCTTACCTTCAGACCATATTTTCAGACAGATTCTAGAGTCTTTTGAAAGACGGTTTCACACTCTCATTTTTGGATCTCATGAATTTCGCAGGATATTAGATGGGGAAGATTTAGAAGTCAACCTCTCCACCATAATCTGATGAAGCCACGAATTTTATCCCAAATACAACTTGATCAGATTTCGAACATGAAAGGAAAAAGCTCTGGTAAAAGTGTGAGATAAGTCGTTCACTTATTGTGCGTGTGGACCAGGTTTTTACTTGTCATCAGACTTGCACACCTCAGTTGCAGTCATATTGAGGAATGATTGTGGCAATGTAGGGATTCATTTCCCTGTCTGAGCTGATTTTCCATGGACACAATGATACCAGGAACAAGCCATTCACCTGCTCAGAGTGTGGGAAGGGATTTACTCTGTCTCTGACCTGCTGCGACACCTGCTCGTTCAAAATGATGAGGAACGATTTCAGTGTCTGAACTTCCGAAAATGCTTTAAAACGTCCAGCGATTAGTCAACCGAACACCACGTTTATACTAATGTGAAACCTTTCTCTCTCCGGACTTTGGAAAATGTTATCAAACCTCTATCTGCTTCATCTCTGAGAAATATGCTCACATAAATACGAGTTCACGAAGATATATGGAGACCTGACGTCTGACCCACGTGCTCACCCGGAATAGAGACCTTTCCAATTCCAAATGTGTGGGACCCTGCTGCAAAGTCCGAGCGACCGGATGGCTCATCACCTTTCTCGCAACATTAACAGGTCTTTCTAAATGCCATGAATGCGAGAGGTGCTGCACAAGTTCCTGAATACTTACGTGTGTTCAACGTGTTCACATTGAATAAAGACAGTAATCATTATAAACTTTCTTGTGGACAGTTCATCATGAACGTCATCACATTGTGGAGAGACCTATCAAATATGTAGCCTGTGGGATGTGCTCTCTAGTCTCTGTAGAACTGATTTCCCATCGATATTTTCGAATTGTGAGAGACGTTTCAAGGAACCTACTCCAGGAATAGGTTCAAGCGATCATCTCAACTCTCAGTACACCATCTGGTTTGCAGTTGGCAGTAAGCATTTACCTGCTCCATGTGAGCAAAAGAGTTAGGTCACTCATCGACCCTGTTGAGAGAATAGAGGATCCCAATGAGGGAAGGAATTCACTCACTCATCGACCCTACTAAGGCAGCATAGTGTTTACAAATCGCAACAGCAATTGAACGTTGTTGTTCTTCACATTCATTCCTGGAATCAAAGTTGGAATATTCTCGATAACAATCAAATAAATCAGCTTTGTGTTAATTGCTTTGAGTAGGTAATGAGCAACTTAGACGAAGTTAAGCCTGTGGAGGTGACCAGCTTGAATTTCCACAGACATATGTCAAGATGCAATACGGCAAACTGCTAAAGAAGAGGACATGGATTGAGTTTTGGCTGATTCGCAGAAGGCAGACAGTTGGGTAAAGGGGTCTTCTCCAGGATGGCAGCCCGTGACCAGTGGAGTTCAGCAGGAGTCAGTGTTGGCAACACAGCTATTCACATTATGTATGAAGGATCCATTCAAAGGAATTGAGGGTGTTGTTGCTCCATTTGAAGAAGACACAATGAAAGGTGGAAGTGCAGATCTTATTGTTGAAGCGGGCATGCGGCAGAATGACATTAACAAAGTGAGTGCTTTGAAAAAATAGTTGCAGTTGCGATACTTTGTGGAAAAGTGTGCGGTCATATGTTTGGTGGTAAGAGTAGAGGCACAAACAATTTTCTGAAAGCAGAAAGAATTCAAAGTTCAATTTTCTCTTATGTTTAACATGCAATTTCAGTTGGTGTTTAGGAAGGCAAATACAACGCAGGCGTTCAGTTCAAGCGAATAGGAAAGCACGGGCAGAGGTTTACACCTCAGTCAATAGGAGGCTCTGGACAGATGAATTTGGAACATTAGGAGCAGGTCTAGGCCCCATATCGAAGTGATGATAAGTTTTGAGTGGTGGATAGGAGGTTTATAATGGCTGACTCAGTGGTGAGTACTAATGTCTTGCGGTCTCAGCGATGTTGGTTCAATATCTACTTTGGATGACTGTGTATTTGGAGTTTGTACATTCGTCCTTAGACTAAAGATGTGTGCCTGACGTTCTTTGGTCATGGGAAATGCAGAGTTTCAGGAATTGTGTAGACATGTGAGTTTGGGTGTGATTCCCTTCGCAGGATTAGTGGGGGCTTCTTGGTCCGAATGGCCGGGTTCCACTTTGTTGGTTTTCCGTTAGAACAACGTTGATTGCAGAGATTTACGCCTTGTCATAAGACTTTTTTTTTAAAACAAAACCTGACAGCTTCCATATAAACACATGGTTTCAAGTGAATCTCTTGAATGATATAAAGAGTGGAGGGGCATTCTTAAGGAGGACATTATAAAGGTCAATCGAGGATCTGAGATGTCATCAGAAAATAAAATTAAGTATAGTCTGAAGAGAATCTACAAGTAATTAAGAATTTGACACCAAATAGGACCACTTTAAGACGAAAGTGCTCACCTTTGTCTTGAATCTCAGCAGATGAAGAGACATATAATGTTCACTTCGCGTCAGTTTATACAATGGAGAACGACATAACGGGTACAACTAAATATTGATGTTTTCAAAGTAGTTCACATTGAAAAGCAGAAGGGCTGGACGACCTGGAAAATATAAAGTTGGATATTTCTCTGGGATCTGATCTCCTGTATCCCGGAAACTTGTGGGAAGTTAGGTAAAGAAACCTTTGGGACTTTCGTAGAAATATCTTTATCATCCATTATGACGAGTGGGGCACCGAATGACCTGGGGATGCCTCACGTGCCTTTGTTTAGAAAGGAGTTCACGGAGAAGCCTGGGAGCGATAGACGTTTGTGTCTGATTAAGGTCGTGGGTAAGTTGTTTGGTGCAATTCTAAACGATAGGATTTATAGGAATGAATCGGGATAATCAGCATCGTTTTGCACAAAATTGATTGAGTTTTTTGAGGGGGTAACCAAGAAGATCAATGAGGACAAAGTAACAGACTTTGCTCACTTGGGCTTTAATAAAAGGTTTTACACGGTTCCACATGGTTGACTAATTCATAAAGTTAGATCGCATGGAGTTAAATGTAAGTTTTCCACTTAGATATAAAATTAGTTTAATAGCAGGATGCTGAGAATGGTGGTGCAGGGTCGTTTGCAGACTGGAGGACTATTACCAAATGTGACTCATGGGCTGAGCGCACATTTATTTCTTGTACATTTAAATAAATGATTTAGGTGGCAAGATAGAAGTAAGTTTGCAAAATTGGTAGTAGAAGGTTGTGAAGCGATTTTGTCGTCAGGTCAGTTTCTCTCTGGCCTCCAGTTTAAAAAGCGAGTGGGAAAGGAGTGGAGAAGGGCCATTTGTCCATCGTGAAGCACACGATATCAGGCATCCAACTATTCTTGTCCCGGTTTGCAGCAATTAGATTCTCCCTGCGATCTCAAATGACATAACAAAGATACTGAAGGTTGACCTGGTCACAGGTTTGAAACCCCTTTGGGGAACGTATTCTCATGTTCACATACAGAGGCACATTCCCCGATAGTGACAGAGTCGTCAGGATTCTCCCCACTCCATGTGCTTTACGTCTGCAAGTTTCCCTGGAGAAAGGTGGCTTTAAGTGGAATACAAGGCACTTCGCCAGAACTTGTGCACCGTTGCGGTGAGCCGCGATATGAAATGGATACTGAGCTGAAATAGTCGAACACGCTTCTCATGTGTAACTTTCAACAACACAAATCCCTCCACAACAAGCCCTCAGGCTCCTGGGACCTGACAGCATCGCGCCCAGCAGACATTCCTCACAAAAAAACAACGGATGCACGGCAAAATCTAAGCACTTTCTCGTCTCGTCTTGTTCTATTTCTGCCTCTGTCACACCTCCACTTTCCCCTGAACGTCCAGTCCCGATGTTAATGAGCTGTTTGATATAAACACAGGCACATCGAGAAAGTAATCTTTATCTAAAAAGCAGAGCCAGGGAATGTAAGCTGCAAGGGCTTGCTCTCGGCTGGTTAATAAGACATCACGGTCTCATCGTCCTGATTATCAGATAGACTGATTCCACAAATATGCACCGTAATAGTTACTACCACTTGAAATGTGCCAATGAATACCGTGACTGTCAGAAATATCATGGGAGAGTAGCTTCGACCTCTTCCTCGCCGATGGACATTTTGCAAAGAATGTCCTGTTACTTCACAAAGTGACCACTTCGCAGCTGGTTATGGAAGTGTCTAGCACAAAAATGCCCTTTGGCCCGCTAAGTCTGCACGAGTCCACACAATCCCCTGAAATGTTCTTATCTCATTTGGCGTCACTTTGTTCAGAGGGGCAAACGTATTCAGTAATGGAAGTGTACAACTAAATGGGTCTTACCTGCTCTGGAGTTTTCTGCCTTTTCCATCCTGACAGGCGGTTGGTTGCAGATTACTAACGTTCCTTGCCTGAATTATACGCATTTCATCTTATCTTGCTATTTGAAGTTCAAACAAGAAAGCAGAGAACAAGCACTCTTCAAGTTCACTCTAGGCTTTCAATTACAGTCAGAAAATGCTTAACTGCAATGAGGAATCCACAGTGGATTTAACGCCCATCGCGTCAACCACTTGGCCACAACTGCAGAAGCGCGCTACTAAACTCGTTTCAAGTTTATTTGTTTGAATTCAATCACCACAGTTTCGATAGGGTTAAACGTCAGGACATGTTTGGACTGTGTAAACAATCTCGATGGTTGAATTGGTCATTCAGTTAAAAAAGAAAGGGAGTGATTGCAGGAGAAACTGAACAGATCTGGCAGCATCTGGGGAGAGACAAACAGAGATATCGATTCGGAGCTTCTCCAGGAGTTTTTCAGAACTCCATTTTCTCTCACAGGTAATGTCATAACTGCTGAGTTCCTTGAGTAGTTTCTGTTTTTGTTTGAGAGTCCGAGTGTCCACAACCCTTCACGAGCCATTCAACAATACAGAAACGCATTTGTGTTTCCTCACTGGATTTGTTTTCCGTTTGGGTACACATTACTGACCCTATTAAAAACCAGAAAGTGCACAGCAAAGGAGTCGGATGGATAAGAACAGAGACCGCTCCATGCGTGGGTACACCCTCTCGGTTAACAGCCAAACGAGAGGACTAATTGCTCCACAGAGGCTTGGGAGTCCCTTGTCGTAGGCCCCTTGCAGGATCTCCTAAAGCAGACTGACAGTGAATTCAAGCTTTTGCCTGCCCTCCGCAAAATGAAAATTGTCTTCACTTTGTTTGACGTTTCCAAAATTAATCCTGGAGCATTCATTGTGGACAATGGGAACAGTTTGATCTCACACTTTGCAGACAAATACATGTCACCGGGAACCAGCTCTCCTAAAAACGGAACATTCTCCCTTCGAGCCTTATGAGGAATATTTTTCTGACCTCGGTAAAAACCCGTAACTGTGCGGACAAAAAAAAAAACAGATTGTGTGAGAACAGCTGTCGCTCTGTTCCAGGGTCGTGGGAGAACAGCAACCTGTCAGTGAAGAGCTGAAGGCACTGACCAACATCGGGACAGAGACTGATGATCCAATGACTTCAATGATCCGTGAATGCAAACTGCAGCCTGCTCCTCCCATATTGACAATCGTCCTTAATTAGTATGACGTTCCGAAATAAATCCTGGGCAATTCACGGGGAAGACATGGGAATAGTCTGATCCCACCCTTTACAGACACACGCATGACACTGGAAATCAGTTTTCCTCCGACTGAGATCATTGCTCATCAGGGCAGTTTGTTCAAACAGAGATCAGAAAAGGAAACTCAGAACTGGCACTGGAGACAGCAGTGAGATTCTGTTTTACTTTAAAAGTTTGCTCTGCTCTACTTTATATCCAGAATAGTGAACGACCGGAGATCCCAATCTCAGGGGAAGGGGTTACCCACTTAAGAAATAAATGAGGAGGATGTTCTCACATTCAGAGGGTAGCAAGTATGTAGAAGCATTTACAGCCAAGGCCTGTCAAGACAGGGTATATTCAACGCTTCAATTAACTCTCTGTTAATAGCATTGAGCAAGGGGCAGTGTAAAATGTGTCCAAATCTGCTGACAATACACACGCGTGGGAGAGCATGTTATGATGAGATCGTGGCAATATGCATAGGCATATAGATCGATTGGATGAGTGGGCAAAAACTTGTCAGATGCAGTTACATGTCCGGATTGTGAGGTCATGCACATTGGTCGGAAGATTCAAAAGACAGAGTACTATTAAAATCGAGAGAAAGTAGAAGAAACGTGTGACACAGAGGAATTTTATACACGGCACAAAGTTTAGGATCATATTATTTCCCTGACAAAAATGTTGGCTCCCTTTCCGATTGCAAACAATGAAAGAGATGGTTTCCCAGGAAAGAAAAATTTACTGAAACTAATAGCCGAATCGTAAATTTAGAAAAGACTTGGAACGTTCCAATGGACGACGTTGATGTTTATGGCTCTCTAACATTTGTTTACAATGGGCTGGGTGTGTGAAATAGGGGAGCTGGGGAGTGGAAGTCAGATTACCCATGATAACTTCATCCTTCATCTGTCTTCGTCATTTTTACGGTTTATTTCGCATTTTCGTTCCCGTGAGTGCCCTTGTAAACTATACCCGCTGGTGACTTATTTCCTGGTTGTTCTTCATTCCGATTCGAAAGAATTCAACATTCGTTTCTCCTGAATCTCGGTAATCTCTGATCAAATATCACCAGAACCTCGACATTTTCCACGTCTGTCTGTCTTCGTGGAATAATAATTGATCCGTCACTGTGTTACTGTTGTACAAATCAAGAACAAATCAAACAGCATCAATAGCATCTAAGATGTAAACGCAGATAACTGCAGACGCTCCCCAGAGCACTGCCAACTGTGCGATCACAGAAGCATACATTGTACAGCCAGGAAACTCAAAACAATAGAAACACTCTTTTGGGCTGCGGACCTGGATGTATTTCTCAATCAGAAATTGAATTTTACATTGGTGATCTCAACAGTTCCCTCACACAAGGAACTAACTAATGCTGCAGACGGAGGATAAAGTGTGGACTGTAGATACTGGAGATCAGAGTCAAGAGTGTGGTGCTGGAAAACACAGCAGATCAGGCAGCATCCGAGGAAGAGCAGAATCGACGTTTTGGCTGAATGCCTGATGAAGTATTCATGTCAGAACCATCCATTCTCCTGCTTCTTGAATGCTGCCCAATCTGCTGTACTTTTTCAGCAACGCACTCTCCATTGCTGCAGACTGTCACACAATCCAAGCTTCACGCCACGGAATCAGCGACACTCAGTGTCATGAGTCAACCTACACCTGGCAGTGGTGTTTCGTGTCAAGTTGATCTTCAAGAATGCGTATCGTGAGTTGTCTGTCCTTTATAATGTTTCCTGCAGTCACTACAGGCAACATTGTTTGTCCAAATTTGTCCTGCCTTTGATGGGTATTTGGTCCATTTTTTGGTGAGTTGTTGTCAAATGTATCTTTCGGTTTATGCTGTCTCATACATCCGAGTGGCCAGAGGACTCTGGCTGTACGTGCCGAGACATGCTTTTACCTATAATGTGGAGAGCTTGGTTTGTTGGGTAATGGCATGTCCTCTTGGCGTTCGAAACGCTTCAGGACAGCAGTGTTTCACACGAGTTTCATCTGCCTTGAGGACATCACCGAGAAACGGGAGGAAACGGCCGCCAACCAACTTCCCGAAACCACCGAACATCCCCACACCATCTGCACCCTTCACTGGAACTGCAGTTCTTTACACAAACCTTGAAACCCTGAAACAGTCAGAGTCGCCCCAGCAGGAAAATGAACCCTGGCCTCTCACGTGACAACTGAGGTTACCAAACGCCACACGGTGGGTGTCAGAGCTAACTGAGCCGGCAAGCTACTTGTGCATGCTCTTGTAAATAACATCTGCTTGATTATCCTCATCTCATTTTCCATCATTTAACATTGTATGCCTTAAGCATTACAAATGCACAGTTAAATATCTCTGGAGATTATCAGAATTTCTGCCGCTCTGACATATACAGACAGCGATGTCCAGATTCCAACCACTCCCTAGCTGATAAAGTTTTTATAATGTAGAGCTACTCGAACATTTATGACTCTTATCTTAAATCTATGCTTGATTGATCCATCCATCATCGAGAAAATTTTCGTTCAGTGTACCCAATCCATGCCCCTCATTATTTCCTACATCTCAATACTGTCTCCTCTCAATCTCTCCTGCTCTCACAAAAGCAAGGCCAGTCTGTCTAAACTCTTTCATAGCTGAAGTTCTTCACTACAGACAATATATTGGCAAATCACTTCTGCACCGTTTCCACAGCTGTCATATCGCTTCTTTTATGTGAATTGCAGCATTGTACATAACACTCTAGCGAGAGACGAATAAAGACTTGAAATAAATGTGGGGAATTCGCAAATATTGGGCTTTTCCAATAAAGTCTCTTTTCTTCGATACTGTTCTGTGTATTTTTCATGAACCCAGTGCTCAAATGAACTCTGGTCCATGCAAATCAAACACTTTACATGAGGATTGATAACCCAACCACATTATCTGATTGCATTAAGGCTTAAAGTTCCTCATGGTGGTATTCGGGCATTTTCATCGAACAAGAGTGACAGCTGCAGCACTAACTTAACGGTGTCAATGTGAAAGTGAATGTTAGTTTGTGCAATGCCCCAGTGACATGGGAGGAGGGATGGAAATGAAGAATAGTGATTGGGAAAGGGAGAAACTTCTCCGATATTGGGTGCAGATAAAGTTTGAAGCAAAAAAAAAATCATCACCTTCGAGAGCATTTTAACCTTAAAAATTGATCGTTTCCTTTCTGCGTTTGTTTTGCAAGGGTTATGTGGAGTAACATGGAACAAATGCGCATTACTGATACTCGGATTTGAATGAAGGTTTCTGCGGCCACAATGCAGTGGACGAGCCACTATACGATCACATGATTAAATAACCAACAGTAAAAGCAATAAATGCCATGTCCGAGGTTGGCGAGGAATAGCACCACATGCATAAGAGGATAACCTAATGAGATTGGGTTGTATCGTCATCTTCGATGTCCTCAGTGGCTGTGGAGATTCCATCATTGAGAATGTTCGATAGATTTCAAGAAAAGATTAAATGTACAGACGTAGCACACAAATTGTTGAAATGTAGGTTTCAATAACAACGAAGTTTCACATCGTTACTTTACCAGTGCCTCGAGACAAGGCAGCAACTAAGGTTGCACACTTCAATCACACTGGTTTCCAGGTCTGGAATCAGAGAAATTTAGTGACGCAATGGCGAAGATCCGATCGGAAATTGAGAGTGGAATGAACGCGTGAATTTCTCCTCTTTCTGCCAGTGACCAAGTCCGTAAGCATGCAGTCCTTCTATGAAGGCAGAGAGGCGCATGAAACGCCCAGGGAGGAGCTCCAAACTAGGCCGGCGCAACTTCTGTTGACGTGGAATAGGGAGCTGTGGGAGACGAGGCTGGGAGATCTAACCTCTTCTTGATACACTTTAATTGACATGGCGCAGGAAACTTTGGGTTGATGGAACGTATCCTGAGCGATTTTACTCTGAACTGAAATAGTTTTTGGTAGCATACATTTTTGTGGATTGAGGGAGGATTTGTCCCAGGGAATTGTCACAATTATAAATAAACATTTTGCAAAGACTGAACTCGTCGTGGAGTATCTGTGCATTGTGAAATGGGCGAAATATCAGTGCAGTCTGACATTTCTCATATTCTGACTCTGCAGTCGGTTAATTTTCTGGAAGGAATTTAAAAAATCTTTTATGTGTTATTCAACTCCCTGCTAGCTTGTTCTGTTCTGGTCACTGATGTAACATAAACAACCGAAAATTAATATGATGTTGGGATTCGGTTCGAGGTTTCCTCGAATTACGGAAGAACAATGGGAGAGCAGAGGTGAAATTTTTCAGAACAGCAGTGATCAAATTGAATGAATGGGTTAACAGAGGGTGAAAGGAAGCTTCATGGGGATAAATGTCTTTTCTATGCCAATGAAACGACCTGCGTCACAAAGTGTCTCACCTGGACTGACAGGAATGGAGTTTATAAGTCCTTCTCCATAGAGTGAGGCGGGGAGAATGTAAACACAGCAAGCTCCAAAAAAAAAACAGAAATATTTGTTCTTTTCTGAACCTCAGTCCCGGACTGACTAAGACGACCTTTGGAAAATTAATTTGCACCATGTCAGAAGAGGACTTACAGATTCGACCACGGTAACCAAATTACATATCAAGATAAAGTCATACCACTTTATTCGCTACATCCCCCCTTTTGACACATGGCCCTCACTGTGTGTTAATTGGCATGGAATGGGAATAATGATCGCGTTGACAGGGTTTACCAATGGGGCCACACCACACCCATTCCCTCATTCTGCACCCTGCACCCTTCGGCGTGGCCTGCGACTCGACCTCCCATAAGTCTGCTTTGGATGACAAATATTCGACATACACATGTCAACTGATCACGTGGCTGCTGCTGGGCTGCCGTCCTTCCCGCTGAGTTTGCATTCGCATTGCCTTGAGAAAGGGAATCGTACGTTTTCGTGTGGGCTTCACATTTACAGACAGCGAATGATTTAGGCGGTAGGACCTCTTCCAGGAGGTCAGAAGTCAGGCCACGGTGTATTTTGGGCTTTCCAGAGTAGGTCAACATGCCCCTGTGTTTCCACAGAGTTCCACAATTATGTACAACCCCGTATGCGTATCTGCTGTCGGTGTAAATATTCACTATCCTTCACTCAGCCAATTTACATGCCTCAGTCAAGGCAATCAGCTCCACTGCTTGAGCTGACAGATGACAAGGGAGTGATTCCGTTTTGACTACCTCATGAGTAGTTACGACAGCATACCAAACACAATTCTGGCCTATCCATTTGCTCCTGAATGCTGACCCATTCCCAAAAAAAAAAAACGCCATATCCTGATTCTGAGTTTGTGAATCCTGCATGTCTGGTCTTGGGCTGCAAATTTTATTAGTTACAGGACACAGTCATGTGAGTCTCCGTCTCCTTCTGTGGGGAGAAGGCTAGCAGCATTACGGACGTTACATCTCGTTATTGTAATGTTAGGCATTTCCAATAGCACAGTATTGTTTCTGAGCCAATGTGCTGCCGACATGTGTGCTGTGTTTTGCTCGGAAACCAGTAAGGATGCATGTGGGACCAGGAGGGTTAATTATCCAAAGCCGACTGTGTCCCTGGACGCTACAACAAACTTTATCAGCTGCAGCCACGGCTCGCAGGCATGCAGGCAATCCTGCCGCTACGGGGTCTAAGTTTAGCCAAAATGTAAGCTACATGCCTCAATTTTCCCACATTATCCTGCATCAGCACAGATGTCATGCATCTACTGTTTGTACCAAAGGCTTGTTTGGATTCGGAATCCCCAGTGTAGGTATGGTTTGGAGCGCGATTTTCAATTCAACTGGTACGGTCTCTGGTTCTGCAATTCCTAACCATTGGAAATTTCATTTAGGAGGCCTCAAGGGTTGTATAATGTGGGATAAAAATTCTACAGTAGGAGTGCATGACCAAAAAGAACAGCAATTGTTTCTTCGTGTGAGGCTTTGGAATTTGCTGGATTGCTTGAACTTTGTTTTGACCAATGGCCTTCCCTTGTTCAGACAAGAAGTGACCTAAGAACTTCACCTGTTGTTGCACAATTTGTAATTTTGCGAAACTAGCTTTGTGCCCATTCCTGGCTATATGGCAGAGCAACGCAAGCGTATCTTTCTCACATTGTTCCTCTGTTGGTGCTGCTGTTAAGCATTCGTCTACATACTGCAGACGCGCTGACCCCGGGGTTAAAACAAGAATCTCCAGACTCCAGCATCTAGCCCCATTAATTATGGCGGGGGACTCACAGTCATCTTGACAAAGTTGCTTGAATGTATACGATTTGCCTTTGAGTGGAAAAGTGAACTAGAAGTGACTTTCTGGGTGTACTGGTACACTAAAGAAGACATTTGCTAAATCCATAGTTGGGAACCATTTACTGTCCGGTGGAATTTGAGCTAATATAGAACAAGGATTAGGAACATTTGGGGCGGGCGGAACAACAGCATAGTTGACTACCTGCAGATCTTGAACAAAGCTCCGTTTCCCTGATTCACCTGGAATGTTTGCCTTTTTGACCAGAACAATGGGGGCTCTCATCGGTGATTATCCACAGGGAAATATCACTCAAGCCTTCAGAAGGGATGCAAAGTAGTATCCTTTGAGAGCCTCGGGTTTTAACGAGTCTTGTGTTCTGCAAGGACGATACTCAGATTTCGGAGCTATTCTTATGGGGTTCACAACTTCGTATGAACCCCACATCACGTTTGCCTTTTGCCCTGCACTCAGTAGGGACCCTTCTTAATCTTGGGTCCGAGACATCTACCATAGCTAATCGCCAGGCTACCCTCTTGGCGGGGTTTACCTGGACTGCTCTATCTGCCTGAGTTAGCAGATTTAGTTTCTTAATATCTGTCCTTATATCTGTATTGAATCAGATACGAACATCGTCGCTGAAGACACAATCTTTTGTTTTTTTGTGCCTGCCGTACCCATCGTCTCAAATCCTGCCACCTCTCGCTGGATGCCTTCGCCAATGGTACGTGAGGAAAGGTGCCTTCCACATCAAAAGGATAGGGTCTACTTGCCGTCACAGATACTTTGGATAAGTTTACACTGACTGCACATCTGTGATCATTCCAATAAACCTCGCACAATACTAACTGATCTGGTTTAACCAATCTCCTCAAACAATCGTTCTTATATGATTTGTAAGGGCCATCACGGTGTATGTGTGCTGTGCAGTGCTGCATACCCCAGCAAGGAAATCTGTGTTAATGGAATTAACATGGTTACTTGATTGCTGGGCGAGTGAAGCGCTTACTGAACGTTTGGTTCTCTGGCTTAATCGCCACTCATATACATGCATCTTGGTCGTGAGTCGTAATTTACAGCTTGCACTGGTAAATCTTCTTTTCGTATTACCTGCAAACCTGTCAGGGTACTGCACAACCCGACCCCAATCTCAGAATTTGATCGCGAGCCATCTGATTTAAAGGACAGATTTCTGACAATAGGAATGAGAATCGGAATGCTTCACCATTACTGGTATCGCACAATAATGGTGCGGTTAAGCTCTCTCGTATCACGACTCCTGATGCATCCACTGCATCGACTTTCTCAACTGTGTTGATTTAAGGACAGAGTATGTTGCTCCTGTATCTACCAAAAAGGAAACTAGCTAACCTTCCACAAATAATACATTTACCCTTGATGCTAGAATTCGCTTCTTCTTATCAGCACCTCAAGTTCAGGGACCTGAAATATTCGAGTTACTTTCCAGATACGGAGTTTTTTTTCTCATTCCTTGACTGTTGATATGGTAGTTTACTGGCCTTGTAAGTCTGCTATTATTCCGGCTTAACTTTACATTTTTTTTCAGTCTGTCTGCAACACTTGCCTCTTCAAAGTTAGGTACTTACTTATTTGTTTCCCTGTGCTTTTATTGGTTTCAAAATAAATGTTCGTTTTCCATTACAATGAACATCACATTATTTTACAGGTCGCGGCAACAGCCAGGGCCGAAGTGCCTGTACTGCATTGTAACGTTCTATGTTGTAAGTTACATTTCCTGCTGGTTTCCAATATCTCTACTTACTGTGGAAGCTTGTCGTCACATCTTCCAGAGATTTGTCTGCACTTCATTTAATCGAGGCAACTTTATTTACTGCTCAGAATGTGACCTTTCTCCAATAGAGAGAGGAAAATAGTGTCGGTGACAAAGCTGAGATCACTTACGTTTTGTCCAGAATGAACAAAAACTATCCCGATCTTCCAGTCTTCTGTACTTCAACATTACACTGTGTTCCCACCCTTCTGGGTCTCTGCCTGTATTCCTGATGAAGGGCTGTTGCCCGAAACGTCGATTTTACTGCTCCTCGGATCCTGCCTGAACTGCTGTGCTTTTCCAGCACCACTCTAATCTAGACACTGTGTTCCCATGCAATCATTTCAGTTTCTGGTCTGCTGTTGTGCTCTTCAAGACACAACACTATCTGGAAGACCGGCAACTCATTTTCTACCGACAGACCATGCAAACATTAGGACCCAACATCGAATTCAATCATTTTAGAAACCGTCCGCCCTCTTCCACGTTCTTCGTCCACCCGCCCTTCCCATCATTTCCGAAGATGGATCATTGGACTCGAAACGTTAACTTTCCTTTCTATTCAGAGATGGACAAGAGCTGTTGATTTTGTTCACACCTTTTGGCTTTCCTCCTGAGAACTTTGCTTTTCCGTTGTAATCGCCAGACTGCTGGAAGCGTCTGATTTCAGGAGGAGAATTTCACTGGAGATGAAAAGAATGGCAAGGACTGGACCTCTCCCATTGTGAAGGTACACGAGCTAGGCTGGGGATGTTTATCTAACCGCAGAGAAGGCTGAATGAGAAACCGATTAACGTGCTCATTTTATGAAGAGGATAAATATGGGTGACAGGGATAAGCCTGTATTGGGAAGGAACAGAGTAACATAAATGAAAGACAGGAGACAAGGATTAGATTTAGGAAGAATGCTTTCATCTATAGAATATTGATTATCTGGAAATCATTATCTGAACATGTGGTAAAGCTAAGTATCATGAGAACGTTTCAGCAGTCTGTCACCGAACACTTGATTGGCCAGAGCACAAGTGGATAAGGACCAGGTACCGGAAAGTGTGACGAGGACAGACAGGCGCGAGATGGGTGTCCTGAACGCAATGCGTCAAAGGCAAACTTGTGTGTTTAAAGTTCGCTGCTGGCGCGGCTCTGTGGCGCAATGGAAAGCGTGTTGGACTTCTATATCTCTCTACAGGCTTCTATTCAAAGGTTGTGGGCTCGAATCCCATCAGAGTCGAGTTTTAATTTATGTTTTGCAGAGTGGTCAGACCAGACTCGGTTGCTCATCTGCAAAACCAGTAATATTCGTGAATAAACCCAACTGTCTCGAAACAGAACATTTTCCTCTCACAGATTTACATTTTCGATGTCTATTTATGACAGAGATCGATAGATATCTGTTAGCCACTCGGCAACACGATGTCGTGGATGGGCTGGAAAAAGACTTAACATTGTTGTGTCAGCCATGATGATATCGAATGACGTGGCGGGGCAGGATCGGTGTTAAGAATAGCCTCCTTCTGCTCCTTTGTGTCTGTGCCATTTCTGGCCCAGTTTTTTAAACAATCACAATGAGGACAATATGAATTAAACACCAAGTAATATTTTGGACTCACCTCCACCTCGCTTCCCTCCCAACTGGAATAGACAGCTCTTGTTTCAGCTTTAGATCAGACAGCGGAGGATTCTCACAAGTTCTCCTTCAGGCTGAACGTTCCTTCAAATAGGTTTCCAAGTGGACACATCTAGCAATCAATTGCATGGATGCTGGGGATTCAGGGGCAGATTTTCCCTTTGCTGGGCTGGAATTCTGCCCAAGGTAATGAACGTGAATTTCTGACAGTTTGAAGCTTACTCTGGATTCTTGCGACTTTACTAATTAAACTGAATTTCAATTTGCCTTTGCATAACATTATCCAAACTTCACTGTTTATGAAAACCATGCCACATGCTCTTGGATGTAGTATGCTGAACATTGTTGATGTTATGTGCAGTGTGAGTGGATGTGTCATATGAACATGCCAAAGGAAGTTGGTGAAATGTCAGTGAATCGAATCCTCTGACGAATTGACGCCAATAGAAGGAAAATCCCAGTACAGTGGCTACATAACATTTCCTGTGATCAATGCAGGAAGCCACGGAAAACGTACGCAGTATTCAATAAAAACGATTTTCACCACATTTTCTGTGCCATTTTCATGAAGTTGATGCTTCATAATCGGTGATTCATTATCAGTATAACCTCCTCTGCACTATGTTTCATTTCAGGTCCACAGGAAAAAATGAGTAATTGGGTTGAGGGTCCCAGTTTGTCATCATTTGACGGCAGATCCAGCGGTGTAATTAGTTAGCTTGCTGCAGTTGCATTACAGAATGGCAGTACATGCACTGCCAAAATTGCGCATTGGATTCTCGCCAGGTGTTTGTTTTACTGATAGTGAACAGAGATGATTGCAACTTCAAGCTGAAGAACAGTTCAAACACGGAATATTACACCGCAATAAAGTGCTTTTGGCACTAATGTTGCACCGACCTGTGACGCCAATCTGAAGTCCATCTGACCAGCATTTTGGCATTATAAGCCGTAAATGTATCCAATGATCATTTAATTGCCCTGAATGTTGGTGAGTCTCCGACTGTTGAAGGCAAGGCGTTCTGCACCTTTACTACTCTCTGAGAAAGGAATCGACCTCGGCATCAATCACACTCAAATTACGTCGATGTGCCATTGTGCCAACCATCACCATTTGAAGAAAAAGGCCTTCACTGTCCACCTTAAAGCAACCTCTGATTATCTTTTATGTCTCTATTAATTCACCTCTCAAAATTCTTATCTCAATCAAAAACAGCCTCAAGTCCCTCAGCCTTTCCTCGTAAGACCTTCCCTTCACAGAAGGCAACATCCGAGGAAATCTCGTCTACAACCTTTCCAATGCTTTCACATCCGTCCTATAATGTGGCGACCAGAACCGCACACAACTCAACAAGTTTGGCCATACCAGACAAATTTCTGGAGCTGCAAGGGGATCGTTTGGCCCTGAAACTCAATCCCTCTCCCAATAAAAACTAACACACTGCTCATTGCAAACAAATCCATCAACGTGTGTGTTAACTTTCAGAGTTTTATATACATGGACGCCGAGATCGCTCTGCTCACCTAAACTTCCAAGAATATTACAATTAGCCCAGAACTTCTTATTCTTGTGTTCATTCCAAAGTAAATCACCTCACACTTTTCCACAATAACCTCCATATGCCACCTCTGAGCCCCGATCTACAGATTATTCATGTCCGTCTGTAACCTGCAGCAGACTTCAGCACTGTTGACAACTCCATCGACTTAGTGTGTTCTGCGAATTTACTCATCCATCATCCCATGCTCGAACCCAGGTCATTTATAAAGGTGATAAACAGCAGTGGACCCAAAAAGGAACCTTGTGGTACAGCATGAGTAACTGAACTCCAGGATGAATATTTTCCATTAACTACCACACTCCGTGTTCTTTCAGCGAGCCAATTACTGATCTAAACCGCGAAATCACCCTCAATCCCATGTCTCTGTATTTTATGCAACAGCCGACCGTGCATTCGTGAAAATCATATCCACCATGTTAACCACTTTACTCTCATCCACTTGTTTGTTGACCTTTTCAAAGAGCTCAATAAAGTTTGTGAGGCACAACCTGCTATTCGCAAAATCGTGTTGACTGTAGCGAATCAACTTCTTCCTGCTGAGGTGATCATAAATCATATCTCTCATAACCTTTCCCAAAACTTCAACTTCAAGGAAATGCGGCTCACTGTTCTATAATTTCCAGCGTTCTCCCTACTCCTCTTCGTGAAGAAGGGGACAATATTTGCTGAACTCGAGTCTTCTCGCACTAATTACATAGACACTGACGAACTAAAGTTGGTAGTCAAAAGTTCTGCAATCTCCTCCCACGATTCCCAGAGAATCCTATGATACATCCCATCAAGCCCAGGGGACAATCTATTTTCAGGCTTTCAAGAATTGCGAACAACTCGTCTTTATGAATATCAATTTCGTTTATTCTAACAGATTGCATCTCAAAATTCTCTTCGACAGCATTGTCTTTTTCATTTGAGATATGATAAAAAATATACATTCAGCGCCTCTCCTATCCTCGGACTCCGTTGACGACGTCCTCCTACTGTTCTTGACAGGCCCTAATCATATCCTAGATATTATTTTATTCTTGAAATGACAAGAGATAGCTTCAGGGTTTTAAATGACCCTGCCAGCTAAAGACTTTTAATGTCCCCTCTTTGCTCTGAGTAGCTCTCTCTTTTGGCCCTTCCTTGCTAGCTTTTAACTTTCAAGTGCACTAACTCAGCTTTCATATTACATGTTTACATGCACCGCCTTCTCCATCTTGACAAGAAATTCAACTTTTGGAGTAAAAATGGCTCCCTGTCTCAACCTCATATTCCCTGCATGACGCACACACACTTATCAAGGACATGCATGAGTGCTTCCCTGAACAAGCTCCATATTTCAGGTGTACAAAACCCCTGCGTTTACTTTTCCATCTGGTGCATCCTAACTCTTGCCTGATCGCATCATCGTGGCCTTTCTCCCAGCGGTACCTCATGCTCTGCAATATATATATATCCTATCCATCACTGAACAAACATACCGAATTGTGGTCACTATCACCAAAGTGCTCAATTATCTCCAAATCGAACAGTTGACTTGCTTCATTACGCAGTACCAAATCCAATGTTTTTGATTCTTGTTGGCCTGTCTACATGCTGCGTCACGAAACCCTCCTGCACACATTGGACAAAGACTGACCAATCAGAGCTCATCAAACAATAACATTTCCAATCAATATTTGGAAAGTTAAACTTCTCCACTACAACTACCTTGTTACTTCCGTTCCTATCCAGTATCATCTTTGCAATCTTTTCCTCCATATCTCTAGAACATTTTGGTGGTGACCTCCACTTGCCTGATTTTAATCTCAGCCCATTCTAGTTCAGCAGATTGAGTCGGGTCCTCACCAAATATCCTTTCTGCTACCATAAGCACTGTCTTTGACTAAAAATGCCACATCTCCCCCTCTTTAACGACTTCCCTGTTCTTACTGAAAAATCAAAACTGAGGTGCCAGGCAAAACCATTCATTTCAGTGCTCCATTCATGTCTCTGAAATGGCCACAATATTGAAGTCCCAGTTAACAACCCATGACAACTGCTTTATCCCAGATGCTCCTAGCGGTGAAGGAGACAGAATTCAAACCACCTTCATTCTTGCCAGCATTCACTCGCAAACCCGAAAACCTATTTATGTCCTAACCACTCAAAACTTCCAGCAAACTGCAGCTAAAATTCAGGTTCGCACTCAGCTGCTGAATTCGTTTAAACCCTCCTGAGGAGCTTTAGAAAATTATCCACTCAGGATGTTGGTACCCTTCCGGGTCAGGTGAAGACAATCCTGTTTATTGAGATCCAACCGACTCCAGAATGATCCCCAACTATCCAGATATCCAAATCCCTATCAGCTGCACCATCCTTACAACCACGCGTTCATCTGCTCTCTCCCTATTTTTTTCCCTCACTCCAACGTGGCATGTGTAACAAATCAGAGAGAACAACTCTGTTTGATCTAGATCTAAGATGTCACCCTGGATCCCTGAATTTCAGCCATACATCCACATCACTTTTATTTCATATGTTGTTAGTGCATATGTGAAACATGACCACGGGCTGCTCCCCCTCCCCTTACGGATCCTGAAAACACGCTACGAGACATCACAAACCTTGGTAACTTGGAGGTATCACATCAAACATGAGCCTGCCCTGTACCCACAGAAACTGCAGTCTGTCCCCCTTACTATGTAGTCCCCAATAACTATTGCTCTCCTCCCCTCTCCCCTACCCTTCTGATCACAGGGACAAACACTGTGCCAAAGATCTGTACCCCATGGCTTACCCCTCATATGTCATCCCCCCAAAAAGTAACAAATACGGTATGCTTGTTACAGATGGGCACAGCCAAAGTGGATGCCTGCACTGGCTGCCTGTTCCCTTATCGTCTCCCGACTGTATCCCATCGACCTTTTTCTTCTACCTGAAGTGTAACTGCCTCCCTATAACTCCTCTCAATTCACCTCAGACTTCCGAAAGATCCAATGTCCAGCTCCAGTTCCCTAAAGCTGTTACCAAGGAGATGGAGTTGGATGCACTTCCCGTAGATTCAAATGTCAGAGACATTACTGAAAACTCTTCGCTCGCACATTCTACAAGAATGACATTCAAATGGCCGACCATCCATTCCTAATATTCTGAATTCACACACACATATGCGTGTGTGTGTGAATTCAGAAAATTTGGAATGGATATATATATATATATATATATATATATATATATAAATGTGTGTGCGCATGCATGTATGTGTGTGTGTGCATATATATATATGTAAGTTGCAAAAGAACATTGAGTAAAACAGCATTTATTCAAAAAATATCTGATTTTGTGGAGTGTTCTGTCCTTGGGAAATACCTCAGTTACTTAAGACCAGCCATAAAGACTCCCTGAGTGAATATCCATCACTCACTAGAGATACAGAGGTAATTTTTGAAGTCGATGACGTTTCTCATGTCGCTGATCCTGCGCTGTGTTAAATTCTGGAAAGGATGTTTAGCTCGTATCATATTACTGATCTTGCCGCAAACTCGCACAGTCCATTAAAACAATCCAAAAGTTATTAGGTTTATCTCATTGGACATTTTGGTTGTTATCAGAAAAACTGGAATAGAAATGACAAAGATGTTTTTAAGTACTGCTATGAAGATTACAGAATTCAAACAGGATTTTGTTTCGTGCCTTGTCACTAGATATGGTTGGGGGAGATGAGTGAGCTGCAAATGAACTCACTCCCTTCTCTGTGATTGCAGCCAAATTTTCCAATGCAACAGATGAAAGAACAAAGGTGCATCACATCGGCAGGTCAGTTCCAACTCACGATAGTATAGCTTCACTTTGATTATCGCCACCGTCTAATTTATGAGCTGAGTTGGGACATCAGGATCCTGACGGTATGCTGAGACATTGCGCAAATTATTCCCACACTGTTGGCATAACTTTATATCACAAACCAGTTATGCAGCAGACTGAGCTAACCGGCTTCCTTTTAATGCTGAGCTAACACAAACTGCTCAGTTCTTTTACTATTTATAGAAGTTCACGTAGAACAAGTTGCTCAACCTTTCCTCACAATCAGCTCATTCTACACTTAGTCGTGCTCAGTTGCAGGAGTTATGAGGTTTCTTTCCAATTAACGTTAACCAATTAGAGAGTGTGCACCTTTTGTACCCATTCTAGCCGCCCAGACTCCATATCCCGGTGAAATTCACTCCTTGTGTGTCTGCACGCGTCTTTACAAATGTTTTAGAATAAGCTTCTGAATAATTTTTCCTGAGAAAAAGTAATCATTTTCGAATTCAATAGCTGTAGAAAGAAAAAGAATGCGAGCTCCAAACTTCTCTTTATCATTCATCGCTGGTTTTCAAGTTCTATACTCTAGATTTAGATCCATCCGAATGAGGGAATTTCCCTCCTGTTTACACTCACCAAATTCAAATCGCCTAGAAACCTTCTATACGGACACAACTCAGTTTTACCTGGTTTCACGCCACATGATCTATTCGTCTTTTCCACCATCCCATGAAACCCCGCTTTGTCTTTTCAAATGGCATTCTCCCCCACTACATCGTTGGCTTCCTTTCCATTTTTCTGTTTCCAAGTAAACGCTGTCCATTCTTCCTGATGTCTTTTCATTCCAGTCATCGCCATCCATGTCTTTTATCATCTCTTTCTGTCCCAGTATAGTCCATGTTGAGAAAGGATGCTGGCGCCAAAACAACACATGAAAACCCGTTCTAATGCTGCATACTACCATTACCAATGTAGGGAAAATGGGAGCTTGTTCAGTCAAAAGTGAATCCGTTGGTTGTTGCACAATGGATCAATCACTGATTTGGTCGTGCCTGTTTTTCCTCACTTTTCTCCCTTGTCTGAACATGTGCTAAAGCAACACAATAAGGGAACATGGAATGCCTACAGTTCAGAAATTGCCTATTCGATGCAACAAATGCACACCAATCCTCCGGGAATTAACCCTCACAGAACAATTCCTTACCCTTTTTCTCTTTATTTGCTCCTGAATAAGGCACCTTACTGACAGTCGACCCAGTTGTAGGTAAATCATATCTGTGGCGCTGTGAGGCAGCAGTGATAACCAGTGAGCCACCTTGCGGTCCTGCACAATTATTCAAGGCACATGCGGACGCGTTTGAAATGACAAAGACGCTCGACTTGTGTTGTTGCCATTATCAGGAACAATAAATCCAGATTCCCTGACCAAGAAATTAACCCAAACCACAACGGTGAAAGCGCTGTGTGGTAACCACTAGTCGACCAGGAAGGTCGGCATGTGCAATTGCGTCTTCTCTTAACAGCATAGGTTTCTTTTCCTGCGATGAGAAATTCCTTCCAAAAAAGAGTGTTTGTGACACCGTCCTTTCACAGCACAGAATAATACATTATGTCAGTGCCAGTCATCAAACATCCAAATATTCTCGTTTCCAATTTCCACTCATTGGCCCACAGCCTGACGTCTGAAATGTTCATCTGAATGAGACTTTCCCTGCAAAGTTTAAATCTCAAATGAACCATGAATGAGACTGAAGTCAGATACCGTCAAATTTGTTCATGAACTGCGGGACAACTGAACCCCATTTTGACCCATAGAGGGAACTATACAGACACATCTTTTGAAAGTGACGAAGGTCTCAGGAGAGCCCAACTTCCAAAGAATGAGGAATTGACCCGGTTGGACTATTCTGTCTTCATGACTCGCTTTAAAACCCGATTCTGTTTACATAAGCAGAGGGGTAAACAGGCGGGAGACTGTCCCTCAAGGATTGTCCCAATCGGCAATAATTGATACCTGCTAAATGTTGACTTCTCCAACTCTGAGGCAGCCTGGCAAGCTGCGGTCTTCCAACTTCCTGCCTCTTTAAATGGATTCCAGCAGATTCATGTCTCTACATAAGGAACAGAAGCATTCAACCACATCCCTGTACGTTTTCTTCCCCCATTGTTTCACCGTTACTTTTCTGCTTTTCATGAATCACGTTGTTCTTCCTGCCAAACGAAGGCATTCTTCGCATCAGAAGCTTGTCATCCTCATGTTCCTCGAAGGAAAAACACGTATGTAGACTTCCAAACTGAAACAAATGGGGCCTGGGGCGGGGGGAGGGGGGGCGGGTGGTCTGCCTATAAAATTACTTCCAGCTATGCCTTCAAAAATAATTCCTAACAACATGGAGAACGCACCTTCGGATGCTTGCTGCAATAGTTTCAAGAAAATTCAGCAAGGCTGTAGTGTGAATCGAGGTTACAACCCCGGGCTCGAACCACTGAGGTATGGCAGCACTAACATATGAAGCGTTTTGAGACTGACAAAAGATGATGACATCTAGCAGAAAAACTTCGGTCATCTCAGTTTTGTGATACAAGCTTCGTTTTGTGTGACAAAATACGACTTGAAACTCACTTCTTTGATCACTTGTTTGATATAACACTTTATCAGCTTCCCAATATCTCATAATGTCACAGGGATCAACATGTGTTTAAACTCACACAAAGTAAAAACTTTGAAGCTTCTTTTATATAAAAGGCACGATGCAGTATTGATACCAGCTCATTACCCTTGATTTCAGCATGTATTGCAGTTTTTCTTAATCCCTTGGTGAGTAATTCCTTTCCTTTTGCCTGGTGCGATTTACGTTGCGACGGGAATTCATAATTTATGGCCTTGGCAGGTGACTGTTAGGCACCAAACGTGAAACAGTTCAAATCGAACGTGCTCCAGAACTTGGAATTCGAGGGAATGCAGAATATCTGAGAGTGCACTTTAAAACATAATCCTGGGTGTCGTGTCCGCTTGCTGGGTTGGCATCCTATTGACCAGCTCTATTTGCTCTTGAGTGGGCTGGAGGATATGACAGTGATAGTTAGAGGGAAGACAGTCAAGAGATTTGTAGAACATGATGAAAAATTTGAAATTTTGCCGCCCGGTGATGGATGAGCAACCGTTATTGTGAGTACTCCCACATGCTGGAGAGGTATTGGAAGACCTCAGGATTACATCATTGGGTGAATAACCTGCAACTCCTTCCCTTCCACCCTGTGGGAGCCCTTGTGGAAAGATAAAGCTGCGAAGGCCGCAGTGCACGTTTGGGGAAATGGGCGTTCGTAAAAATGCCATTGAGATAATGCACAATGAAACAGTGAACAGAACGCAAGTACACCCTTGATTAGAAGCAGAGGAGTTAGACCATAGAACATAGAACAGAGAACATTACAGCGCAGTCCAGTCCCTTCATCCCTCGATGTTGCGCCAACCTGTCATACCAATCTGAATTCCATCTAACCTATACTATTCCATGTACGTCGATATGCTTGTCCAATGACGACTTAAATATACTTACAGTTGGCGAATCTACTACCGTTGCAGGCAAAGCATTCCATACCCTTACTACTCTCTGAGTAAATAAACTACCTCTGACATCTGTCCTGTATCTATCACCCCTCAATTTAATTCTATGCCCCCTCGTGCTCGCCGTCACCATTCTTGGAAGAAGGCTCTCCCTGTCCACCCTATCTAAACCCACTGATTATATTATATGTCTCTATTAAGTCACCTCTCAACCCTCTTCTCTCTGACGAAAACAACCACAAGTCCCTCACCCTTTCCTCGTAAGACCTTCCCTTCATACCATGCAACATACGAGTAAATCTCCTCTGCACCTTTTCCAAAGCTTCATCATCCTTCTTATAGTGTTGTGACCAGAACGGTGTACAATAGTCGAAGTGCGGCCGCATTAGAGTTTTGTCCAGCTGTAGCATAACCTCATTGTTCCAGAACTCGATCCCTCAATTAATAAAAGCTAAATCACTGTATGCCTTCTTAACAAACTTGTCAACCTGGGTGGCAAATTTCAAAGATCTCTCTACCTGAACACCGAGATCTCTCTGCTCACCTACACTACCAAGAAAAACTTACCATTAGCACAATACTTTGCATTCCGGTTGTTCCGATCAAAAGGAATCACCTCTCACTTGTCCGCATTAAACTCCATTTGCCACCTCTCAGCCCAGCTGGGTAGCTCATCTATGTCTCTCTGTAAACTACATCATCCTTCATCACTATCTACAACACCACCGACCTTAGTGTCGTCTGCAAATTTACTAACCCACCCTTCTACGCCCTCATCCAGGTCATTTAAAGAAAATAACGAACAGCAGTGGACCCAACACCGACCCTGGCGGTATACCACTGGTAACTGGACTTCAGGATGAACATTGCCCATCACCCACCACCCTCTGTCTTCTTTCAGCAAGCCAATAACTGATACAAACTGCTACATCTCCCAAAATCCCATTCCTCCGCATTTTGTGCAATAGCCTACTGTGGAGAACCTTATCGAACGACTTGTTGAAATCCATATACACAACATCAACCGGTTTACTCCAATCGACCTGCTTGGTCACCTTCTCAAAGAAATCAGTTAGTTTTGTGAGGCACGACCTACCCTTCACAAAACCATGCTGACTATCCCTGAACAAATTATTCCTTTCCAGATGGTTATAAATCCTATCTCTTATAACCTTTTCCAACAATTTACCAACAACTGAAGTGAGGCTCATTGATCTAAAATTATCAGGATTGTCCCTACTCCCCTTCTTGAACATGGGAACCATATTTGCTATCCTCAGGTCTCATGGCACTATTCCTGGAGACAATGACGATTTAAAGTTCAATGCCAAACGCTCGGCAATCTCCCCCCGGCTTCCCAGAAGATCCTAGGATAAAGCTCATCCGGCCCAAGGGGCTTATCTGTTTTCACATTCTGCAGGATTTCTAATACCTCCTCCTTGTGAACCTCAATCCCACCTAGTCTAGTAGCCTGTATCTCAGTATTCTCCTCGACAACATTGTCGTTTTCTAGACTGAATACTGTTGAAAAGTATTCATTTAGTGCTTCCCCCATCTCCTCTGACTCCACACACAACTTTCCACTGCAATGGCTGATTGGCCAAAATCTTACTCTCGTCATTCATTTATTCCTTAAATACCGATAGAAAGCCTTAGTGTTGACCATGATCCTATCCGCCAAAAACTTCTCATGTCTCCTCCTGGCTCATCTGAGCTCTCTCTTTCGGTCTTTCCTGGCTAACTTGTAACCCTCAAGCGCCCTAACTGAGCCTTCGACTCTCATCCTAATATAAGCCTTCTTCTTCCTCTTGACCAGACAGTCTACTTCCTTCGGAAACCACGGCTCCCGCTCTCGACAGCTTTCACTCTGCCTGACAGGTACATACTTATCTCGGAAACACAGTCGCATTTCCTTGAATAAGCTCCACATTTCTAATGTGCCTATCCACTGCAGTTTCCTTCTCCATCCTATGCTTCCTAAATCTGACCTAATTGCATCATAATTGTCTTTCCCCCAGCTGTAACTCTTGCCCAGTGGTACACACCTATCCATTTCTCTGTCAAAAGTAAACATAACAAAATTGTGATCGCTATCACCAAAGTGCTCACCTACTTCCAAGTCTAACAACTGGCCGAGCTCATTACACAGGACCAAATCTAATGTAGCCTCGCCCCTTGTTGGCCTGTCTACATACTGTGTGAGAAAGCCCTCCTGCACACATTGGACAAAAAATGACCCATCTATAGTACTCGCACTATAGTGTTTCCAGTCAATATTTGGAAAGTTGAAATCCCCCATAACAACTACGCTGTCATTCTCACTGCTATCGAGAATCATCTTTGCTATCCTTTCCTCTACATCTCTGGAACTATTCGGAGGCCTATAGAAAATAACCAACAGGGTAACATCTCATTTCCGGTTTCTAACTTCAGCCCATATTACCTCTGTTGACGAGTCTCCAAACATCTTTTCTGCAACTGTAATACTGTACTTGACCAACACTGCCACAGGTCCCCCCTCTTTTACATTCTTCTCTGTTCTTACTGAAACATCTAAATCCTGGAATCTGCAGCAAGCATTCATATCCCTGTTCTATTCATGTCTACGAAATGGCCACAACACCGAATTCCCAGGTACCAACCAATCCTGTAACGTCATCGACCTTACTCCAGATGCTCCTGGCGTTGAAGTAGACATACTCCAAACCAACGTCTTGCTTACCAGTGCAATCTTGCCACCCTGAAACTTGTTTTGGACCTCCCTCCTCTCAAACTTTTCGATACTTGAACTACAATTTTGGTTCCCATCCCTCTGCTGGATTAGTTTAAACACACCCCAATAGTCTTAGCGAATTTCTCCCCAGGATAATGGTACCCCTCTGGTTCAGATGAAGACCATCCACCTACCCCAGAAAGATCCCCAATTATCCAAGAATCCAAAACCCTCCCTCCTGCACCATCCCTGTAGCCACGTGTTCAACTCCACTCTCTCCATATTCCTTGCATCACGAGCACAACAGCAGGGAGGGAATTTGAAAGGACGGATGGAAGTGTGTTATGACCGTGACTTCCAAACGAATGGATTAGAGTTTGAGCTGGAGAAGAGCAGAGACGTGGAAGAGTTAATGATGTAATGAAGTGCAAGTCGGCTGACGTGGTGATGTTGGGGATATGTGGTTAAAAACACATCAGGAAATGAAGTATGTCACCATGGTTATGACGTGCCTGTTCAAACTCAGACAATTACCAGGGAGGAGATTGAATCAGTGGGGAGGCATTTTTGCCTCGGACTTGGTCGATGATGCCTTCCAGCTCATCACATCCACTTCGCTCAACTCCGCTCCCAAAACTCATCCCTCCAACTGAGACGAGGATGGAACTCCCTTCTACATCACTTCAAAATCCAGCACCCTCTGTAGACATCATGTCATCCTCCGGTATTTCCGTCAGCTGCAAATGAAACCCACCAACTAAGATGTGTTTCCCTCCCCACCCCTACCCACTTTCTGTAAATATCATTCCCTCTTCGACTTCCTGGTGGTGCACGCCCCCGCCAAATCACCCTCCCATCCGCTCCCAGCAAACGTCTCATTCCAACACGGAATTTGCAAAACATCCATCCACACCTCCGCCCTCAACTCTGTCCAAGGCCCCAAAGAACCCTTCCATGTCCATCAGAGTTTCACCTGCATTTCCATGCATGTCATTTACTGTATCCATTGATCCCTTTGCAGTCTCCTCGACACTGAGGAGATCGGATGCCTAATTACAGACCACTTCGGGAAACTTCCCCGGGACACCCGCACGAAACAACACCACTGCCTCCTGGCCGAACATGTAAACTCTCCCTCCCACACAGCCAAGTTCATTCAGGTCCAGGGCTTCGGCCGCTCTCATGAACTGTCCTGTCTGTCCATCTTCCTTCCCACCTATCTGCTCTACCCTGCGCTGCGACCTATAATCATTACCCCCACGTTCATCCTCCTATCACGCTCTCAGCTACTTTGTCCCAGCCACACACGCTCCCATTTGTCTCTCTACCCCCTCGCTTCACGAGCCTCTTTTCTGATGAAGGCTCGTGCCCGAAACGTCGATTGTCTTGCTCATTGGATACTGCCTGCCCTGCTGTGTTCTTCCAATATCACACTTCCAACTCAGTGGTGGCGAGGCAGTGGGTTTTGAGTTCGGGACAGAAGTCAGATGCCTCAGTTTTGCAATGATTCAATTGTAAGAAATGTCTGCTCCATCAGGACTGGATGTCAGACATGTCAAGACAGTGTTTGACCTGGAGGGAACAGGGAGGTGATCGTGTTCATATCCACCTGCTGACCCGCTCGTCTCTGTGGTGGAGGCTGTGTGCATGAAAGATTCTGACAAAATTCTCTTCAAATTCTTCGTGTCGAAAATCCCTTACCTTCAGACCTTATTTTCAGACAGAATCTAGAGTCTTGTGAAAGACGGTTTCACACTCATTTTTGGATAACATCAGTTTCGCAGGATTTTAGAAGGGGAAGATTTACAAACCAACCTCTGCAACATAATCTGATGAAGCCACGCAGTTTATCCCGAATACAACTTGATCAGATTTCGAACATGAAATGAAAAAGCTCTGGTTGCAGTCGGAGATAAATCGTTCACTTATTGTGTGTGTGGACGAGGCTTCTACCTGTCATCAGACCTTACACACCTCAATTGTAGTCATACTGAGGAAAGACTGGGGAAACATGGGGATCCACTCCCTGTCTGAGCTGAATTCCAGGGGAAGCAATGATACCAGGAACAAGCCATTCACCTGCTCAGAGTGTGGGAAGGGATTCACTCTGTCTCTGACCTGCTGCGACACCGACTCGTTCAAAATGATGAGAAACTATTTCAATGTCTGAACTGCGGAAAATGCTTTAAAACGTCCAGCGATTGGAGAACCGAACACCTCGCTCATACTAATAAGGAACCTTTTATCTCTCCGAATTTTGGAAAATGTTATCAACCCTTTATGTGCTTCATCTTTGAGAAATATGCTCACATAAATAAGAGTCCATTAAGAATCATAAAGACCTGACGTGAGATCCACGTGCTCACCCGGAGGAGAGACATCTCCAGTTCCAAATCTGTGGGACTTGATGTAACGTCCGAGCGACCGGATGGCTCATCACCTTTCACACAGTATTAACAGGTCTTTCTAAATGCCCTGACTGCGGGAAGTGCTGCACTCTTTCCTGAATACTAACATGTCATCAACGTGTTCACACTGAAGATAGACATTAGTCACGATAAACGTTGCTGGGGACAGTATCTCATGAACGTCTTCACATTGAGGAGAGACCTTTCAAACATGTAGTCTGTGGGATGTGCTCTCTAGTCTCTGTGGAACTGATGTCCCATCGATATTTTAGTAGTGTGAGAGACGTTTAAAGTGTATTTATTCCAGGAAGAGGTTCAAGTAATCATCTCAACTCTCAGTACATCATTTATTTTGCAGTTGTCAGCAAGCATTTACCTGCTCCTTGTGAGAAAAACAGTTAGGTCACTCATCGAACCTGCTGAGAGTGTAGAGGGATCCCACTGAGGGGTGGAATTCACTCACTCATCGACCCTAAAGAGACAGTGTAGAGTTTACATATCTCAACACCGATTGAACTTTGTTCTTCTCATTCAGGTCTGAAAGCAACGTTTTAATATTCTAGATAACAATCAAATAAATCAACTTTGTGTTAAACACAGTATCGAAGGTCATTGGAAGGTTGGGATTATAGAGTACGTGAAGCATCAGCACATGTTGTCAAGGAGAAATCACATTTGACAAATATATTAGAATGCTTTGAGGAGGTAATGAGCAAGTGAGACGAAGTCAAGCCTGTGGAGGTGACCGGCTTGAATTTCCATAGACATATGTCAAGGTGCAGTATGGCAAACTGCTAAATAAGAGGCCATGGATTGAGGTTTGGATGACTGGCAGAAGGCAGGAAGTTCGGTAAAGAGGTCTCTTCCAGGATGGCAGCCCGTGACTAGTGGAGTTCAAATGAGTCAGGGTTTGCACCACAGCTATTCACGTTATGTCTGAATATCCATTCAAAGGAACTGAGGGTGTTATCGCTCCATTTGAAGAAGACACAATGATAGGTGGAAGGCCAGATCTTATTGATGAAGCGGGCATGCTGCAGAATGACTTGAACGGATTGAGTGCTTCGAAAAACGTTGTAGTTGCCATACTTCGTGGAAAATATGAGGTCATATGTTTGGTGGAAAGAGTAGAGGCATAGACAATTTTCTGAAAGCAGAAAGAATTCCAAGTTCAATTTTCTCTTATGTTTAGCATGCAGTTTCAGTTGGTGTTTAGGAAGGCAAATAAAATGTCGGCGTTCAGTTCAAGCAAATTAAAAAGCACGGGCAGAGGTTTAGGCCTCAGTCAATAGCAGGCTCTGGACCATTGCATTTGGAACATTGAGAGTAGGCTTTGGCCCCATATCTGAATGATGGTATGTTTTGAGTGGTGGATAGGAGGTTTATAATGGCGGACTCAGTGGTGAGTACTAATGTCTTGCAGCCTCCGCGATGTTTGTTCAATATCTACTTTGGAGGAATGTGAATTTGGAGTTGGCACACCCTGTCCATTTCAGCCTGCGTTTCCTCCCCAGACTAAAGATGTATGGCTGACGTTCTTTCGTCATGGGAAATTCAGAGTTACAGGAATTGGGTAGATGTGTGAGTTGGGTGCGATTCCCGTCGCATTATTCGTGGGGGTTTCTTGGTCCAAATGTCTGGTTTGCACATTTTAGGTATTCCGTTAGAACGTTGATCGCAGGGATTTAGGCCTTGTCATAAGATTTTTTTTTTAACGGAGGTGACATCTTCTTTATAAACACATGGTTTCAAGTGAACGTCTTGAACGATATAAGGAGTGGAGGGACATTCTTGAGGAGGACATCATAAAGGTCAATGGAGAATATTAAATAGCCTCAGACCATAAAGTTAAGTATAATCTAAAGAGATTCTGCAAGTACTTAAGAAATTGAGACCAAATAGGACCACTTTAAGATGAAAAAGCTCACCTATGTTTTGATCCTCAGCAGATGGAGAAACATATAATGTTCATTTCGCGTCAGTTTACACTCTGGAGAACGAAATGGTTGGTACACCTAAATACTGATGTTTTGAAAGTAGTTCACATTGAAAAGGTGAAGTGCTGGAGGACCTGGAAAATATAAAGTTGGATATTTCTCTGGGATCTGATCTCCTGTATCCCGGAAACTTGTGGGAAGTTAGGGAATGAAACTGTTGGCCCCTTCGTAGAAATATTTTTATCATGTATTATTACGAGTGAGGCGCCGAATGACTGGGGGATGTCTAATGTTGTGCCTTGGTTTAGAAAGGAATTCATGGAGAAGTCTGGGATCGAAAGACCTGTGTGTCTGGTTATGGTCGTGGGTAAGTTGTTGAATGCAATTCTAAACGATAGGATTTATTTGAATTTTTAGATACAAGGAATGAATCGGGATAATCATCATGGTTTTGCACAAAATTGATTGAGTTTTTTGAGGGCGTAACCAAGAAGATCAATGAGGACATAGTGGTAGAGTTTGCTCACTTGGGCTTTAATAAAAGCTTTTACACTGTTCTGGAGGACTGTTATCAATGGTATCCCATTGGCTGAGCGCACATTCATTTTATTTTTCATTTAAATAAATGATGTAGGTGGGAAGATAGAAAGCATGGTAAGTACGTTTGTAAAATTGGTAGTAGAATGGACAATAATAAGGTTCTGGTAGGTTATGAAGCGATTTTCTCGTCAGGTCAGTTTCTCTCTGGCCTCGAGTTTAAAAAGCGTGTGGGGGAGGAGTTGTGAAGGGTCATTCGTCCATCGTGAAGCGTACGTTATCAGGCATCCATCTATTCTCGTCCCAGTTTGCAGCAATGAGATTGTCTGAAATGACATAACAATGGTACTGAAGGTTGACCTGGTCACATTGTTGTAGCACCTTTGTGGAACGTATTCTCATGTTCAAATACAGAGGTAGTCACGCAGGCACATTCCCCGATAGTGACAGCATCCTCAGGATTATACCCATTCCATGTGCTTTATGTCTACAATATCTCCGGAGAAAGGTGGCTTTAAGTGGAATACAAGGCACTTCGCCAGAAAATGTGCACCGTTGCTGTGAGCCGCGATATGAAATGGATACTGAGCTGAAATGGTCCCAAACGCTTCTCATGTGAAACTTTCAATAACACAAATCCCACCACAACAAGCCCTCTGGCTCCTGGGACCTGACAGGTTAGCGCCCAGCAGACATTCCTCCCTAAAAACAACGGACACACGGCAAAATCTAAACACTTTCATGTCTCGTCTTGTTCTGTTTCTGTCGCTGTCACACCTCCAGTTTCCCCTGAACGTCCAGTCTCGATGTCAATGAGCTGTTTGCTATAAATACAGACACATCGAGAAAGTAATCTTTATTTCAAAAGCAGAGCCAGGGAATGTGAGCTGCAAGGGTTTGCTCTCTGCTGGGTAATGAAACATCACCCATGAATACGTACAACACAGATGGCCTCCTTCTTCAAGGACCGCAATTTCCCCCCCGACGTGGTCGACGGTGCCCTCCACCGCATCTCCTCCACTTCCCGCTCCTCCGCCCTTGAGCCCCGCCCCTCCAACCGCCACCAGGACAGAACCCCACTGGTCCTCACCTACCACCCCACCAATCTCCATGTACAGCGCATCATCCGCCGTCACTTCCGCCACCTCCAAACAGACCCCAGCACCAAGGATATATTTCCCTCCCCTCCCCTATCAGCTTTCCGTAGAGACCACTCCCTCCGCGACTCCCTTGTCAGATCCACACCCCCCACCGACCCAACCACCACTCCCGGCACCTTCCCTTGCAACCGCAGGAGGTGCAACACTTGCGCCCACACCTCCCCCCTCACTTCTCTCCAAGGCCCCAAGGGAAACTTCCATATCCGCCACAGATTCACCTGCACCTCCACCCACATCATCTACTGCATCCGCTGCAGCCGGTGTGGCCTCCTCTATATTGGGGAGACAGGCCGCCTACTTGCGGAGCGATTCAGGGAGCACCTCTGGGCCACCCGGACGAACCAACCCAACCAACCTGTGGCACAGCATTTCAACTCCCCCTCCCACTCCACCGAGGATATGCAGGTCATTGGACTCATCCACCGCCAAACCACAACAACCCGACGGTCGGAGGAGGAGCGTCTTATCTTCCGACTGGGAACCCTCCAACCGCAGGGGATGAACTTGGACTTCACCAGTTTCTTCATCCCCCCTCCCCCCACCTTGTCTCAGCCGGATCCTTCCAGCCCGGCACCGCCTTCCTGACCTGCAGTCTTCTTCTTGACCTCTCCGCCTCCACCCTACTCCGACCTATCACCCTCACCTTGACCTCTTTCCACCTATCACATTTCCAACTCCCCTCCTCCAAGTCCCTCCTCCCTACCTTTTATCTTCTCCTGCTGAACACTCTCTGCTCATTCCTGAAGAAGGGCCTGTGCCCGAAACGTCGAATCTCCTGTTCCCTGGATGCTGCCTGACCTGCTGTGCTGTTCCAGCAATAAAGTTTCAACTTTGATCTCCAGCATCTGCAGACCTCACTTTCTCCTCAATGAAACATCACGGTCTCGTTGTCTTCATTATCATGTAGACTGAGTCCATAAATATACAACGCAATAGTTATTACCAATTGAAATGTCCCAATGAATACCATGACTGACAGAAAGATCAGGGGAGAGTAGCTTCGACCCCTTCCTCGCCGAGGGACATTTTGCAATGAATGTCCTTTTATTTGACACAATGACCTCCTCGAAGCTTGCCATGGAAGTGTCTAGCACAATAACATCCTTTGGCCCATATGTCTGCACCAGTCCAACACAATTCCCTGAACTGTTCTTACCTCATTTGGCGTCAATTGGTTCAGAGGGGCAAATGTATTCAGTCATGGATTGAGTCGACGAGAAGCGACTCAATAAATTTTGCTAAACTCCACGGTGCTTATTAGAAATGCAGTTTCTGTTCACATCAATCTAAAAGGCAGTTTCTGAACATAGTAACAGAAGTCAAAAGGTAATTAGCTCACCCACCCCCCGCTCCGGAAGAGGTGCTAACTGCCCTTAAGTGCTTTTTTTTGTTCTCGATGTGAAGAGCTCTCACGCCTGAGTCACCTTCACACGTCTCTGATTGCTGAGTAAATCACAAAGAAGGAATTTCACCAGAGCTGCAATTGCCTCACTTCCCCACTCGCCCTCCCAGTTTGCATTTTCCTGCTCGTCAGTGATTTAAAGAAAACCAAATGGATGCGATGTCATTCTGTAGCCTCTCAGTCGATTCCTCCGTTTCAGTTCCAACGTGGTTAGATCTCGGGGCGCACCTTAATACTAGCGACGCTATCAAAGCAAAGGTCCAGAGGTTCCTCTGAGAGTGTAATTTCTTTCATTGCTGTTGCTAATTGAATGAGCCACTAACGTGCGAACTGCTCCAAAACATGATTCAGGACCTCTGGTAACAACTCACGCACGTTGAATAACGATAGACAGCTTCCAAATGATGTCCTTCATAGACGACTTTGGGTGTACATTTGACAGACAGACTAGTTCAGGAATCCGCGGTGCGCTGTGACACCAGCGCATCAGCTTCTTCCCTGTCTTGGAAACGGGCCGCCTGCGCAAGGAATGCAAGTGCGGTACTGCTTTTCGTGGAAGGATTAGAAGGCGGTAACTACACTCTCAAACAGAATGGCATATGATCACAACCAGGTTGGAGAAAAACTTTACAATGCTTTGCACAGTAATTAAATGGAGTTGCATTACATTTCACTACGAGAGCAGATTTGTTCAAGCAAATTCGAAGGCAGTTTGCAGATGAGAAAGCAAGCAAGAAAACTCCGCTCCTGTCCATGTAAAGTGCTGCAGTTGAAGAACACAGCAGTTTTACCCAGTTTCGAACGGGGGACCTTGCCCGTGTAAGGCGAACGTGATGACCACTACACTACAGAAACAAGGCGCAGACGCTACTGCGGAGGCACAGTGGCATCCAGCACTGAAAGTTGAAGCCATTTTACCTTTCACCTTTCTGTTTTCAATCGCTCGTTGTTTAATGGGACTTGTTTAATTTTGGCTATGTGGTGAGCATGGACGAGATACACCGAAGTATCTGTTTCCACGCGGTGTACCCCAATAACGTTGTGTTGCTTACACTGGCTTTAAAGGATTACTTTAAAGCGGAGCTTGCCGTCGCAGTCTGTGGCACAATCATTTAGTCTGTTCGACTGCTCACGGGAAAGGTAGCATTGTAAGACACTGCAGAAACGAACGACTTCCTTATTTTTGCTCCGACTGACCATACTCCGGGAAATTTTCCCAGATTCTCAGTTGAGGTTTTTTGCAGCTGGAAGTTACCTCAGAAACGCTGTTATTCGTAATGTATTGAGCGAATCGCAAAACAGAAAGCATTTAACACGGAACACAAACAAAACTGGCAAACCAAATGCATTTTCAGACACAGCGAGCATGAATGCAAAATGTGAGACAGGCCGGGGGCATGAGTCATAAAGTAATCTCACAACTAACAACAGGGCAATTCCAAACTGCTCTTTCAAACATACTGGAGCCTGAGTGCACCACCACTTCCCAGACAATGCTGAAAAGAGAGAGAGAAAGAACACAATAAGAATGGGCCATAAAAAAGTGAATTTCACCAATCACAGTCTCGAATAGATTACCTTTCCCTTCCGATGTCTCCAGGACGGAAATGAAGGAAATCGGAGAAATTAAATATCATATGACAACGAAATTCATTGGAATGATTTTCTCATTGGCCAGAAAACCAAATAACGACGAGTCGAGTCACCGAAGGACTTTGTTTCACAACCGCGATGATATAACAGTCTCCATTCGGTTCCAGTAAAAACTCAACTTGCCTGGAATGTAAAGCAACACTAGAGCTTCTTGCGACTTTCCGCGCGGGAGGCGAACACGATCATGACAGCACAGAACTTCCCCACACCACAGTTAATTCCCCGGGAAGCAACACGATTTTCCTTCTGTCTTAAATAGAACTGCACCAGGGGTAGAAACTGCATTATAACAAGGCTGCGCCGTTGGAGTTGATGAACTGAAATGGTAGCGGAGGGATTCGGACCCACCCCACCTTGACAAGAACACTATCGAGATTGGAGCATTAATCTAGCGCCTTAGACCGCTCGGCCACACTACCAGCCAGCCGCGCGACACCATTTTCTTGCGCTTCCAATTGTGCTCCTGCACAACAACAGATGCAAAGTCACGTGAAAATGGTTCCATGATCTCTCTCCGACTCGCACATCTGCTGCGATGTGCCCGTCTACAATATCAATTTTGCAGCAGCTAATGATAGCCCATCATTGGGGGACGTTGGGGTACATTTGACAGACAGACTAGTTCAGGAATCCGTGGTGCACTGTGACAACAGCGCATCAGCTTCTTCCCTGCCTTGGAAACGGGCCGCCTGCGCAAGGAATGCAAGTGCGGTACTGCTTTTCGTGGAAGGATCAGAAGGCGGTAACTGCACTCTCAAACAGAATGGCAATAGATCACAACCAGGTTGGAGAAAACCTTCTCAATGTTTCGCCCAATAATTAAATGGAATTGCATTACTTTTCAACCCGAGAGTAGGTTTGCGTGAGCAAACTCAAAGCCAGGTTTGCGAATGGCAAAGCAAGCAAGAAAGCTCCATTCCCGCTCGTCTAAAAGGCTCCTGTTGGGAACAGGGCTGTTTCTGCCCAGTTTCATACTGGGGAACCTTTCCTGTGAAAGGCGAACGTGATAACCATGACACTTCAGAAACAAGTCGCGCCGGGAGCTGTTGCTGTTCAGCGGTGTCCAGCACTAACATTTGCTGCCGTTCAACGCTTCATCTTTCTGTCTCCAATAGCTCGCTGTTGTCCAGCGTTACTGGCATCATCGAAAAGGTTAGAATATCACGTAAATTTGCTTACAGAATATAGACAAGGATGTTGTCAGGGTTACAATGTTTGGACTGCAGGGTGAGGCAGTATGGAAAGTTTGTAAACTGAGTGTTTAAGTTTTTTAAACAAGGTGGGGCGAGTTGAAAACTAGAGAGCATAGGTTTAAGGTGAGAATGCTAAAATTTTAAGAGAGACCTGAGGCACCTTTCCCACAGAAGGTTGTGCGTGTTTGGAATGAGCTCCCAGAGGAAGTGGAGGAGGCTAGTACACTCAGAAGATTTCAAAGGCAACCGGATGAATTTCTGGATAGGAAGGGTCTAGAGGGATAGGAGCCACAATTAGACACACAGGACTTGAACAATTATTAAATATTACATATTAGCAACAATTGTTCTTGTAAACAGTTCATAGCAAACTTGAAAATGATTAAAAATCTCATATTGCTATCCATAATATGTAGAACTGAGCAGTAATTATTGGAATGCAAAACATTCAGCAGTGTCTTAACTTATAAGGCCCAATATTAATCCAACGATTACTGTGAACATTCAAATGCTGTTGGTGCATGTTGGGAAATGATTGGTTGGTTTGTGGATGTGTTGACCTGAAATAAAAGATACATCTTTCATCGTAATACTGGCACTAAGAAATAATGGAGTCAGCTATTATGTGAATCTCGCGATGCATGTTACAAAACATCAACTAAATTTCTGTATGACTGTTGGAATGACAATGAATTGACAATTAATTTCAGAATTCTGACAAAGTAAATTGTACAATATTTCCCAACGAGTTTGCTCTGATGTCGATTAGATATTTAGTAAAGTCAGTGAACTGAGAATTAAAATACTGGTATGATGAGTTCAATAAAAACTGACACGTAGCAAGTGTTGATCAGAATTGTGCTCTCATTTAAAACTCTCAGTTATCGAAGAATTCTAAGCTTCGTGTTGCTGCTATTCTTGTAGAATTACAATATGTAATTGTTGCAATTTTTGTGTCATTAATGTTTTGACATTTATGACAGAATAACAAAGAAAATAAGTGGATAAAGAACATAGGTATCAGAAAAATACAGTCAACGGCATTTATAGAGAAATTGCTTTGAATATTGTCTCTGGAAAAAAAAAACAGCTGATTAAGTTTAATGGGGATCTGATCAAAATGTACTGAGTCACAATTACACTTTTGTATGGGTGATTGAACTGGATTGCCCAAACCGTGAACTTGCGTCATCTCAATACATGCTTTGAATTTTTTTAGATTAGATTTCCCACAGTGTGGAAACTGGGCCTTCGGGCCAACAAATCCACACCGACCCTCTGAAGAGTAACCCACCCAGTCCCATTTCCCTCTGACTATTGCACCTCACACTATGGGCAATTTCGCACAGCCAATTCACCTGACCTACACATCTTCGGACTGTGGGAAGAAACCAGTGCAAACCCACACAGATACGGAGAGAATGTGCAAATTCCATACAGACAGTTGCCCGAAGCTGGAATTGGTTACTATGAGCATTCTCAGCTGTAAGTATTTTAGTTTGATTATTGCCCTAGGAAAGATGTAGCACGTAAATAATACAAAGATGTCTCTTGCTTATCTTACTGTGGGGCGATAGCATTATTTTAATAGCATTTTGCTGTGACCTTGGTTGGATATTAATTAAGACTGGTAACACCTGTCGATTAAAATATAGTAGCTGGCTTTAAGGATAGATGAAAAATAAGAACCATTCACCGAATGTTGAACAGAATTTTTTTTTGCTCAAAAATGCAGGGAATACATGAAAAAAAAAATGTGTTGGTTTCCATGTAGAGCATTGTTATTTAAAATTATGTCATTATTCTTATCAATGTTGATATATTTGTGTCAGAATTAGGAAGAAAAAATGCATCGAGTCAAAGTGAACATTACACTGAACAAAAGCTGCATTATATGACATTTGACAGAAAAAGGAATTTTCATAAATACGTCATCAATGTCCATTGACATATAACATTAAAATAAGAATGACAAGACTGGAACAAGTTCAAAACAAGTTTCTACTTATGAAACGAAAGCAATAAACAGTTTGCAGCACGCATGAATTAAAGAAGCAGTCTTTAATGTGACATGTCAGCTGAAGACCACTTCCCATTTTCCAGAAATGCAGAACTGCCAAAAATTCAAAATTTAGTGTTGTTGAGTAATACAGTAAAATGTGTGCAACATGAGCTTTCTCTTGCACACAGGAAAGAACAAGAAAATGTAAAAGATTTTCAGCATGAAATAGATTTATTTCTTAGTATTACAGTCAATATTCATTCAAAAGTGTAATTGTTGGTTTAAGCAGCAGACATTGTGTTTACTTACTGAGCTGAAATGTAAGATATAGATTGCATTTATTGGATGGACTGAGGGCCAAAAGTTTACCGTGGTAATTGCTCTCAGGAACAATAAAATACTTCGGTTACTCTACTGAACAGTAATAAGATGCTCAAGAAGATCTGTGTTCCCCAATGTGCTGTGTTTTGTGTGAGCACTGATTTCAATAATGCAGATGGAATAATTTGGTGTCAATGATCTTATTAAAAATTAATGAAATTTTGATGCTAGCATTGCTTTGGAAACACATTTAAACCATCATGCTATAAATGAGAGTTACACAAAGTCAACTTTGAAATGAAAATACTCCGATATTTTCGAAATATTCCAATCTGATATTCAGTGTACATAGGTGAGTGAATTTTAAAAAAAATTCAGACAATTCATAACCTAAACAATAATTTAAAAATAACTTTGAGTAAAAGATAAAAAGACATTAGAAAAAATACAACATTTAGTTACAAATGCAGGAAATCAGCTGATTGATGAATAATAGGAAATGACATTTATTTATTTTATTGAAGAAGAAATTGATTTTCTTTTCATGGAGAATAAGCTTTTATATGTTTTAATTGTTTGAGCAAAGCTTTTTGGAAAAAGAATTGATGAATATCCTTACTTCAACTCTTTCTTCTTTCAGACAGCAACATTCTCAAATATTTTCGAAGGAATACCGAACCAGCAGAATTAAATGTATGATTTTCTATGTGGCCTGAAGAAAATAAATAGCATTGTAATTATTGGAATGAACGACAGATTAAAAACTCATGTTGACTTGAAAGACAATTCAACAGTGTTGCCATCATTAAAATAAAACTTGATGCTCACAATGATTGAGAGATTATATACTGCCATAATTTTATATTTGTTCATATACTGAGTTGGAATTCCACATTGATATATCATACTAGATTGAACAATTATTAGATATTAGCAACAGTTGGATTGTCAAAATCCTATCAGTCAGTTTAAGAATAATGAGAAATCTCATCTTGCTGTGTGACTGAGCAATGTATAGAAACAAACAGGAATTATTCCAATAAAAGGTAATTATAGTTCTCTGAATTTTAAAGTCTGAGATTATTGTGATTATTCAAATGGGTAAATATCAGATATTTACAAAGAGTATTTGATGGGAAGTCATTGGTTCCATTGTGGGATAGTTGAGCTGAAAAAATGGATTTTATATTGTAGTATTCATGCTAAGATACAAATGAATCTCACAACAGTTGATAGAAAGACTAATTGAAATAATTGTGGAATAATTGCAATGATAATGAATGGATAATTAATGTTGCAATGGAAGCAAATAAAGTGATTCAATATCTTAACAGCACTTTGCTGCGATGTTGATTGGATAGTCATGAAGGTTGGTAAACAAAGGAATTCAACACAGGTTTAAAGACCGAACACACACAAAAAAAGATCCATTCAGTGATTATTGGACAAAATTTTCTTTTTGCTCAATAATGGAGGAAATGCAAGCATTTTATTTTGATCCATTGATTTCCTTGTAGAGCTATGCTATTTTAAATTATATAATTATTATTCTGATCAATGTTTAGATATTTGTGTCAGAATTAGGAAGAAAATAAACTGACAGTGAAAGTGAATTTATAGTGAATAAAAGATGCAGTGAATGACATGTGGTTTAAAAAGGATTTGCATAATTGTGTAATTATTGCACATTAATAAATAATGTTGAAATAAAAGTTTAAAAAACAACATATTCAAAGCATCCTTTTTTACAATTCAAATTAAAATAATAATCATTTTGAAGAACATGCTTTGAAAAAGGAAACAGGCATTTAATGTGATATTTTACCTGAAGACAATTTTCCTTTTTCAAAAAGTAGGACTTCCAAGAATTGAACATTTAGTGTAAGAACAAACAAATGGATTTAACTGCACTTTTTCTTGCATGCAACAAACTTCAGAAAAATTTTAAAAGAATTTTAGTATGTAAAAGATGTAGGTCTTAGTGGGATCATTTGAAACACAATTCATGTTTGTATTGAATTGAATTCTAATCAAAGCAAGTCAACAGGAATCCACTATTAAAAGAAAAATCAATAGTATTCCATTATTGAACTAAAAATCAACTGGGACTGCAATATTACAATAAAAAACTGCTTTCGATGAATAGGAAACTACAATGTAATATGGTTGCATCAGTTGATGTACTGTGCCATAATATCATACTTAAAGCTGGATACACTGTATTTGAACAATGTTAAAATATTTTTTGGCTACAATCTGGATTACAAAAAGTTCAATGCACCATATTAATGATGTATTAATGTTATGTTAATACATAACATTACATGTTATGTAACTACCTAATGTGTAGAGATGAACAGTAATAATTGGTGTGAAAAGAAATCAGACATGACTTGATTTATATGTCTGAACATTTACGTCATGATTCCTGAGCGTATTCAAACAAGAAAGAATAAGGTATTTACTGCGAGTGCTGGAATGCAAGTCATTGTTTGTTTAGTGGGTGTGTTGACCTGGAATAAATAATCTGTTTTTCATTGTAATATGAAACACTAAGAAATAATGGACTTAACTAAAATGCAAATCTCATGATGTTGTTACAAAGACTAAACTGAATTACTGTCTAATTATTGGAATGACAATGAAATGAAAATTAGTGTTAGAAGTCTTACAACTTAAATAACTCAATATTTCTAAACAAGATTGCTCTGATGTTGATTAGATATTCATTAAAATCAGTGCACTGAGAATAAAAATGTTGGAAAAATGGTGTGTAAAAAGCACCTCAGATATGCTGTACTCATTGATCAGAATTATTTTGCCATTCAAAATTCTCAGCTTTTCAATATTCTATTTTTCTTATCTCGGGTTTGCTTCTGAAGAAAAATAATTCATAATTGTAGTTACTTTATGTATCATCAATATTTAGACATTTGCGCTAAAACATGGAAGAAAATAAGTAGGCAAGGAAAATTAATATTACAGAATGAAAGTCAATGTCATTGAGTGGTGAAGAATGGTATTCAATATTTTCTCTGAAGAAACAAATACGTTTAATGTATATGACTCCAAAATGTTTGCAGGTATCGATATAACGAGCTTCAATTACACTTTTGTAGTGATGATTAGACTGGACAATGAGAAAACTTAGAAATATTCAGGAATATCAACATCTAGCATCCATTGAATGGGATGATAACGAAATATTTGCTGTGCTTATTGAGCTCAAGGACAATAAGATACTTCAGAAGAGTGTTCTACACAGCAGTAATTAGATGGCCTTGAACATGGTCATGTCGTCTTTGTGCAGGGTGTGTGTACACTTTGATTTCCCAAACGTGGAGCTGTTTTACAAAGAAGTCCATACTTCCTTCCTTTGGTTTTCTTGCAGACAACACTCCTTTATAATTCATATCATTTATTATGGTCAGTATTTCGACATTTATATCAGAATTCAGAAGAAAATGAGAAGCAATTAACATGAGTATTTTCATGAATGAAAACAATAAATAAAATTTACAGTGGCAATTTTCAGTGTTTTCTCTTAATAAGCAGATGAAGATTTTTTTTGTAATAGACATGAGTACAAAGTATTTGTACTAAGCTAAAATGAAATGTTTTGCCAACTTTGGACTGGGAACCTGTTCTAAAACTTGTAACGAATCAGGATCGTCAACATCTCGATTTATGTTGGTGCTGGCGTCCTCAGCCATCTGTAATAAAAAAGATGACTATTGGTTTTAACTGCATATGTCCTGTGTAATTACTGAACTGAAATATAAGATAACGATTGAATTCAATGGATAGAATGATCAGTAAATGTTTGCTATGGTGCTTACTCTCAGAAACAAGAAGGAACTTACTCAGGTGATTCTACTCAGTATTAATTATATGATCATCAAGACTTTTGTGTGGCTCGATGTGCCATTTTGTGTGAGCATTGATATGAATAACATTGAGATTTTTTTATGTGATATAGGAATGGATTAACAATTGGGTGTTAAAGATCATAATTAAAGCCACTGTTGTAAGAATTTACTCTAATTCCTTTGAGAATCACATTTAAAAACAACATGTGATCAGTGAGACATTTGCAACTTCGATTTTCAAGTGAACGCACCAATATTTTCAAAACATTTTAATTTCACACTGAATATAAGTAGGCGAGAGGAAAATAAAATGAGCTCTCAGTACATCAATCGAAGTGGAAGGAGAAATTTAATTTGATCAAAAGATGGAGCAATCATGAGATGAATTACATTTTGTTGTATAATAAAGGTAATCAAGAAACTGAAGGGCAATAGGAAATGACATCTGTTTCATTTACTGAAGGAGAAATCAATTTTTTATCTTGCATAGTACAGAAAAAGGACTGATCTACGTGATTTTCTGAAATGCATATTGTTTATGTGTTAAATGTTTATTGAAACTCTTTTGCAGGATTGAATTCAGAGAATATATTATATGTGAAAATTCCTGAGCTGATTGGCAGTAAAATGCTATTGCTCACCATATGGATCATAATCGGATTTTTTTTAGTTCCCTACAGTGGGGAAACGCCCGTTGGCCCAACAAGTCCACAGCGACCCTCCGACGAGTCACCCATTTCCCTTTCATTAGTGCACCTTTCACTACGGGCAATTTAGCATGGCCAATTCACCTAACCTACACATCTTTGGACTGTGGGAGGAAGGCGGAATGCCCAGACGAAACCCACACAGACACGGGGAGAATGTGAAAACTCGTCACAGACAGTCGCCCGAGGCTGGAATCGAATCTGGGACCCTGGTGCTGTGAAGCCACAGTGATAACCACTGACCCACCGTGCACATCCCCAATTTTTGTAGGATATTTTAAAGAAAAAAATCATTATTTAGATAGTTTAAGTTTTAAAAACTACAATGTTCTCAAATTTAAAATTTTCAGATACTAGAATGAGACACATAGTTTTGTTAGTGACCTGAAGAAAATAAATCGCAGAGTTCTGTGATTATGGAAATGAACAACAGGTAGACGCAAATCCAATGTTGGATTGAAAAACAATTCAGTCTCTGCTTCGATATTTTTGAACCAACATTTTTCGCTGCTCTGACACATGTCTGCTGAAGGTAGGAATTCGATCCACGCCTCGTCGTCTTGTAGTAGAGACATTACCAGAGCTCCACAAGAGCCTTTCATTATGTTCTCATCAAGGAATGGTGGGAATATTGTCACATCCTCACTGTGGTTATGCGAACGAAAACTAAACAAGATTCATTGCGATAATTTGCCTGATTCTGTGTGTAATGGACGAACAATGAAATAGTAATTCACAATAATAACGGTACAAAGCACAAATGGTCATACTTAAAAATTAATATCACGATAATTAAATGAAAGACAAGTAGACATAATCGTGTGATATTGTAAATTCATTAAAATAAATAAAACTATTCAATATGTTTAAATTATTTGTTCTAATAATAAAAAGACAATCAGAATTTTTTGCAACATTAAGAAATCAGAAAAAAGTGTTATTCAAGGTGACTATTCAGTTGCAGCCAAATTCCCTTCCTTCCACTACTGTACAACTTTCAACAATTCAAAATTTACTCTTATTGAAAAAGGAAAGAACAAACAGCTGTAAATTCTTTTTCTTGTTTACTCAAAAAAATCACAAAAATTGAACTATTTTTTCACATTAAAATATTTAACTCAGTTTGATCAGAAATTTAAGCATTGAAGAAAAATATAATCAATTCAAAACACACATCGATATTCACAATAATTGGGAGATTGAACACTGCAAATCATTTTCATCCGTTGATGTATTGAGCCATAATTCAACTGTTATACCCCTAATGTACTGAGCAACTATTAGATATTAGCATTAACTAAATTATTAATATGCTATGAGTGAGCTGAATATTAATGAGAAATCTCACATTGCTAGTTGAACAAGCAATATGTATAAATAAACAGTATTTATTGGATAAAATGTCTTTAGATATCTCATTATGGATGGCGCTGTGATTACTTTGACTGTTAATATGAGGAGCAATCAGCTATTTCCAATGAGCATTGTATGGAAAATTAATGTTTTTGTTTTATGAACATGAATAAAATGCTTTGGTTTAGACAATAGACAATAGACAATAGACAATAAGTGCAGGAGTAGGCCATTCAGCCCTTCGAGCCTGCACCGCCATTCAATATAATCATGGCTGATCATTCCTAATCAGTATCCTGTTCCTGCCTTTTCTCCATAACCCTTGATTCCACTACCTTTGAGAGCTCTATCCAACTCCTTCTTAAATGAATCCAGAGAGTGCGCCTCCACTGCCCCCTGTGGCAGAGCATTCCACACAGCCACAGTTTATTGTAGTATTGGCACGAAGAAATAATGGATTAAGGTAAGATATGAATTTCAGAAGTTTTCTGACAGGTATCTAGTCAAACTATCAGTGAAAAATTATGGCTCAGTACAAATATTTTAAACACATGCCTTAAAGATATTTGTTAATTCAGAACAAAAATTGAAAAATTACCTCTGTAAATGTCATTGACCATATCTTTCGATTATACTCAAGTTTGTTGTTTTTCTATTTTATTCCTAATTTTGACAGTCACGGTTAAATATTCATTATATTAAATGTCATGTGAGTTACACATTATTGCACTTGAAATGAGCATAGAACATTGACCTGTGCAGCACAGGAATGGACACTTTCCCAGTGACATCATCCCGAGCATGATGCCAAATTAAACTCTTCCCTTCTTCCTGCCCTTGGCCCATAACCCTCCAGTCCTTCTATATTCATGTGCCAATCTAAATGACTGTTAAACTCTCCAATTATATCTGCCTTCACCATCACCCCAGAAGTCCATTTCAGACACCTAACACTCTCTTTAAAAATATATTTGCCCCTTGCATCTCCTTTGAAGTCCCCACCATGCACCACCCCACCCCTCCACCTTAAGTGCATGCCACCTAGTCTTTGACATTTCAATTCTCAGAAAATCATTCTGACTGTTAACCTTATCTATGCATCTCATAATTTTGCCTGATCTGATCAAGTCTCCCCTCAAAGTCCACTGCTCCAGAGAAAATATCCTGAGCTTTTCTGGCATCTCATTATAGTTCATACCCTCTAAAAAAGGCAGCATCCTAGTAAGCACCCTCTGCGTCCTCTCAGAAGTCACTGCATCCTTCCTGTAATGTGATGAACACAATTGAACACAGCACTCTAAGTATGACCTAACCAAAGTCTTATAAAGCTGCAACATGACAACCTGACTCTGGTAATCAATTTGCGCACTAATAGAGACAGGCATGCCAAATGCCATCTTTACCACCTTATCGACTTGCATGTTCTCTTTAAGGGAGACGTGGACTTGAATTACACGATTCCCATGAACAACAAAGCTGTTCAGGGTCCTGTCTTTCACCATATACTTTTCCTTACTATTTAATCTCTCAAAGAGCAGCACCTCACACTTACATGGATTAAACTCCATCTGCTATTTCTCCGCCCATATCTGCAGCTTTTCTATGTCCCACTGTAATATTTCGTAACCCTCCACAACATCCACTATTCCCCCAACCTTTGCATTGTCTGCACACTTACTAATACATCATTTATATTTTCATCTAAGTCATTTTTTGTACGCCATAAACAACAGAGTCCCAGTACAGATCCTGTGGAAGAACGAAGGAAAATAAGGGAAATATAGAATTCTTGAATAAATGAGACTCTTGAATGACAAAGCAATTCTGATCAATAATCTCTGAATGTCATCAAAAAGAAACAATATTTTAATCCTCGGTTTACCAATCTTAATGAATATCTAGTCAAGATCAAACCAAACCGTTTTGAAAATATCGAATCATTTTAATTGTTGAGTTCTAACATTATATGCCTTCACAGAATGAGGGTGTCGCTGTACAGGCCAGCAGTTATTTCCCATTCCTAACTGCCCAGAGGACAGTTGAGAGTCAGCCACGTTGTTGTGGGTTTGGAGTCAGACCTGCCGTGGTGGGATTCAAATATGGGTCCCCAGAACATCATCTGGATCTCTGGATTAACAGGCTAGCAAAAATGCTACGAAGCCATTGCCTTCTCTATGAAGATTTTTTTATTTTAATTATCACACCTTAATGAAATTTAGTCTTTGTAACAAGCGTCATGAGATTCCCCCTTTATTTTAATCCATTATTTCTTAATGCCAGTATCATCATGAAATATTAACATTTTTTTCTGGTCAACACACCAGCAATCAACCAAAGATTTTTCATCCAACACTCATAGTAAATATCTGATACTCTTTCATCTCACTACTCATTTTAATGCAAGGATTATTAATCAGCTTTATCAATTATAAGCAGTCTAATGAATTTTCACAACAATATTTTCGTTCTCGCCAACATATTGCACAGTCACATTGCAATAAATTTTTTCTCATTATTCTTAAACCATTTTCTTGCGAATAACGAACAGGTTTAACTCCAATATATCCAGCTGCAGATGTGGAATTATGGCTTAGTACATCAATTGACTCAAAAACACATTGCACTCTACAATCTCCCAAACATAGCTAAATTTAATTTCATGGGTGGAAACTTAGTTAGATTGATTTGATTATATTTCACTTCATTGTTCACATTTATTGTAGTTCTTGCTAAAAATTCATTAAATTTCCAATGATTTCATTAAATACCACATGTTTGGAAAAAGGGAATTTGTTTTTAGCTGATCTGTCATCTTTAATACCTTTTCTTCTTTTCCAAGTCATGCACATTGTTTTTAAATTTTTAGTTCAATGTATGAAAAAGTGATTTCAAGATACAGAAATGTTAAAACTTTTATCCCAAATTATTTGTCAATGTACAATGTTTCACAAGTGTGTCACAATTCTTCTTTCTACCAAATGTCATGGATTGTAACTTTTACTAAATAGGATCATCATATTCATTATCTATTCACGTTCTGTCTAATTCTGTCCCAAACATCTAACCACTGATTGCGTTAAAATTTGACAAATTATAAATTACCTTTCTCTCCAAGAAATACAATGGAAAGAAGAGAGAATTATTGAATTGCCTGCATTTTTGAATGAAAGTATAATTCTGTTTGATAATGACCATTAGTTTACTATCAACCTAGTTACCTTGTTTAAATCCTGTTTACTGATCTTAATGAATATTTAATCAACATCAAAGTAAGCTACTTTGAAAGCATTGAAACAGTTTTTTTTTTAGAATTCTAACATTAATTATAAATAAAAACGGAAAGATCTGTAGATGCTGTAGATCAGAAACAAGAACTTGAAATTTCTGGGAATAGTCAGCAGGTCTTGCAGCATTAGTAGAGAGAAAGCAGAGTTAATGTTTTGGGTTGACTGACCTTCCACAAAAGCGTCCTCAGTGACAACACATCTGCCAACTATAAATAACTTCACATCTGGTTTTGTCAAAAATAACAATGAGAGGTGGGCAGCACGGTCGCACAGTGGTTAGCACTGCTGCCTCACAGCGACAGAGACCCGGGTCCAATTCCTGCGTCAGGCGACTGACTGTGTGGAGTTTGCACATTCTCCCCGTGTCTGCGTGGGTTTCCTCCGGATGCTCCGGTTTCCTCCCACAGTCCAAAGGTGTGCAGGTCAGATGAATTGGCCGTGCTAAATTGCCCGTAGTGTTAGGTAAGGCGTAGATGTATGGGTGGGTTGCGCTTCGGCGGGGCAGTGTGGACTTGTTGGGCAGAAGGGCCTGTTTCCACACAGGAAGTAATCTAATCTAATATGTCAAATTTCTTAAGTTTACTACTTCCAGATTTTTTAAAAATCTAATTATTTCCAATATATAGTATTAGATTTTTTTCCATCCAGGTTTCCGACATTGTGGAAATATAGCTCAGTTCATCAGCTGATGTAAACGTTTTAATTGTATATTCTCCCGATCATTGTGAATATTGATTTCCGCTTCAACAGTGGAAACTGTGCTGATGTGAATTGGTTGTGAACAAAAATGTGTTTTGATGAAGGGTCACTGGACCCAAAACATGAACTCTGCTTCTCTCTGCAGATGCTGCCAGACTTGCTGAGCTTTATTCCAGCAATTTCTGATTTCCAACATGCACATTTCTATGGTTTCTTGCATTGATTGTCTTTCACAATAACGCTAGCATTTCTATATTTCTAACTATTACAGTAAGAGTTTAATATTTTTCAGGCTCAAAAGCATTTCAATTTCATGGGTTACTTATATATTCAAAACAGAATTAACATATGTTTGTTCTTTTCTTCAACAGTGGATCTTGAATTGGTACAAATCACAAATTTGTGGAAATAAGGGACGTTTTCTTCAGCTGAGGAGTCATATTGAATCAAAAATACATTATTTCCAATTTATGACCTTTGCAATGCAGTTTAAGTTTCATTTAGGTAAATGAATAACTGTTGAATCATATTGTATCATTTGATTTATTGTTAGTCTTCACTGATTCTCCCTTCAACTTCCTGCGAATTATCACACGATTTATATTTAATCAAGACCATTGCTGTTTAGCTCCAACATTATTATTTTTGTCAGTCCATTACACACAGAAAGTATCTGATTTCATCCCAGTGCAATTATTATAATAAATATCTGAGCAGTTTTCATGAGAGTATCTACAGTAAACATGTGATTTTCGTCCTCCCATTCCTGAGTGGGAACATAATGGAAAACTCTTATGGAGCTCCGGTAATGTCTCTTCGAGTAGACCAGGATTCAATTCCCACCTTCCACAGAGGTGTATCAAAGCACCTCTGAAATTTGATGAAGAAATATATAAATAGCTACCGAATTGCATTTCACTCTAACATTAAATCCACTTTAATGATCACAATACCTCCAAATTATTTGCTTCGGGTCACGAATTATGCATGAATGTCATTATGCTGCTTTTAAATTCCCCCAAAATTTTAAGAACTTTGTAGTCGTAAAGAGTTTACAGTCTTTACGACTGTAAAGGTGAGAGGGGAAAGATTTAAAAGGGGCCTGAGGGTCAACTTTTTGCGCCAGTATGGTGTGCAGATGAAATGAGCTGTCAGAGGAAGTGGTAGAGGTTGGTACAATTACGACATTTAAAAGACTCTTGGACAGTTAGGTGGCGAGGAAAGGTCCAGAAGGTTATGGGCCAAATGCAGGTAATGGGATTAGTTCAGTTTACAAAACCTGGTCGGTATGGACAAGTTGGGCTGAATGGCCTGTTTTCGTGCTGTATCCAACTCCGTTTCTTCAATACACAAATTGTTACGATTGATAAAGGAAAGAGCAAATGGGTTTTAAGTTCACTTTGCGACCTTAAAAAGTTACATGAATTATATAGAATTTTGTAACATCTAAAATAGTCTGTGATTAGAAATACAAATAAATATGATCATTGAAGTGAAATATAATGAAATCAATTCAACTCTGTTTCCATGGTTAAAATATAAATTGATATTCCGAATGATTGTGAGCTTGTACACTGCAATGTCTTCACATTAGTTCGTATGCTGAGATATAATTCCACATTTATACCCATTACTGAACTGAGCAATTACTGGCTATTAGCAACACATAGATTTTCAAACTTCTGTTAGTGCAGTTAGAAGAATCAGAAATGTGATTTTGCAATGTGTAGCGATGAACAGAAATTATTGCAGTGAAAACCTCAATCTACAAGGGTGAGATTACTGTGATCATTCATATGAGCAAACGTCAGATACCTGTAATTACAATGAGATTTGAATGGTAAGTCTTGGATTCCATTATGGATAGTTGACCTGAAAGAAAATACATTTTCATATTGTAGTATTGTTCCAATGGATTAAGTTAAAGAATAGATTAAATTAATTCATGAAATTCACCATAACCTTCAAAGGACAAACTTAAATTATTTCACAATTATTGTAATGATAATGACTCGATAATTATTTTTGTTAACCTGAACAAATAAATTGATTAAATATTTTGAAAGTACTTTGCTCTGATGTTGATTGGATGTTCATTAAAATCGGTAAACTGAAGAATAAAATATATTAATGGATTGAAGAAAAAATGAGCCATTCAGTAATTTTGCTCAAAAATGCAGATGATAGAAGAATTATGTATTTCGTTCTATTGGTTTACTTGAAGGAACATGTATTTTGAATTGATGTAAGTTTGCAGTGCACATGATCCATAAAAGCAAACATTCATTTAATGTGATTAATCAGCTGAAGGATAATTCCTCTTTTGCTTTTTTTTAAAGCAGGACTTTCAAGATTTCAAAAATGATTAAATTTGTTGAACTGAACAGCAAATCTATGTGACTTCACTTTGCACAAAAAACAGCACAGGAAATTTAGAACATTTTTATCACGAGCTGGATGTGGCATTCAAAACAAGATAAATGTTTGTACTGAATTCCTTTCTCTGCTTTTCTTCTCAATAAAACATAGTACATTTCCGGCAATTTTTCATATAATCATTATTTAGACGTTCAAGTCACAATTAGGACAAAAATAACTAGATGAGGAAAGTGGGTATCCTATAAAAATACAGTCAGTGGCATTTACAGAGGATGTTTTCAATATTTGGTCTGAATAAACAAATGAGTAATTTTCGTGGAGATTTGATTTAAAATCTTGCAGGTATTGATGTACTCAGCCACGATTAAACATTTATAATTGATGATTGCACTGGAAAATTATTGGAAATCTTTCAAATATTCAGTAATATCATCACATATACATTTTTAAATTAATATCCTCAGGCATTATTATTAAAGAGTGATTATCAATCTGATCAACATGTAGTGTGTCAATTATCTCTTGCAGATGACTTGGATGGGGTGATAACCAGTTGTGTGCTGTGGATATACAACCCAAGCATATGTTACCTCCGAAGCATTTTCAACTGAACAGTAATTATATGGCCTTGAAGACAGGCATGTGTTTTTATGTATCACAGTGTTTGTGTGCACTTTGATTTCAATAATGTTAAGCGGTTTTAAATGGTTTGGAAATGACTAATAGTCGAGTGCTAAAGGTCCTACTATGTCCATGAACTGGATTGAAAGCTTCCAGCAGGGTGACTCCAACACCCTTTGATTTTGCCATGGTGGAGAAGTGTAAAGTGCTGAGCCACTGGCAGGAAGTCAAGATGACAGAAACTCTGTATAAAACTCCTCCAATACACAACTATTGAGCTGGTTGTAACTGGATCCCCCTGAAATTTTGTGATCACTTTGACTTGGGTTTCCACTGTTCTCCGCAGCCAACTGATACTAGCTGCTGGTTCATTGAGTTCAGCGAATTTTCTGCTCAGCCCAGTTCGTCCAGCTTTGGGTGAATTGAGAATGTCCAATTTAGGATCGATGGTCATTTGACCTCAGTGGATAGTTAAAATATAATTCACTTTTGTAATACAATTAAGTAATAATTATTTTAGTCATTTAACAAATAAAACGATTCAATATTTTCATGCGGTTTACACTGACATTGATTAGATACACATTAAGATCGATAAACTGAGAATTAGAATGTTTTAGCAGGATTGATGAATTATAAAAGTGTATACTAGAAGAAATTGTTTTTCATTCCATTGTATAGGCTGTTCAATTATTCTGTATATCCTTCCATTTGTTTCCTTGTAGAGAATACTTATTTCTAATACATATAATTTTACTATGAGCAATGTTTTGACATTTGAATTCGAGTTAGAAAGAAAATGAGGAGCAATTAACAGGAATGTTTTACAGAATTATATACACAGTAAATTAAAATTACAGTGGCAACTTTCAGTATTTGCTCTGAATAGGCAGATATTTTTTTTTAAATGGACACGAACTCAAAAAATTTACATCTATGATAGTACTCAGGCAAAATTGCACAATTTTTGTGATATTTGAACTGGAAAGCAGTTTGGAAGCTTGCTACAAATTAGAACTATCAACATTTCAATCTTTTTGCTATTGCATCCTTGACAATTCATGATAAAGTATGACTATTGCTTTAAGCAACAGGAATCATATGCAATTACTGAATTGCAATATAAGATATCAATTGCATTTATTGGATGGAATGACAACCAAAAGTTTACTGGGTTTATTGATCTCAGGAACAATAAGATACTTACTCAGATTGCTATACTGAACAGTAATTATGGAAGTCTCTCAGCGTGGAAGCATATTATTCAGCCCATCAAGTGCACACTACTACACCGAAGATTATCTCACCCAAACTCATCTCCCTTCCATATTCCTGTAACCTTGCATTATAGCCAAGAAGACTTTTGTGTGGCTTTATGTGCAATAGTTTGTGTGAGTATTGATTTCAATAACATTGATATATTTTATATGATGTAACAACAGATTGATAATTGGGTGTTAAGATCTCAGTTAAAGTCAACAAATGTTTGGCTTTTACTGGAATTCCACCAGGAAACATTCTTAATCCACAATGCAACAAGCAAGATTTGTGAGAGATATGAAAAGCTTATTTTCAAATGAACACACTCCAATATTTTCAAAGCATTTTAATCTTACAGTCAAAATGAACAGGTAAATGGAAAAATAAAAACAATTTTCTGACAATTCATAAATTGAACAATAATTTTAAAATCATTTTTATGAAAGGACAGAGTAATATTTAGATGAATCACAACATTTAGTTACAAAGTAGTTAATCAGTTGACTGACAAGAAATAAGTAGTGTGATTTGTTAGTTTACTGAAGAAGAAATCAACTTTATTTCAAATTTGTAGTATGAATGAATAATGTTTCATGTGTTTCGATTTTTTCAAAGTGGCAATTCCAAACAAAAAAGAATGATCAATTGGATTTAGACATTTTAACCTTTAGATTACATTAGATTTCCTACAGTGTGGAAACAGGCTCTTCGGCCCAACAAGTCCACACCAACTCTCCAAAGAGAAACCCACCCAGACCCATTCCCCTACATTTACCCCTGACTAACCCATCTAACGCTACGGGCAATTTAGAATGGCCAATTCACCTAACCCACATATCTTTTGGACTGTGGGAGGAAACCGGAGCACCTGGAGAAAACCCACGCAGACACGGGGGGCATGTGCAAACTCGACACAGACAGTTGCCACACAGAATTGAGGCAGCAGTGCTAACCACTGAGCCACCGTGCCACCCAAATTCTGCGCCATTTCTGCAACATTCTCAAATATTCTTCAGGAACTTATAAGCAACGTAATTAGATACAGGTATCCCCCGCTATCCGAAAGTAGAGCATTGCAATGAAACCTTTCATGAGCTGAAATGGTGTAAATCGAAAAAGCATTAATTTGTATGGGAAAAAAAATCCCCCAATTTCCTAAAAGCAAAAATCCACTTCGGATTTCTTTCAGCGAGAGAAAACACGTACTATGGTAATTATTTTGGAAAAGCAAAGTGGCGTAAAACAAACTTTTCAAAGTGGTGGATACCTGCACACATATTTCTTGGTAATGTGACAAAAATAACAATCAGATTTTGTGATTATTGCAACGAATAATTGATAGAAGCAGATCTAATGTTGGATTGAAAAGTCTGTGCTTAGGTATTTTCTAATCAACATTCAATGTTGTTCTGATACAGCTCAATTGAAGGTGTGATTTGAAACCTTGCCTCCTGGTCTTGTAGTAGAGACACTACCACAGCTCCACAAGCTCCTTTGAAAATGTTCCCACCCAGGCCGGGCAGGAGTGTAATGGCATATTTAATGTGGTTTCTCAAATGAAAACTAATCAGCTGTTTATTGTAGTAATTGGAGTGGGAATTAATTAGGTAGTTTGTGTGTGTAATGGACTGGAAATGAAATAGTAATTTACATTAATAATAGAGTAAAGGAATGTTGTTCTTAAGTAAATAGGAATCTCATGACAATTCTTCCAACGATAAATTGACTGCGTGATCATTGTACGTTGATTTATTTTTTAAAATGCATCAGTTATTCAATGTGAATATTCAGCTGAAGACAATTTCTCTTCCTTCCAAGAATGCACAACTTCTACAAATTCAAAATTAACAGTCTTTGATAAAGAACGGAACAAACAGATGTCAATTCTACTTTCTGTACATAAACGTGAGATGAATTTTAAGTAAGTTTTACGAATGTGAAAAGGAAACTCTTATTGTTAGCATGAAGTGAAATATAACCAAATCAATTCAAATTTGTTTCCTCAGTTAAAATACAATTTGATAGTCACTGTAATTGAGACATTATAGACTGCAATACCGTTACATTAATTCAGTACTGAGACATAATTCCGCATTTAAACCCCTAACAGTGAAGGGAAAGTGGACCACGAGTTGGAAGAGGTATGGGAGGTCCTTAATGGTTGATATGCTCCAACAGGTTGATGTTAAGACGGAGGATGTGCTGAAAATATTGCAAAACATGGGGATAGATAAGTCTCCTGGGCCAGAACGGATTAAACTAAGGTCGTTATGGGAAGCAAGGGAAGGGATTGCTGTGCATTTCGCAAAGATCTTTGCATCCTCACTGTCCACTGGAGGTCCACCAGATGGTGGAAACCATTATTCTCTTGTTCAAGAAAGGGATTGGGATAATCCTGGAAATTATAGACAAGTCAGTCTTGCATCAGTTGTGGGCAAATTACTGGAAAGGATTCTGATAGACAGGATTTATGATTATTTGGAATAGTATAGTCAGCATGGAGCAGGTTATGCCTCACAAACCTTAATGAATTCTTTAAAGATGTGACAAAACACATTGATGGCAGAACAGTGTATGTGATGTATAAGGATTTTAGCAAATTGTTTGATATGGATCCTATGGTAGATTCATTCAGAAAGTAAGGAGACATGGGATACAGGAAACCTGTCTGTCCAGATAATAAATTGGCTGGCCCACAGATGACAGAGTGACAGTAGATGGAAACTATTCAGCTTGGAGCATGGTGACGAGTGGTGTTCTGCAAGATTCTGTTCTGGGTCTTCTGGTATTTGTGATTTTTATAAATAACTTGGATGAGGAAGTGGAAATGTGGGTTTGTAAGTTTGCCGATGACACAAAGGTTCGTGGAGTGGTGGATCGTGTGGAAGGCTGTTGAAGGTTGTAATAGTACATTGACAGGATGCAGAGCTGGGCTGAGAAATGGCGGGTGGAGTGCCACCTGGGAAAGTGTGAGTGATTCATTTTGGAATTTCAAATTTGAATGCAGAATACAGGGTTAAAGGCAGGATTCCTGGCAGTGTGGAGGAACAGAGGGACCTTGGGGACCATATCCATAGTGCCCTCAAAGTTGCCACTCAAGATGATAAGGTTCTCAAGAAGGCGTATGGGGGATTGAGTTTCAGAGCCAGGAGGTTATGCTGCAGGTTTATAGGGCCCTGGTTAGACCACACTTGGAATATTGCGTTCATTTCTGCTCGCCTAATTTTGGGAAGGATGTGGAGGCTTTTGAAAGGGTGCAGAGGAGATTTACCAAGATGCTGCCAGGACTGCAGTGCAAGTCATATGAAGAAAGGTTGAGGGAGCACGGGCTTTTCTCATTGGAGTGAAAGAGGATGAGAGGTGGCTTGATATAGACGTACAAGATAATGAGAGGCATAGATAGAGTGGATAACCAGACACTTTTACCAAGGATGGATGTGCTGATCACAAAAGATAATTTTTAGGTAAATGGGGAACGTTTTAGGGGGATGTCAGAGATCGTTTCTTTACAGATAATGATGGGTGCATGTAATGCACTGCCAGTGGTGGTCATAGAATCAGATCCATCAGGGACTTATAAGTGACTTTTGTATAGCCACATGGATGATAGTAAAATGAAGGGTATGGAGGTTAGTTTGATCTTAGTGTAGGATAAAAGGTCAGCGCAATGTGGTGGGCCAAAGGGTCTGTGCTGTGCTGTTTTATTCTACATTCTATGTGCTGAAATGAACAATTATTATATATTAGCAACAAAGAGATTTTCAAACTTCTATTAGGGAACTTCAGAATAATGATAAATCTCATTTTACAATGTGACTGTGCCATGTGCAGAAATGAACAGGAATTGTTGCAGGGAAAATTACGGTTTTCTAAATTTAAAGGGCTGAGATTACAGCGATCATTCAAATGAGCAAAAATCAGGTTTTTACAGTGCGTGTTTCATCAAAAATGATTGATTCTTTTGGAGGTGTGTTGATCTGAAATAAAATGGAGTTTTATCTTACTGTATTGGTACAAGGAAACAGTGGATTAAATTCAAATATGAACCCACTGTACTTGTCAGCAAGAAAAGTTAAAGCATTATGTAATAATTGTAATGCCAATGACTGAATAATTGTTGTTAGAATCCTGAAAAAAGAATATATTGTACTATTTGCCCTACCAGTCAATAAATTAATTTAAAATGTCAACCTCAGTATACTTGTTAGCCAGACTAATTGAAATTATTATGCAATTATTGTGATGGTAATCACTTGATAACTAATGCTGGAGCTTAAACGTCTAGACTGGGTCTGCGGCTGGTGGTGAAGGAACCAACAAGAGAAAAAAGACATACCTGACCACATCCTTAATAATCTGCTTGCTGCAGAAGTATCTGTCCATGAGAATATTGGTAAAAGTGACTACTGCGCTTGTGGACATGAAATCCTGCGTTCACATTGAGAATAACCTCCATCGTGCTGTGTGGCACTATCACCGTGCTAAATGAGACAGACTTCAAACCATTCTAGCAGCTCAAGACTGGGCATTGGTGAGGCGCTGTGGGCCATCAACAGCAGCAGAACTGTACTCCAGCACCCCATGACTGGCATTTCCTCCACTGAATGATGAACATGAAGCCAGGGTATCAACGCTGGTTCAATGCAGACAGCATGAGGGAATGCCAGAAGCAGCATCAGGCAAACCAAAAAAATAGGTGTCAACCTGGTGAAGCTACCAATCAGGGCTGATTGCGTGCCAAATGGCATAAACTGCAAGTGGTAGACAGAACTCAGCAATCCCACAACCAATGCATCAGATCTCAGAATTGCAGTTCTTCCACATTCAGTTGTGAATTGTGGTGGACATGAAAACAGCTCACTGGAGGAGGAGGCTTCACAAATATCCCCATCGTCAATTATGGGGAAGCCCAGCACATCAGTGCAAAAGGTAAGGCTGATGCATTCAGAACAATCTTCAGTCAGAAGTGCCGAGTGAATGATCCATCTCGGGCTCCTGCAGTGGTCCCAGCATCACAGATTCCAGTCTCCAGCCAATTCGTTTCACTCCACGTGATATCAAAATGTGGCTGGAGGTACTGGATACTGCAAAGGCTACGGATTCTGACAACATTCCAGCAATAGTACTGAAGAAGTATGCTCCGGAACTTGCTGCTCTCTTAGCTAAGCTCTTCCAGTACAGTTACAACATTGGCATCTAACCGACAATGTGGAAAATGGCCCAGTTATATCCTGTACACAAAAAGCAGGACAAATCCAACCCGGCCAGTTACTGCCCAATCATTCGACTCTCCAACATCAATGAAGTGATGGAAGGGCTCAGCATCAGTGCTATCAAGCAGCATCTCCTCAGCAATTACCTGCTCGGTGACGCCCAGTTTGGGTTTCCCCAGCGTCATTCAGCTCCTGATCTCATTACAGCCTTGGTTCAAACATGGACGGAACAGCTGAATTCCAGAGGTGAGGTAAGAGTGACAGCCCTTGACATTAAAGCTGCTTTTGACTGAGTATGGCATGAAGGAACTCTCGCAAAATTGGTAACAATGGGTACCGGGGGCAAACACTCCGCTGGTTAGATTCATACCCGGCATAAAGAAAGATGGTTGTGGTTGTGGAGGGTCAGTCATCTCAGCTCCAGGACATATCTGCAGGAGTCCCTCAGGGTAGCTCCTCGGCCCAACAATCTTCAGCTGCTTCATCAATGACCTTGCCACGGTCAGAAGTGGAACGTTTGCCGATGATTGCACTGTGTTCATCACCATTCGCGATTCCTCAAGTATTGAAGAAGTGCATGCTCAAATGAAACAAGATCTGCACAACACGCAGGATTGGGCCGACAAGTGGCAAGTAACATTTGCGCCAGACAATGACCATCACCAACGAGAGACATTCTAACCACTGCCCCTTTACATTCAACAGCATTACCATCACTCCATCTCCCACTGTTACCATTGACCAAAAACTCAACGGACTCACCACATAAACACAGTGGCGACAAGAACAGGTCAGAGACTCGGGTACTGTGACAAGGAACTCACCTCCTGGTACCTGAAAGTCTATCCACCATCTACCAGGCACAAGTCAGGAGTGCGATGGAATACTCTCCACTTTCCTGGACGGGTGCAACCCCAATGACACTCAAGAAGCTCGACAGAATTCAGGAAAAAGTAACCTGTTTGATTGGCACCACATCTACAAGCATTCAATCCCTCCACCGTCAGCCATCAGTAGCAGAAGTGTATAGTATCTTCATGGCAGAAATTCACCGAAGCATCTTAGACTGCACCTTCCAAACCCACGATCACTTCCATCCAGAAGGACAAGTGCAGCAGGTACTTGGAAACATCACCACCTACAAGTTTCCCTCAAAGCCACTGACCACCTTGCCTTGGCAATATATATTTGTTTCTTCACAGTCATTGGGCCAAAATCCTGGAATTCCCCCCCTAATGGCATTGTGGGTCAAAAACCCACAACAAGTGGACTGCAGCGATTCAAGTAACCAGCTCAGCACCATCTTCTCAAAGGCAAATAGGGATGCCCAAGTCACACAAATGAATTTTAAAAAAACAATTGAAGGAATCACTGAGGATGGAAAGGACACAAAATGTACTCTGTTTTGAGGATTTCAATGTTCACCATAAAGAGTGGCTCGGTGGCAGTACTACTGATGGAGTTGTTTGGGTCCTAAAGGACATAGCTGTGAGCCTGGGTCTGCAGTCGTTGGGGAGGGAATCAACAAGAGGGAAAAACATACCTGAGCTCATTCTTACCAATCTGCCAGTTGCAGATGCATCTATCCATGACGGTATCAGTAAGAGCAACCACAGTATAGACATTGTGGAAACAAGTCCCACCTTCAAATTGAGAATAACCTCCATCGTGTTGTGTGGCAGTATGACCGTGCTAAATGGGACAGACTTTGAAACGATCTAGCAGCTCAAGACAAGGTGTCCATGAGGCACTAGGCCCCCAGGAGCAGCAGAACTGTGCAATAGCACAATATGTAAACTCATGGCATGACATATCCCCCACGCAACTATGACCATAAAGCCAGGGGGTCAATCCTGATTCAATGGAGAGTGCAGTAGAGCATGCCAGGAGTAGCATCAGGCCTGCCTAAAAATGAGGTGCCAATCAGGTGAAGCGACCAAACAGCAAACTTGCATGTCAAACTGTATAAGCAGCAAATAATAGAGCTAAGTGGTGCAGCAACCAAAAGATCAGATCTAAGTTCTGCATTCCTGCCACATCCAGTCGAGAATGGCTGTGGACAATTTAACAACTCACTGGAAGAGGAGGTTCCACCAGTATTCCCATTGACAATGATGGAAAAGCCTAGCACATCAGTGCAAAAGATAAGGCTGAAGCTTTCTCGGAGCTAAATATTCAAAGTCTTACATCCAAACGAAAAGACAGGCAGGTGGGCAGGGGTTGCCAGATCAGTAAGAAATGAAGTTAAATCAATAGCATAAATGAAGTGGAGTCAGATAATGTAGATTCACGAAGGTAAAAAAACCATAATGGGAGTTATCTAGAGACCTCCAAGAAATAGTCAAGATTTGGGGCATAACACACATGAGGAAATAGAAAAAGCATGTAAGAAAAGCATGGTTACAGTTATCGGGGGGATTTCAAAATGCAGGGGTACTGAGAAAATAGGGCTGACAGTAGATTGCAAGAAAATTAATCTATGGAATTTCTGGAAGATGGCTTTTCAGAGCAGCTTGTGGACCCCAGTAGAGAACAGGCAGTACCGGATTTAGTGCTGTGCAATGAGGCAACCTTCATAAGGGAGATTAACTTGAATGAACCCTGAGGTGGCAGTGACCCTCATATGATAGAATCTACTTGGCAGTTTGAGAGAGGGAAGGTGGAATCAGATGTAACTCTGTTACAGCTAAATAAAGGCAACTACTGAGACATGAGGGAGAAGCTGGAGAGAATTGACTGGGAGAAGAGTCTCATAGGACAGATAATGGAACAGCAATGGCAGGGGTTTCTGGGAGTTATCCGGGTGACACAGCAAACATTCATCCCGAGGAGAAAGACACGTATTAAAGAGAGCATGTGGCAATCATGGCTGACTCGGGAAGTCAGGGACAGCATAAAAGCAAAAGAGAAATCACATCATGTGGCAAAGTGCAGTGGGAAACCAGAGGATTGGCAAGCCTAGAAACACCAATGGAGGATAATGAAGAAAGAAATAAGGAGGGAGAAGATTAAGCATGAGGGAAAGCTAGTCAGTAATATTCAAAACAAGATTGCCAGAGTTTTTCGAGTTATACAATGTTCAAAAGAGGCAAAACTGGACATTGGGCCGTTGGAAAATAAGGCTGGCAGAGTAGTTACGGCTAACAAAGAAATGGCTGAGGAACTGAATAAGTACTTTGCATCAGTCCTCACGGTGGAAGACAGGAGCAATATCCCAAAACTTTAAGAGAGTCAAGGGGTCAGAGATGAGTACGGTGGCCATCACCAAGGAGAAGATACTGGAAAACTGAAAGGTCTGAAAGTAGATAAAACAACTGGACCAGATGTACTCCTCCCCAGAGTTGTGAAGGCAATAACTGAAGAGATAGTGGTGGCTTTAGTTGTGAGCTTTCAGGTATCACTGGACTCAAGGCGGGTCCCAGAGGACAGGAAAATTGCTAAAATAACCCCCCAGTATAAGAAGGATGTAAGGTAATGGAATTTATCAGCTGATAAGCCTGCCCTCAGTCGTTGATAAATTGTTAGTTAATATTACTGACAAAATGTTACCAACTGGTTACTTCAATTCCAATGCAATCTTTACAAACAGACCAAGTACCTTTTAGGTGACAACAACTTTTCTAATAACTTTTCTCAATCTCTCTCTTTCTCTCTCCTTGTTTTTCGTTAGACAATGGAGGGAGGGATGGAAACACCACAGTGATGTAAGATATATGTAATACAGTGAGGCATTGACTTGTAGACTCCTCGCAGTGAAGTAACACATTCACTGCATCATAAACATAAAACAACATTTCAACCCCACTCACACCCAGCGTGACAGAAATAAAATGTGGATTGGTTGGACAGGCTGGGTTTGTTTCAGCTGGAGTTTGGGAGAGTGAGAGGTGACATGACTGAAGTGCATAAGATCCTGAACGGTTTGAGAAGGAGGATGTGGAAAGGATGTTTCATTTGTGGGTCATTCCTGAACCAAACGGACCTGCTTTAAAATTGGGTTTATGCTTTCAGGACAGAGCTGACGAGATTTGTTTCCTCTCAGAAGGCTGTGCAACTTTGGAACTCTCTGCCGCAGAAGGTGGGTGCACTGAGTATTTTAAGACACAGGTTGATAGATTCTCGTTAAGGGGCGTTGGGGGGGAGATGGAATGCAAATCACGAACAGATCAGGCCTGGTCTTTTTGAATGGTGGAGCAGGCTCGTGGGGATGAATGGTCACCTTCTGATTCTCTCTCACATGATCATAGGACTGAGAGCTTTGTTTAAGATACATTCACTGGATGTAGTTACCACTGGCTAGGGCAGCATTTATTACCCAGACAGCAGGTAAGAGTCAATCACATTGCTGTGGGTCAGTAGTCACATGTAGGCTAGACCAGGTAACAATGGCAGCTTCCTTCCCTCAAGGACATCAATGAACCCAGGTGGGTTTTTCCTGACAATCGACGATAATTCATGGTCATCAATAGCCTCATATTTCCAGATTTACACTGAATTCAAATTCCACATCTGCGTGGTAGGATTTGAATCAGGGTCCCCAGAATAATAACGGTTCAGCAATGTTACCATGAGGCTGTTACCTATCTACAAAGGGAGAGTTTTAAGTTTGGAAACCAAAATCTTGATCAAACAAGTGGATGTTAAGGAGAGCCTATGGAATGGAGGAGAGTCGAAGGGAACAGGGGAAGAGAATTATCAAGCCTGGATTCAAGGCAGCTGAAACTAAAGCCACCAACAGGGAGGAGAATAAAATAAGAAACTGTCAAGCAGCTGGAATTGGATAAGTGCAGATACCTCAGGGAGGTGTGGAACTACACGGATGGACAGGGTGAAGGCACAGGTAGGTTTAGAAGCAGCAAACCAAATTTTGAAATTATCTTTCTGAACGCAATGCAGATCAGGTTAAACCTGAGGTAGATGTCTTACGCAACTTGCTGTAAGGACACAGACAGTAGAATCTGAGATGATCATGAGGAAATGGAGGTAGCATTTTGGAGACAAGCTTGGACTGTATTGGAGTAGTCACGCTGAGAGGGATCAAATGTTGGATGGAGGGTTTCAGCAGCTGATGACTGATGCTGAGGAGAGACAGTGAAAACTGAGCAAGTGACCATTGCCTAATAGGACAGAGAAACTGATCATCACCAGAAACTGACTGACCACATGGCTGTCAGTGAATCCAACACAAGTGAATGGAAACATTGCCCAGAGCCTGTTTCTGAAACATTCAACACAACCAGGAAATTGAAAGTGAATAATTAGCTGAAAACAAGGCCACTGCTCTGTTAGAGTCAAAACCATTCAATGTGAGTTACTTAACATTACTGATTAACAGAATAGTCTAATCTGCAGAAAGTACTCTCCCAGAATCATGGTAAAAGGGGAAGTAAAAAAGCAGTGACATAATGAAACAACTGCTTGTATGAAAACAGCTCAGACCAAAGGGGCTGAATCCTCAACAAACTGACAAACGCAGATACCATCAGATTTGTAGACAGAGATTGGAATTCTTTGGAAAAACCGTTCCCTGCTGATGGTGTGTGCTGGAAACCATTCTCAGTGTGATCTGCCACTTCTTTCCTTTGAAATGAATTTTTGCTTGCCCTTAGAAAAGCAGGCGTATTGCTCACTGGCCCCCTGATTTACAGACAAAGGAAACCTGATAAGGGTCTCTCAGATAAATTAAGCGATTAGCGACAGTCCATTGCACACAACAAGAGTTTAGAATACAACAGATTCTAGTAAAACCAACAATGCAACGAAAAAGGCGAATTAATCTTTACACTCATGCAGCTTCTCTCAATCAAATAGTCCGGGTCAATTTCTAAACGTTTTTAAACTATTCATATCAAGGTATACATATTTGTTTCCTATCCTAATTTCCTCCAAAAATATCTGATTATTCTTTTGAAAATATATTTTAGATGTTCAATTAATAATCACAATTTATTTCAAATTATTCCTAGTGCAGAACAACTTGCAAACTAAAATATTTTTTCATGTCAATATGGACACTCTATAACAAAGTTTTCAGTTCAATCATATGTCCAAATATTGTTTCGGTTCATTATTGCAGTGAAGCTAAAATTAAAGTCTGTTTTTTTTTCTTCTGATATCCTTCCATTACTTTATGCCCTGATTACAATGCATGGTCTAACAGTTGACAAGCATTGAATAACATTGAATTTTCAATGCAAGAACTGGTACAAATAATCACATATTATTGAGCTCATTTATGGTTGTTGATTTCCGGGATTATTTTCACAGTATGATCACGTTAATTTCACTTAAATACTGACAGTAGAATTTTCACCTCTATAATTATGTCGAGTGAATCTCAAATTATTCTTCTTTCAAGTAAAATCAAATTTACATTTTGTTTTGTTTTATTCCAGGAATTATGGAATGTTACATTATTATGAGAAACAGGAACAAATGAAGATGGTGGCTCTCAGATGTGAGGCCTTAAAGCCAAAGGGCCAGATCGTAGTTATAGTGGGGGAGGTACCTAGTGCCCCGCTCTCCTCAGAAAGCAGTGAGGATGGTGACACTGACTGGAACGGGTTAGATGATACAGCTCCCATGCATGGACAGAGGAACGGCCATGGATGGTATGGCCCACCTGCTGCGCTTTTCCAGCAACACATTTCCACCACCATTCTGTAAGGCCCGGAAGGCAGCGTCTATGGCACCATTGGGCATCAAAGCTCAAACTTGGACAGACGGGAGGGGCAGCGAATGGAACTGACAGAAACCAAACCTGAACCGTTCACCTGGCTGAACGACAGATGTTGGTGAATGAACACACAGCCTGATAGAGAAATTGTAATAATGGGCCTTATTGGGAGAATATGGATGAATTAGTTGAGGTACACAGTCTCACCAATGATGATGCACATACCCTCCTTCAAGCCAAGATGCCCTGACGTGTACAGCAGAACCTGTCGCTGCAATGAGAGGTTGCGGGTGTGACCCGGTTCCCCCCAGAACACAGCCGATCAATGGCTCCAGGCAATTACAGATATTCCAGGAACACACTAGGGAAGAGGACAGACTGAATGGGCTAAAATAACCTTGGTGACTCAGGGACCCATGGGTAATACGGAGGATAATACAGAGAGGAAGCCTGAGGTGTGTAAGCACCACAGGGGATTAGCAAACCCCATCCTGCGATGATGAAATCAGTTTGATGTATTTAAAATGGTACTACATTTAACTGTAATTATAAACATGGGACTCCCAGTGGGAGATAATTCTAACAACATTCTGAATTGGGCCATGAGAACTGAGACAAACTCAGAAACACAGGGGAATACCCTGGGAGGGTAACCAAATCTACAATATTACAAGGGAAGCAGGAAAGAGCACAGAGCCAGGGAATGTAGGCAGAGAGAGGGAGATAGGTGTTCACATTGTGTGTGGCCTGTATTCACATGTGCGCATGCATAACTCATGAATATTTATTGACGCGCTGTTAAGGGGCCAGCACCGCATTATGCTAATATGGAGCATCTTTATCAGTTACCGATAAGGATTCACTACTCACCCCTCAATGACTAAAATAAGAGCAGTCGGAGAGGCAACTCAGGAAGCTGGATTAAATAAACCTGTCCCTATGTAGACCGGGAGTATGACAAAATGTATTCAGATATAGAGGTGTGAAACTCAAAAAGGGACCATTCTGGGAGTTGCTCCTATTTATTCTAAAATGGCAACTGTTGATGTCAACACGTGAATTTAAACATGGGGATGCTCCGGCCAGGACTGGGACAGAAAGAAAAGGAGAGGCAACCTCTTTGGAGTAGCAACATTGCAGGGAGACTGGGACAGTCAGAGAATCTGGTGGGTTATAGCTCGGACCCACTCAGCGGTGTGCGTAACTCAAACAGGAATGTGGGTTATTATCTATCGATCCTGTGGAGATCGAGAGCCCTCTCACTCCCCACACAAACGGGATCTCATCAACGCTAGGGCAGGGGAGGCAGTAATTGTGACAGTGATAGATTGACAGAAGCTGGAAATAGTCTGGGTCCATACCTGTGGACATTGACCTCGGTTTACTGACCGAGGAGAACAGGCAACCAGGATACTATTACCTCAGGGATCCCGCAAGACTCCAGTATATCCCACCGATGTGTGTTTGATGGATTTAGTCACACTGATCTTACCGACACCTCATCACCTCAAGCAGTGAGAAAGTACTGCGCTGTATTTTTCTATGTTCGATGTTCTTTCCATAATCTGCCGAGATATTTGTACCTCGAGGTATCATTGGCAGATTGAGGGTCAGATAGTATAATCCCATCAACTACATCCTTCTGATCCACGTTGCCTCAGTGGACGAGCCCCTCCAGTAGGTCCTGAGTGCAGACGTAACATTCCCCCGATTGGCAACTTCTCCACCTCTTTTACCCTCCTCTCCATCTCGTCTGAAACAATGAAACCCTGGAATATTGAGCAGCCAGTCCTGTCCTTCTCCGAACCAAATCTCTGGAATGGCCACAATATCGGATCTGACCTTAACTACCTTAGCTATGTTGCGCCCTGTGTTGAAATTAACACAATCAACCCATTCGTACTATAGTGTTCATTTCTCTGTATTTCCTTTCTGATTGACACGTTTACATCTTTCGATCTTCCTTCCACCCTCCCCCCCCCCCCCACGTGCTGCCCTGCTGCTGCGGTTCCCAGGGCCTTGCCATTCTAGGTTAAAGCTGAAAATGTGTTGCTGGAAAAGCGCAGCAGGTCAGCCAGCATCCAATGAGCAGGAGAATCGACGTTTCGGGCATGAGCCCTTCTTCAGGAATTCCTGAAGAAGGGCTCATGCCCGAAACGTCGATTCTCCTGCTCCTTGGATGCTGCCTGACCTGCTGCGCTTTTCCAGCAACATATTTTCAGCTCTGATCTCCAGCATCTGCAGTCCTCACTTTCTCCCATTCTAGGTTAAACCCTTCCCTTGTAGCAGGAGCGAGCCTCCCTGTGAGGATATTGGTTCCTCTCTAGTTCAGGTTACCCCTGCTCCAGAAGAGGTCCCAATGATTCAAGATCCTGAATCTCCCCCCCTGTACCAGCTCTTCAGCCATGCATTCATCTATGCTATCTTTCAATTCCTTGTCTCACAAACACATGGGACTAGTGGTAATGCAGCGATTACTACCCTCAATTTTCTACCTTTCAGTCGTTCTCTACTTCCTTTGCTTACTCCTCAGGAGCTCATCCCTCTTTCTACACGTGTCGTAGGTAGCAATGTGCACCATGACCTCTGGCCTCCCATTCTCCCAATTCAGAATTTCATGCAAATACTCAGAGATATCCTTGACCCAGGTATCAGGGAGACGACACCCCATCCTGGAGCCTTGCACGCAGCCACAGTAACACCTGTCTAAGCCACCAACTAGTGGCTCTCTTCCTATTTTCGCTCCCTTGGAGTGTGCCCGACCTTATTCTACAGCAGAATCAGTTATAGAGTCCTACAGCACAGAGAGAGGCCCTAGGGGCCTGACTGATCCCTGGCAACCATAATGTCCATCCATGGCAACCCCATTTCCCACCCAATGCCCCATATCCTTCTAATCCTTTCCTATCCATGTATTTGTCCAAATGCTTTTTAAATGTTGTTAATGTACCTGCCTCAGCCAATTCCACTGACAGCTCATTCCGTATGAGAATCAGCATCCGTGTAACAAAGTTGCTGCTAACGTTGCCTTTTATTCTTTCCCCTTTAACCTTAAACTGATGCCCTCTAGTCCTCGATTCTTCAACCCTGGGAAAAAGACTGAATGCAATCACCCTATCCATGTCTCTCATGATCATATACATTTCTATAAGATCTCCCTTATGTCTCCTATGCTCTGAAGAAAAATGTTCCAGCTTGTCCAACCTCTCCCGATAACTCAGGCCATTGCGTTGTGGTGCTATAGACCTGGCTACTGCTGTGCTACTCCCTTGAGAAGCTATCCCCAACAATGCACCAGCTCTCTCTCCTTAAACATCCCGCATCAAACCCCATCTTTGTCCCCTGTATGCTCCTTAGTGGGTCCTGCTGTTACTCCAACCCAACCACGCGGACACCCACCTACCTGATGGAACCTGGATGTTTGGACAGGACAAGATCATGGGTGTAATTAAACGCAATGAATGAAAATCTGAAATTACATTTGGACTGAATGTAATGTAGAGCAGTGTGAAATGGAGGTGGATGATTTACGTGACTTGCTGTAAAAGTACTGACAGTAGAAACTGAGGTGATCATGAGTATATGGAGGTAGAATGTGGGTGACAAGCTGGGAATGTGTTGGAGTAGTCAAGGTGAGAGGGAACAAATGCTGGATGGGGAGTTTCAGCAGCTGTCGGCCTGACACTGAGGTGAACCATCGGAAACTGTGCAAGTGACCACCATCTAATAGGACAGGGAAACTGATCCACCAACCTGAAACTGACTGACCACGTGGCTGTCTGTGACTCCAACACAAGTGAATGGAAACATTGCTCAGAGCCTGTTTCTGTAACATTCAACACAACCAGGAAATGGAAAGTGAATAATTAGCTGAAAACAAGGCTCTATTAGAGTCAAAATCATTCAATGTTCAGTCACTGAATATTATAACCTGCAGAAAGGAATCTCCCAGAATCACAGCAGAAGGAGAAAACAAGCTTGGTAGAGACAAAATGAAACCACCGCCTGCATCAAAACAGCTCAGAACAAAGAGGCTGAATTCTCAACCAACTGACAAACAATACAGATACTTTGAGAGTTACAGATCGAGTTCAGAATTATTCAGGAAACAGACTTACCAGATACACTGGTCGGTGGTGTGTGCCAAAAATCCATGAAATAGCTTTGTGATGTGCCGTTTTGTTCGTTGAGAAATTATTTTTTGTTTTCGCCAAGAAGAGAAGATTTACAGACAAAGGAAACCTGATCAAGGACTCACAGGTCAATTACACTATTAGTGACAGTCCATCGCACACAACAATAGCCTGCTACACAGAGAACAGAACAGATTCTAGTTTAACAGAGAGACTCTCACAATGAATATCTGCTGCTTTAATAAAAATGTTATCTGTTTGAAGAAAAGGAACATATCACCAATACAGCGAGACTTTTATACTGCCCAATATAACTGTGGAGTTTTTAACCAATTCAGTGATCACTGTTTCTATGTATTTTGAAGCTATTTTGAGCAGTGTATGTATCGTGGGTCGGTGTGGACTTGCTGGGCCAGGGGCCTGTTTCCACACTGGAGGGATTCTATTCAATACAATTGTCAACCTGCCCCACAGCAGGATGGGTAAGGCCCGAGGGGACTCTGTACCGCGAGGGGCAGTGTCCCACAGCAGGATGGGTAAGGCCCGAGGGGACTCTGTACCGGGCAGGGTCTGTGTCCCACAGCAGGATGGGTAAGGCCCGAGGGGACTCTGTACCGGGCAGGGTCTGTGTCCCACAGCAGGATGGGTAAGGCCCGAGGGGACTCTGTACCGCGAGGGGCTGTGTCCCACAGCAGGATGGGTAAGGCCCGAGGGGACTCTGTACCTCGAGGAGCTGTGTCCCACAGCAGGATGGGTAAGGCCCGAGGGGAGTCTGTACCGGGCAGGGTCTGTGTCCCACAGCAGGATGGGTAAGGCCCGAGGGGAGTCTGTACCGCGAGGGGCAGTGTCCCACAGCAGGATGGGTAAGGCCCGAGGGGACTCTGTACCGGGCAGGGTCTGTGTCCCACAGCAGGATGGGTAAGGCCCGAGGGGAGTCCAACCAGGGAGGGGTTGTGTCCCACAGCAGGATGGGTAAGGCCCGAGGGGAGTCTGTACCGCGAGGGGCAGTGTCCCACAGCAGGATGGGTAAGGCCTGAGGGGAGTCCAACCTGTAGAGGGGTTGTGTCCCACAGCAGGATGGGTAAGGCCCGAGGGGAGTCTGTACCGGGCAGGGTCTGTGTCCCACAGCAGGATGGGTAAGGCCCGAGGGGAGTCTGTACCGCGAGGGGCAGTGTCCCACAGCAGGATGGGTAAGGCCCGAGGGGAGTCTGTACCGGGCAGGGTCTGTGTCCCACAGCAGGATGGGTAAGGCCCGAGGGGAGTCTGTACGGGGCAGGGGCTGTGTCCCACACCAAGATGGTTAAGCCCCGAGGGGACTCTGTACCTCGAGGAGCTGTGTCCCACAACAGGATGGGTAAGACCCAAGGGGAGTCTGTACCAGGGAGGGGTTGTGTCCCACTGCAGGGTGGGGAAGGCCTGAGGGGAATCTGTACCAGGGAGTGGCTGCATCCCACAGCAGGATGGGTAAGGCCCGAGGGGGGTATGTACCGGGAAATGGTCGTGTCACACAGCAGGATGGGCAAGACCTTGGACAAGTCTGGAACCGGGATTGACCCGGGATGGATAACGTCTGAGGGAAATCTGTACAGGTGAGGCGTTGTGTCCCACATTAGGGTGGGTGAGGCCGAACGGAAATCTGTACGTGGAGAATGTGTGTCCCACAGTATGATGGGTAAGGATCGAGGGGAGTCTGTACTGGGGAGGTGTTGTGTCCCACAACAGGATAGGTAAGTCCCCAGGGGAGATTGCACCAGGAAGGGGTTGCATCCCACAGCAGGATGAGTAAGACCCGAGGGAACTCTGTACCCATGTGGTTGCGTCTCTCAGCAGGATGGGTAAGGCCCGAAGGTCTTCTGTACCGGGGAAGGTCTGTGTCCCACAGCAGGATGGGGAAGGCCTGAGGTGAGTCTGTACAGGAGAGGGGTTGTGTCCCACAGCAGGACAGGTAAGGGCTGAGGAGAGTTGTACCTTGGAGGGGTTGTGTCCCACAGCAGGATGGTTAAGGCCAGTCGAGAGTCTGTACCAGGGAGGATTTGTGCCACACAGCAGGAAGGGCGAGGCCCGAGGGTACTCTGTACCGGGGAGGGGTTGTGTCCCACGGCAGGAAGGGTGAGGCCCGAGGGTACTCTGTACCGGGGAGGGTATGCGACCCAAAGTAGGACACGTAAGGCTCAAGGGTAGATTGTACCGGGGCGGGGTTGTGTCCCACAGCCAGATGGTTAAGGCCCGAGGGAGTCTGTACCGCGGAGGGGATGTGTCCCGCAGCAGGATGAGTAAGGCCCAAGGGGAGTCTGCAACGGGGTGGGGTTGTGTCCCACAGCAGGATCGGTAAGGCCCAAGGGGAGTCTGTTCCTGGGGGGGTTGTGTCCGACAGCAGGATGGGGAAGGCCCAAGGGGAGACTGTATCGGGGATGGGTCGTGTCCCACTGCAGGATGGTTAAGCACAGATGGTAATCTGTACAGGGGAGGGTATGCGCCCAAAAGCAAGATGGGTAAGGCCTGAGGACAGTCTGGGTATGGAATGTGTCCCACAGCAGGTTGGGTAAGGCCAGAGGGAAAACTGTATCCAAGTGGGGTTCTGTCCCACAGCAGGGTGGGTAAGGCTCAAGCTTAGACTTTACCGGGGAGGAGTTCAGTCCCACAGCAGGATGGGTAAAGCCTAAGGGGAGTCTTTATCAGGGAAGGGGTGTGTCCTACAGCAGATTGGGTAAGGCCCAAGGAAAGTCTGTTTCGGGGAAGGGGTGGTGTCCCCCAGCAGGATGGGTAAGGCCTGAGGGGAGTCTGTACCAGGGAGGGATTGTGTCCCACAGCAAGATGGGTGAGGCCGGAAGGGAGACTGTATCTGTGAGGGGTTGTGTCCCACAGCAGGATGGGTAAGGCCCGAGGGGAGATTATACTGGAGAGGCATTGTGTCCCACAGCAGGATGGGGAAGGCCGGAGGGAGTCTGTAACCTGGTGGTTGTGTCCCACAGCAGGATGGGTAAGGCCCGAGGGGAGATTATACTGGAGAGGCATTGTGTCCCACAGCAGGATTGGGAAGGCCGGAGGGAGTCTGTAACCTGGTGGTTGTGTCCCACATCAGGATGGGTAAGGTCTGAAGGTCTTCTGTACCTGGGAAGGTCTGTGTCCCACAGCAGATGCTTACGGCCTGAGGGGAGTCTGTACATGAGAGTGTTTGTGTCCCACAGTAGGATGGTAAGGCCTAAGGGGAGTCTGTATCTGCGGAGGGAATGTCTCCCACAGCAGGATGGGTAAGGCAAGAGGGGCGTCTGTATCTGTGAGAGGTTGTGTCCCACAGCATGATGGGTAAGGCCAGAGGGGAGACTGTACGGGGAGGGGTAGTGTCCCACAGCATGATGGGTAAGGCCAGAGGGGAATCTGTACCCATATGGTTGTGTCTCACAGCAGGATGGGTAAGGCCCGAAGGTCTTCTGTACCGGGGAGGGTCTGCGTCCCACAGCAGATGGTTGTAGCCTGACGGGAGTCTGTATCTGCGAGGGGTTGTGTCCCACAGCAGGATGGGTAAGGCCTGAGGGGAGTCTTTTCCACGGAGGGTTGCGTCCCTCAGCAGGATGGGTAAGGCCCGAAGGGAAACTGTACCGGGGAGAAGTTCAGTCCCACAGCAGGATGGGTAAAGCCTAAGGGGAGTCTGTATCAGGAAGGGGTTGTGTCCCACAGCATGATGGGTAAGGCCAGAGGGGAATCTGTACCCATATGGTTGTGTCTCACAGCAGGATGGGTAAGGTCCGAAGGTCTTCTCTACCGGGGAGGGTCTACGTCCCACTGCAGGGTAAGTAAGGCCTGAGGGGGGTTTGTACATGGGGAGGGGTTGTGTCCCAAGCAGGATGGGTAAGGCCCGAGGGGAGCCTGTATTGGGGATGGGCTATGTCCCACTGCAGGAAGGTTAAGGCCAGATGGTAGTCTGTACCGGGGAGGTATGCGTCCCAAAGCAAGATGGTTAAGGCCCGAGGACAGTCTGTACTGGGGATGGAATGTATCCCACAGCAGGTTGGGTAAGGCCAGAGGGAAATCTGCACCCAAGTGGGGTTGTGTCCAACAGCAGGGTGGGTAAGGCTCAAGATAAGACTTTACCAGGGAGGAGTTCAGTCCCACAGCAGGATGGGTAAAGCCTAAGGGAGGTCTGTATCAGGGAGGGGTTGTGTCCCATGGCAGAATGGGTAAGGCCCGAGGGGACGCTGTACCGGCGAGGGGTTGTGTCCCACAGCATGTTTGGTAAGACCTGAGGAGAGTCTGTGCCAGAGAGGGTCTGTGTCCCAAAACACGATGGTAAGGCCCCAGGGGAGCCTTACTGGGGAAGGGTTCGGTCCCACAGCAGGATGGGAAAGGCCCGTCAAGAATCTGTACCAAAGTGGGGTTCTGTCTCACAGCAGGATGGGTAAGGCCCAAGAGGAGTCTGTATCGGGTAGGGGCTGTGTCCCACAGGAGGATGGGTTGGACCGAGGGGAGTCTGTACCCAAGTCGGGTTTTATCTCTCAGCAGGATGTGTGAGGCCCGAGGGTAGTCTGTACTGGAGAAGGGATGTATCACAGCAGGATGGGTAAGGCTCAAGGGTAGACTTGTATCGGAGAGGAGTTCGGTCCTACAGCAAGACGGGTAAGGCCCTGAGGACTGTCTGTATCGGGGAGAGGTTGTGTCCCAAGCAGGATGGGTAAGGCCCGAGGGGAGATTGCACCAGGGAGAGGTTGGGTCCCACAGCAGGATGGGTAATGCCCGTTGAGTGTCTGTACCGGGGAGGGGTTGTGCCCCACAACAGGATGGGTAGAGCACGAGGAGAGTCCAACCCGTGGAGGAGTTTTGTCCCACAGCAGGATGTGTCAGGCCCGAGGAGAGTCTGTACTGGGGAGGGATTGTGTCCCACAGCAGGATGGGTAAGGCCTGTTGAGAGTGTGTACCCAAGTGGGGTTGTTTCTCACAGCAGGATGGGTGAGGCAAGAGGGTAGTCTGTACCAGGGAGGGTATGCGTCCCAAAGCAGGACAGGTAAGGCTCAAGGGTAGACTGAACCGGGAAGGAGTTCGGTCTCACAGCAGGATGGGTAAGGCCTGAGGACAGTCTGTACCGGGGAGGGGTTGCATCCCACAGTAGAATCTGTAAGGCTCAAGTTCAGACTTTACCGGGGAGGAGTTCGGTCCCACAGCAGGATGGGTAAAGCATAAGGGAATCTGTATCACGGAAAGGATGTGTCCCAAAGCAGGATGGGTAAGGCCCGAGGGGAGTCTGTACCGGGGAGGAGTTCGGTCCCACAGCAGAATGGGTAAGGTCCGAGGGCCATCGGTACCGGTGAGGGATTGTGTTCCACTTCAGGATAAATAAGGCCCGAGGCGAGTCTGCACCGGGGAGGGGTTGTGTCCAAAAGCAGGATTGGTAATGTCCGAGAGGAGTCTATGTTGGGGAGGGGTTGTGTCCCACAGCAGAATGGGTAAGGCCTGAGGAGTGACCGAGAGCAAAGATTTACTTAGGGAGCTGAGGGGCAACATTTTCCACAGAGGACGGTACATATACGGAATGGACTGCCAGTGGCGCATGGGAGAAACAAGAACAATTACAACATGGAAAAGACATTTTGGCAGGAACATGGAGGGGAGAAGGTTTGGAAGGCCATGGGCCAAACACAGGGAACTGCAGCTCATTCAGTTCAGGAAACCTGGTCAGCATTGATGACTTCGGCCAGAGAGTCATGCAGCACAGAAACAGACCCTAAGTCTTGGGTTATTGGGGGAGTGGACTATCGTGACAAGGCATTTTGTCGAGACTGAAGTCAGTTAGAGAGATATGGATGGTCATCTGGAATGGAGCAGGTTTCAAATGTGTGATGTGATTGGTGAGAGGGGAGGAAAGTACAGAGATAGGAACTGTTTTGGGCATTAGAATGATTGAAGACACTGTATCTATGGCTTGTCTTGTGGATCAGTGTGGAAGAGGGAACACAGAACAGAACATTCCCAGACAGCATTCCCACCCTCTCGTGGAAGGCCTGCTTTCTGCTCTTTTGTACTGATGCTCACTAAGACAGCACAGGCCTGGACTGATAACTGTGACACTCCCGATGTTGTCTTAGTACAACAAAACTTGTAGTTAGAGCGGTGACTGAACCTGGGGTGTGTCTGTACTGTGCTTCCCCTCCAGCACAACAGCTATGTCATGTCCTGTTAGCTGATGTTTGGAGCCCTCTCATTGCTCTCTGCTCTGTGCACTGAGAGTGATCTTACCTCACTGCAGGAGTTATTGAAGGCTCCAGATCTCCCTGCCCTGTGTCTCTCTGGCTGACAAACCATCTTCAATGAGGGATGGATGAGACACCCAGCAGCTGGGAAGTCTATTAGGTCAGGACCTTCCTGAGTACCTACAGACAGAATTGGAAATTAGAATGATGCAGTGATGGCTACACATGTCAAATGGCACTGAGTCCGTCAGAAATCTGGAACACCCCAGTCTCCATCGTCTATCTGGAGTGGAGAATTCTGTTTGCTCAGGATCTGGAGTAGCTGCAAGAGCGAGGGACACTGACAGAGGCAACAATTAGACCCACACAGTGAGGGATACTACATGGAGAGATACTAAGTGATATCACCAGAGTGCAAGATCAAACAATTGTGCAGGAAGAAAGGGTTTTGATTCATGTTGCACTGGGCCGCGCAACCTGTGAGCAGACGAAGTGATGGCCTAGTGGCATTATGTGAGACAATTTATCCAGAAACTCAACAAATGTTCTCTGGACAGAGGTTCGAATCCCACCATTGCAAATGATTGAATGTGAATTAAATGCTTCACAAAAGATGTAATTTAAAACCTGTAAGTGAGTATTAAACAATTGCTGATGTTAAGAAAATCCACCGGGTGCATTCATGTCTTTAGTGAAGTAATCTAAGGTGGGAGTTTCCTCCAATTGTCCTCGACCCCGATAGCCCCGCCCTCCTGCGCATTGACCTTGTCAAGATGGCGGCTCTGAGGCCCGCACTCCCTCTTCCCTCAAACAAATGGCGGCCGTCACCCTGGGCCGCTTTCCCGACAGAGACCACCATCTCCTTATCAGGGCCTGGAGAGTCTTTTTCGGGTTTTTTCACCTGTATCCGCGTCTTGTGAATTCTCTCCGCTCCTTTCTCCCAGTGAGTCTCCCACACGCCGCTCTCTGAAGCCGATCGTAGCCGCACCCGGAGAAAGCTGCTCCAAGTCTCGCCGTGTCTTCGTTAATGTGACACTGCGCATGCCCTTCATAGAAACCAAACTGCGCGTGCATCGGATGTTATCAGTGAGTTTATAGAGAACATTCATAACTGCATAGAATCACGGGAGAAATATTAGACATTAACAATTGCTCTGTCGAGTTACAGTCATTGAGGTGGCTCATATACAAATAGATTTCTCTGTCCAACTTAACCATACCGGCCAAGTAAGTAAATTACCAATCATTCTGGGAGTTTGAAAAGAAGTTTGTTACTCGGGTTGTGTAAATTGATTGGAAATATGTGCATTGTCAGATTTACATCTTAACGATTTCTTTAAAACCTCACATTGTTTTATGAGAGGGGATAATGCTCCACGATGTCATGAGAATGATCAATCCTGCAAAACAGTTTACTTTCTGACCAATCCTGAAGCGTTCACTCCGAAAAATGCATTGGTCCCGCTCCTCACTCACTCTGGTTGGAGGATCGGACGCTGCTCGGTCCTCCAGTTCCGCCGCTTCCTCCCAATTGCAGTGTTGATTGAGGCGCGACGAAGCAGCTAAGCAACAGAAACATTAAGGGAGAAGGGAAGTTGGCGTCGATGCCTTGTGATGCGGTGAAAATACCTCCAATCTTGGATCGAGAGGCCTGGGTTCAATTCACAGATGGTGCAGCTGTGTGTAAAAACAACTTTGAACAGGTTCATGAGGGAAAACAAGGGAAGTCAGGAACCGAGTAAAAACAATAGAAAACGCAAACAATGTGGTGGGCCTCTCAATATTCAGATGATTTTAGTCTTTACCAAGTGTTTCAGGGTCCCAATACAGTCTGTTCCACTCTTCCTTGTGCACAGCCATATACCACGATTGTGGGGTAAAATGTTGTGGTGGGATATAAATTTGCTTTTCTGGAACTCCCTCAGTTTTGGAGGTGAAAATAGGTGAGAAGGAGTAGGGTTTTGTATGGAGTTACCTGTTCCCCATCCTGTTGCAACATCTTATTATTGCCATGACTCTACTTCGTATATGTTTGGTAGAGATCAGTGACATTTCAAAAGCCCACAATACAACATCCGTCACTCTGTTTAAGACAGCAGAAATCTCTTTTAGCACTATAGTCATGACATGCATGGACCTGTTGCAGGACTTCAAAGTCCATGAGGCAGCCATACTCTTTACTTAGATTACTTACTTACAGTGTGGAAACAGGCCCTTCGGCCCAACAAGTCCACACCGACCCGCCGAAGCGCACCCACCCAGACCCATTCCCCTACATTTACCCCTGCACCTAACACTACAGGCAATTTAGCGTGGCCAATTCACCTAACCTGCACATTCTTGGAGTGTGGGAGGAAACCGGAGCACCCGGAGGAAACCCACGCAGACACGGGGAGAATGTGCAAACTCCACACAGTCGGTCGCCTGAGGCGGGAATTGAACCCGGGTCTCTGGCGCTGTGAGGCAGCAGTGCTAACCACTGTGCCACCGTGCCGCCCACTAAGGTGTCTATCTTTATGATAGACAAACTGATTTTGGAACCTTCTCTATCCTTTACACTTTATGCACTGCTTGCACTCTTCCATTTGCCACCAACCCCACCTGCATCAATCCACAATTGGAGCTGTCAAGAGCAGAAGTCTGTGGAATAGCCTCCCTAACCTTCTTTATCCTCCTTTAAGATGTATTTTAAAATCATTCTCCTTAATCAACGTTTTGATCATCCATGAAGCACCTTAGGAGATTTGCCATTGTGAAAGTTCCATAAAATGCAAGTAGTTGTTGTTATTGCCGTACAGGAATGATGCAGTCAAAATTCTAACAAGAAAGTCACTGATAGGCGTAGTGTATAGGCCACCAAATAGGCATAGGCAATAAACAAATTCATAACTAATGCCTGTACAAATGGTACAGCTATTATCGTGGGTGATTTTAATCTACATGTAGATTGGTCAAACCAGGTCAAACCTGACCTGCTACGCTTTTTCAGCAACACATTTTCAGCTCTCATCTGCAGTCCTCACTTTTTCTTTGGATGCTGCCTGACCTGCTGCGCTTTTCCAGCAACACATTTTCAGCTCAAAACAGCTCAGTCAAGGTAGCCTTGAGGAGTTCATTAAGTGTATTCATGATAGTTTTCTTGAACAGTATGAAATGGAACTGACAAGGGAGCAATCTATCCAACACCTGGCCCTGTGCAATAAGACAGGAATAATTAATGACTTCAGAGTTAGGGATCCCCTGGGAAGAGGCGATCACCGTATGGTTGAATTAGAATACATATGGAGAGTGTGAAGATAAAATCTAATAACTGGGTCCTGTGCATGAACATTGGGAACTACAATAGAATGAGAAAGAATCTGGATAAAGTAGACTGGTAACAAAGATTTTATGGTGGGAAGTTGATGAGCAGTGGAAGATTTTCAAAGACATTTTACAAAGGTCTATTCCAGTGAAAAGGAAGGACTGTATGAAAAGGCATACTCGGCAATTGGTATCTGAGGAAAGTAATCAAATTAGACCATAAAACCATAGACATAGGAGTGGAAGTAAGGCGATTCGGCCCATTGAGTCCACTCCACCATTTAATCATGGCTGATGGGCATTTCAACTTCACTTCCCCGCATTCTCCCCGTAGCCCTTAATTCCTTGTGACATCAAGAATGTATCAATCTCTGCCTTGAAGACATTTAGCGTCCCAGCCTCCACTGCACTCCATGGCAATGAATTCCACAGGACGACCACTCTCTGGCTGAAGAAACAGTTCCGCATTTCTGTTCTGAATTGATTCCCTCTAATTCTAAGCCTGTGCCCACCGGTTCTAGTCTCCTCACCTAACGGAAACAATTTCCCAGAGTCCATCCTTTCCAAGCCATGTATTAAGTAGTAAGTTTCTATTAGATCTCCCCTTAACCTTCTAAACTCCAATGAATACTATACCAGGATCCTCAGCCATTACTCGTATGTTAGACCTACCATTCCAGGGATCATCCGTGTGAATCTCCACTGGACACGCTGCAGTGCCAGCATGTCCTTCCTGAGGTGTGAGGACCAAAACTGGACACAGTACTCAAAATGGGGCCTAACCAGGGCTTTTTAAAGTCTCAGTAGCACATCGCTGCTTTTATATTCCAACCCTCTTGAGATAAACGACAACATCGCATTCGCCTTCTTAATCACGGATTCAACCTGCATGTTTACCTTTCGAGAATCCTCGACTAGCACTCCCACATCCCTTTGTACATTGGCTTTATTAATTTTCTCACCGTTTAGAAAGTAGTCCATGCTTGTATTCTTTTTTCCAAAGTGCAAGACCTCGCATTTGCTCACATTGAATTCCATCAGCCATTTCCTGGACCACTCTCCCAAACTGTCTAGATCCTGCTGCAGCCTCCCCACTTCCTCAGGACTACCTGCCTGTCCACCTAACTTCGTATCATCAGCAAACTTCGTTGGAATGCCCCCATCCCTTCATCCAGATCATTAATATATAATGTGACCATGGAGGTAACCATGCCTGGGATCCAATCAACAACATGTCCATCAGTAACTTTAGTGCAATTGCCGAATGGGCAGACTGATTAAGTCCGAGGCGTTATCCAAGCAGCTCAGTCCTCAGTCATACAGTCCCCTCAAGTTCAGACTGTTCAGATTCCTACTATACTTGAAAATGAGCACTCCCAGGAATCTGTGGAGAGCATGCCTGACTCTCAGAAACGGAGAGAAATTCTACAGAGACGGCCTTCATACAGGAAAATTCTTAATGAACTTTCTTCTGATCCCCCCAGTGTGCCAAGAAATCGATGAGGAGAAATCAGAAGAAGGGTATGTCTCAACCATTACTATAATGACAATGCAGACACCCATCTATCAGACTAGCAGCGGACAATACATTGCTATTACACAGAGGGGAGCAATTCAGCTGGCCAACAATGGTACAGATGGAGTGCAAGGACTCCAGACACTAACAATGACCAACGCAGCTACAGCCAAGCTTGGAGCAGCCATTATACAATATGCACAGAGCCCTGATGGACAACAAATCTTTGTGCCGGGCAGAACCTTGACAGAAATTGTCCCATTGTACAGACACAGCATGGGTTCATGAAGGGCAGGTCTTGTTTGACCAATCTTTTGGAATTCTATGAAGACATTTCAAGCATGGTGGACAACGGGGACCAGTGGATGTGGTGTAGCTGGATTTTCAAAAAAAACCAACAAGGTGCTGTGCAAGAGGCTGTTGCATTATATAAGGGTGCATGGTGTAAGGGGTAGAAGACTGGTTGACTAGTAGGAAGCAAAGTGTGGTGATAAATAAATATTATTCTGGCTGGCAATCATTGACAAGTAGTGTGCCTCAGGGATCGGTGTTGGGACTGCAATTATTTACAATTGATACAGATGATTTGGAGTTGGAACCAAATGTAGGGTGTCAAAGTTTGCATGTGACACTAAGATGATTAGCGGAACAAAGTGAGTGGAGGACTGTGAAACTTTGCAGACGAACATAGATACATTGAGTGAGTGGGTAATGGTCTGTCAAATGAAATAGAATGTTCGTAAATATAAAGTTTATACTCTTTGGTTGTACGAACATTTAAAAAAATTACTTGAATGTTAAAAGTTGCATCATTTGCTCTGCAGAGGGACCTGAGCATCGTTCTGCATGAAGGTTGGTCACCAGGTACAACAATCAATTCAGAAAACAAATGGAATTTTGTCCTTCATTGTTGAAGGGATTGTGTTTAAAAGCAGATGTTTTGTTCCAGCTGTATTTGGGTGCTAGTGAGGCCACACCTGGAGTACTCCATGTAGTTTTCATCTCCTTAGTTGAGAAAGGATGTACTGGCACGAGAGGGGGATGACGGGAATGTTAACTAGGTTGACTCCGGAGTTGATGGGGGTTGGCTTACGAGAGACTGAGTAGATTGGGATTATATTCATTGGAATTCATAAGAATGGAAACACATAAAATAATGAATGGAATGGATAAAATAGAAGTAGAGAGATGTTTCCATTGGCAGGTGAAGCTAGGACAAGAGGGCATCAGCACAAGACAAGAGGCAACAAATTTAAGACTGAATTGAGAAGGAACTTCTTGACCTCGATGGAATTCATTGCCCAGGGAAGTAGTTGATGCTAGTTCAGAAAACGTTTTTAAAGCTAGGTTAGATTTTTTTAAAAACGTAATTAATTAATGGACATGGTGAGAATGTGGGAAAATGGTTCTGTGTCCACGAAATGATCAGCCATGATCTTATTGAATGGCAGAGCATGCTCGAAGGGCATGACGGCCTTCTACTGTTCCTAGTTCTTCTTCTGTTATACATCCTCCCTCATTCGTGATTTGGAGGTGTTGATGTTGGATTGGGATGGATAAAATTAAAATTCACAGAACACCAGGCTATTGGTCAACAGGATTATTTGGAAGCACTAGGTTTGCTGCTTCTTCATCAGGTGGTTTTGAGATGCTGTTGTCATTTTAACTCTTGTAACTCATGAACAGCAACAAAAGCCACGAAGCAATCTGCATGCTCCAGCCAACAATGGGCTCCGGGTGATTGATGTCAGCGGCGGACCAATGGAAAGGCAGGGACAGAGCTGGAGGACCTGGTGGGGCAGATGGTCCTCCGACCAATCAGGGTGACTTACGGGCGGGACTAGGCAATACCACGTGATCATCCTCGCGGTTGTTTCGGGATGTGTGGATGGACAGCTGTTGGTAAAGATAGAAATAAACAGCAGGAAGCGGGAGGGAAATGGTGTTGGTATGGGTTGAGAAGGTTTATAGACATTTGGTGCACATCGAAAATACAAATTTGAAACTTAGTCCCGTTTTTGCAGTAAACGGTAAAATGCCTCATCAAGCGATTGACTCGAGTAAGCACCACCATCTTTATTCGGGGCAACAATTCACTGGACACGTGCAGCCGCCAGCTTTGTCGGGGGCAAAGTTCAGCGGGACGCATTTGCAGCCCTGTCTGGTAGAGAGTCATAGGGCAGGATTGACACAAAGCATATTCACACCCAGAGAAATGGATTTGTTTTCCGGATTTGTTTTGTAATTCATTTAAATGATTTGGATGTGAATAGAGGCGGTACAGTTAGTACGTTTGCAGGTGACACCAAAATTGGAGGTATTGTGAACAGTGATAAAGGGTATCTCAGAGTACAATGGGATATTGATCGGATGGAACAATGGGCTGGGGAGTGGCAGATAGGGTTTAATTTAGATAAATGTGAGGTGCTGCATTTTAGAAAAGCAAATCAGAGCAGGACTCACACACTGAATTGTAAGGTCTTGGAGAGTCTTGGTGAACAAAGAGACCTTGGAATGTAGGTTAATAGTTCCTTGAAAATAGAGTCGCAGGTAGATAGGACAGTGAAGAAGGCATTTGGTATGCTTCCCGTTATTGTTCAGAGCATTGGGTAAAGGAGCTGGACAGGTCATTGGTTAGGTCACTTTTGGAATATTGTGTGCAGTTCTGGTCTCCCTCCTATCAGAAGAAGGCACTGAAACTTGAAAGGTTTGAGAATTGATTTTCAAGTAGTTAGAGGATTTGAGTTGCAGGGAGAGGCATAACAGGCTGAGGCCATTTTCCCTGGAGTGTCATAAGCTGAGGTGTGATGTTATAGAGGATTATAAAATCGTGAGGGACATGGATAGCGTAAATAGACAAGGGTTGGTGGAGCCCAGAACTAGAATATATAGTTTTATGCAAAAGGAGCCTAAAGGGCAACTAAAATTGTAACATTTAAAAGCATTTGAATTGGAAGGGTTCAGAGGGATGTTGGCCATGTGCTGGCAAATGGGAATAGATAAGGTTAGAATATCTGGTTGGCATAGATGGGTTGGACCGAAGATCTGTTTCTGTGGTAGACATCTCTGACTGTGGGATCATAAAAGTGAACATTGCTCTGATTCATCTCTGGGCTCCTTGATGTCCACTTGTTTGTTATCCAGCTTCCTCAGTCTCTCGTGTGTATTTTTGTTCTGTATAGTATTTTACTATTATATTCACAGATCTTTTTGTAAATGAAGTCTTCACTGCTGCCCAGGTCCTGACCATATGCTCCATTATCAAGTTATTTTTTCCACAATATCTTTGACAGCCAAGAGTTCTTTTTTCCAATACGTGAGTGGATTTTCCTTCCATTTCTGACAGTCAAATTCTGCACCATTTTCATTCCCTATAATTCATACTGCACTCTCTGAAACATGTGTATTTCTCCTTCCACAGATACCAGTGATCAAGGCCAAAGCTCTGTTATCTGTTGAGAAGGTGATGTTTGACTTCCTTGTACAGCTGCAGTTTGTATGGTGAAGGTGCTCCCACAACGTGGTTGGGTAGGAGTCATTACAGATTATTCACTCAGCGATAGTGAAGAGTAGAAGATATCTGTACAAATCAACACGTTTTAATTTCACAAATATATTGAGAACTTTTAACATAAGGCCACAGATGGAGAATATTATGTCCGGTGACCAAAACCTTTGTGAAATAAGCAATTTTCAGGAATAACTTAAAGGAAGAAAGCAGATCTTAGAGGGTGGGGATTCCAGACCATGTTCCCTTGGAGTCTATAGAAACAGTCACACAGCTGAACTCAAAAATAAACATATCATTGGGAGTCTAAACTAAAATGAGTTATTGTGATATGAAAGGGTGTGTGGTGCAGGAAGATAGGAATGATTACAGCCAGGAATTAAGTCAAGGGTGTGAAAGTAAATTGTTGTAGCTTATAAATGGGAGTCTTTTGACGGATCAGCAAGTTCTAGTACAAGTGAACACTTGGGCGGTAGAGTTTTCAATATTCTGGAGATTATAGGGAGGGTGATTGTGGAATGCTGGCCAGGAGTGGGTATACATAATGAAATCTAGAGTTAACAAAATGAATGAATGAGAGTTTCAGTAAATGAGCTGAGACTGTGGTGAAGTCAGGTGATATCACTGAAGTCGAAGTAGTGGCCTTGGAGTGGGACTGGGCTATCACCCTCACCTCACCTCTGGAATTCAGCTATTTGTCAGTTTGTGAATCAAGTCTGTAACAAGCTCAGGAGCTGAGTGGCCCTGGCAGAACCCTAACTGGGTGTCACAGAAGGTTATTGCTGAGCAGCTGCGTGACAGCACTGTTGATGACACCTTCAATCACTTCACTGCTGAGCGAGTGTCGACTGATGGAGAGAAATTGGCTGGGTTGGCTCTGTCCTGCGTTTTTGTGTTGAACATCCCTGGGAAATGTTCCACAATGTCAGTAGGTGCCAGTGCTGGACTTGTCTGGTGGGCAGCAATTTCTGGAGCACAGCCATCAGTATTATTGCCACAGTGTTGGTATGGCTGACAGCCTTTACACTACTTCTCCATTTCTTGATCTGATTTGAAATAAGTTTCAACCAATTCGATTCACATCTGTGATGTGATGGACCAATGGAGAAGGCTCATCCACTTGGCACTGCTGGCAGAAGATTGCAGCAAATGCTGTTGTCTTGTCTGTTGCATGGATGTGTGAGACCCCTCCATCAGTAAGGGTGGGGATATCTGTGATGCTTCCTGCAGTGAGTTGTTTAATTGCCCATCACCATTCCTGACTAGGTGTGGCAGAACTGCAGAGCTCAGATCTGATCCATTGGTTGTTGGATCACATAGTTCTATTTGGTGTTGCTTGCGCTGTAGCTTCACCAGGTTGGCACCACATTTTTAGGCATGCCTGGTATTGTTCCTGGCATGCGCTATGGAACTCTCCATTGAACTAGGGTTGATCCCCTGGCTTGATGTTAATGGTTGGATGGGGGATATACCAAGCCATGAGATTTCAGATTGGGCTGGAGTACAGTTAGAACATAGAACAGTACAGCACAGAACAGGCCATTCAGCCCACAATGTTGTGCTGACCACTGATCCTCATGTATGCACCCTTAAATTTCTGTGACCATATGCATGTCCAGGAGTCTCTTAAATGTCCCCAATGACCCTGCCTCCACAACTGCCGCTGGCAATGCATTCCATGCTCTCACAACTCTCTGTGTAAAGAAGCCGCCTCTGACATCCCCTGTATACTTTCCTCCAACCAGCTTAAAACTATGACCCTCGTGTTAGCCATTTCTGCCCTGGGATATAGGCTCTGGCTGTCAACTCTATCTATGCCTCTCATTATCTTGTATACCTCAATTAGGTCCCCTCTTCTTCTCCTTTTCTCCAATGAAAAAAGTCCGAGCTCAGTCAACCTCTCCTCATAAGATATGCCGTCCAGTCCAGGCAGCATCCTGGTAAACCTCCTCTGAACCCTCTCCAAAGCATCCACATCTTTCTTATAATAGGGCGACCAGAAATGGACGCAGTATTCCAAGTGCGGTCTAACCAAAGTTGTATAGAGCTGCAACAAGGTCTCACGACTCTTAAACTCAATACCCCTGTTAATGAAAGCCAAAACACCATATGCTTTCTTAACAACCCTGTCCACCTGGGTGGCCATTTTAAGGGATCTATGTACCTGCACACCAAGATCCATTTGTTCCTCCACACTGCCAAGAATCCTATCCTTAATCCTGTACTCAGCTTTCAAATTCAACCTTCCAAAATGCATCACCTCGCATTTATCCAGTTTGAACTACATAAACAGCAGTTCTGCTGCTGTTGTTGGCCGACAGTGAGGCAGAACTTGCAGGGTCAAGAGGGCTGATTGTGTTGTTGTATTTTCTGGTGCATTGGTAGATGTAATGTGGTTCATCCAGTTTCATTCCTTTGTTAAGACTGTGCAGTGATTAATGCAATGAGTGATTTGGTGGGCCACTGTCAGGAATGCAACTTTTTAAAAATGATTTTGTGATTTACACATGAAGGAAGTGAAACTATCATGGTATTCGAACATGAAAGGTGAAAGACTCAACAGACAATCAATGGATATTTCAATGGATAATTTCAGTGACATCACACTGTAAATTTTTGCTATAAATTCTGTGCCTTAGAATTGTGCCCTCCACAATCACCTGATGAAGGAACGGCGCTCTGAAAGCTAGTGTGCTTCCAATTAAACCTGTCGGACTATAACCTGGTGTTGTGTGATTCTTAACTTAGAATATTACAGCACTACTAACAGGGCTGCATGTAAACAGGCTCAGTGCAGTTAATCAATACATTCGGAAGGATTTCCTCCAAGTTTGATGACGCAATATTCATCAAAACCGTCACCTTCAACCTGCAATAAAGCTCTTAACAAAAACTTCAGGCTGACACAAAGCTCCCCACCCCACTGCAATGTGGTCACCGGGCCCGGCCCAGGAACTGGAACTGGGACATTTGTGGACTGTGATCTCAAAGGAAGCGAGCAAACACAATTCTGACAAATTAGTCCTCAAAGATGAGTAGCAGGTTTGAGACAAGGCAGGTGGTATGCCTTCTTGCACTTAGCTTAATTGCATTTCTTATTTACAGTAGTGTTTCGCAAAGTATAAAGAACTGCGTGTTTTTTTCCATGGTTGGGGAGTTTTATCCTCGTTGATCACAGTTGCTGCTTCTCGCTCCCCAAATCAAATCATAGGATCTATAACAAAACAATAAACTGCAGGTGCTGGAGATCTGAACCCCAGAAACAAAGTGCTGGATAAACTCAGCAGTTCTGAGGGCATCGGTGAAGAGAAAAACATGCCACATTTCAAGTTTACTGACTCTTCGTCCGAACGGACAAAAGGTCATGAGACTTTGAACTTACAATGTTTAATTCCCCTCAGAGATGCTGCTGGACCTGCGGTTCTCCAGAACTGTGCTTTCCATAGTGAACTTTATTTACAAAACAGATCGGAAAAATACTGATCTTCACATGTGAAAGGTTCAATGCAAACACGAGCATAGTTTCCACACTTGAGTTACACAAGCACGCCTCAGTTTAAAAACAAGATTTAACTCAAAGTGACATTCCATCTCAAAGTTAGCCAAGTTACACCAGTCATAAAGCTCCTCCACCCAATGAAGCACTTCAGCACAACATCCTGCAGTGTTGCACACAGCCACCTTTACCAAAGAATGATCACATGTCACAAAATTGAAGTCCGAGAACATGTCTCTTTAAAGGAGCTGAAGTCAAACTCTCAATTTTTGGAAGGATTTTTATTAAACCTGATTGAACATTTAAACCTCAGAGCATAATCTTTGCTTTTTTAAACAACGTGTGTGGGAAACATCCCACATCTTGCTAAAGGTTCAGTTCGGCCTGATACATAGAGCCAAAGGTCAAGCAAATATCACACTTTCCATTCACTTCTACAAATTGTTTGTAAAATCATTTCACGTTAAAGAATTGGATAATAAATGTCATTGTATGCAATAAGAGTGAAGCCTGTGACAGCAGATTTAGCTTTGGAGGGAAGTGTATGTGCTTTCTCAATTCTGGGAGCACTTTGGGAGACTGCTCCCAGATGGTGATAGTGAGCATATCTGGAATGCACTGTTCAGATTTGGGAATCCTTGGGAGACAATCTGTGGTTTCACTAATACTTGGCTTGCGTTGTTGGTGTACAGTGAGCAATTCATAAAGTTACTTATGTATTGTTGTTGACTACCTGAATGGTATTCAAATCTGCCAGGTTGCCTTCAATAGTGTGAATGCATCTATTGTAAATATTTGGAATATTCCAGAACTGCCCAGTGCTTGGCAAATTCAGGGGGGACAAAAAATCACATTGAGTAATTTGAAATTAAGAATCCAAGAGGACGTAACCACTGAAGTATTCAATTCAAATAGTTAAATGGAGTGCTCACATTTAAAATACCTCTTATCCATAGGAATGGATGGACTGATAGAATTGGGACCAAATTCCTGGCGGGGGCATGTGAAATGTGCTTTGATAAAGTCACCTGCATTTACCAACAATAATTTGGCAAGCTCGGAAATTTAAAAAAAACAATACGAGCTTCATTGCTGCTCCAGTCGGGTCCCAAGCTCTGTGAATAAAATAACAATGTTCAGGTTTATTGCATACACTCTGAAACACATGTTTCTTCAATAGATCTTGCAAGTTTCCCCAATGAGCACAGTTCATCCAAATGATGTTGCTAACTTTGGCCAACTCATTTCTTTTCGAGCCTCTATAACCTGAAGAGTGACCAGAAGCAATTAGTCCACATATGTGGGAACATTACCGACGAGGATGTTTTCCTTCAGGATTGACTTCCATATATTCAGTGTCCAGAAAAGATAAAAACTTTGTTACTTTTATAGAGCAAAGATTCACTGGGAGTAAAACGCCAACATTTTCTTGCTTAACAATCAAGCTGCCTAAATTTTAAACATGAATACTTAATAGTTCACTATAACCTAATGAAATATTTTATGCGAAACAAATCACATGATACATAGTTATTCAGATAATAAAACAAGTTTGTTCATTGAAGAACCCAGAGGAAAAGGTCATGAACCAATGTGAGTTTGATATACCTCAATCATCATTTCAAGTGCATTCTCTGCATAAATCCTCCTTTTCCTCCTCGAAGTATTCAACTTCTTGAATAATTGAGAGAATGAAATCACAGTTGTACAACACAAAATCAGACCCTTCAGTCCATGCTGACCAGATATCCAAAATCAATCTAGTCCCATTTGCCAGCATTTGTTCCATATCCATCTTAAACCCTTTCCACTGATTATCAGTTTATTTTACTTTATCAGCACTTCAAATACTGACAGTTGTTTTCTCCCAACATTGGTTAAAGAAATCATAAGTTCATTCATCTAAGTTAATTTTGTAATCTTTCACAAAGAAACAAGTGAGAACAACATATAGCTGAGTGCCAAACAAAATACTGCAGCTGCGCGATATCTGGGAACACTCTAAAGCTGAGGCAATGATACTGCACAAGTTTGTCAGCATGGTTTCAATTACTGACAATAATTTAGTAATGTCTTAGCCTTCACATAGTTAAGGTAAATGTGAGATACCTGAATTTCTTGAATTGGTTCCTATTGCACTTTCATCAACAAAAATTATTCTGATTTAATCTACTCAAAGGAGAAAGTGACGCCCAAAGAAGCTGGACATCAGATCGAAAAGTGTCATGCTGGAAAAGCACAGCAAGTCAGGTAGCATCCGAGAAGCAGGAGAATTGATGGTTCGGGCATAAGCCCTTCATCAAGAATCACAGGCTTCAGAAAAATAACTGGCATAGACTTATGCCAATACATATGTAGAAGGGTCAAAGCACGTTACTATCAGATTAGAGACTAATTTCAGATTTGGTACCATTCAATGCAACATTTCAGTATGATATTTACATATATACCTAAAAGAGAAGTTGTTTATAATTACAAGCTCTAGAATGATTATAGAATTAAACCTGGAAATAAAGCTGGTGAACAAGAATGGCAAAGTGAAGTCCCATCAGTATCGCCTTGGGCAGTGTCAAGTAAGAATTTGAGAGCAGAGTTGCCACTTTGGTGTAACCTGCATGCTGGCCAAATTGCAGCAAACATCTGTTCAATTTTATCTGCAAACTGTTGAATGCAAAATCCTCCTTGCACAATAATGAGGCAGCATTTTGGGATGTCATTTTTCAATTATATTATTTTCAAAGTTACTCACAATTAAGACTTGGTGCTGTCTGCATAACACAGTACGAAAAGGAATTAACAGAAAAAACATTATAACCCAAATTCAGAGTCACTAATTTATTGATATTGCATGGGTCCAGCATTGATAAGTAATCGATTTTTAAAAATAAATGCAGATACATTTACTAACTATATTGGAGTACAGTCAAGTTTCTTACTGAACAGTGACAGGATTGGGAAGAGTCCGCATGGATTTAAGAGACGGGAATCATACTTAGCAAATCTACTGAAAGAATCTACAGAGTCGAATATTAAAGTAAGAAAGTGCAGGACATTTAGAAAAGCTTATCATTAAACATGATAGACTGGGTTTTGTGAAACAGAAACTACATTTGATAAATTTGCGATAGTTCATTGAGATAATAAGCAGGGCTGATAAAGGGCAATCCAATGATGTTCTGCATTTGGATTTTAAAAATCCAAATGATAAGGTGCTACATAAAAGTTAATTGCACAATTTAGGAGCTCATGGTATCGGCGTATTGTATTAGCATGGACTGAGGATTGGTTAACCACACTAGCTGTTGCTGAGTTCTCACTTGGAGTACTGTATACAATGTTAGCTCCCATATTTAATAAAGGATAAACCAACATCGGAGACCATTCAAAAAAGATTCACTTAGGTGCTTTGAGGACGAAAGGGTTGACCTATCAAGAATAGATAAGCAGGGGTGATCTTATGGAAACAAGATTCTGAGGAGCTTGACAGAGGAGATGTTGACTAGATCTTCTAGCACCAGTGAAGTCTCAAACCAGGGGACATTACATAAGGGAACATTCATTTTAGAAAAAGTAAAGAATTTTTTTCTCTCAGTGAATGGCTCGAATTTTCTCACCCAAACAATTGAGAAAGTTAAATGTGGGAGGGGAAAGGTTGGGTTCCTCTTTGGAGGGTTGTTCTGGCTTGTTGGGCTGAAGGGCCTGTTTGTTTCCACACAGTAGGGAATCTGTGATTCTATCTCAAATTATTTTAAAAGAGGACAGATAGATTTTTGAAATATTGAGCAGTTGAGGGCTATGCGGATCAAGCATAAAAGAGGTGTTGAGGTCTGGGTTGGCCCAGCCATGATCTGATAGAATGGGGGAACAAGCTGAAGGTGATGAATGCCCTACTCCTGCTCCGATTCCTTGAGGCTCCATTTCATGCTTTTTTTGTTTCCAAAGAATACAATGTGCGAAAGATCTCAGATGTTGTGAAAAGGAGTGAAAATGGGGTGTTTATGTACTGATTTAGGTAGCATTGATTCATCAATCATAGCTATACAGTCATGAGTAGGAAGGCAATTCCCTCCATGAATAAAGGAAATCTACTGCAGAGCTCACACAAAGGGAATTCTTACCCTCAGTAAACTCTCCCATCACATTACCCAACATATCAGCTAAAGCAGGACACACTGCGCATGCTCTAGCCAACAAAGGGACTCCGGGTGATTGATGTCCGCACCGGGCCAATGAAAGGACGGTGGGCGTAACTGGAGGACCTAGCGGGCGGTTGGTCCTCCAACCAATCAAAGTGAAAGAAGGGCGGAGCTAAACCAAACCATGTGATCACCCTTGCGCGCGGCGCAGAGTCGCTGTAATGAATGCTCGGGAAGTTATGGAGAGAAAGGATATGGTAAGGAAAGAAATAAACAGGGAAACCGGAGAAAAACTGTGTTGCTATGAGCGGAGAGGTTTTACAAACAAATTGTGCGCGTCGGAAAACACAAATTTGAACGTCCCAGTCCCGTGTTTGCACTAAATGAGGAATGGCCACAGCGTGTCTGCAGGCCTGAGTGAGCGCCGCCATCTTTATTCGGGACAATGATTCACTGGACACGTGCACCGCCGCCATCTTTGTAGGGGGCAAGGTGCAGCCAGGCGCATGTGCAGCCTTTCTCGAGAAAGAGTCATTGTGATCACACTGCTCTGATTCACCTCTGGGCTCCCTCATCACCACTTTGTCAATATCTTGCTTCCTCAGTCTCGAACCATGGGTGTTTATTTTTGGTCTGTTTACGACTATTATTACTTTTATAGACCCTTTGTAAATTAGTTTTTCACTGCGGCCCAGCCCCTGACTATGTCCTGCTCTGTTATCAGATTATTTTCTAGAATATTTTTGACAGTCAAGAATTCTTTTTTTCCAACAAGCAAGTGTATTTTCCTTCCATTTCTGACTATCAAATTCTGCCCCATTTTCATTCCCTGTAATGCATTTTGCATTCCCTGAAACATCAACTGTGTTTCTCCTTCCACAGACAGCAGTGATTAATGCCAAAGCCCTGTTGCTTGTGGAGAGGGTGATGTTTGACTTTCTTGTACAGCTGCAGTTTGTGTGGTGAAGGTGCTCTCACAGTGTGGTTGGGTATGTGGCATTATAGGTTATTTTCAGATCATCACTGTTGCTGAATGAATAATGTCCAAATCAACAACAGTTCGTATTTTTATTATCATGCTTATAATTTCACAAAAATACTATTGAGAACTTTAGACATAAGGCCAGAGATGGAGATATTAGGTCAGGTGACCAAAAGCATTGCCAAAAAGCAGGTTTTGAGGGATGTCTTAAAGGTGGAAAGCAGACCTGTGAGGTTTTGGCTGCGAATTTCAGATCATGCTGCTTCAGCAACTGTAGAAATAGCCACACAGGTGAAGTAATGAGTTTACAAATGGTTGGGAGTCTCGAAGAAAATGGCTTGTCAAGGTCTCAAAGTGTGTGTGGTTCAGGGAGCGAGGGATTATCACAGCCAGGAATTAAATCAAGTGTGAGAATTTTAAATTGAGGGATATTGGCCAGCTGCTGGCAGGTGAGACTAGATTGCGTTGGGATATCTGGTCGGCATGGACAGGTTGAACCGAAGGGTCTGTTTCCTTGGTGTACATTTCTATAGCTGCATGCTGTTGATTATAATTAGGAGTCTTTTGATGAATCAACAAGCAGCGATTAAGACTTTCTTGAGATTACAGGGAGGTTGAATGTGGGAAGCTGGCCCTGAGTATGTTTGGAAAACGAAGTCTGGAGATAACACACGATGGATGAGAGTTTCAGTATATGAGCTGAGAGGAGGGTGGAATCAGCTAGAATTAGTGGTCTTGGAGTGGGACTGAGCTGTCTCTCTCACCTCACTTCTGGGATTCAGCTGGTTGCCAGATTCTGAATCAGGGCGGTAACACAATCGGGAGCTGAGTGGCCCTGGTGGAGCCTAAAATGAGTGTCACTCAGCTGGCTGTTGCTGAGCTGCTGCTGCTTGGTAGCCCTGTTGATGACATCTTCCATCACTTTACAGCTGATCGAGTGTGGACTGATAGAGGGAAATTGGCTGGGTTGGATTTCCCAGTGTTTTTGTGTTGAACATCCCTGGGCAATGTTCCACATTGTTGGTAGATGCCAGTGCTGGAGCGGTACTTGGCTTGGTGGGTGGCAAGTCCTGGAGCACAAGCTATCAGTATTATTGCCAGAATGTTGGCAGGGCCCGTAGCCTTTGCACTACTTAACCATTTCTTGATGTTATTCAAACTGAATCGAACTGGCTTAAAACTCACATCTGTGTGTGGTGTACAATTATGTCCCAATACATGTGTGAATCATAATGTAACACATGTATTGGGCCAAGCAGTGGAATGTGGTGAAACGGTTAAAAATTATGTCCCAATACATGTGTGAATCTAACCGGAATGGAGGTGTTGCTTAGTCCCGTGTGAATCTTATTACACACCTCCCCGTGTGAATCTTCTTATCTGTATGTAACCAGAATGGAATGTGTTTTTTAGCCTTGCTCTGCTGTTCACATGAATGTTTATATCTGGAAAAGAGTATATCAGCTGGAAAAGTCTCCAGTTCGGTGAGTCTGCTCCGGGGTTACGTTTAACCGCCGAGCGTGGGTTGTTGGCAACCGCTCTACGAGAACTGACGGCTCCCAGTTCCGGTAACATGTCGAGTGAGTATAAGCCAGACCCGGGAGTCTGCTCCGGGGTTACGTTTAACCGCCGAGCGTGGGTTGTTGGCAACCGCTCTACGAGAACTGACGGCTCCCAGTTCCGGTAACATGTAGAGTGAGTATAAGCCAGACCCGGGAGTCTGCTCCGGGGTTACGTTTAACCGCCGACCGTGGGTTGTTGGCAACCGCTCTACGAGAACTGACGGCTCCCAGTTCCGGTAACATGTAGAGTGAGTATAAGCCAGACCCGTTGTAAGATGAGACCTGGTTTTGGCGACGCTGCGGGGAATAAAATGCTCATATTCTAGCAGACTCGCCTCTTGGTCGTTTGTTCTGTGTCAGACTACTCTCCTACGAACCTGACCTTGAGAATTTTTTAAAACATGTGATGTTAGAAACCATTGGAGAAGGCTGAGATGGATCATCCCACTTTTCACTTCTGGCTGAAGATTGCTGCAAATGCTATCTTCTTATCTGATGCATGAGTGTGTGAGACCCCTCCAGCAGTAAGGGTGAGGATATCTGTGATGTTTCCTCCAGTGAGTTGTTTAATTGTCCATCACCGTTCACAACTGGGTGTGGCAGAACTGCAGAGTTCCGATCTGATCCATTGGATGTTGGATCACTTAGCTCTGTTGCTTGCTGCTGATGCTGTTTGATATGCAGATGGTCCTGTTTGGTAGCTTCACCAGGTTGGCACTTCATTTTTAAATCTGCCTGATGCTGCTCATGGCATGCCCTCCTTTCCTGTCCATTGTGATGAGTGAGAGCAGGATTTACAAACCCATGAGATTACAGATTGTGCTGGAGTACAGTTCTACTGCTGTTGATGTCCCACAGTGCCTCAGAGATACCCAGTTTGAGATCCTACATGTAATCGAAGTCTGTCCCGTTTAGAACGGTGATAGTGCCACTCAACACAATGGAGGTTTTTCTCAACTTTAAGGCAAGACTTTGTCTCCAAAAGGAATGTGTGATGGTCACTGTTACCGATACTGTCATGGACAGATGTATCTGCAGCTGGTCAATTCATAACAATGAGATCAACTATGTTTTACACTCTTGTTGGTTCCCTCACCACCCGCTGCAGACTCAGGTGAGCAGCTATGTCCTTTAGGACCTGACCAGCTCAGTCAGTAATTCTGTTGCAGAACTAGTCTCGATTGTGGACATTGAAATCCTGCACCCAGAGTACGTTTGACACCATTTTACTTCATCGGTGCTTCCTCCAAATGTTGTTCATCATGAAGGAGAACTGATCCACCAGCCAAGGGAGGACGGTACGTGGTAATCTGCAGGAGCCATGAGATTTCCTGGTGTCCGGAGTCAATGCTGAGTACTCCCAGGGCAAATCCTCCCTGTCTGTGCCATCACCTCTGCCTGGCCTGTCCTGCCGGTTGGACAGGACCTATCCAGAGATTTCAGGAGAAAGTGAAGACTGCAGATGCTGGAGATCAGAGTCAAGAGTCTGGTGCTGCAAATGCACAGCAGGTCAGGCTGATGAAGGGCTTAGGCTCCAAGCGTCGATTCTCCTGCTCCTCGGATGCTGCCTGACTGTTGTGCTTTTCCAGCACCTCACTCTCGATATCTAGGGATGGTGATGATGGTATCTGGTCATTGTTTGTAAGTGATGATTCCGTGAGTATGACTATGTCAGGCTGTTCCTTGACTAGTCTGTCAGACAGCTCTCCACATTTTGGCACCAAAAACCATATGTTAGTGAGGAGGACGTTGCAGCATTGAGACGGCTGATTCTGTGGTTGTAATTTCTGGTGCTTTGTTAGGTGCCAACTGGTCCATCCAGTTTCATTCCTTTTTTGAGACTTTGCAGTGATTAGTACAGTGAGTAGCTGGCTGGGCCGCTGTCGGGTTGGCAGGATTTTTTTCGCTATTGACAATGGTTTCATGGAGATCAGGAGATTCCTAATACGTTGTTTTTTTTCTTGAATTCAGATTTCACCATCTGCCAAGATGGGATTCGAACCAGGACTTCAGTCGTTTGGTTTAATATTCTGGATAAAAGCTAAATACATCAGGTTTGTTCACTCACTTTAAATATCACTAACCCTGGTTTTGTTTCTGTGTAAAACACTGTCCATCATCCTGACTCCTCCATAGAACAATACAGCACAGAACAGGCCCTTCGGCCCACGATGTTGTGCAGAACATTTGTCCTAGCTTAAGCACCCATCCATGTACCTATCCAATTGCCGCTTAAAGGTCACCAATGATTCTGACTCTACCACTCCCACAGGCAGCGCATTCCATGCCCCCACCATCCTCCCTTCCAACAACGAGTGAGGAGCACATGGAGTTTTTCTGTCACTAAGGCTGAGATAATCCGATCTGCTGCTTCTCTCCCTCCCGCTAGCCCACTGAGCCAAACTGCCTCACGTGATGTTCCTGGTTTTTGTCCTAAACCTACAAATTTCTCTAATCTCTTGTAAAGCCTTATCAGAGCTCATTTTGATCCTTTACCCTAATCTCGCTAAACTCACTTTCCAACTCTCTCTCCTCCGCTGCCGCCTCATCACTCCCCCTCGCCAATTCATAGATATTGTTCATTGTTCTGTCTGTTGGTCTTTTCTGGTTATGTCCTTCTCTCCCATTCTGTGAAAAACTAATATTTGACCTCACCGTTGTTGGAAAATCCTGCTCCATCTCCACTCTCCCCTTCCTTTCTGAATTCCTTGCATTTGGTGTCCCTCATGGATCTATCCTTGGCCCCTCCTGTATCTCACCTACATTCTGCCAGGAGGTGACATTTTGTAAAAGCACCATGTTGGGTTTCACATGTACACTGACAATGCCCAGATCTCCCTCTGCATCATCCCTCTCCATTACTTCACTGTTACTCAGTTATCAAACTGCTTACCACTTTCCCACTACTCGATTAGGTGCAGTTTCCTCCAATGAAACATTGTCACGGTTAAACCCATTGCCTTACCTTTACCTTTCTGCTGAGCCCCTCCCTCCCACTGGGAACTCTCTGAGGCAGAACGATACTCTTCACAATATTGCTGTTATATCTGACCCCAAGGTGACCTTCTGATCAGACATCTACACAATCACAACACCAGGAATTCCAATCTCTTAAACGTTGCTTTTCTCCACCTCACCCCAGCTCCATTGCTACTGAAACCCCTTACCCGCGTCTGTGTCACCTTAAACTTGAAAAAAAAAACCCTTGATTCCGTGACTCAGAATCTGGTTTCAGACTCCCCTCTCAGTATTTACCTTCAGACACATCCTCTCAGTATTTATCCTGTCAAACCCCTTAAGAATCCCATCTGTCTCAATGAGATCACCTCTCTTTCTCCAAAATCCAGTGAGTAGAGTCCCAACCTTTACAGCCTTTATTTAAAAGATAATCCCTCCAAACCAGGGATCATCTCATTGAATCTTCCCTGAAATGCCTCCAATAAAATGACACATTTCCTTATCTAAAGGGACCAAAACTGCTCTCATTACTGCAGATATGGTGGTCTCATCAGCACTTCCACACGTTACTCTCAGGTATATACTCCAAACTCTAATACTAAAAACCTTTGAAACAAAACATTCCATTCCCCTTCCTGATTCCCTGTTGTCACTGTGTGGTAGCTTTCTGTGTTTCCTGAACAATTACCCCTGGTCCCTTTGTTGTGCATCTTTCTACAGTTTCCACCATTTAAATAATACTTTGTTCTTTTATTATCTCCTCCAAAATGAGCAACTTCCCATTTTCCCAAGTTACACCCCGTCTGGCAACTTGTTGCCCCCTTCTCTCTCTTTTCATAATCCTCTTAGACCTTTACAATTATGCCTTTTCTAGGAGATATCCCCCCCCCTTCCCATTCTTCCAAACATTTACTGGGAGCACTGGGCAGTTGGAAGCAGACAGAGTTGCTATCTTTTTAGGGATACGCTTTGGAGTGATTGAGAGGATCTTCCTACCCATTAGTCAGTATGGAGACAACTTGCCCATCGTTAGGCATTAGCCTTTCACATCCATGTCTTATTGATGAGGCAGAGCGGCAGCACGGAATGAAAGAAAAGAAAGTAATTCTTGTTCCCCATATCTCACTGACACTTGGATCATTTTCTCGAACGCGTCAAAGAACTGCTCTCTTCAGTCACATGAGATCTCAAGTTGGAATCTCCCAGAAACCCACAGATTTCCCCCTGAGTTGACTGCTGATGTCCTCAAGGGTAATATGTACAGTCATCCTGGGCCACGAGGAGGAGATCGTGTGGGTTTCTAACTTGAACTGAGAGTGACAGATTTTATAAACTTGTATTACAGGATATTACAGGTCGACATTCAGATGGTAATCTCAGTAAATGTTCTGCCAAACTCTGATTGAATTACTCAGTATATCAGGATCTGGATATTCGCATTGTGTGTGTGAGTATTGTGTTCCAGATCAATCCCATTTGCTGCTTAAAAATTCTCCTTTGAATCATCGCATTCTCTCAAAAGGTCTCCCCAAACCTTCAATGTGTCATGTAATCCTTTTATGATGATGTGCTGAGTATAAGGTTTATTATTCGAATGTGTAATTTTTGTATAAGGATGTCTCAGAGAGGGAGCAGAATATTCTTAAAGGGGAGAATAACCATTTTGAGGGGAGGCTGTTGTTTATTTGTATCAATGACATAGGAATAGAAGAGTTCACATTGTTGGATCATTGGAGTCTCTTGTGGGGTAGAATTGACCTCCATCAGAAGGATGGATTGTACTGGTACTGGAAGGGAACAGTTGCTAGTGTTATTCAGGAGGCATTAAACCAGTGAAGGAATGTGGGTAAACCCAGAGAGAGAATGAGGGAAGAGCTAAGTCTGACGCTGGTACAGTTCAGACGTCAAACAGTCAAGGCAGACAAGGAAAGGCACAGAATGAGCAGTTACACTGCATTTATTTCAATGCAGGAGGCCCGATAGGTTGGGCAGAGGAGCTCAGGGTATAGTTTTGAACATCGCACTGGGATATTATAGCAATTACAGAGGTATGAGTTCATGATGGAGAGGACCAGCAGCTTAATGTTCCAGTGTATAGATGCTATAGCAAAGATAGAAAGGGGGCAACAGAGCAGGGGGAGTGGTATTTTTGATTAGGGATAACATTACAGCTGGGCTTCAAGAGGGTATTCCTGGGAGTACATCGAGGCAAGTTATACAGGTGGAACTGAGAAATAAGAAAGGGATGATCTCCTTATTGGGATGGTACTATTGACCACCCCCACCTTCCCCATTAGTCAGCCGGGAGTTGAGAAGCAAATTTACTAAGAGATGACTTCTCTGTAAGAATAGTATGGTTGTGTACAAGACTTGACCTTCTTTGTTATTCATTCACAGGATGAGGGTGTCACTGGCTGGGCCCAAAGGGCAGTAAAGAGTCAACCACATTGCTGTGGGTCTGGAGTCACATGTAGGCAAGACCAGATAAGGATGGCAGATTCCTTCCCTGAAGGATATTAGCGAATCTGATGAGGTTTTTTTTTCGCAATAATCAACAATGGATTCATGGTCTTTAATAGATTCTTAATTCCAAATTTTTATTGAATTCATATTCCACTCTCTGCCATGACGGGATCCAAACCCTGGACCCCAGAACGTTATCTGGGTGTCTGGATTATCCATCTAGTGATAATCTCACGAGGCCATTTGGCAGGGTGAGTGACTGAGGTATCCGTAGGGCAGCACATCAGCACCAAAGATCCCATGGTCTCTGTGGAAGATAGAAAGGGCTGGGGAGGGAGATATATCCCTGGTGGTGGGGTCTGACTGTAGGTAGCGGACATAGCAGAGATTAATGGCGATTAGTGGGTGGCAGGTGAGGACTGGGGGATTATATTCTTCTGTGGTTGGAGGGGTGGGGGGAAGGCGGAGGTACAGGAAGTGGAGGATATGCGTTGGAGTGCATTGTTGATCAAGTGGGAGGGAAATGCGGTCCTTGAAAGAGGAAACCTTTCTGGGATGTCCTGGAGTGGAATTGCTTCTGCTGGGAGCAGATATGGCAGAGGCAGAGGAATTGGGAGTACAGGATCACGTTTTTACAGGAATATACTCGAGGGTAATCAGGAGAGCAAAAAGGGGACTTGAAATATCTCTAGGAAATAGTTTTTAAGGAGAATCCAAAGAGATTCTACAAATACATTAAGGATAAAATAATAACCAGACGGAGAATAGGAATTCTTAAAGATCAACAAGAACAACAGGAGGTGGGAGAAATACTATGCTATTCTATTCTAGAGAGTTTGGAGAAATAAATAGTGATAACTTGAAAAGTGTCTAGATTACAGAGGAGGAAGTAGTGGATGCCTTAAACAGTAGCAAGGTTGATAAATCCCTGGGACCTGATCAGGTGTATCCCAGAAATTTGTGGAAAGCTAGGAAGGTGATGGCAGTGTCCCTCCCTGAGGTATTTATATCATTGTTTGTGACAGGTCAGGTGCTGGAGGATGGGTGGCCATTATTTTAAAAAGGTGGTAAGGAAAGGCCAGGGAACAAGAGAACAGTCCACCTAACGTCAGTGGTAGGTAAGTTGTTGGAAGGGATTCTGAGGGACAGGATTTACATGTATTTGGAAAGACGAGGATTGATTAGGGATAGTTAACATGGCTTTGTGTGTGGGAAATTCTCTCTCTCCAACTTGATTGAGTTTTTTTGAAGATGTGACAAAGATGATTGATGAAGGCAGACTGTGGACGTTGTCTATATGGACACTGAACGATGTTCCACAAAGCAGACTGGTTAGCAAGGTCAGATAACAACATGAAATGGCGGGAGAACGAGCCATTTGGATACAAAACTGGCTTGAAGGTTGGAGGCAGAGGGTGGTGATAGAGGGTTGCTTTGCGGACTGGAGGCCTGTGAGCAGCATTGTCCTGCAGGAATGGATATTGGGTCCTTAAATAAATGACTTGGATGTGAATCTATGAGGTATGGTCAGTGGGTTTACAGAAGACACCAAACTTGGAGGTGTAGTGGACAATGAAGAAGTGAACAAGTTCAGAATGCAACAGTATCTTGACCAGATGGACCATTGGAGCGAGGAATGGCAGACTGGGTTCAATTTAGACAAATGTAAGCTGTTGGATTTTGGAAAGGCAAATCAGAGCAGGACTTGTACACTTAATGGGAAAGTCCTTGGGAATGTTGCTGAACATAGAGACCATGGAGTGCAGTTTCATTGTTCCTTGAAAGTAGAGTCGCAGGGAGGCAGACTAGTGAAGGTGGGGTTTGGTATGCTTATATTTATTGGTCAATGCATTGAGTACAGAAGCTGGGACGTCAAATTGTGGTTGGACAGGACATGGATTAAGCCATTTCAGGAATTCTGTTTTAAGTTCGAAATTCCCTGTTCTGGAAAGGATGTTGTGAATCTTGAAAGAGTTCAGACAAGATTTACAAAGACTTTGCTAGGGTTGGAGGATTTGGACTACAGGGAGAGGCTGAATAGGCCAGAGTTAATTTCCCTGGAGAGTCAAAGACTGAGAGGTGACTTCATGGAGATTTATAAAATCATGAAGGGCATGGATAAGGTGAACAGCCAGGGTCTTTTCCCCAGTTAGGTGGGATCAAAATAAGATCACATGGGCTTAGGTTGAGAGGGCAAAGATTAAAAACGGATTTAACGGGCAAAGTTTTCAAGCTGTGTGTGGTGTATGTGTGGAATGAGCTGCCAGATGATATAGTGGAAGCTGATACAGTTACAACATTTGAAAGGCATCCGATTGGGTACATGAATAGGAAGAGCTTCCAAAGTTCCAGACCAATAGCTGGCAAATGGGGCTCCATTTGTTGAGGATTCCTATTTGGCATGGACAAATTGGACCAAAGGTCTGTTTCTGTGCTGTACATCTCTATGACACTAATAAATTAAAATAAGATGTGTTCTTCTTTTGTGGAGAGCTAGCAGAAGCACAGATAATTGTCCTTGGAGCTGAGAAGGTTAAGCAGTGATTTTGACCAGGTGCAGATTTGTTTATAGGATATCTAATCTGCAGAGAGAGTGGAAATGTTAACAATGTCACAATTTTAGTAACTATTTTCAGGTAATTGGCAAATAATGTTAACATTTTATTCAGTAAGTTCTGAGTATCTGGAACAGTCTGAATGGCAGCTGGACACAGACTCAGCAGTCATTCATAAACAGATTTGGAATTTTACTTGTTAAGGGAAGATTTGGGGGGCTATGGGCAAATGGGAAGGGAATTTGGACAGATTTGCAGCATCTCCACAGGGAGAGGGTACAGCCCAAATGGGCTGAATAGCCCCAACCCCTGTGCTCTGTGATACTGCCTCATTGACTGTGAATGTTGTAGCTCATCCCAGGGCAGAGAGAGGCAGGATCCCACCACTCGCCTCACAATGGGCCCCGATGATTGATGTCAGCACAGGCCAATAGGAGGCAGAGGGCAGTCCTGGAGGACCAGTTTGTCTTCCAACCAATCAGAGTGAATGAGGGTATCCTCAAGGCTGGAACTAAAGAAAGGCACATGTCGCAGAGATTTGAGAAACTGGAGGACATGAGATAGGGAGCGTTCTGTGGCTGGTGAGGAATTATATAAATAAGGAAGAGTTGTGAGGCTGGATGAGGTGACAGTGATCGGGAGAGTTGAGGATGGAGGAATTTAGAGTTAGTGAGGATTAGAGTCATAATGTTATACAGCAAGGAAACAGGCCCTGTGGTCCAACCAGTCCATGCCAACCATAATTCCAAACTGAACTAATTGTACCTGCCTCCGCTTGGTCCACATCCATCCAAATATTTCCTATTTATGTACTTATCTGAATGTATTTTAAATTTTGTAATTATATTCACAGCTACCACTTCCTCTGGAAATTCATTCCACACGTATAATTTTTTTTTAAAACCCTAATGTCTTTTCTCAAACCTTTCTCATTTCTTCTCAAAATGAATGCACCCGAGTTTTGAATCCTCCTCTCCCCCGGCTATTCACCTTATCTACGCTCTTTCTGATTTTATAAACCTCTAATAAGGTCACCCCTCAACCTCGTGCACTGCAGTGGAAAAAATTCCCAGCCTATCCAGCCTCTCCTTAGAACACAATCCCTCCATTCATGGCAACATGCTGGTAAATCTCTTCTGAACCTGCTCCATTTTAATAATATCCTTCCTATAAAAGCACAACCAGAACTGGACAGAGTATTCCAGAAGAGGCCTCTCCAACATCCTGTATGTTCTCAACATAACGTCCCAACTCCTGTACTCAAAGGTCTGAACAATGAAGGTAAGTGTGCTGAGCACCTTAACCACCCTGTCTACATGTGACACAAACTTCAAAGACGTGAAGCCCTCGGTCCCTTCGTTCCCATATCACTACTCAAGGCCCTACTTTTATTGAGTGCAAGTCCTACCCTCGTTTGTTTTATCAAGATGTAATATTTAGCATTTATTCCAATCCAAAAAATTTTCAAGTATAAAGGCAGTAGGAGTATAATTAAGAGGGAAATCAGGAGGCAAAAAGGGGGCGTGAGATAGCTTTGGCGAATAGGGTTAAGGATAATCCAAAGGGCTTTTATAAATACATTAAGAACAAAAGGCTAACTAGGAGAAAATAGAGATCAGCAAGGCAGTCTTTGTGTGGGGCTTCAGGCGATGGGTGAGATAGGGAAACAAGTACTTTGCATCAGTGTTTACTGTGAAGAAGTACATGGGAGATATAAAATGTGGGGAAATAAATGGTGACATCTTGAAAAATATCCATATTACAGAGGAGGAGGAGGTGCTCAATGAGTGGCTAAGGAGCTGGTGCAGTGGAAAAAGGATTCACGTTTTTGCATCATTGTGATCTCCTCTGGAGTAGAGTTGACCTGCATAAGAAGGATGGATTGTACCTGATTTGGAAGGTGTCTAATATCTAGGCAGGGAGATTTGTTAATGCTACTCAGGAGGCATTAAACCAGTGAGGGAGTGGGTGTGATTGCAAATAGATAGTGAGAAAAGAGGTATGTCTGAGGCTGGTGCAGTTCTGAGGTCAAATAGTCAAGGCAGGCAAGGGAAAAGCAGAGAATGAGGTCAGACTGAGCAGTTACACTGCATTTATTTCAATGCAAGAGGCCTGACAGGGAAGGCAGGTGGGCTTAGGGTATGGTTTTGAACATGGCACTGGGATATCATGGGTATTACAGAAACGTGGCTCAGGGATGGATAGGACTGGCAGCTTAATGTTTCAGAGTATAGATGCTATAGGAAGAATAGAAACGGGGCTAAGAGAGGAGGGAGAGTAGCGTTTTTGATTAGGGATAGCATTATGTTTGTGCTTAGGGAGAATATTCATGGGAGTACGCCCAGTGAAGTTATTTGGGTGGAACTGGGAAATAAGAAAGTGATGATCACCTTATTGGGGTTGTCTGCGTGGATTTCATCCGGGTTCTCTGGTTTCCTCCCACAGTCCAAAGATGTGCAGGGTAGATTGGATTATCCAGGCTGAATTGCCCGTAGTGTTCAGGGATGTGTAGGTTGGGTGGCCCTGGAAAATGCAACGTTACAGGGGGAGGTTAGGAGGCTCTGAGCGTCAGTATCGATGTGATGGGCCGAATGGTCTCATTCCACACTGTTGGGATTCTGGGATTCTCTGATAATTCTACTAGTTTTAAAATAGTTACAGAAAATAATAAACCAGATTATCCAATTTCGAAACTTAACTTTTCAAAGGTCAATTTTGATGGCACAAGGCCAAAACTTTCATCTGACCCCTCAAACCTGCTCTGCCATTCAATAAGGTCAGGGTTGATCTTTTCATGGCCTCAGCTCCACATTCCTGCTCTCTCACCATAACTCTTAATTCCTTTCCTGTTCCTTAAAGGCAAATAAAGTTGATAGCTCAGCTGCTTCACTCAGCAGGGAATTCCACAGATTCACAACCCTTTAGCTGAAGAAGTTACTCCTGAACTCAGTCCTAAATCTGCTCCACCTTATTTTGATGCTATGTTCTCTAGTATCACCCACCCCTGGTAAAAATAAACTCCCTGCTTCTATCTTACTTACTCCCTACATAATTTTGTTTTTTTTACCCCATCCAACCTCCCATTCTTCTAAATTACAATGAGTATAGAACCAATTTTCTCAATCTCTCCACATACACCAACCCTCTCAACTCCAGGCCCAAAGTAGTGACCCTCCTCTGCACCCCATCCAGTGCTAGTACATCCTTGCTGAAGTAAGGAGATCAAACCTGTACACAGTACTCCAGGTGTGGCCTGTACAGCTGCAGCATAACCATCCCTCTAGCAATGAAGGACAATATTCCCTTCACTGCCTTAATTACCTGCTGCACCTGCAAACCAACTTCCTGCGATTCAAGCACAAGTACACCCAGCTCCCTCTGCACAGCAGCATGCTGCAGGTTTTCACTATTTCATCATCCAGTTTGCTGTTAGTTCGACCAAAATGGATGACCCCACATTTCCCAACATTGTCCTCCATCTGCCAGATCCTTACCCACTCACGTAACCTATCTGTATCCCTGTGCAGACTTACGATGGCCTCTGCACACATTGCTCTACCTCATCTTTGTATCAAATCTGAACTCTGACACCGTACACTTGGTCCTCAACTCCAAAACATTTGTGTAAATTGTAAACAGTTGTAGTGCCAACACTAATCCAAACACCCGTTTATCCCCATTCTTTACTTTTTGTTGGTTAACCCATCCTGTATCCATGCTAATACATTACCCATAATGCCGTGCAGCCTTTATCTTATACAGCAGCCTTTCATGTGGCAACTTGTCGATTACTTTCTGGAAATCCAGATACACCACATCCACCGGGTCACCCTTGTCCAACGTATTTGTGATGTCCTCAAATAGTTCATGTAAATGTGTTAAACATGAGCTGCCTTTCATGAATCCATGCTGTGTCTGCTCAATGGGATAGTTTCTGCCCAGATAACTCGCTACTACTTCCTTGACAGGTTCAAGCATTTTCCTCACTACAGAAGTTAAACTAATGGGTGTTTTTTTTTTAAATAGTGGCATCACATTTGCAGCTTTCCAATCTGTCAGATACGTCCCAGAGTCCAGCAAATTTTCGCGAATTATCATAAACACATTTGCTATTTTCCCGGCCATCTCTTTTAGCCCCTGGGATGCATTCCATCAGGGCCAGGCATCCCTTTTACCTTTAGGCTGTTACCTTTCCCAACACTTTCTTTACTGAGAATGATTGATTCTCTGTCCACATCTGCCATTGCCTACATAGACCTGTAAAAATGAGACAATGAGAGTACACAGACAGTATGTTCCTGTTAAGGGCAACTCTGGGAGGTGTAGAGAATGTTGCCTGTCGACAGAAAATGAAGGAGGGATATGGCAGGTACAGACAGCTGGGTTTGAGTGGATCCCTGGAGGAGTATAGAGACAGTAGGAGAATACTTGAGGGAAACCAGGAGGGCAAAAAGGGGACAAGCGATGGCTTTGGGAAATAGGTTTAAGGAGAATCCAAAGAGATTCTAGAAATACACTAAGGACAAAGAGTGACCAGGCAGAGAATAGGGACCCTCAAAGATCAACAAGACTGACTATGGAACCGCAGGAGGTTGGAAAGATTCTATATGAATATTACACATTGGTTTTTACTGAAAAACGATATGGAAGCTAGAGAATTTGCACAGATAAATAGTGATAACTTGGCAAGTGTCCATGTTACAGAGGAGGATACTCTGAATGTCTTAAAATGGATAAAGGTAGATAAATCCCTGGGACCTGATCAGATGTATCCCAGAAATTTGTGGGAAGCTAGGGAAGTGATTTTTGGGCCCCTCCCTGAGATATTTGTGTCATCAATAACCACAGGTGAGGTGCTGGAAGATGTGTGCCATTATTTGAGAAAGGTGGTAAGGAAAAGCCAGGGAACTATAGACCGGTGAGCCTGAAGTCAGTGGCAGGCAAGTTGTTGGAAGGGATTCTAAGGGACAGGATTTTCATGTAATTGGAAAGGCAAATAAATGGGGAGAATCAGCATGGCTTTGTGCATGGACATCGTTAACTTGGACTTCAGGAAGACACAATGTTCCACACAACAACAGACTGGTTAGCAAGTTCAACATCATAGAATACGGAGAGAACTAGCTATTTGGATAAAAAAATTGACTGAAAGGTCATTCATCACAGAGATATACAGCACAGAAACAGACCCTTCGGTCCAACCCATCCATGCCAACCAGATATTCCAGCCCAATCTAGTCCCACCTGCCAGCACCTGGTCCATATCCCTCCAAATCTTTCCTATTCATATACCTATGAATGTTGCAATTGTACTCACCTCCACCACTTCCTCTGGCCACTCATTCCACACACGGACCACCCTCTGTGTGTAAACGTTGCCCCTCAGGTCTCTTTTATATCTTTCCCCTCCCACCCTAAACCTATGCCCTCTAGTTCTGGAAGCCCGCACTCCAGTGGGGAGACCTTGTCTATTTATCTTATTTATCCTGTCCATGTCGCTCAAGATTTTATGTACCTCTGTGAGGTCACTCCTCAGCCTCCGACTCACCAGGGAAAACAGCCCCAGCCTATTCAACCTCCCCCTATCGTGATTTGTCTCCAGGATATTTAGTTGACAGAGAGGGAAAGTAGAAGGTTTGTCACAATTTTTAGTAACTACATTCATGTAACTGGCAAATAATGCAAGGTAAAAATGAGAAGATTATTTTACTGAGTCAGTTCTGAGCATCTGGAACAGTTTGAACAATAGCTGAATGCAGATTCAACAGTTACTGTCAAAACAAATTTGGAATTCAACTTTTTAAGGAAAGATTTGGAGGGCTATGGACAGATGGGAGGGGAGTTGGGACAGATTTGCAGCATCTGCAGTGGGAGAGAGTACAGCCCAAATGGGCTGAATAGCCCGCAGCCCCTATGCTCTGTGATAATGCCCCATTCACTGTGAATGATGAAGCTCATCCCACCGCAGAGCCATCGAGCCACAGAGATGTACTGCACAGAAACAGACCCTTTGGTCAAACTCGTCCATGCTGACCAGATGTCTTAACCTAATCAAGTCCTATTTGCCAGCACTTGGCATATATCCCTCTATACCCTTCCTATTCATCTACCCATTCAGATGTGTTTCAGATGGTGTAATTGTACTAGGCTCCACCACTTGTCCTGACCGAAAATTCAATGCATGCAGCATCCTCTGATTGACAGAAGTTGCCCCTTAGGTCCCTTTTAAATATTTTCCCTGTCAACTTAAACCTATGCCCTCTCGTTCTGGACCTGTCTATTTATCCCATTCATGCCCCTCATGGTTTTATAAAACTCAATGAGGTCACCCTTCATTGGGAGGATCCCACCAACATGACACAATGGGGCCCAGGTGATTGACAGCAGCTGCAGACCAATAGGAGAGTTGGCGTGATCCTCCAGCCAATAGAAGTGAATGAGGGGTGTGGCCAGCAGGCCAGCACGTGACCATGAGCTGTGCAGGCGCAGTGTCACTGTGAAGGGGGACTCAGTGAGTGTGATGGGAGTGGCATAGACTGGGAGAAAAATGGAGTTTGTGGGTACTGGGGCGGTTTATAAACACACGGTGTAGGCTGCTTGACATGAATTACAAGCTCCCGCTAAATAAAAACCAGAAAAAATTGTGGATGATGGAAATGATAAACAACAACCAGAAAGTGCTGGAAAAGCTCAGCAGGTCTGGCAGCATCTGTGAAGACAAATCAGAGTTAACATTTCTGAACCTATGAACCTTCCTCAGAACTGATGTGACTGAGGAAAAAATGTTGGTTTATATGCAGAAGGTATAGGTTAAAGAGTAAATGATTGGGAATAGAGTCCAAAGAGAGAGATAGAAGAAATTGGACAAAGGAGTGTATATCGATCTGGCTGGGAGAGGGTGAATAGCTGTTTATGGGGACTGTTAGTGGCTAATCACAGTGTGTAATAGCAGGCTATGTAATAACAAGGCCTGGTATGTAGGGTAGGGGGCTAGGATGCTAGGACGTGGGAGAGTTCAGGATCTAAAATTATTGAATTTGATATTGAGGCCAAAGGGCTGAAGGGTCCCCGAGTGGATGATGAGGTTTTGTTCTTCCAGCTTCATTAACATGTGGCACTGGAAACGCACAGCAGGTCAGGCAGCATCCAAGTAGCTGGAGAATCGACGTTTTGGGTATATGCCCTTCATCAGGAATGTGCGGTGTGGGAAAGAGTGCTGAGAGATAAATAGGAGGGGGTGTGTAGGGCTGGGGGGGAAGAGAGCTAGGAAAGTAATAGGTAGATGCAGATGAGAGGTAATGGTGAGAGGGTGGAGTGGATAATGGGGAAGGAAGATGGACAAGTGGGTCAGTTCAAGAGGCCAGTGCCGAGTTGGAGGGTTGGAGCTAGGATAAGGTGGGGTGAGGGGAGATGAGGAAACATTGATGCTGTGTGGTTAAAGGGTCCCAAGGCGGACGATGAGGTGTTATTCCTCCAAGCTTCGGGTGGCTTGATTTGGCGATGGAGGCAGCCCAGAACCTGCATGTCCTTGGCGGAGTGGGAGGGTCCGTTGAATATGTCGGCCACAGGGCAGTGTGGTTGGTTGGTACGTGTCCCAGAAATGTTCCTTGAAATATTCTGCAAGTTGGCGTCCTGTCTCCCCACTGTAGAGGAGACCACATCGAGAGCAAAGGACTCAATAGGTGAGGTGTTTGAATGTAAGAACTATCTCTGCTGAATTTGGAAGGATCCTTTGGTGTCTTGGATGGAGGTGAGGGGAAGGTGTGGGCACAGGTTTTCCACCTCTTGCAATGGCGAGCGAAGGTGCCTGGGAGTGGAGGATGGGTTGGTGGGGAGCGTGGATCTAACAAGGAAGTCACAGAGGGAATGGTCTCTGCGGAATGGTGAAAGGGCTGGGGAGGGAAATATATCTCTGATGGGGTCTGATTGTAGATGGTGGAAATGGTGGAGGATGATGTGTTGTACCTGGGTGGAATGTGAGGACTTGGGGGATTCTATCCTTGTTGCAGTTGAAGGAGTAGGGTTCAAGGGCGGAGGTGTGGGAAGTAGAGGAGATACGGTGGAGGGTATTGTTGACCACATGGGAGGGGAAATTGCTGTAATTGAAATACAGAGCCATTTGGTATGTTCTGGAGTGTTCTGCCAGTTTGTATCAAGCTTCACTGGAACTTTGCAGTAAGCATGAGACAGGGATGTTGGCCAGGGAACAGGCTCGTGTGTTGAAGTGGCAGGCAACTGGAACGTCAGGGTCTGTTTTGCGGCAGAACGTACATCAGCCACCATTTCCATCCCATCCACTGAGATGCTGCCAGACACCGGTTCCTGTTCCCTCCATTAACAGCTATGCACTCTCCCAGCCAAATCGCTATCCAGTCCTTTTTCTTTCCAAATGTTCCTTTGGGCTCTGTCCCCACCTATTATTCACTCTTTAACCCCTATCTCCTTTGCCATTGCACTGGGAGCTAAATTGCCCAGAGTTTTCAGAGATGTGTAGGTTAGGTGCAAGATAAATATTTGTCTTTACTATTCATCCTGCACTGACTGTGAGTTTGTTGTGTGAATTCATTTTATGGGATATTAATTCAGACTTGGATCTCAAAAACAGGTTTTTACGGTCAGCAGAGACATCAGGACTTGAATATAATTGGCATTTAACTGTGGAAACAGAAAGGTTTGTCTGTTCTGTCTGTGAGAAAGTATCTTAAATACTGTTGTCAAGCAAAAATCAGAGAGATGGACAAATTTGTGGCTGGATCACCCTTTGGGTGTGTGCTCTGTTCTGGGCCCTGCAGCTGAGGAAGGAGATATTGGCCTGAGAGGGAGCACAGATTTATCCAAATTGCACCTCATCTCTTTGCAGGAACTGTCAGATTTAGTCCCCAATCACCCACTTCGTAATGTTAACCTGTAAACTCCTTATTTTCAGTTCTCTGCAAACTACCCACTAAAATTCCTTATGGACTCAAATTCCTTATGGACTAAAATTCCAGCATCTTTTCAGGTGGAATGTTCCAGATTCTGACAACTGAAAATGACAGGGCTGCACTGAGAGTGCTGCTTGACTCAGTGAGTGTGTTTTGGAGTTGGGTGAAAACAGTGAGGTGAGACAGGAGAAGGTGATGCTGAAACTCAGGTTTAGTTCAGGCCATTCAGAAATTCACATGGCCCCAATGGGAATAGCCAATTTTTATGAGATACCTGCTGAATATTTTGTAACAGGTTTTAAAGTATAACATGTCAGCTTAAGTAAAGGTCGGGGATTTAGATTATAATGGACATGCTTGAAGTGAAGAAAGGTTTCTAGCTCATTTAAGTTCTCGCGATGGGAGAACTAGCTGAATCTAGAGAGACATTGTTACAGAAGACCTCAGATCCGCGGTGTTCTCCTCTTGTACAATGTGGGAAATAAGGGATGCTTCCAGTGTCCCTGGTGACAATATGTGCAGGAAGTGTGCCCATCTGCAGTTACTGGGAAACTGCTTTTCAGATCTGAAGCTGTGAGTGGACTCACTGTAGCTCATCTGCAATACTGAGGATGTTATGGACAGCACGTTCAGTGAGTTAGGAAAGGGAATGGATGACTATCAGATCAAGTAAAAGGCTCAGGAAGGAAATGCAGGAGTTCCCAGTGATCATCCCGTTATCAAACAGATACTGTATCCCGCTTTGGATTCTGCACAGAACAGGAGGAAAGAGAGTAACGGGGATTCAATAGTCAGGCGTACAGACAGGCACTTCTGTGGCCACAGACATGAATCCAGGATAGTATGTTACCTCCCTGGTGCCAGGATCCGCAATAGCATGGATAGGTTATTGGACATTGTGGAGCTGGAGGGTAAACAGCCAGTGGTGGTGGAATCCTTTCACTATGCAGACCATGTATCATTTACATTCTCCACTGCTTCTCACTCATGTCTGCTTCAAAAAGAGGGAATCGCGGAGAAACATGGAATAAAATGGGGTCAGAGTCTCTGGAAAAAACTGTTGAACACAATGCCCCCATCTTCTCCATATTGGTCATCAAGCATACATGCCCGCTGCGATCATCTCATACCTTTTTGATATTAGAATAGGATTGGTTAATGTTTTGGGGAGGCAAATGAGCAGAGAGGTTTAGTAGGAAATGCTGGAGCTCAGGGTGCAGGAATCTGAGTTAAAAATGGGCTATCCTCAAGGCTGGAGTTACAGAAAGCCACTTAGCAGAGAGATTTGTGGGGATCGAGATTACAGAGATAGGGAGGATTGTGTGATTGGAGAATGTTACAGAGATGCTTATGATAGCAGAGATAAGGAAGAGTTGTGAAGCTTCATGAGGTGACAGTGATAGGGAGAGTTGTGAGCATGAAGACACCGAGAGTTAGAGTTTCAAAGGTATATATCATGGAAACAGACCCTGTGGTCTAACCAATCCATGTCGACTATAATTCCACCTAAACTAATCACACCTGCCTCTGCTTGGTCTATATCCCTCCAAATATTTCCTATTTATGTACTTATCCAATTATCTTTTAAGTATTGTAATTGTATTCACAGCTACCACTTCCTCTCGAAGTTCAACCCATAAGTGCAAAAATAGAAAAACTCATGTCTTTTTAAAATCTTTGTCATCTCTTCTCAAACTGTATGCACCGGTGTCTTGAATCCCCCTCCCATGCAGCCATTCATCTTATCTACACACTCCATGATTTCATAAACCTCTAATAAGGTCACCCCTCAACCTCCTGCTCTTCAGTGACAGACATCCCAGCCTATCCATCCTCTCCTTCTACACAATCCCTCCATTCATGGCAACATCCTGGGAAACATCTTCTGAACCTTCCCCAATTTAATAACATTCTTCCTCTAACAGGGGGACCAGAACTGAACACAGTGAAGAGGCCTCATCAACATCATGTATAACCTCATGACAGTGTCCCAACTCCTATACCTAAAGGTCTGAACAATGAAGATAAGCGTGCTAAACACTCACTTAACCACCCTGTCTACATGTGACACAAACTGCAAAGACCTGAACCCCTCGGTCTCTTTGTTCCACATCACTACTCAAGGCCTTACTTTTAATTAGTGTACTTAATTAATGAGACTAAAGGAGATGTTTGTTTTATTAAAATATAATATCTTACATTTATTCAAATTAAATTCCATCTGCCACATTTCAGCCCATTCACCCAACTGATCAGGATCCCTCTGTATTCGTGGATAACCTTTTGTTACTGTCTACCTTAACAGTTTTTGATGTCACCCACAAACAAACCATGCTTTGTATATTCTAATTCAAACCATCTACACACATGACAAACAAAAATGGACCCAGCACCGATTCCTGGAGAACACTGCTGGTCACGGGCCTCCAGTGTGGAAAAACAACCCTCCACTATTACTGTCTCCTATTGTTAAGCTAATTTTGTATCCAGTTGGCAAGCTCTTGCTGAATCCCATGGGATCGAACTTTACAACTTCGTCTCCCCTGCACAACCTTTTTAAAGGCTTTACTAAAGTCCAAATAAACAATGTCTGCCACTCTGCACTCATCGATCATCTTGGTGACTACCTTAAAAATCTCAATCAAGTCTGTGAGACACCCAGTTAAGTAACCATGTTGAGTGTCCCTAATCATTCCTTAACTCTCCAAATACTCTCCTATCCTTCTGAATCGCCTCCAACGGCTTACCCACCACTGAGGTCTACAGTTCCTAGGCTGCTCCTTATACCCCTTCTTTAACAAAGGTGCAACATTAGCCACTCTCCAGTCATCAGGCAGCTCACCTGTAGTTATCGATTATACAAATATTTCTCCATGGTGCGCACAATTTCCTCTCACCCAAACTGTTCCCGTCCTATCACTTCAGTCACTTGCCCTGTCTGATCAGACAAGAAAAGGTCAGGTGTTGCTTGCTTCCTGATAAGAACATTTAAATATTGATAAAGAACATTTCTTGAACTCATTTAACACATTCTTTACCAACCAAACCTTTCACACTATCGTAATCACCTACTATTATAACCTTATTGTTGTGAATGTATATCGGAGATCTCTCTGTATATTTGTTCCTTATGTTCTCCCTGATTATTGCAGCGTCTATAGTGCCATCCGACCAAGGTGAATTTTTTTAGTTTGAAAACACAATTTTGTTTTTAAAAAAGCTTTCCTCTGCGATTTAAATATAAATTGTTTATTCACTCAGATGTGGATGTTTACCCTGAGGGCAGTTGGGAGTTAACCACATTGCTGTGGGTCTGGAGTCACATGTTGGCCAGACCGGGTGAGGATGACAGTTTCCTTCCCTAAAGGGCATTAGTGAACCAGATGGGTTTTTTCCTAACAGTCGATAATAGTTTCATGGTCATCATGAGCCTTTTCATTCGAGATTTTATTGATATCTGATGCCACCATCAGCCATGATGCTACCATCTAACCCTAATCCTCGGAACATTGCTCATATTACTCGTCTAGCAAGAATATCATCTGGCCATTGCCTCCGTTTTTAGCAATGTATTAATTTTAAAAAAGCTCCATCATTCTCCGTGTACAATTTGAGGTAAAATTACACACATGCAATTTCTGAAGCTGGAGAGGGATTACAGAGACAGAGAGGGATGTGGGTCTAGTGGGGGATTGTTGTCCAAACATCACTGTGGTGTACATGGACTGCAACATTTCATTGAGGCCGTTCACCACCACTTTCTCCAAGACACATAAAGGTGGCCAATAAATACTGGTCTGGGCAGCAAAGGCAACCACCAGTGAATAAAACCGAGCAGTGACCTCTCCCAGCTGACTTGTGAAGGTATAAACCTCTCTGGAAATGCAGCTTGGAGAAAAGAGAAACAAACAGTGACATTTCACAGCTGCCCTCAGAGAGACCTCGCTCTCTGAGCTGCTCACAGCCGGATCAGCTCAGTGGGTTTCAGTCTCTTGAAACATCAACTTTCGACGGTTTTATTATATTAATAGTGAGAAAGGTGAGGGTTTCTTTTTCATGTCTTTCGGTCTGTTGTTTAAATGTTTAAAATATAAAGCGTAAGCATTAAGTTATTCTCGGGCAGTATTTTTCGAGCAGTAAGACTGTGCCTTTGTCTTGGTCTGTAGATTGTTAAGGCGGAGAGATGGCCTGTTGTAGAGTAGTGTGCTGTTCCTGTCAGATGTTGGAGATTAGAGAGAGTTTCAATGATCCTGATGATTGTGTCTGCAGGAAGTGTGTTTGCAAATCCTATCAGATCACATGGATTGGTGGAGGAGTGATTAAAGGCAGTGAGGAATTGACAGGGCCCAGGGGTGTGATAGGTGGCAGTCTCAGGATTGCAGGATACTGCAGATACAGCCAGGTAGATGGGTTACCTCTAGGAAAACTAGGAGGGGTAGGCAAGTACTGCAGGAATATCCAGTGGTTATCCCCAGCTCAAACAAGTGTACTGTTTTGGAAAATGTAGGGGGTAATAGACTTTCAGGGGAATATAGCACTGACTGCCAAGATACTGCGACTGAGACTGGCTCTAACATAATGTAAGGTATATCCAGTTCCACGCAAACGATGGTGATAGGGGACACTCTAGTCAGGGGCACAGTCTGCCATTTCTGCAGCTGACAGTGAGACATCAGAATGGGGTGGTGCCTCCCTGATGCTAGGGTCAAGGATGCCTCGGAGAGGGTGCAGAATATTCTCAAAGGGGAGAATAACCTGTGGGAGGACATTGTACATTGGTACCAATGGCATAGGAAGGGGAAAGCATGGGGTCCTGATGAGCAGGGAGATTTGCTAGTTCCACTCGGGCATTAAACCAGTGAGGGAGTTGGGGTAAACCTAAAGAGATAGTGAGAAAAGAGGTATGTCCGAGTCTGGTACTGTTCAGATTAGACTGTCAAGGCAGGCAAGAGCAAGCCACAGAATAAAGTGGGACGGACCAGTTACACTGCATTTATTTCAGTGCAAGATGCCTGACAGGTCAGGCAGGTGGGCTCAGGGTATGGTTTTGAACATGGCACTGGGATATTACAGCAATTACAGAGGGATCACTCAGGGATGGATAGGACTAGCAGCTTAATGTTCCAGGGTGTAGATGCGATAGCAAAGGGGCAACAGTACAGGGGGAGTGGCGTCTTTGATTAGGGATAACATTACAGCTGGGCTTCGGGAGGATATTCCTGGGAGTACATCCAGGCAAGTTACTTGGGTGGTACTGAGAAATAAGAAAGGGATGACCGTCTGACTGGGATTGTATTATAGACTCTCTCCCAATAGTCGGCGGAGAATTGAGACACAATTTTACCAGGAGACCTCAGTTATCTGTAAGAATAATATGGATGCAATGATAAGGGGTTTTAACTTTACCAACATAGGCTTGGAGTGCTGTAGTGTTAAGGGTTTGGATGGAAAGGTATTTGTTCAGTGTGTACGAGAACGTTTCAGATTCAGTTTGTAGGATGTACCTACTAGAGAAGGAACAAAACCTGACCTGTTTTCTTTGTTCATTCACAGGATGAGGCTGTCACTGGCTCGGCCAGCATTTATTGCTTCGTTTAACCAGAGGGCAGTTAAGAATCAACCACGTTGCTATAGGACTGGAGTCGCATGCAGATCAGACCAGGTAAGGATGGCATTTTCCTTTCCTAAAGATCATGAGTGAACCAGATGGGATTTCCCAACAATTGACAATGGATTCATTGTCGTCACAAAATTAATTTTCCAGATATTTATTGAATTCACGTTCCAAAATCTGCCGCGGGATTCAAACCCACGTCGCCAGAACGTTATCTGGATCTCTGGATTAATTGTCTAGCGATAATTTCACTCCGTCATCGCTGCCTCTTAGGAAATGAGGCAGGGTGAGTGACCGAGGTATCAGTGGGGCAGCCCATCAGCACCAAAGATCCCACAGTATTGTGGCTCAGTGGTTAGCGCTGCTTCCTCAGCACCAGGGACCTGGGTTTGATTCCAGCCTCTGGCGACTCTGTGTTGGAGTTGGCACGTTCTCCCCAGTGTCTGTGAGGGTTTCCTTCGGGTGTTCCAGTTTGCTCCCACAGTCCAAAGATGTGTAGGTTAGTTGGATGAACCATGTTAAATTTCCCATAGTGTCCAGATGGAGTAGATGAGGTTTTGGGATGTGCGGAGAAATCTCTGCCTGATGTGAAAAGATCCTTTGGACAGAGGTCAGCGGGAGGTGTGGCCGCATGTTTTACATATCCCGTGGCGGCAAGGGAGGGTCAAGGGTGTGGAGCGTGGGTTGGTGGGAGGGTGTGGGCCTAACAAGGGTGTTGCCGAGGGAATGGTCTCCGTGCAACGCAGATAGGGGTGGAGAGGGAAATATGTCTGTGGTGGTGGGATCCGACTTTAGGTAGCAGAAATAACAGAGGTTAATGCACTGTATCTGGAGATTAGTGGGGTGGAAGGTGAAGACTGCAAGGTTATAATCTTATTGTGGTTGAAGTGGTGGGATAAAGGTGGAGGTGTGGGAAGTGGAGGGTATGCATTGGAGGGCATTGTTGATCAAGTGAGAGGGAAATTGTGGTCCTTGAAGTAGGAGGCCTTTCTGGGATGTCCTGGGGTGGAATTGCTCCTCCTGGGAGCAGATATTGCAGAGGCAGAGGAATTGGGAGCACAGGATCACACTTTTATACTTGAGGGAAATCAGGAGAGCAAAAAGAAGACATGAAATAGCTTCAGGCAATGGTTTAAGTAGAATCCAAAGAGATTAAACAAATATATCACAGACAAAAGTTTAACTGGACCAGAGAATAGGACCCCTTAAAGATCAACAAGGCTGTCTATGAAACCACAGGGAATGGGAAAGATATGCAAATATTTCATATCATTTTTTACTGGAGAAGGATATAGAAACTCGAGAGTTTGGAGAAATAAACAGAGATACCTTGAAAAGTGTCCATGTTACAGAGGAGGTGGTACTGGGTGTCTTAAATGGCATCAAGGTTGATAATGTCCTGGGACCTGATCAGGTGTATCCCAGAACTTTCTGGAAATCTAGAAGTGATTGTTGGGCCTCTCCTGAGATATTTGTATCGTTGGTAGCGACAGGTGAGGTGCCATTATTTTAAAAAGGTGGTAAGGAGAGGCCATGGAACAAGAGAACAGTGAGCCTGAAGTCAGTGGCAGGCAAGTTGTTGGAAGGGATTCTGAGGGACAAGATATCCATCTATTAGGAAAGGTAAGGAATGATTAGGGAGAGTCAATGTGGCTTTGTACATGCATAATTGTGTCTCACTAGCTTAACTGAATGTTTTGAAGTGACAAAGAAAATTGATTATGCCAGGCGGTGAATGTTGTTTATGTGGACATTCAACAAGGTTCCACAAAGCAGACTGGTTAGCAGGGTTAGATAACATGGAATGCAGGGAGAGCAAGCCATTTGGATACAAAACTGACTTGAAGGTAGGAGACAGAGGGTGGTGATGGAGGGTTGCTTTGCGGACTGGAGGCCTGTGGGCAGCAGTGTGCTACAAGGATCGATATTGGGTCCTTAAATAATTGACTTGGATGTGAATGTGTAAGGTATGGTCAGTAGGTTTACAGAAGGCACCAAAATTGGAGGTGTAGCGGACAGTGAAGAAGGTTAGTTCAGAATACAACAGGATCTTGATCAGATGGGTCAATGGCGCAAGGAATGGCAGATGGAGTTCAATTTAGACAAATGTGAGCTGTTGGATTTCGGAAAGGCAAGTCAGGGCAGGACCTGTACACTTAATGGTAAAGTCCTGGGGAGTGTTGCTGAATAAAGAGACCTTGGAGTCCAGGTTCATAGTTCCTTGGAAGTCGAGTCACAGGTAGGCGGGGTAGTGAATGCAGTGTTTGGTACACTCCCCGTTATTGGTCAATGCATTGAATGCAGCTGTTGTGACGTCATATTGTGGTTGTACAGGACATTGATTAATGCTCTTCTGGGATTCTGTTTTCAGTTCCAATCTCCCTGTTCTCGGAATGATGTTGTGAAACTTCAAAGGTTTCAGAAAAGGTTTGCAAGGACTTTGCCAGGGTTGGACGGGTTGAGCTATTGGAAAATGCTGAATAGGCTGGGACTATTTTTCCTGGAGAGTTAGAGATTGAGAGGTGACCTTATAAATGTTTATAAAATCATGATGGACCTGGATAAGGTGAGCAGTCAGGGACTTTTTCCCGGGTTCTGTGGGTTCAGAACTAGAGGACACAGGCTTAAGATGAGAGGGAAAAGATTTAAAAGGGATCATTTTTCTCAATGAACAGAGTTATCAGAATCTGGAACATTCCACCTGAAAAGGTGCTAGGATTTGAGTCCATAAGGAGTTTACAGGTTAACATTATGAAGTGGGTGATTGGGACTAAATCTGACAATTCCTACAAAGAAATGAAGTGCAATTTGGATCAATCTATGCTCCCTCTCAGGCCAAAAAAGACCCTGAGCTCCCGGTTGCCTGCCACTTTAACACACGAGCGTGTTCCCTGGCCAACATCTGTCTCATGCTTAGGTGCAGTGTTCTAGTGAAGCTGGCAGAACACTACAGGACATACCAAATGGACCATATTTCAAGGACTGCAATTTCCCCTCTCATGTGGTCAACCCCAATGCCCTCCAGTGTATCTCCTCCACTTCCGACACCACTGCCCTTGAACCCCATCCCTCCAACCCTTAACTCACACACATTGTTATCACATTGCCTGCCATTACACACTACCCACGATTAACCATTAATTGTCTCCGTTGACAGCTATCCCCCACCTACATCACTCAACGATTGGAGCTGCCAAGGACACAAACCTCTGGAATATCCTCCCTAACCCCCTCTGTCCTCCTTTAAGATTGTTGGGCCTCTCCTGAGATATTTGTATCATTGATAGCGACAGGTGAGGTGCCATTATTTTTTAAAAGGTGGTAAGGAGAGGCCATGGAACAAGAGAACAGTGAGCCTGAAGTCAGTGGCAGGCAAGGTTGTTGGAAGGGATTCTGAGGGACAGGATATACGTCTATTTGGAAATGATGAGGAAGAGTTAAAGTGACTTTGTTTGTGCAAAATCGTGCCTCACTAACTTGAGTATTTTTTTTCTTGAAGAAGTGACAAAGATGATTGATGATGGCAGCCTGTGATCGTTGTCTCCATGGGCATTGAACAAGGTTCCACAAAGCAGACTGGTTAGCAAGGTTAGATAACATGGAATGCTGGAGAACAAGCCATTTGGATACAAAACTGGCTTGAAGGTAGGACACAGAGAGTGGTGATGGAGGGTTGCTTTGTGGACTGGAGGCCTGTGAGCAGCAGTGTGCTGCAGGAATGGATATTGGGGCCTTCAATAAATGACTTGGATGTGAATATATGAGATATGGTCAGAAGGCACCAAAATTGGAGGGGTAGTGGGCAGTGTAGAAAGTTAGTTCAGAATACAACAGGATCTTGATTAGATGGGCCATTGGAACGAAAAATGGCAGACTGAGTTCAATTTAGATATATGTGAGCTGTTGTATTTTGGAAAGGCAAATCAGGACAGGACTTATGCACTTAATGGTAAAGTCCTGGAGAGTGTTGCTGAACAAAGAGACCTTGGAGTTCAGGTTCATTGTTCCTTGAAAGTAGGTCGCAGGTAGGCAGACTAGTGAAGGTGGTGTATGGTATGCTTATATTTATTAATCAATGCATTGAATACGGAAGCTGGGACGTCATATTGTGGCTTCACAGGACATTGATTAAGTCATTTCAGGAATTCTGCTTTCAGTTCGAATATCCCTGTTCTGGGAAGGATGTTATGAAATTTGAAAGGAGTCAGTCAAGATTTGCAAAAACATTGCCAGGGTTGAAGGATTTGGGCTACAGGGAGAGACTGGGGCTATTTTCCCTGAAGAGTCAAAGACAGAGGTGACTTTATGGAGATTTATAAATCATGAGGGGCATGGATACGGTGAACAGCCAGGGTCTTTCCCCCCCAGGTGAGGTGGGTCCAAAACAAGAGCACATGGGCTTAAGTTGAGAGGGCAAAGATTTAAAAGGGATCGAAGGGGCAACGTTTTCAAGCTGAGTGTGGTGTGTGTGTGGAATGAGCTGCCAGATGAAGTAGTGGAGACTGATGCCATTACAACATTTGAAAGGCATCCGTGAATGGGATGGGTTTTGAGGGATAGGGCCCAATAGCTGGCAAATGGGACTCCAGTAGTTTAGGATCCCGAGTCGGCATGAACGAATTGGACTGTTTCTGTGCTGTCCATCTCTATGACACCAATAAATTAAGATGCGTTCCTCTTTTGTGGAGAGCTAGCAGAAGCACAGATAATTGTCCTTGGAGCTGAGACGATTAAGCAGTGATTTGGACCAGGTGCAGATTTGTTTCCAAACAATTAATTTGCAGAGAGAGAGGAATTGTTAGCACGATCACAATTTTTCGTAACTACTTTCAGGTAACTGGCAAATAATGCAGAGTGAAAATGGGAACATTATTTCACTCAGTAAGTTCTGCACACCTGGAATAGGCTGAAAGGCAGCGACACAGATTCAGCAGGTGTTCTCAAACAGATTTATAATTTTACCTTTTAAGGAAAGACTTAGTGGGCTTTGGGCAAGTGAGAGGGGAGTTGGGACAGATTTGCAGCATCTCCAGAGGGAGAGAGTACAGTCCCAATGGGCTGAATAGCCCCCAGAATCTTTGCTCTGTGATACTGCCCCATTCACTGTGAATGATGAACCTCATCACAGGGCAGAGAGAGAGAGGATCCCACCACTTACCTCACAATGGGGTCCGGCTGATTGATCTCAAACGAGTACACTGTTTCGGAAAGCGTCGGAGGTCGCACTCTCAGGGGCATATCGCACTGACAAGCAAGGTCCTGGTACAGAGACTGGCTCCAATGTAATGTGAGGTATATGAGGTTCCTGGTGATCGATGGTGATAGGGGATTCTCTGGTATAGGGCACAGACTGCCGTTTCTGCAGCTGACAGTGAGATATCAGAATGGGTGGTACCTCCCTGGTGCCAGGGACAAGGATGTCTCGGAGAGGGAGCAGAGTATTCTCAAAAGGGAGTATGATCAGTGGGAGCTCATTGTACATTAGGAAGAGGAAAGGATGAGGTTCTGACGAGAGAATATAGCAAATTATCCTGGAGGATAAAAAGTAGGTCTTCGTGGGTAGTAATATCTGGATTACTCTTAATACCGCATGCTAGTGAGAGTAGGAACAGCAGGATAGAGCAGATGAAAGTGTGGCTAAGGATCTGGTGCAGGGGAGAAGGATTGCCATGTTTGGATCATTGGAATCTCTGCTGGGCTAGAATTGACCTGCATAAGAAGGATGGATTGTACCTGAATTGGAAGGTGTCTAATATCCAGGCAGGGAGATTTGCTAGTGCTACTCAGGAGGCATTAAACCAGTGAGGGAGTGGGGGGTAAACCTAAAGAGATAGTGAGAGAAGAGGTATGTCTGAGGCTGGTACAGTTGAGAAGTTAGACAGTCAAGGGCAAGGCACAGAACGAGGTGGGACAGAGCAGTTTCACTGCATCTATTTCAGTGCAAGATGCCCGTCAGGGAAGGCAGATGAGTTGAGGATATAGTTTTGAACATGGGACTGGGATATCATGGATATTACAGAAACGTGGCTCAGTGATGGATAGGACTGGCAGCTTAATGTTCTAGGGTGCAATGGGAAGGATAGAAAGGGGGACGAGAGGAGGCAGAATGGCGTTTTAGATTAGGGATACCTTTATGATTGTGCTCAGGGAGGATATTGGGAGTATTTCCAGTGAAGTTATTTGGATAGAATTGGGAAATAAGAAAGGGATGATCACCTTGTTGTGGTTGTCTGCGTGGGTTTCGTCTGGTTGCTCTGGTTTCCTCCCACAGTCCAAAGATGTGTAGGATGGGTGGGTTATCCAGGCTGAATTGCCCATAGTGTTCAGGGATGTGCTGGCCAGGTGGATTGCTCATTGGAATTGCAACGTTATAGGGGTAGGGTAGAAGGCTCTGATGTTCAGTGTGGATCTGATGGGCTGAATGGCCCGCTTCCACGCTGTCTGGATTCTCTGATAATTCTACTAGCTTTAAAATAGTTACAGAAAATAATAGACCAGATCTAATAGGTAGCCTTCTAAATTGGACAATTGCGATGGCACAAGGTAAGAACTTGCAAAATTTGTTTGCGGGAGGTTATTTCCAGGGAAAGGGATGGCTGGACAAAAGAGTAACCAGGCAGAGAATAGCAACCCTCAAAAATCAGTAAGGCTGTCTATGGAACCGCAGGCGGTGGGAGAGATTCTGTAAGTATTTCACATCAGTTTTTACTGAAAAATGATATGGAAGCTAGAGAGTTTGGAGAAATAAATAGTGATAATTTGGCAATTGTTCATATTACAGTGGAGGAGCTACTGGATGTCTTAAAAAGCAGAAAGGTGGATAAATCCCAGGAATCTGAGCAGGTGTATCCCAGAACTTTGTGGGAAGCCAGGGAAGTGATTGCTGGGCCCCTCGCTGAGATATTTGTATCATCAATTGCCACAGACAAGGTGCTGGAAGATGGGTGCCATTATTTGAGAAAGTTAAAAATCACACACCAGGTTATAGTCAAACAGGTTTATTTGGAAGTGTGCTTCCAATTAAACCGTTTGGACTATAACCTGGTGTTGTGTGATTTCTAACTTTGTACACCCCAGTCCAACACTGGCATCTCCAAATCATTATTTGAGAAAGGTAGTAAGGAAAAGCCAGGGAACTATAGACCGGTGAGTCTGAAGTCAGTGGCAGGCAAGTTGTTGGAAGGGATTCTCAGGGACAGAATTTACATGTCATTGGAAAGGCAAGAAAAGATTAGGGATAGTCAGCATGGCTTTGTGCATGGAAGTCATTAACTTGGACTTGAGAAAGACACAAGGTTCCACATAACAGACTGGTTAGCAAGTTCAACACTATAGAATACAAGCGGAACGAGCTATTTGGATACAAAATTGTTTGGAAGATCAAAGAGTCATAGATGTACAACACAGAAGCAGAGACCCTTCGGTCCAACCAGTACATGCTGACCAGATATCCCAACGCAATGTAGTCCCACCTGCCTGCACCCGGCCCATATCCTTCCTATTCATATACCCATCAAGATGCCTTAAATGTTGCATTCGTCCAACCTCCACCACTTCCTCTGGCAGCTCATTCCATACACGTACCACCCTCTGTGAAAACGTTGCCCCACAAGTCTCTTTAAAGTCTTTCCCCTCTCACCCTAAACCTATGCCCTCTAGTGCTGGGATCCACCACCCCAGGGAAGAGACTTTGTCTATTTATCCTATCCATGCCCCTCATGATTTTATATACCTCTATAAGCTCACCTCTCAGCTTCCGACGCACCAGGGAAAATACCCCCAGTCTATTCAAAATCTATTCAACCCGATGTGGCTGAGAGGGAGGGAAAGAGGGAGGGTCAGAGAAGGGGGGGTGAGAGAGAGGGGAAGAGAGTGGGGGAGATGGGGAGAGTTGGGGAGATAGAGAGTGGGAAGGGGGAGAGAGGGTGAAGAGAGAGGGAGAAAGAGAGTTAGAGGGGCGAGAGTGTAAAGGGGTGTGAGAGAGGGGGTGAGACAGCGGGGATGTGAGATAGTGGGGAAGTGAGGGGGGCCATGAGAGAGGGTGGAATGAGAGGGTGTGAGAGAGTGGGATGTGTGGGGGAGAGAGAGGGTGGGTGAGAGAGGTTGGGTGAGAGGGGGGCGCTGAGAGAGAGGGGGCAGAGAGTGAAAGGGGGCTATGAGAGAGGGTGAGTGAGAGGGGAGAGAGAGCGGGATGAGAGAGAGAGGGATGTGAGAGAGAAAGGGGGCTGAGAGAGAGAGAGGGTCTGAGAGAGAGGGGGGTGAGAGAGAGGGGTGAGAGAGAGAGAGAGGGTATGAGAGAGAAAGGGTGAGAAAGAGAGAGAGGGGTGAGAGAGAGAGTGGGTGAGACAGCTGGGAGTAGAGGGGTGGATATACAGGGCGGAGGGAGGGGTGAGAGAGAGTGAGAGAGGGATGAGAGAGAGAGGGAGAGGGGGGAGAGAAGAGAAGAGGGGGAGGTGGGGAGAGAAGGGGAGAGAGGGAGGAGGGGGAGAGAGAGTGGTAAGAGAGATAGAGAGAGGGGTGGAGAGTGAGAGAGGAGGCTGAGAGAGGAAGAGAGAGTGCGGGGTTGAGAGGGGGAGAGAGGGAAGATGAGGATGAGGGACAGCAGGGCGAGAGAGAGAGGATGAGAAAGGGGGAGTGAGGTAGAGAGAGGGTGAGGGAGAGAGTGGGGTGAGAGAGAGCGGGTGTGTGAGAGAGAGTTTAAGAAAGTCAGTGGTGAGAGAGGTGAGGGAAAGAGAGGGTGTGTGAGAGAGAAAGGGGTTGATTGAGAGAGGGGAAGAGAGGGGGATAAGAGAGGGAGAGACACTGCAGGGTTGAGAGAGAGAGGGTATGAGGGACAGCAGGGCGAGAGAGAGAGAGTGAGAAAGGGGGTGAGGTAGAGAGAGGGTGTGAGAGAGAGGGGTAAGAGACAAAGTGGGTGATAGAGAGAGGGGAGAGAGAGGGGATGAGAGATGGAGCGGGGTGAGAGGGTAAGAGGGTGAGAAATAGAGAGGGGAGAGAGAGAGAGGGGTGAAAGAGAGAGAGGGGTGAGAGAGAGAGGAGGGCTGACAGAAAGAGAGGTCCTGAGAGATAGGGGGTGAGAGAGGGGGTTAGAGAGAAGGGATGTGACATAGTGGATGATAGAGAGAGGTGTGAGAGAGAGAGGGGGTAAGAGACAGAGGGTGAGAGAGAGAGAGGGGTGTGAGAGAGAGAGGAGAGAGTGGGGGTGAGAGACAGCGTGTGTGTGAAAGAGAGGGTTAAGAAAGACAGTGGTGAGAGCGAGATGAGGGAGAGAGAGGGTGTGAGAGAGAGAGGGTGAGAGAGGAAAGGGGTGATAGAGAGGGGGAGAGAGAGGGGATGAGAGAGAGGACGGGGTGAGAGGGTGAGAGAGAGAGGGTGTGAGAGAGAGAGAGAGCGATGAAAGACAGAGAGGGTGTGTGACAGAGAGGGGTGTGTGACAGAGAGGGGTGTGTGACAGAGAGGGGTGTGTGACAGAGAGGGGTGTGTGACAGAGAGGGGATATAGAGAGGTAGTGAGAGAGGGGTAAGAGAGAGAGAGAGGGTGAGGGGGGGTGAGAGAGAGGGGCGTGTGAGAGAGAGGGGTGAGAGAGAGAGAGGAGCTGAGAGAAAGAGAGGGCCTGAGACAGGGGGTGAGAGAAAAGGGGTGAGAGAGGGAGGGTGAGTGAGAGAGATGTGTGAGAAAAAAGGGAGAGAGAGACGTGTAAGAGAGAGGGATGAGAGAGGAAGGGGCTGAGAGAGAGGGGGGTGACAGAGAGGGAGTGTGAGAGAGAGCGAAAATGGGTGAGAGAGAGGGGTGAAAGATAGCGGATGAGAGAGAGGGGTAAGAGAGAGAGTGGTGAGAGAGGGATAAGGGTGAGAGAGGGAGGGGGTGTGAAAGAGGGAGGGGGTAAGAGAGGATGGGTGTGAGAGAGGGGGTGAGAAAGAGAGGTGTGAGAGACAGAGTTGTGTGAGAGAGGAGCTGAGAGAAAGAGGGGGCCTGAAAGAGAGGGGGTGAGAGAGGTGTGTGCAGGGGTTGTGAGACAGAGAGAGGGTGAGAGGGAGGCGTGAGGGAAAGAGGGTGGGAAAGAAGGTGTGAGAGAGGGTGAGAGAGAGAGATTTGTGAGAGAGAGAGGGGTGAGAGAGAGGGGTGAAAGAGAGAACGGTGAGGGTGAGAGGGCTGAGGGTAAGAAGCAGTGTGAGAGAGATCGGGGTGGAAGAGAGCGCGGGTGAGAAAGAGAGAGTGGGTGAGAGAGAGAGAGAGACAGGCTGAGAGACAGAGAGAGAGAAGGTGAGAGAGGGGGTGAGACAGAGGGGGAAAGAGAGAGGGATAAGAGAGGGGGTGAAAGGGGGGGAGAGAGTGGGGAGGGGGGAGAGAGGGGGAGAGAGAGTTAGAGGAGTGAGAGTGTTAGAGGGGTGAGAGAGAGAGGGGGTGAGATAGAGGGGATGTGAGAGAGTGGGGAAGTGAGAGGGGGGCGTGAGAGAGGGTGGTATGAGAGGGTGTGAGAGAGTGGGATGTGTGTAGGAGAGAGAGTGGGTGAGAGAGGTGGGGTGAGAGAAAGAGGGCTGAGAGACAGGGGCGCTGAGAGAGAGAGGCTGAGAGAGAATGTGGGCTGTGAGAGAGACAGGATCTGAGAGAGACGAGGTGAGGGAGAAGGGTGAGAGAGAGAGGCGGTGAGAGAGAGAGTGGGGTGAGAGATGCGTGTGAGAGAGTGCTGGTGAGAGAGAGTGGGTGAGACAGAGGGGGTAGAGGGGGGAGTTACAGGGTGGAGTGAGGGGTGAGAGAGAGAGGGAGAGAAGGGGAGGTGGGGACAGAGGAGGGAGAGAAGGAGGAGGGGGAGAAAGAGAGTGGTAAGAGAGATGGAGAGAGGGGTGGGGAGTGAGGGGGAGAGAGAGGGTGAGAGAGGGGGTTGAAAGAGAGAGGGGCTGAGAGAGTGAGGGTGAGAGAAAGAGAGAGCCTGAGAGAGAGGGGGTGAGAGAGAGAGGTGTCAGAGAGAGACGGGGTAAGAGACAGAGGAGTGTGAGAGCGCGAGGGTGAGAGAGAGGGATGTGTGAGAAAGAGGAGGGTGAGAGAGAAGTGAGGGAGAGAGAGGATGTAAGAGAGAAAGGGGTTGATAGAGAAGACGGTGAGAGAGAAAAAGAGGGCCTGAGAGATAGGGGGTGAGAGATGGGGTGAGAGAGAGAGTTGTGGGAGAGAGAGAGTGTGAGAGAAAAAGTGGTGTGAGGGAGAGAGGGGAGAGAGACATAGGGGTGAGAGAGAGGTCAGAGAGAGAGAGGGTGGGTGAGAGAGAGAGGGGTGAGAGACAGTTGATGAGACAGAGGGGGTGGGAGAGAGTGGTAAGAGAGAGTGATGAGAGAGATGGAGAGAGGGGTGCGGGGGATGAGAGAGAGAGGATGGGAGAGAGGGTTTGAGAGAGAGGGGCGAGAGAGAGGGGCGAGAGAGGGACGGGTAAGAAAGGGAGAGGGGCGAAAGAGAGAGAGGGGTGAGAGAGAGGGTGAGAGAGAAAGGGTGTGTGAGAGAGACGGGGGTGAGAGAGAGAGGATGAGACAGGGGAAGTGAGAGAGGGGTAAGAGAGGGAGAGGGGTGAGAGAGAGAGGGGGATGAGAGAGATGGAGAGTGGGGTGCGGGGATGAGAGAGGGGATGGGAGAGAGGGTTTGAGAGAGAGGGGCAAGCGAGTGGGGTGTGAGAGAGGGGGATGAGAGAGAGGGAGTGAGGGGGGGCTGAGAGAAGGAGGTGAGAGAGAGCAGGGGTAAGTGAGGGGGGAGAGAGGGGGAGAAGAGGGATTGGGGAGAGGGCGAAGAGGTGTCAGGAGGGGGGGATGAGAGAGTTAGAGGTCAGAGAGAGGGGGGTGAGAGAGTGGGATGTGTGGGGCGGAGAGAGGGTGTGTGTGAGATGTGTGGTGAGAGAGTGGGCTGAGAGAGAGGGGGCTGAGAGATTGGGGAGCTGAGAAGGAAAGGGGGCTCTGAGAGAGAGAGGGTGAATGAGAGGGAAGAGAGAGCGGGATGAGAGAGAGACGGGCGTGAGATAGAGAGGTGGGTAAGACAGAAAGGGGGCTGAGAGAGAGAGGGTCTGAGAGATAGGGATGAGAGAGAGAGTGGGGGTGAGAGAGAGAGTGGGTGAGACAGAGGTGGGTAGAGAGGGGAATACAGGGCAGAGGGAGGGGTGAGAGAGAGGGGGATGACAAATGGAGGGGGTAGAGAGAGGGAGAGAAGAGGGAGTGAGGGGGAGAGAGAGATTGGTAAGAGAGATGGAGAGAGGGGTGGGGAGTGAGAGATAGAGGGGTGAGTGAGGGAGAGAGAGTGAGTGGTTGACAGAGAAAGAGGGGATGAGAGAGAGCAGGGTGAGAGAGTGGGGAGAGAGAGAGAGAGGGTGAGAGAGAGAGAGAAAGAAAGAGAGGGCCTGAGAGAGAAAGGAGATGGGAGAGAGAGAGAGTGTGAGAGTGTGAGCGAGAGAGGGTGTGAGAGAGGGGAGAGATGAGAGAAAGCAGGGTGAAACCGAGAGGGTGCTGAGAGAGACAGGGATCTGAGAGAGGTGATGAGAGAGGATGGGGCTGAGAGAGGATGGGGCTGAGAGAGATGGGGCTGAGAGAGAGAGAGGGGTGAGAGAGAGAGAGAGGGGTGAGAGAGAGAGAGAGGGGGGTTAGAGAGAGAGAGAGAGGGGTGAGAGAGAGAGAGAGAGAGGGGTGAGAGAGAGAGAGAGGGGGGTGAGAGAGAGAGAGAGGGGGGTGAGAGAGAGAGAGGGGGGTGAGAGAGAGAGAGGGGGGTGAGAGAGAGAGAGAGGGGGTGAGAGAGAGAGAGAGGGGGGTGAGAGAGAGAGAGAGAGGGGGGTGAGAGAGAGAGAGAGGGGGGTGAGAGAGAGAGAGAGGGGGGTGAGAGAGAGAGAGGGGGGTGAGAGAGGGGAGTGAGAGAGAGGGGGAAAGAGAAAGAGGGGAGTGAGAGAGAGGGGGAAAGAGAAAGAGAGGGAGTGAGAGAGAGGGGGAAAGAGAAAGAGAGGGAGTGAGAGAGAGGGGGAAAGAGAAAGAGAGGGAGTGAGAGAGAGGGGGAAAGAGAAAGAGAGGGAGTGAGAGAGAGGGGGAAAGAGAAAGAGGGAGTGAGAGAGAGGGGGAAAGAGAAAGAGAGGGAGTGAGAGAGAGGGGGAAAGAGAAAGAGAGGGAGTGAGAGAGAGGGGGAGAGAGAGAGAGGGGAGAGAGAGAGGGGGAAAGAGAAAGAGAGGGAGTGAGAGAGAGGGGGAAAGAGAGAGAGAGGGGAGAGAGAGAGGGGGAAAGAGAAAGAGAGGGAGTGAGAGAGAGTGGGAAAGAGAAAGAGGGAGTGAGAGAGAGGGGGAAAGAGAAAGAGAGGGAGTGAGAGAGAGGGGGAAAGAGAAAGAGAGGGAGAGAGAGAGAGGGGGAGAGAGAGTTCGAGGGGTGAGAGTGTTGGAGGTGTGAGAGAGAGAGGGGGTGAGACAGGGGAGATGTGAGAGAGTGGGGAATTGAGAGGGGACTTGAGAGAGGGTGGGTTTGTGAGGGGCTAAGAGATTGGGATGTGGGGAGAGAGAGAGGAAGGGTGAGAGATGTGGGATGAGACAGAGGGGGCTGAGAGAGAGAGGGGGGCTGAGAGAGGGGGGGGCTGAGAGAGAGGGGGGCTGAGAGAGAGGGGGGCTGAGAGAGAGGGGGGCTGAGAGAGAGGGGGGCTGAGAGAGAGGAGGGGTGTGAGAGAGGAGGGGTGTGAGAGAGGAGGGGTGTGAGAGAGGAGGGGGCTGAGAGTGAGGGGGCTGAGAGTGAGGGGGCTGAGAGTGAGGGGTGTGAGAGAGAGCCTGAAAGAGAGAGGGGAAGAGAGAGCGGGATGAGAGAGAGGGGTGAGAGAAAGAGAGTGGGGGTGAGAGAGCGAGGGGCTGAGAGAGAGTGTGGGAGAGAAAGGGTGAGAAAGAGAGAGAGGGTGTTAGAGAGAGAGTGCTGGTGAGAGAGAGAGTGGGTGAGACAGAGAGGGGGTAGAGGGGCAGATACAGGGCGGAGAGAGGGGTGTGTGTGTGAGAGAGAGAGGGATGAGAGAGAGAAGGGCAGAGAGGGGGAGAGAAAGTGGAGAGGGGGAGGTGGGGAAAGAGGGGAAGAGAGGGAGGAGGGTGAGAGAGAGAGTGGTAAGAGAGATGGAGAGAGGGGTGGGGAGTGAGGGGGGTGTTAGAGGGAGAGAGAGTGAGGGGTTGAGAGAGAGAGAGGGGAGATGAGAGAGCAGGGCGAGAGAGAGGGTGAGAGGGGGGAAAGAGTGGGATGAGAGAAGCGGGGTGAGAGAGAGGGGGGGATGAGAGAGAAAGGGAGCTAAGAGACAGGGGTGGTGAGAGAGGGTGGTAAGAGAGAGAGGCGTGAGAGAGAGAGGCGGTGAGAGAGAGGGGGTGAGAGAGAGCCCTGCTGAGAGAGAGGGGTGAAAGAGAAAGAGAGTGGTGAGGGAGAGAGGGGTAAAAGAGAGTGGGTGTGAGAGAGAGAGGGGGTGAGAGAGAGCAGAGTGAGAGAGAATGGTGATGAGAGAGCGCGGGGCGAGAGTGAGAGGGTGTGTGTGAGAGAGAGCGGGATGAGAGAGAGAGGGTGAGAGAGAGAGGGGAGAGAGAGCGGGATGAGAGAGAGTGGTGAGAGAAAGAGCGGGGTGTGAGAGAGGGGTGAAGGAGAGGGGGTGAGAGAGAAGGGGCGAGAGAGAGAGAGGTTAAGAGAGGTGTGTGAGAGAGAGGTGTGTGTGAGAGAGAGAGGGGGGCTGAGAGAGAGAGCGGGGCTGAGAGAGAGAGGGGGGCTGAGAGAGAGAGGGGGGCTGAGAGAGAGAGGGGGCTGAGAGAGAGAGGGGGGCTGAGAGAGAGAGGGGGGCTGAGAGAGAGAGGGGGGCTGAGAGAGAGAGGGGGGCTGAGAGAGCGCGGTGTTAAGAGAAGATAGGGTGAGAGAGCAAGAGAGACTGAGTGGGTGTGAGAGAGAGCAGTGTGAGAGAGAAAGGTGATGAGAGAGAGCGAAGCGAGAGAGAGAGGGTCAGAGAGAGAGGGGAGAGAGCAGGATGTGAGAGAGGGTTGAGAGAAAGAGCGGGGTCAGAGAGAGGGTGTGAGAGAGAAAGAAGCTAAGAGAGAGGGGGTGAGAGAGAGGGGGTGTGAGAGAGAAGAGGGGTGAGAGAGAGGGTGAAGGAGAGGTGTGTGAGAGAGGGCGTCAGAGACAGAGGGGTGAGAGAGAGAGGACGAGAGAGAGGGATGTGAGAGAGAGAGAGGGTGTGAGAGGGAGGGGGGTGGGAGATAGCGAGAGAGATGTGAGAGTGAGGGGGTGTGAGACAGACCTGGGGTAAGAGAGAGATGGGTGAGAGAGAGAGGGGGCCTGAGAGAGAGGGAGTGAGAGAGAATGGGGGTGAGAGAGAGAGAGAGTTGTGAGAGAGAGGGGGATGAGAGAGAGAGAGAGGGGGATGAGAGAGAGAGAGAGGGGGGTGAGAGAGAGAGAGGGGGTGAGAGAGAGAGAGAGGGGGGTGAGAGAGAGAGAGAGGGGGGTGAGAGAGAGAGAGAGGGGGGTGAGAGAGAGAGAGAGAGGGGGGTGAGAGAGAGAGAGGGGGGTGAGAGAGAGAGAGAGAAGGGGGTGAGAGAGAGAGAGAGAGGGGGGTGAGAGAGAGAGGGGGGTGAGAGAGAGAGAGAGGGGGGTGAGAGAGAGAGAGAGGGGGGTGAGAGAGAGAGAGAGGGGGGTGAGAGAGAGAGAGAGAGAGAGGGGGGTGAGAGAGAGAGAGAGGGGGGTGAGAGAGAGAGAGAGAGGGGGGTGAGAGAGAGAGAGAGGGGGGTGAGAGAGAGAGAGAGAGGGGGGTGAGAGAGAGAGAGAGAGAGGGGGGTGAGAGAGAGAGAGAGAGGGGGGTGAGAGAGAGAGAGAGAGAGGGGTGAGAGAGAGAGAGAGAGGGGGGTGAGAGAGAGAGAGGGGGGTGAGAGAGAGAGAGAGGGGGGTGAGAGAGAGAGAGAGAGAGAGGGGGTTGAGAGAGAGAGAGAGAGGGGGGTGAGAGAGAGAGAGAGAGGGGGGTGAGAGAGAGAGAGAGAGGGGGGTGAGAGAGAGAGAGAGAGGGGGGTGAGAGAGAGAGAGAGAGAGAGGGGGGTGAGAGAGAGAGAGAGAGGGGGGTGAGAGAGAGAGAGGGGGGTGAGAGAGAGATGCTGAGAATAAGAGAGGGCCTAAGAGAGAGGGAGTGAGGGAGGGGGTGTGAGAGAAGGGGTGAGAGAGAGAGTGAGTGTGAAAGAGAGGGTGAGGGAGAAGAGGTGTGAGAGAGGGGTGTGAGAGAGAGAGTGGAGTGAGAGAGAGAGACGGCCTGAGAGACAGGAGGTGACAGAGGGGGTGAGAGAGAAGGGGTGAGAGAGTGAGTGTTTGAGAGAGAGGGGGTGAGGGGTGAGAGACAGAGGGGCTGAGAGACAGAGAGTGGGTGCGAAAGAGAGGGTGAGGGAGAAGAGGTGAGAGAGAAGGGTGTGTGAGAGAGAGAGGAGGGAGAGAGAGGGGTGAGGGAGAGAGAGGGGGTGTGAGAGAGATCGGGGGAAGAGAGAGCGGGTCAGAAATAGACAGGGGGTGAGAGAGAGAGACAGGCTGAGAGAGAGAGAGGGTGAGATAGAGGGGATGGGAGAGAGTGGCTGAGAGAGTGAGGGGTGAGAGCGATGGGTGAGAGAGAGGTGGGTGACAGAGAGGTGGGTGAGAGAGAGGTGGGTGAGAGAGAGGTGGGTGAGAGAGAGGTGGGTGACAGAGAGGTGGGTGACAGAGAGGGGGGTGACAGAGAGAGAGATAAGGGTGACAGAGAGTTACAGAGAGAGAGGCGTGAGAGAGAGGGGTGGGAGAGAGAGACACGTAAGAGAGAGTGAGGGGTGAGAGAGAGGCGTGACAGAGAGAGAGGCGTGAGAGAGAGGGGGTGAGGGAGAGAGGGGGTGAGGGAGAGAGGGGGTGAGGGAGAGAGGGGGTGAGGGAGAGAGGGGTGAGAGAGACGGGGGGTGAAAGAGAGAGGAAGAGAGGGGGAGAGAGGGAGGAGTAGGGAGAGGGTGGAGAGGTGTCAGAGAGAGGGGTGAAAGTGTTAGAGGGGTGAGAGAGAGAGGATGAGAGAGGGTGAGGTGAGAGAGGAAGGTGGTGCGAGACAGAGGAGTGAGAGACAGAGGAGTGAGAGAGGGGTGTGAGAGAGAGGGGGGAGGAAGAGAGTGGGGAGAGAGAGGTGGGGAGAGATGGTGAGTGAGTTAGAGTGGTGAGAGGGGGAGAGGGGAATGAGAGACAAAGGGGTGAGAGAGAGATGGAGAGAGGTGAGAGATAGAGACTGGTGAGATGGGGGTGTGAGAGAATGGGGGTAGGGGGTAGAGGAGGGTGGGAGAGTGGGGATAAGAGAGGGAGGTGTGAGAGAGGTTAGAGGGGGAGGTTGATGGGGGTATGAGATAGGGGTGTGAGCGTGTGAGGGGGTGGGTGAGAGAGGGAGTGTGATGGGTGATGTGAGAGATGGAGTGTGAGAGAGAGTGGTTTTGGGGGTTGAGAGAAGAGGTGAGATGGGGGAGAGAGAGGACGTTGAGTGAGGGTGGTGAGAGAGATAGAGAGAGTGAGAAAGAGGGGGAGAGAGAGGGGGATGAGAGATAGAGCGGGGTTAAAGAGACAGGGGGTGAGAGAGAGAGAGTGGGGGTGAGAGAAAGGGGGTGGGGGGGAGAGGAGGGTGGGAGAGTGGGGATTAGAGAGGGAGGTGTGAGAGAGGTGAGAAAGGGGGATTTATGGGCGTGTGAGAGAGGGGTGTGAGCGGGTGAGAGGGTGGGGAGAGATGGAGTGTGAGAGAGAGAGGGCTTTAGGGGGCTGAGGGAGGGGGTGAGATGGGGGAGAGAGAGGGAGTTTGAGAGAGAGTGGTGAGAGAGATAGAGACAGAGGGGGGAGAGAGAGAGGGGATGAGAGACAGAGCGAGGTGAAAGAGAGAGGGGGTGAGAGACAGAGTGGATGAGGGAGAAAGGGGGTGAAAGAGAAAGAGGGTGAGAGAGAGAGAGAGGGGTGAGAGAGAGGGGTGAGAGAGAAAAGGGGGTGGGAGAGATAGAGTGTGAGAGGGTGAGAGGGTGAGAGAGAGAGGTTGTGAGAGAGGGGAGAGTTGAGAGAGACCAGGGTGAGATCAAGAGGGGGCTGAGATAAAAGGGGGGCTGAGAAAAAGGTGATGAGAGAGAAAGCGGGCTGAGAGAGAGGGGCTGAAAGAGAAAGAGGGCTGAGAGAGAGGGGGTGAGAGACAGAGGGGTGAGAGAGTGAGGGGATGTGAGAGAGGGGTCTGAGAGAGAGAGGGGTGAAAGAGAAAGAGATTGGTAAAGGAGGGAGGGGGAGACAGATAGGATGTGAGAGAGGGAGAGAGAGGGAGAGGGAGTGAGTGGGTGTGAGAGAGAGGGAGAGCGGATCAGAGAGAGGAGAGTGAGAGAGCGAAAGACGGGGAAGAGAGAGAGGAGTGAGAGAGAGAGAGCGGTGAGGGAGAGAGAAGGATGAGGGAGCGAGAGGGGGTGTGAGAGAGATCGGGGAAGAGAGAGCGGGTGAGAAAGAGACGGGGTGGGAGAGAGAGACAGGCTAAGAGAGAGAGGAGGTGAGAGAGAGGGGATGAGAGAGGGGGGTGAGAGAGAGGGGGCGAGATAGCGGGGTGAGAGAGAGGGTGAGAGAGAGAGGGGTGACAGAGAGAGAGAGGGGTGACAGAGAGAGAGAGAGGGGTGACAGAGAGAGAGAGAGGGGTGACAGAGAGAGAGAGAGGGGTGACAGAGAGAGAGGGGTGACAGAGAGAGAGGCGTGAGAGAGAGGCGGGGGGTGAGAGAGAGAGGGGGGGTGAGAGAGAGAGGGGGTGGGAGTGCTGAGAGAAGGGAATGAGAGAGAGCGGGTGTGAGAGAGGGGGAGAGAGCGGGGATTGGGTGGTGTCAGAGAGAGGGGTGAGAACGTTCGAGGGGTGAGAGAGAGAGAGGATGAGTGAGGGGAGGTGAGAGAGGGAGGTTGTGAGAGAGGAAGGTGGTGAGAGACAGAGGGGTTAGGGACAGTGGGCTGAGAGAGAGCGGGGTGAGAGAGAGGGGTGAGAGTGGGAGAGAGGGGAAGAAGAGAGTGGGGAGAGACAGGTGGGGAGAGAGGGTGAGTGAGTTAGAGTGGTGAGAGGGAGAGAGGGGAATGAGAGAGAAGGGTGAGAGAGACGGATGTGAGAGAGAGATTGAGAGAGGTGAGAGATAGAGACTTGGTGAGAGAGTGGGGGGTTCAGAGAAAGGGTGTTGGGGAGAGGAGGATGGGAGAGTGGGGATTAGAGAGAGGTGTGAGAGAGGTGAGAGAGGGGGGTTGATAGGTGTATGAGAGAGGGGTGTGAGCGGGTGAGGGGAGGTGAGAGAGGGAGTGTGAGGCGTGATGTGAGAGATGGAGTGTGAGAGAGAGGGGTTTGGAGGGTTGAGAGAGTGGGGTGAGATGGGGGAGAGAGGGAGGTGAGAGAGGGTGGTGAGAGAGATAGAGAGAGTGAGAGTTGGTGAGAGAGAGAGGGGATGAGAGACAGAGCGGGGTGGAAGGGGGGGGGGTGAGAGAGAAGGGGATGAGAGAGAGGGGGTGAGAGAGAGAGCGTGGGTGAGAGAGAAAGGGGATGAGAGAGAAAGGGGGTGATAGAGAGAGGGGGAAGGGAGAGAGGGGATGAGAAATAGAGCGGAGTTAGAGAGAGAGAGGGTGTGAGAGAGAATGTGGTGGGAGACAGAGAGAGAGTGAGAGGGTGAGAGAGAGGTTGTGAGAGAAGGGAAAGATGAAAGAGAGCAGGGTGAGATCGAGAGGGGGCTGAGAGGAAAAGGGGTCTGAGAGAGAGGTGATGGGAGAGAAAGGGGGCTGAGAGAGAGGGGCTGAGAGAAAGGGGGCTGAGAGAAAGGGGGCTGAGAGAAAGGGGGCTGAGAGAGAGGGGCTGAGAGAGAGGGGCTGAGAGAGAGGGGCTGAGAGAGAGGGGCTGGCTGAGAGAGAGGGGCTGGCTGAGAGAGAGGGGCTGGCTGAGAGAGAGGGGCTGGCTGAGAGAGAGAGGGGCTGGCTGAGAGAGAGGGGCTGGCTGAGAGAGAGGGGCTGGCTGAGAGAGAGGGGCTGGCTGAGAGAGAGGGTAGAGGGGCTGAGAGAGGAGAGAGGGGCTGAGAGAGGAGAGAAGGGCTGAGAGAGGAGAGAGGGGCTGAGAGAGGAGAGAGGGGCTGAGAGAGGGGCTGAGAGAGGGGCTGAGAGAGGGGCTGAGAGAGGGGCTGAGAGAGGGGCTGAGAGAGGGGCTGAGAGAGGGGCTGAGAGAGGAGAGAGGGGCTGAGAGAGGAGAGAGGGGCTGAGAGAGGAGAGAGGGGCTGAGAGAGGAGAGAGGGAGGTAGAGGGGGAGAGACAGGGTGAAAAGAGGGGTGAGAGAGGGTCGGGTGAGAGAGGGTCGAGTGAGAGAGGGGTGAGAGAGTGGGAGAGATGTGGGAGAGCGGGGAAGTGGGGAGAGAGGAAGAGAGGGAGGATGGGGTAGAGAGAGAGTGGTAAGAGAGATAGCGAGAGGGGTGGGGCGTAAGAGAGAGAAGGGCGAGAGAGAGGGTGAAAAGAGCGGGATGAGAGAGATCGATGGGTGAGAGAGAGGGGGATGAGAGAGAAAGGCAGCTAAGAGAGAAGGGTGGTAAGAGAGGGGCTAAGAGAGAGAGAGGTGTGAGAGAGATGTGGTGAGAGGCGTGAGAGAGCGGCTGAGAGAGAGGGGTGAAAGAGAAAGAGAGTGGTGAGGGAAGGGGGGGTAAGAGAGATAGAGTGTGAGAGAGGGAGAGAGAGTGAGTGGGTGTGAGAGAGAGGGAGAGGGGATGAGAGAGAGCAGAGTGAGAGAGAAAGGGCGATGAGAGAGAGCGGGGCGAGAGAGAAGAGGGGAGAGAGAACGGGATAAGAGAGTGGTCAGAGAAAGAGCAGGGTGAGAGAGAGAGGGGGTGAGAGAGAGGAGTGAGGGAGAGGGGTGAGAGAGAATGAGTGAGAGAGAGTGAGGTGACAGAAAGAGTGGAGAGAGAATTCGGGATAAGAGAGAGGGGTGAGAGAGCAGGGTGATGAGAGAGAGGGGTGAGAGAGAAGAAGTGAGAGAGAGAGGGGGGTGAGAGAGAGGTGTGTGTGAGAGAGAGGGGCTGCGAAAGAGAGGGTGAGAGAGAAGGGCTGCGAGAGAGAGGTGTGGGAGAGAGACGGTGAAGAGAGAGTGGTGTGTGAGAGAGTGGGGTGAGAGAGAGGGTGGTGAGGGAGAGAGAGGGGTGAGAGAGAGAGATGAAGTAAGAGATACAGGGGGCTGAGAGAGAGGGTGTGTGTGTGAGAGAGAGATAGGTGTCTGAAAGAAAGGAGTGACAGATGGAGAAATGGTGAGAGAGATGGGGTGAGAGAGAGTGGGTGAGAGAGAGCGAGGAGGCGAGAGAGCGGTGGTGAGAGAGAACGGTGGTGAGTGAGAGCGGTGGTGAGAGAGAGCGGTGGTGAGAGAGAGCGGTGGTGCGAGAGAGCGGTGGTGAGAGAGAGCGGTGGTGAGAGAGAGCGGTGGTGAGAGAGAGCGGTGGTGAGAGAGAGCGGTGGTGAGAGAGAGCGAGGAGGCGAGAGAGCGGTGGTGAGAGAGAGCGGTGGTGAGAGAGAGCGGTGGTGAGAGAGAGCGGTGGTGAGAGAGCGCGGTGGTGAGAGAGCGCGGTGGTGAGAGAGCGCGGTGGTGAGAGAGCGCGGTGGTGAGAGAGCGCGGTGGTGAGAGAGCGCGATGAGAAAAACAGGGGGAGAGTGGGGGAGAGAGAGGGAGGAGAGAGGGGGAGGGGAGAAAGGTGGAGAGTGGTGAGAAAGATGGAGAGAGGGGTGCAGGGGTCGAGAGAGAGGAGTTGTGAGAGAGAGGGGTAAGAGAGAGAGAGTGGATGTAAGAGAGTGGTGTGAGAGAGAAGGTGGTGAAAAAGGGGGTGAGAGAAAGGTGGTGGGAGAGGGGAGTTAGAGTGAGAGGGAGTGTGAGAGAGTTGGGGGTGAGAGAGGGGGGTAAGCGAGAGGGTGTGTTAGAGAGAGAGAGAGAGGTGTGAGAAAGAGGGTGTGGGGGGATGAGCCAGGGGGCTGAGAGAGAGAGGGGTGAGAGAGAGAGGTGGATGAGTGAGAGAGAGAGGCTGAGAAAGAGGGGTGAGAGAGAGGGGTGTTTGAGAGTGAGGGTGGGTGAGGGGGGTTAGGGAGAGGAGTGAGAGAGAGGGGGTGTGTGAGAGAGAGGGGTGAGAGACGGGGGTGAGAGAGAGAGACAGGCTGAGAGAGAGAGGGTGTGAGAGAGTTGGGGTGAGAGACGGGGGTGGGAGAGGGCAGAGGTGAGAGAGAGAGGGGTGAGAGAGAGGGGGTGTTAGAGAGAGAGGGGTGAGAGAGAGGGTGTGGGGGCTGAGAGACAGTGGGCTGAGAGAGAGAGGGGTGAGAGAGAAAGAGAGTGGTGAGAGTGGGAGGGGTTAAGAAAGTAAGAGGACTAAGATAGAGAGGTGTGAGAGAGTGAGAGAGAGTGAGGGGGTGAGAGAGATGGGAGACAGAGAGTGAATGACAGATAGAGAGGGGGTGAGAGAGAGAAAGGTGTGAGAGATAGGGTGAGAGAGAGGAGGTGAGAGAGAGAGGGGTGAGAGAGTGAGAGTGAGTGAAGAGGATGTGAGAGAGAGAGGGTGAGGGGGTTGAGAGGGAGGGGGTGAGAGAGTGAGAGTGAGTGAGGGGGTGAGAGAGAGGGCAGAGAGAGAGGGCATGACAGATAGAGAGGGGGTGAGAGAGAGAAAGGTGTGAGAGAGAGGGTGAGAGAGAGAGTGAGATAGAGAGGTGTGTGTGAGAGAGAGAGTGGTAAGAGACAGAGGGGTGAGAGAGAGAGAGAGGGTGAGAGACAGAGGGTGTGTGTGAGAGAGAGGGGGTTAGGGGTGAGAGAGAGAGATTGGGGTAAGAGTGAGAGAGGTGTGAGAGAGAGGGATGAGGGAGAGGGGATGAAAGAGAAGGGGTGAGAGAGAGAGACACGGTTAAGAGAGGGAGGTGTGTGAGAGAGGAGTTGAGAGAGATAGGGGTGAGAGAGAGATGGTTAAGAGAGAGAGGTGTGTGAATGAGAGGGGTGAAAGAGAGAGAGGGGTGAGAGAGAGAGGGGTGTGAGAGAGACCGGGGTGGAAGAGAGAGCTGGTGAGAAAGAGACAGGGAGTGAGAGAGAGGGAGAGAGTGTGAAAGAGGGGTTTGAGAGAGGGGGAAAGAGTGAGAGGGGTGAGAGAGATGGGTAAGAGAGAGAGTGGGTGAGAGAGAGGGTGTGTGAGAGAGGGTGTGAGAGAGAGAGAGGGATGAGAGAGAGGGTTTTATATTACATTACATTACATTACAGTGTGGAAACAGGCCCTTCGGCCCAACATATCCACACTGACCCGCCGAAGCGTAACCCACCCATACCCCTACATTTACCCCCTACCCAACACTACGGGCAATTTAGCTTGGCCAATTCACCTGACCTGCACATCTTTGGACTGTGGGAGGAAACCGGAGCACCCGGAGGAAACCCACGCAGACACGGGGAGAACGTACAAACTCCACACAGTCAGTCGCCTGAGGCGGGAATTGAACCCGGGTCTCTGCCACTGTGAGTGCATGGGGTGAGAGAAAGAGATTGAGAGAGAGGTGTGAGAGAGAGAGGGGTGAGAGAGAAAGGGGTGAGTGAGAGAGAGAGGGTGCGGAGGAGAGAGGGGTGAGGGAGAGAGGGTGTGAGAGAGATCAGGGTGGAAGAGAGAGCGGGTGAGAAAGAGACAGGGAGTGAGAGAGAAACAGGCTGAAAGAGAGAGAGAGAGAGAGGGTAAGAGAGAGGGAGTGAGAGTGAAGGGATGAGAGAGAGGGGGTGAGAGAGAGGGGTGAGAGAGAGAGACGGGTAAGAGAGAGTGGTGAGAGAGAGAGGGGTGTGAGAAAGAGAGGGGCGAGGGAGAGAGGGGGTGTGAGAGAGATCGGCCTGGAAGAGAGAGCGGGTGAGAAAGAGACAGGGATGAGAGAGAGACAGGCTGAGAGAAGGGAGGGTGAGAGAGAGTGGATGAGAGAGAGGGGTGAGAGAGAGAGATAAGAGAGAGAGAGGGTGTGAGAGAGAGAAGGCCTGAGATAGTGGGTGAGAGAGAGGGTATGAGAGAGAAGGGGTGTGAGAGAGAGAGAGGGTGAGAGAGTGGGGGTGAGAGAGAGAGGTGTGTGTGAGAGAGGGGAAAGAGAGAGATGGGTGAGAGAGAGAGGAGTGTGAGAGAGAGGGGTGAGAGAGAGGGGTGTGAGAGAGATCAGGGTGGGAGAGACTGGGAGAGAGAGAGGGAGGGCTGAGAGAGGAGCTGAGAGAGAGGGGTGTGAGAGAGATTGGGGTGGAAGAGAGCGCGGGGGGAAACAGAGACAAGGGGTGAGAGAGAGACAGGCTGAGAGAGAGGGCCTGAGAGAGAGGGGGTGAGAGAGAGGAGGTGAGAGAGAAGGGGTGAGAGAGAGAGAGGTTGAGAGAGAGGGTGTCTGAGATAGAGAGGGGTGAGAGAGACAGGGTGAGAGAGAGAGGGTGAGAGAGAGGGGGATGAGAGAGATCAGGGTGGGAGAGAGAGCGAATGAGGAAGAAAGAGGAGTGAGAGACAGGGGTGGGAGAGAGTGGGGGAGAGATTGAGGAGAGGGAGGGGGTAGAGAGTGGGGCAGAGAGAGGGGGAGAGAGGGGGAGAGTGAGAGGGGAGCGAGGGTGGAGGGTTAGAGAGAAAGGGGGTGAGATGGAGAGGACAGGGAGAGTGAAAGAGAGATGAGAGAGAGGAGGGAGAAAGAGAGTGGGAGAGTCAGAGGGGGTGATAGAGGGGCAGGAAAGATAGGGGAGGGAGATGGGGAGGGGGAGTGGAGTGAGAGAGGTGGAGAGAGGAGGGAGAGAAAGGGGAGAAGGGGAGAGAGGTGGGCGAGCGAGAGGGGGAGAGAGGTGTGAGAGAGTGTGTTGAGAGAGAGGGGTGAGACAGAGGGGTGAGACAAAGGGGAGAGGGGGAGAGTGGTGGGTGAGAAAGAGGAGTGAGACAGAGATGGTTAAGATAGAGAGGTGTGTGAGAGAGAGGAGTGAAAGAGAGAGAGGGGTGAGGGAGAGAGGAGTGTGAGAGAGATCGGGGTGGAAGAGAGGGCTGGTGAGAAAGAGACAGTGAGTGAGAGCGAAACAGCCTGAAAGAGAGAGAGGGTGAGAGAGAAGGAGCGAGAGTGAAGGGATGAGAGAGAGGGGATGAGAGAGAGGGGTGAGAGAGAGAGAGAGAGACGGGTAAAAGAGAGAGGGTTGAGAGAGAGGGGGGGTGAGAGAGAGGGGTGTGAGAAAGAGATGGGTGAGGGAGAGGGGGTGTGTGAGAGAGGTCCGGCTGGAAGAGAGAGCGGGTGAGAAAGAGACAGGGGTGAGAGAAAGACAGGCTGAGAGAAGAGAGGGTGAGAGAGAGGGGATGAGAGAGAGGGGGTGAGAGAGAGAGAGAGATAAGAGAGAGAGAGAGGGATGAGAGAGAGGGGTGAGAGAGAGAGAGCCTGAGAGTGCGTGAGAGAGAGGGTGTGAGAGAGAAGGGGTGAGAAAGAGAGAGGGTTAGAGAGAGAGTGGGGGTGAGAGAGAGAGGTGTGTGCGAGAGAGAGGGGGGAAAGAGAGAGATGTGTGTGAGAGAGGGGTGAGAGAGAGGGGTGTGAGAGAGATCAGGGTGGGAGAGACTGGGGAGAGAGAGAGGGAGGGTTTGAGAGGGAGAGGGGCTGAGAGAGGGGGTGTGTGAAACAGATTGGGGTGGAAGAGAGAACGGGGGGAGACAGAGACAAGGGGTGAGAGAGAGACAGGCTGAGAGAGAGGGCCTGAGAGAGAGGGCCTGAGAGAGAGGGCCTGAGAGAGAGGGCCTGAGAGAGAGGGGGTGAGAGAGAGGGGGTGAGAGAGAGGGAGGTGTGTGAAAGACAGGGCAGTAAGAGAGAGGGGTGAGAGAGAGGGTGTCTGAGAGAGAGAGGGCTGAGGGGTGCGTGAGAGAGAAGGGGTATGAGAGAATGAGTGAGAGAGAAGGGGTGAGAGAGGGAGAGGGGTAAGAGAGAGAGAGAGAAGGGTGAGAGAGGGGTGAGAGAGAGACAGGCTGAGAGAGAGTGTGAGAGAGAGAGGGTGAGAGAGAGGCATGAGAACAAGGGTTTGTGAGAGGAGTAAGAGAGAGGGGTGAGAGAGAGAGGGCGAGAGAGAGACGGGGGATGAGAGAGATCGGGGTGGGAGAGAGCGGATGAGGAAGAAAGAGGAATGTGAGAGAGTGGGGTGAGAGAGAGAGTGGGGGAGAGATTGAGGAAAGGGAGGGAGTAGAGATTGGGACAGAGAGAGGGGAGAGAGGGTGAGGGTTGGAGAGAAAGGGGGAGAGAGAGGGAGGGCAGGAAGAGAGGGGGTGAAAGAGGTGAGAGAGAGGAGGGAGAAAGAGAGGCGGAGAGAGAGGGGGAGAGTGAGAGGGGGTGAGAGAGGGGCAGGAAAGAGAGGGGGAGAGAGATGGGGAGGGTGGAGTGGGGTGAGGGAGGGAGAGAGGGAGGAGAAGGGGAGAGAGGTGGGCGAGAGAGAGGGGAGAGAGTGGTGTGAGAGTGGGTTGAGACAGAGGGATGAGACAGAGGGGTGAGACAGACGGGTGAGACAAAGGGGAGCGGAGGAGAGTGTTGGGTGAGAGAGAGGGGTGAGAGAGTGAGAGAGAGGGGGAGAAAGAGGGAGGACAGAGAGGAGGGAGGGAAGGTAGAGAGGGGAGAGGGGGAGAGAGGGGGTGGGGGACAGAGGGGGAGTGTGAGAGGTGGAGTGAAAGAGTGGGAAGAGAGCACAAGAGGGGCAGAGAGAGAAGGGGGTAGAGAGAGAGCCGGGGAGAGAGAGAGGGTGAGAGAGAGATGGATTGAGAGTGAGTGGGGGTGTGAGTGACAGGGGTGAGAGAGAGGGAGAGAGAGAGAGAGAGTCGGGTGAGAGAGAGGGTTTGGGTTGAGAGTGAGTGAGGGGATGAGAGATAGAGGGTGAGAGAAAGAGAATGAGTGAGGGGGTGAGGGGGGAGAGAGAGAGAGGCAGACAGAGTGTAAGAGACAGAGTGAGAGAGAGAGATGCCTCAGGGAGGACCAGTACAGCAGAGGTGAGAGCAGGACCCTGACAAGATGGTGGAAATGAAGCCGAGAATGTTGCTGTTCCCTGCCCAGCTCTGTGTCTATGTCCTGTCTTCCGGGTCTGAATACAGAAGGCCACTAACTCCACCCTGTGCTGTTTACTATGAGTGATCTTACCATCTGCAGGATTTACTGAAGGCTCCAGACCTCCCTCTTCATGTCTCTCTGGCTGACCAACCGTCTTTGATGCGGTTATGGACGAGTCAGGAGTTAGGAATTCGACTGAGACAGGAACATCCTGATTACCTACAGGAGACAGAGGAACAGACAGAATGGGAAATTAGACTGATGCAGTGAGGGTTACACATGGAGGATGGCACTGAGTCCTACAGAGATCTGGAAAATCCCAGTCTCAATACCTAGCCCGTGCTATTGCATCTCTCCAGAGTGGAGAATTCTGTTGGCTCAGGATCTGGAGTAGCTGCAAGAGTGAGAGACGCTGACAGAGGCAGCTATTAGACCCACACAGTGAGGGATATCACATGGAGGGAGACTGAGTGATATCACCAGAGTGCAGGAAGGTATCAGGATCACACAATGGTCATGATGAAAGGGTTGTGATTCATGGTGCACTGGGATCAGTACTCACTGACGGGTGAGCTACTAGTGGGACAGGTGATGGCCTCGTGCTATTCTCAACCGACTGTTCATCCAGATGTAAATGCTGGGATCCAGTACACACATCTAACTGCTTATATCCTTTCAGGAGGGAAATAGGTTATAGGCTGTGGGTCTGGCCTACAGATGATCCAGACCCAGAGCGATGGGGTTGACTCTAAACACCTCTCTGTAATGATCCAGCAAGGCATTCAGCTCAAGGGCAGCTCGGGGTGGGCATGCGATGCTGGCCAGCCAGAGACAGCAACATCCCAAGAGTGAATTAAACATAAAATTGCTGGGACCAGTGTCCTGGCCAATCATGTTGGTAGGCTTATAGACATGACTTTCAGCTGACAGAGAGGACGCAGGGCCAGGGTTCAGGTGAAAGGAGCTTTCCAAATCCAAAGAGAAATGGCGATGTAGCTGAAGACAAGCAAAAAGGAACAGGAAGAGACAGAGTTTAACTGAAACTGTTCATCAGTGAATTGGACTGTGACAAGAAATTGTGGAAAGTATCCGTCGTAATGTTCTTTTTTTGGACTCTCTGCAATAAGTTGGATGGACTGTGGCACAGAGATAAATGATATTTAGTGGTGACACTGTGAACAAAAGGTGGAACATGAATATTTTATTGTACACCTCCTTGAGGGGTGTCAGGGAGAGCAGGATGGGTAACCCTGACAGTAATGGGTAACAAAGGCATTACAGAGAAAGCATTTGGCCTCAGATGATGGAGCTGAATCAGTCTGAATGCAGATTCTGGGAAACACGTGTCAAAAACCCAAGCACGAGAACAGTTTTGAGGCTGCCTTACAGCATTTCATTGCTCAACACTGTTACACATTCCAATGAATTCCTGTGTAACGCAGGCACTGTGATAATTTTGGGAGATTTCATTCTTTGTATAATCTGGGACGGTCACATTGGCGAAAGTGATGATCTCCAAGCTCCTCTTTGAATGTTTCTGTCAGTGTTTCTTTGAATAACACGTTGTGCAAATGGCCAGGGACGTGACTATCTCAGAACGACCGTTAGGTGATGACGCTGAGGGAAGGTGTAATGCCACACTGAGATATCGTCGGGGAAATTGCAGCAGAGTGGAATTCAGCGAGATGATGGATTTTTAAAGTGACCATAAAGCACACCCTACAATCACAACCAAACATGTGTTTGCTGGGAGAACTGACCAAGGTAAACAGGGGAAATTGTGAAGTGTATGGCTGGAAATGGACAATAGAAAACATTTACAGTCATAAAGATGTACAGCACAGAAGCAGACCCTTCGGTCCAACTCAACCACGCCACCCTAACATAATCTCGTCACATTTGCCAGCAATTGGCCCAAATCCCTCTCAACCCTTCCTGTTCGTATACCCATCCAGATGCCTTTTAAATGCAGTAATTGTACCAGTCTCCACCACTTCATCTGGCAGGTCTTTCCATACACGCAACACGCTCCACATCAAAACGTTGTCCCTTACGTTCCTTTTATATCTTTCCCCTCTCATCCTGAACCTAGGCACTGCAGTTCTGGACTACACCACCCCAGGGAAAAGACCGTGTCTGTTAATACTAACCATGCCTCTCATGGTTTTATAAACCTCCATATGGGTACCCCTCAGCCTCAGACATTCCAAGGAAAACAGGCCCAGCCCATTTAACCTCTCCCTTTAGCTCAAATCGACCAATCCTGTCAACATCTTTGTAAATCTTTTCTGAACCCTTTCAATTTACACAATATCCTTCCGATAGGGAGGAGACAAGAATTGCACGCAATATTCCAAAACTGGCCTTTCCAACGTCCTGTATAGCCACAACATGACTTCCCAACTCCTCTACTCAATGCACAGATCAGTAAACGCAAGCATACCAAACACCTTCTTCACTACCTATCGACCCACAATTCTCCTTTTAAGGAACAATGAACCTGCTCTCCAAGGTCTCTTTGTTCAGAAACACTCCCTGGGACCTTAACATTAAGTGTATAAATCCTGCGAAGATTTGCTTTCCCAAAATGCAGCACCACCCATTTATCTAAATGAAGCTCCATCAGCCACTCCACAGCCCATTGACCCATCAGTTCACGATCCCATTGTGATGTGAAGTAATCTTCTTCACTTAACACTACACCTCCAATTTTGGTGTCATCTGCAAACTTACTAACATTTCCTGCTATGTCCACATCCAATCGCTTATATAATTAATGGAAAGTAGTGAACGCAGCACCGATGCTTGTGGCACTCCATTGGTCACAGGTGCCAGTCTGAAAAAACAACCTTCCACAACCACCGTCTGTCGTCTACCTTCGTGCCAGTTCTGTATCCGAATGGCTGGTTTTCCCTGTATTCCGTGAGACCTATCCTTGATCTCCAATCTCCCATGTGGAAACATTTCGAATACCTTACTGAAGTCCATATCACTCACACCCACTGCTCTGCCCTCAACAATCCTTTTGTTACTTCTTCAAAAAATTCAATATCTTGAAACATGATTTCCCACGCACAAAGCAATGTTGACTATCCCCAATTAGACATTGCCTTTCTAAACACATGTAATTCCTGTCCCTCATGTATCCGTCTTTTAACGTACCCACGAGTGACGTCAGGCAAACCAGTCTGTAGTTCCCTGGCTTGTCCTTACCACCCTTCTTAAACAGTGGCACTACGTTAGCCCAACCTCCAGTCTTCTGGCATCTCACCTGTGTCTATCGATGATACAAATATTTCAGCACAGGGCCCAGCAATCACTTCTCTAGCTTCCCACAGAGATCGAGAGTATACCTGATAAGGTCCTGGGGATTTATCCAACTTCATGCGTTTCAAGACATCCATCACCTTCTCCTCTGTAATGGGAACATTTTGCAAGATGACATCATCTTTGGATGCTCCTTAACCCTAATTGTTAAAGCAAACTCATCACCACTCTTTGCCCTCCTGATTTCCCTCTAACCGAACACAACTCTGCAATATCCCCCTCCCTGACTGATCCCTGCCCAACACTGCAATCTCCCCCCCGACAGATCCCTACTCAACACTGCGATCTCCTCCCTGACTGATCCCTACACAACACTGCACTCACCCCTACGTGACTGATCCCTACTCAACACTGCAATCTCGGACTCCCTGACAGATCCCGACACAACACTGCAATCTCCCCCACCCTTACTGATCCCTCCCAAACACTGCAATCACCCCCTCCCTGACTGATCCCTACCCAACATTCCAATCTCCCCCTCCCTGACTGATCCCTACCTAACTCTGCAATCTCCCACTCCCTGACTGATCCCTACCCAACACTGCACTCACCCCCTCCCTGACTGATCCCTGCCCAACTCTGCAATCTCCCACTCCCTGACTGATCCCTACCCAACACTGCAATTACCTCCCCTCGACTGATCCCTACCCAACACTGCACTCACCCCTACGTGACTGATCCCGACCCAACACTACAATCTCACACTCCCTGACTGATCCCTACAAAACACTGCAATCTCCCCCACCCTGACTGATCCCTCCCCAACACCGCACTCACCCCCTCCCTGACTGATTACTTTCCAAATCTGCAATCTCAACCTCCCTGATCCCTGCACAACACTGTAATCACCCCCTCCTGACTGATCCCTACTCAACACTGCACTCACCCACTCCCTGACTAATCCCTGCCCAACTCTGCAATCTCCCCCTCCCTGACTGATCCCTACCCAACACTGCACACAACCCTTCCCTGACTGATCCCTGCCCAACACTGCAATCTCCCCCTCCCTGACTGATACCGACACAACACTGAAAGCACGCCCTCACTGACTGATCCCTACCCAACACTGCAATCGCCCTCTTCCTGTCAGATCCATACACAACACTTCAATCACTCCCTCCCTGACTAATCCATACACAATACTGCAATCTGCCCCTTCCTGACTGATCCCTACACAACACTGCACTCACCCCCTCCCTGACTGATCCCTACCCAACACTGCAATCTCCCCCTACCTGACTGATCCATACCCAACACTGCAATCTCCCCCTCCCTGACTGATCCCTACCCAACACTGCACTTAACCCCCCCTGACTGATCCTTAACCAACACTGCACTTAACCCCTCCCTGAATGATCTCTATCCAACACTGCACGTAACCCCTCCCTGACTGATCCTTAACCAACACTGCACTAAACCCCTCCTTGAATGATCCCTACCCAACACTGCACTTAACCCCTCCCTGACTGATCCCTTCCCAACACTGCAATCTCTCCCTCCCTGACTGATCCCGACCCAACCCTGCACTTAACCCCCCCGACTGATCCTTAATCAACACTGCACTTAACCCCTCCCTGAATGATCTCTATCCAACACTGCACGTAACCCCTCCCTGACTGATCCTTAACCAACACTGCACTTAACCCCTCCCTGAATGATCTCTATCCAACACTGCACGTAACCCCTCCCTGACTGATCCTTAACCAACACTGCACTAAACCCCTCCTTGAATGATCCCTACCCAACACTGCACTTAACCCCTCCCTGACTGATCCCTTCCCAACACTGCAATCTCTCCCTCCCTGACTGATCCCGACCGAACACTGCACTTAACCCCTCCCTGACTGATCCTAAAGCAACACTGCAATCTCCTCCCCGATTGATCCCTACCCAACAAAACACTCACCCCTCCCTGACTGATCCCTACACAACACTGCACACTCCCGCTCCCTGACTGATCCCTACACAACAATGCACTCACCCCTCCATGCCTGATCCCTACGCAACACTGCAATCACCTCCCTCCGACTTATCCCTTCCCAACACTGCACTCACCCCCTCCCTGAGTGATCCCTACCCAATACTGCAATCTCCCACTCTCAGACTGTTCCCTACTCAACATTGCAATCACCTCCTCCCTGACTGATCCCTTCCGAAATCTGCACTTAACCCCTCCCTGACTGATCCCTACCAAACACTGCAATCTCCCCCTCACTGACTGATCCCTACCCAACATTTAAATCTCCCCCTCACTGACTGATCCCTACCCAACATTGCAATCTCCCCATCCCTGACTGATCCATACACAACACTGCAATCTACCCCTCCCTGACTGATCCCTACCCAAAACTGCAATCTGCCCAACACTGCAATCTCCCCCTCCCTGATTGATACCTCCCCAACAATGCACTCAATCCACCAAAACTGCAATCCTCCCCTCCCTGACTGATCCCTTCCCAACTCTGCAATCTCAGTCACCCTGACTGATCCCTGCCGAACACTGCAATCTCCCCCTCCCTGACTGATCCCTACCCAAAACTGCACTCAACCCACTCCCCCCCCTTACTGATCCCACCCCAACTCGGCAATCTCAGCCTTCCTGACTGATCCCTGCCCAACACTGTAATATCCTCATCCATGAATGTTCCCTACCCAACACTGCACTCACCGCCTCCCTGACTGATCCCTTCCGAAGTCTGCAATCCCAACCTCCCTGTCTGATCCCTGCCCAACACTGTAATCTCCCCTTCCCTGACTGATCCCTGCCCAACATTGTAATCACCCCCTCCCGGACTGATCCCTACCCAACACTGCATTTAACCCCTCCCTGTCTGATCCCTACCAAACACTGCAATCTCCCCCTCCCTGACTGATCCCTACACAACACTGAACGCAACCGCTACATGACTGATCCCTGCTCAACACAGCAATGTCCCCCTCCCTGACTGATCCCTTCCCAACTCTGCAATCTCAGTCTCCCTGACTGATCCCTACCCAACACTGCACTCACACACCCCCTTACTGATCCCTCCCCAAAGCTGCACTTACCCAACCCTGAGTGATCCCTCCCCAACTCTGCAATCCTCCCCTCCCTGACAGATCCCTTCCCAAATCTGCAATCTCCCCCTGCCTGACTGATCCCTACCCAACACTGCACGCATCCCCTCCCTGACTGATCCCTGCCCAACAGAGCAATCTCCCCCTCCCTGACTGATCCCTACCCAACACTGCAATCATCCCCTCCCTGACTGATCCCTTCCTAACTCTGCAATCTCAGTCTCCCTGACTGATCCCTGCCCAACACTGCACTCACCCCCCCTTACTGATCTCTCCCCAACACTGCACTCACGCCCTCCCTGACCGATCCCTCCCCAACTCTGCAATCTACCCCTCCCTGACTGATCCCTCCACAACACTGCACTCACCCCCTAATTGACTGATCCCTGCCCAACTCTGCAATCTCAGCCACCCTGACTGGTCCCTGCACAACATTGTAATCTCCTCATCCCTGAATGATCCCTTCCCAACACTGCAATCTTCCCCTCCCTGACTGATTCCTGCCCAACTCTGCAATTACCCCCTCCCTGACTGCTCTCTACGCAACACTGCAATCACCCCCTCCCTGACTGATCCCTAACCAACTCTGCAATAAACCCCTCCCTGATTGATCCATAACCAACACTGCAATCTCCCCCTCCCTGACTGATCCCTACTCAACATTGCACTCACCCCCTCCCTGACTGATCGCTACCCAACACTGCACTTACCTCCTCCCTGACTGATCCCTCACAAACACTGCATTTTCCCCCTTCCTGACGGATCCCTGCCCAACACTGCAATCACACCCAACCTTACTGTTCCCTACCCAACACTGCATTTACCCCCTCCCTGAATGATCCCTGCACAACACTGCAACCTCCTCGCCGTCTGATCTCGACCCAACACTGCACTCACCCCCTCGCTTACTGATTCCTACACAACACTACAATCTCCCCCTCCCTTACTGATCCCTACCCAACACTGCAATCTCTCCCTCCCTGACTTATCCCTACACAACATTGCAATCTCAACCTCCATGACTGATCCATACACAACACTGTAATCACCCCCTCCCTGACTGATCCTTACCCAACACTGCAATCTCCCACTCCCTGACTGATCCCTACCCAACACTGCAATCTCCCCCTCCCTGACTGATCCCTACCCAACACTGCAATCTCCCCCTCCCTGACTGATCCCTACCCAACACTGCACTCACCCCCTCCCTGACTGATCACTACCCAACACTGCACTCACCCCCTCCTTGACTGATCCCTACCCAACACTGCACTCACCACCTCCCTGACTGATCCCTGCACAACACTGCACTCACCCCCTCCCTGACTGATCCCTGCACAACACTGCACTCACCCCCTCCCTGACTGATCACTAACCAACACTGCACTCACCCCCTCCTTGACTGATCCCTACCCAACACTGCACTCACCACCTCCCTGACTGATCCCTGCACAACACTGCACTCACCCCCTCCCTGACTGATCCCTACCCAACACTGCACTCACCCCCTCCCTGACTGATCACTAACCAACACTGTAATCTCCCCCTCCCTGACTGATCTCTGCCCAACTCTGCACTCACACCCTCCCGGACTGATCCCTCCCCAACTCTGTAATCTTCCCTGCCCTGCCTGATCCCTACACAGCACTGCAATCTCCCCTTCCCTGACTGATCCCTGCGCAACACTGCAATCACCCCCTCCCTGACTGATCCATTCCCAACACTACAATCTTCCCATCCCTGGCTGATCGCTGCCAAACACTGCACTTACCCCCTCCCTGACTGATCCCTCACCAACACTGCACTTACCCTCTTCCTGGCTGACGCTGCCCAACACTGCAATCACCCCCAATCTTGCTGTTCCCTACCCAACACTGCACTTAACCCACTCCCTGACTGATCCATGGCCAACACTGCAACCTCCTCCCCGACTGATCTCTACCCAACACTGCACTCACTCCCTCCCTGACTGATCCTTACCCAATACTGCAATCTCTCCCTCCCTGACTGAAACATACCCAACACTGCAATCTCCCCCTCCCTGACTGATCCCTGCCCAACACTGTAATCACCCCCACACTGACTGATCCATACTCAACACTGCACTCACCCCCTCCCTGACTGATCCCTACCCAACACTGCACTTAACCCCTAACTGACTGATCCCTACCAAGCACTGCAATCTCCTCCTCCCTGACTAATCCCTACCCAACACTGCAATCACCCCCTCCATGACTGATCCCTCCCCAACACTGCAATCTGCACCTTCCTGACTGATCACTGCCCAACACTGCAATCACCCCCTCACTGACTGATCCCTACCCAACACTGCAATCTCCACTTCCCTGACTGATCCATACACAACACTGCAATCTCCCCCTCCCTGACTGATCCATACACTACCCTGCAATCTGCCCCTCCCTCACTGATCCATACGAAATACTGCACTCACCCCCTCCCGGACATATCCCTACCCAACACTGCACTCACCCCCTCCCTGACAGATCCCTACCCAACACTGCACTCACCCCCTCCCTGACAGATCCCTACCCAACACTGCACGGAACCCCTCCCTGACTGATCCTTAAACAACACTGCAATCTTCAACCCGACTGGTCACTACTCAACACTGCACTCACCCCCTCCCTGACTGATCCCTTCTCAACTCTGTAATCTCAGTCTCCCTGACTGATCCCTGCCGAACACTGCAATCTCCCCCTCCCTGACTGATCCCTCCCCAACACTGCACTCACACCCTCCCTGACTGATCCCTCCCCATCTCTGCAATCTCCCCCGCCCTGACTGATCCGTGCCCAACACTGCACTCCTCCGCCCCCTGACTGATCCCTTCCCAAATCTGCAATCTCAGCCTCCCTGACTGATCCCTGCCCAACACTGTAATCTCCTCACTCCTGAATGATCCCTCCCCAACACCGCAATCACCCCCTCCCTGACTTATCCCTCCCCAACACTGTAATCACCCCATCCCTGACTGATTCCTATCCAACACAGTACTCACCCTCCCTGACTGATCCCTGCTCAATACTGCAATCACCCCCTCCCTGACTGATCCATACCCAACACTGCAAACTTCCCCCCGACTGATCGCTACCCAAATCTACACTTACCCCCTTTCTGACTGATCCCTGCCCAACCCTGCAACCTCCTCCTCGACTGATCTCTACCCAACACTGCACTCACCCCCTCCCTAACTGATTCCTACACAACACTGCAATCTCCCCCTCCCTTATTGTTTCCTACACAACTCTGAAATCTCCCCGTCCCTGACTAATCCCTACCCAACACTTCAATCTCCCCCTGCCTGACTTATCCCTACACAACACTGCACACAACCCATCTCTGACTGATCCATACCCAACACTGCAATCACCCTCTCCCTGACTGATCCATATCCAACACTGCAATCTATCCCTCCCTGACTGATCTCTGCCCAGCACTGTAATCACCCCCACCCTGACTGATCCCTACCCAACACTGTAATCACAATCTCCCTGAGTGATCCCTGCTTAGCATTGCCATCTCAGCCACCCTGACTGATCCCTGCACAACATTGTAATCTCCTCATCCCTGACTGATCCCTACCCAACACTGCAATCACCCCCTCCCTAACTGATTCCTGCCCAACTCTGCAATCTTCCCCTCCCTGACTGCTCCCTCCCCAACACTGCAAACACCCCCTCCCTGACTGCTCCCTACGCAACACTGCAATCACCCCCTCACTGACTGATCCCTAACCAACTCTGCAATAAACCCCTCCCTGATTGATCCATACCCAACACTGCAATCTCCCCCTCCCTGACTGATCCCTACTCAACATTTCACTCACCCCCTCCCTGACTGATCGCTACCCACCACTGCACTTACCCCCTCCCTGACTGATCCCTCACCAACACTGCACTTACCCTCTTCCTGGCTGACGCTGCCCAACACTGCAATCACCCCCTCCCTGACTGATCCATACCCAACACTACAATCTTCCCCTCCCTGACTGATCGCTGCCAAACACTGCACTTACCCCCTCCCTGACTGATCCCTCACCAACACTGCACTTACCCTCTTCCTGGCTGACGCTGCCCAACACTGCAATCACCCCCTCCCTGACTTATCCCTACCCAACACTGCAATCACCCCCTCCCTGACTTATCCCTACCCAACACTGTACTCACCCCTCCCTGTCGGATCCCTACCCAACACTGTAATCACCCTCTCCCTGACTGATCCCTAACCAACACTGCAATCACCCCCTCCCTGACTTATCCCTACCCAACACTGTAATCTCTCCCTCCCTGACTGATCCCTGTCCACCACTGCACTCACCCCCTCCCTGACTGATCACTACTGTGTGAAACAAAGCTCACACACTTCAATCGTTTCAGTCCGACACAAAATCTTAATCAATAGTGTCCTTTATTTTACACTTGCAAGAGGGTGTGATGTCCAGTTCCCATAAGGCAGGGGACATACACACCCCAAATTGATTTCATACACACCATTTATATAATTTGGTTTCTTTGGTTTTACATTGCTCCTCCTCTGTTTACATCCTCCACTTCCCTAAGTCCGGAACCCATTACTCCTGCTTATCTATTGCCTTATCCGGCCTTGTCTGTGACAAAATGCTTTTTTTCTTGCCTCACAAGGCCGTTTGACCTCGTCCCACTGTAGGTCATTATTCGCCATATTCTTTCTTCATCATTTTCTGACTCTCTCCATCTGTGCCTTCCTCGACCATACTGATCGTTATGACCCTTTTAATTGGGGTTTGTCCCTGTGTCTCTGTAATTTGGGAAACAGATGTTTATACCTACTGTTTGTACCGGCTTATCCAGCTTAACTTCATCCCCTCACAACAGCTTATCTATTCGCCTGTAATATCTGCCATTGTTTTGTAGGCATGTTTCATTCTGGCATGCAATTTTAGCTAATACAAAAACAATTATGTATTTCCTCCACATAGTTTCCATTCTTGTTGACTCAGCTCTTGGCTAAAACAATTAGACACTGGTTTGAGTTCATTTACTTTGTATAAGTAATTGGAATTGCAGATGTAACACTATTTTCCCACATCCCTCAATTTCCCCTTTTTCTTTAATCATCATTTGTTATCTTCTTCAATTTTTCTTTTAAGCATCGCCCCCGAAATTCGCAAGCATCATTCCGGAGATTTCATCCATCTTAGTCTCACTCATCCCCTCATTATTTAGTCGATAAAGTTCCTCTGCCTGATTCCCTTTTAGGGCCATCTGTTTCATCAAGGCTGTTTCAATCAGTCTTTGGGTGAGCCCTCGTATACAGGGTATGATACAACAGCCAATGGCCACCAATACCCCGACTACTACTATCAGGGAAGTAAGGATAGAAACCACCACTCCCTTCCATTTTCCAAACCATGATTCAAGCCATCCTGTGAGAGATGTGTCTACTCCTGAATGTTCAGCCAGTTTCTCTGCTAAGGTAGTCAATCCCCTTAAGGCCCGAGTAATTGAACCATCAGGTGCAGTGTTATTAGGAATAAAGGTCCAACAACTTCCTCCTAACATCACACACACAAACCCTTTTTCTGCTAAAATCATGTCTAGGGCCATTCTGTTTTCCCATGCCATCCTACTTGTCACATCAAGCTGTTCTGATATTCCTTTAACCGCATCTCTTGTGTAATTTATAAATCTCTGTTGATTATAGAAAATGTAATTTATCCAATCGACATTTTTATTAATTGTTACCGACCATAAGAGAGCTGACTCAAATCCTGCTGCAATCTGGTTACGAGCCTTGAATTCATCAGGCACTCCCCCAGGGACTCCTACCGAATCAAGATAAATCCTGTCATCGAAAGAAGTGTCTAACAGTAATCTCTTACCCCTTCCCTTTTTCCCTACAGTCTTTGCCTTCTCAAATGCCAGGATAAATGGAATTCCCAATTGTACTCTTGCACATATCCCTCTCCAATCCGGAGGTAGCGTGGGTCTCAATATTTTGCCTTCACAGTACCACCACAGATTCGCTCAGGGAACATTTAGTGCTGAGTAGTTCCCTCCCTTCTCCGTTTCAGTAACATTCTTAATCTCTGCACATAATTTCAGCTCCCCCAAATCTCTCAACCAACTTGTACCTCGTCTACGAATACATGACGTGTGATTTCCAACTGCGGCAGAAAATGTGGGGGAGCCTTTTGCATCTTTCTTCTCTAAGGGAGGGAATATCAGAGATAGGGAGGTACAATTCCTATCATTCCATGCAGTCTCATCCTGATACAGGGCTATCATACATTTCATGCCCTTCCTGTCTTGCTTTCACCCGAGCGGAAAGGGAACCACCTGGGCCACTGGCCTACCGGAGGCACATGCAAAGCAATTGCTCTTGTTCAGACTTTTTACCCATTCAACCCAGGCATTTGCATCCCCGTACCCAGTTTCTATTTCGATGGTCTGTTTCAAGTCTTTTACCTCTATAAGTTTTACTACTTGATGGTCATCGGGAGGGGTGAAATGTTGTATCTTATTACCCAGTAATTCTACCTGTTTTCCCTGTCCTATGCTAATTCGAAAACAACAGCCCAAGAAATCCTTCCCATTTGCTTTCATTTATATCCCAAATGTTTCATTTAATTGTATCCCCCCCCCCCCCCCCCCGCCCAGAATTGCTTCATGCCATGTGGTTTTCTTTATTGTTAATTATATTGGCTTACACTTTTTATCAGGACAATAGCGAGCTGGTCGGAAGGGGGCCCGATGTACTGTGAAGAGACCATTATACCAAGTACCATCCACAAGGCGATCCCCATAGAACTTAAGATGTATCTCAGAGCTGCGGTACTGTCTCTGATTATCTACATCCCCACAATTTACTAAACTGCATGCATCAGCGTCTATTACTTGTGGATTATTAGATTCAGGAACTGTTAATAATACATATGAAAATGGTATTTGACAAAATCCCAATACTAAGAGGGCTAGCATCATAACTCTAAGCATTTCCAGTATTCTAAACATCATGCTGAAACACAAAAAGACTTAATATACAATCTTACAGAAATAATCCCGCGCTTGCGTCGCTACTGTATAATCAGTTACTCAAAGTCTCTTTAGTCTGAGTTTTAGCGGGTCTTGCGTTGATTCGGCTGTCCAGACTTCTTCCTCAACCGGAGACTCCACTGGCCCTTTGATCCGAGTATAATGAGTCCAGCCTTTCTCCGCTGTCCTTATTGCTGTTTCGGTGGTCAAACGAGCCTGGTACGGCCCTTCCCAGTCCGGCTGCAATTTAGACTCTGTCCATGATTTTACTAAGATCCAATCGCCCGGCCAGATGGGGTGAACGGTGAATTTAAGGGGTCGAGTCTGTGCAAATAAACCCTGTTTTCTGAGGAAAGATAAAGAGGAGGTCAAGTCCAGTATATACTTCTTTAAAAACAAATCTTTAGTTTCGGAAATTGCCAATTCTCCATTCGTTCCCAGATAAGGTAATCCAAATAGGATTTCATAGGGGGATAGTCCCAAATCTTTCCTCCACCAAGGGACAAGCCCAAAAGGCATCCTTTAAATCTATCACACTAACCCATTCGTGGTCATGGAGGATCTTATTTAATCTCTAATCAGTCCCTTAATTACTGGCTGCAGTCGTCGTTTACCTCCTATGGAAATGGGATATTGTCGCTCACAGACAACGTCCCCTTTCCGTTTTAAATTTATTCGAAGGGGAGGGATCTGTAGTTTTCCACGATTCCCTTCTCTAGCCCATACAATAGGGTCTATCTCTCTCTCCTTATCCTCTGTCAACATTGCCATTTGTACAACTAATTCTTTTTCCTGAATTCCAATCTCCAGTCCTAAGAGGATAATTAAATCTCTCCCCAGTAAGTTACTTCCTATATCAGGGATATACAGCAGTTCTCCTGTGACCTTATCCTTAGGACCTTCTATCATCATAGGTTCAAATACTGGAACAGTAAATCCTTCCACTTTTACCCCCGAAACAGTAATTGACCGCGTCGAGATTTCTATTTTCTTTAGTTTAAAATTCAGCGATGACCGTGCTGCCCCCGTATCTTCTAGGAAGACTACCTCTTCCCTATAGGGTCCCACCTTCAGGTTTATCAAGGGTTCATGGTGGGCCCCTGAGGGCAGGAACCCCTGACACCCCTATTCTTCATCAAAATTCCTAAGCGGAATTGCCCTTTCTTCCCTTGGTAGATCAGGACACTCCCGCTTAAAATGCCCTATCTTTCCGCAATAATAGCATCCTACCTGTGGAGACCTCCATCTCTGCCCCTGTCACCCGAGCCCTCTATCAAATGCTCCCCTTTGTCCTCTCCCTCTCCCTCTCTGCCCTACATGCTGCCACCCGCCGCTCCGGTTGTTCACTTTTGGTTCCATTCTTTTCTTAACTACCTCATCAACCGTAGCTACCATCGTTTTCACCTTCTGTTTTAGTCTCTCATCCTCTCTCTTTACAAACACTTTCTGTGCCTCTCTTAATAATTCATCTAATGGTTTTTCACTCCACCCTTCTATCTTCTGTATCTTTCTCTGTTTGTCTGGCCATGCCTTTGTCACAAAATGTACTTTCAAAAGACCCTGTGCCTTTGGGTCCTCAGGGTTCATTCCAGAATATTTACGCATTGATTCCCTTAATCTTTGCAAGAAAGCTGAAGGCGTCTCATCTTTCTCCTGTCTAACTTCAAAGGCTCTAGTCAAATTCTGCGACTTTGGAACTGCCTCTCTTATTCCTTTTAGAATCAGGTGTTTCAATTCCCTTTTTTTTTCTCTATGCTCCGGGTTTTGGTTTTCTCACTGGGGATCTCTGAGGGGAAACTTCACCTCTCCCTGTCCAGCATCCCCATCTCCAATCAGGTGTTCCCTGTCCCATATTTTAATGGCGGCTCCTCATATAAGTCCCCTTCCTTCCTCAGTAAAAAGTATATTGAAAATAGACATTAACCCAGCCCAGGTACACAGACTGTGCCCCAAAAATTGATCAATTTGTTCAGACAACCCTACCGGATCCTCAACCAGGACCTTCATCTCCTTTTGAAATGTTCTGACTTCCCCCCTGGTGAGGAGAACACTTATAAACCCAATCTCTTTGTCCCCTATTCGTACCTCCCGAAAGGGATAAGTCGTTACGTTCTTCCCCTTTTTTTTCTTTTAAAGAAATATTGCAATATTTCTAGCTCCCCATAACTTCAAACACCAATTCATCAATTCATGCTGGACTAACTTTCAAGCCTGTTCCTAACTTGTAAATATATTTATATATTTACGTTCATTTGTTCAGTATTTAATATTTAAAATGCAAAATGCATACAGTTCCCAATTTTGAAATCACTGTAATTACCCAGTTTTAGTCCTTTAATTTAAATTCAAAATTAGTTTTCCTAAATAGTCCTGACCAATCATTGCTCAATTACAATACTACAGGTCGTAAAATAATCAGAGCTGCCTTAAAAGAATTTGTCTATTCATGTTTAAAAAAACTTCTAATGCATGAACAATGGCCGAATCCAAGGTCACAGATATTAACCATAGAATTTTGTTTTTACTACAATCTAATGTTGAACTGAAACTTCAACTGTCCTCCATAAATCGCTTGTATGTAAAGATAAAAGAGATTACTTAGAAACTGATAGTAAGGCAGTCATGACCTGTGAAAAGAACAGGAGTTATCATTCTTTTTTTTTCATAATCTCGATAAAATCCTTAACCTTTAAAGAAATCATGTTAAGTTTCCACAATAAAAGTCGGATTCAAAACAATCCTAGAACTCAAGCTCCAGGGAATAAAACGCAAACATTCAATCACTAACAAACAAATGTTCATTTAAACCAGATCACAAAGGGTTAAACTTTCTACCAGCTTTACAGCTCTTTGCATTTTCTCTCTCTCTCTCTCACTCATTGTCATATAAATTCAGATTTTTACAAACTCAGTCTTCGTCCGACCTGCACTTTGGCCAGAAGACAGCGGGATGAAGAATGGATTCCTTAGTCCATACAAAGCAACAATATTTAATCATCTTTTTCCCTTGTCCAAGTATTATTTTGTCAATTCCACAACATCCTGCCCAAAGGACTTTCTGGAGGTATGTTGTAAGGGACCGCGCCTCCATTTGCATTGCCTTGTTCTTCTTTTGTTCTCCCGGAGGCTTTTTCCTTACCAAAACAGCACAAACCATATTGAGTTGCTTCGTTCGTCCCTTATTTACTACTAAAACTCAATCCCGGCCACCAAGGCAATAATTAAAAGTCAATTTTCTTACCTTGGTCTATGCACAGAGTTGCCTGGCCCCTTTTCGCCGTATTAATGTTACTTCTGCAATTCTGAAAATATAGTTTCTGATACAAGGTAAATGAACTCACACCAGTGTGTAATTGTTTTAGCCAAGAGCCGAGTCAACAAGAAAGGAAACGATGTAGAGTAAATATATAATTGTTTTTGTATTTGCTAAAATTGTATGCCAGAATGAAACGTGACAGCAAAACAATGGTAGATATTACGGGCAAATAGATAAGATGTTGTAAGGGGATGAAGTTAAGCTAGATACGCCTGTACAAACAGTAGGTATAAACATATGTTACCATGGGGAACCTTATCAAACGCCTTACTAAAATCCATATGCACCACGTCTACCGCTTTCCCCTCGTCCACCTCCTTAGTCACCTTCTCAAAGAATTCAATAAGGTCTGTGAGGAACGACGTGCCCTTCCCAAAACCATGCTGACTATCCTTGATCACATTATTCCTATCCAGATGTTCATAAATTCTATCCCTTACAATTCTCGCTAAGATTGTGCCCACAACAGAAGTGAGACTCACCGGCCGATAGTTACTAGGGTTATCCCTACTCCCCTTCTTGAACAAGGGAACCACATTTGCTAGCCTCCAAACTTCTGGCACTACTCCTGTAGACAACGAGGACATAAAAATCAAGGCCAATGGCTCTGCAATCTCCTCCCTTGCTTCCCAGAGAATCCTAGGATAAATGCCATCAGGCCCAGGGGACTTATCTATTTTCACCCTTTCCAGAATTTCCAACACCTCTTCTCTACATACCTCAAAGCCATCCATTCTACTTAACTGTGACTCAGTATTCACATCGACAACAATGTCCTGTTCCTGAGTGAATACTGACGAAAAATATTCATTCAGTGTCTCCACAATCTCTTCAGCCTCCACACGCTACTTCCCACTACTATCCTTGAGTGGACCTATTCCTACCCTAGTCATTCTTTTATTCCTGACATACCTATAGAAAGCCTTAGGACTTTCCTTAATCCTGCCAACTAAGGACCTTTCATGTCCCCTCCTTGCTGCTCTTAGCTCTCTCTTCAGGTCCTTCCTGGCTACCTTATAACTCTCAGTCACCTCAATTGAACCTTCACGCCTCATCTTTACATAGTCCGCCCTCTTCCATTTAATAAGGGATTCCAATTCCTTATAAAACAACGGCTCCCTCACACGACCCTTTCCTCCCTGCCTGACAGGTACATACTTATCAAGGACACTCAATAGTTGCTCCTTGAACAAGCTCCACATATCAATTACGCCCTTGCCTTGAAGCTTACTTTTCCAAGCCACACATCCTAAGTCATGCCTCACAGCATCATAATTTCCCTGCCCCCAGCTATAACTCTTGCCCTGTAGTGCACACTTATCCCTCTCCATCACTAGAGTAAAAGTCACCGAATTGTGGTCACTGTCCCCAAAGTGCTCATCTACCTCTAATTCTAACACCTGGCCTGGTTCATTACCCAGAACCAAATCCAGTATGGCCTCCCCTCTTGTTGGCCTATCTACATATTGTGTCAGGAAACCCTCCTGCACACATTGGATAAGCACTGACCCATCTAACGAACTTGAGCTATAGCTTTCCCAATCAATATCAGGAAAGTTAAAGTCCCCCATAACAACCACCCTATTACTTTCACTCTTCTCTTGAATCATCCTCGCAATCCTTTCTTCTACGTTTCTAAGACTATTAGGAGGCCTGTAAAAAAACTCCTAAGAGGGTGAGCTCACCTTTCCTATTCCTAACCTCAGCCCAAACTACCTCAGATGGCGAGTCTTCATCCATCGTCCTTTCCACAGCTGTAATACTATTTTGACAAGCAATGCCACACCTCCCCCCTTTTTACCCCCACCTCTGACCCTACTAAAACATTTAAACCCTGGGACCTGCAGCAGCCAATCCTGTCCCTGTTCTACCCATGTCTCCGTAATAGCCACAACATCGAAGTTGATTTCATTTCTGTTTCTGAGTCCAATCTTCACTCAGTGAGACAGAGTCAGGTATTCAAGGCTCAAACAAGAGCTGGATTCTGCTTCTGGTGATTGTCTTCATTCAGTGAGAAGGAGGGCCGTAGGCCGGAAGGAGCTCATCATTGTGCTTCGGGTTGGCTGCTCAATCTGCAGCATTGCAGGCCGTGGGAGCAGGGCAGTGGGAAAGGTACCTCGTGTACACTGCAATAGGACTTTCCACACATTGTTCCATTGCTCCAGGAATTCTGAATGAGGATCTGAAAAATGCATTGATTGAAGGAGGAGGATCAGGAAAACAGGATAAAGCTGATGAGATCAGCAGGATTTCTCGGTCTAACTCTGTATCAGACATTAGGATCTGCTTCAAAAATATACAATCTGGAACTCAACCCACTCAGAGCAATATAAGCTCAGAAACAAATCATTCAGTCCAACACATCCATGCCAAACTGATTTTTTTTTATTTCAAAAATATACTTTATTCATAAATATTTTGATCTATACAACTGGACATGTCATACATATGTACACATTCCATTTCTTTACGTATCGAAACAGAGTAATCATTCTTATTTACAGGTTGGTGCGATTACATTGAGCTGAGGCGTCAGCAGAGCCCAAATGACTGCGTGGGCCCCCTGTTCTTCTTAGGCAGGCAGATGTTACACGGTGGTCTTTCCCCACCGCGCATTGGTGGCAGCTGCCCCAAGCTTCAGCGCGTCCCTCAACACGTAGTCCTGGACCTTGGAATGTGCCAGTCTGCAACACTCAGTCGGGCCAACTCCTTCAGCTGACGATCAACAGGTTTCGGACCGCCCAGAGAGCGTCCTTCACCGAGTTGATGATCCTCCAGGCACAGTTGATGTTCGTCTCAGTGTGCGTCCCGGGGAACAAACCGTAGAGCACGGAGTCCCGCGTCACGGCGCTGCTCGGGACGAACCTCGGCAAACACCACTGCATTCCTCTCCAGACTTCTTCTGCACAGGCACGTTCCAGAAGGAGGTGTGTAACAGTCTCTTCCCCCCCGCAGCCGCTTCGCGGGCAGCGTGCGGTGCGGCTGAGAGTCCGGGCGTGCATAAAGGATCTCACAGCCCTTCTCACCACCAGCCAAGCCATGTCTTGGTGCTTGTTGGAAAGTTCTGGCGATGAGGCATTCTGCCAAATGGCTTTGACAGTCTGCTCAGGGAACCGCTCGATAGGATCCGCCCTCCCCTTTTCCCGAAGGGTCTCAAGGACACTACGTGCTGACCACTTCCTGATGGACTTGTGGTCAAAGGTGTTTTTCTTCATAAACTTCTCCAGGAAGGACAGGTGATACGGAACGGCCCAACTACTCGGAGCGTTCCGCGGCAGCGAGGCCAGGCCCATCCTTCGCAACACCGGGGACAGGTAGAACCTCAGTATGTAGTGACACTTGGTGTTTGCGTGCCGGGGATTCACGCACAGCTTGATGCAGCCACACACAAAGGTGGCCATCAGGGTGAGGGTGGCATTGGGTGTATTTTTTCCCACATTGCTCAGATCTTTGTACAGCGAGTCCCTTTGGACCCAGTCCATCTTTGACCTTCATATAAACTGGAAGATGGCCCGGGTGACTGCAGCGGCACAGGTTCTCAGAATAGGCCAGACCTGTGCCACATATAATAGCAATGACAGTGCCTCACACCTGATGACCAGGGTTTTTCCCGCGATGGAGAGCGACCGTAGCGTCCATCTGCCCAGTTTCTGCCTCAGTTTGCTGATACGCTCCTCCCAAGACTTGGCGCACGCCCCAGCCCCCCCGAACCAAATACCCAGCACCTACAGGTGGTCGGTCCTGACGGTGAAGGGGATCGAGGATTGGACGGCCCAGTTCCCGAAGAGCATGGCCTCGCTCTTGCCTCGGTTTACCTTGGCCCCCGAGGCCCGTTCGAACTGGTCACATATGCGCATGAGTCTGCGCACGGACAGCGGATCCGAGCAGAAAACGGCGACGTCATCCATGTACAGGGAGGCCTTAACCTGCAGGCCCCCGCTGCCAGGAATAGTCACCCCTCTCCGGCTCGCATCCTTCCTGATAGGCTCGGCAAATGGCTCTATGCAGCACACAAACAAGAAAGGAGAGAGAGGGCAGCCCTGCCTGACTCCAGATCTGACTGGGAAGCTATCTGATTCCCACCCATTGATTGAGACTGCACTGACAATGTTGGTGTAGAGCAGTCTGATCCAATTGCAGATTCCCTCCCCAAAGCCCATTTTGGAGAGAACATCTCTCATATGCCTGTGTGATATCCTGTCAAAGACTTTCTCATGGTCCAGGCTGATCAGGCAGGTGTCCAACCCTCTGTCCTCCACGTAGGCGATCGTATCCCTGAGGAGTGAGAGCCTCTCAGCGATCTTCCTGCCCGGCACAGCACAGGTTTGGTCAGGGTGAATCACCAACCCCAGAGCAGACCTGACCCGGTTGGCGATTACCTTTGACAGAATATTTTAATCCGCATTCAACAGTGAGATTGGTCTCCAATTTTTGAGTTCCTCCCTCTCCCCCTTCCGCTTGTAGATGAGGGTGATGATGCCTTTCCTCATGGATTCACTCATGGTACCTGCCCGAAGCATACAGAAATACACCTCCAGCAAGTCCCGGCCAATCAAGTCCCACAGAGCAGAATAGAGCTCGACCGGTAAGCCGTCACTTCCGGGAGTTTTATTCTTTTCGAAGGACTCGAGGGCCTTGGTCAGCTCGTCCAGAGATAGCGGCTGGTCCAGCCTCTCCCGTGTCCTGTCGTCTAAGACCTCCGTGATAGAGGACAGGAACGACTGGGAGGCCGCGCTGTCGGTCGGCTTCGCGTCATACAGACTGGCATAGAAGGATTTACTGAGCCTCATGATGTCAGCCTGAGATGACGTTAGCGAGCCATCTTCTTCCTTCAGGCTGCTGAGCACGGAGCTCTCTTTGTGCACCTTCTGGAAGAAGAAACGTGAGCACGTCTCGTCCTGCTCCACCGAGCGGACCCTGGACCAGAAGATTATCTTGGAGGCCTCCGAAGCAAAGAGCGAGGCTGGCTGGGCCTTCACCGCCTTGAGGTCCTCCGTGACATCCACCCCCATCGTCTGCAGCAGGAGCAGGTTCTGCATATTTTCCTGGAGCTGGGACAATTTTCCCGCCTCTCTCTCGCCTCCTGAACACCTTTGAGGATGAAGAACCTCTTGATGTTCCCTTTTACTGTTTCCCACCAGTCCGCTGGGTTCTCAAAGAGGGGCTTTACGGTTCTCCAACCTGCGCCGTCCCTCTTGAGCTCCTCAATATTTCCCGGGGTCAACAGCTTTGTGTTCAGCTTCCACGTTCCCTGACCAGCCCGGTGCTCGACCTGTAGGTGACAGTCGGCCAGCAGGAGGCAGTGGTCAGAGAAGAACACCGGCTTGACGTCGTTGGATCTGACCGAGAGCGTTCGGGACACAAACAGGTAATCTATCCTTGAGCGGATAGACCCGTCTGCCCGTGACCATGTATATCTACGCTGCGCTCCGTCTGCAGGGGTGCTGAAGATGTCGTGCAGCTTGGCGTCTTTTACCGTATCCATCAGGGCTCTGGACGCGGTGTCCAGTTTACTGTCCCCCCCGCCGGATCGTCCATCTGCATCAATGATACAGTTGAAGTCTCCGGCCTGAATGACCGGCCTGGACGTAGCCAGCAACAGTGGAAGCTGCTGCAGGATGGCCAACCGTTCACTCTTACCCACTGGGGCATACACATTAATCAGTCTCAGGGGAGCATTCCTGTACATGACGTCGGTGACGAGGAGGCGCCTGCCCACCACCTCCTTAACCTCGGAGATGGTGAAGTTGCCTCCTCGCAACAGGATACCCAGGCCGGAGGCGCGGCTATCGTTGCCCCCCGACCAAACTGACGGCCCATGGGCCCACAAGCTCGACCATCTCCTGTAGCTGCTGAGGCGCGGTATCCCATACTCCTGCAGAAACAGGACGTTGGCTTTAGCGTTGGCTAGGAAGGCCATCGTAGAAACACATCGCGTAGCCGATTTGATGCTACGCACATTGATGCTGGCAACTCTTATCCCCATTTTAACAGTTTACAAGGTTGACAGTGTCCATTTGCTGCTGTTCTTGCCCCTCTGGGGTAGCTGTGTGCATTCCCATGGTGACGGCAAACTGCTGGACCCTCCCAGGGCTGAGGTAGCTGTCCGGCTCCACGCTGGAGCCATTTCCCCGCTCTGGTGTCTTCGGGTCGGGCCCAGGGTCCGTATAGTTCAGTTCTGCATCTGACAGCGGGGCTGTCACAGGACCGCTGCTCCCAGTTACCTGGAGCTGTGGGCCGGTGGGTACCTCTTGGTTCTCACCGGGTGGGGGGGGAGGGCTTTACCCGTCCCCTCAGAGGGATCGTCTTTTCCTGCTTGGGTGGTGCTGCCCTCCTTTTTCCCCGCGGCGCTCTGTCTCTTCCTCTGGTGACGACCCTCTTTGCGCCCGTCCTCACCGTCGGAAGAGCTGCCTGCATTCTCGCCGTGTAGGTGTCACTTCCCCCCTCGCTGGGTGGCTTTGGGAGGTTTCTTCTTCCTGCTTTTCACGGTAATCCAATCCTCTGCCTCCTTTGATCCCTTCCCTTCCATTTCCTCCGTCTGTCCTGAAGGAGCTTGGATCAGCTGCTGCACCTCCCCACTGTCTGCCGTTTGCGCCGCTACAGCCTGCCCTTCCTTCTGGGTGCCTCCAGACACCGATCCCGTACTGTTTTGGGGTACCTTGCTGATCTTAGGCGGTCCACGGCTCGTGTTGCCACCTCCGGCCATCTGTGCGTAGGTGGTGGCCCCTCGTCTTGGGCAGGCCTTGTACATATGGCCCGCCTCTCCGCACAGATTACAGTTCTTGGCCTCCTTACTTTCCTTGGTCGGGTGGCCTTCCTGCTTGCAATTTCGGCAGACGGTCACCTTACAATCCGCCGCCATGTGGCCTTACCTCCCGCAGGTTCGGCACACTTTTGGCTGCCCTGCGTATGTCAGGTAACCTCTGCTTCCTCCGATGGCAAAGCTGGAGGGTGGGTGAAGGATGTTCCCACTGGCATCGACCCTCGGGGTTACCCTGACCTGTCGTTTGCTGGTCCAGATCCCGAAAGGATCGACCACATCGGTACTCTCTCCCTCGACCTGGACGTATCTCCTCAAGAAGGTCAGGACATCTGCTGCTGGGACGTGAGGGTTGTACATCTGGATTGTTACAACCCGACCCCTCTGCACAGGAAGCACACACAATGGGACCGCCGACAAGATGGAGAACAGAGGTTCCCCTTCCTTCTCCTTGAAGACCTTCAGGAGCTGCTCACAATTCTTCACGCTCCTGAAGGTCACAACAAAATAGCCTGCCGCAGGGAAATCCTGCAGGCAGTACACGTCCGCTGCTCCGAACCCGCAGCACTGGAGCAAATTCTTCTTCACAAACACCGTCTGATCGACCGGTGTGTGCTCCTCCACCTTCTTCACAGTCACCCTGACTGTGTTGCGAATGCCCTGGCCAGGGCTGCGAGTGGCTGCTGAGGCCATAGCTCTGAGGTTGGCTGGTACCTGAATTGGCATTAGGCCGAAGCCAGCATAAAGATCCACCAAGAACAGGTCAGCACAACCAAACGATCCTCCAACGTCCAATCACGATCCAGCGATGGTCTCCAGCAGCTCCAACGACTCGCAACACGATCCCCGTGGTTTCTCCCCCGCCAGCACACGTCCGCTGCGTCGAACCGGCAGCCCTCGAGCAGAATCTCTTCCTCCGGTCCTCAGGAACTACCCATATTCCGAGCCAAAAGGCCGAGAAGCGAACGTCCACTGCTTCAAACCCACAGCACTCTAGCAAAATCAGTCGCTGGTAGATAGGACAGTGAAGAAGGCATTTGGTATGCTTCCCTTTATTGTTCAGAGCATTGGGTAAAGGAGCTGGACAGGACATTGGTTAGGTCACTTTTGGAATATTGTGTGCAGTTCTGGTCTCCCTCCTATCAGAGGGAGGCACAGAAACTTGAAAGGTTTGAGAATTGATTTTCAAGGGGTTGCAGGACTTGAGTTGCAGGGAGCGGCATAATAGGCTGAGGTCATTTTTCCTGGAGTGTCATAGGCTAAGGTGTGATGTTATAGAGGTTTATAAAATCGTGAGGGACATGGATAGCATAAATAGACAAGGGTTGGTGGAGCCCAGAACTAGAGGATATAGGTTTAGGGTGGGGGGGGCGGGGGGGGGGGGGGGGGCGGGGGGGGGGGCGGGTGGGAAATTCAAAAAGAGCCTAAAGGGCAACTAAAATTGTAACATTTAAAAGCATTTGAATAGGAAGGGTTCAGAGGGATGTTGGCCATGTGCTGGCAAATGGGAATAGATTAGGTTAGAATATCTGGTTGGCATAGATGGGTTGGACCGAACATCTGTTTCTGTGCTAGACATCTCTGACTGTGGGATCATAAAAGTGAACATTGCTCTGATTCATCTCTGGGCTCCTTGATGTCCACTTGTTTGTTATCCAGCTTCCTCAGTCTCTCGTGTGTATTTTTGTTCTGTATAGTATTTTACTATTATATTCACAGATCTTTTTGTAAATGAAGTCTTCACTGCTGCCCAGGTCCTGACCATATGCTCCATTATCAAGTTATTTTTTCCACACTATCTTTGACAGCCAAGAATTCTTTTTTCCAGTAATTCAGTGGATTTTCCTTCCATTTCTGACAGTCAAATTCTGCACCATTTTCATTCCCTATAATTCATATTGCACTCTCTGAAACATGTGTATTTCTCCTTCCGCAGATACCAGTGATCAATGCCAAAGCCCTGGTGCCTGTTGAGAGGGTGATGTTTGACTTCCTTGTACTGCTGCAGTTGTATGGTGAAGGTGCTCCCACAACGTAGTTGGGTAGGAGACATTACAGATTATTCACTCAGCGATAGTGAAGAGTAGAAGATATCTGTACAAATCAACACGTTTTAATTTCACAAATATATTGAGAACTTTTAACATAAGGCCACAGATGGAGAATATTATGTCCGGTGACCAAAACCTTTGTGAAATAAGCATTTTTTCAAGAATGACTTAAAGGAAGAAAGCAGATCTTAGAGGGTGGGAATTCCAGACCGTGTTGCCTTAGACTCTATAGAAACAGTCACACAGCTGAACTCAAAAATAAACACATCATTGGGAGTCTAAACTAAAATGAGTTATTGTGATGTGAAAGGGTGTGTGGTGCATGGAGATAGGAATGATTACAGCCAGGAATTAAGTCAAGGGTGTGAAAGTAAATTGCTGTTGCTTATAAATGGGAGCCTTTTGGTGAATTAGCAAGTTCTGGTACAAGTGAGCACTTGGGCGGTAGAGTTTTCAATATTCTGGATATTATAGGGAGGGTGATTGTGGGATGTTGGCCAGGAGTGGGTTTAGATAATGAAATCTAGAGTTAACAAAATGAATGAATGAATGAGAGTTTCAGTAAATGAGCTGAGACTGTGGTGAGGTCAGGTGATATCACTGATGTCGAAATAATGGTCTTGGAGTGGGATTGGGCTATCACCCTCACCTCACCTCTGGAATTCAGCTGTTTGTCAGTTTGTGAATCAAGTCTGTAACAAGCTCAGGAACTGAGTGGCCCTGGCAAAACCCAAACTGGGTGTCACAGAAGGTTATTGCTGAGCAGCTGCGTGACAGCACTGTTGATGACACCTTCCATCACTTCACTGCTGAGCGAGTGTCGACTGATGGAGGGAAATTGGCTGGGTTGGCTCTGTCCTGAGTTTTTGTGTTGAACATCCCTGGGAAATGTTCCACAATGTCAGTAGGTGCCAGTGCTGGACTTGTCTTGTTGGGCAGCAATTTCTGGAGCACAGCCATCAGTATTATTGCCACAATGTTAGTATGGCTGACAGCCTTTACACTACTTCTCCGTTTCTTGATCTGATTTGAAATACGTTTTGAACTAATTTGATTCACATCTGTGATGTCAGGGACCAATGTAGAAGGCTCATCCACTCGGCACTGCTGGCAGAAGATTGCTGCAAATGCTGTTGTCTTGTCTGTTGCATGGAAGTGTGAGACCCCTCCATCAGTAAGGGTGGGGATATCTGTGATGCTTCCTGCAGTGAGTTGTTTAATTGCCCATCAACATTCCTGACTAGGTGTGGCAGAACTGCAGAGCTCAGATCTGATCCATTGGTTGTTGGATCACATAGTTCTATTTGGTGTTGCTTGCACTGTTTGGCGTGCAGGTTGGGTAGCTTCACCAGGTTAGCACCACATGTTTATGTATGCTTGGTATTGCTCCTGGCATGCCCTGTGGAACTCTCCATTGAACTAGGGTTGATCCCCTGGCTTGATGTTAATGGTTGACTGGGGGTTATACCAGGCCATGCGATTTCAGATTGGGCTGGAGAACAGTTCTGCTGCTGTTGTTGCCCCACAGTGAGGCGGAAGTTGCAGCGCCAAGAGGGCTGATTGTGTTGTATTTTCCAGTGCATTGGTAGATGTAATGTGGTCCATCAAGTTTCATTCCTTTGTTGAGACTGTGCAGTGATTAATACAATGAGTGATTTGGTGGGAGTGTTGAGTGTTGTCAGGAATGCAACTTTTAAAATAAGGTTTTGTGATTTACACATGAAAGAAATGAAACTATCATGGTATTCAAACAGATGAAAGACTCAACAGACAATCAAGGTATTTTTCAATGGAAAATTTCAGTTACATCACACTATAAATTTTTGCTATCAATGCTGTGCCTTAGAACTGTGCCCTCCACAAACACCTGATGAAGGAGCGGCGCTTCGATAGCTAGTGTACTTCCAATTACACCTGGTGGACTATAACCTGGTGTTGTGTGATTCTTAGAACATTACAGCACTACTAACAGGGCTGCATGTAAACAGGCTCAGTCCAGTTAATCAATACATTCGGAAGGATTGCCTCCAAGTTTGATGACACAATATTATTCAAAACCGTCAACTTCAACCTGCAATGTTGCTGTTAACAAAAACTTCAGGCTGACACAAAGCTCCCCATCCCACTGCAATGTAGTAACTGGGCCCGGCCCAGGAACTGGAACTGGGACATTTGTGGACTGTGATCTCAAAGGAAGCGAGCAAACACAATTCTGACAGATTCGTCTTCAAAGATGAGTAGCAAGTTTGAGACAAGGCTGGTGGTATGCCATCTTGCACTTAGCTTAATTGCATTTCTTATTTACAAATGTGTTTTGCAATGTATAAAGAACTGTGTTTTTTTATGGTTGGGAAGTTTTATCCTCGTTGATCACAATTGCTGCCTCTCGCTCCTCAAGTCAAATCATAGGATGTATAATAAAACAATAAACTGCAGGTGCTGGAGATCTAAACCCCAGAAACAAAGTTAAGTTGTCAAACTGCTTATCACGCTTCCATTGCTCGATTAGCTGCAATTTCCTCCAAAGAAACATTGTTCCGGTTAAACCCATTACCTTCAGTTGCTATTACAAATTCCTTTCCCTTACTGCTGCGCCCCTCCCTCTCACTGGGTGCAGTCTGAGATAGAACTAGACTCTTCACAACACTGCTGTCATATCTGTAACCCCAAGGTGACCTTCTGATCAGACATCTACGCAATCACAAACGCCAGGAATACCAACCTCTAAAATGTTGCTTGTCTCCACCTCACCCCAGCTCCATTGCTACTGAAACCCCTTACCTGTGTCGGTGTTACCCTAAACTTGATGAATCTGAAATGAACCCTTGATTTTGTCACTGACCCAGAATCTGCTTGCTTTCAGTGTTTCCTGCACAATTACCCCCGCTCCCTTTGTGGTGCAGCTTTCTACAGTTTCCACCATTTAAATAGCACTCTGTTCTTTTATTATTTCCCCAAAATGACCGACTTCTCATTTTCCCAAATTATACTCCATCTGGCAACTTGTTGCCCCCTTCTCCTGTGCATTTCTCTCTCTTCACAATCGTCTTAGAACTTTACAGTTATGCCTTTTCAAGGAGTTCCCACCCACCCATTCTTCTAAACATTTACTGGGAGCACTGGGCAGTGTGAAGCATGCAGAGTTGCTCTGTTTTTAGGGATACTCTATGGGAGGAGCTTGCTGCCCATTGGTCAGAATGGAGACAACTTGCCCATCGAGCTGCATGAGCCTTTCACCCCCCCCCCCCCTCCCCCCCGCCCCATGTCTTATTGATGAGGCACAGCGGCAGCACGGAAGGAAAAATAAAAGCAAATCCTGCTCTCCACATCTCACTGACTCTTGGAATATTCTGTCCCATGTGTCAAAGATCTGCCCTGTTCAGTCACATGAAGTCCCATGGTGGAAACTCCGAGAAACCCACATAGATTTCCCCCTGAACTGACTGCTGACCTCACAAGGGGTAATGTGTCCAGTCATCCTGGGCCAGGAGGAGGGGATGGTGTGAGTTTCTAACCTGAACTGACAGTGATGGATTTTATAAATTTGTATTACAGGATACTACAGGTGAACATTCAGATGGTAATCTCAGCCATTGGAACACCTAACTCTGATTGAATTAGTCAATTCGTCAGGACCTGGATATTCTCATTGTGTGTGAGTATTGTATTCCATCTGAATCCCATTTGCTGCATAAAGATTCTCCTTTGAATCTTCCCAAACCTTTAATGTGTGTCCTGTAATCCTTGTATAATGAGCTGATGGGTGTAAGGTTTATTATTATAACGTGTAACTTTTCTAAACCCCTCTGTCACAGCTCCCCTCAATTGCCTTTGCTACAGGGAGAATAATCTAAGTTTCCCCAAATCCCTGATCCCCCAATGTCTGTTTGCTGTCTATAAGGCACATATCAGGATTGTGTTGGAACATTCTCCACTTGCCTGCATCAGTGCACCCCCCCCCCCCAACACTATTAAAGAAAGTGAACGTCCTTCAGGACAAAGCATTGTGCCTGAGTGGTGTCCCATCCACCACCTTCAGCATTCCCTCTCCCCACCCCAGAGACACAGTGGCATCACTGTGTAAAAGGTAAAGGCAGCATTGCCCTACCAGACCATAGGGCTGCTCTCTCATTAGGGAGGAAACTGGAGCCCCTGGAAGAAACCCATGCAGACACTGGGAGAATGTGCAAGTCCCACAGAGACAGTTGTCCAAAGCTGGAATTGAACCTGGGGTCCTGGCAGCAGTGCTAATCACTGACCCACTGTGCCACCCTAAAATTGTAATTTGATTCACAACTACCACTTCCTCTGATAGTTCATTCCACACATAAACCATTGTCTGAACAAAAATTAAAAATAAAATCCTGAACACCTTTTTAAAGCCGTTCTGCTGTCACCTTAAAAGATATGTACCCAGTCTTGAATCGCGTCCCTTCCTGGAAAGGACACCTGCTGTTCACATTACTGATACCACCCCTCCATGAATTATTAAACGTCTAATAAGGTCACTCCTCAGCCTCCTGCGCGCCAGTGAAAGAAGTCGCAGCCTATCCAGCCTCTGCTTATAATTCAAACTATCCATTCCCATCAAATCCTGGTAAATCTCTTCTGAATCCGCTCCAACTACATAATGTCCTCCCGATATCAGCATGACCAGAACTGGACACAGAATTCCAGAAAAGGCCTCCCCAACATCCAAAATAATGTCCCAACTCTTGTACTCTTGAGCAATGAAGGCAAGTGTGCTAGGCACCTTCTTAACCACCCTGTCCACATGTGACACAAACTTGAAAGACCCGAACCCCTCGGCCTCCTTGTTCCATATCACTATTCGAGGCCCTGTCTTTAATTAGTGTAAGTCTGCCCTCGTTTGTTTTTTGAAGATGTAATATTTTGCATTTATTCCAATCCAAAAATCCCAAAAAACCCTGAGCATTAAATGCAATAGGAGTATACTTAAGAGGGAAATCAGGAGGACAAAAAGGGAACATGAGATAGCTTTGGCAAATAGGGTTATGAATAATCCCAAGGGTGCTTATAAATACATTAAGAACAAAAGGGTACCTCGAGAGAGAATAGGGCTCCACAAAGATCAGCAAGGTAGCCTACGCGTGGAGCCGCAGGAGATCGGAGAGATACTAACTGAATGTTTTGCATCAGTGTGTACTGTGTAGAAGGACATGGGCAATATAGAATGTGGGGAAATAGATGTCGACATGTTGAATATGTCCATCTTACAGGGGAGGACGTGCTGGGAATCTTGTAACCCGTAAAGCTTGGTTAATCCCCCGCACCTGATCAGGTGTATCCTAGAACTCTGGGAAGCTGGAAATGTGGTTGATGGGTGTCTTGCTGAGATATTTGTATCATCGATTATCACAGATGAGATGTCGAAAGACAAGAGGTTGGTTAACGTGGTGCCGCTATTTAAGAAAGGTGATAAGTACAAGCCAGGGAACTATCGACCGGTGAGCCTGACATTGATGCTGGGTAAGTTGTTGGAGGGAATCCTGAGAAACAAGATGCCCGTGTATCCTGAAAAGCAAGGACTGATTAGTGATAGTCAGCATGACGATGTGCGTGGGAAATCAGGTCTCTCAAACTTGATTGAGTTATTTGAAAATATATCAAAGAGGATTGATGAGGGCTGAGAGGTGGACATGATCTATGGAATTCAGTAAGGCGCTCGACAGGGTTCCCCATGGAAGACTGGTTAGCAAGGTTAGATCTCATGGAATACAAGGAAAACTAGCCATTTGGATACAGAACTGGCTCAAATGTAGAAGGCAGGGTGGTAGTGGAGGGTTGTTTTTCAGATTGGAGGCATGTGTCCAGTGGAATGCCGCAACGTCGGTGCTGGGTCCACTACTTTTCGTCATTTAAATAATATGATTTAGATATGAGCATAGGAGGTATAGTTAGTAAGTTTGCAGATGACACCAAAATTGGAGGTATAGTGGACAGCGAAGAGGGTTACCTCAGATTACAACAGGATGTTGTTCAGATGGGTGAGAAGTGGCAGATGGAATTTAATTCAGATAAATGTGATGCGCTGCATTTTGGAAAAGCAAATCTTAACAGGACTGATACACTTAGTGGCAAATTCCTAGATAGTGTTGATGAACAAAGATATCTTGCAGTGCAGGTTCATATTTCCTTGAACGTAGAGTTGCAGGTAGATAGGATATTGAAGAAAGTGTTTGGAATACATTCCTTTATTGATCAGAGCATTGAGTATAGACGTTGGAAGGTCATGTGCAGGACATTGGTTAGGCCACTTTTGGAATATTGTGTGCAGTTCTGTTCTCCACCAATCGGAAATATGTTGTAAAACTTGAAAGGGTTCAAAAAGGATTTACAAGGATATTGCCAGGGTTGGAGGGTTTGAGCTGCAGGAAGAGAGCAAAAAGGTTGGGGTTTTCTTTCCCTGGAGCATCAGAGACTGAGGGGTGACCTTCACAGAGGTTTATAAAATCATTGGTAGCATGCATAGGGTAAACAGACAAGGTCTTTACCCTGAGTAGGAGAGTCCAGAAATAGAGAGCATAGGTTGAGGGTGAGAGGGGAAAGATATAAAAGGGAACTAAGGAGCAACTTTTTCACGCAGAAAGTGGTGCGTGTATGGAATGAGCTGCCAGAAGAAGTGGTGGAGGCTGACAATTATAGCATTTTAAAGGCATTTGGATACTTGCCATGAATAGGAAAGATTTAGAGGGATATGGCTCAGGTGCTGGCAAGAGCGATAAGATTAGGTTCGGATATCTGGTCGGCATGGACAAATTTGAGCGAAGGTTCAGTTTAGTGCTGTTCATCTGTGACTCACAGCTCTCTGGGTTTCGGTCTCTTCAAAGATAAATCTTAGTCTGTTTTATTTTAGTAAAGCTACAACATTCAGTAGGGTGATGGTTTATTTCTTTAAATACACATCTTATGATACTTTGATTAAGTTTTTTAATATAAAATATTGGTACTAATTTATTCTAGAGTAGTGTTTTGTAAAGCTGTAAGACTGTGTGCCTTTTTCTAGGTCTGTGGACTGTTAAGGTGCAGAGATGGCCATTTGTACAGTGATGTGCTCTTCCTGTTGGATTTAGGAGATTCAGGAAAGTTTCAGTGATCCTGATTGTCTGCAGGAAGTGAGGATGCAAATCCTGCAGGATTTCATGGATCAGATGGAGCGATGGTTTATGGTAATGAAGAATTTACCGGAGCCGGGGGGTGTGATAGGTGACAGTTTCAGAAAGTTAGGAAAACTGCCGATCCAGTCAGGTAGATGGGTTTCCTCTCGGAAAGGGAGGAGCGGAGGGCAAGTAGTGCAGGAGTATCCTGTGGTTATTTCCGTCTCAAACAAGTATACTGTTTTGGAAAGCGTCGGGGATCACACTGTCCGGGGAATATCGCACTGACAGCCAAGTATCTCGTGTAATGTGAGGTATATCAGGTTCCACGCGATCGATGGGATAGGGGGCTCTCTCGTCTGCAGCACAGACTGCAGTTTCTGTGGCTAACAGTGAGACATCAGAATGGGCTGGTGCCTCCCTACTGTCTGGGTGAAGGATGACTCTGAGGGTGCAGAGTATTCTGAAAGGGGAGAATGATCAGTGGGAGGTCGCTGTACATTGGTACCAATGACATAAGAGAAAAGGATGAAGTCCTGATGAGACAATATAGCAAATTAGCCTGTAGGATAATAAGCAGGTCCTTGTGGGTAGTAATATCTGGATTACTCCCGGTGCCACATGCTAGTGAGAGTAGGAATAGCAGGGTAGAGCAGATGAATGCGCAGCCAAGGATCTGATACAGGGGAGAAGGATTCACATTTTTGGATCATTGGAATCTCCACTGGGGTAGAATTGACGTGCACAAGAAGAATGGATTACACCTGAATTGGAAGGTGTCTAATATCCAAGCAGGGAGATTTGCTAGTGCTACTCAGGAGGCATTAAGCTAGTGAGGGCGTGGGGGTAAACCTAAAGAGATAGTGAGAAAGGAGGATATTCTGAGACTGGTACAGTTTAGAAGTTAGTCAGGCAAGGGCAAGGCACAGAATGAGGTCGGACTGACAAGGTACAAGAGACAATATGTGCAGGAATAGGCCATTCTGCCCTTTGAGTCAACACCACCATTCATTATGATCATGGCTGATCGTCCATAATCAGTATCCTGTTCCTGTCTTATCTCCGTAACACTTGATTCCATTATCTTTAACAGCTCTATCCATCTCTTTCTTGAAAGTATTCAGAGACTTGGCCTCCACTGCCTTCTGGGGCAGAGCATTCCATAAACCCTCCATTCTCTGGGTGAAGACGTTTCTCCTCAACTCTGTTCTAAATGGCCTCTCCTTTATTTTTAAACTGTTCTGGACTCACCCATCCGTGGAAACATGCTTCCTGCCTCCAGAGTGTCCAACCCTTTAATAATCTTGTAGGTCTCAATCAGATCCTCTCTCATTCTACTCAACTGAAGTGTATACAAGCTCAGTCGCTCCAATCTTTCAACATATGATCATTCCGCCATTCCAGTAATTGACCTTGTGAACCTACCCAACACTCCCTCAATAGCCACAATGCTCTTCCTTAAATGTGGAGACCAAAACTGCACACAATACTCCAGGTGCGGTCTTAGCAGAAGGACCTCTTTGCTCCTATACTCAATTCCTCTTGTTATGAGGGCCAGCATGCAGTGAGCTTTCTTCACCAACTGTTGTACCTGCATGCTTGCTTTCATTGACTGATGTACAAGAATACCTAGATCACGTTGTACTTCCCCTTTACCAAACCTGACTCCTTTTAGATAGTAATCTGCCTTTCTGTTCTTGCCTCCAAAGTGGATAACCATGCATTTATCCACATTAAACTGCATCTGCTATGCATCCGTCCACTCACCTAGCCTGTCCAAGTTAATCTGTATTCTCATAACATCCTCCTCACATTTCACCCTGCCACCCAGCTTTGTGTCATCAGCAAATTTGCTAATATTACTTTTAATACGTTCATCTATATTATTTATGTATATTGTAAACAGCTGCGGTCCCAGCACCGAACCTTGTGGTATCCCACTAGTCATTGCCTGCCATTCCGAAAGGAAGCATTTATCACTAATCTTTGCTTCCTGTCAGCCAGCCAATTTTCAATTCAAGTCAGTATATTCCCCTTTGTAAATCCCTGCTGACTCTGACAAATCCTATTACTGCTATCCAAATGAGCTATAATTTCATCTTTTATAATTGACTCCAGCATCTTTCTTACCACTGACCTCAGGATAACCGGTCTATAATTCCTTGTTTTCTCTCTCCCACCTTTCTTGAAAAGGGGGACAACATTAGCCACCCTCCAATCTAACTGTACATCTCCTGATTCTGTGTCTCTCCCTTCGCAAGGGGCTGAACGTCATCCCTCACCACAGGGCCATCCCATCCCCTCTGCCCATCAGTCTGTATTTTTGATAGCACTGCACTGCATTTATTTCAATGCAAGAGGTTTTACAGGGAAAGCAGATGAGCTTAAGATATGGTTTTGAAAATGGGACTGGCGTATAGAGGGTATTACAGAAACATGTCTTAGGTTGGAAAGGACAGGTAGCTTAATGTTCCAGGGAACAGAAGGAAGAGGAAGTATAGAAATGGGGATAAGAGAGAAGGTGGAATGGTGTTTTTGATTAGGGATAACATTATTGTTGTGGTTAGGGAGGATATTCATGGGGGTTCGCCCGTTGAACTTACTTGGGTGGAACTGGGAAATAAGAACAGGATGATCACCTTATTGAGGTTGTCTGTGTGGGTTTCATCCGGGTGCTCTGGCTTCCTCCCACAGTCCAAAGATGTGCAGGTTGGGTGGATAATCCAAGCTGAATTGCCCATATTGTTCAGGGATGTGCAGGTTGGGTGGATTTGCCTTGGGAAATTGCCTACAGTGTTCAGGGGTGTGCAGGCGAGGGGGATTGGCCATGGGAAATGCAGCGTTACAGGGGTAAGATAGGAGGCTTAGAGAGTCAGTCTGGATGTGATGGGCCGAATGGCCTGCTTCCACACTTGGGATTCTCTGACGATAATTCTACTAGTTTTAAAATAGTTGCAGAAAATAATAGACCAGATCTAAAAGTTGGTGTTCAAAATTGGTCAAAGGTGAATTTTGACGGTACAAGGCGAGAACTTTCAATATTTATTTGCAACCCCCAGGTAAAGGGAAGGCTGGAAAGTGGGAACATAAGAACAGAAGGAATAGGAGCAGGAGTAGGCCATCTGGCCCCTCAAGCCTGCACTGCCATTCAATAAGGTCAGGAGCTTTTCATGGCCTCAGCTCCACATTCCTGCTCCCTCACCATCACCCTTAATTCCTTTCCTGTTGGCAAATCTACATTTTGCCTTAAAGACATTCAAGTTGATAATGTTAACGGCTGCACTCAGCAGGGAATTCCACAGATTCATAACCCTTTAGCTGAAGAAGTTCCTCCTCAACTCTGTCCTAAATCAGATACCCCCTTATTTTGACGCTATGCTCTCGAGGTTGACCCCCCCCCCCCCCCAGTGGAAATAACCTCCCTGCTTCTATCTTATCTATTCCGTTCTTAATTTTTATTTTTCCAATACAACCTCCCATTCTTCTAAATTCCAACAAGTATAGTCCCAGTCTATTCAGTCTCTCCACATACACCAACCATCTCAACTCCCGACTCAAACTATTGACCTTCCTCTGCACCCCCTCCAGGGTCAGTACATCCTTGCTGAAGTAAGGAGATCAAACCTGCACACAGTACTCGAGGTGTGGCCTCACCAGCACCCTGTACAGCTGCAGCATAACCATCCCTCTAGCAAGGAAGGACAAACGACCATTCACCATCTCTTTTAGTCCCCTCGGATGCATTCCATCACGGCCAGGAGACCCATGTACTTTTGGGCTGTTATCTTTCTCAACACTACCTCTTTACTGAGAATGACTGTTTCCATGTCCTCATCTGCCATTGCCTCCATAGGCCTGTGAAAATGAGACAACGAGAGTACAGAGACAGAATGTTCCTGTTATTGCCAAGTCTGGTAGGTATAGAGAATGCTGTGTGTCTAGAGCAATTGAGGGTTTCGTCAAAAAGATGAAGGAGGGATATGGCAGGTAGAGACAGCTGGGTTTGAGTGAATCCCTTGGAGTGTAGGGGCAGTAGACGTACACTTGAGGGAAAACAGGAGAGCAAAAAGGATACGTGAGATATCTTTGGGGGGAAAGAGGTTTAAGGACAGTCCAAAGAGATTCTACAAAACACTAAGGGACAAAAGAGTAACCAGGCAGAGAATAGGGACCCTCAAAGATCAACAAGGCTGTCTGTGGAACTACAGAAGGTGGGAAAGATACTATCCGAGGATTTCATGTCAGCTTTTACTGAAAGAGGATATGGAAGTTAGAGACTTTGGAGAAATAAATAGTGATAACTTGACAACTGTCCATATTACAGAGGATGTTGCACTGGATGTCTGATACATAAAGCTGAGTAAATCTATGGGACCTGATCAGGTGTATCCCAAATCTTTGTGGGAAGTTAGGGAAGTGATGGCTGGGCCCCTCGCTGAGATATTTCTCTCACCGATAGCCACAGGTGAGGTGCTGCAAGACAGGCGCCATCATTTGAGAGAGATGATGAGGAAAGGCCAGGGAACAATACACTGGCGAGCCTGAGGTTAGGGGCAGACAAGCTGTTGGAAGGAATTCTAAAGGACAGGTTTATATGTAATTGGAAAGACAAGAAGTGATTAGGGATAGTCAGCATGGCTTTGTACATCAATCACTAACTTGGACTTCAGAAAGACATTCAAAAAGGTTCCACACGACAGACTGTTTAGCAAGTTAGACACCGTGGGCTGCAGAGAGAACCAGCTATTTGGATACAAATTGGCTAGAAGGTTGGAGACGGAGGGTAGTGCTTTTCGTACTGGAGGCCTGTGATGAGCAATATGGTGTAAGAATCGGTGCTGGATCCACTGCTTGTCATCATTTATATCAATGATTTCTATGTAAATATATAAGGTATAGTTAGTGGGTTGACAGTAGACATCAAAATTGGAGGCGCACTGGACAGCGAAGAAGGTTACCTCAGAATACAAAGGGACTTCAATCAAATGGGCTGAGGCTTATCAGATCGAGTTTATTTCAGATAAATGTGAGGTGCTCCATTTTGGAAAAGCCAATGAGGGCAGGAATTATACACTTAATGGGAATGTCCTGGAGAGTGTTGCTGAATAAAGAGACCTTGGCGTGCAGGTTCATAGTTCCATGAAAGTGAAGTAGGTATTTGGTGTACCTGCCTTTACTGGTCAGTGCATTGAGTAGTGGAGTTGGGACGCCATTTTGCGGCTGCACAGCACATTGATTCAGCCACTTCTGGAATTCTGCTTTCAGTCCTGGTCTCCCCGCTATCGGTATGAAATTGTGAAACTTGAAAGGGTTCGGAAAAGATCTGCAAAGATGTTGCCAGGGTTGAGGATTCGAGCTATATAGGTAGAGGCTGAATAGGCTAGGGCTGTTTTCCCTGAAGCATCGGATACAATTGAGAGGGGCATGGATAGGGTGAAATCCCAGGGTCTTATTCCCAGGATATGTGAGTCCAAAGTTTGGGGGCACAGGCTTCAGGTGTGAGTGAAAAGATTTAAAAGGGATCTAAGGAGCAATGTTTTCCAGCTGAACATGGTACGTGTATGGAATGAGCTGCCAGAGGAAGTGTGGAGGCTGGTACAATTACCCAATTATGCCTTTGAGATGTTATATGTGATTAGCAAAAGTTTAGAAGGATATAGGCCAAGAGATGGCATTTGGGATGAGATTAATTTAGGATATCTGGTCGGCAAGGACAAGTTGGATCGAAGGGTCTGCTTCTCTGCTGTACATCTTTATGGCACTAGTAAAATTAAGATGGGTTTCTCTTTGATGGAGAGTTAGCAGAAGGTCAGATAATTCTCCTTGGAGCTGAGAAGGTTAGGCAGTGATTTTGAACAGGAGCAGATTTGTTTCCAGGATATTCAATTTACAGAGAGACAGAGGGAGAAATTATTAAAGTCACAATTTTTAGTAACTACCTTCAGGTAACTGGCAAATAATGCAGGTTAAAAATGTGAAGATTATGTTACTCATTAAGTTCTGGGCATCTGGAACAGTTTGACCAAGAGCTGGATGCAGATTCAGTAGTTATTGTCAAAACAAATTTGGAATTTAACTTTTTTAAGGAAGGATTTGGAGGGCTACAGACAAATGGGAGGTGAGTTGGGATAGGCTGGCACCATCTCCAGAGGGGGAGAGTACAGCCCCAATGGGCTGAATAGCCACAAACCCCTGTGCTCTGTTACTGCTCCATTCACTGTGAATGATGAAGCTCATCCCAGGGCAGAGTCATAGAGACATACAGCATGGAATTAGATCCTTTGGTCGAACTGGTCCATGCCAGCATATCCCAACCTAATCCACTTCCATTTGCCAACACCCTTCCTATTCACATACCTATCCAGATGCCAAATGGTGTAATTGTACCAGCCTCCACCACTTCCCTGAACAGAAGATTCCATCCACGCACCAATTTCAGTGTGAAACAAGTTGCCTCTTGGGTCCCTTTTAAATCTTTCCCCTCTCACCTTAAACCTACATCCTCTCGTTCTAAACTCCCCCACCCCAGGGAAAAGACCTTGTCTATTTTTCCCATCCATAATCCTCAGGATTTTATAAAGCTCTATGAGGTCACCCCTCAGCATCCGATGCTCTTGGGAGGAGCCCACTCATGTCACAATGGGGCCTGGATGATTGACAGCAGCTTCAGACCAATAGGATAATTGGCGTGATCCTCCAGCCAATGGGGGTGAATTGGGGTGGGTCCAGCAGACCAACACGTGGCCATGAGCTGTGCAGGCGCAGTGTCACGGTGAGGGGGGACCTAGTGAGTGTGAAGGGAGTGGGAGAGTCTGCAAAGTCTGGGGAAGAAATGGAGCTATCGTGGACTGGTAGTGTTTATAAACACACGGTTTTAGGCTGCTAGATCTGAATTAGAAATTCCTGGTAAATTAGAACCAAAAGTACTGCGGATGCTGTAAATCTCTCACAACAACCAAAAGGTACTGGTAAAGCTCAGCAGGTCTGGCAGCATCTGTGAAGAGAAATCAGAGTTAATGTTTGGATCCACTGACCCTTCCTCAGAACTGATGTTACTGAAAAGAAATGTCAGTTTATATGCAGAAGTTAGGGGTTAAGGAGTAAATGATCGGTGGTGATAGAGATCAAAGAGATGGGAGCAGTTGGACAAAGGAGTGGATAACGATCTGGCTGGGGGAGGATAAATAGGTGTTTATGGGGACTGTTAGTGGCTAACCATAGGTAATGTGTAACGGTAGGCAATGTGATAACAAGGCCTGGTGTGTCGGTTAAGAGGCAAGGGCGCTAGGAAATTGGAGATTTCAGGACCTAAAATTATTGAATTTGATACTGGGGCTAGAGGGGTGCAGGATTCCCAAGTAGAAGATGAGGTATTGTTTTTCCAAATTGCGTTAACCTGCTGGAAAAGCACAACAGGTCTGGCAGCATCTCAGGAGCAAGAGAATTGACGTTTTGGGCATATTCCTTTCATCAGGAATGCAGAGATTTGTGGGGACGGGAGAAAGAGGGCTGAGAGATAAATAAGAGAGATGTGTTGTGTTGGTGGGAAGGGTGCTAGGAAGGCAATAGGTAGATATAGGTGAAGGGTTATGGAGAGAGGGTGGAGTGGATAATTGGAAAGGAAGATGGACAGGTGGGACAGTTCAAGAGGGTGGTGTCGAGTTGGTGGTTTGGATCTGGGATAAGGCAGGGGAGGTGAGATGACGAAACCTTGATTCTGTGGTTAAAGGGTCCCAATGTGGATGATGAGGTTTTCTTCCTACAGGCGTCGGGTGGTTGGGATTTGATGGTGGAGGTGGCCCAGGACGTGCATGTCCTTGGTGGAGTGGGTGGGGACGTTGAAGTGGTCAGCCACAGGATGGTGGGATTGGTTGGTGCATGTGTCCCAGAAATGTTCCCTGAAACATTCTGCAAGTTTGTGTCCTGACTCCCCAGTGGAGAGGAGACCACATCGAAAGCAAAGGCCATAATAGGTGAGGTGTTTGGATGTGCAGGAAAATCTCTGCTGGATGTGGAAGGGTCCTTTGGAGGTGAGGGGGGAGGTGTGGGCACAGGTTTTACACCTCTTGCAAGTGGCAAGTGAAGGTGCTGGGAGTGGAGGGTGGGTTGGTGGAGAGCATGGATCTGACTAGGAATTCACAGGGAATGGTCTCTGGAATGCTGAAAGGAATGGAGAGGGAAATATATCTCTGGTGGGATCTGAATGTAGGTGGTGGAAATGGCGGATGATGATGCGTTGTATCTGGGTGGAAGGTGAGGACTGGGGGGTTCTATCCTTGTTGCAGTTGGAGAGGTGTGGTTCAATGGCAGAGGTGTGGGAACTGGTGGAGATACACTGGAGAGTGTTGTTGACCACACGGGAAGGGAGGTTGCAGTCCTTGAAATACGGGGCGTTTTGGTATGTCCTGGAGTGTTCTGCCAGCTTGCATCAAGCTTCACTGGAACACTGCAGTAAGCATGAGACAGAGATGTTGGCCAGGGAACAGACTCGTGTGTTAAAGTGACCGGCAACTGGAAGCTCGGGTTCTGTTTTGCAGCAGAACGTAGATCATCGGCTGCCATTTCCAGCACCTCCACTGAGATGCTGCCAGACACAGGTTCTTGTCCCCTCCATTAACAGCTATGCACGCTCCCAGCCAGATTGTTATCTACTCCTTTGTCTTAAAAATGTTACCGTTTCTTTTGGGCTCTGTCCTCACCTGTTATCTACTCTTTATAGCCCTATCTCCTGCAGTCCAAAGATATGCAGGTTGAGTTAAATGGCCCAGCTAAATGTCCCGTAGTGCTCAGGGATGTATAGGTTAATTGCATTAGTCAGGGGAAATGTCGAATAATAGGGTGGGTGTGGACTTGTTGGGCCGAATGGCCTGTTACCACACTGTAGGGATTCAAATTTTCCAAGATGCCGTCGGTTCTGAGGAAGGTTCACTGGACCCGGAATGACCCTGTGTGTGTGCAGGAGGAGAAAACGAGAAACGGGAGTTGGATCCAGTTTAGAGGGAGGCTTTAATTACACTCTGTACAGGAAGTTAGGCCTGAATTAGAAACTCTTGGTCCCACGTTTACAGCAAATTGGAAAATGGCTGTGGCCCTCAGGCGGTGATAGGTCCTGGGTTATGGCTGCCATCTTTATTGGGGACAAGGTACAGAGAGGCACATGGACATGTCCTCTTCCTGGGTGGGGGCGGGGTGATTGAAAGAGGAGCATTTACACATCAAACACATACCAAGAGAAATATGTGTCTTTACTGTTCAGCCTGCACTGACTGTGAGTTTTGTTTTGTCAATTCATTTTATAGGATATTAATTGAGAATAATTGAGACAAGGATCTCAAAAGCAATTTTCTATCGTCAGCAGGGTCATCAGGATCTGAATACCATTGACATTTAACTGTGGAAGGAGAAAGGTGTGTCTGTTCAGTCTGTGGGAAAGTATCTGTTTTTTATTTCAAGCAAAAAGCAGAATGATGTTCAAATTTGTGGTTGGATCACCCTTGGGGTTTGTGTTCAATTCTGGGCCCTGCAACTGTGGAAGGAGGTATTGGCCTGAGAGGGAGCACAGATTTATCCAAATTACACCTCGTCTCTTTATAGGAACTGTCAGATTTCGACCCACTTCATGATGTTAATCTGTAAACTCCTTATTTTCAATTCCTGCAAACTTCTCATTAAAATTCCTTATGGACTCAAATTCCAGCACCATTTCAGGTGGAATGTTCCAGGTTCTGACAACTGTCTGTTCATTCAGAAACTGCTGAAGTCCTTGTTGACTCTGGGATTACAAATGGCTGAATTGAGAGATGAGGTGCTGTTCCTGAGCTCCCATTGAGATGCATTGGAACAGTACAGGAGGTTGGGGCAGTGTAGGTGGGAGCAGACAATGAAAATGATAGGGCTGCACTGTGGGTGCTGCTTGGCTCAATGAGAATGTTTTGGAGTTGCTTGTACACAGAGCGAGGGGAAACAGGGAGATGGTGAACCTCAGTTTCAGTGCAGGCCATTCAGAAATTCACATGATCTCAATGGGAACAGCCAAGTTGTAAGCGATACCTGCTGAGTTTTTTTAAAAACAGTTTTTAAAGTATAAAATGTCAGCTTAAGTAAAGATCGGAGATTTTGATTATAATGGAAATGCTTGAAGAGAAGGAAGGTTGCTAGCTCATTTAAATTCTCCTAATGGGAGTAACGAACTGAAACGAGAGAGACATTGTGATCGGAGACCTCAGACCAGTGGTGTGCTCCTCTTGCACAATGTGGGAAATAAGGGACACTTCCTGTGTCCGTGACGGCTATGTGTGCAGGAAGACTGCCCATCTGCAGCTACTGGGAAACTGCTTTTCAGACCTGGAGCTGAGAGTGAACTCACTGTGGAGCAATATTGAGAATGTTATGGACAGCACGTTCAGTGAGTTAGTCACACTGCAGGTGAGGGTTACACAGGCAGAAAGGGAATGGGTGACCATCAGATCAAGTAAAAGGCTCAGGAAGGAAGTGCAGGACTCCCCAGTGATCATTCCCCTTCTCAAACAGATATTGTGCACCGCTTGGCATTCTATAAGGGGGGAACAGGTGGAGTGGACTCTCAGGGGAAATCAGCAACAGCCAGGTTCATGACACCACAGATATTTCCGCTGCACAGAACGGAAGGAAGGAGAATGGCAGAGCTGTAGTCAGGGTCAGAGGCAGGCGCATCTGTGGCCAGAGATATGAATCCAGGACAGTGGAATTGAACCCAGGTCCATTTATTGATAAGTGCATATCATGGTCAGTGTCCCAAATGCAACCTTCAGCACCTGATCACCCTGAAGCTCTACTTTATAGGAACTGTACACTTGTTCTGAGCCCTTCAGAGAGATGGAAGGGGATGGGGAGAAAACAGGAACAGGGTTGTGTTGTAATCTACAAAATAACGGTCATCCTCCACTCTCGGTTTCTCCTCCCACCTCCCATCGTGCCTCCTCCCCACCGCAGGGGAAAGACCTTGTGTATTTACCTTATCCATGCCCCTACTGATTTTATAAACCTCTATAAGGTCACCCATCAGCATCTGACGCTCCAGGGAAAACAGTGTATTTATCCTCTCCCTGTAGCTCAAATCCTCCAACATGCTTGTAATACTATTCTGGCCACTTTCAAATTTCACAATATTGTTTTGATAGGAAGGAGACCAGAATTGATTAGATTAGATTAGATTAGATTAGATTAGATTACTTACAGTGTGGAAACAGGCCCTTCGGCCCAACAAGTCCACACCGCCATGCCGAAGCGCAACCCACCCATACATTTAGCCCTTACCTAACACTACGGGCAATTTAGCATGGCCAATTCACCTGACCTGCACATCTTTGGAATGTGGGAGGAAACCGGAGCACCCGGAGGAAACCCACGCAGACACGGGGAGAACATGCAAACTCAACACAGTCAGTCGTCTGAGGCGGGAATTGAACCCGGGTCTCTGGCGCTGTGAGGCAGCAGTGCTAACCACTGTGCCACCGTGCCGCCCACAATTGCACACAATATTCCAAGCGTGACCTAACCAATGTCCTGTACAGCCGCAATATGACCTCCCAACTCCTATACTCAGTGCTCTGACCAATAAAGGAAAGCATACTAAGCACCTTCTTCACTATCCTATTTACCTGTGATTCTGCTTTCAAGGAGCTATGAACCTGCATTCCAAGGTCTCTTTGTTCAGCAGCACTCCCGAGGACCTTACCATTAAGTGTTTACATCCTGCTAATATTTGCTTTCCCAAAATGCAGCACCTCGCATTTATCTAAATTAAACTCCATCTGCCAGTCCTCAGCACATTCAACCATCTGATCAAGATCCTGTTGTAATCTGTGGTAATCCTCTTCACTGTCCACTACACCTCCAATTTTGGTGTCATGTTACTAATACTTCCTATATTCACATCCAAATCATTTATATAAATTATGAAAATTAGTGGATCCAGCACTGATACTTTGTGACACTCCACTGGTCACAGGTCTCCAATCTGAAAAGCAACCTTCCACCACCACGCTCTGACTTCTACCTTTGAGCCAGTTTTGTATCCAAATGGCTAGTTCTCTTTGTATTCCATGAGATCAACCTTGCTAACCAGTCTCCCACGGAAAATCTTGTCGAATGCCTTACTGAAGTCCATGTAGATCATTTCCACTGCTTTTCCCTCATCAATCCTCTTTGTTACTTCAAAAAAATTGGCTCAAGTTCATGAGACGTGATTTCTCATACACAAAGCCACTATTAATATCCAGGCCTTAACTCTGTACATTGGGATCTGTGTTACCCAGTTATGAGTGTTAATATTATGGATAAAGTTCAAGTACATCAGGTTTGTGTTAGTGACTGTGTATTGAGTCTTGTTAATATCACCCATACAGGTAAGTTCCATTTGAAAGGCAGTCCCTATATCCCTAACCCCCTCCCACCTGCTCTGTCTCCTTCATCCCCACCGTAGACAGTAAGTGGGAGAAGCTCATGGAGTTTCCATGTGAGAGAGATTGAGAAAATCTTCCCTTCTTTCCACTAGCCTACCAGGAATTGGTGGTAGTGTCCTTACCTCTGAACCAGGAGGATCGGGCTCAGAGTTGAGTAACACCATCTTTGAAAAGGCTGATTGGAATACGTGCCCAAGCCACCAGGCCATACTGTCTCCCAACTGTCCCTGCCTGAGCCTCAACAGAGCCTTCCTGTAGTTTCTCTCCTGTCAGACTCTCCCATTGCTCACTTTGTCCAGAGTCCCCTCCCACTGCTGCACTGCTCCTGTCCCTCACTGACCTGTCCATCCCCCAGGGTCCTCGACATACATTCATTGTTTACAATCTCCAGCCCTGCCCCCTCCACCCTATTGGGCAGCAGCTGCTGTCAATCACCCAGCTTCGAGTGTGACCTGGAGCATGTGCTGTAGGAGGGGAGACCAGTGCACGGGCACAGTGCTGGCCAATTGTTGGTGTATGTGCAGGGATAGTCAGGGCCAGGAGGGAGGCTGTGCGTGTATGGGATTAATCTGTCATTCGCAGTTTCCTCCCTCTGGGAACAGGACCCAGGGAAATGGCCCCTGCCCCTGATATCGTGACAAGTGGTCGGCTATCAGTGGGGGGAGCATTTCGCAGAAAGTTATCAGAACTCGTGTGAAGATTCAGGAATGTTATGGAAAGGAACACAGATGGACCTGCAATTAAAGTTCTAATTTGGTTCATCTTAGTTCAATCAAATATGATTTAGCCAGTGTGTGCAGGATGGTTCTCATCTGAGGGTCCGTGTGGGGGAAATAAATAAAATGTTCCAGATTGGGGCAAAAAAATCAGTTTGGTTCTGACCAGGAAGGAAACCTGGGAGGTGGGGGAAGGATTCACCAACATCCAGGAGGATCCGAGTCAGACTCATTGATTTGATTAGATTAGATTCCTACAGTGTGGAAACAGACCGTCCGGCCCAACCAGTCCACACCGACCGTCGGAAGAGTAACGCAGACCCATTTCCCTCTGACTAATGTGCCTAACGCTGTGGGCAATTTAGCATGGCCAATTCACCCGACCTGAACATCTTTGGATTGTGGGAGGAAACCTTTTTTTGGTTCTTAGTCTGCAGGTAGGAGCTAGGAAGCTGATTTCAAAGAGAACAGAGAGTGTGTGAGAACTGGGTGTGGAGGAAAAGGGGTGAGGAGATTGGTTTGGATTTCAGTTCACAGAAGAGAGCAATTGTGAGACTGAGATTTAAAGCTTTGGGGGAACAAAGAAACTACAATTTAATACTATCACTGTCTTATGAATTTCCATCCTGTGTTAACGGTGGTGACTTATTTTCTCTGTTGTGGGGTTCTGAAAGGGTGGATTTGTGGATGAGAAATTCAAATTGAACTTCCTGTTCAGTTTTGATGGTTACTTGATCCGTGCCGATCTGAATATCATTGGCCTTTTCATGTGGAAGGAAAGGTGTATATTCTGTCAATTTCAAATGTCAGTGTGACTGGAAAAAGTACTGAGACACAGTCCATGTTAGCGTGGTGACTGTGGAGAGAGATTTCATTTGTTTTTAAAAGTATGAAAAACATGGCATATTTCCCAGGAACAATTAAGCTACAGATTTGTTTTGTATGAGGACAAGGTTTTAATTAGCCATGCAACCAGAAAGAGACCAGGATACCTGCACCATGGAACAAACGATGAAAACGGGATTGTTGTAAAGGAGTTAATTATCGATCATAGCTTGTAATCCATTGGCGTTGTCACGTCAGTTCCAATGTCGTGGGGAAACACTGGAAATGTGATGAATGTACTGTAGGTTTAAGTTATTAAACCGGAAAAAAAAACTGCAGAAGAAATTTACAAGGATGATGCCAGGGCTCAGGGGTCTGAGTTATAGGGAGAGGTTGGACAAGCGAGGATTTTTTTTGTTTAGAGCAGAGGAAACAGAGAGGGGGGATGTTTTCTGGAAGTATATAAGACCATGAGAGGCCTGGGCAAGGGGAATGCACTCCGTCTCTTTCCCAGGGAATCAAGGAGTGGAGGGCATCAGTTTACGGTTAGAGGAGAAATTATAAAAGGGAACGTGAGGGGCAACTGTTTAACACAGAGGGTGGTATGTATGTGGACTGAGCTGCGAGTGGAAGCGGTTGAGACATTTGGACAAATACATGGATAGCAAAGGTTCAGAAGCAGATGGACCAAGTGCAGGGAAATGGGGTTCACGTGGACGGACATTCTAATCGGCATGGGCCAGTTTGGGCCAAAGAGCCTGTCTCTGCTGTAGGATTCTGACTCCAAGTATCTTTACTATTTCTCCCGCTATCTCTGGTAGTACTCTGGGATGTATTCCATCAGGGCAAATAGACTTGTCTACCTTTAGCTCCATTAGCTTGCCCAGCTCTAACTCTCTCGTGACAATGGTTTTTCTTGGTCCTCACCTTCCTCAGTCTCCTTATCAATTACTGGCATGTTCTTCGTATCCTCCACTGTGAAGACTGACTGCTGTGTACTCATATTCCTGAACCCTGCTGGATCGGAATAACTGGGCACAGAACTCTGAGAGGTCTTCTTTGAGTCTTTATTGATGAGACATGGCAGTTCCCTGGATAGTGTACATGCAGAACACCTCCAGGCAGCATCAGGTAACTCCCTGCCTGTCCGATTTGCCGCTCCCATTCTTATACCTTTGTGGTTTGTGGTTTTGAATGGACACTGTCTCTCAGTATTATCTCCATGGCAACGGCAGTTAAAAAGTAGAGTTAAGCTCAACACTTTGTGGTTAAACCACATACCTCTCCCTGTGGTGTAAAATTCCAAGCAGTGGAATGTAGTGAAACGGTTAAAAATTATGTCCCAATACATGTGTGAATCTAACCGGAATGGAGGTGTTGCTTAGTCCCGTGTGAATCTTCTTATCTGTATGTAACCAGAATGGAATGTGTTTTTTAGCCTTGCTCTGCTGTTCACATGAATGTTTATATCTGGAAAAGAGTATATCAGCTGGAAAAGTCTCCAGTTCGGTGAGTCTGCTCCGGGGTTACGTTTAACCGCCGAGCGTGGGTTGTTGGCAACCGCTCTACGAGAACTGACGGCTCCCAGTTTTGGTAACATGTAGAGTGAGTATAAGCCAGACCCGTTCTGGCGACGCTGCGGGGAATAAAATGCCCATATTCTAGCAGACTCGCCTCTTGGTCGTTTGTTCTGTGTCAGACTACTCTCCTACGAACCTGACCTTGAGAATTTTTTAAAACATTTGGCGTAGTCGAGCAGGGTCAATCGCAATTGAGGAGAGATTTTGATACAGAACAATGTTTTGGAAAAAGACTAAGAAACCAGAAGAACAAACTGTGGAGGTCCCCACCGTCCCGGGATGGCATGGATGTGGGCATGTACGTGGCAGTTTGTTTGAGAAAGGATCCCAGTCCTGCCGAAGAACCCCTTGCCTGGGGTGCAGCGGAGGATGTGGGCATGTCCAAAAAGCTGAAGCGGAGTTAACAGAATTGAATGGGATTGAACTGAACTGAACTGAGTGGAACTGAAGTGAATCAAATTGAACGGAACAAAATGGAACTGAGCTAAATTGAATTGAAATGGACGGAACTGAATTGAACTGAATTAAGCATAATGTAACACATGTATTGGGCCAAGCAGTGGAATGTGGTGTAAAATTCCAAGCAGTGGAATGTGGTGAAACGGTTAAAAATTATGTCCCAATACATGTGTGAATCTAACCGGAATGGAGGTGTTGCTTAGTCCCGTGTGAATCTTCTTATCTGTATGTAACCAGAATGGAATGTGTTTTTTAGCCTTGCTCTGCTGTTCACATGAATGTTTATATCTGGAAAAGAGTATATCAGCTGGAAAAGTCTCCAGTTCGGTGAGTCTGCTCCGGGGTTACGTTTAACCGCCGAGCGTGGGTTGTTGGCAACCGCTCTACGAGAACTGACGGCTCCCAGTTTTGGTAACATGTAGAGTGAGTATAAGCCAGACCCGTTCTGGCGACGCTGCGGGGAATAAAATGCCCATATTCTAGCAGACTCGCCTCTTGGTCGTTTGTTCTGTGTCAGACTACTCTCCTACGAACCTGACCTTGAGAATTTTTTAAAACACTCCCCCACGGCCCTGTGGCTCAGTCAGGTATCTGACAGGTGCTTCAGTTTCAATGGGGCTGTCTGTCAGGATTCTGATGTGGAGGAGCCGGTGTTGGAGTGGGGTGGGCAAAGTTTAAAAAACACACAACACCAGGTTATAGTCCAACAGGTTTATTTGGCAGTACAAGCTTTTGGAGTGAGCTGTGATTTGTAACTTGATCAGGGTTATCTCTATGGTAACAGTTAAGTACTTCAACAATTACAGAGGCCATATGTTCCCCACACAATAGGTTCCCCTCTAACAGTGTAAACTGCTATTCTGGCCCTGGGGATAGCTACTCAATCCCATCTCGCTTTCTGTTGATCTTTAAAGTTTTTTCTCATCTCCTAGTTTCTCCATGGTCTTTGCCAATTTGTCTACTTTCTATTTCAATTTGATAGACTCCCTTATTTCCTTAGCCACCCATGGCAGCTTACTACTTTTCCTACAGTCCTTCCTTTTCACTGATATACACTTTTGCTGAGCAGTTTGAAAAATTCTTTGATATTCCTTCACTGTCTGTCAACTGTCCCACCCTAAAGTCTTTACTTCCAGTCTACATTAGCCAACTCCTGCCTCATCCTATTGTAGTCTCCTTAATTAAGCACAGGATCTTGGGATTGGATTTAATCTTCCCGCTTTCCAACTGTATTCTAAATTCAACCATACTTAACACAAGTCTTTTATCAGATGACGAGGTGAGGGGATGTTACCTGGGTGTTTTGGTTTTCATCGTCAGAGACCTTGGCTTTGTAATAAAGTACAGGATAGATGTTCACAACAACGTATTCTGGACGGTGTGAATGTCCTACACAGTCTAAAACCATAAATCACTGTCTCGCCTCAGTTTACATGATTTGGAGATGCCAGTGTTGGACTGGGGTTTACAAAGTTAAAAACTCACAACACCAGGTTATAGTCCCTCAGGTTTAATTGGAAGCACACTAGATTTCGGAGCGTTGCTCCTTCATCATCATCCAATTAAATCTGTTGGACTATAACCTATTTAACTCACCTCAGTTTAAAATTGAAAAATAATTATCTCCCACATGCTTCCTCACTATCTAAGTTTGGAACGCTAATCCCCCTGACCATCCTGCTTTTTCCAAAAATCTCCTTTGGTGAAGGTGGTGAGTTTTGGATTCAGCTTTCCAGTTATTACCGGAAGAAGATAAGCACTGGGCACAGGAGAGGCAACGCAGCCCTTCGAACCAGCTCCACCATTTAATACGGTGATGATTGAGCTCACATCGGTCTCAGCTGGATTTTCCCACTTGCTCCCTCTCTCACCCTTCATCTCATTGCAAATTTAACATCTGTATCTCTTCAGTAAATTTGTTCATTGGCCTGGCCTCCACCGCATTTTGAATAGGGAATTCCACAGATTCACAGCACATTGAGATAAGTACATTCTTCTTCATGAGAATGGAATAGAATCCCTGCAGTGCAGAAACAGGGTATTCATGCATGGAGTCCACACCAACCCTATGATGAGCATCCCATTCAGACTCACCCTTTCCCTGTATTTCCCATGGTTAATGGCTTAACCGGCACAGGAATGAACACTGGGAATTTCGCATAACCAATCCACTTAACCTGCACATCTTTGTACTGTGGGATGAAACTGGAGCACCCAGAGGAAACCTGCACAGACACGGGGAGAACGTGTGAACTCCACACAGTTGCCTAAGGCTGAATCAAATCCAGGTCCCTGACGCTGTGAATCAGCGATACTAACCATTGAGCCACCTCTGCTTAAAATCTGCTCCTCCTATTAACCACCCCACGCCCCAGTTGGCTGAATCTATATTCCCTACATCAGAAAATCAGGTTGTGGAAGCAGATGTCTCAGTAAAACCCAGTGACAGTCCATATGTTCTGTGTGTCTGAATGGGGATCCGATACACAACACCCTCCAGTCCACACTATTCATTAACTTTCCAGAGACAGGGCTCCAGTGGCTTCATGGGGACTACAACTCCCACAATCTCTGAGGCAGGGACCACACCTGTGTGGGGAAACCTGGCACTGTACATGTACAGAATGTGTGCGGGTTTTGGAGCATGTGCTTTGGGTAAATATACTTTGCGGAAAGTTTTTCACACTGTGATTGGCTGGAGGAGGAATGTATCTGCTCATAGTATTGATCTGTTGGAGGAGGGGGTCAAAGTGTCACTACTCACATGTAGGACCACTCTCCATCCCCAATTCATTGTAATGGTGGGAATCAACTAATGGGAAACAAAGAAGGATCTGACCCATTCTCCCAGACTGAAGGTTCCTCTTCTGTTAAAGATCTGCCACCTCCCTGTCTGTTTCTTTTTGTTCCATTCTGCTGTTACATTATTGACTTGCAGCAACTGAAGGGAAAGGAAGGGTGCAGAGTCTAACCAGGGACGGGAAGTGGTGGCATAGACCTGTTTATCAGCAACTCCATGAGAATGTGGAGGGTGTTCATTAGGGGGTAGCAGAATCAGAATGGTCGGAGAGAGTAAGTGGGCTGGGGGGGTTACAGCTTTGAGGGAAGAAAGGGGAAAAAGATATTCCAGAGAAACAGGAATTGTCTGTTCTGAATTTCTAATCTGTACATATTCCTTTATACAGGGTGCTAGATGGTGAAGATTGCAGACTGAAATCTCAAAATCAAGTGCATATCATGATTCAGTTAAACAACATTTGAAGAAGCAAAGATAGAGAGTCACTCGGCCAAAATCCTGCAACACTCTCCTCACAGCGTTTTCGATCTCTCTGCACCAAATGGACTGTGAATGGTTCAAGACAGCAGCTGACGACCATCTTCTCAAGGGTAACTAGAGATGGGGAACAAATGCTGGTTGAGCCAGTCATGCCCATGTCCTGGAAATGGTTTATTTCTCGAGTTACTGAAACCCAGTTGATGTTACTGCAGGATGATGAGGGACGCTGAGTGCATCCTCCAGGAGGCAGCACCATCACATTACCCCTGCCTACACCTACAGAGCAACACAGCAACGTCACTGAAACAAAAGGCAGTGAAACCAAAGGAGGACTTAGATATAGTTCTTCGAGGTAAAGTCATCAAAGGGGATTGGAACACAGCAGGAACAGGAGACTGAGCTGGATGGTCAGCTGTTTCCCATTGAATGGTGGAGCAGGATTGAAAGGCTGAATGGTCTCCTCCTGCTGCTATCTCCCAGGTATATATATAGCCATGGATCCCGGGTAGGAAGAAGTAGGCAAGGCAGGGATTCTCCAGGAGATTGCACGTCCACCTCAGTTTTCAGTGAGAGTTGTTTTGATGGATTTTATTGAACTATTGTCTTTTACATTAAAAAAAATTGCAAACTTTGTGTTAAAGATTATTCCACAATAAATAAAAGTAAAAGAATTGAAACTATCTGAACATAACAGTTTTTAAAATTTCAAGTGCCCTTTAGAACAAAATCATGTCTATTCCCGGACACCATCACTTTCCAGTTACTCAGGCTCCAGGGAAATATTCCCTCCCTGTCTGAACCTTTGGTTTGATTTAACTGCTTTTCAGTTCTCGTTCTGTGAGCTGTGAAGCTTTCTTTCTCCCCCCTTTCTCCTACCCAGAAATGTTATCACACACAGCTGAGCAACCTTCCCATCATCAAAATCATCATTGCATCATTTTGCTTTTGGTTAATCACCTGCAGTAAACCACCCGTGGAACCAATTGAATATTTATAAACAAGGCCCATGACGGGCAAAGCAAACCATTACAAGTGACAGAGTGAGAAGGGACTAAATCAAAGTAGAGTTAGGGGTGAGGGGGCAGTGGTGGAGATAAAGCACTGTATCCCCTGTGGTGCCCACCTCTATCTGAAGGCATCGAGAGTATTGATACACACCGCATGCTCCTTCTCCAAGGACACCCTGCTGTGTAGCCTTTATCCTCAATCATACAATAGAATTCAAAGTTTGTGAGAAGATTTGTAGCTCGGGTGCTGTCTTTGGGCTGTGGGAAGAAACCAGAGCACCTGGAGAGGAGCACAGTATCATGGGGAGAATGTGGGAACTCCACATTGACCAAGGCTATTCTCCAACCTTGTACGTGGTTCTGTGAAGCAGCAGTGCTATGATCATAATTTAAATCAAAACAGATGATAATTGCTTATTGTCACATTGTTGTTTGTGGAGACTTACTTCCCAGAGAGACACCCTGAGGTTCAGAAAGTGGCAATATAAATTCTGTCAACACCAGCCCAGTTAATGTGATTAACAACCACAACATCAATACTCCAACAGTGTCATCATGAACAAGGTCCACTCCTGACCCTGATGAACAGTAACGTCAGAATCAGAGTCCTTCAGTGATGTGTGAACTCTACCCCACACGGAGCAGGTGGGTGACCACTTACTGGACTTTCAGTTGTCTTGAAGACTCAACAAATCCCTTGTCACACAAAGAGGTGAACACTTCATACCCAGTGTGAACCCGCTGGGGTCTCAGGGAGTGGGATGAATCACTGAATCCCTTGCCACACACTGAGCATTTGAATGGCCTCTCCCCCTCTGTGGGCTCAATGGGGACTCAGGGGGCAGGATGAATCACTGAATCCTCTCTCACACACATCCATCTGAATGGCCTCTCCCCCTGTGTGGGCTCACTGGGGTCTCAGGGGGTGGGATAAATCACTGAATCCCTTCTCATACACTGAGCATCTGAATAGCCTCTCCCCCTGCGTGGGCTCACTGGGGACTCAGCAGGTGATACATTTGAGTGAATCTCTCCCCACACACTGGGAGCATGTGAATGGCCTTTCCCCAGAGTGAGCTCGCTGGTGTTTCAGCAGATCAGAGTGTATCCTTTCTCACACATTGAGCAGGTGTAGGTTCTAAATCCACTGTGCCATCTCTGGTGCCTCAGCAGATTGTAAGATAGAGTAAACCCTTTCCCGTACATGAGGCAGGTGAGTGGCCTCTGCACAGTGTGAGTGTGTCGGTGAGTGTCTACTGGGAGGGGTAGGTAATTTCCTTCCCCCAATCCTCATGTTTGCATACCCTCGTCCTGGTCCCGTCATAATGTTGTCTTCCCAGATCACATGACCAGTTAAATATTCGACCACATGCGAAACATGGGAATGATTTCTCTGGGCTGGGAATGCCGCTTTTCCCTTCCTGATGAACAATAAGGATCAGGACCTGCGGAATTGGATGACTCTGCAGTTGATGTGATGTCAAAGCTGAGTTTCTCATCTGGGAACTCTCTCTCTCTGTAAAACAATTTTTCCCTATCATTATTACATCTCCCAACACCAGCTCTCCCTTCAGTTCTCCTGAACTTCTAAATTTGGACTAATGCAATGACCTCAGTAATGTGCCTTTCTCTCATTTGTTTCTGAAAGTAAATTAGGACCATTTTGAATAACTTTGCACACTTTACCAGAAGAACCCACACCTATTCTATTATTTAAACGTTTTAACCCATGAGAAATTTATTACCTGCTCCAATGACAGTTATAATGCTCTGACCACTTCTACGGAGCCAGTGCAGGTCAATTCTAACAGTTATCAATAAATTGTACCTGAACAGGATGTCCCACAACAGGAAGTGCTCTGACACTCAATGCCCTTAAGTTGTGTTTTTTTTCTTAAAGCCCCTCATGTGTCTGGCAATCTGGCAATACAGTTGAAGATATTTTATACAGTAACCTTACAGTCTCAATTGCCAGTTCCAATCCATGAAGCAGCCAGTTACATGCACCAGTGACTTGAATTCTGACGACAGCATTGCCCTGAAGAGCATGAAACTGTCTTCTCTGGAGTATCTAAGAAACACTTGAAATGAACAAAATTCTTCAAGAGCTCGATAGGACAGATACAGGAAGGATGTGCTCCCTGGCTGGTGTATCTGGAATGAAGTCAGCACTAACTGTGGTATCTTTACCCAGCATCCCCTTTAGCTGTATAAATGTTTAAGATGTATTTGCTGCTCTAATTCCACTCTCTTGATCACTCCCGTTTGTAACTGCTGTAGTGTTGGGGGCCATGCAAATTGATAACATTTGATTCAATCCATCCCAACACCCCTCTGTGTCTGTGTCTCACTTTTGTTCACCGAGACCATCATTCAATCTGACCCCTTCACAATTCTTGCTCTGATATTTCCTCAGAGGGTTCAGAATGAAATGTTCACAGAAGGACAAAAGGAGGCTGATTGGCTCATCACCTCACTGAATGCCATTCTTTACCTTCACCCCATAAACCTTCCCATTCGTCCTCTCCAATAACTGTTCAATTCGATTCTCTTCATTGTACCTGACTCCACCACACTCTTTGGCAGTGCATTCCTGACCATAAACTTTCTCTGCATGAAATTGTTTTGTCTCATGTCACATGCGCTTCCTTTGCATCGGTGCCTCCTCAGTATTGATTCTACCATGCATGCGAACAGTTTGTCCAAATCAACTCTCACTGGATCCCTCTTGGAGGTATCTTTACCCAGTATCCCCCGGGATGGTGAATATCATCTCTTCCTGTCACAGGAGACCAGTGTGAGACCATTCAGGTGCTCTCACTGTAGGATTGGGTTCAGTACACCATCCAGCCTCACTGTACTCCAGTGAATACAGACTGGGGAGAGGCCATTCACTTTCTCTGAGTGTGGGAAGCAATTCACTCAAATATCCAGCTTGATGAAACAACAGCGAGTTCACAAGGAACCACAGCGATTGGATTTGTTTTGTTTGTTCGTGGGATCACAGCATCACGTACTGGGGCAGCATTTGTCATCCATTCTGACTGCCCAGGAAATGGTTCAGAGTCACCCACATTATTCAGGGTCTGGATTCACATGTTAGCTGGTCAGGGTCAGAATTAATAATTTCCCAGGCCCAATGGCATGAAGAGTTGATTTCTAGTCTATTATGCTATTTCGGAAATAATAATGAATAATTTTTGCAGTTGAATTAAAAGTGCAAGACAAAAATGGGTTTTATTCTGATTGAGCATGTCCTCCTGTTTTCTGAGTTGCTATTGACAATCTAATTCCCCTCACACCAGAACCTGCTCCACTCTCTTCATCTGCTGCCAGATCTGTTGAATTTTTCCAGCAATGTCTGTTTTTGTTTCTGATTTCCCAGCATTTGCAGATGGTTAGTTTTTCATATTCATCTTGTCTGTTGCAGAGGAGTTTATTGATGAGTTTGGAGGGTTTTGAAAATTGCAAGTTAAGCCACAAATCAGCCATGATCCATTGAATGGTAAGCAGGGTTGAAGGGCTGAATGACCTCCTCCTGTTCCAATGAAAGTTGTCCATCTGCAGCTTGTGGTAACATTTCCCCTCACTGTTCACTTCACCTCCATGTCTAACACACTGTTACGGACTGAACAAAGTTCCTGTGTTTGAGCTAAACTTGCTAATGTTCAGTGGCTCCCTGTCTTGCCATCCGGGTTTAACTCTCATCATGGAATGCTGTCTTGTATTACTGCGGGATTGCCCACAAAGGACTCAGCCTGGAGTCTGTATCTCTGAGATCGACAAAGCCCGTTTATTTCCTTCTTCCTATTTCATTTTGGCTATTGAACTCTCGGTTTAATCCATTCTCCTGTCGTGCTCTTCAACATGTCCATGTGGGTGGGCTAGAGGCAGCTGGGATGTAATGAAGGGAAGTGGGGATGAGGCGGAAGCACGAGGAGAGCTGACAGCAAAGACCGTTCTCATTGTAACGGCAGAGTTTCTCCGTGACCCAGTGAGCGTTGAGGCATCTGAGATTGTTGAGGAGGCCAATTCAATCAGGGATTTGGGAAAACACTCAGACACTGACCTACCCATCTGATTGTTAACTCAGACAGAAATACAAAAGAAAGATACACATATGGATAGCAACTTTGACTTGGGGCAATAAACCCAATGCTTCAGGCCCAACCTCAAATCTCTGAACCCTCAAAAACAAAGCTTCCTACTTATGCCAGGTTGTCCCTCAGCCTCCTCTTTTCTTGAGAAAAACATTTTGAGCTGTTAAGCCTTTCCTCGTGATTATAACCTCTATGTTCCTGTAAGATTTGTGACGAATCCGTTACAATTTTTCTGTTCCTTGTGAGTGATGCCAGCAGCAGAAACAGTTCCTGACCTATGCGGGTTTCGGTTGGTGTATTTGTATTTACAAATTCATTCTCACCCTCACGTACAGTATGAAATTGCTGTAAAACAGACGGAAATGATTGAGTGAGAACCAACAGAAACACAAAGGCAGCATGTCTACCTAAGCTGAATGAACCTGCCGTTAGGAAAACGTGATAACAATCACAACCAGTTAGAATTACAGAATCCCGTAGGTGCAGAAAGAGGCTATTCTATCTATCGAGCCTGCAATGACCTGCTTTCCCACCCTATCTCCATAACCCCACATTTACCATGGATAACTCAACCCGCTGAACCTGCACACTGCAGGCCATGTTAGCACGACCAATAGAGCACACCTGCTCATCTGTGGGAGGGTCACAGATTACATCCAAATGGTCGGAATTGTGGATGATGTCTCACGAATACTTCAATCTGACATAAATGCACTTTTTAAATATAAAATCTGGGGGAAACTGCAACCAGAAAGATTTCCAATTATCTCTGGTGGAAGAGAATTCAAAACTCGTGCCATTAACCCAAGGGACACAGTGAAAGTTACAGCGGTCTGGGAAACATCAGAAATGTAACAGGTTGTGAGTAAGGTGGGGATGAGACAGGGACAAAAAGACAGTCTGTCACATGGGAGAAGGCAGGAGAGATTAAATTGCAGAAATGGTAGTCCCTCAAGGCCACGGGGAATGGAGTTAGGACTGGGAAAGAAACAGGAAACAAGGTGAGCAGCTGTCAAAGAAATACATTGAAAAAACAGATTCTACCAACATCGAGGGCAGAATACGCAGTCTGAAGTTATTGCGCTGAATGATGAGGACAGAACGCTGTAAAGCCTGGGTAATTCTATTACAGCCAACACATACAGGATGGGCCAAGTGGCCTAGATCTGTGCTGCAAATTTCTGATAAATTTATTCCGTCATTTAGAGTTCAACTCTGATGATGCTCATAAATTCTGAAATTTGACTGGAGTTTAATATTCTAGGGAAATGTCAAATAAATCACATTGATCCCTTTCTGCAGACTTTAGTCCATTGCCCTGCATGTTCCAGCATTTCAGTTACATCCATGTCCTTTATTCTAATATGATGCTGGTTACTGCCTCTGCCACCTGTCTCCCACCATCTCCGAGTTAAATGAATTCTTCCCCCGATCTTTCTGAGAATTAGTTTCAATCTAAAACCTCCAGTTACCGACCTCTCTGTTATAAATAGCTCCTTCCTATCCACTCGATCTGGATTCCTCAGCATTTTATCACTTCAATTATATCTCAGCTCATCTTCCTCAGAAAACATCCCCAGCCTATCCAACTTTTCCTCAGAGCATAAATTTTCCAATTGTAGAAACATTCTGATCAATCTCTTCTGTACCCTCTTTGGTCTGATCACATCAACCCTGGAATGTGAAGATCAGAAATGTGTGCTGTAATTTAGCCGTGGTCAAACGAGTGTTCCTGACATTTCTCATGTCACCTCCGTGTTCTTGTGGTTGTCGCTGATACAAGAAGTGTCCTGGCTTTCCCACATGGAACTGGATGTGCACTCCATGGGGCTGGGATTCCCAACCATGTGTTTATTTGTTAACTAATCCTAAATTAACTTCAGATTAAAACAAGATTATCAGCTACCCACCAATCAACTTCTTCCATTATACTCAAGCCACCTTACTTTTTAAAATCTCTTTAAAATTATTACTATCTAAACACAGCAGGCTTTAATTTGCTGATAAAGTATTCAGATGTCTCCACTGTTACAATCACTCGAAGTTTATCTTTACCTTCAGCTACATTTGGTGAATTGAACACTGATTGTAAATTTATGAATATCAAACGGACTTGAGTTTTATGATAATTAATCCAGTCTGACATTCTTGTTGGTTAATATCTTGAAGAGAACTATCCTCAGAACTCCAGCTGTGCTCTGACCTCACTCACAACTGGATTTTGTTGGACTGCAGATCTTAGATCTGTTCTGTTGTTCCCGGATTGTTTCACTCTGTCTATCACTTGCTGCTTATGCTGTTTGGCAGAGAAGTAGTCCTCTTTGGTAACTTCATCAGGTTAACACCTCATTTTTAGGTATTCATGCTGCTGTTACTGACATGCCCTCCGGAACTCTCTCAGTTGAATGAGGATTGATTCTCTGGTTTGATGGTAAGAGGCAAGTAGGGGAATATGCTGGGCCGTGATTCCGTAAGTTTTGTTGGAGTACAATTCTACTGCTGTTGGTGGAAGGAAAGAGCTAAACTCTTGCACTGTTATGCAAGAAGCTACATGCAGTATCATGAACACTGATAGGCCAAGAAAGTAAATGCGAGTATCACTGTACAATGATGCAGGATCACAACTGCAGCAAGGGAGATTAAGATCCAACGTGACCTAGGAGTAGGGAAAGAAGCAGCTGATCAGATTGTCTCATTCAGAGTCACAAAGAGACTCTGTGAGATTATTGTACTGTTGGAGGTGAGGATGGAGAAGCTTGGGGAGTTGGAGAGCCCTTCAAAAGAAACTAAACTGCCTGATAGCTATGGGATCGACTTGATTGCCATGCATTTAATAGAAAGTTAATTGAAACTGTTTTTATCCCCCAAAGATAACAAGACAATAGAAACAAACCCCAGAATACATGGTTCGGAGATGGATGTCAATAGCCCATCAACATCCAACTCCTGCAATCATTGAGCAAACGTATGTGTGATTACCCTGTTCTAATGAACCAGAAAACCGCTGTTCACTCTGTGCAGATGGACAGCGATGTGAGGAAGTATTGGCCGAGCGGTATTGTCGCTAGACAGTTAATCCAAAGCCCCAGATAAAGTTCTGAAGACCTGGGTTCAAGGCCTGCTGCAGTACTTGGTGGAATTTGATTTCAATTTTTAAAAAATCTGGAATTTAAGAATCTAATGATGACCATTAATCGGTTGTCAGAAAAACCCATCTGGTTCACTAATGCACTTTCCGGTAGGAAGCTGCCATCCTTACCTGATCTGGCCTACATTGTGACTTCAGACCCACAGCAATGTGGTCGACTCTTACCTGCCCTCTGTGCAATTAGGGATGGGCAGTAAATGCTGCCTGGCCAGCGATACCCTCATCCTGTGAATGAATAAAGGAAAATAAAAGTCTCTACTCAGTGTGAATCTGTACACGTTCAACGATGTTGTGAACATTTCCAAAGCTAGGTTCTCTATGTGCAAAACTTTATGAACTGCCAAAACCATTGTTCATTACTTGGTGCGAACAAGAGAAAAAGAATCAACTTGTGGTTATGAGTAAATTCACTCGTGTCTCAGCAGGATAGATGCCTGAGTGAATCCCTCTCCCCTTCCCCCCTTCTTCACCCCCCCCCCCACCCCCATCCACACTCACACAGAGCAGGTGAACAGCTACTCCCCAGTCTGACTGGTTTGGCCAGTTTCCAGGTGGGATTGGTAAAGAATTCCCTTCTGGCATTCCCCACATTTCCAGAATCTGTCCCTAGTCTGGCTGCACTGGTGTTTTGCCATTTCAGATAAAAGCTAGCAGACTGTTACACACACCGTTAGCCCGCCCCCTCTCCCCCACCCCAGAACCGAGTATAAAGCAGTAAAAATTATCTCCTGCGGTGGAGGGACAGCCTGTGTTGGACTGAGTAGGAACACTGAGCAGATTTATCTAAATGACAATTTAATTGGTGACCAGAGCAAGTTAAGTAGGTCCAAATAAAATGCACAGAAAGAGGCCCATCAAATCCAAGCTGGCTCTCTGTAGCAGAATCCAACATTCTCATTCCCCATCCGTCCCCCAAACTCTGCGTTTTTATTTCCCTCAGATCTGATCTAATTGTTTTTATCAATCATTCATCATCTCTGCTTGCACCACCGTAATAGGCAGCATGTTTTGCAATATTTCCAGCCAATACAGCAGAGACACTTACTCATCTCCCACTGTCTCAAAACCTCACATCTGGTCTTAATTCTTGTGCCATCACCTATCAAATACAGATATTTTTGTCTGCTATATCTAGGTCTGTTATAATCTTATACAGCTTTATCAAAAATATATTTAACTTGTTTATTTCAAAGAAAATAGCAATCTCTTCAAATCAATACAGTGACTGCATTTTCTTCATCAGTGAACCACTCCAGTAAGTCTGTACTCCCCACCCTGAAGATCACTCATATTCTTCCTTGTTAATGTCTGTTTTGTTCCACAAATCCAGATGACACAAGTTTTCTGTACAACAGCAGTAGCTTTATTATCGGACAAGAATTTCAAAGCATCTCTAAAGTAGCCGAGTGTCTACTTGTACAAACCCATCTTCACGAATCTCTGCCTTACCCACAGAGACAGTATATTTAATAAGAATTAAACAAAGGCATATCTCCCACCCACAGCTTCCAACTTCATAGTCCGGGAAGCCCCCATTCCGCCACTGCCCGGTTCTACCTCCTTCCCAAGATGCACAAGCCTGACCACCCTGGTCGACCCATTGTCTCAGCATGCTCCTGCCCCACTGAACTTATCTCTACCTACCTCGACACTGTCCTATCCCCCCTAGTCCAGGAACTCCCCACATCCGTTCGTGACACCACCCACGCTCTCCACCTCCCCCAAGACTTCCGTTTCCCCGGCCCCCAACGCCTCATCTTCACCATGGATATCCAATCCCTCTACTCCTCCATCCGCTATGACCAGGGCCTCCAAGCCCTCCGTTATTTCCTCTCCAGACGTCCCCAACAGTACCCTTCCACCGACACTCTCATTCGTTTGGCCGAACCGGTCCTCACCCTTAACAATTTCTCCTTTGAATCCTCCCACTTCCTCCAGACCAAAGGGGTAGCCATGGGGAGACGTATGGGCCCCAGCTATGCCTGTCTCTTTGTTGGCTACATAGAGCAGTTGATCTTCCGTAATTACACCGGCACCACTCCCCACCTCTTCCTCCGCTACATTGATGACTGCATTGGCGCCACCTCGTGCTCCTGCCAAGAGGTTGAGCAGTTCATCAACTTCACCAACACATTCCACGCTGACCTTAAATTTACCTGGAACATCTCTGACACCTCCCTCCCCTTCCTGGACCTCTCCATCTCCATCAGTGACGACCGACTTGACACTGACATTTTTAACAAACCCACCGACTCGCACAGCTACCTGGATTACACCTCTTCCCACCCTACCTCTTGCAAAAATGCCATCCCGTATTCCCAATTCCTCCGCCTCCGCCGGATCTGCTCCCAGGAGGACCAGTTCCACCACAGAGAACACCAGGTGGCCTCCTTCTTTAGAGACCGCAATTTCCCTCCCACGTGGTTAAAGATGCCCTCCAATGCATCTCGTCAACATCCCGCACTCCGCCCTCAGACCCCACCCCTCCAACCGTAACAAGGACAGAACGCCCCTGTTGCTCACCTTCCACCCTACCAACCTTCGCATGAACCAAATCATCCACCGACATTTCCGCCACCTCCAAACAGACCCCACCACCAGGGATATATTTCCCTCCCCACCCCTTTCCGCCTTCCGCAAAGATCGTTCCCTCCGTGACTACCTGGTCAGGTCCACGCCCCCCTACAACCCACCCTCCCATCCTGGCACTTTCCCCTGCCAAGCAGGAACTGTAAAACCTGCGCCCACACCTCTTCCCTCACCTCTATCCAAGGCCCTAAAGGAGCCTTCCACATCATCAAAGTTTTACTTGCACATCCACTAATATCATTTATTGTATACGTTGCTCCCAATGCGGTCTGCTCTACATTGGGAGACTGGGCGCCTCCTAGCAGACCGCTTTAGGGAACATCTCTGGGACACCCGCACCAACCAACCACACCACCCCGCGGCCCAACATTTCAACTCCCCCTCCCACTCTGCCGAGGACATGGAGGTCCTGGGCCTCCTTCACCGCCGCTCCCTCACCACCAGACGCCTGGAGGAAGAACGCCTCAGCTTCTGCCTCGGAACACATCAACCCCAGGGCATCAGTGTGGACTTCAACAGTTTCCTCATTTTCCCTTCCCCCACCTCATCCTAGTTTCAAACTTCCAGCTTAGCACTGTCCCGATGACTTGTCCGGACTTGTCCGACCTGCCTAGCTCCTTTTCCACCTATCCACTCCACCCTCTCCTCCCTGACCTATCATCTTCATCTCCTCCCCCACTCACCCATTGTACTCTGTGCTACTCTCTCCCCACCCCCGCCTTCCCCTCGCTTATCTCTTCACGCTTCAGGCTCACTGCCTTTATTCCTGATGAAGGGCTTTTGCCCGAAACGTCGATTTCGAAGCTCCTTGGATGCTGCCTGAACTGGTGTGCTCTTCCAGCACCACTAATCCAGAAAGGCATATCAGTCGCATGGGCGATTGTCATTACATAGTTTAAAGCTGGTAATTATGAATTTACAAAGTTTGATGAATGCCAATGTCCTGTGATAATGTGTGATGGATTACAGAAACTGATTATCGTATTGTCCATGATTATGTGTTGACGGGAAGAGATTAAGGCAGAAGGGTTCTTCTTTCAGTAAATGGGGGATTTACTTACCTATGCTAATATGGAGGGGAAGTGAGACAATGGGAGCAGGAGGCAGTTTAACAGGGTTGTGCCCAGTGCTCTCAGTCTTGTCTGGAAAGAGCAAATAGCTCTGTCTGGGGTTATGGTGGAATCCACATGTGTGGCTCCAAGAGGTTCTATTACGAAGATACGGTCTGCCTCACCCCTACTGAGGTGTTCAGTCTGTATTGGAAGAGTACAGGCCTTGTACTCTTACAATACGTCAGTAAGACCTTTGGCAGGAGAATGTTTAACCCTTGAGTCACCAATGCATCCTGAAAGAGAAGCAAAGTATGGAACAGGCCCCTCTGTGGTATTTTAACTTCCTCATCCTGACCAGGAATCTGTTGACCACAATTGGATGCAATGATTGATTGTGACCTAACTAGAACTTTGTCAACGGTCAGCATCTTTTGCATGAGTATGTTATCATTCCCTCTATTAATGAAGCCCAGCATCCTATATGTTTACTCAAAACACTTTACGTTCTCTCTCCATTAAGGATTTGTACACATTGTCCCCCATTCCTGCTGTCCTGCTCTCTATGTCTGTGCCATTCAAATATACATTGCCTTTCTACATTGTTTCTCTCAAAATGCATCAACTTACTGTGTGTTCGAAAGAAGAGACATATTATACTCAAAATATTCTCTCTCGCTCCACACATTCTCCCCCCTGGAAAACAGAACAGTACAGTACCGGAATAATCGGCCCACCATGTCTGTGCCTGATCATGATGCTATTCCAAACTGATACCATCTGCCTGTACACGATCCATATCCCTGCCAACCCAGGCCTGCTTATCTGTCTGCCCAAATGTCTATTAAACATTGAGATTGTTTCTGCTTTTACCATCTGTCAGGCAAGTACATTCTAGTCACTGACCACTTCCTGCATAAGAACCTTGTCTGACATAACTCCCTTTTAACTTGCACAGATGTTGAAAATGCTCAGTAGGTCATGCAGCATCTGTGAAGAAAAATCAGTTAATGTTTCGGATCCAGTCCCCCTTCATCAGAAATGTTAACTCATGTCTCTTCACAGATGCTGCTAGAACTGCTGAGCTTTTCCAGAAACTTCTGTTTTTCTTTCTGGTTTACAACATCTGCTGTTCTTTTGGTTTTCATTTCCTTTAAACTTGCCCCCTCTCCCCTGAAATCTATGGCCTGTGGAATTGGTCATTTCCACTTGGAAAAGGATTCAGATTATTCACTCTGTCTGTGCCTCTCGGATCACTCCACAGCCACTGACTTTCAAAAGACAACAATCCAAGATTTTCCAACCTCACCCAATCCAGGTAACATCCTGGTAAACCCATTTCCACCCTCTCCAAAGCCTCCACATCCTCCTTATAATGCGGTGCTCAAAACAGCCCACAATACTGCAAAGGTGGCCTGATGACAGTTTTATATTCAGTCCCCTGGCAGAAGAAGGCAAGCCTGCCATCCACCTCCTTCACCACATTCAGGGAGCTGTGAACTTGCACCTCTGTATATCAGTGCTGCTCAGGGCGCTTCCTTTTAGAGTATACATTCCTCTTACAATGAGCCGCCCAAAACGCATCACGTCAGAATTATCTGAATTAAAATCTATCTGCAATTTCTCCGCATAATCTTCCAACTGATCGCGTCCTTGATATTTCCTTTGACAACATTCTTCACGATTCACAACTTCTTCACTTTGTGCCATCTACAAACTTGCTAATTAAATCGTTTGCATTTTCAGGCTAATCATTTATATGTATTACAAACAACAGATGTCCCAGCTCTGACCCTTGTGGAACACAGTCACTGGTCACAGACCACCAGCCGGTAACATACCCCTGCACTCTGTTGCGGGGAGAAGTATCAAAGAGGAGCCTTGAGTTCTGTGCTGAGCAGCACGACTAATGTTTATTCAGAGCTCCTTACTAATGCATGATGGAAGAGTTCCCTCTCTGGAATTCTATGGCTCCCCTAGCCAAGTCCAGCATTTTGATGTGCTTCTTTCATACGTTCCACAAATATTTCCCCCCTGACCCGATCTCCTGGGTTCGGGATGTCAGCTCGGATGTTTATGAGCTCCCTTTCCCAGTCTCTGATTCTCTGTCCGTCTGAAACTTCACCTCTCAGCTCATGCAGCTGCTTTGCCAGTTCTTTCACAAATTGTTTCTCCCTATCCTTGCCATTGTACATCTCCTGCTCTCCCACTACCATACCCTCTGGCAGCCGCATAGTCCATCCGATCACTAATTCAAAGGGGGATTGCTCGGTTCCCTTTGCTGGAGTTGACGTCAGTTTCATTAGGATTGTGGGGAGTACACTAACCCATCCCTGCCTGTCTCTGTCAGGGGCTTAGTCAGACTAGCTTTCAGTGTCTGCTTCATTCCTTCTCCTGTCCCTGAGCTCTGGGGGTGGTATGTGAGATGGGATTTCTGCTCAGTACCAAACAGGCCACAGAGCTGCTTAACTTCGTTTCCTGGAACATGTGTCCCTTGGTCAGAATCTGCAGGGGAATACTTCCACCCACTGAGTAAACCTGTTTATTAAGACCCAGCAGGATTTCCTTCCCTGGGATTGGGATGGGGGTGTACGTAAAATCCATCTGTAATTGTTCCTGTGGGCCCCTGGGTCCCTGTGGCTTCCTGCATTTTATCCTGATTGTTTTCCCTGGTTCACACTGTGTACAGACTACACCCCTTCAACAAAACCTTCTTGTTCCAGAACACCCCTGTAGTTGATCATCCGATATTGCATTTTATCCTGCTCAACATGGGCCAGCACATGATATGTTTTAATAATGTTTATCTTATACAGTGGCACTGCTGGATCATCCTATGTCCTATTACTGCCCCACCCTTTTCCCATTCCTGTTTCTCCTGCTGTGGGACTGTTTCTGGAAATGTCTTACAACTTTCCTTTCTCGCTTCTGAAGCTACTGCCACTGCATCCTCTTCAAATGTCTGCACGGTTTCAGTAAGTATGCTCACCCATGTTCACCAACTACCCCGTTGGTGTGGGGTTTCTACTTCCCTGTGAGCTCTAATCTTCATTATTGCTGCTTCACTGGGAAAGTTAGCTGCTTCCACTAACTCTCTGACCTGTTCTTCATGCTCAATGTGGCCCCCCACAGAGTGATACACCTTCACCGAGCCCAGTCATGAACTATACCAAAGGTATGCTGACTGTGTGCATTTTGCCTCCCTCACCCCTGGTTAATGTCTGTGCTTCTGCCAGGGCTCGTGATGGTTCTCTATTTCTGGATAATTCCTCACAAAATTCCCACAATAATTAAACAATCCTAAAGTTTGCCTGATCTCTTTACAGTGTGTGAGTGGTTAGTTTTATAATCATAGTTTTTGTTCCCGCTGGGACTCTTCCCTCTCCCTTCCTGATTTGATCTCCCCAATATGATGTCCCAGTTCCGTCTCTCCCTACCTTCCCAGTTGCACTCTCTGTGCATTAATTTTAAGCCTGGCCTGGTTAACCTGATTCAATACTCTGTATAATATCTGGATATGTTCTTTCTCACTGCTTGAGGTGATGAGGTGTTGGTAAGATCAGTGTGACTAAATCCATCAAACACACATCGGTGGGTTATACTGGAATATTGCAGGATCCCTGAGGTAATATTATTCTGGTGCCCTGTTCTCCTCGGTCAGTAAACACCACTTTCATCTGCCATTCAATGTCCACAGGTATGGACCCAGACTATTTCCAGCTTCTGTCAATCTGTCACTCTCACAATTATTGCCTCCTCAGCCCCAGCTTTGATGAGATCCTCTTTGTGTGGGGAGTGAGAGGGCCCTCAATCTCTACAGGGTCGATAGATAACAACCCACTTTCCTGTTTGAGTTACTCACACCGCTGAGAGGGTCTGAGCTATAACCACCAGATTCTCTGACTGTCCCAGTCTCCCTGCAATGTAGCTACTCCGGAGAGGTTGCCTCTCCTTTTCTTTCTGTCCCAGTCCTGGCCGGAGCATCCCCATGTTTAAATTCAGGTGTTGATGTCAATAGTTGCCATTTTCGAATAAATAGGAGCAACTCCCAGAATGGTCCCTTCTTGAGTTTCACACCTCCATATCTGAATACATTTTGTCATACTCCCGGTCTACATCCGGACAGGTTTGCTTCATCCAGCTTCCTAGGTTCCCTCTCCGACTGCTCTCATTTTAGTAATTGAGGGGGTGAGGACTAAATGCTTATCGGTAACTGACAAAGATGCTCTGGTGTTAGAATCATGCACGTTTTGGCCCCTTAACAGCACGTCAATGAATATTCATGGGCTATGCATATACCTACATGAATACAGGCCACTCACAATATGAACACCTATCTCCCTCTCTCTGCCTATGATCCTTGGCTATGTGCCCTTTCCTGCTTCCATTGTAACATTGTGGGTCTGATTACCCTCCCTGTACTGCACCTATTCTCTTGTCTTTCTGCATTTGCCTCAGCTCTCATGGCCCAATTCAGAATGTGGTTATAATTATCTCCCACTGGGAGTCCCATGTTTATAATTTCAGTTAAATGGGGTCCTATGTCATCTTTTAAATACATCAAACCTATTTCATCATCACATGTTAGGGTTTGGTAATCCCCTGTGGTCGTTATACACCTCAGGCTTCCTCTCTGTATGATCCTCTATATTACCCTTGGGTCCCTGAGTCACCGAGGTTATTCTAGCCCATTCAGCCTGTCCCCTCCCCAGTGTGTCCCTGTAATATCTGTAAATGCCTAGAGCCACTGATCGGCTGTGAACTGGGGGGAACCAGCTCGCACCCCACCCTCTCATTGCAGGGACATGTTCTGCTGTACACTTCAGGGCATCTTGGGCCGAGGGAGGGTCCGTACATCATCTTCGGAGAGACTGTGTACCTCTACCAATTCATCCATATTCTCCCAATAAGGCCCATTATTACCATTTCTCTATCAGGCTGTGTGTTCATTCACCAACATCTGTCGTTCAGCGGGTGAACGGTTCAGGTTTGGTTTCTGTCAGTTCCCTTTGTTGCTCCATACTGTCTGTCCAAGTTGAGCTTTGATTCCCAGTGGTGCCATAGACACGGCCTTCTGGGCCTTATAGGGCGGTGGATCATCCCACCCATTGTCATCCCTCTGTCCATACGTGGGCGCCTTGTCATCTAACCCGTTCCAGTCAGTGTCACCATCCTCACTGCCTTCTCAGGAGAACGGGGCACTAGAGACCTCCCCCACTGTAACTACCACCTGGCCCTTTGGCTTTAAGGCCTCACGTCTGAGAGCCACAACCTTCACTTGTTCCTGTTACCCATAATAATGTAACATGTTCCATAGTTCCTGGAATAAAACAGAGCAAAATGTAAATTTTGTTTTACTTGAAATATTAATAATTTGACATTCACTTTACATATCTATAGATGTGAAAATTCTACTGTGATTATTTAAGTGAATTTAACGTGATCATACAATGAAAATAACTGAAAATCAACGACAATGAACGAACTGAATAATATGTGATTATTTGTACAAGTTCTTGCAATGAAAATCCAATTTTATTGAATGTTTGTCACCCATTACACCATGGGCATTGTTATTAGGGAATAAAGTAATGGAAGGATATCAGAGAAAATAAACAGACTTTAATTTTAGCTTCACTGCAATAATGAACCAAAACACGATTTGGAAATATGGTTAAACTACATAACAAAGTTTCCAGTATCATTATTAACATGAAAACTATTTTAGTTTGCAAGTTGTTTTGCACTAAGAATAACTGGAAATTAATTGTGATTTGGAATACACCATTTAAAATATATTTTGAAGAGAGTACTCAGATACATTTTTTGGAGGAAATTAGGAATGGAAATAAATATACATTTATTGATACTAATATTTTTAAAATGTTGAGAAGTTGACTGGGATTATTTTAATTGAGAAAGGCTGCATGATTATAAAGACCAATGCACCTTTTTCATTGCATTGTTGGTTTCACTAGAATCTGTTGTAGTCTGAGCTCTTGTTGTGTGCAATGGACTGTAACTAAAAGCTTAATTAACCTGCGAGTCCCTGATCAGGTTTCCTTTGTCTGTAATTCGGTCTGTAAGTGAGCGACACACCTGCTTTTGTGAGGGGAAACAGATTCTCTTCAAAGGAAATAAGTGGCAGTTCTCACTGAGAATGGTTTCTAGCACACACCATCAGCAGGGAAGGGTATTTACTAAAGATTTCCAATCTCTATCTACAAATCTGATTTGTCAGTTTGTGGAGGATTTAGCCCTTTTGTTCTGATCTGATTTTATACAAGCAGTTGGTTCATTATGTCTTTGCTTAGAACGTTGTTTACTTTTCCCTTTTACTGTGATTCTGCAGGTTCGCATATTCTGTGAGTCAATAATGTTCAGTAACTGAACATTGAACGATTTTGTCTCTAACAGAGCAGTGGCCTTGTTTTCAGCTAATTATTCACTTTCCATTTCCTGGTTGTGTTGAATGTTACAGAAACAGGCTCTGAGCAATGTTTCCATTCACTTGTGTTGGATTCGCTGACAGCCACGTGGTCAGTCAGTTTCAGCAGTTTGAATTCAATAATCATCTAGAATTATGAGTCTATTGATGAAATTATTCTCGATTGTCAGGAAAAACCCATCTTGGTCACTGATGTCCTTTAGGGAAGGAAGCTGCCATCCTTACCTGATCTAGTCTACATGTGACCCCTGACCCACAGCAATGTGGTTGACTCTTACCTGCCCTCTGGGTAATAAATGCTGCCCATAGCCAGTGGCACCTACATCCAGTGAATGCATTTTCAACAAAGCTCTTAGTCCTGTGTCATGTGAGAAAGAAGCAGAAGGTGACCTTTCAGCCCCTCAAGTCCACTCCATCATTCAATAAGGCAAGGCCTGATCTGTTAGTGATTTATATTTCATCTTCCCCAACGTCCCTTAACAAGAACCTATCAACCTGTGTCTTAAAAATATTCATTGAGCCCACCTTCTGGGGCAGAGAGTTCCAATGTTGCACAGCCCTCTGAGAGGAAATAAATCTCCTCATCTCTGTCCTGAAAGGGTGAATCCTGAAAGCAGTTCTTTCGAGTTCACGTTTGACCCACAAGAGGAAACATCCTTTCCATGTCCTCTTTAACAAACCATTCAGGATCTTAGACACTTCAGTCATGTCACCCCTCACTCTCACAAACTGCAGCTGAAACAAATCCAGCCTGCCCAACCGATCCACATTTTATTACTGTCACGCTGGGTTGAAATGTTGTGTTGTGTTTATTATGCAGTGATTGTGTTGTTCCTCTCTGTGGGGTCTAAGAGTCAACGTGAGCCATACTACCTTCTCTGTCTCACTGTATTACATATATCTTACATCACTGCGGTAATCCCATCCCTCCCTACCTCATATAACCAAACAAAATGGCAGAGAGAGATCAAGAAAAGTTGTTAGAAAATTTGTTGTCGCCTAAAAGGTCTGTTTGTAGAGATTGCATTGTAATTGAAGTAACCAGTTAATGAAACGTTACTGACAAAATATTTTAAGCGTAGTTGCTGCTGGTGATGGAAATGCTGCTGGTTGGTATAAGAGAAGGCTGGGGTGAATACCGTACTGATGAGAGAGATGAGCAAGGTAACCTTTTATCTTTGTCAATAAGAACAGGCAGAGATTGCAGCTAGGACAGCGTTGGAGCTGTTTTGATCTTGCAGACATTATTTTAATATTTATTTGATGTGATTTGGTTGTCACTGGCTGGGCCCAGCATTTATTGCCCATCCCTAGTTACCCTTGAGAAATTGGTGCTGAGCTGTCTTCTTGAACCGCTGCAGTCTACCTGCTGTGGGTTGACCCATGATGCCATTGGGGTGGGGATTTCCAGGACATTCACCCACCGACAGTGAAGGAATGGTGATTTATTCCCAAATCAGGGTGGGTTAGTACCTTGGAGGGGAACTTGAACGTAGTTGTATTTCCATCTAGCTGCTGCCTTTGTCCTTCGAGATGCAAGTGGCCATGCGTTCCTTGAGTGTTGTTAGGGCTGCACTAATCCAGGCAAGTGGGGAGTATTCCATTACACTCCTGACGTGTGCCTGGTAGCTGTTGGGCAGGCTTTCAGGAGCCAGGAGTTGAATTACTCTTGTAGCCACTGTGTTTGTGTGGTGAGACCAATTCAGTTTCTGATCAATGATTATCCCCAGGATAATGTTGATAGAGGGTGTTCAGTGATGGTAACAGCATTGAATGTCAAGTGATGGTGGTTAGGTCATTTCTTATACGTGATGGTCGCAGCCTGCATTTGTGTGGCATGTATGTTACTTGCCCCTTGTCAGCCCAAACCTGGATATTGTCCAGATCTTGTTGTTCTTGGGGTTGGACTGCTTCAGTACCTGAGGAGTTAATTGTTTATCAACGTTCAATAATTACAAAATTATGCAAATTCATTTTTCTATCAAATGTCATGGACTCTATCTTGTAGTCACTCTGATATTCACTTTCATTATCTCCTTATTTTCTTCCTAATACAGACACAAATGTTTGAACATCGATCAGGATAAAATTAAATAAATTAAAAACATACGTTTCTACATGTCAACTAACTGAATGAAGTACATTACTTCTGTATTGTCTGCATTTTGAGCACAGGTCATTTCTTTTCAATAATTACTGAATGGCTCATTTATTGTCCTCAATCCATCAATCTAGCTGTTATATTTTAGTCTTCAGTTTACCGATCTTAATGATGTCTAATCAACATCAGAGCAAAGTGCTTTTAAAATTTTGAGTCGACTTATTTGTTCAGATTACAACATTTATTATGAATTCATTATCCTTATAATAATTACAGAATAATTTGTTTGTCTTTCTAACGTGTATAGTCAGATCGATATTTTAATTTAATCCATTGTTTCATTTAATCATTGTAACAATGCTATTGTTTTCAGGTCCACTATCCAAAAGTGGAACCAATGATTTTGCATCCAACACGCTTTGAAAACTGACTTTTGTTCATTTGAATAATCACAGTAATCTCAGCCTTATAAATTCAGAGGACTGTAATTACTTTTCACTGCAATGATTGCTGTTCTCCTTTTTTATGAAGTGCACTGATATATTTTCAAAAATCTATGTGTTGCTAACCTATGTGGGTAATATGTAATTATTGTTCAGTTCAGTAAGGGGTATAAATGTGCAATAATAGCTCAGTACGTGAACTGATGTGAATATATTTCATTGTAAAAACTCTCAATCATTGTGAATATCAATTTTTATTTTAACCATGGAAACACAGTTGAATTAATTCAATTATATTTCACTTTAATATTCGCATTCATTGTATTTCTAATCACAATAAGAGTGAACTATTTCATGTGACACAATTATTTAAAATTTATGTCACTTTTTCATGGACACAAAATAGAATTAACACCCGTTTTTGCTTTCCTTTACCGATCACAGTCAAGTTTGAATTGTAGAAAGTTAGACTGATACAGCACGGAAACAGGCCATTCAGCCCAACTTGGCATTCCGGCCAGGTTTCTGAAACTAAACTAGTCCCATTTTCCTGTGTTTGTCCCATATCGCTCTGTAACTGTCCAAATGTCTTTTAGATGTAAAAATTGTACCAGCCGCTGCCTTTCCTCTCACAGCTCATCTCAATATGCCAAACACGCGTTGTGAAATGAGTTGCCCCTCAGATCCCTTTTAAAACTTTCCCCCTCACCTTAATAACATTCACACTTTAATCAGCGACCTCAAGCAAATAAATTCCATATATTGTGATCATTATAATGAACAACAGATACAAGTTGAGAAAATGTTGGATTGAAAAGCAATTCAATTGACACTTAGATTTTTTCTACTCAACTCTGAGGTGCTTTGACACATTTCTGTTTAAGGTAGGAATTGAATGCCTGCCTCCTGGTCTATTAGTACAGACATTACCAGAGCCCTCCATAATGTTCCCATGCAGGAAGGCAGGACTATAATCACATACTTACTGTGGTTACTCTTAGGGAAATCTGCTCAGATATTTATTGTGATAATTGGACTAGGATTGTATGAGACAGTTCCAGTGTGTCATGGATAAAAAGAATTAGTAATTTCTAGTAATGATGGAACGAAGCGACAATGATCTTAAATAAGTATAAGTCTCATGATAATCAAATAATTCAACATGTTTGAAGCAGTTATTCATATATAAATTAACATTGACCTGCTTTGTAATACACATGAATTGGAAATAAAGCATTCGCCATTCAACGTGACTACTCAGCGTAAAACAACTCTCCTCAGTTTCACAAAATTGTGATTTCTAAGAATTCAAGATTTATTGTAAAAGAATAGATCAAACATTTGTTAATTCAGGTTTGTGTACACAAGAAACACATGAAATTTAAATAATGTTTAATGTGAAAAATGGTTAGCTCTTTTGTAATAATCAGAAATATAGAAATGTTAGCATTGAAGTGAAATACTCCGGAAGAGGTGTTAACTGCCCTTGAGTGCTTTTTGTTCTCGATGTGAAGAACTTTCACGCCTGAGTCACCTTCACGCGTCTCTGGTTGCTGAGTGAATCACAATCAGTCCAAGAACGCAAAAAAATGTGGATGCTGGAACTCAGAAACAAAATCAGTAATTGCTGGAAAACAACTCAGCAGGTCTGGCAGCATCTGTGGGGAGCACTCAGTGTTAATACTTTGGGTCCAGTGACCCTTCCTCAGAATGTATTTTTGCTCACAGCCAATTCAATCCAACTAAGCTTCCACACTGAAAATTATTTTGCTAAGTTTAAGAGAGTGTAGAGTGCAATATTGTTAGTCAGTTGATGTATTGAGCCATTGTTCCACATCGACAGCTGGATATATTGCATTTAAACAATGATTACCAGTTAGACATTAGCAATAATTAGTTTTAAAATGGCTGAAACCAAATTTACAGTTGATAAGAAAATCCTCATTGCAATGTAATTGTGCAGTATATCGGAAAAAACTGAAATATTGAAGTGAAAAATGATTAGCCATCTCTTAATTGATAAGGCTGATTAATAATCCATCCATTAATATGAGAATTCAAATGAAAGAGAATGAGATAGTTACTATGAGTGTTGGGTGAGAAAACTGGTTAATTGCAGGTGTGTTGACCTGAAAAGAATATTAATATTTCATTATGACACTGGCATTAAGAAATCATGGATTCAACTAAAATGTGAATCTCATGATGGTGTGAGAATTGAAATGACAATTAAATAATAAATAATGTTAGAACTCAACACTTAAAATGATTCAATATATTCAAAGCAGTTTGTACTGGATATTCATTAAGATCAGTAAACTGAGAATTAAAATATTGGGTTAATTTGAAAACAAAAATCACAACTTCAGAGATTATTCATCAGAATTGTTTTGTCAATTCAAAAAAAAACTCATTTATTCAAGAATTCTGCATTTCCCTCATTTTCTCTCTTTTTTTCCACAGGGATCTGTACTGGAACCCTTCTTTTCACGATACAAATATATAGAAGTGACATGAATTAAAATCTAATTGGGTGAGTTAATAAGCTTGCAGATGATACAAAGTTCAGTGCAGTTGTGAATAATGTAGAAGGTTGTCAAAGAATGCAGCAGGAAAAAGATAAACTGCAGCTATGGGCAGAGAAATTAAAGGTAAAGCTTAATCCATACAAGTGTGAGGTGTCTCACTTTGGAAGCTCAAGTGTTAAGGAAAAATAGATACTTAATGGCTGGACCTTGAAAAATTTTGTTGTTCAAAGGGATCTTGGCATTCAAGACCATGGCTCCCTGAAAGTGTCCATGCAAGTAGATAGGGTGGTAAGGAAGGCAAATGGCATGCTTGCCTTTATTGGTCAGGGAACTGGTTACAAGAGTCAGGATATCATGTTGCAACTTCATAAGACTTTGGTTAAGGCATACTTAAAGTATTGTATTCACTTCTATTCGCCACATTACAGGAAGGATATGGAGGATTTGGAAAGGGTACAGAGGGCATTTACCAGGATGCTGCCTGGATTTGACAGGCGAGAAAAAATTCAGGCTGCTTTTTTGTGGAGTGGCGGTTGCTGGGGGAAGAATTGATTGAAGTCTATACAATCATGAGATACATAGGTAGAGCTGTCAGTCAGGAAGTTTCTCACCAGAGTTGAATCATCAGAACTATGAGGCATGCATTTAAGGCTAGGGGGAAAAGTTCAAGGGGCATATGAAGGACAATTATTTTTTACACAGGGAGTGGAAGATGTCTGGGATGAACTTCAAGGGTCGGTGGTGGAGGCAGATACATTAAGGCTATTTAATGATCATTTAGATAATTTGGATAGATATGGATCAAGGGTCGGCAGAAGGGATGAGTTTCTTTTGCATTATGTTCAGCATAACGTTATGGGCCAAAGGACCCATTCCTGTGCTGCACAGATCTTTGAGAGAAAACTAATGTCTCACTCATATGACATTTTATCTAATCAACATTTCGCCACTGGTGTCAGAAATAGGAAGAAAATAAGTAGAGAACGAACTTGACTATAATCTAAAGTTAGAGTCAATGACATTTACAGAGGTAATTTTTTGATTTTTTTTAAATTATACGATTAATAACTTTGGAGATGAGTTGAAAGTTTTTGCAGTTACTGATGTACTGAGCCAAAATTACCCTTTTTAAACTGAACATTGGACTAGAAACCGGTTAGAAAACTTGAAAATATTCAGTAAGGTGTGATGCACATCATAATGTAATCCATTGATTATTACTGCCAATACTATAATAAAAATAAATCAGGTCTACAGCAAAAAGCATCGATTTTCAATCCAATGCCCGTTGGAAATATTGGAATACTACTCATTTCAACAATCAAAGTAATCACAGCCTCATCGATTAAGAGATATCTAATGACATTTCACCAATAATTACTGTTTATTTCGAACAAACAGCATTGGGAAGTTTCTTATTAACATGCAGTTCACTGACAGCATACTAATAATTTAGTTATTGCTAATATCTAACCACTGATCAATCCAGTAAGGGATAGAAAAGTGGAATTATGGCTCAGTACATCAACTGATGGAAAGATATTGCAGTGTTCACTCTCCCAATTATTGTGAATATCGATGTATATTTTGATTGATTTGAACAGATTTTTCTTCAACACAAAGATTTATTGTAATTCTGATCACAGTAAGATTTAAATATTTTAAAGCTAAAAAAATTAAATTTGTGACATTTTTTGTAAACAAAAAAATAGAATTTACAGATGTTTGCTCTTTCCTTTATCAATCAGAATACATTTGGAATTGTTGCAAGTTATACATTTGTGGAAGGAAGAGAAGATGTCTGCAGCTGAATTGTCACAGTGAATGACCTTTTCTTCCAATTCCGTCCGACTGCTAAACATTCTCATTATCTTTTTCTTCATAAGAAAAACTGCTTTAAACGTATTCAGCAGTTGTATTTTTTATGAATTTACAATAAGCTCATGATATATCGATTTATCTTTCTTCCAATTATTCTGATATTAATATGTAAGAGCATATGTGCTTAGTACCGTTATTATTGTGAATTACTCGTTCATTCTCAGTCCATTGCACAGAAACAGTCTAATTAATTCCCAGCCCAATTATCGGAATGAACACTGGTTAGTTTTCATTTGAGTAATCCCAATTGATAATAATCCCACCCTTCCTTGTTGGGAAGATCATGAAAGGCACTTGTGTAACTCTAGTAGTGTGTCTCCTAAGAGACCAGATAACCAGATGCAGAGCCATAGCCTTGAAAGCTAGTGCTTCCAAATAAACCTGTTGGACTATAACCTGGTGTTATGTGATTTTTTAACTTTGTCCACCCTAGTCCAATACCGAGATCTCCAAATTATTTTTGCACAAAGGAATTCTCGTAATTTTTAAAAGAAAATATGACTTTAATTAAGATCTTTAACACACGATTATTAATCCCTTCCTATATTAATATAATATAACTGTAATTGAAAAGAAATGCTCACTGAACACGGCACATACAACCACACAAATGTCTTCCTGGTCATCTAATTACTGCTCAAGAGAAAAAACCTGAGTAAATATCTTATTGTTTCTGAGAACAAGAACCACAGTAAACATTTGGTGAGCAGTTCCATCCAATAAATGCACTTGATTTCTTACATTTCACTTCAGTAATTGCACACGAAATATTTCGCTAAAACCAATAACAATGAGTGAGGATGCTAACATCAGCATACATAGATTTCCAATCCAGTTGAAGTATCGCAAAATAAAATAATGTATTTTGGCTTAGTACAACCTGTAGGTGAAAACATTTTGAGCTTGCACATTAAAAATCTTTATCTGCTTATTCAGACAAAATAGTGAGACTTGGCACTGTAAATTTATTTTGACTTTCACTCACGAAAATACTCGTGTGAATCGCTTCTCATTTTCTTCCTAGTTCTGATATAAATGTCGAAATATTTACGATAATAAAACTTGAGGAATAATAAGTGTTCTTTGCAAGGACGACATGAAGATGTTCAAGATTCTCGAATTACTGTTGAGTAGAATACTCTTCATAAGGGTCTTACTGTCTCGAGCCGATGTTTTCCGTGACTGGTATTTTTTTTTGACTAGTGACGGATGTGTTTTCAAATCATGTGCACAGCAGAAGGATTTTTTTAATTTTCAATTTGTTATGAGCAAAAAAACTGCTTTGAACATGCTGATTTTTTTTACTCCTAAGTTATTTATCAATGTACAATCATCACAAAATTATGGAAGTTCCCTGTATCTTAGGTTCACTGTCATACGCACTTTCACTATCTACTGATTAACTTCCTACTTCTGACAGGAATGTCTAAACATTGGTCATGAACAAAAGTATATAAGTTAAAAGCACGTCTGAAGAAGCAAAGCAATGGATAGAAACATGTCATTCTTGTAATCCTGCATGTTTGACCCAAAAACAATTCTGCTGAATAAGAACTGAATGGATCATTTTTGTGAATCCATAAAGCTAGCCAGTATATTGTAATCCTCAGTTTACCGATCTTAATGAATATCCAAAAATCATCACAGCAAAGTGATTTTAGAATATTAAATCAATTTATCTTTTCAGATTATAATGTTATTTTTCCAGTCACTGCCATTACATTAATTGCACAATTATTGGAGTTAATCTTTCTAACAAATATAGTGAGAATCGCATTTTAATTGCATCAATTGTTTCTGACTACGAACACTACAATATAAAAATCGATTTACTGTTCAGGTGAACGATCCCATATTGGAACCAATGACTTCCCATTCGATGCCTCATTGTAAATATTTGATGATTGCTCATTTGAATGATCACGGTAATCTCAGCCTGAAGCGTTCAGAGAAATGTAATTACTTTTCATTAGAATAATTCCTGGTCGTTTCTCCACATTGTTCAGTGAAATAATCAACTAAGATTTCTCAGTATTCTTAAATTAACTGATAGAATTTTGACAGTCCAATTGCTGCTATTATCTAATCATTGTTCACAAAAGTTCAGGGCATACCTGTGGAATATGGCTCATGTATGAAATAATGTAAAGATTTGCAATGTGTGTTGTAAATATCAATTTTTATTTTAACCCTAGCAAAAGTTGAAGTGATTTAATTATGTATTGTTTACATGTTAACATTTACTGTATTTATAAACGCGGTACAAGTTAATCATTTTTCATGGAACAAAATAATTTAAAATTCTTGCGACGTTTTGAAGTACAACAAACGGAACTAACATCTCTATTGTTTCATGAAATAGTCACAGTACATTTTGAACTTTGGGAAGTGAACATTTCTGGAAAGAAAGGAAGTTGTCTTCAGATGAATAGTCACATTGTGTGACTAATTCATCTATTTTCCTATTCATTTATGTTGCAAAAGCATTTTAATTTTCTTTTTTTTCTGTGAAAACTTGCTTTGAACATATGGAACTATTTTATTGATCTTTGTTCATCAGCATACAATGATCAAATGATTAGGCATTTTTTCCTATCATGGATCTTCATGAGATTCATATTTAATTAAAGTCATTATTGCTTTGTTACATCATTACTGTAAATTACTAATTCATTTTGTCAGTTCATTACACACAGGAAATATGTAATTAATTCCCATACAAATTATTACAATAAACATCTGATTCATTTTCATTTGTGTTGCCACAGTAAGCATGTGACTATGGTCCTACCCTTCCAGGGTGGGAAAATTATGAAGGGTCCTTGTGGAGCTCTGACAGTGTCTCTGCGACAAGATCTGGAGGAATGATTTAAATTCCCATCTTCAGCAGAGATGTGTCAGAGCGGCTCCAAATATTCATGAGAAAATACCTGAGCATAGACTGAACTGCTTTTCAAAACAACATGAAATATACTTCAGTCTGCTGTGCATTTCAATCATCACCATATCTACTACTTATTTTCTTCAGGTCACTAATAAAACGATGCATCTAATTCTGCTGGTTCGAAATTCCTTGGAAAAGTAGTGGAGAATGTTGAAATCTTAAGGTGGAAGAGTCTAAGAAATGACACTCACTGTTTTTTTTTTCTATTTGAAAGAGCCTAGTTCAGACATTTCAAGCACATAACTCCTTATTCTCCGGTATTATAAAGATGAAAAAATAAACAGTCGAAATTCCTCTTCAGCAAAATAACCAAATGCAACTTCATATTATTCATTGGTCAGTTGGTCACCTACAATTGTAACTAAATATTGCAATTCATCTAAATATTGTTATGTGCTTTGAACAAATTAAATTTCTTATTACTCTTCATTCATGAATTATCAGGAATTTGTTTTTACTTTCCATCCACCTATTCATAATTCATAAGATTGATATACTTTCAAAATATCGGCGTGCTCATTTGAACATTTAATTTGTCTCTATCTCACTTATCTCACTTCGTGCATGATAGCTTCAATGCATTTTGCTCATCAACTCTACGAAACTTAACAATGTTGTTGACTTTACTTATTTTTTGTGAGGAAAACAATGTAGGTACACCCATCTGTTCTTGAGCTCAAATAACACTAAATTTTAAATTATTGAAAAGACTACACTGGGACAAAAAGAACGATTCTTCATCTCAAATATCACATTAAATGACAGTTTTTCAAATCATGTGACCTCTAAAATGATTTGTATTTTAATTTCATTATAAGAAAAAAAATCTGCTTTGGAAATGTTAGAATCTGTTTCTTTTACTTTCAGCATTAGTTGTCAATGAACAATAATCACGTAATTATCAGTCATTTTGAGCAAAATAATTTTCTGTCCCAAATGTCATTAACTCTACCTTTTGTTCACAATAGTACTCACATTCCCGGGCTAATTATTATCTTCCTTATTCTGGCATAGATACCTAAACATTTATCATGATAAAAATTAAGTAAATAAATATGACTCACCAAACATCCCCAATGTTGACCTGTGTCAATTGTTGCTGAGTTGTTTTTAGAATTATTAAAGCGACTTTTTATATATTAATTTTCTGTTTATCCATCTTAATTATTACGCAATTGGCGTCAGAGCAAAGTGCTTTCAAAATATTAAGTTAATTTATCTATCAATATTCTAGAAACAATGAACAATTATAATAATTACACAGCACTTTGTGCTTGTTACGAAGTCTAAGTTAATGTGTTTTTAATATCTTCCATATTTCTTATTGAATGCTACAATATAAAAATCTGTTTGGTCGGGCCAATACACCCAGAGAAGACCAATAACTGCCCTTGCGACATCCTTTGTAAATATCTGACTTTTGCTCATTTGAAAGATCACAGTCATCTCAGGCATTGATATTCAGAGATCACCAGTTACTTTACACTGCAATATTTCTCTTCATTTCTGCACATTACTCAGTGGAATAGTAAGATGATATACCTCATTATTCTTAAATTCATTAATAGTAGTTTCGAAATCAATTTGTTGCTAATATCTAATAATTGTTCAATTTGGCCAAGGATGTAACTGTGGAATTATGGTTCCATATAATAACTATTACAAGGACATGTCAATGTACAATCTCTCAATCATTGTGAATATTGTTTTTCATTTTAAACTTGGAAACAGTTTTGAAATGATTTGAGTGTAATTCTCTTCAATGTTAACATCACAATAATGGTTGAATATATTTCATGTGCAAAATTATTTAAATTCCGATGAATTTTTTTGAAGTACACAAAAATGGGATTGACATCTTTCTTGTTTCATTAAACAATCACAGGAAATGGTGGCTTCTTAGAAATCATACATTTTCAGAAAAAAATGAAAGTTGTCTTCAGCTGAATAGTCACACTGACTGACCAATCCATCATTTTGTTCCAATTTACGTGTAGAACAAAAAGATTTTACTTTGCATTTCATAAAATGAGAAACTGTTATGAACAAATAGAATGATTGTATTCATTTTTGTTTATCAATTTACAGTAATCACACAATTCTGTCAAGTTGTCATTCTGCAAATTATCATAAAAATCATATTTAATTAAGACATCTGTTAACTCCCATCATTATTGTAAATTACTATTTAATTTTCAGTACATTACACACAGGAAACATCCATTTTATTCCAATCCAATTATCACAATAAATATCTGATTAATTTTCACTTGAGTAACCACAGTGAACATGTGATTATAGACCTGCCCAGCCTGGTTGGGAACATTATGAAGGAATGTTGTGCAGCTCTGATAGTGTCTCTGTTACCAGACCAGGAGGTGCAGTTTCAATTCCCATCTTGCACAGAGTTGTGCCAGAGCAGCTCTGAATGTTGATTAGAAAATATCTAAGAATCAATTGAATTACCTTTCAGTTCAAAATTAGATTAGCTTCCATCTGTTGTTCATTCCAATAATCACAGTATTTGCTATTTATTTTGTCTAGGTCACTAATAACAGAATGTATCTAATTCCACTCAATCATTATTCGTTGGAAAATATTTGAGAATGTTGCAGTCATACAGATGAAATATACATAGTAATGATATTCATTGATTTTCTTTTGTTCTGAAGAGCTGAGTTCAAACAACACATAGAACTTGATGCTCCCGTGCTATAACAATGAAGAGAAAAAATAAATTTCTTGTTCAGTAAAATAAACAAATGCCAATTCCTTTTATTTATCAAGTTTTAGTTATTGATCTGTTTATGAATTATGTGAAATTTGTTTTAGTTTTCCACTCACCTATTTATATACAATGTCAGATCGAACTGCTGTGAAAATATCCAAGTGCATTCATATGAAAATTGACTTTGCATATTTATCACTGTGGGATATATGGAAAGCAGTGTTACGTCTGCAATCAGAATTGTTTATTCAAGGTAAATGAACTCGCACCAGTGTATAATTGTTTCAACCAAGCGCTGAGTTAACAAGAATGAAAACTATGTGAAGGAAATATATAATCGCTTTTGCATTAGCTAAAATGTGCATACAAGAATGAAATGTGTCTGCAAATAACGGAAGATGTTACAGTCAAATAGATAAGGTGCTGTGAGGGGAGGGGGTGTAGTTTAAGCGAGATATGCCTGTACAAACAGTTACAAGCATCTGTTTTCCGCTCCAGCAGAAACAAAAAGAAAACAGAAGATCATCAGGCTCGGTGTAAATAAAGAATAAACGGAAATATTGCTTTGGTTAGCACGTAAACAGATGGCAGTGAAGAAGGATAAATAACAATAAGACCACCGAGGGAGGTGGTCAAACGGCCTTGTGAGGGCAGAGTTAAACATTTTGTCATGGACGAGGCCGGATGAGTTCAGAGATAAACAACCAGGTTTAGATTAGAAATAGTTGTAAACAGTGAAGGAGCAATGGGAGGAGGGAGGAGAAACGAATTTAATAAATATTGTACACTCGTTAAATTCAGTGTGTGTGTGTGTGTCTTGTGGACAGTGGACACCACACCCCTCTTTCAACAGCGTAATAAACGATACTACTGATTCAGGTCTTGTTCTGGACTGAAGTTTTTGAAGTGACTGAACTTCGTATCTCACAATCACTTATCTCATTTATTGCATGATGTCTGAAGTGTGTTTTGCTCAGCAATTCAATCAACTATTTAAAAAGTCTAATCTTAAATAAGATCCTTAACACCCAGTTATCAATCTATTCCTAATTCATGTAAATATCTCAATTTTCTTGAAGTCAATGTTCACACAAAACAGTGCACATAAAGCGACACAAAGATATTCATCATCAGCTGATTACTGTTCAGTGGAATAACCTGAGTATCTTATTGCTCCTGAGACTAATGACAACAGGAAGCATTTGTTTACTCGTCCATGCAGTAAGTGCATTTGATATCTTATATTTCAGTTTAGTTGTTAACGACGATTTATGTTGTTTAAAACAATAATTCTAATTTATCATGGATATTGACTGTAATGCAATAACACTGGAAACACTTTTTTAACTATTCTAACAATCTGTAAGCTCCTCTTCTGTTGTGAGTGTGCAAGAGACAATTCAAATTATCACCATTTTTGTTGCAAATTCAACAAACGCTGCATTTTGAATTTATGAACTTCTTACATATTTGCACAAATGTTAGTCTTCACTGTATGTCGTATTAAAAGACTACTTTTTCTAATCATATGCGCTACAAAATGAGTATTGCTTTCATTACATTGTAAGAAAAGAAGTAGAAGTTTTTGTTGTTTCAATTCCAACATTATTCATCATTGTACAATAATGACACGATTATTACAATCGCTTTATATACCACACTGCAGTGACTTCATTGTTTGTTTAGTTTCATGCTCATTTTCATGATCGATTAATTCTCTTCCTAATTCTGACACTTTGATTATAATATTAATCAACGTACCATCTCTACAAGGAATCCAGTGGAAAGAAATTCGCAAGTTTTATATTGCATATATTTTTGAGTTCAGAAAAGAATTTTGTCAATAATCACTGAATGGCTCATTTCTTTCTTTAATACGTACTCCTAGCTACTATGTTTTATTCCTTAGTTTACTGATCTTAATAAGCATCAAATCGACATCACAGCAAAGTGCTTTGAAATATTGAATCATGTTAATTCTTCATATGCATTGCAGTGTACAATCTCTCAATCATTGTAACAACCAATTTTTATTTTACCTGTTGAAACATAGTTGTATTAATGTAAGTCTATTTCACTTCAATGCTAACACTTGTTGTGTTTGAAATCACAATAAGACTTAAGGATTTTTCATGCAACAAAATCGAATGAAAAGGCATCAGCATCCCTTTATTGTTTCATTCAACAATGACAATAAATTTTGAATTTCTGAAAGTTGAACATTTTTAAAAAGAAGAAATGTTGTCTTCAGTTGAATGTTCGCATTGAATGACTTATTCACAGTATCTGTTGTTTATTCTCTTCGGGTTCCCAAGACAAGAAATTAACTAGTTCTGCTGGTTCTAAATTCCCTGGAAAATATTTGAGAATGTCGTGGCCCTAAAGGTGATGAGGCTAAGTGATCGTAAGTGATCAGTTTTTTGTTCGAAAGTGCCTGATTCAAACATTTCGGACATTCACATTGTTATTCTGCCGTGTTACAAGGAGAGAAAACAAGTCGCTTTCTTCATCTGTAAAGTAAACATATGTACTTCCAATTATTCATTCGTCAGCTAATTACCTCCATTTGTTATTAAGAAAATTAAATTCATCTAAATATTGGAATGACCTTTGATCAAATTAAATTTCTAATTATTTTTTATTCGTGAATTGTTAGATAGAACATAGATCATAGAACAATACAGCACAGAACAGGCCCTTCGGCCCACGATGTTGTGCCGAACATTTATCCTGGCTTAAGCACCCACCCATGTACCTATCCAATTGCCACTTAAAGTTCACCAATGATTCTGACTCTGCCACTCCCACAAGCAGCGCATTCCATGCCCCCACCACTCTCTGGGTAAAAAACCTACCCCTGACATCTCCCCTATAAATTCACCTTAAATGTAAGTCCCCTTGTTATCCTCTGTTGTACCCGGGTGAAAAAGTCTCTGACTGTCTACTCTATCTATTCCTCTGATCATCTTATAAACCTCTATCAAGTCACCCCTCATCCTTCTCCGTTCCAATGAGAAGAGGCCTAGCACTCTCAACCTATCCTCGTACGACCTATTCTCCATTCCAGGCAACATCCTGGTAAATCTTCTCTGCACCTTCTCCAAAGCTTCCACATCTTTCCTAAAGTGAGGCGACCAGAACTGCACACAGTACTCCAAATGTGGCCTAGCCAAAGTCCTGTACAGCTGTAACATCAATTCACGAGTCTTGAATTTAATCCCTCTGCTAATGAACGCTAATACATCATAGGCCTTCTTACAAGCTCTATCCACCTGAGTGGCAACTTTCAAAGATCTATAAACATAGACCCCAAGATCCCTCTGTTCCTCCACCTTACTCAGAACCCTACCGTTATTCCTGTATTCCGCATTCTTATTTGTCCTTCCAAAGTGGACAACCTTACACTTGGCAGGGTTGAACTCCATCTGCCACTCCTCAGCCCAGCTCTGCATCATATCTTAGTCCCTTTGCAGCCGACAACAGCCCTCCTCACTATCCACAACTCCAGCAATCTTCGTATCATCTGCAAATTTACTGATCCACCCTTCGACTCCCTCTTTCAAATCAGTAATAAAAATTACAAACAGCAGAGGACCCAGAACTGGTCCCTTCAGAATTCCACTTGTAACTGGGCTCCAGGTTGAATATTTACCATCTACCACCACTCTCTGACTTCGACCGTTTAGCCAGTTTTCTATCCAACTGTCCAAATTTGCCTCTATCCCATGCCTCCTGACTTTCCGCATACACCTATCATAGGGAAACTTATCAAATGCCTTATGAAAATCCATGTATACTACATCCACTGCTCTACCCTCATCCACATGCTTGGCCACCTCCTCAAAGAATTCAATAAGACTTGTAAGGCAAGACCTACCCTTCACAAATCCGTGCTGGCTGTCCCTAATCAAGCAGTGTCTTTCCAGATACTCATAAATCCTATCCCTCAGTACCCTTTCCATTACTTTGCCTACGACCGAAGTAAGACGAACTGGCCTGTAATTCCCGGGGTTATCCCTATTCCCTTTTTTGAACAGGGGCACAACATTCGCCACTTTCCAGTCCACTGGTACCACCCCTGTTGACAGTGAAGACGAAAAGACCATTGCCAACGGCTCTGCAATTTCCTCTCTTGCTTCCCACATAATTCTAGGATATATCCCGTCAGACCCGGGGGACTTGTTTATCCTCAAGTTATTCAAAATATCCAACACATCTTCCTTCCTAACAAGTATCTCCTCTAGCTTACCAGTCCGTTTCACATTCTCCTCTTCAACAATACGGTCCCTCTCGTTTGTAAATACTGAAGAAAAGTACTCATTCAAGACCTCTCCTATCTCTTCCGACTCAATACACAGTCTCCCACGACTGTCCTTGATCGGATCTCCCCTCGTTCTCGTCATTCTCATGTTTCTCACATACGCATAAAATGCTTTGGGGTTATCCTTGATCCTATCCGCCAAAGATTTTTCATGCCCTCTCTTAGCTCTCCTAATCCCTTCTTCAGCTCCCTTCTGGAAATCCTGTCTCCCTCCAATGCTCTGTCTAAACCTTGTTTCCTCAACCTTATGTAAGCCCCCTTCTTCCTCTTTACAAGAAATTCAACCTCCCTCGTCAACCAAGGTTCCCTCACACGACCATCTCTTTCCTGCCTGACAGATACATACATATCAAGGACATGTCGTATCTGTTCCTTGAAAAAGTTCCACATTTCCACGACATCCTTCCCTGACAGCCTAAGCTCCCAACTTATGCTCCTCAGATCCTGTCTTATAGCATCGTATTTTCCCTTCCCCCAATTGTAAAACCTACACTGTTGCATGCACCTATCTCTCTCCAGAACCAATGTGAATGTCACAGAATTGTGGTCACCACCACTAAAATGCTCACCCACGAACAAGCCCATCACTTGCCCCGGTTCCTTACCGAGTACCAAATCTAACGTGGCCTCCCCTCTGGTCCGACAATGTACATACTGAGTTAGAAAAGCTTCCTGGATGCACTGCACAAACACCGGCCCGTCCAATCTACTTGATCTAAAGAGCTTCCTGTCAATATTTGGGAAGTTGAAATCGCCCATGACTACTACCCTGTGGCTTCTGTACTTTTCTAAAATCTTTTTCGCTATCTGTTTCTCCACATCTCTGCTGCTATTGGCGAGCCTATAGTAAACACCCAACAAGGTGGGCGGCACAGTGGCACAGTGGTTAGCACTGCTGCCTCACAACGCTGGAGAGCCGGGTTGAATTCCCGCCTCAGGCGACTGACTGTGTGGAGTCTGCACATTCTCCCCGTGTCTGTGTGGGTTTCATCCGGGTGCTCCGGTTTCCTCCCACAGTCCAAAGATGTGCCGGTCAGGTGAACTGGCCATGTTAAATTGCCCTTAGTGTTAAGTAAGGGGTAAATGTAGGGGTGTGGGTGGGTTGCGCTTCGGCGGGTCGGTGTGGACTTGTTGGGCCGAAGGGCCTGTTTCCACACTGTAATGTAATCTAAGAAAAGGTGACTATTCCTTTCCTATTTCTGACTTCAGCCCATACTACCTCCAAAGGCAGATCCCCCTCGAACTGCCTTTGTGCAGCCATTATACCACTTCTAATTAGCAACGCCACACCCCCTCCTTTTTATCACCCTCCCTAATCTCAATGTAATCTTGGATACATTGAGCTACCAATTTGTAGAGCGACCTGCAGTAAATACTTTCATATTCAGTCGGCTCGAAGAGAAAGAAATTCCTCCATATCTTTCTTGAATAGGTTACTACTTACTCTGAGACTATGTTCTCTGGTCTTCGATTCTCAGACAAGGCGAATCATTCTCTCCTAAATTATCCTATCATGTCCCTCATAATCTAATGTATCTCAGTAAAGACTTGTTACATTATTCTACACTCCAATGAGTACAGGGGCAATATTCTCAGTTTCATCTCCCGAGAATATCCTCCCATGTCCAAGATGATTTGTGTTAAATTTCCCTGAACTGCTATTCCTAAAATAGGGGGACTAAATTTGTTCACATTAATCCAGCTCTGATCTGACTAATGCCATGTTTATTTTGAAAAAAACATATGTTCCCATTCCGTTTAAATAAAGTGAAACAAAATTATTTGACTTCCCGATTACCTGCTGAAACTGGATGCTAACTTTTCATATTTCATGTACAAGGAAGCGAAGTGCTCTGTGTGCTGATGTTTTGTGCTGTGTATTTCCCCACTTAATATTTATATCTGCCAAAACGCATAAACCTCTTTTATTGCATGTTTTATGCTGATACGTTTTTGTCCACTTGTTTATCCTGATTCTGTCTGTCCACAATGTTGCGGTGCCACCCTCATTACTTGCTTCCATATCTATTTTGTGTCATCTCCAAACTGAGCAACAGTACATTGACTTATGTTGTACAGGTGATTAGTACATGTTGTCAACAGCTGTGGCACCAATATTGTTGGCTCCGGGAATCTGAAAGTTACAATTTACTGTCATGAAAATGCCCTCATTACCTCGCCTCTCCATTCATTCCCCAATCCTCGACTAACACATACCCCCAAATGTGTTGGTTTATGCTTCTGTGCTTGTGAAGTGCTATCGTATAAAACACCGTTCAGAATAATTTTAGAAATTCAGATATATGCCATTTACTGCATTCCCCTTAATGTATTGTGCTTGTTACGATCTGAAAGTGCTTGTAAACGTGTTAGGTCTGATTTCGTCTGCACAAAGCTATGCAGAATCCATTTTATACTGTAATGCATTTCTAATGCTCTGTTATTCCAACTTTAATCATAGATTAACATTTTCCCAGTGGCAGATATGCTGTCCACCTGAGCTGAATTTCTCAGGCTGGACACTCACAAGACGTGACCATTGTTGAATATAGGTGTTGAGGAACAAATCAAAACGAAAGAGTATCCTAAATCAGACAGACAACAGGGTTCAAGTGAATTTCTTGTAGGGACTTCAATAAAGTGCAGACCAGGAAGGAAAGAGGGGATATGAAATAATTTAATCTGCCAGGGCTGAAGATAATCCAAAGAGGGTCTACAAGTACATATCTGGCAAGACAAGAACGCGAGAAATATTACCTGAAAGATCAAGGAGGTTGACATTGCTTTTGAGCTCAGCAGATGGAAGAGGCATTAAACGAATTTTTCACGTCATTTTTTTATTGTGGAGACAGCGAGACCAAATGTTCACTCTCCATCTGTGAAGAGGACGATACCTTTTCCGAAACTATTTGACCAAGCATCAATAATTTGAGATTCTGTGATGTTTCTAGCGGCTGCATTGCATTCAACTCTATCTGGCCTCATGCAACAAAGAGTCCACATGTTCTCAGGACTGGATTTTTAATACAACGAGCAGGCTTTGCCTTGTCGTACTGCAACATCGGAGGTCGAAGATGACTTTATAGAGATTCATAACATCAAGAGTGCTCTCGATAAGGCGAACAGCAAAGTTCGTTTTCCCTTCGATCCGGGAGTCCAGACCTCATAAGATTTACACCGAATGACAAGACATCCTTTTCACACAGAGGATGGCTTGCACATGGAATCAACTGCTAGAGCAACTGGTTCGTAGAGGTACTACTACATTATTTTATATGACATTTGGACGTTTAGACGAAGAGAAAGTGTTTAAAGGGATTCAAGCAAGGTGGAACAGCTCAGTTTGGGAAGTTTGTTCGCCAAGGATATGTTAGACTTAGGGAGGCTACAGAAATCATGGAAATACATACTGATAAACATTTCATATTACAGCAAAATAATTGCTGGACTTCTCAGAAAATGTAAAAGGCGTATAAAACTCCAGACCCTGGACTGGTGTATTGTTATGAACGTGGTGTGAAAAAAAAAAGAGTTGAAAAGCTTGCAAGGACACAGAACAACCTGTTCTGACCAAGGGAACAATGTGGCATTTGTTCGAAACAGCCAGCAGAGCTGGATTGCCATCAGCTTAAATTATGAATCAAGATCCGAAATCAAAATCAGGTGTGAACTTCACGTTTTTATAATATTAAAGCCAATGAAATAATCAGATGTTTTGGGGTATAAATCAGGACATTTTCAACAGCTAGGACTGCGTCAGAGACATCCAGCTCAAGAGATCCTACAAATGTACCTTCCTGGAAATGTGTTTGCATGGCAGAACATCGAGGAAAACCCGGAGAGAATCTTCCCAGAAAAATCCACAAAATGAGACTTGAAAAAGCTGAGTGGTTTTGAACCATGATTACGTTTTAAATCATTATTGGGAATCTTTTTAGAATCGGAATATTATTGCGGAGTGGAAGGTAAAAGATGGGTTTAAGTTGTAAATAGTTGTTAGTTTTCATTCTCTGTTAGACAAAAAGAAAAAAGTTGATATTTTCCCTTTAAATCATGACCTTTGCGAAACGTTTTGACAATCGAATTTTGACAGATTACAGCACGGGGTAAATATTTTTATGTGTTGCTGGTTTCAATTAGCATCGAGGTTTACCCTGTGTTTGTACTGAATCCCAAAGCATTATGGTAGGTAAGCGCGGAAATTGCAAGACTCCTTGCTGAAATAATTGTGTCATCTCTAAATATGGGTGTGATTTAAAATGACTGGACATTGACGAACCCTGTAGAAGAATGGATACAGGGAAAAGACTGGAATCTCCAGGCTTATGAGTTTGAAATTGATGGTTCGCAAGTTTTTTGAGGTGGTTTTGGAAGATAGCATTTTCAGAATCCAGGAAAAATAGGGGATCATCAGCATGGTTTAGTGAGGTGGAAATTGGGTCTCACAAATTTGTGAGGTTTTGATCAAGTAGGCAAGAGGATTGATGAAGCAGGAACAAATATCTTTGCTTACTTAGGCTTTAGGAAAGCGTTTAACTAGATTCAACATGGAAGACGAACGAGTAAAGTTACATCAGATGTGGTTCACAGTGAGTTTGCAAATTGGATACAAAATTCAATTAACAACAAGAGAAAGAGTGAGATTTTGGTGTGTTTATCAGACTGGAGGCTTGTGACCAGCAGTGTTCCACAGGGATCAGTGATGGCTCCTTTGCTTGTGACTGATGTAAATATTTTAGATGACAGTATGGAAGGCAGGGATCATCAGTTTGTGGCTGACACCAACATGAGCGACATGCATTTCATGAGATGACAGCATAAGTCTTTGTGTGTACACGAAGAACATTTAAAAAGGCTTTTGGACAAATACATGGATAGCAAAGGATTAGAATGATATGGTCCAAGTGCAGAGAAATGCGGTTAATGTGGACCGGCATTATGATCAGTTTGTACCAGTTTCTGTGCTGAGGGACGCTACAACTCTCCATGGTGGTACAGTCGACAGAGAAGAAGGTTATCTGAGGTTATAGAAGATTAAAAGAGACATTGATCATTCGGGTATATGATTAAATGAATGGTAAAGAGAAATTATCTTGAACAAATGTAACGTACTGCAGTTTGAATTATAAAGGGATGTAGCACTTGTACAATTACAAGTACTGCTTTGAATAATCCTGCGCAATAGACACGAGAATAGGTCATGGAATGAACTTTGGAAGTCGTGTCACATATCGTCAGCTTCGTTAAAATTCTGTTAGAACGCTTTGCTCAGTGTTGAAGTTGGGACGTTATCCTGAGGTTGTACAGGATGTTGGCGAGGCATCTTCTGTAGTATTGTGTCTATGTTCTGGTTTCCAAGTCAGACAAAAAAGAATATTAAGCTGGACAGAGTTAAGAAGAGATTTACCAGTATGTTGCTAGGAATGAATGGATTGAGCTGTAAGGGGAGGCTGGATTGGCTGGAACTTCTTTCAAAGGTGCACAGGAGGTTGACGTTTACCGTATAAATGTTTTTTTTTAAATCCTGATGTGTACAGATTAGCTCAATTGCAACGGTGCTTTCCTTCTTTGGGGTATTTCAGGACTAGTGGGCGTATTTTTAAGGTGTGAGGACAAAAGTGAAAAAAGGACACGAGGTTCACTTTGTTTTACTTTACATGGTATGTTTCCTGTGCAAAATTCTAGAGGAAGTAGGAATGTGGATAAAGTTTCAACATTTAAAAGACACTTAGATAAGTGCATGAATAGGACATGTTAAGAGAGGTATGGGCCCAATACACGTAGTTGGTACTACGTTAGTTTCGGTAAATGGTAGCATGGACTGTTTGGAACAGCGGTCTGTTTCAATGATGTCTGAGTCAATGACTCAGTTTATTTGAAATTTACAGAGTGCTGAGAGGCCTGTGCAGAACCAATGTGGCAAAAATGTTTCACCCACTATGACACACTAGAACCCGAGGGCACAGAGACACAGTGAAGCGATAACAATTTGGAAATGAGACGTGGAGGAGTATCTTCAGTCAGAGAGTGGTGATTCTTTGGAGATAGTTGCTGTAGAGGGCTGCGGGCGCCAATTCAGTGAGCAAATGTGTGGCACGTTGGCTCATTGGTTCACATGGCTGCCTCATAGCACACGGGTCCCAGGTTCGATTCCAGCCTCGGGCGACTGTCTGTGTGGAGTTTACACGTTCTCCCTGTGTCTGTATGTGTTTTCTTCGTGTACTCCGGTACCTCCCACAATCTAAAAGATATGCACATCACGTGAATTGGCCATGCTAAATTGTCCATAATGTTAAGTGCATTAGGCAGGGGTAAACATAGAGTTGGGGTGGGTTGATCTTCGGAGGGTTGTAGTGAACATGTTGGTCCGAAGGGCCTGTTTGCATCCTGCAGGGAATCTAATCAAATCATTTCAATTCAGATTAAAATAGCTCAGGATCTTTTCCCACGACCCAATGCCCTCTGCGCCATATCAACAGAAGTTTTCAACGAGCGAGTTTGGAGCTCCCAGCCTCGGCGTTTCACGCGCCTCTCTATCTTCACGGTAGGACTGCATGCTCACGGAGTTTGTCACTGGCAGGCAAAGTAGATATCCACTCGTTCGTCCCACTCTCAATTTCCAATCGAATCTTCGCCACTGCGTACACAGTTTCACTGAGTCCAGACCTGGGAACCGGTGTGATGTGAGTGTGCAATAATAGTTTCTTCCTTGTCTCACGGCACTGGTAAAGTTACGATGTGAAACTTCATGTTTATTGAAACCGATATTTCAACCAAATTTATGAACTCTCGCCTGTACATTTAATCTTTTATTGAAATCTATCGAATTCAGTCTTCAACGTTCTCAATGATGGAATCTCCACAGCCACTGGGGACATCGAAGGTGACGATTCAATCCAGTCTCAGTGGGCTTTCCTGTTGTGCATGTGATGCGGTTCCTCGACTATATCTGCCATTGCATTAAAGGCTTTTTGTATTGTGCTTTTTCATGTAATCGAATAGTGGTTCGTCCTCTGCGTTCTTTGTCAAGCAACCTCCATTCAAATCCGAGTATCTGTAATGAGCATTTGTTCCATGTTACTCCACATAACCTGTGCAAAACAAACGCAGAAAGGACACAATCAATTTTAAGATGAAAATACTCACTCAGGTGTTGGTTTTAATGCTTCAAGCCGCTACTCTCAGCACCCAATCTCGGAGATATTTCTCCCTTTAACAATCACTATTCCTCCTTTCCATCCCTCCTCCCATGTCACTGGGGCATTGGAAAAATTAACATTCACTTTCACATTGGCACCGTTAAGTCTGTGCTGTAGCTGTCACTCTTGTTAAGTGAACGTGACCCAATATCACCATCAGGACCATTAAGCCACTTAATGCTATTAGACAATATGGTTGGGTTTTGAATCCTCACGTATAGTGTTTTATTTGCATGGATCAGAGATCATTGGAGCATTGGGTTCATGAAAAGAGCACAGAACAGTATCTAGGGAATGACTTTATTGGAAAAGACCAATGTCTCTAGTCTCCCCACATTTATTTCAAGTCATCATTTGTCTCTCGCTAGATTATTGTGTATAATTTTGCAATTCACATTATAGCAGTGATATAACAACTGTGGAACCGATGCAGAAATGATTTGCCAATATATTATATGGATTGAAGAACTTCAACTATTCAAGAGTTTAGACAGACTGGCGTTGTTTTTCTGAAAGCAGGGGAAATTGAGATGAGACAGTATTGAGATGTATGAAATGATGAGTGGTATGGATTATGTACACTTAACGAAACATTTGATGGAGGGATCAATCACCAAGGAGCCATAGATTTAAGATAAGAGTAAAAAGGTTTGGGTAGTTGCACATAAAAAACGTTATCAGACAACGAGTGGTTGGAATCTGGAATTCACTGTCTCTAAGTGTTGGAACGGCAGAAATTCTCAGAAAATTCAGAGATATTCAGATGTAAATTTGTAATGCTAAAAGGACACAACGTCAAACGATGAAAAATTGGATGAGGATAACCAAGCAGTGATTTTGACAAGAGCACGCACAAGTAGCTTGCAAGAGCAGTTCGCTCTGACGTCCACTGGAGTATGGCGTTTCGTATCCTCAGCTGTCACGTGGGATGCAAGTGTTCATTTTCCCGCTGGGGCGGCCCTGACTGTTTCAGGGTTTCAAGGTTTGTGTAAAGATTTGTAGTTCCAGTGAAGTTTGCAGATGGTGTGTGGATGTTCGATTGTGTTGGAAAGTTGGTTTGCAGCAGTTTCTTGCCCTTTCTCGGTGACATCCTCAAGGCTGATGAAGCTCTGCGTCCTGTAGCGTTTCAAATTGGTGTGATTTCCTTCCCACAGCTTTCAGTTGCTGCTTCTTGTCGTTCATTGCAGGTCCCGGAATGTTACATCCAGGTCAACATGTTCTTTGATGGAGTCATTGGATGAGTCTTGTCATTCTAGAAAATCTCTGGCTGCCCACTATTGTCCAATTATTGTTGTGTTCTTCTGGTCGAATTTGTTGACCTCGTCATGTCTGTGCATTGCCACTCTGTACAACTGATTGTGGTGTTTACTGGATCCTCCAGAAATGCTTTGCAACAATAGATAGTACCGCAAATTCCTTGCAGACAAACAATGTTAGGAGGGCATGCCAAGACCCAACACATCAAGGAAAAATGTCTCAGAACGGACAACCTTTGACTACTCGGATTTATTAGAGAATATAGACCGAAAGCCACATTTAGAAAACAACTCACCAGAGCATTGGACCCAATACCCATCATGTACAATACAAATGTGGTCAAACAATGTTGCACGTAGTGAGAGCAGGGAACATTATACAGGACAGACAATTCACGACACGCATTCATGAAGATCTACTTGACACTAAACACCACTGTCAGGTGTCCTCAATAGGTTGACTCATTACACTGTGTGTTGCTTATTCTGCGACCGGAAGCTTGGATTGCATGACAGTCTGCAGCAATGGAGACGGTGTTGCTGGAAAAGTACAGCAGGTTAGGCAGCATCCAAGAAGCAGGAGAATGGACGTTTCTGGCATGAGCAAGTCATCTGAGACTTCGATGTTGTGGCCATTTCAGAGACATGAACGGAGGACTGAAGAGAATGGTTGTTCCTGGTACCTCAGTTTCGATTTTTCAGTCAGAACAGGAGGGTCGTTTCAGAGGGGGAGATGTGGCATTATTCGTCAAGGACAGTGTTTTGGTAGCAAAAAGGATATTGGTGAGGACGCGACTGAATCTGCTGAGGTAGAATGGACTGAGATTAGAATCAGGAATGTAGAGGTCACCACAAAAATGTTCTAGATATATGGAGGAAAAGATTGCAAAGATGATTCTGGATAGGAACAAAAGTGACAGGGTAGTTGTTATGGGGAGCTTTAACTTTCCAAATATTGATTGGAAATGTTATCGGTTCAGCACCTCGGACCGGTCAGTTTTTGTCCAATGTATGCAGGAGGGTTTCCTGATGCAGCATGTAGACAGGCCAACAAGATGCAGAGCCACATTGGATTTGCTTATGGGTAATGAACTCAGCCAGCTGTTCTCTTTGGAGGTAAGTGAGCACTTTGTTGATAGTGACCACAATTCGGTTATGTTTATTTAGTGATGGATAGGAATAGGTATTTATTGCAGAGCATGAGGTATCGCGGGGAGAAAGACCATTATGATTCGATGAGGCAAGAGTTAAGATGCACCGCATGTGGAAAGTAACTTCAAGGGTTGTGCACACCTGAAATATGGAGCTTGTTCAGGGAAAAGCTACTGCATGTCCTTGGTAAGTATGTATGCGTCATGCAGGGAATATGAGGTCGACACAGGGAGTTGGGTTTACTGAAAAAGTTGAATCTCTTGAGAAGCAGGAGAAGGAGGCGTATGTAAACATGAGATATGAAGGCTGAGGTAGGACGCTTGGGAATTAAAAGCTAACCAGGAAGGGCCTAAAGAGAGAGCTACTTCGAGCGAAGAGGAGGCAGGAGAAGTCTTTGTCTGGCAGGAAGAATCCTGAAGCTTTCAATTGATAGTTCAAGAATAAAAGAATGTCTGGCATATGATTATGGCCTGTCAAGAACAGAAGTACGAAGTTGTCAGCGGAGTCCAAGGATAGCAGAGACGCTGAATGGATTTTTTTTATATCATATCAAAAATGAAAAAGACAATGTTGTCGAAGTGAATATTGAGATGCAATATATTAGAATAAACGAAATTGACATTCATAAAGAGGAGTTGTTAGTAATTCATGAAATAGGTTTGTCCCCTAGACTTCATGGGATGTATCCGAGGATTCACTGCGAATCGTGGGAAGAGATTGCAGAACTTTTTGACTATAAGCTTTATTGCGTCAGTGTTTATGTCATTAGTGCTAGAAGACCCGAGTTTAGCAAATATTGTCCCCTTCTTCACGAAGGGGAGTAGAGACAATGCTGGTAATTATAGAACAGTGATCCTTAGCTTTTGGAACAGATTATGAGAGATAGGAATCATCGCAAAAGTAAGAAGTTGATTCGGCATAATGAGTACGATTTTATGAATATCAGGTTGTGCCTCACAAACCTCATTGAGATCTTTGAGAAGGTGAGCAAACAGGTGGATGAGAGTAAAGTGGTTGATGTGGTGGATATGGTTTTCAGTAAGGCACTGTCGGCTGTTGCATGAAATACAGAGTCATGGGATTGAGGATGGTTTAGCGGTTTGGATCAGAAATTGGCTCGCTGAAAGAAGACAGAGTGTGGCAGTTCATGGGAAATGATAATCCTGGAGTTCAGTAACGGATAGTGTACTGCAAGGTTCCTTTTTGTGTCCGCTGTTGGTTTGTCATGATTATAAATGACCGGGATTAGGGCATGGAATGATGGATCCGTAAATTTGCAGATGACATTAAGATCGACGATGTTGTCAATAGTGCCAATATCTGCTGATGGTTACAGAGGGGCATGGATAATCTGCAGAGCTGACCTCAGATGTGGCAAATGGATTTTAATGTGGAAAAGTGTGCGATAATTTACTTCGGAGGAACAACAAGAATAAAGAGTTCTTGGCTAATTGTAATATTCTTGGAAGTGTAGATGTGCAGAGCGATCTCGGTGCCCATGTATATTAAACTCGGAAAGTTACAACCCACGTTGACAGGTTTGTTTGCAAGGAGTACGGTGTGTTAGTTTTTCTTGGGAGAGTGATTCAGTTTCAGAGCGAAATGATCACTTTGCAGCTCCAGAAATTAACTGGTGTGGCCGCACTCGTAGAGTTGCGTGCATTTCTGGTCGCCACATTATACGATGGATGTGAAATCATTGGAAAGGGTGCAGAGGACATTTTCTAGGATCTTGCCTTCTATGGAGAGATGGTCTTACGAGGAAAGGTTGAGAGACTTGAGGCGGTTTTTGATAGCGACAAGAAGTTTGAGGACTGAATTTAGAGAGACATAGAAGATGATCAGAGGTTGCCATAAGGTGGACAGTGAAAGCATTTTTCTTCAAATGGTAACTTTGGCACAAGGGCACATCGATGTAAATTGAAGGTGATAGATACCGAGGTAGGTTCCTTTATCAGTGAGTAGTAAGGGTGCTGAACGCCTTGCCTTCAACACTCGGAGACTCAAGAACTTTCAGGGCAATGAAATGGTCATTGTATAAACTTGCGGATTATGATGGTAAAGTACGAGTCAGATTGGTATCACAGTTCGGTACAACGTTAGGGCCAAAATAAACTTTATTGTGGTGTAATATTTGGTGCTGAACTGTTCTTCAGTTTGAAGTTGCAATCATCTCTGGTCACTATCAGTAAAACCTACACCTGGCGAGAACCGAAGGTGCAACTTTGGCACCTTACGCACTTCCATTCTGTCGTGCAATTACATCAAATTGACGAATTGCACCACTGGAGCTGCCGTGTACTAATGACCAAAGGCTACTGATCTTACACTGGGCCCCTCAAACCAATTACTCCTCTTTTGCTGAAGGTCTGAAATGCAACACAGCGCAGAGGAGGTTATACTGATGATGGATCATCGATTATGGAGCATCAGGTTCAGGAAAATGACATAGTAAAATGTGGTGAAAATAGGCATAATTGAATTCTGTGTTCGTTTACCGTGGCTTTCTGCGTTGATCACAGGCAATGTTATGTCGCCACTGTCCTGGGATTTTCCTTCTATCGGTATCAATTCGTCAGAGAATTCGATTCACTGGTACTTCACCAGCATCCTTTGGAATGTTCATACGGCACAATGACCCACACTGTACACAACGTCAACAATCCTCTGCATTACTACATCCAAGGGCACGTGGCATGTTTTTTTTTATAAATAGTGAAAGATTAATCATGTTATGCAAGGGCAAATTGAATTTTAGTTTAATTAGTAAAGTCGCAAGAATCCAGAGTAAGTTTCAAAATGTCAGAAATTCACGTTCATTACCTTGGCCAGAATTCTAGCGCAGCAAAAGGGAAATCTGTCCCTGAATCCCCAACATCCATGTAATCGCTTGCTCCATGTGTCCACTTGGAAACCTATGTGAAGGGATGTTCAGCCTGATAGAGAACTTCTGAGAATCCTCCACTGTCTGACCTAAAGCTGAAACAGGAGCTATCTATTCCAGCTTGGAGGGTAGCGAAGTGGAGGTGAGACAGAAAATTTTAATTGGTTTAGATTCACATTGTTCTCGTTGTGATTGTTTAAAAACCTGGGCCAGAAAAGACTCAAGCAGAAAGGAGCAGAAGTAGGCCATTCTTAACACCGCTCCTGCCCCGCCATGCCATTCTATACCATCACAGCTCACACAGCACTTTTATCCATATCATCGTGTTGCCAAGTGGCTAACACATGTTTATCGATCTCTACCATAAATAGACATCGAAGTTATTCATCGCTAAGAGGAAAATGTTGCATTTCGAGTCAGTTGGGTTTCTGCATGAATGTTTTAGGTTTTGCAGATGAGCAGCCGAGTCTGGTCTGAACACCTTTTAAAACATAAACTAAAACTCGACTCTGATGAGATTTGCATCCACAACTTTTGAATGGCAGTCTTAAGAAAGGCGTAGAAATTCAACGCGCTTTCCGTTGCACCACATAGTCGCGGCCTCACCCAGTTTTCAGCACAAAAGTTTGCCTTAGAATGAGTTCGTTCGGGACACCCATCTCACGTCTGTCTGACCTCGCCAAACTTGCCAGAATCTGGTCCTTATCCACGTGTGCTCTGGATCTTCAAGTGTTCGGCGACATACTGCTGAAATGTCCTCATAACACATAGCATTACCACACGTTCAAATAAGAAATTCCAGATGAACAACACTCTATGGGTGAAAGCGTTCTTCCTAAATCTCCTCTAAACCGCTTTTCTCCTGCTTTTCATCTATGTCACTGGTTATTATTCCTTCCCGAAAAGCCTTATTCCTGTCATACGTATCTATCCTCTTCATAATATGTGCATGTTAATCAGTTTCTCACTCAGCCTTCTCCGTGCTTAGTTACACAGCCCCAGATGAGCTCATCTACCTTCACAATGGGAATGGTCCAGCCCTTGGCATTATTTTCATCTCCTGTGAACTTCTCCTCCTGCAGTCAGACGGTTCCTGCAGTCTTGCGATTACAACGGAAAAAGAAATGTTCCTTGAAGAAATGCCAAAATGCCTGAACAGAATCAGCAGCTCTTGTCCCTCTATGATGAGAAGGGACAGCGAACGCTTCGAGTCCAATGATTCGTGTTCGGAATTGATGGGATGTGTGGGTGGGTGAAAAATGTGGAAGAGGGCGGACAGGATCCAAAATGATTGAACTCGATGTTGGGTCCTGAAATCTGCATGGTCTTTCAGTAGAAAATGAGTTGCCGATCTTCCAGCTTGCGCTGTGCCTTGAAGAAGAACTGCAGCAGACCAGAGACTGGTATGATGGCTTGGGTACACAATGTAATGTTAAAGTGACAGGACACTGGAAGACCGGGGTAAATTTTGTTGATTCTGGAGAGAACGTAAGTGATCTCAGCTTTGTCACCGACTCTGTTTTCCTCTCTTCATTGTAGAGAGATCACATTCTCAGCAGGAACTACAGTTTTCTGGATTGAATGAAGTGCAGACAAATCACTGGAAGATGTGTCTGGAAGTTTCCACAGTAAGGAGAGACATCGGAAACCAGCAGGAAATGTATCTTACAACATAGAACGTTACAGTGCAGTACAGGCACCTCGGCCCTCGATGTTGCACCGACCTGTGAAAATAATGTGATGTCCATTGCAATGGAAGATTAACATTTCTTTTGAAATCAATAAAAGCACAGGGAAACAAAAACGTAAGGGCCTGACTTTGCAGAGGGCAAGTGTTGCAGACAGAAAGAAAATATATCTATATTTAAACCCAACTAATAGCAGACTTACAAGGCCAGCAAACTACCATATCAACAGCCAAGGAAGTAGAAAAAAACAACTCCTTATCTGGAAAGGAACTCGAATGTTTCAGGCCACTGACCTTGAAGTGTTGAGAAGAAGAAGCGAATTGTACCTTAAAGGGAATATGTGAAAGCTATCAGTATTACCTGGCACTCAGGAAACCTGAATTTGATGGAACTCCACGCGCTACATGCTGTAAACTTTCTTGCCTAAGAGAAGGAAAAACGGAAATTAAAGATGGAACAGCAAACACATAAAGCTCAGCTGACTATGATGCAAATGGTCGCCCAGCCTTGGGAAGGAGGTGCTGCGTGAAAAGAAGGGCTGGCAGAGGTAAATCTGGCGGGTGCTTTGTTTGCAAAGCAATGGACCGCTGAGTGAGGCAGTGCACGCCCAGACAGCCTCAATTGGCTCTGGAGGCTGGGCAGCAGGGTGACGAATGGAGGAAGGCTGAGTTGGAGGTGGGCAGCCCCAAAGTTACAGGTAAACCTCTTTGCTTTATGCTTGGCAACGAATACTCGCTTATGCTCATCTCTACTACTAAGCTTATGGGCATTGAACCATGTCCCACCTCTCTACTGAGCACTGAGTTAGCGAAGCGTGAACTACATTTTCAGTGCAACGATGATGCATATAAGTCAATGCTTACATCTATGTTATATGTGGAAGGTGAACCTCTTACTTTTTTGGAAGATACAAGGGCAACATATTCAGTTCATAAATCAAGACAGTTCAGAGATTTCGACTCAAATGAAGATGAACGGAAGCTTCCTCAACTTAATGGGTGCGTCAGGATTCGTGACACGAGAGAGATTTACCGCACCCCTATTGTGCAAAACCAGTAATGCGGAGACATTCCAATTCTCATTTCTGTTATCAGAATCCTGTTCTGTAAATCTGATGTCTCGGGATCTCATAGTGAGACGGGGTCGGATTTGCACAGTATCCCGACGGGCTTGCAGGTAATACAAAAAGAAGATTTCACAGTGCAGGCTGGAAAATACGAATCACGACCCGTGATGCATGTCAGAGAGCGATAGATTCCTTGAGCGATTCACTCACCCAGGAAGCAAGTAGCCATGTAAATCCCATTAACACCGATTTTCTTGCTGGAGATATGCTGCACTGCACAGCACACATACACCGCGATGGTCCTGACTAATCATAAGAGAAGGATTGGTTCAGGAGATTGGTTAAACCTGATCAGTTGTTATTGTGCGAATTTCATTGGAATGGTCACAGATGTGCTGTCACTTTAAACTTTTTAAAGTATCTGTTACGCTAAGTAGACCCTGTCTATTTTTTATGCGGAAGGCTCCTTTCCTCACGGATCATTGGCGAAGGCATCCAGCGACAGGTGTCAGAATTTGGGACCATGGGTACGACAGCCACAAAAAAACGAAAGATTGTATCTTCAGGGTTGGTGTGGTTATCTGCTTCAATGCAGTTATAAGGACGTATAGGAAGATACTAAATCGGCTAACTCAGGCAGACAGGGCAGTCGAGGTAATACCCACCAATAGTGTCGTCTGGCGTTTACCTATGGTAGATGCCTCGGATCCAAGATTAAGAAGGGTCCCAACTGATTTCAGGGGAAAAGGCTAACACGATGTGGGGCTCATACGAACCCTTAAGAATAACTCCGAAGTCTGAGTATCGTCCTTGCAAAGCAAAAGAGCCGTTAAAATCCGAGGCTGTGCACGGAATTACCCCAGTCTTTGAATCTTTCTTATAGGCTGGAGTGATAATCCCCCGTTAATAATCACTGGTGAGAACACCCATTTTTTCGTTCAAAAAGGCAAACATTACAGGTGAATCGGGGAATGGAGGTTTGTTCATGACCTGCAGGTTATCAATAACGCTGTTATTCCGCACACCCCAAATGTTCCCAACCCCTATATTATATTGGCTAAAATTCCACCCAATATAAATGGCTCTCTATTGTGGATTTAGCAAATGCCTTGTTTTGTGTAGAAAATATTCAATTCTGGTTCACTTTTCCATTCAAAGGCCAATAGTATACTTTCACGTGACATTTTCAAGATTACTGTGAGTCCCCACCATAATTAACGAGGCTCTACACAGGAGTCTGGAGACTCTTGTTTTAACCGGGGTGGGGTGGGCGTGGGTATCAGTGCTTCTGCAGTATGTAAGCGATTGCTTAATCGCAACATCAACAGAGAAACAATGTGAGAAAGGTAGGCTTGCGATGCTCTGCCATCTAGTCTCGTAAAACTACAACTTGTGGAACAACAGTTGAAGTTCTTAGGTTTGAAGCCCGAGACCAGACCTGTAGGATTCACCAATTTTGAATCTGGATACGGCGTTTTATTGTGGATATGTCAGCATTCAGAAGCAAAGAGATAGGCCAGTGTCTGGTATGTTGTAGCAACTACCCACGAGGTAATCAAAGCGGGATCACTTCCTTCTCATCTGTCAGCGCAAGCAGCAGAGCTGATTGCCTTGATTGAGGCATGTAAATTGGCTGAAGGAAGAACAGTGAATATTTACATCGACAGCAGATATGCATTCGGGGTTGTACATAATTTTGTATCCCTGTGGAAACACAAGGGCTTCTTGACCTCCACTGGAAAGCCAATCACATAACATGACCTATCTCTGACCTCCTGAAAGCAGTCCGATTGCCTAAATCAATCACTGTATGTACATGTGAAACCCACCGGAAAAATTATGATTCAATTTCTCAAGGCAATGAAAATGTAGATGCAGCGGCAAGGGCGGCAGCCAATCAGCCGCCAAGTGATCAGTTTGGCATGTGTATGTCAAGTATTTGTAATCCAAAGCAGACTTATGGGAGTTACAGTCGAGGCCACATCGGAGGAGAAGCGTGAATGGACAAGGGCAGGGTGCGGAATGAGGGAATCGGTGTAGTGTGGCCCCCAATGCTAAACCCTGTCTACTACGATCTTTATTCCCTTTCTATACCAAAGTAACACACGGTAAGGACCATGTGTCAAAAGTGGGGATGTACGACAATATTTCAGCACGCTGGTACAGAAAGGGATATACTCATTACTCATAAAAATAATGTGAATAATGTATTATCTGTGCCACTAATAATGTAGGGAAGGGAATACAAATGAATCACGCAGAACACCCCCAATCCCAAAGACCCTTTGAACATTTATAGATGGATTTTATTGAACTAACACCCAGCGAAGGGAAAATGCATTGTCTGGTAATAGTTGATGTTTTCCCAAGGGGTGGAAGTGCTCCCACGTCTAAACAAGATGTCAGTGCGGTAGCCAAGGCTTTGCTAACTGAAATAATTCCGAGATGGGGCATCCCTGAAAGGCTAAGCAGCGACAATGGAAAGCCACTTGTAAATATTGCCCTACAGCAGATCAGTGATTACTTGGGAATAAAGGTGAGGCAACATTGTGCCTATCACCCAGCCAGCGGTGGGACAGTGGAAAGAGAGAAAACTCCCCTTATAAATAAATTGGCAAAATGTTGTGAGGAACTAGAGGTGACATGGACAAAGGCATGTCCAATTGTGCTAATGTACATGAAGGAGAGGAAGAATAAATCTTAGGACGTTTGAGATTTTGTTTAGAAGGTGGCCCAATACAGGAATTGGCCCAAGACCGATTGTAAGACAGATAACAGACCACTGTGAGGACGAGATGTTATGTTACGGGATAAAACTCTCCACACTTCTGTCTCAAATACAGAATCAAAAGAAGGGCAGCACTACCCCAATCAGCAGAAGGGAAGATGCACAATCTACAACCTGAAGACTGGATAGTGGTGAAAGACTTCAGGAGCAAAAGCTTGAAGGCGAAGAGCTGGCTGGGACCGTTCCAAGGGCTCCCTACAACACAGACAGCTCTTAGGATCGCCGAAAAAGCCACGTTGACACACGCCAGCCATTGCAAAAGTGTAGCTGACCTTGAGGAGACATCGGACAACACCGGATCCAAATAAGTGTAAGTAGTGATTAGAAGACTCGTAGAAATATAGGGCTGCATAGCAGGACGATTCTTGAAGGCAGGGGTGTCTGGGATACAACCGCAGATGGTAATCTTAACCAAGGATGTTAAGTTGACCTTTACATGCCACCCATGCCCGTTTGGTAACCAGGACGACTATAAATAAGGCAATAAATATTTACGCAGAGATCCTTATGTACCCAGTTACTGGCACTGAGTAGTATCCACCACGGTTACAGATACACCTGACATGGGATATCGATTTCCTGTTATCAAAGAAGGAGGTGCCATGGAAGGGTAATAATAACCAAGATTCAGAAGAGCGATGACGAAGCCTGCTGGTGTGAAACAGATAGACCCTTCTCCAGTATCTATAGACAGGTGAATATAGTGGTACAGCCTCGCAACCACCCCACCCGAGATGCAGTGCAGAAGGTCCTCCAAGAATTAGTCGCTCCTGGACTCGAAAAGATGAATGTCCAATGACACGCACTGCAGATGGGCGGAAAGGCCTTTTCCAAGCTGACAGAAATGGAAGAAAGAAAGAAACTGTTGTGCAGCTAAAATGATCACAAATGAAAAAAGTAAAAGTGGATTCATTGAGAAAACGTACAGCGCCATATTTCACTTTCCGTGGACTTCTATTGTTAAGGACTCAGTGCTCTCACTGCTGTAGCAATGGACAACCTTCCAAAAGCAGGGAATGTTGTATGGAACTGGCAATGAATCGAGTATTGTCACAAACAGGATTCAGACTAGCATAAAACAAAGAAGTGTGAATCCTGGAAACCTGAATCAACAACAGGAATTGACAGAGAAACTCTGCAGGCCTGACAGCATCTGTGGAGACAAAGAGATTTAATGTTTCATATCACAGATTCAGGCTACTTATGCTTTTTATTATTTTATTGCCTGGGTAATTGTCAATTTCACTTCGCGAAACAGCATACTTACCAGAATCTCTCATTAGCTGACAGACGTCATCTGTAAAAATGCAAAATTCCTTTATCGGCTGTAATGCTGTTGCTGTTGCCCTGAGTTGGTGAAAGGCTGGCCTTCATTACCTTTTTCTTCGCCTTTATGTCGATGAGCAGCCATGGTGAATGGAGAATTTCTGTTTGTCTCCCTTTGTCTCTCTGTACCATCTCACTCTCTTCTACATTGTCCCACTTTCTGTCTGTCAATATCCCTCATTTTTCATTTCTACTCTTGGAAAAGTGTTAAAATTGGAGGCTGTTCCGTGACTTTCTCCGCCCCCCCCCTCCCCCCCCCCCCGGCCAGAGTGTGTAGAACTGGGCTCATAGTCTCCAAGTAATGTCTGTGTTACTTAGGTCTGAGATCAGGTGACATTTGTTCACTCAAAACGTTATGAGCTTTTACAATTCTAAATAGTATTCATAATAGACCAGAAAAAAAAAATTTCACTCCAATTATAGGATTTCTATGATGCCATTGCCGTTTGCCTAAAATCAATGAATGGTGACAGCAGACAATGAGACACATTATCTCATTGGATGCGTTATTATTACAACATTGTCCTGCAAGTCTGCAGTGTCTCCTGCATCTCTTCATTATTCCCAAAAAACTTGAAAAGACGGACGGAGAATAATAGAAGAAGAGATAGACAAATCCTTGTCGAACAGAGTAAAAAGAACTCTGCGTTGAATTAGTAGGATAGAACAGAGATTAATGGGTCCACATCAGGCGGTCGGGCTTGGTAGCACGAAATAACAACGGTCTGAGCTCAAACACAAGAAGCATGCTGAGCCGTCACTTTCGCGATGTTGGATAAACAATACGGCTTTTACAAGAAGTTTAAACAATGAACTTTCAATGTACAGAACATTTGACAGCATTTGACACCATTAACGCCTGGTTATTACCATATACTTTAACTGACGAAACCACAGACACTGTTCTTCAAATCAATAAGGGCATTTAATGAAGTATATGATCACGGTTAATCGGACCACCTTTCTGTAATAAAGCTGCTCGATGAGAATTTATATCACTGTCCGCTTGTGCAGGAAAGAAGTTCACAGCTAGTGACTCTCCACTGAAAATGTACAGGAAGAGGCAATCTCTTCTTGCTTTGATTTCAAACGGATGGCTTCACCTCTTTTACCTGAAGGATAAACAGTATGCGTTTATCATCCCTGGGCCGATTTACCGCGTGAATATGCACAGAGGGAAACTCATACCAAAAGACCAGGGTAATTGTGGTGAATTTACCAGGAGTGGTGTGTGAGTCGGTGTTAACAATGGGCATTAAGGGCTAAACCATTAGCACTGACATTGATCCTTGTACCAACAGCTCCTCACTCACTTTCTGCCTCATTCATCCCAGTCATCATTGACTTTCAGTTTATCCTACTTTCCCTTCGAAACTTTACACTTGTTCCGGATCACTTTCGGGTATCCACTTGGAAACTGCAGCTTTTTCAAACGAAATTCTGGAGAATGCACGTCTTTGGGATAGGCTTCACTGCCCAAAAATAATTACTCAAGAGATTGAGATGGTAAGTTACTTTACTTCGCCCTCGAAGTGCTCAACATAGTGATACAGCCATGATGTTGATAGGGATGGAGTTCCAAGAATTAGACATAGCGACATTGAATCAACAGCAAGATAGTTTCAGCTCTGAAAGGCGAGATCCTTAGAGGGGATTTGCAGTGACAATTTATTCGTGTATGTGCTGCCATGGCTGCCAGAGGATGTGGTGGAGGCTCGTACAATTGCAACATTTAAGAGGCATTTGAAATGGTAGATGAGTAGGAAGGGTTTGGAGGGATATGGGCCGTGTGCTGGCAAGAGGGACCAAATTGGGTTGGGATTTCCGGTCAGCATGGACAGGTTTGAACGAAGGGTCTGTTTCTCTGCAGTGCATCACTATGTCTCTATGATTCCAGTTGGATGCAATCAATCACTGGATTCCTTCTGGCAGAACCGGGTCTATGCTCTCTGTGGAAGCAGAAAATGGTTTTCATTCAGATGAGCCACAAGAAGAGGAGAAATAAATCTTCATTTCCTGACTTGGAATTTTATCCAGGCCTGGGTGATTCAAACCCAGACTCTGAAGCAGGGACTCCACTGAAGTTGACAACAACCCTTTCGACCGAACCTGTACAAACTCTTGTGCCTATCGTTCTTTGTCCCCACATTTTGAAACACCGGTCCTTGCCGTGGGTGGTGAAGGAGCTAACTACTACCTCGCAGAAAAACCGTGGGGTCAGAGACCCGATCGATCTCTAATGCAGCGGGGATTGCATTGCTCAGAACAGATGTGTTTGCTGTGTGGGACTGAAACTGAGCTCGATCACGCACAGATACGGTGTAACAGCTGCCAGCCGATGTGGAGACGGTTGGGATGGTTTCATTCGCACTCTGGGAAAAAGACTGGATCCTAAACTCAGGGGAGCTAAGTGTCACAGATAGAAGGCTGAAAATTGGTTTGGGAATGATATGAGTCATGGTCGAACGGCGGCAGACCAGATGGGCTGAAAGCTCTAACTGTCCTCCAATGCATTCTGGTCTCTGGTCATCCAGTACCTAAGGAAATAGAAACAGAGTTAATCATGCATTTCGAAGTCCTCCTCTCATAACTCGGCGAGGTGAGAAATGAAACAGTTCTGCTATTAAATTTGGAGGCTGGGAGAATGTTTGGAAACGGAGTAATAAAAGATAAACTGAGTATAAAGTTGAGAGTCAGGAGATATTCAATAAAAAGGTAGACGGAGATGGACATGGAGAAGTAAGTGTCACTTGTCTTGAAGACTTAACTCGGTTTTCCATTCCAAGATTCTACCAGACCTGCTGAGATTTTCCCGCAATTTCTTTTGTTGGTACTGAAACAGAAGGGAGAAGTGTGATCCTGGACCAATCAGCTATGTCTGCTCTGTGGACGTTTGAATCCCATATTTGAACAAATCATTCCTGACCCACACGGAAACCTCACTATCCTGCATCACCCCCACCTCTGTTACTGACAATAAGCTGTTCATGACGTAAACCCATATGGGTACACAACAGCATCATTTACCGAGTGAATTGGGAAAATTTCAGGGAGAGTTCCATTCGGTTTCCATCAGAGCATTCTCATTCAGTTAATTCTATTGCAGCACCATTTGACATGCAGCTGTCACTGTCATGTGGCCATTCGCATTCGACGTCTCTGGACATTTTGGTTGGGGCACGTTTGGAATGGTACCTCACGTTTTGGAAGGGACATCGCTTAAAGCATATTCGGCTGAACTGATAACCTTGTCTCTTGCACCTGCAGTACAGTGGAGACAGTTTTCACTCAGAAACCAAGAGATGATCAAAAACGGAGGAATAATGTGTCAACAAAACCTGCCTCAGCGAGCGAATTCGCTCTTGCAACATTAATGGAGAGCGGCATACCTATTAACAAACAACAGCGCTCTGCGTGGGTCTCGACCCCACACCATTGAGATTAAGGTCTCAAGCTCTACCGACTGAGCGAGCCAGGACAGGATTGTTGTTGGTTAATTTATCATTTCATACTGAGTTCAATTCAGCTGAAACGGCAATTTTCAAAAATCTCGTTCATTCCTCCCCATTGCAAATAACATTATTCAAGTCTATCAATTCTCAGATTTATTCCTTCAGACCATTACAATCCATTTAGGCCTTGCCCCGGGATTTACGATTCTCTGTTAATATTTTCATATTTTGACCCTGATCCTTAGGTCGCCGAAGTGATTCCCAGACAATCTGGCAGACTGCAAATCAATCGGGAAAATACCTCAGGAAACCAAATCATTTCTGATTAGAGTGTAGGGAATCCCATCTGCTGAAGAGATACAGTCCTCACCATCAACAATTTCTTTGTTCTACCTGCCTACAAAGTTTACCACTTCTCATATTCGAGGCAGGAATTCTGACTATAAAATGTTTTAAAAACAGGAACAATTTTCTGAAGCCATTTCCAATGTGAATTAGAATTTTTTACCTTTTCACACGGTAACAGCCGTTCCTGAGGAAGGAGTTTCCATGAGCTGTGTCCCAGGTATGGGCAGGAAGCCGCTGACTGAAACCGCAGTGGCCCCTTTCTGTTGGCAGCGGGGGCTTGTAGAGAGTGGGGTCACATTCTGCTGCACGTGACCGTTTCACTCACTGCAGACTCAGGGTCAATCATGGATGAGTTCTCGTGGTTGTATTGTCAGAAGATGGTCGGTCTCAATACTTAGAGTCATAGAGTTATAGAGATGTACAGCTCTGTGCTGTTTGTCGGCTAGGAGAACCAACATTTCGACGAAATGCTCTGACCATTTGAGACACAGCAACTGGCAGCAAAATTGTGCGTGTACACATCCAAACGCACAGCGCTCGAGAGGACAGCGAAAGTTCTTGTTGAAAAGTTCGGTGACGCGAGGAAGATGGTTTGCAGACTTTTCCTCACCTGTCTGGGTGACATTCTCAGCGCTGCAGAGGTTCCTGTGAAGCGCTGCTCTCATATTTTGGTACGAATTCATTTGGTTTCATTCCCGCTGCTTCCGTGTGTTGGGATTGCAGATTGGGTCCAACGGACAGGAATAATATGGACAGCAGTAGTTCTCATTATTTTAAGAATCAGTTGCTCATGTACCCGTGTTTACCGCAGAGAGGGTGAGAGACCCGAGGCGTAACAAACACACCCATAAAACAATATCAGGACCTGTGTAGTTCTGTCATAAAAAGCTGCCTGCTGTTGTTCTATTGCAAAGTTGGGTTTCAAACCCACGACGCAATAGAGATTGGACCCTAAACCCAGCACATTTAACCTCTCTGGATTAGTGGTGCTGGAAGAGCACAGCAGTTCAGGCAGCTTCCAATGAGCAGTAAAATCGACAAAAGCCCTTCAGGGAATCCAGGGTTTCGCCCGAAACGTCGATTTTACTGCTAATCCTGAAGCTGGTCTCCAGCATCTGTATTCATTGTTTTTACCTGCATTAAACCACTCAGCGACGCTCCCTGACGATAACTAAGCGCCAAACCTATCAAGACTAATGTTTCAGCATCTCTTCACTTCGGGCAATTTCCCCTGGCACTTTCTTTGAATATCTTCGCATAATTAAAAAAAAATTACAACGATTTGAAAGGTTTGCACAGTGTGGACATTAGCGAGAAGCTGAATATTCTTCGACAGTTTTCCCCGGAGCTTCAGGCCTGAGGGATGTCCTTGGAAAAGTTTACAAAATCATGAGGTAGACGAGCAGAGAACATCGTCAATGTACACTTTTTCAGAAGTCACGTGAGTTTAAAGCGAGATAGCATAGGTTTAATGTGAGAGCAGTACAATTTGAAAGGGATGTGAGCGACACTTGTTTTTAATACAGACATTTTTGTGCATGTCGAATAAATTGCCAAATTTAGTGGCAGAGATTGGTGCACTCACAACACTCCAAAAGCATCTAAATGGGTATACAGACAGGAAGTGTTCGGAGAGATAAGGGACAAATATTGGCAAATATGTTTAGATTAGTTACGATCATCTGTTCAGCAGGTGCAAGTTGGATAGGAAGGTTTGCTTCCGTGCTCGGCAATTCTGTGACACTCCAGTACCTGACAACAGTTTGAATAGACCACTTGCAAAAACGCATGCTGTTTGTTACTAAGTCAGCGTGTTTGAATTTTATTTTTTCTTGAGGCGTAATGTTTTGAAATGACACAGAGAGGAATGTTTTCCAGACATTTACAGACAATGACCATTCTCCTTGATACTTTCCCAAGTTCTCCATCAAATAATTTCGTTGACTAAAAAAAACCTCACAAATCGTGTTGTCCCCTCAACTCTCCAGTGAATCCAAAACTAACAGCTCTTAAAGTGGACCAGGTGCAAAACTCAAAAGGCAGAGTCATTATCAGACACACAAACTCATTACTTCTGTCTGTGAGGCAGTGCGAGACGTGTATGTCCAGAACTGCTGACACAAATAGCACCGAAGCAATTCCAAACGGAGCTTCCTGACATTCTGGAGATTTAGTGCATTGCCAAGTAACAGAAAGTGCTCAAGTAACATAAAACAAAACAGAAAAATGTACCATGCAAAGTGAATATTACCAATTATATTCTCGATTAAATTAGGTCAACAATGCGTTGGTGCCTCCACCTGAGCGAGCTAATCTCCAGCCTCCCTCACCAGAACAGTAATTAAGGAAATGAGAGAAATATAACAAAGTTTCACGTTGCGATTGCCCAACTTTTAGCCACAACAACAAAAAACGAGGGAGCAGATTTAGTGCAGGATCTGGCTTCACAACAGCGGTGAAATAACGACGTCCACTCACTTTCAGGGAAAACTGTGAACAACTCACATTGTCCAGAATATGAATACACAGCGCGGGCTGTTTAGTTCCCATATTCTACTGCTACCCCGACATTCATACGAAAATGTACCTTTCAAAAAGAGCGTTTGTAGCTGTGGAATGACAGTGGCAGCTGTTTCCCCTCGCTCTTACTGCCGCCCCTGGTGGTGTAGGGGCTGGTATTCTCATCTTACACGCGGTAGTTGAGTGTGAAATTCTCTCTTGTGGAAAAGCAGAGTGTTTTGGAGCAGAAAGATGTGAAGTTCGGATGCTTCTGGAGTTCTTGTTGAAAAGTTCGGTGACTCGAGGAAGATGGTTTGCAGACTTTTCCTCGCCTGTCTGGGTGACATTCTCAGCGCTACAGAGGTTCCTGTGAAGCGCTGCTCTCATGTTTTGGTACGAATTAATTTGGTTTCATTCCCGCTGCTTCCGTTTGTTGGGATTGCAGATTGGGTCCAACGGATGGAATCCATAGATGAGTGCCCTGCTTCCAGGAATTGTCTGGCTGTCTTCTGCTTGCCCTGTCCTATTATTGTTGTGCTATTCTAGTCGAATGTGTGGCCCTTGCCGTTTGTACGTATTGCTACCAGGGACTGCTGGACTTCCCGACATGTAACTGCATCTGCCAAGAATACTCCAATTGTTGGCGGGAATCCTGAGGAACAGAATGTACATGTATTTGGAAAGACAAGGACTGATTCGGGACAGTTAACATGGCTTTGTGCGTGGGAAATCATGTCTCACAAATTTGATTGAGTTTTTTGAAGAAGTAACAAAGAAGATTGATGAGGGCAGAGCAGTAAATGTGATCTATATGGACTTCAGTAAGGCATTCAACAATGTTCCCCATGGGAGACTGATTGGCAAGGTTAGATCTCATGTAACAGCAGTGGACCTAACACCGACCCTTGTGGTATGCCGCCAGTACCTGGACACCAAGAAGAACATGTTCCATCAACTACAACAATGTTTTCTATTGGCAAGCCAATTACTGATCAAAGCTGCAATCTCTCCCACAATTCCAGTCCACCGCATTTTGTATAATAGCCTATTGTGGGGAAACTTATCGAACAACTTTCTGAAACCCATATACATCACATCAACCGGTTTACTGTCATCTCCCTGTTTGGTCGCTTTGTCAAAAAAATCAATACGATTCGTTAGGCAAGGCCTACCCATCACAAAACCGTGAGGACTGTCCCTGATCAGATTATTCTTTTCTAGATGGTCATAAATCCTATCTATAATAACCTTTTCCAACACGTTACCAACAACCGCAGTAAGACTCACTGGTCTGTAATTACCAGGGTTGTCTCTACGACACTTTTTGAACACGGGAACAACGTATGCTATGCTCCATTCCACAGGCACTCTTCCTGTAGACAACGATGATTTGACGATCGACGCCAAAGGCTCATCAATCTCTTCCCTTGCTTCCCAGAGAATCCTAGAACAGATCCCATCCAGCCCAGGGGGCTTGTCTTTTATCTCACTCTCCAGTATGTCTATCACCTAATCCTTTTGAACCTCAAACTCTACTAAACTAGACGCAAGTATCTCAGTATCTTCCTCGGCAACATTTTCATTTTCTATAGCGAACACTGTCGAAAAATATTTATTTAGCGCTTCCCCTATCTCCTCTGGCTCCACACACAACATCCCACTATTTTCCTTGATTGTCCCAAATTTAACTCTCGTCATTCTTTTATTCCTGACATACCTATGGAAAGCCTCAGGGTTAACCCTGAACCTATCTGCGAACAACTTCTCATGTCTCCTCCTGGCTCTTCTCAGCTCTCTTTTTAGGTCTTTCCTGATATCGTTGGAACCCTCGAGCGCTCTAACTGAGTTTTCACATTTTGTCCTAACATAAGACTTCTTGTTCTTCTTGACCAGAGATTCCACTTCCTTAGTAAACCACAGCTCACGCGTTCTATGTCTTCCTCCCTGCCTGACAGGTACATCCTTATCTAGGACACACAGGAGCTTTTCCTTGAATAAGCTCCACATTTTTAATGTGCTCACCCCCTGCAGTTTCCTACCACATTCTACGCTTCCTAAATCTTAGCACGTTACATCGTAATTTCCCTTCCACCAGCTGAAACTCTTGCTCTGTGGAGTACACCTATCCCTTTCAATCACGAAAGTAAACCTGAGAGAATTGTGATCGCTGTCTCCAAAGTCCTCACTTACTTCCGAATCTAAAACCTGGCTAGGTACGTTACCCAGTACTAAATCGAAAGTGGCTTCGTCCCTTGAAGGCATGTCTACATATTATGTCAGGAAGCCCTCCTGCACACATTGCGCAAAAACTGACCCATCTATAGTACTCGTACTGTAGTGATCACAGTCAATATTTGGATTTTGTCTTGAGTTTTTCATTGTCACAGAGTCCAGATGAAGTTTGCATTCTTCATGTACGTGTGCGAGAATTCTTTCAATGTCTCAGATCAGTTCCTATCCCGAGAACATCAGAGTCAATGTCCCGTCCTCTACTCGGTCCGACAGTTCACACTTCTTCATCCTCCTCTGATTCCATTTCCCAAAGAGTTTCTCAAGGTTTCCAAAGCAGGAGCCTAAATTATATGGTTTGCTTCTTAAACATTTTTCCAACTGCCAACTGACAATATTTTCACAGTATCTCTTCACAATCCTCTGGCTTGCACCATGTCCAGTGATGAGAAGTCCCGTTTGGTGGAGAGATTCCCGAGGCTGGTGAGTTTCACTTTGGAACAAAGATGGTTAAGTGGCAATTTCCTGCGGTTGTTTGTAATGATGGCAGAGGGAGCGGTGGGGAATGAGCACTTTGACGAGCAGAAGGAAGTGTTGCCACTGACCCGAGTCAGAGAACAGAGGACAGGGATTAAAGGAATCTAATGAAAAGCAGCACTTCTGCTTAGAACGTTCAATAAGAACTGCAGAAACCCGATGTGTCGAGCAGTGTATCTGGAAAGAGAAACAGAGATAATGTTTTAAATATGGAACATTTCTGATGAAGAACTCGAGTTTCCCAAGTCTAATCAAATTACCGGCTCGGTTTGCAAAATAGGTTTTCTGAACTTTGAGCCAAAATTACTCCAGCAGGAAAGCATTCATAACCTAGTCAGCAGGATTCGAACCTACGTGGGGAAACCCGAATGGATTTATAATTCATCGCCTTAACCACTCGGCCATGACTACAGACAGTGCTGCCGCGTTGAGCATTGACCAAATCAGCCGTGATCTCATTGAAAGTTCTCGCTGACTTGATGAGCTAAATGCTTCCATCTCCTTTCATACCTTTGCTGTCATTTGTAAGGTGCGAGACACCAATGTAAAAGAAGAAAAGCACAAAGGTAGGAAAAGATATTTGCAGCCAAACTGAGTCAAAATTATTTATTGAAAGGAAAATCACACTTGGCAATTTGCTAGATCTCTTTGCGAACATGATCAGCAGAGGTAAGCAAGAGAGCTATTGATCTGAGTATTCTTGGACCTGAAGCAAACAAAGGTTCGTGACATATTCATTTCTTTTTCTGGCGAACGAAATGTTCTTTCCTGATGGTTACAACGAAAGAGATGGTTCCCAATAAAAGACAAAGATTAAGTCGCATCTAGATATATTTAAATGTGACACGATTCATTTTCAGTTCCTAATTACCCCAGAGATGGAGGGGGTGAGTTACTTTTCTTCACTCTTCAACTCCTCAGCACGGAGGTACCGACATGAAACCGCTAGAGATGGAGTTCTTGAATTGGGATCAGCGACACTGAAGGAACTAGGTAAAAGTGAGGACTGCAGATGCTGGAAACCAGATTTTAGATCAGAGTGATGCTGGAAAAGCACAGCAAGTCAGGCAGCATCCGAAGAGCAGGCAAGTCGACCTTTCTATTGCCAGTCCTGCTGTGTTCCGCAAACAATTTTCGTTTTTGGTTAAGATTTCCAGAAACTGCAGCTATTTGTTTTATGTTAACTTTCATAATGTGTTGGACAAAACCAATGACCTGCCAGCATCGGAAAATCGGCAGAAGTATTGGTACACCGATATGTTTGCTGAACAATATAACCATTCCATGAGCGGGAATACGATCCGGGCCACGGTGCTGAGAGTACCGAATCCTCACAAGTAAATAACAAGACAAGGCGATAGATACTATAGTATTTGGTGTAATTAAAACACCCTTTCTGAACATTTTCGTTGCAGATTATTTTCAACTTGTCTTCGAAAATTTACAAAGTGGGAAAAAGGCCATTCCGCCCATTGTGCATTGCGGCTAATCAGAGAGCCATCTATTCTAGTCGCAGTTTCCAACTTTGGCCCAAAGTCTCGTGTGTTCTCATGTTTCCAGGGCAAATGTCAATGAGGTTATCCTATGCTCTTAAAAGGCACAATAACGGGGCAGAAGTATGACACTCCCACAACGAATTGTCACTCTTTTGAGGAACTCATGCTCATTTTCACCCACAGAGGGAGACACACAGTAAGATATCCCCAAACTGACGGAGGTCTCCGTTGTGGAGAGTTGGAATTTGAAATCCACAATAGGACAAGTGCAAGTTTTAAATGCGGAAGCACAGAGGCGACGTCCCGCCAGGACTTCACAGGAGAGCGTCAACGGAGACCACGGTTAAAGCGAAACAAGGCAGACGCGTTATCCATTGCGCCACTGGCCCAAGAGACAAGCACCGCGTTGGTAGAATGTCGATATGTAATGCCATGGACTTTCACGGAATCAGAATTAAAAAGGTGAACAAGCAGCGAAGATAATCACCAACATTGCTTCACTTCGAAGTTTCCAATTTGTGAAGCAGTGCCTTTCACTGGCAAAGGAGAAACATTTGTCCTCAGCTGCCTGCTTCAGGGTCGCCTCCTTCTCTGCTGGAAGTTTCCATCGTTATATTCACAGTCACGACACGATTTCATGATCCACTCCAGTGAAAAAGTGTCATGGTGTCGTCCAAACAAGACCCTGCAGATACTCAGCGAGAGACCTCCGGTCATTTCGAGCTCTGGATGTGGAATTAGACGAGATGCCTGACACCTTTTATTGGCGCCATCCACTTCACTGCAAATTAGCGGCTCAAAACGAGCCGTTGTTAGCATCAGCTTGATTTGTACCTTCCTGCAGTGCATTTGCTAAACAACATCAGATAGATCCAATCCGCCCCACCTGACTTATCTATTTTCACACTCTGCAGTATTTCTAATATCTCTTTCTTGTGAACCTCAATCTCTTCTAGTCTAGACGCAAGTATCTCTGTACCTTCCTCGGCAACATTTTCATTTTCTATAGCGAACACTGTCGAAAAATATTTATTTAGTGCTTCCCCTATCTCCTCTGACTCCACACACAACTTCGCACTATTATCCTTCATTGTCCCAAATTTAACTCTCGTCATTCTTTTATTCCTGACTTACCTATGGAAAGCCTTAGGGTTAACCCTGAACTTATCTTCCAACAACTTCTCATGTCTCCCCCTGGCTCTTCTCAGCTCTCTTTTTAGGTCTTTCCTGATGTCGTTGGAACCCTCGAGCGCTCTAACTGAGTTTTCACATTTTGTCCTAACATAAGATTTCTTGTTCTTCTTGACCAGGGATTCCACTTCCTTAGTAAACCACGGCTCACGCGTTCTATATCTTCCTCCCTGCCTGACAGGTACATACTTATCTAGGACACACAGGAGCTTTTCCTTGAATAAGCTCCACATTTTAATGTGCTCACCCCATGCAGCTTCCTAAATCTTACCTCATTGCATCGTAATTTCCCTTCCACCAGCCGAACCTCTTGCTCCGTGGAGTACACCTATCCCTTTCAATCACGAAAGTAAACCTGAGAGAATTGTGATCGCTGTCTCCAAAGTCCTCACTTACTTCCGAATCTAAAACCTGGCCAGGCTCGTTACCCAGTACTAAATCGAAAGTGGCTTCGTCCCTTGAAGGCATGTCTACATATTATGTCAGGAAGCCCTCCTGCACACATTGCGCAAAAACTGACCCATCTATAGTACTCGTACTGTAGTGATCACAGTCAATATTTGGATTTTGTCTTGAGTTTTTCATTGTCACAGAGTCCAGATGAAGTTTGCATTCCTCACGTACGTGTGCGAGAATTCTTTCAATGTCTGAGATCAGTTCCTGTCACGAGAACATCAGAGTCAATGTCTCGTCCTCTACTCGGTCCGACAGTTCACACTTCTTCATCCTCCTCTGATTCCATTTCCCAAGGAGTTTCTCAAGATTTCAAAAGCTGGAGCCTAAATTATATGGTTTGCTTCTTAAACATTTTTCCAACTGCCAACTGACAATATTTTCACAGTATCTCTTCACAATCCTCTGGTTTGCACCATGTCCAGGGATGAGAAGTCCCGTTTGGTGGAGAGATTCCCGAGGCTGGTGAGTTTCACTTTGGAACAAAGATGGTTAAGTGGCAATTTCCTGCGATTGTTTGTCATGATGGGAGAGGGAGCGGTGTGGAATGTGCACTTTGACGAGCAGGAGGAAGTGTTGCTCTGACCCGAGTCAGAGAACAGAGGTCAGGGATTAAAGGAATCTAATGAAAAGCAGCACTTCTGCTTAGGACGTTCAATAGCAACTGCAGAAACCCGATGTGTCGAGCAGTGTATCTGGAAAGAGAAACAGAGATAATGTTTTAAATATGGAACATTTCTGATGAAGAACTCGAGTTTCCCAAGTCTAATCAAATTACCGGCCTCGTTTGCAAAATAGTTTTTTGAACTTTGAGCGAAAATTGTTCCAGCAGTAAAGCATTCATAACGTAGTCAGCAGGATTCGGACCTACGTGGTGAAACGCCAAGGGATTCCGAATCCATCGCCTTAACCACTCGGCTATGACTACAGACCGCAGACTTAGCTTGACCATTGATCAATTTAGCTGTGATCTCATTGAAAGCTGTCGCTGACTTGATGAGCGAAATGCTTCCATCTCTTTTCATACCTTTGCTGTCATTTGTAAGGTGCGAGATAAAATTGTAAAAGAACAAAAACACAAAGTTAGGAAAAGATATTTTCAGCCAAACTGAGTCAGAATTATTTCTTGAAAGGAAAATCACACTTGGCAATTTGCTAGATCTCTTTGCGAACATGACCAGCAGAGGTAAGCAAGAGAGCTATTGATCTGAGTATTCTTGGACCTGAAGCAAACAAAGGTTCGTGACATATTCATTTCTTTTTCTGGCGAACGAAATGTTCTATCCTGATGGTTACAGTGAAAGAGATGGTTCCCAATAAAAGACAGAGATTAATCAGAGATCCATCTATTCTAGTCACAGTTTCCAACTTTGGCCTAAAGTTTGTTCATGGTGTCATGCAGAAATTCAACGAGTTCCCACAGACATTTTTTGTGTTTGCAGAATGATTTGCCACATTTAAGTTAAATTCAATGGCTTCCGAATGGGTATATAGACGGGAAGGATTCGGAGAGATAAGGAACACATTTTGGCAAATTTGGTTCAATTAATTTCGGTTATCTGTTCTGCAGGGACAGGTTCGAAAGTAGGGTCTCTTTCCACGCTTGGCAAGTTTGATGTGCTCCAGGAGCTGTCACCAGTTTTAATGGATCATTTGCAAATAAAATGCACTCTGTTTGTTACGCAGTCAGCGCGTTTGCCTGTATTTCTGGAGGGTGGATGGGACGATCTGATCCAGCGATGAAGGACTTTCCGGACTTTTGCTGCCAATGTCCATTCGTTTGGCACCTTCCCAACATTGCCATCAAAGAGTTTGGCTGAAGAGTAATCCCGCACGGATAATGTTACCCCCCTCAGCTCTCCAACGAATCCAGAACCTGACAGCTCTTCATGTGGAACAGAAGCAAAACAGAAAGGGTGGACCTTTGCCAGACACACCGAAGCATGCATGCTGCCTTTGATGCAGTGCAAGCCGATTATGTCATGAACTGCTCAGAGAAATGGCAGCGAGGCAATTCAGGACAAACTGGAGATTTTGTGCATTGCCAAGTCACAGGAAGTGCTCAACAAACATAAAACAAAACGGAACAGCAATAACCCATGAAAAATGAAGTTTACCAATTGCACTCGTGATGAAATTAGGTCAACAATGCGCTGATGACTCCATCTGATCTAAGGACCAATCACCAGCCCCCTTTACCAGGACAGTAATGAAGGAAATGAGAGAAATACAAAAAACATTTTTCATCGCGATTGCCAACCTTTTCGCCACTGCAACAACAAAAACGGCGAGCAGATACAATGCAGAATCTGGTTTCATATCAGCAATGAAATAGTAATCTCCATTCACTTTCAGTGAAAACGGTGAACAAAGGAAATTGTCTGAAATATGACTACCCAGCGCAGGCTACTTGGTTCCCCGATTATATTGCTGTACAGACTTTCATATTTAAAGGTACCTTTCAAAGAGAGTGTTTGTGGCTGTCCATATGACAATGGAAATTGTTGCCCTCGCTCTCACTGCCATTATTGATCGTGTTGGGTTTGGCATCCTCACCGTGCACGCGGGAGTTCAGTGTACAATTCTCTGCTGTGAAAAATCGGAGTGCTTTGGAGCAGAAAGATGCGAAGCTCGTGTGCTTCATGGAGATGTTGTTGGAATGTTGTGCGGAGCTGGGAAGTGGGATCCTCACAGTTCTGGGTAACATCCTCAGGGTTGCAGAGCCTGTTGTGAAGCCTACTGTCCTGTGGCGGTTGGAATTGATTTAGTTTCATTGCCGCTGGGTCCGGTTGTTGGTGTTGCAGATTGGATCCTGATCAATGTGTTTATTGATGGAATCCATGGATGGGTGCCCTGCTTCTAGAAATTCTCTGGCTGCCTTCTGATTGCCCTGTCCTACTACTGTTGTGCTGCTCTCAAGGATGCTTGCTGTCTGAACGTATAGCTACTAGGGACAGATGGCCGTGGCAATTAGTGACGGCCACACAAATTCTTTGCCAAGAATATGTATCCCATAACTGCATTCTCAGATGTCTAGCACACTAAATTGTCAACTAGGATATGCCACAAAGCAATTGAAACACCATGCTTCCCTTTATTAAAATAAATTTTTGGAAACTGATAGCCAGACTCCTCTGAACACTCGGAATTATGACAGCACATAAACCAACAGCCTCGCTGAGGGAAACCTCACAAGAAAACAATATACAATGCCCATCTTGTGCATGACAAATGTGGTTGTCAAGATTCCACGCAGGGACTGCACGAAACACTATATCGGAGAAACAGTCGGACAACTAGCGAGCTGCAATCATGAACTTCAGCCAGCCCGTATACGCCACGGGCAGCTGTTCTTGTAGTTGTATGTAGGGCATTGAGTGTTTCTGATTCAGGGGCTTGGACCGTCTGCAGGACTGGTTAATTCCTTGTGTTGTAACTACTGTTGGAACGTATATAAAAATCGATTGCTCATTGAGAAGTACATCCAAACTATTAGCCGAGAGATGTATTTAGTGTTTTTTCTGGAACTGGACTTAGTGTGTGCTTCCTCACGGTTCGGTGCATGCTTCCATGATCGTATTGTGGTCAGAAACCTGCGTTTTAGCCTCAATAACGTGCGTTTGCAAACCTGGCACACCTCCCTGTATTTTATTATCTCTTATTGTGTGCAATGGCAACACGGCAAATTATTAATTAACATTGGAAGGTGACAAACGGAGGCATGTGAAATACCAAGGTATTAGTGACATTTATGCAATGGTTGCATATTACTTTGATTCAGGAGATAAGGACGTAAAACGTGTTTGTGTAGAAATGAGGAACAGTGAGGAAAGAAGTCATCCGCAGGTATAGTTTACAAGTGCACTCGCAGTAACCACTACATACAAGAAACAAATACTACATGTGAGTGATAAAAGATGGCAATAGTTACGGGTGATGTTATTTTCCCATCTCCCACTCACGGTTCAATAGTAAAAGAAGTTTGGATGACAATAATCAGTAAATCAGATATGTCCCAGAGAACAACGCGAGCCATATTTTGGTCATTGATTAATTTACAGCTGACTTAGTCTCTGTCTTTTCTTGGGAACAATCTCCTTTGTTGTGACCATCAGGAAATACATTACTTTCGACATAAATAAAATGAAGATTATGTCACTAATCTTGGTTTGTTTCATGCCCAAGTACAATGAGACGACCTTGATCAACTCTGCTAGTCATACTAGCAAAGAAATCTGGAAAATGCCAGTGTGATTTTTCGCTCAATAAATAATTTTGATTCAGTTTGACTGAAACCACCTCGACCTAAAGTTGTGCTTTTCTTCTTTTAAAATGGTGTCCGGTATCTTCCAAATGACGGCAAAGATACGAGAGCAGTTGGAAGCAATGTAGCCTATCAAGTCTGCGACAAAATTCAATGAGATCATGGCTGATTTGGTTAATTCTCAACCCCCGTTTTTATCCTCATCTCCGTGATGCGCCATGTCTGTCTATCACAGCCTTCACAACCGTCCGTTGTTAGGAAACCCACAGATTTTCTACCATCTGAAAGAGTGAATATCCTCCTTATCATTTTCTTAAATGTTTGATCCCTTCAGCTGTGAGAACGCACTCTCGTCCCAATTTCTCGCGGGTGTACATCAGAGCAGAATAAGCCCCTGAAGGTAGGTCTGCACTCTCCAGTGCCGCTCCGTGTATTTGAAACATTTTCATATTTTGACCTCTGATTAAAAATAGTAGACCTAATTTGCACATCAGATTTGCCAGTGGTGACTTTTTTCAAGAAGACTTCAATGAGCGTAATTCTACTGGCAGTGAAATGGCTAGACAAATGCAAGGACATTTTTCTTTCGCAATCCAGTGCTGTGTTTATTCACCTCTCTGCACTTGAAAATGGATCCTATCCATCCACTTTACCTCTCATCAATATGTGTGCAATTAAAATTGTTGCGGCCATGACTATCACAGCCTTCACAACCCTCCGTTGTTAGGACACTCACAGATTTGCTACCATCTGAAAGTTCCAACCTGAAACACCAGGATTTGGCTTTTCTTGGTACCCCAGTATTCGCTGTCACACTCTCTTGCTTTCGGAAGGAGAAGGATGCTGGGGTGCTAGGAAAAGCCAAATCTTGGTGTTTCAGGTTGGAACTTTCCATTACATAAGACATACTAAGACAGCATTGCGCGCGTGCATTCATAGCCGCGTGATAAAGGTGATGATTTAGTAATCCACTGAGGCTTCCCTCCGCTGGTTCGAATTCTGCTGGCTCCGTTTTCAGTGATGTCATGCAGGACGAGTTTTCACTCAGTTCAGAAATCTCGTCTCAACAATCAAGACCAGCCAGTTGATAAGACTTAGCAAACTCACGTTATTAATAAAAAATGCAACACACTTAAACCATTATCTCCGTTTCTCTTTTCACAGTTACTGCCAGGCCCATCGAGATTTTGCAGTATTCTTTGAATGTACTTTGCAGAAGTGCTGCTTTTGAATAGATTCCTTTTACCCCAGTCCTCCGTTCACTAACTCTGGTCAGTGGCAACACTTTCCCCGCTCGTCGAAGAGCCAATCCCCCACCACTAATTTTCCCATCATTGTAAATAGCCGCAGGAAATTGCTGACAAACCATCTTTGCTCCAAAGCGAAACTCACCAACATCGGGAATCCGTCCACAAAACGGGACTTCACATCCCTGGACATGGTGAAATACAGACGGTTGTGAAGAGATTTTGGGGAAATATTATCACTTGTCAGGTGAAAAACATGTTAAGGAGGTAAAGCACGTCACCCAGTCTCCAGCTTCGTGAATCTTCAGAAACTCTTTGGGAAATGGACTCAGAGGAGAATGAAGAAGGGTGAACTGTCAGACTGACCGGAAACAGTCAGGATAACCTCCCCTTCTTTTAGAAGACGGGTCATTGATTCTGATGTTCTCAGGACATGAACTGATTGGAGACATTGAAGTAACAAACCTCATATGGACACTGGGACAATGAAAATACTCGATACCACACAAGGTACTGAGAGGTTCGAAGAGAGATGTCCCCGATTGCAGCAGAGCTGGTTCCCAGTGACATGGATGTGTCTGTCGTGGATAGGATCAGACTGTTCCCATGTCTCCATTATGAATGTCCCAGTCCTTATTTCAGAAATTTAAAACTGATAGAGGACAGTTGTCGTTCTGGGAATGGCAGCCTGAAGTTGGAGGTCAATCACAGACTGCTTTCGAGGATCGTCCAAGGTGTTAGGTTGGAATTATCAGCTCATTCGACTGTTAACTGAAATGTTACTGGTTCAATAGCCCCAGGGAGACTGTGGTTGATGTTCATAATGCATCTGTTTTCTGTGCTGCACCGTTTCGTGTTTCTAATGGGGTCAGGAAAATGTTTTCCAAACAGAAACATTTGGTATGACGAACGATAAAAAAGTTTCTGCATTGCTTTAATGGTTAATGTAAAGAACTGTGGATTCTGGGAATCTGAAGCAAAAACAGAAACTGCTGTCGAAACTAACCAGTTTGGCAGTGCCTGTGGGAGATTACCGAGTTCTGATGAAGTTTTGAAATATTTGTCTCTGATTCGCTCTGAATAGACGCTGTAAGATCTGCTGAGATTTTCCTGTTATTTCTGATCGTGGTTTTAACTGAAGGCATATTCCATTTATAAGGATGATACAACCAAACCCACCACAAACCAAAATTAAGAAATAACACCTCAGTATCTCACTCCACCGCAAGCTCAAGGATAACTACATGATGCTGTACTTCTCCAGCTTCCACCCCAACTATATTAAAGAAGCCATACCATAAGGACAAGCGCTTCACCTGCACAGGAACCGCTCAGATGAGGAATAATGCGATATACACCTAAAGATTTTGAAGGATATCCTCATGATGATGGGGTACATGTTGAACTGATTGATCACCAGTTCCGCTGTGCCACAGTGAAAATCTGCTGTGAACTCGTCAGAAGGCAGACAGAGGGTGCGACTAATAGAGTATCTTTCATCGTGAGTACTTCCCTGGAGATCAGCACGTTCTTCACAGAATTCAGCATGTCACCAATGATGATGAGCATCTCACTAACAACGTCCCCATGACTTCAATTCTCACCTTCAAACACCCAGCAAAATTATAACATACGACCGTTTACAGTAAACTACGCAGCCTTCACATACCATTAACCACAACATCACAGCACCATGCCTTCGCAACCTTTGCAAGACATGGACACTACCGTCACCCATTGGTACACCACCCAGCACGTACACGACAAGTACTCATGTGACTCAGGCAAAGTTGTTTGTCACATATGCAGCGGGCAATGATATCACAAGATACCACAAGATACCCAGTAATTCTATATTGGCGAGACCATGCAGACGGTGTGCCAATGGATGAATGGTAACGGCATAACATTTGCCAGACAGGATAATTCACACCCAGTCGGGGAAGAGTTCAGCAATCAAGGACATTTGGTTTTCAATCTTCGACTAAATGTCGGCCAATTTGGCTTTCGAGGTACACAACAACGCAAAATCGACAAACAGAATTGGATAGCCAACTGCCTTAGTTGTGATTATGGCATCAACCATGATATTCGGTTAATGTCACACCACATGTTACCCACCACACTGTTCTGTATCTGTGAAATCTTCCTTTTTGTTCTGTTTTCACACCATCACCGTGACAAGTTGTTATTGTCTCTCTACCTTAATCACTTTGTTCATTATTTGCTAACTGATAATTTGGGTCAGACTTGCGGCATGCGACTCTAGCCAAATAAAAATCAGAAGAACTGGGAATGCTGTAAACCAGGAGCAAGGGCAAGGGTTACTGTGCGGGGTGGGGGAACGGGACTGGGGCATCGTGGCGAAAGGGGTAGGTGTTTCGCTGGTCTGGAGACATCTGTGGAGGAACATGAGAGTTAATGTTTCGGATCTGGTGACCCTTCCTCTGGTGCTTTTGTTGTGGAGCGGTTTTCCAGTTGCTTCTGTTTCTGTTCCATGTCATTCCAGTGCCTTGATTTGTCTCCAGTACGACTTTATTTTAACGGTTTGTAATTATCTCTCTGCCTCACTTTGTTGGATCATAGGTCATCCATTCTGTTGGCACTCAGTTTTGACACATTACTCACACTGTCTGACACTCTTGTTCACTTGTAGAGACTAAGTCTTTGACACTCCGCTCCCACAATTTGCCTGATATTTTGATCTGTCTGCCCTTTATCTCTCTTCCCTTAAATTCAGTGTTCTGTGTTATTCCTTCCCACTTCACGTAACGAAAGGGTTCTGGTCCGAAATCTTGTTATTTCAAATAAACATGTGCATCTATAACCTGGTGTGATTTCTGAATTGGTCCATCGCAGTCCAAAACCGCAACCTCCACAGCAGGTACACGGAAACACCACTACACGCACTTTCCCCTCCACACTATGTTCAAGCTCATTTACTCCTGTTGTCGCATGCAATTCTGAACTTGTTGTTGTTCGTGATGAAATCTTAAGGTTCAAGCGGTTCTTTTGCAATGTATGTACTTTGGAATGTGGTTCAATTTCAAAGAAAAACATACTTCAAGGGACGATATATGCTTCAAAGCTTTGCCTGAGTTGTTTAAATGTCTTTTATCCTGAACCCAGTGAGCTGACGGAAGAATAAACATGCTTTGCACTTCTACCATACGGTGCCAGGGACCCAGTTCAATTCCATCCTGTGGTGACTGTCTGTATGGTGCTTGTACTCACCCCATCTGTGCGTGAGTTTTCCTCCCACATTATGAAATCTGTGTAGTTTCGGTGGATTGCCAAATGGAAAATACCCAACTTGTCCAGGTATGTGGACTTCAGGTTATTTCGCTGTGAGAAACTGGAAGGGGATCGATTAGGAAGTGTTTTTTGTTGGGATAATCTTCACTGCTTTGGTATGGGCTTGATAGACCGAATGGCCTACTTCCACACAATTGGGATTTTACGAAAATTATTGCGATCGTGCGATTTTCCAGACAGTCCGAAAGATAAATAATGTTTCCAGGTGTCGTTTTGAATGTCTGCAAACGATATTCCAATTCTCACACACGAACTACACCTCGAAGTCTGCACTTATGCAATTCAAAGTTGTGCATTCAGTGTTCACGCTTCGGAAATCACAGCTTTTTACCATTAAGATCAAATCTTGTGTTTCTTAATCTATATCATAAACAGTCGAATTAGTCTCATTTACCTACATTTAATGCATGTACTTCAAACTGATTGGAATGGTAACTTCTCAGATTCAGGTTCATTTTGATCGTGGATAGGTAGATGACAACCACTCTTCCCATCATCCCAAGTGGATTTGTAAGGCATCGATCACCAACGCTGAGCCGTGCTGCTCCCTGGGAGAGAGTGAAGCGCGCTGATGGCCGTTCGGTGACATCATACATGTATTTGTCTCCAGTTAGTTTCTATGGAGTAGGACTGACAATGAGGGGAAGTTCGAAGGCAAGATCTGATTCTGGGAGGGGAAGCCTTTTGAAGACGTTTTGGCAGTATCTGAGAGACTTTCCAAACTTCAAAGAGGCAAAGTCATTGAATAAAATCTCGGGGGATGCCTTCTAACAGGAGAATTATGTAACCGAAAATATAAAACATAGCCTAAATGAAGATAAATACCGCAGTCTTAGAAGGACGAATGGTAAGAAGAACATATTTGATTGAGGACTTCCTGCTGCAGCCTTTAAGTAGCGCAGCTGAGTCAGCTGCTCATAAATGATGATAAAACATCTATCCTTTAACTGATCACCTTCAACCACGTGCTGGAGTATGTCTAGTCTACTTATGTCTACCTTTTGCTGCAAAATGGCTATGGAGAAGTGTATGTCTTTGATATCAGGCTTATTCGGAAGAATGGCTCCACTAAGGTTTGAAGTTAGCTTTTGTGATTCGTTGGTTAGCACTGCTGCCTTACAGCATGAAGGACCTGGATTCGATTCCAACCTCAGGCGACCGTTTAGAGTTCGCATATTCTACCTGTGTCTGCATGGGTTTCTTCGGGTTGCTGCAGTTTCCTACTACAGTCCAAAGATATGCAAGTTAGATAAATTGGATATGCTACATTGTACCTCATTCTCCAGAATGTGTTGGCCAGGAGCAGTGCAAAGTAATCGGGAAGGGAAATTGCTGTGGGTGGAATACTCCTTAGAGGTTGCGTGTGAACTTGTTGGGCCTAATGACCTGTTTCCACACTGTAGGGATGGTATGATTCTATTTCATAACGTCGGTACTTTAACAGCGTAAGGCATGGTACAACTCAGTAGCTTGCTAGTAAAATGCTGAATGGTGGATTCACGCTGATTTTCTGTGTCAAAGTTAACTGGCAAGTGTTCATCTCAATTGGAATTAACGACTATGCTAATTTAATTGAAACAGAATCATGGCTGGAAAATACCTCCAGTGAAAATGCATCACCAAATTCAACATTTCTATTCATGGCAAGTTGCTGAGTCAGCCTATCTCAAATGTCTGATTACATGAATCTGCGGCAAGAACACAGGGATACATATTTCCAAACTGCTCCTCTTAACTCTGTAGCTTAAGCGTTCCATTTTTGTGAAGGGTTTGTCACCTCCCAGTAAGTGTTGGCCTTCTAACAATTGAGTTTGACAAAGTTTATTTGAACAGTTCATTAAACTATTTGGATGTTTTGAAGTGGGGGAGGAGAGCAACCCTCTGATCCACTGGGACAGTGAAGGACTGACTGAAGGAATACCTATCCAATTGTGATGTTTAGTAGCTTGGAAGGGAGCATACAGATAATGATTTTCCCATTCGTTTACTTCCTTTGTCTTTAGGACGATAGTAGTACTAGAGTTGGAGTGTGCTGTCAAATGGAAATTGTTGATGAATCAAAAAGCTGCGGTAGTGGTGAATGGATTGAAATTATACATAAAGTGCCAATCGAACTGGCTCAATTGCCATGGAATGGAACGTTCTGAAGAAACTCAGCCGACCTGGTAGCAACTGTGAAAAGTGTCAGAGAAGTAATATTTCTTGTCCTACATGTCCTCTCTTCAGTACTGTTCTGAAGAAGAGTCATTTTGGCCTCAAAAAGTTAACTGTATTTCTCTCCAGGTATGCTGTTAGAGTTGCTGAACTTCTCCAGCACTTTCTGTTTTCATTTCAGTTATTAAATGTCCGCAGCATTATCCTTTTGTACGAATGTTTCATTATGGCGCTGTCCAACATCTTGAGGTATGTTGTCGATATATTTGTTCAGTCAATCGGGGAGTATTCCATCACATACTTGACGTGAGCCTTCTCGGTATTAGAGAAGCGATTGGAGTCAGAAAACCCATGACTGATGGCAGTTTTCTTGCCATCTGGCCTGCTCTTGTAGCCACATTATTTATGTAGGGAGGACAGTTCATTTTGGGGTTAATAGTAACTCCCAGATTGTTGATCGTTGAAGACTAGGTAATGGCAACACCATTGAATTTCCACAGGTGTTAATTAGATTATCTGAATCAGGATGTGTGAAATTCATTTCACTAGTCTGCCCAGGCCTTCACATTGTCAGAATTTTGGTGCATTGTGAAATGGAATGCTTCAGGAGTTGAGGAGTTAAGAATGCGGCTGAACTCTGGACATTTATTAACGAACAGAACCTTGAATAATTCCTGAAGTGAGGTCCTGGAGTTTAGATAACTGACCTGCAACAACCAATCCAGTTTCTGTGCGTCTGGAGTCACATGTAACTTGGAGCAAATAAGAATAACAGCTTTACTTCCCTAAGGGGTAGATGCGAATCGGAAGGGATTTTCCATGGTAAGTTGTAATGGGTTAAAGGCATTAGACATAGAATTTCAACTTAGAATTCATGGCATCTATCGTTGCAGGGTTTGAATTAGGTCTCTGATATCAATTCTGAAATATCTTCACGTGAGCAGATTATCTTGTACTGATGAGCAATGCTTCTCCAAAACTGGGATTAAGCTTGTTATTAAGCTTCTTCATTTCTCAGAAATTTGAATAAAAAACAAAAAATGTGAGCAATGCTGCAGTCTCAGTCTACACAAGCTGCTTACACACAGTACAATGCAACACTTTTGGTGATGCATCAACTCAGATTTTCAAACAAGGAGCTTGTCAGTTGCCTGACGGGAGAGATAACGTCGCACAGAAAACTGCATCAAACAATTCAAACATGTGGAGAAGGTGATCCTCACTATCCTGGTCTTCATTGGCGTTCCTTATAAGGCATTATGACAATTTCACTTGTTTTAGTCTGCTGCTGATCTGCTCTTTGGTTTTAACTTTTGAAAAATAAAGTCTCCAATTCACTGACAGGTTTCCTTATTTCGACACAGGAAGTGCGATATCAGTTCACTGAGCAGTAGTCTCCTTACAATTCTCCAGTGATAGAGACTCCCGATGTCACTGCAAATGCAGAACTTCCTAATCTCTGTGTTCTGTCATCCGGTCCGGTTTCATACCGTTTGTAGGTATGATAAGAAATCAGTGTTGAAACTTTATTGCTGGAACAGCACAGCAGGTCAGGCAGCATCCAGGGAACAGGAGATTCGACGTTTCGGGCACAGGCCCTTCTTCAGGAATGAGCAGAGAGTGTTCAGCAGGAGAAGATAAAAGGTAGGGAGGAGGGACTTGGAGGAGGGGAGTTGGAAATGTGATAGGTGGAAAGAGGTCAAGGTGAGGGTGACAGGTCGGAGTAGGGTGGAGGCGGAGAGGTCAAGAAGAAGACTGCAGGTCAGGAAGGCGGTGCCGGGCTGGAAGGATCCGGCTGAGACAAGGTGGGGGGAGGGGGGATGAAAAAACTGGTGAAGTCCAAGTTCATCCCCTGCGGTTGGAGGGTTCCCAGTCGGAAGATAAGACGCTCCTCCTCCGACCGTCGGGTTGTTGTGGTTTGGCGGTGGATGAGTCCAATGACCTGCATATCCTCGGTGGAGTGGGAGGGGGAGTTGAAATGCTGTGCCACAGGTTGGTTGGGTTGGTTCGTCCGGGTGGCCCAGAGGTGCTCCCTGAATCGCTCCGCAAGTAGGCGGCCTGTCTCCCCAATATAGAGGAGGCCACACCGGCTGCAGCGGATACAGTAGATGATGTGGGTGGAGGTGCAGGTGAATCTGTGGCGGATATGGAAGTTTCCCTTGGGGCCTTGGAGAGAAGTGAGGGGGGAGGTGTGGGCGCAAGTGTTGCACCTCCTGCGGTTGCAAGGGAAGGTGCCGGGAGTGGTGGTTGGGTCGGTGGGGGGTGTGGATCTGACAAGGGAGTCGCGGAGGGAGTGGTCTCTACGGAAAGCTGATAGGGGAGGGGAGGGAAATATATCCTTGGTGCTGGGGTCTGTTTGGAGGTGGCGGAAGTGACGGCGGATGATGCGCTGTACATGGAGATTGGTGGGGTGGTAGGTGAGGACCAGTGGGGTTCTGTCCTGGTGGCGGTTGGAGGGGCGGGGCTCAAGGGCGGAGGAGCGGGAAGTGGAGGAGATGCGGTGGAGGGCACCGTCGACCACGTCGGGGGGGAAATTGCGGTCCTTGAAGAAGGAGGCCATCTGTGTTGTACGTATTTTGAACTGGTCCTCCTGGGAGCAGATGCGGCGGAGACGAAGGAATTGGGAGAATGGGATGGCGTTTTTACAGGGGGCAGGATGGGAGGAGGTGTAGTCCAGGTAGCTGTGGGAGTCGGTAGGTTTCTGTACAGTAGCTCATCAACTCAATCACTGGAGTAATTAGGGATGGGCAGTGAATCCAATGCCATTGAGTGACGTCTATATGCCACGAATGAGTTTCGAACATCTGCAGGTTCTACGTGGACGCCCGCAAGCGATCGGCAGAAGGGAGTAGTGGAGCAGGGCGTTTGAGTAAAGTGAAAGGCAATGATGACTGGAGGGCGTGAGGTTGTAAGAGAGGAAGTGGTGATGCAAGGCTCACTGTTGGTATTAATGGGTCAACCTATACTGGCCACTGTTTACACTGACTTACACAACACTGCTGATCAATTCATCACAATGATACTGTTCTCTTGGCGTTGTATTCCCTCTGTGCATATTAACGTGGTTAATGGGCCCCGAGAGGATGAACGCATCTTCTTTATCCTCTCGGCTTAAACAGATGAATATATCAGTTTGAAATGAACGCAATACGAGATTGGCTCTTTCTGTGCATTTGCACTGGAGAATGTCCAGGTGTGAACGTTTCTTTTCTGTATCAGCAGAGGTTAGTTTAAATTCTTATGGAACAACTTTAATAAAGTAAGAAATATCCAAGTTACTGTGATTGAACAGCTAATTAAATAAACATATGGATTTGAACAGCATTGTCTGCGCTGACACCGTTGATGAATTAGTTAAAGCGCCTGGTAATCACGAGACTAGTATGGTGTCAAATCCTGGCGTTGCATGTCCTGTACATTGAAGGATCGTTGCTTAAACTTCTTTAAAATGCTGTATTGTTGATCCACCACACCGAAAGAGCATGCTTCTTGTGTTTGAGCTCAGCGCATTTTTGTTTCGTGTTACCACGTCCTGCCGCCTGCTGTGGCCCCATCAGTCAATATAGATCCTGCTAATTCAACGGAAAGATTCTTTACTATGTTCCACTAGGACGTTTCAGTTAACGGTCGAATGCGCTGAAACTTCCAACCGAACAACTTGGACGATCCTCTAAAGCAGTCCGTGACTGAATTCCAAATTCAATGTGCCATTCCCTGAACTACTACTGTCCTCTATCAGTTTTACTTTTCCAAATGAAAGACTGAACCGTTCATTATGGAGACATTTTAACAGTCTGATACCCCCACAGCAGACACACCCATTTCATTGGGAACCAGCTCACCTCCATCAAGGATAATCTCCTTTTTTGCCTCTCAGTGCCTTGTGTGTTCCAGAGATTTTCAATGTCGCAGAGTCCAGATGACGTTTCTATTCCCTATGTGCAGGGGTGAGAATTCTTTCAATGTCTCAGACTAGTTCCTGTCCCGACAACATCAGAGTCAATATCCTGGCCTCTGCTCGGTCCGACAGCTCACCCTTCTGCATTCTCCTCTGATTCCACCTCCCAAAGAGTTTCTCAAGATTCCCAAAGCTGGTGCCTAGATTGGTTTGACTCCTTAACATTTTTCCAACTGCCAATTGACAATATTTTCACAGTAAAGCTTTGGAAACCTCTGGTCTGCACCATGTCCAGTGATGAGATGTCCCGTTTGGTGGAGAGATTCCCGAAGCTGGTGAGTTTCACTTTGGAACAAAAATGGTTAAGTGGCAATTTCCTGCAGTTGTTTGTAATGATGGGAGAGGGAGCGGTGGGGAATGAGCACTTTGACGAGCAGGAGGAAGTGTTGCCACTGACCGGAGTCAGAGAACAGAGGACAGGGATTAAAGGAATCTAATGAAAAGCAGCACTTCTTCTCAGGACGTTCAATAACAACTGCAGAAACCCGATGTGTCGAGCAGTGTATCTGGAAAGAGAAACAGAGATAATGTTTTAAATATGGAACATTTCTGATGAAGAACTCGAGTTGCAAAGTTTAATTAAATTACTGGCCTGGTTTGTAAAATAGGTTTTTTGAACTTTGAGCGAAAGTTCCCCCAGCATCAAGTTATTCAAAGCGGAGTCAGCTGGATTCGGATCGGCGCGGGGAAACCTGAATGGAGTTTTAACCTATCACCTTAACCACTCGGCCATGAGTACTGACTAAAAAGCAGAGTTGAGCATTAACCAAATCAGCCATGATCTCATTGAAATCTGTCGCTGACTTGATGGGCTAAATGCTTCTATCTCCTCTCCTAACTCTGCTGTCAATTGTAAGGTGCGAGATACCAATGTAAAAGAAGAAAAGCACAAAGTTAGGAAAAGATATTTGCAGCCAAACTGAGTCAAAATTGTTGATTGAAAAGAAAATCAAACTTGGCAATTTGCTAGATCTCTTTGCAAAAATGACCAGCAGAGGTAATCAGGGGAGCTATTGATCTGAGTGTTCTTGGAGCTGAAGCACAACAGGAAAACGTCTCTTGGGTACTATTTTGGACGTATCTCTCAATGAGCTATCATGTTTTACATATGTTCCATCGGGAGTTACCTCACACAAGGAAGTAACCTGTGCTGCAGATGGTCATATAATCCGAGTCCCAAGTCCCGGAGTCAGAGACACTCAGTGCCCTGTGTGTACCTACAAGGAACAGCTGTACATGGGGTTGACAGGGTAACAGAACTGCATGAATGCAGCTCGATGGTCGTCTGTCTGCTTCTCCTCTACAGTTTTCTGTGCAGTCCCTGCATGCAATCTTGTCAACTATGTTTGTCCGGCACAAGATGGGCATTGGTCACTTGTCTCTGAGAGAGGCTGTTGGTTTATGTGTTGTCATAATTCCGAGTGTAAGGAGGAATCTGGTTGTCAGTTCCCAGAAACTTACTTTAATAAATGGAAGCGTGCTTTTTAACTTGCCGCGTGGCATATCCTCGTTGCGAAGTTCGTGCACTGCGAATCACGTTGCGGGACAATCCAATATTGGCAAAGAATTTGTGTGGCAGTCACGAGTTGCCACGACCAGCTATCCCACGTAGCAATACGGACAAATGGCAAGAACTACAAATTCGATTAGAGCAGCACAGGTTTAATGTGACAGGGCAAACAGAAGGCAGCCAGAAGATTTCTGGGTGTAGGGCAATCACCCAAGGTACCTTTTCATATGAAAGTCTGTGCATCAGTAGAATCTGGGACCCAAGTAGTCTATGTTGGTTATTCATATTCCAGACAACTTGTGTTGTTCCCCGTTTACTCTGAAAGTGAATAGACATAGTTATTTCACCGTTATTTCGAAAGAAGATCCTGCATTGAATGTGTTCGCCGTTTTTTGATGCTGTGTCGAAAAGGTGGGCAATCGCGATGTGAAACGTTGCTATACCTTCATTTCCTTCACTACTGTCCTGGTGAGGGAGAAAGGTGATTGGCTCTCTCGATCAGATGGGGGCACCGGCGCATTGATGGCCTACTTTAATCACGGATATAATTGGAAATGTTCACTTTTAATGGTTCGTTGTTGTTCTTTTTTTATATATGATAGTGAGCACTTTCTGGGACTTGGCAATAAACTAAATCTCCAGTAGGTTTGGAATTGCCTCGCTGTTACTTGTGCGAGCGGTTCATGTCAGAGACGACTCACAGTGCCTCACAGACAGCACTTAAGCTTCGGTGTGTCTGATCATCGTACTGCCTTTTCAATTTTGATTCTGTTCCACGTTAAGAGCTGTCAGTTTTTGAATTCGCTGGAGAACAAAGTGGGTAATGCAATATGGGAGGTATTTTTCTTCAGCCAAAATCTTTGATGGCGAACTTGGGAAAGTGTCAAGAAGAATGGTCATTGGAAGCAAATAATCTGGAAAACCTTCATCTCTGGATCGGTTGGGCCCATCCACCCTCCAAACAAAATAGCCAAACTCGCTGACTGAGTAACACACATCATGCGTTTTTTTTTTGCAAATGGTGTATTCAAACCGTTGCCGGTGGCTGGAGCATCTCAAAGTTGTCGAGCATGGAAACAACTCTCGCGATCCAACTTCCCTTTGCTGAATAGATATCCGAAATTAATCCATACATATCTGTCAATATTTTTGCCTTATCTCTCCGAGGTCTTCCTGTCTATACACACATTCAGATGCCTTTGAAATGTTGTGAGTTCACCAGACTCTGCCACTAAATGTGGCAATTCATTCCACACAAACAACAGTTCTGTGTGAAAAGCATGTGTCCCTCACATCCCTTTTAAATGTTTCCTCTCTCGCATTAAACATTTGCTATGTAGATTTGAACTCGCGTGTCTTGTGAAAAGGTGCTCCCTGACTATTTACTTTGTCTGTCTTCCTCATGATTTATAAGCTTCTGTGAGTCCATTTCTAATCCCTGAAGCTCCTGGGAATCTGACGAAGCCTATTCAGTTTCGTTCTCATGTCCAAGCAGTGCAAACCTTGCAAATCCTTGTAAAGGTTTTCTAAACTTACTCTTGCAAGAAGTGTGTCCAGGTGCAGCACTTGTTTGACTGCGTGGTCACTCTGGAACTGCGGGTGGACTCACTGTGGAGCATCAGCAATTCTGGAGAATTATGTTGCCTCCCAGGTGCTCAGGCCAGGGATGTCGCCCATTGGCTGAAGAGCATTCGAAAAGGGGATCGTGAACAGCCAGTTGTCTTGAGGACGAGATGAGGACCTGCAGGGATAATTCAGGGAGCTAGAAGAGAAATTAAAGAGGAGGACCTCAAAGGTAGTAATCTCGGGATTACTGCCGGTGCCATGTGACTGCCAGCGTAGAAATGAATAAAAAAAAAGGCACGATGGACACGTGACTTGAGGAATGGTGCTGCAGGGCGGGTTTCAGATTTGTTGGATTTGCGACCAGTTCTGGGGAATGTGGGACTATAAGAAAATTAACGATCTACATCTGAACCAGACAGGAACGAAAGTCCTTTCGGGAGTTTTTGCTACTGCTGTTGGGGAGGTTTTATACTAATGTGGCAGGGCGCTGGGAACCAGAAGATTAAACAAGTCGGTAGTGAGGTGGAAACTGGAAACGCTAAGAATCAGGAAGATAACATTAAAAATGGGAAGAGTAGGCAGAGAGCAGTTGAATGCAAAAGAACTGGTGCCCTGAAATGCATCTACTTTAATGCATGGAGTATAGACAGATGAACTTAGGGTTTAGGTTGATGCCGGGGAATATGACGTTATTGCGATCACAGAGATTTAGTTGAAGGAAGGGCATGGTTGGCAACCAAATGTTCTCGGATATAGATGCTTCAGATGGGACAGGGAGGGAAGAAAAAGGAGAAGGAGTTGCATTGCTGGTCAGGGATGATATCATGGCTGTGCGAAAGGAAGACACCATGTAAGGCTTGGGTCGTGAGACACTATGGATGGAGCAGTGAAATAAGAAGGGTGAGGTTAGATTTTTGGGGCTGTATTACAGTGAGCGTGAGGTGTAAGAAAAACATAGTTAAACAGATCATGGAAAGACGTAGAGGCAATTCTTTAGTTTTGATTGGAGATTTCCGTTTTCCCAACATTGTCCGGGATACTCTTAGCGTCAGAGGTCTGGATGGTATACCATTTGTAAGAAGCCTCCAGGTGAGTTTTCTGCGGCGGTATATCAATAGTCTGAGGAGGGAATAGGCCATATTGGAACTGATATTGGGGAATAAGCCAGGGCTGGCGATAGCAGTTGCCGTGGGTGATTTCTTTGGGAAGTGTCCAATATTCGTAAGTTTTAGAATACTCGTTGACAAAGATGAGAGTGGTCCTGAGGAAAGAGTACTATCCTGGGCCAAAGCTAATTATATCAAAATTATGCAGGAGGTCGGAAATGTGGATTGGACACAGCTATTTGTAGGAAAGTCCACAGTTCATATGTGGCAGGCTTTCAAAGATAGGTTAAATATAGTGCAGGATAGGCATGTCCCGTTGAAGGCATAGGATTTGAAAGACAATATTCGTGAACTATTGATGACAGGACAATTGTACGACTCGCCAAGAGGAAAAGGGAAGCATATGTAACGCCTCAGCAGCTAAGAACATAATGGTCCCTCGAGGAACATGAGAAGAGTAGGGCAAGTCTTAAATGAGGAATCAAGGGGGTTAAAAGGGGTAATGAAACAACTTCACGCTAGCACAATTAAGGAGAATCCTAAAGCCTATTATTCATATATAAGAAGCAAGCAGGTAACCAGAGAAAGGATTGGTCTACTAAAGGAAAATAAAGGAAGGGTGTATGTCGAATCTGAGAGACTGGGTATGATTCTGAATAATTATTTTGCATCAGTGTTCACTGAATAGAGGAATATGATGAATATTGAGTCTAGAGTAAGACATTTGATTAGTCTGGATCATGTTGACTTAAGTAGAGAAGCTGTGCTGGGCAGGCTAGGGGTACTTAATGTGGACAAATCCCCAGGAACGGATGGGATCTATCCCTGGTTCCTGAGTGAGGTGAGAGAGGAAATAGCTGGTGCCCTGACAGATATCTTCGTGGCGAACTTGAGCACAGGTGAGGTTCTGACCAACTGGAACGTTACTCGTATTGTCCACTGTACAAGAAGGATAATAGGGATATTCCGGATAACTACAGAACAATGGGCCTAACATCAGTGTTGGGAAAGTTGCTGGAGAAGGTACTGAGAGATAAGATCTATTCATATTTAGAAAATAATGTGCATATCAGTGAGAGGCATAGAGTTTTTTGGGAAAGTGCCCAAGTTGATAGATGAAGGAAAGGCTGTTGATGTCATATACATGCACTACAGTAAGGAGTTAGATAAGGTTCCCCATGGTAACCAAATACAGTACGTAAAGTAACATGGTGTGCAGGGTGTTCTAGACAGGTGGATAAAGAATTAGTTGAGCAATAGGAGACAGAGAGTGGCAGTTGAATGGAGTTTCTGGAAATGGAGAAAGATGTCCAGTAGTGCTCCACAGGGGACAGTGTTGTGGCCACTGTTGTTTGTGATATAGATAAATGTTCTGGAAGAGAGCACTGTTGGAATTATCAGAAAGTTTGCAGATGACACGAACATTTCTGGACTAACAGAAAGTATAAGTGACTGTTAAAAAATACAGGACGATACTGGAAAGTTGGGCGGAAAAGTGGCAGCTGGAGTTCAAACCAAACAATTGTGAGGTGACGCATTTCGGTCAGTCTAATTCTAGATGGGGTTATACAATGAACGGAAGAACGTCGGGGGAAAAAAAGTTGATGGGCAGAGAGATCTGTGAGTACAGGTCCATTATACACTGAAGGTCGCTGCACAGGTGGATAGAGTGGTCAAGCAGGCATATAGTATGCTTGGCTTCATTGGATGGGGTATTGAATAAAATGTCTAGCAGGTCATGTTAAAATTGAACAATACATTGGTCTGGCCACACTTGGGATACTGTGCAAATTTCTGGTCGCCACATTACTAAAAGGATGTGGACGCTTTGGAGAGGGCACGTAAAAGGTTTAAGCGATTAGTGTCTCGTATGGAAGGTGCAATCTTGGAAGAGACGTTGAGTTGTTTTGTTTTCATTAGAAAAAAGGAGTTTGAGTGGGACCTTTTTGAGGTTTACAAAATCATGAAGGGTACAGACAGGATAGATAGAGAAAAGGTTTATGTCCCAGATTGAAGGATTAAATACCGAGAGGTCACGCTTTCAAGGTGAGAGGTGAAAAGTTTAAGAGGGATACAGTGGGTGGTGGGTGTCTGGAACGCGTTCCCAGCAGAGGCGGGAGAGGTAATCACGGTAGATACATTTAAGATGCGTCTGGACAAATGCATGAGTAGGTGGGGAGCAGAGGGATACAGGTGCTTAGGAATTGGGTGACAGGTTTAAACAGTAGATTTGGATCGGCTCAGGCTTGAATGGATGAAGGGCCTGTTCCTTGTCTGTACATTTTCTTTGGTCTTTCTTCTTAAATTACGCCAATTTCATTACATAATCTGCGAGGTCTAAGTGCCTGAAGTGAATCGATGCTGAAATACTAGTCATAAAAATTCTGAGTGTGGGCTTTTGTGTTGTCGCGGGATCGAGGGTTTTAAGATGCTGGATTTTAAGCTTCAGTTTCTTTCGAATCGTGGCTTCAAATACCAGCATCGTAAGTGAGCTACTATGTGGAGATGTATGCGAGAGAACTGCGCATGTGTGGATGCCTTTTAATTTGAGTGTTTGCAGCTCCTCAGTCTGCTTACCCTCTCGGTGATAAAATCAGCGACCGTCTCTGAAAACAACGCAAGTTTCTGCTGTCCGACGTATCCTCATATCCCGTCGATAGCTTTGCTTTTGGATATCTGCGTTGCCAGTTTCTGTATCTCAAATGGTTAGCGCACTTGGCTGAAATGTTGGTGGTTCGAGCCCACCCAGGGAATAAGCAGCAAATATTTCAGCACAAGCATTCACCCCGACCATGTATTGGAACCGGGAAAACTCATCCATGATTCACCCCAAGTCCGCAGGGAGTGAGACGTTTACACGCAGCAGAATACGACATCACTTTCTCCAAGCTCCCGATGCCAACAGAGAGCGGCCACTGCAGCTTCAATCAGCGACTTTCTGCCAAGCCATGGGAAACAACTTGTGGAAACTCCTTCCTTAGTAACAGCTCTTTCCGTGAGAAAGGAGAAAAACTTTCACTTTAAATTGGAAAGGGCTTCAGGACATTGGAATGTTGCTCCAGTTCTTGGAACGTGTTATAAATAAAACTCCTGCCTTGAAAATAGGAAGTGGTAAAAGGTTTTAGGTAGAAATAACAAAGAAAGTGTTGATTGAGACGACTCTGTCTCGTCAGCAGATAGGAAATGCCCAACACTGTAAACGGAAATGATTGGATTTCCTTAGGTAACGTCCCGACTGATTTACGGCCTGCCAGAGTGATTGGAAATCACATCAGCGATATAAAGGTGAGGGTAAAAATATGAAGATATTAAGGTTGAACCTTAAATCCCGGGACAAGTGCTGAATAGATTGTAATGCTTTGAAGGCATAACTGAAGTGAAAGGTGTGAATGATATTGTGATTAAGAGGAATGAACTGGATCGTAACAAAGTGCTGATGAATTATGCTCGCAATGTAATAGTAAACTAATCCACAGTGCACCGTGCTTGGTTAGCTCAGTCGGTGCAGTGTGAGATGCTTAATCTGTGGTTGGTGGGTGCAAGCCTCACAATGGGCGCTTTCACCGCTTAATACAATTCTGGCTCTTCTTTCTACGTGCAGTATTGCAACCCTTCGAAGGGGAATGTTCTTGTTGCTTTCATTGACACATCTTTCCGCCTGCTTTTGATCACACGTCGGTTTCTGAGTGAACACTGTTTCCATTTTACTGGAGACACCAGAGACAACTTTATCAGTGCAGCTGAAAATACGATGAATGATGTCCGTTTCAAAACGTAAGGTTCCAAACCAACCGTGCACCACCCAAAGTGTTCAAAGGCACGGAAAGCGAATGGCCACTTGCTCGGGGTCTGACAGAAACGGATCAATGTCATATGGGTACTGAACCAATTTTTAGTGATTCAGATTGTTCTGATGGAAACTCTCCCTCAACGTTTTGCAATTGTTCTTCTTGTGTTTAACGTAATGAACAGTATATTGTCAGTAACGAGGGTGGAGGTGCGGCAGGATCGTGAGGTTTCAGTGTGGGACATAGACACAGTAAGTCAAATAACCCCAGCGCACGGGAGAGCTGTTTGGTCCAGGATCACTGCCATCTTCTCTTACTAAACCAACAAATGACATTATTGGAAAATGCTGGTAGCATCTTGGAAATATAAATCGATTTAAGACTTCAGGACTAGTGACACTCCTTTTCCATGTGCATCTCCATCTGCGTTTGCACACTCTTCCTTTTTATTGAATGTCTCCTGACTTCCAACTTTATATTCAGCTTCTCTTTTATTACTTCCTCTCCAACCATTTTCCCAGTCTCCAATTTTGTATCAGAACTGTTCCATCTTTCACATTGCCCAGGACTTCGAACTGAACAAATAACTCTGTTTATATTTCCTTAGATAGCAGATGACCAGAGACTGGAAGGCAGTGTTGTTCCGAAATCTCATCCATGATTCACCCCGAGTCCACAGGGAGCAAGACGTTTACACGCAGCAGAATACGACACCATGTTCTCCAAACCGCCGATGCCAACTGAAAGCGGCCACTGCAGCTTCAATCAGGGCTTCCTGCCAAACCCTGGGACACAGCTCGTGGAAACTCCTTTCTCATTAACTGCTCTTCCCGTGGGAAAGGAACAAAACTTCCATTTTAAATTAAAAATTCAGGAGATTGGAAGGTTGTTCCTGTTCTTGGAACGTGGTATAAACAAAACTCCTATCTTGAAAATAAGAAGTGGTAAACGTTTTAGGCCGGAAGAACAAAGAAAATGTTGATTGTGAGGACTCTGTCTTGTCAGCAGATGGGAAATTCCCAATACTGTAAACAGAAATGGTTGGGTTTCCTAAGGTAATTTTCCGACTGATTTACTGCTGCCAGAGTGAATGGAAATCACTTCATATGAAAATATTCGGGTTGAATCTTAAATGCCGGGACAAGTGTTAAATAGATTGTAATGTTTTGAAGAAATAACAAAAGTGAAAGATGTGAATGATGTTCTTTGTGATTGGGAGGAATGAGCTGGATCTTTGCAAATTGTTGTGCCAGGTGAATTATGCTCAGAATGAAATAGCAAACTAATTCATCGTGTGCCAACCCTGGATATCTCAGTTCGGTGCAATGTGAGGTGTTTAATCAGAGAGTCGTGCTTCCAAGCCCCATAATAGGCGTTTTCACTGTTTAATCGAGTTCCAGCACTTCGTTCCACATGCGGAATTGCAAGCCAACGCTGGTGGAGCATTCTTGTTGCTTTCATAGACACATATGTCCTCCTGCTTTGATCACATGTCGGTTTCTGAGTGAAAACTGTCTGCACTTTACTGAAGCGCCAGAGACAAGTTTATCAGTGCAGCTGAAAATGCTATGAATGATGACCATTTTACAACATGAGATTCCACTACATCCGTGCACCAACCAAAGTGTTCAAAGACACAGAACGCGGATGGCCATTTGTTAGTGGTCTGACAGAGACGGCTTAATGTCTCATGGGTCCTGAACGACAATTAACTGATTCAGAATGTGCTGATGGAACGGAACGGAGCTCTCCCTGTACATTTTGCAGTTGTTCTTGTTGTGTGCTCATGTAAGTTTATGTAATGAACAGTTTAGCGCCAGTAACGAGGATGGGGGCGGGGAAGGATTCTGAGGTTTCAGTGTGGGACAGACGTGATCTGATCGAACGGGTAAGTCAAATATTCCCAGAACATGAGAGAGCTGATTGGTCCAGGATCACTCCCATCTTCTGTTTCAGAATCAACAAATGAAATTGCTGGAAAATCTCAGCAGGTCCGGTCGCATTTGAAAATGAAAACCGAATGAGATTTCGGGACTGGTGACACTTCTTTTTCCATCTTCATGTCCCTCTGTCTTTCTACAAACTTCCTTCTTATTGAATATGTCCTGACTTCAAACTTTATATTCAGCTTCACTTTCATTGCTTCCTCTCCAAACATTTTCCCAGTCTCTAAAATTGTATCATGCTTGTTCTATCTCTCACTTTGCCCAGGACTTCCAACTGAACAAATAACTCTGTTTCTATTTCCTTAGATACCAGATGGCCAGAGATTGGAAGACATAGGAGGACGGTTAGCGCTTTCAGCTTATCTAGTCTGCTCCGCCATTCGATCTTGGCTAATATCGTTCTTAACTCCATTCTCCAGTCCTCTACCTGAACACTTACTCCCCAGTCTTAGGATCCAGTCTTTTATCCAGAGTGGGTCCTAATCCGTCCCGAAACCCTCCATATGTGTTGACAGCTGTTACACCGTGTCTACGTGTCATCCATCTCAGTTTCAGTGATTCTGGCAAACACGAACTGTTCTGAGCAGCTCGATCGGCTCTCTGGCCCCACTGTGATCCTGCGGGGGAGCAGTAATCATCTTCATCTCCTCCGGAAAGGATCGGCGCTTCAAAACAAAAAATGGACAGAAAGAAAGATAGGCTTGTGTGTCAAGATATGTGGTGGTAATTGCTTTCTGACCTGGTCAGTAAACCTTACTCTGTATATCCCCGCAGATTCTAGCTGTCGTGATGAAAGGGAATACAAGTCCAATTTATTGCCATCTACGCTTTTATTCGATATGTATTCTTCCTTGTTCTGAATATGCAGGGAGTTTCCAGCACTGATGGTCACCATTTCTAAGAGTGCATGTCGCGGGCCCTGATCTTTTCTGGAGAGTAGCAGTATCAGTTTGTGCGAAAGTGGCCCAGTACAAAGCTTAGAAGACACATTGTTGTTCCCTCTTTCATATCACGATCGATGGGGCTTTATTGCATTCTCATCAGCAAACCTTGTTTTGAATTTACTAGCCCAATACTACTGTAGCGGTGAAAAGAATATAATTCCGAATACCTGCTGCGTGAATTTCATTTTCAAATTTCTATTAGCAGTGGTCCTTCATATGTGGTGATGTCTATATCACTGCTGGCCATCCTGTTTAAGAGTGCCATTACATATGTTCCTCTGTCTTGGCGCTGCAGGGAAAATTGTCTGCGCCGTTTCAGCCAATATTTCTTGGATATTTCAACATGGTATTCTTTATTTTTTCAATCATGTCCTCTTTAAGGACACAGTTACCGGGCACGGATCCTTTCTGTAACAACAGTACCGCATTTGCTTGACATGCGAAGGTGGCCTGGATCAGTAACAAGGAGAGCATTCATTTCCTTCTGTCACAGCGAACACTGGATTCATGATGTTAATCTCTGTCAAATGCATCCGAAAATGTGCTCTGAAAGCTTCATTTGAACGCTGTCTGGCGTTTCTCAACGTGTGTCAACCAAAAGCAGAAATCCTCAATCATAGTTTGGAGCAGTTCACATATTCGAGTTTCGAAGCAGCAGACACGCATACAGTTCATTCAGTCAACCACGGGAATGAAAAGATTTACAGGCACAGATGAACTATCGACTCTTGTTCTCATACTGGTAATAATATTACTGTGTGGCCTGAAGTCTAAGCCTTGTTGTCACTGAAAATGAGGAAATCACAGACAGGCTGCCGAATGACGCAGTATGTATTTTGTTTTCTTGTTCTCACAGAGTTCCAGGAAAGTATGACAGCGAGGGAGAGGAATGCAAGTCAAGTGCAGCTCTGGTGAAACACCTTCTGTCTAATTCAGTCATCAACAAGAAACGTGAATGCGACTAAAGCGGGAAACCTTTTCACAACTCGAACAAAGAGCAATCATGAACAGTGACCACCTCTTTGACATCTCAGATCGCCTTTGACCTTCCCTGAATATGTATAGAAACTAATTTTTGTACACCTCAAAGTGAGAAGTGTTTGATTTACCGACAAAAAGTGAGTCGCATGTCCTTGATTACAACATAGGTTTCCACCTCAGCTTGCAGCCAGGTGGCAGTTGCTCATGGCTCTGCTGGATAATGCACTATTATGAAGAAAGAAAAGGAAAGTTGGAACTCTTATTGGCTCTGAGTTTCGAATAATCTTGCTACGTGTTCTGCCATTCTCGGATTCCAGTGCTAAACCAGTTTTTCAGTTCATCCGTGCAGCAGGAGAGTCGGCGTTTCTGGCAGGAGCAGAATTCATCATCTCCAGTGATCACTTTATCTGAGGAGAGAAAATGAACAAAGTTTCACACAGCGACTAATCGGAATTGCATTCCGTTTCAGCATGGCAGCAGATATGGGCTAGCAAATTCAAAGCCAGATTTGCTGATGAGAACAACAAGCACGACCGCTCAGATAGAGCAATTCCTTCCCACCGCTTATTCTGCAGAACTGGTGCAGTTGCTGTGAGTATGCTGCAGGGTATCATCAGGTACATGCTCTTGGGTTTCCGGTTTTGGCCTGTGTGCTCGCGTGGCTGAGCAACCTGAGACTCTGATTTCAGATTCCACTTCTTAAGAAGGCTTGTGTTTGCATCCCTGCGCGGCCACGTGTGCTAATGGACTAAGCTGGCAACGTTTTGCAGGAATGAGTTTTGTTAAAGTTGAACAGAAAAAAAAGCAGTCATTTCTTCTAACCCGGCTGTGATGTGGCACAGCAGAAAACAACCAACATGTCAGTGCCCATGTTTTCCCCTTGTGCTGTAGTTGTCACATTCCCCTCCAGCTCGAAAGGCCACCAGCATAATACGCGACTCAAAACCAGGCTGCGCCAATCTTTCATATTCCAGACAATTTGCATTTTTCACCGTTTCTCTGAAAGTGAATGGAGATATTTATTTCCCTGTTTATGTGAAATTAGGTTCTACATTGAATCCGCTCGCAGTTTTCTGTTGTTGTTGCGAAAAGGAGGGAAATTGCGATGTGAAACTTGGTTACTTTTCCCTAATTTCCTTAATTTCTGTCCTGATGAGAGAGGCTGGTGATTGGTCCTCTCGATCCGGTGGAGACATCAGCCCAATTGTTAACCTCATCTAATCGAGACTGTAACTGGTAATCTTCACTTTTCATGGTTCATTCTTAGTCAGTTCTGATTCATGTTACTTGAGCACTTTCCTGGAAGTATTGGTGCACTAAGGCGCCAGTACGTTGAAAGCACCATTTGGAATTGCCTCGCTGCAATTTGTGTGAGCAGCTCATGACCCAGATGACTCGCTCTGCCTGACAGACAGCATTCATGAGCCCGTGTGTCTGAAAATAGGTTCTCTTTGCCAGTTCTGCTTCTGTTCATGAGTTGTCAAGTGTTTGGTTTCGCTGGAGAGCTTTGCGAGCAACATGAATTGTGAGGTATTTTCTGCAGCCAAAATCTCCCACTGAGAAGTTGGGAATGTGTCAAGAAGAATGGTCATTGGCAGCCTAAGACCAGAAAACAATGATTCGTTGCTGGTTTTAACCGAAGCAGCCTGTGGGAGTTATCTCAAATGGGAGAGTACTCGCTTTGCATGCGAGAGATTGCGGGGTTGCTAGTTGCGTTCTCCATCCCCTTTTAGGGCGGCACCGTGGCTCAGTGGTTAGCACTGCTGCCTCACAGCATCAGTGTTCCACGTTTGATTCCTGTGCGTAGTTTGCACATTCTCCCTGCCCCTGCGTGGGTTTCTTCCCACAATCCAAAGATGTGCAGGGCAGGTGAATTTTACCTGCTAATTTTCCCATAATGATCAGTGCATTAGTTCGAGGGAAATTGGTCTGGGTGGGTTACTCTTTGGAGGGTCGGTGTGGCCTAGTTGCGCTGAAGGGCCTGTTTCCATACTGTAGGGAATCTAATCTAACCATCTTACAGAAAACTAGCCCAACACACTGACCAAGTGATGAGTGCCTATTCAAACTGGTGTTCGCCACAGCAGCATCTCAGAGTGACTGAGCCCGTAAACAAATGCTCTATTTGCCAAATTTTCACGTTTATTCTTTTTCAACTTTCCTGTCTGTATACAGATCCATATGCCTTTGAAATGTTGAGAGTATACCAGACTCCACCACTAAATCTGACAATTCATTCCAAACACGCAAACCTTTCTGTGTGAAAAAATACAATGTCCTTCAGATCTCTTTTAAATTTTACCACTCTCCCCTTAAAACAGTGTTCCCTTGCTTTGAACTTGCCTGCCATGGGAAGAAATATTCATTGACCATTTACTCTACCGTCTCCTTCATATTGATATAAACCTCTGTATGCCCATCCCTCAGCCCTCAGGCTCCATGGAAAATTTTCACATCCTATTCAGCTTTACGCTACAGTCCAAACACTGTAAGCCTTGCAACATCCTCATAAATATTATCGAACTTACGCCAAGTTGGCCATTGCAAGTGTGTGTGGGTAAGTGCCTGAAGTGAGGCGATGCTGAAACACTAATCATGAAAAACGTGGTTGCGGGGTTTGTGTGGCAGCGTAGCAGAGATGTCGAAGGAGCTGTCTTTAAACTATAACCTCGATCCAGTCATTGATTTGAATTCCCACCACGACCAGAACCACAGGTGAAGTCGGGAACTCTGTTTTTCATGAAAAACCTATAAACATTGAGATGTCAGGATTTTATCCCATATTCGGCTGTTTTTTCACAGGAACTTTCACTAACTAAGGCTGAGGGACTGCCCAAGCTCAACGATTCAAAACTATGCGTGCATTTACTTGACTATTCGAACACAGGAACTCAGAATCATTTTTTGTGTGTTTCACAGTTACTCGGTGTAAATTTAAAACAGCCTCTGGTTATGCAAAAGTGTTCAAAGCTGGATACTCTCCACTGAAAATGCACAGGAAGAGGCAATCTCTTATTACTTTTGTTGTAAACTGATAACTTAGACTGTTTAAACTGACAGAATAACGCGGATCCATCCATCCTCTTGGGCACCTTTAACCGCGTTAATATCAGCAAAGGTAAACTCACACTAAGAGGAATGGGCTCATTGCGGTGAATTGTTAAGGAGTGGTGTGTGAGTCAGAGTGAATAGTGGTCAGTAAATACTGACACTGACATTGAACGTTGCAACATCAGCTCCTCACTCACTTGCTGTCTCATGCCTCCCAGTCATCATTGCCTTTCACATTTTCCTCTCGTCCGTTCCACTTCTCAACTTATTCCCGACAGCTTGCAAGTGTTCCCTTAGAAACTGCAGCTTTAGGAAACGTATTACTGGGATAAAGTCATTGCTCAATGTGATGGGATGCACCGTCAATCCCTAATTACTCGAGAGATTGAGATTATGAGTTACTCTGCATAACCCTGGATGTCCTCAGTTGCGGGGTACAGGCATAATGCCATGAGGCAAGGGTTTAGACGTAGTGACATTGAAGGAACAGCGAAATCTTTTCAACTGGGAAACGCGAGAACCTTGGAGGGGTAATTGCTGTCATAGCTTTCGCTTGTATTTGCTGCCATTGTCCTTCCAGACAGATGCTGATCGATCACTGAATTGTTCTGGCAGGATCCGTGTGTGTGTTCTGGGTGCAGCCAGGATTTAGTTTTCATTCGGATAATTCACAAGAAGAGAATTAAATCTACATCTCCTAACTGGGAACGAAAGCCTGTTCCTGGCAATGCAAAATCAGACTCGTCTGCAGGGATGTCCATTGATACTGCAGAAGCCTTTCGGACCTGTACAAACTCTAGTGCCTGCTCTTCACGTCATAATTGTCTTTGTCAGCAGTGTTTCTCTCTCCAAGTTTCCAAGTCGGTTCATATTATCACCCTTGGTTTCAATGTGAAGAAGGCAATGCTGTGATAATCTGATGTTGTTCAGCAGATATACTGCAGAAAGTTAAGTAAAGACTGATGCTAACACGAGCTCGTTTTGAGCCGTGCTGATGATTTGGCATCAAGAAAGGCATCATTCAACTCGCCTCATTCCGGGTGACGGGCTCGAAATGACCAGTGGTTTCTCGCTGAATTAGTTCAGGCTCTGGAATGTAAAAAACTTCAAATATGAAAGTACAGTGAAAGGAAATGTTTCATAGAGTGGGGAATTCCAAGTGAAACAGTGACGGTGATTATGTTTGCTGATTTTTCACCTTGTGAATGCTGCTTCCCTGATGTGGACGTTTACATTACCTATAGACAAACTGTCACAGCCAAACCTGGTTTTTGGTTCAGTGACGGAATTGGTAACATGCCTGACGTCGAGTTAGGGGATTGTCGGTTCGCATTTAAAATCGCGAGGATGCAGCGAGCTCGTCCATTCCTGTTGTCTGTCAGGAACGGAAGGGTTTGGGTTTTCGAATTTACAGTTTCTTTTGTCCACTTCAAATTCTAGCTCAGAGCAACGTCTCTCATTGTCTGTAGAACTGGCTTTGGTTTAACCAAAAGCTGCCTTTTGGCGGTTGAACTTGCATGTTGGAGTGGACACCTGAAGTGAAGCACAAGGAGCTGGTCAAATCCTGAGAACTCTGCCACTCTCGGGGAATGTGTCTGTGTGTCTCTTTCTGTGGGAGACACGACGTGGGTAATAACACAGTGTGACTATGTCAAACTTCAATCCCATTGTTGTGTCATCTAAGATCAAAGCGAGAACCTCACTGCCATTTGCACTGGAAACATCAGAACACATAAGGTTATGGACCAAAGCTGGAAACAGGGAATGGAATAGACGAATGTCTTTAAACCAGACTGCACCATGGGCCAAATGGGCTTTCCATTCTGCAAAACTTGAAGACGAGTAGAAAACAATCTGCAGTGAAACTGATCAGAAATGAAAGGGAAAAGCCATTTCATTGAGAATAAGTGCAAGAGCGTCTGTCTTCATTCAGTGTAATGTCGTAGTTAGGATTTGGAACTAGAACGGCTACGGCATTAGTTCTATTTTCGGAAAGGGAATGAATGTTTTACTGTGCAAGTATATCGTGGTAGCAGTATTTCTGACCACTGGTCCGAACCTGGTAATGCTTGGTTTTGTGCCAGGTTATCAAAAATCAAAAAGATGCAGGTTTTGGAAAGCTGAACTAAAAACGAGAATTGATAGAGAAACCCGCTACACCTGGCAACATCTGTGGAGAGAAACAGATTTTTTTTTTAGATGGACAGGAAACAGGTTAGTTATAGATTTGTAGATTATACTGTTGGGAAAATGATAATCTTACCTGTCGAATCAGGATATTTATCAAAATCACTCTTGAGCTTACAAACGTCGAATTTACAATCTTAAAAGGACTTAATCAGCTGGCATGCTACTTTCATTTTCCTGAGCTGGTGGAAGGCTATGTTTTAATGGCTACATTTCCTTTTGCTTTTTGTTATTTAGCAGTCAAACCGAATGGAGAATTGTTTCTTTCAGTGTCTGCCTCAATATGTGTCTTCGTTTTTTCTATATTTGTCTCTGTATCCTCCTAGGCCTTTTTCACATTCTCCGACTCTCTGGCTGTCCACATCCCTCATTTCCCATTTCTGCTCTTGAAAAGCGTGACATTCAGAGACAGTTTGAGATTCAAACTGGTGAGAAGCTTTCTGACGCCTGGCTGGAGTCGGTCGAAGTAGTCTCACATTCTCTGGATAATGCGTCTGTCACTTCGACCTGAGGCAAGGAGACATTTCTTCCTCAAAATCTAAAGACACTTTCGAAGTTAAAGTTGAATTCCTTATCCAACAGAAAAAGAAAGTAATTGCATGATAGCTGAAGAAGAACAAGGATGCATTTACTGTTGGTGTACAACAAATGAATGGTGACAGCAGAGAATGAGGGTGATCATGTCGTGGTGTCAGTGCCATTACCACAACATTCCCCGGGAATGCTGCAGTGTCTCCTGCCTCACCACTTAATTTCCACAAAACTGGGAATGAAGGAATGAGAATAAGAGGATGAGAAGCAGAAGTGCTTGTGGAACTGCGGGAAGAATCCCCAGGTTAAAATAGTAGTTAAAAAGAGCAACATACACTTCTGGATGTAAACCTGGAAAATGAAGCCGGAACACAAAATCAGAAAATATAGCAATTCAAACAGGACACTGAGTTTCTCGATCAGCAACACAATACTTGCGAGAAATAACGAGCTTTCAATACAATGAGCAGGCACCAGTGTGATGGGAGGTTCTTTCACCAGCTAAGCAACGGCGCCACGTTAAAAGCCAGATTTGTCGTCCATATGTGTAATGTCTGAACCACTTGATCACAGGAATCGAAAACGTGTTTTCTGTATTAGCGTTGCTCAGTATGAATGGCAATCAAATTCTGCTTGTGCAAAAACAGACATTTCAATGCTGAGCATGCCCCACTGAAAAGGCACAGAAAAAGATAGTATTCTCTTGCATTGGCATCCAACAGATATTTTCATATTTTAAACCGACAGAATAAAGAGGATGTTCTCATCTCCTCTCGCGTCCCATTAACCATGTTAATACACATGCAGGGATTTTCAAACCAAGATGAACAGGCTCATTGTTGTGAATTGACAGCAGTGGTGTGTGAGTCATTGCGAACAGTGAGAAATAAATGCTGCACCAATAGCACTGACACTGAGCCTTGCACCATCAGCTCCACACTCACATCTTGTGTCATGTCTCCTCGGCATCAGTGCATTTGACTTTAATTATTCTACCCTGCACCTCTCCTCAAATTATTCCCGACCGCTTGCAGTGTCGAATTAGTACATACAATTATTAGAAATGCATTTCTGGGACACAGTTGTCTTTCAATGAGATAAGATTCACTGCCCAACCCTAATTATCCCAAAGATGTAGGGGACGAGTTACTTTTGTCAACTCCTCAAAGACGCCACTCCTGACGCCACTCTGTCAATGTAACTCACTGAGGGAAGAGCAAACTGACGCCACTCAGTCAGTGTTACTGACCCAGGGAAGGGCAGACTGACCCCACACTCTCAGTGTGACTCAGCAGACTGATCCCACACTGTCAATAAAAGTCATTCTCTGAAGAGCAGTCTGACCCAACTCTATAAATGTAATTCCCTCAGGGTATGAGCAAACTGATCCCATTCTGTCTCTGGCACTCACCCAATTAATGAACACTAACCCCACTCTACCAATGTAACTCGCCAGGGAAGAGCAGACTGAAGCCAGACTGTCAACATAAATTATCGAGGGAAGAGAACACTGACCCCGCTCTTTCGAATTCACTCAGGCAGGGAAGAGCAGACTGTCACCACTCTGTGAAAGAAATTCGCCCAAGGAAGGGCAGACTGACCCTACTGTATCTGCGTGACTGACACAGATAAGAGCAACAAACCCAACTCTGTCAACGTACCTCCCTCAGGGAAGAAGACCCTGACCGCTCTCTGTCCATATAGCGCACCCAGGAAACAGCAGACTAACCCCACTTTGTCTATTTAAGTTCACAAAAATCCTCTGAAGTACGTCATATCCAGACACTCCTATTAAAGAGACATCACTGTCTCTGTAACCGTGTGCGTTCAATGGCGATTCCAAATAACCTGCAAATATTTAGAATGTGGCAGCAAACCAGAGCAACCACACAGACATTGGGTGAATGTGCAAACTTCCATCAGGCTGTCGCCTAAGCCTGGAATGGAAACCAAACCCGACAGCAGTCGTGATTATAAAATGGCAGAACAGAAACCTAGCAAAAAGAATTGCGTCCCTGTGTGTTGTAACGATGCTGAGTATTAATTAAGCCCCCCTCACTGTAGTTAATTTCCATTTTCATCACTGCCAACCTTCTTCAAAGCAAAGCACGCACTTGCTTTTTTCAGAGTTCCGATATCCCGCTTTCATCCCGCTTTTTACCGAATCATATTTCTGACTTTACAATTACGTCATAGCAGGTGGACAACTGCAGAATGAGCTTTGTTCTGCTCTCCACTGATGTTGATAGTAGTAAACCGGCATATTCGAGTCGGACTTGATGCACTTGCGGGTGGTGTATTCGCGGGATTTTGGCTTCTTTTTTTCATTTTCGGTCTACTATTTCGAGTTCATTGCGCAGACTTCGGAAGAAGACTTTTTGGAGTCGAAATGGTAACTGCCATTTATTTCTGTTCTCTTATAAATTGATCTTCATCTGATCTTTGCAAGTGAAATAGGGTGCATTACTATTGCTCGGTTTTAGTTTCAAAATGAAGAGAAACATGTAAGAGAGAATATCAAAGAACACAAAGTTCTGAGTTGTTAAGATAATTTTTGCAGCAATGGTGGACATGAAGGTCATATTAAGATAACGGTTCAAGAACATTTAGTCTGTGGAAGTGGTATGTGACTTTAGTTCCAAATATGTGTTTCCGTTCTTCCAGTACATCTTTTTGACTCCCAGAAAACATTGATTGTTTACTGTATTCACTTTGTTTCGCGATATCTGTCTTCTGGTCGACCAGGGACAACTTGGATTTGCGTCTGCATTGAATAATATTTCGCTATTCTTTCGAGAGGGAAACCTGTGCATTATGTACCACTTATCATGCTGATGGCTAAGAAGTTCAAAATGAATTACGGCTACTGGATCGTGAGCAAGAATGAAGTGATCCACTTGCGAACAGATGTCACCACGCCCTATTCCTACATCGGGCCTGAACGATCCATTGGCAGAGTCTGCAGACAGGAAATGTCTAAGTGACTAGTCCTTTGTTCAGTTTGATTTGATACCAATGGTAGTGCTGTTTTTGGTACAGAAATGTGTCAAGATCTCTGACGTTGCAGTCAAAATTTAAGTCACATCTACTCAAAAGTGTCTTCTCATATCGGAACATGCTAACACGAAAACATCTAACTCTGATAGCAATGGTTTTTAATTAAACTGGGAGTATGTTTAACTAAGCAATTCAGACAGCCAGGATGATTAATTGGAATTTGGTTTTTCAAGCTGAGCTCTCCACACCAACTGCTCCAACGAAGGCCGTGGATAAGATCCCCATCGATTATTTTGGTCAATTTTAACCTCAACCTCAACCTATTGTTCTGAACAATGCTACACCACAAGCAGAGGGTTAAGTCTGATTTTCATCGTTAATTTTCAATTTCAGTTCTTAATGCACAGTTTCTTACGAATGTGGACAGCAGAAGATCGTTAACATTCCATTTCTAATATTTCCAGAAAATTCTACTCCGCTGATATCGCCTTGCCTTTTCACATCGCAAGCCAGGAACCTGGATCAGTCGAGTTCCTTTCCACACATGGAGTTGTTTATTTCTAATTCATTGACTGTTGATATAATAGATTATTGGCCTTGAGAGTCAGCTGTAAATTAGGTTGAACTTTCTCAGCTTGACTTTCAACTGATCCTAAAAAAATTCACAACCTGCAGGTAAATGTATTGCATTGCTTCTTGTTTTGCTGAATTCCACCCCCCCCCCGAACATCCAAATTTCAGGATAGTTCGACAAATGTGTTGAAACTGATTCGTGTTGGAAGTTGGTGGCTTTTTGTGTCTCGACCTATAATTTATTCAATTAGATGACTGGGTCAGTCTTGAACTTACTTCGGATTCTTCACAGTTGAAAATTTACTTTCGATTGAATGCAAAGCTCAAGCTCCACGACATCCAAATCCTGCAAAGGAATTAATGACTTTTGAAAGGTTCTATGCTGTGAACAGGAATGGAACCTGCGCAGTGAAACGCCATTGGATTTCAAATCCAACGCCTTAACCTCTCGGCCAACATAGCTGCGGGACAGTTGTCAATTTTCATAGTAAAACAACTGAATTCTTTTGTTGGAAGAACAAATTGTCAAGACCCAAAGATTTCGCCAACTCCTTTGCAGAGACACAGACGAACGTTACCTTAGCAGATTGACAGGCTTTCACCGCAAACTAGATTCTGACACAGCTGAAGTTGTGGGAATGATTCTTCGTCGAATTATAGAGTCACGGATGTACACCACGAAGAGAGGATCATTGTCTCACTGCTTCCGATCGATTTTGACTCAATTGCTCATCATCTGGTGCCAAATTAGATATGCTGTTGTTTTTTAATATTCATCGAAAAATGGTATTAGAGAAATTGATGCTAAGTCCATAAACATTAGCTACATTCGTAAAAAAAAATCGGAATTAGAAAGAATGCAGAACCAATTTACAGGAATGGATCCAGCAACTAATCTGTAAGTTCTGACATCAGGTAATGAACTTGTGAGCACAAGAGAGGAAGATTAACCGAAGAGTTGGAACTTGAAATCGTCTTGACGGAATTATTTGCAAAGTTTTTGCGGTTGTTCTAGAGTCATCAAGTCGTTGAAAAATACAACACGGAAAGTGGCCCTTCTTTCCAACTTGACCATGGTGGACAGATATCCTAAATTAATAGGTCCCATTTGCCAACATTTGGCTCACATCCCTCGAAACCTTGTTACTCATATATCCATCCAGATGCCATTCATGTTACAGTTGTACCAGACTCCACCAATTTCTCTGGCATCTCATTCAGGACACGTCTGAAAAAGTTGCCCCTGACGTCCCTTTTAAATCCTTACCCACTAATTTTAAACCGATGTTTTCTAAATTTTGACTTCCTCACCTGCTGGAAAACACCTTGACGAGTCAACCTATCCATGTCCCTCGTGATCTAATAAATAGCAATGATTTGACTTTATCATACTTGTCAGGAGGGAAATGTGTGGAGATTATTTGTCGAAGGTTTGAAGTAGAAAGTATGATGTACAGATTTTTAGAAATGCATCTTGGAGAAGTTTTTAATAAGTCATTGAAGTCTAGTAGCAGTTGTAGAAGTCTGCTGTGAAAGCTGCAGAAGGATTTCAGGGCACGAGAACGAAGCATTATTTCCAATGTATGGTGGCTCAGTTCGACCGCACTTGGACTACAGTATGAGGAATTATAATCCTCAATTTAGTAAATATACTAATGCCATATGAGGAATACCACGAATGGTGATGAGCCTTGATATCATGGATGAACGTCAGTCCTCTGAATTGAAATTGGGCAAATCCTGCTTTTTCTTAACAGTTTCAAAACAAGAGAGGTAATCTCATTGAGAGTTGCAAAATATTTGAAGAGATAAACAGGGTGGTGCAATTAAATTTTGTTCCCTCATTGGTGAATCTAGAAGCAGGAGAGAACAATTTTAAAATGAAGCATTGTGATTTATGACCAGGATGAGAAGTATTGATTTTTGTCTTCGCCTTGAGAAGTCTCGCTGTTCAGCACTACAGTGAGCCTTGGATATTTGGTCTTTGAATGCATCACTGTCAGCCTGACCCGCCGACACTTACTGCATCACTATAGACCTGACCCCACACACTTACTGCTTTAATATCAGCGTGAACCCTTCAAACTTACTGCATCACTATCCATCTGGCGCCCTCACATTTACTGCGCCACTTTCACTTCGAGACCCTCATTTTGACTGCGTCACTATCAGCCTGACTGCCAAACACTTACTTTGTCACGATCAGTCACGCCCTTACACTTCCTATGTTACTATCACCCTGACTTCTTACACTTACTGTGTCACTATCAGCCTGACTCCATCACACTTATTATGTAAGTATCAGACTGACGCCTCACACTTACCGTGTCACTACAACACTGCCTCCTCAAACTATCTCCTTGTCACTATCTCCTTGACCCTCTCACATTTACTGCGCCACAATCACACTGACCACCTCACACCTACTGCTTCACTATGAGCTTCAACACTCACACTTACAGCGTCACTACAAACCTGACTCACTCACACTTATCACTTGACAATCAGCATTACTCTCTCAAATTTATTTCATCTTTATTAGGCGGAGGCACTTAAACTGACAGCGTCACTAACAGCCTGACCCCCTCATGCTTACTGCGTTGGTATCTCTCTGATCCCCTCAGAATTACTGCGTCACAACCACTCTGATCCCCTCATACTTAATGCGTCACTATCCCTCTGGCACCCTCATACTTCTTGCATCACTCACTCCCTGACACATGCGCACCTATTGCATCCCTATCAACCAAACCCCACTCACTAACGGCGTCACTCTCTCTCTAACCTGCTCACACCTTGACGCACTCTCACTTCGTGCATCAATATTAGCCTAATCCCCTGATGCTTACTGCATCACTACCAGCCTGATCGCTTCAAAAGTACTGTGTCACTATCAGACTGACCCACTCATACTTACAGCATCACTATCACCTTGACCCCCAAACTTAATGCGTCCAGATCACCCTGAACCTTTCACTCTTCTTGCGTCACCTTCAGCCAGACCCTGCACACTATCCCTCTGACCTCCTCATACTTGCTGCATCACTATAACTCTATCCCACTCACACCGTGTGTATTACTATCACCCTGACAACGCATACTCACTGCACCACTATTATCCTGACTCCATCACAATTAGTATATCATTATCAGCCTGACCCCTTATACTTACTGTGTCACTATCAACCTGTCCCCTCACATTTCTTGTGTCACTCTCAATCTGATACCCTCAAAGTGTCTGCGTCACTGTCACCCTGAACACGTCACACTTACCACATGGGTGTCTACCTGAAACCTCACACTTATTGCGTCACTATCATCCTGAGCGCCTCACACTTACTGCGTCACTAGCACACCAACACTCTCACCTTTACTGCGTCACTATCGGCCTGACACCTCACACGTACTGCATCACTATTAGCCTGACCCGCTCACACGTTTTGCGTCACTACTACCCTGACACCCTCACAATTGCTATGTCGCTATCAGCCTGAGCCCCTCACTATCACGCTGACCAAGCTCACAATTACAGCATCACTATCAACCTGACCCCCTCACACTTTCTCTGTCATTATCACCCTGACCCTCTCACACGTAATGCGTCACTGTCACACTGAGACACTCACATTTTCTGCATCGTTATCAGCCGGACCCGCCGGCACACAGCGTCACTATCAACCTGGCCCCTCACACTTGCATGCCTCAATATCAGCGTGAACCCCTCACACTTACTGCATTAATGTCCATCTGCCAACCTCATACTTACTGCACCAGTTTCACCTTGACATCCTCATTTTTACTGCGTCACCATCAGCCAGACAGCCACACACATATTGTGTCACTATCAGTGACGCCCTCGCACTTCCTATGTTAATATCACCCTCACTCCTAAAACCTACTGCATCACTATCAGCCTGATTCCATCACACGTTTTGTGTCAGTGTCAGACTGACGCCTCATGCTTACCCTGCTACTAAAACTCTGCCCCATCACACTGACTGCGTCACTATCAGCCTGACCCCTCAGACGTACTGCGTCACTATCACCCTGACCCACTCACACTTTTTGTATCAGTTTCAGTCTGACGCCTCGCACTTACTGTGTAACTAAAACTCTCCCCCGTCACACTGACTGTGTCACTATCAGCCTGACCCCTTCATACTTACTGCGTCAATAGCAGTCTGACCCCTCAGACGTACTGCGTCACTCTCACTCTGATTCTCTCATTTACTGCGTCACTCTCACCCTGACCTCCTCACATTTACTGCATCACTATCACCCTGACCCACTCACACAGTCTTTGCCATTTTCACCTTGCCGGCCTTATTTTTACTGCGTCACCATCAGCCTAACCGCCACAAACTTATTGCGTCACTTTCAGTCACGCCCTCATACTTCCCATGTTACTATCACCCTGAATCCTTACACTTATTGTGTCACTATCAGTCTGACCCCTCACACTTACTGTGTCACTATCAGCCTGACTCCATCACATTTATTGTGTCAGTATCAGACTGACGCCTCACAATTATCTTGTCACTAAAACAATGCCCCGTCACATTGACTGTGTCACTATCAGCCTGACCCCCTCACAGTTACTGCTTCACTATCGCAATGCTCCTCTCTCACTTACGACGTCATTTACACCCTGACACCTCACACTTGCTGCGGCACTATCACACTGAGGGCCTTACACTTAGTGTCACTGTCATCCTGACCCCTTACACTTATTGCATCATTATCACATTGGTATCTCACACCCACTGTGTCACTATCATCCTGAACCGCTTACACCTATTGCGTCACTATCACTTTGATCCCAACACACTAACTGCATCAATATCAGCCTGACCATCTCACACATACTGCGCCACTACCCGGCTGACTCCCTCACATATACTGCGTCACTATCAGACTTACCCACTCATGCTTACTGCGTCACTATCACCCTGACTCCCCACTCTTACTGCGTCAAGATCATTGTGCTCCCATACACTTACAGCGTAACTATCATCCTGATAACGTCACACTTACTGCGCCAAGATCAGCATGATCCCCTCAAACGTAATGCATCACTATCAGCTTCAACACTCACATTTACTACGTCACTTCTAGCACTACCCCTGCACACTTACTACATCCTGATCCGTCTTAGCCCCTCGCATTTACTTCAACACTATCAGCCTGAGACACTCACACTTACAGTTTACTACAACCTGGCCCTGTGAGTGCATCTACATCACTGTCACCCAGACCCCTTGCCCATACTGCGTCACTATAAGCCTGGCCCCTCAAATGTTCTGCGTCACTATCACACTGACATCTCACACTCACGGCGTCGCTATCACCCTGACCCCTCACAATTACTGCATCACTACAACCTGACCCCCTGAAAGCATCTGCGTCACTGTCACCCTGACCCCATCACACTTGCCATATCACCATCACAATGACACATTCACACAGTCTGCTTCACTGTCATCCTGACACCTCACACTCACTGAATCACTACTATCCTCCCCCTCATGCTGACCTGTCACTATCATCCAGAGCCGCTCACACTTATTGCGTTCCTACCACTCTGCTCCCAACGCACTTACTGTATCACTATCAGCCTGACACTCGCACACTTCCCGCATCACTATCAGTCTGACTCTTCACATTTCCTGCATCACTATCACCCTGTCACTTCACAATTACTGGCGAGTATTAGCCTGACGTCCTCAACTTACTGCGTCAATATCATCCTGAACACTCACACTTACTCCGTCACCATCACGCTGACCCCCTCACACTCACTGCTTCACTATCACCCTATCCCCTCTCATTTCCTGCATTAGGGTCACTCTGACTCACAGACACTTACTGCATCACTATCAGGCTGACCCCTCACACATACTGTGACACTATCAGCTGATTCCACCACACTTGCTGCGTCTCTATCAGCCTGACCCCCTCACACCTACTGCTTCACTATCAGACTGACCCCGCATCCCTAACAGCCTGATAACTCACACTTACTGCGTCACTGTTCCCCTAACACCTCACTTTTATTGGCCACTACCAGCCTGAACGCACACACGTAATCCTTCACTATCACCCTGACTGTCTCACACTCACTGCGTCAGTCTCTGCCTGACCCCATCACACTTACTGCGTAACTATCATCCTGTCCCCTCCCACTTTATGCGTCAGAATCAGCCTGACACAGTAACACTTACTGCATCACTATCAGCCTGATCTCCTTCCAATTACTGCGTCACTAACAGCCTGACAACTCACTCTTACTGCGTCACTGTCACACTGACCCCTCACACGAAGTGCTTCACTATCACCCTGACCACCTCACACTTACTGCTTCACCATCGGTCCGATCCCACAGACTTACTGCATCACTATCACTCTGACCCCCCTCACTGCGCAAATATCGGCCTGATCCACTCACACAGTCTGCGTCACTACCACGTTGACACCTCACCCTTAGTGTGTCACTATTATCCTCACTCCATCACACTTATTGAGTCACTGTCAGCCTGATCCACTGTAGTGGAAAATGATCATTTATTGTGAAATCTGTGAAACCATGGTTGAAACAAAGAAGTATGGACCTAACTTTGCAAAAAGACAGAATAAATGTAAAGTTCAACCTATTTTACAGCTGACTCTCAAGACCAATAAATAAGCCAGGTTTCTGGCTTGAGGTGTGATAAGGCAAGGCGATATATAATATAAAGGTAATATGTGAAAACCGTCAGGCGTCCATTTTATGAGGCGTCTTGCAAATGTGTCGGGTCCACTCTGCAAATTTCAAAAATAAACTTTTTCTTTGCTCTTGGTAGCATTTGCGTTGAGTCGATTGAATTTCCACGGCAGGAAACTAGGGGGCTCGCCTGGGACCCTGCGACTGGGTAAGATTTTGAAGATTCCCAGGAGGTGTACGCGCCATTGCCTTGAAGGTCTTTCACTTCATCTCGAGCGCTGAATTGGCCCCTTTGCGTGAGAGGACTGGGAATAGGTGGATCGCCCTAGAGTCACGTTCCGAATCGAATAGGGTCGGGGTAAGAGTTGTGGCTAAAGTAATCCGACATAGAGACTCGTTCGAAGAGAATAAATGAACCAGGAAGAGGGACCAGTGAACTCTCGCGCGGTATTCGAGTAAAACTCAAGGGAAAGGATTGCCGTCTCTCGAGAGTTTAAGAGACAGCAAGATTAACGGTGGTTTGAGACTTGGAGCCACCATGGGCAGCGTTGGAGTCGCCAAAGCTGTACCGGTTACGTGGGTTCTTGGTTTGTGAAAACCAAGGCAATGAGGCGGTCGCGCCCAATGAGAGGGGACCTCCGGAGTTAAACGCAAGTTATATTGGCAAAGAGAAGATTATGGCATCGTGTGAGTGAGTGAGAGAGAGAGAGAGAGAGAGAGAGAGAGAGAGAGAGAGAGAGAGAGAGAGATACAGGCAGAAAGACAGACAGAGAGAGATAAACACTTTTCCAATATCCATGAAAATCGGCTCCAGCCAGAGCGAACAAAAATAGGGTCGACAGACAACTCGGAATGATCAAGAAAAAATACAATATATGCTAAATAATTATGGCCCAGTTTCTGTAAAGCAGTTAAAAATGTCAATAAAAGAATGTGATTTTCTGGAGGAAGGAAGTTTTAGTAACATGCTGTTGCAAGTGCTGAGGTCACTGTTGGAGGAGAGAGACGGAGAAACCGAAAGTAAAATACAACCTGTGAATTGGAGTGCTTATAACATGTTGAAGGCTGAGCCTGATTTCAGGTAAAGAAAATCTCTCATCAAAGATAGATCAAGTACACGTACAAACACCAGCGCACATGCACACACACACGGAAAACAACCTAATAAAGCTGTACAGTGTCTTAAGACTGGATCAGATCCTGACCTTAATGAGTGCCCTCGAAGAGCTAGAGCCCCCTGCGAGATGCACTTCGCGAAGATTCCAAGTCAACGGTCGCCGCCTTCAGGGTCTGCTGAATCACCAATAGCATATCGTCCCCACAATCAATTGAAGCAAGAATCCCGAAAGAAGTCGAGACAATGTCCCAGTACCTTAAGCGCCTCACGAAAGTCGATAACGTCTATTGTTGACTGATACCACCCAAGGACAAAACGACGGCAGAGATCACACTGTATGAGGCACGCGTGAGGAGCAGCTTCATCAATGGAATGAAGTACGAAACAACAAAATGGGTAATAATATACGTGTATTACCTGGGACCCGGGAAAGCTGAATTAGATAGAACAATACGTGGTACATGCTGAAAAATCGCTGGCTCAAGAGAACCATAACCAGAAATTAAAGATGGAACACCAATCACATAAACTTCAGCTTATTATGATGCAATTGGTCGTTCAGCTGTTGGAGGGAGGAACTACGGGAAAAGAGAGAGGCACAGGTGGAGTTCGCAAAAGAGGAAGGGATTGCGGAAGTGCACTTGCAGAGATAGCATGCTAAATTGCCCATAGTGTTAGGTGTTAGGTAAATGTATGGGTGGGTTGCGCTTCGGCTGGTGTGTGTGGACTTGTTGGGCCGAAAAGCCTATTTCCACACTGTAAGTAATCTAATCTAATCAGGATGGCAGGTTTAATATGGGCAGGTGGCGAGAAAGGGTACCACCACTCCCCCGGGGAGAAAGAGGTGCTGCTACACCGCGATACTGTCCACCAACACAACAGTATTCGCCCTAAAAGGCAGCAATCGCCGAACTCTAAGGGGCATCCTTCTGCATTGGAATGGGTACACACTCGCAGAACATCTTCGCATATGGTGATTTCGCAAATGAGACGGAGGAAGGCCTAGCACTCATTAACACTGAGTTAATGGCGGTTAGGAAGCAGTGACACAAAATCGATTAGTACTAGACATTCTGATGGCCGAGAGAGGGTGCGTCTGCAAAATGTTAGGTACCTCATGCTGTACTAATGTTCCTGATGAGTCCCAAAATATTATTGGTTTAATAAATGGTATGGAGGCAGCTATATGACCGCCTACACGAGCCAATGACTCCTGCTCCCGATGGCTCACGTCCCTTATGGAGGATGGGGGTAATGGACCCATATCGTCCTACCAGTTGTAGCACTAGTCTTATTCATACTGCTTTTAATAAGCCCCTAGTTGTGTACCTGCCTACACCACTTGCTTATGAATGCAGTAGGATACGAAATGTTAAACTATCCGCGGCCCCAAAGAAGGGAGATCCGATTGCTTGTCCGCACCCTACAGCGACGTTGACGAATGTGACTTGTGAAGATGGGCTGTGTACCGGGCAAAACAGGGAAGTGGGAAAACCACCACAAAGCTTTGTTAGAGTTAGGTGGTGTCTGAGGAAATGCCTGGTGTTCATAAATTATTTTTGATGTATAGCTATCTGGCTTTTTTTTTGGTTGTTGACAAAACTTTGGAAAATGTAATGGAAAATTAACAAAATTAACCTTTACTGTGAAATCTGTCAGAGAATGTTTTGCAAAATGTAATACTTCGCTGAAATATGCAAATACTTTGCTTAATTCTGCGTCGAAGAGTCAACTTGTCTTTGTGGAACTTTGCAAACATTTCACCTGGCCTTGCGAGCAGCCGAGTTCAGAAAAAAGCTTCGGAAAACATAAAGACAATTATGTCCAAGTCATGGGAATGAGAAAATATGAGCTCGAATGTTTCCCAACACTTGTCTTTGAGCATGTGATAAGAATAGTATAACACGAATATGTGAATTTTGTTCACAGCCCTTACATAAGGGACTTTTGCCAATTATATTGGCCGCCCTGCATGCAGAGGTTGAAAAATAAAGCCTTTCCTTTGCTCTTGCTAGCAGGTGATTCGAGTCGATTAAATTTCCACGGCAGGTGTCAGGGTGTCAGGCAGTGGGAGAATTGTTGGGTATCAGTAAATGGGAGAATTGTTGGGTATCAGTAAATGGGAGAATTGTTGGGTATCAGTAAATGGGAGAATGGTTGGGTATCAGTAAATGGGAGAATTGTTGGGTATCAGTATATGGGAGAATTGTTGGGTATATGTAAATGGGAGAATTGTTGGGTATCAGTAAATGGGGGAATTGTTGGGTATCAGTAAATGGGAGAATTGTTGGGTATCAGTAAATGGGAGAATTGTTGGGTATCAGTAAATGGGGGAATTGTTGGGTATCAGTAAATGGGGTAATTGTTGCACAGTGCCATTACATTGGAAAATTAGTACAAATTGCCTGTTCATTAAAGAATTTGAGCAGAACACTTCTAATTGGAAGAATAGGGGCAGGGAATCATTGAAAAGGAACAATTTTGCAAGCAGCAGTAAAGTCGAGATTCGAGTCCGCCCACCAAGAAATGGAAAAAAAAACTTTAGAGCAGGGAAGCCATACGTGGAGGAAGTGTATCAGGAAACAACGCAATGAGACAATTGACGCAGGCCATCAATAATGGGAGAGTTGGTGCCGATGTCACGAAAGTAGAGAATTGGTGGAAGACGTGGGAGAACTGGTGCTGAATAATATTAAATGTGGTGGAGGTGCAGTTGCTGACGAAAAGAAGATTCGTGCAGGATTCGAAAATGGTGGAATGGTGCACGGAAGCGAAGCTGTATTTGGGACAATTGTTGCACGAACCACAAAATGGAGAAAATGCACAGTGGAACTTTAACAGCGAATTGGGGTATGGCACCACTATCTCAGAGAGTCAGAATGGCGTTCCCCAGACTGGGAGAAGTTGGTTTGGGTAACAATGAACATGAGAATTGTTTGAGGGCAATATTGAATTCGAGAATTGGTGTTGGGTGCTTAAAGCATGCAGATTTGGAACAGAGCATATTTAAATGGGAGAACACGGGCAGGAAACAGTAAGTCGGAGAAATGTTGTAAAGTGCAGGAAAGTGGCCATTCGATGCAGGGCGACATGAATGAAAAACTTTGAGCAATAAACCATTACGTGGAAGACGTATGTCAGGAAACAGCAAAATAGGAGAGTTGGGGCAAGGCAATACTCAGTGGGAGAGTTTCTTCAGTTCATGACAAAAGAACGGGTTAGTGCAGAATTGGCAATTTGAGAATTTGATGCAGTAAACGCCAAAATTGGAGAATTACAGAAGTGGACCACAACAGGGGAGAATCATTGCAGCTACCTAGATAATGGAAGAAGTGGTGCGGAGTGGACCTAAATTAGATATTTGGTGCAAGTCACCATGAAAATTTAGAATTAGAGTAGGGCACTCCTAAATGCGAGATTTGAACTCGGGCATCAGAATATGAGAGAATCATACTGGGATATGAGGAAATGGCACGATTAGAATCGTTATATGAAAAAAGCAGGAGAATTTAGTGTCGGAATATGATGAAATGGGAGAATAAATATAGGGGTATGAGTAAATGGAGCTGCAACAAGATCTCACGGCTCTTAAACTCAATCCCCTTGTTAATGAAAGCCAAAACACCATATGCTTTCTTAACAACCCTGTCCACCTGGGTGGAAACTTTAAGGGATCTATGTACCTGCACACCAAGATCCCGCTGTTCCTCCACACTGCCAAGAATGCTGCCTTTAGTCCTGTACTTAACTTTCACGTTCGATCTTCCAAAATACATCACCTCGCATTTATCCAGTTTGAATTCCATCGACCACCTCTCAGCCCATCTCTGCATCCGGGCAATGTCATGCTGCAGAGCTGAAAATCTGTTGCTGGAAAAGCGCAGCAGGTCAGGCAGCATCCATGGAACAGGAGAATCGACGTTTCGGGCATAAGCCCTTCTTCAGCCCTTCAGCCCTTCTTTCGGGCTTATGCCCTTCTTCCTGAAGAAGGGCTTATGCCCGAAACGTAGATTCTCCTGTTCCCTGGATGCTGCCTGACCTGCTTCGCTTTTCCAGCAACACATTTTCAGCTCTGATTTCCAGCATCTGCAGACCTCACTTTCTCCTCAATGTCATGCTGCAGCCTGCAACAGTCCTGTATACTGTCAATGATACCTCCAACCTTTGTGTCCTCTGCAAACTTGCTAACCCATTCTTCAATCTCCACATCCAAGTCATTAATAAAAATTCAAAGAGTAGAGGCCCAAGAACAGAGCCCGTGGAACACCATTCACGACTGACTTCCAGGAAGAATATTTTCCTTCCACTACCACTCGCTGTCTTCTGGAGACCAGCCAATTCTATATCCAGACAACTAAATTTCCCTGTATCCCATTCCTCCTGACCTTCTCAACGAGCCTACCATGAGGATTCTTATCAAATGCCTTGCTTTTCTAACGTCTAAATATATGGCCGCGTTAGGCCCAGGCGCTGCCTCCTCCTACGAGAGCCCACTCTTATTAGCTGATCTCCCATAATCACTGACTAAGATGATTAGTGATTATTGAATCCTTTCACAATGTGATAAAACACATTTATGGCTCATTCAGAAATTACAGAGGCATGGGATACAGGAAAACTGTCTGTCTGGATAGAGAATTCCTGGCTCATAGAAGACAGAGAGGAATGATAGATGGGAAGCATTCAGCCTGGAGCTCGGTGACCAGTGGTATTCTTCAGGGACCGGTTCCAGGACCTCTGCTTTTTGTGATTTTTTTTTAAAATGACTTGGATGTGGGTGTGGAAGAGTGGGTTAGTAATTTTGCCAATGACATGGAGGTTGGTGGAGTGGTGGATAGTGTGGAGGTCTGTCGTAGGTTGCAGCCAGATATTGACAGGATGCAGAGCTGGACTGAGAAGTGGTAGATGGAGTTCAATCTGGAAAATTGTGAAATGATTCATTGGGGAAAGATCAAAGTTGAATGGATTAAATGCAGAATATTTGGTAGTGTTGTGGAACAGAGGGATCTTGGGTTCCACGTCTATCGATCCCTCAAAGTTGCCACCCAAGCTTACAGGGTTGTTAAGAAGGAATATGTTGTGTTGGCTTTCATTAGCGAGGGGTTTGAGTTTTAAAGTTGTGAGGTTATGCTGCAGATCGATAGAGCCCTGGTTAGACCCCACTTGGAATATCGTGTTCAGTTCTGGTCCCCTCATTACAGGAAGGCAGTGGAAGCTTTAGGGAGGGTAAATTAGAGATTTACCAGGACGCTGCCTGCGCTGGAGGGCATGTCTTATGAAGAAAGTTTGAGGGAGGTGAGGCTTTTCTCATTGGAGTGAAGAAGGGTGAGGGGCGACTTGGTAGAGGTGAACAACATGGTGTAAGGCACAGAGAGAGTGGATAGTGAGACACTTCTTTATACCATAGCATAAATGGCTATTATTAGCAGGCATAATTTTAAGGTGATTGGTGGATGGTTAAGGAGAGATAGGTTCTTTACAAAAAAGCTGTTAGATGGGTGGAATGCACTGCCAGCAGTGGTAGGGGAGTCAGATACATTCAGGACATTTAATACACTCTTGGATAGACACATGGATGACAGTAAAATGAAGGGTATGTAGGTTAGTTTGATCTTACCGTCGGATAAAGTTTGGCATGGCATCATGGCTTAGGGGTCTTGTGCTGTACTGTTCTGTGTTCTACGTCCCGTATGGTAAACTGAGTAATAAGCTCAGGTCAATCTTAAAGGATATGGCATTCAGGAGGAGCTAGTCAAACAGATACAAAATTGGCTTGATGGTTGAAGGCAGAAGGCGGTGGCAGACATGTTGTTTTTCTGACTGGAGATATGGGACCAGCGGTGCAGTGGCTGCAGAGTTGTTATAATTTGGATAAATGGGTTGGATGGGAGTATTGGTTTCCTGGTAAGGTTTTTTGGGTGGTACTGAAATTTTTGGGTGGACAGTGAAGGAGGTTATCTGATTCAACAGGATGAACAGTACTGCTGGGATAGTGGGTGAAGAATAGCAGATGGAGTTTAATTAGATAAATGTGAAGTGTTCCATTTTGGTGAAACAAACCAGGGTGGGACTTGTACAGTTAATGCTCGGACCCTGGGTAGTGTTGTCAGTCAGAGACCCAGGGATGCAGGTAGACAGTTCTTTGAAAGTGGTGTCACAGGTAGAAAGGTTGGTGAAGCAGGCCTTTGGTATGGTTACCTTGACTGGGCAGAGCATTGAGAGTAGGAGTTGGGATGTCATGTTGTGGCTGTACAAGACATTGGTGGGGCCACTATAAAAGCATTGTTGATCAGTCTGAAGAACTCCTCTCGTTCACTTACCTCCTTGAGGGAAGGACATCTGAAATTCTAACCTGGTCTGGCTGACATGTGCATCCAGTCCACAGCAATATGGCTGCCTCTTAGTGAGCAGTGAGCAGAGCAGAGATCAGTGAGAGGGCTCCAAACATCAGCTAACAAGACACGACTTTGATACAGTGCTGGAGAGGGAGCACAGTACTGACACACCCTAGGACAATCACCACCCTTACTGTAAATGTTGTTGTACTGAGACAGCATCGGAGTGTCACAGTTATCCATCCAGTCTTGTGAGGTCTTAGTGAACATCAGTATAACAGAGGTGAAAGCAGACTTCCCATGAGTGTGTGGGAATGCTGCCTGGGATCTTTCTGTTCTGTGTTCCCCCTCGAACACTGTACATATACAATGTCTCCTGGACCAGTGTCTTCAATACTTTTTAACTCCTATAACAGTTCCTGTCCCTGTAACCTCCTCCATTCCTGATAGTCCCTCCACATATTTGAAATATACTGCATTCCAGAGTACCATCTATATCGCTGTAACTTGCTTCAGTGCCTACAACATGCCTTATCTCAGTAGTCTCCTCCTCCAATAACTGGAGAAAGAGCCATGCGGAACAGAAACGGTTCCTTCGATCCAACTAGTCCATGCTGACCACGGTTCCTGAACGAGTCGCATTTGCCTGCGTTTGGTCCCTATTCCGTCAAACCTTCTCCTCTCCATGTACCTGCCCAAATGTCTTTTCCATGATGTAATTGTACTTTTCTCTACCACTTCAGCGGCAGGTCATTCAATATGTGCACCATTCTCTGTGTGGAAATGTGCTCCTCTGGTCGCTTTTAAGTATTTCCTCTCCCACCTCATATTTTTGCCCTCTCGTTGTGGATTCCCTTACCCTGGGGTAGAGACCTTCACTATTCACCCTACATATATCACTCATGTTTTTTATAAACCTTTATAAGGTCACCTCTCAGCCACCTACACCCAATGGAAATACGAAGGATATTGATACAAATATCTCTGCCACGGTCCCAACTGCGACTTTGCTGCAATGTTCTGAGATACACTTGTTCAGGATCTCGGGTTTTCTCCGCATTTGTGTTCAAAGACTTCCAGCACCAACTCTTCTGTAATGGGGACTCTTTTCAATACATCACTGTTTCTTTCTTTTGTTTCATAATCTTTGTCCACAGTACTTTCTGACATGAAATATTCATTTCGGGTCGCGCCCATATCCTGTTGTTCCAGGCATGGATGCCTCATTGATATTTGACGGGCTCTATTGTCTCTCTAGTTGCTTTTTTGTACTTGTATGCTGTAGAATCTTTTTGAATTATCCCTAACCTTATTTGCCAAATCTATCTCATTCCACCCATGTTGCTTTCCAGCTTATCCAGCCTCCCTGTTTCTGTCAAACCCTCCAGTATCAGTAACATCTTCGTCAATCTTTGCTCCATTTTCAGTTTCAGAATATGCTTCCTAAAGCAGGAGGATCAGAATTCTACACAGTACTCCAACTGGAGACCCAGCAATGTCTGATACAGCCGTATCATGATGCACTAACTCAGGTACTGAATGCTCTGACCCATGAGGGCTAGTGTGCCTAACCGCTTTCCCTGCCCTGTCCACCTGTGACGCCACTTTCAAGGAACAATGTAATTGCACCCCTTGGTCTCTCTCCGTTCGACGACACTGTCCAGAGCTCTGCCATTAATTGTATTAGTCGTCTCTGGTTTGTCTTAACAAAATCCAACACTTGAATTCAGCTCCATCTTTCATTTCTTGACCCACTGGCTCAGTTGGTTCAGATCACCTTTGATAACTGTAATCACTGCCCACTATAACACTTATTTTACTATCGACAAACTGACTAACAATAATTCATATATTCTAGTTTATGTCAATAATGCACATGCGTAGCCCCAGCACCAATGCTTATGGCACACCGCTGGTCAGAGGCCCCCAGCAACAACCCTCTCCCAGCATCCTCTGTCTCCTACTGACAAGCCAATTTTGTGTCCGTTTGTCTCGCTCTCCATGATCCCATGTGATCTAACCTTACCAACCAGTGCACCACGCTAACCCCTGTCTAAGGTCTTGCTGAAGTCAGGATAGGGATGTCTACTGCTCTGCCTTCATCCATCTTCTTGGTCACCTCTTCAACAAACTCTATCATGTTTGAGAGGCATGACTTTGTATGCACAAAGCTATGCTGACTATCCCTAATCAAACGTTGCCTTTCCAAATGCATGTAAGTCCTGTCCCGTGGAATCGCTTCCAACAACATTGGCACCACTGACATCAAGCTAATTGGTGTTTATGTCCCTAGCTTTTCGTCGCAGCCTTTCCTAAATATTGGCACAACATTAGGCAAGCTCCAGGCTCCGAGCTCATCGCCCGTGGCTGTCAGTGATAGAAATATCATTGTAAGTTTCTTCCCGAACTTACCCCAATGTTGTGGGATATACTTGATTAGTTCCCAGGGAGTTGTCTAATTTTAATGTGTTTGAAAACCTTCAGCACCTCCTGTCCTCCAATGTGGACTCTTTTGAAAACATCACTGTTTATTTTCCTGCTTCTCCAGTGTGTCTTCCACACTAAGTTCTGACGTGAAGTTTTGTCTCGGATCCCACCCATTTCCTATGGGTTCACACATGGATGGCTTCATTAATCTTTAAGGAGTCACATTCTGTTCAGAGTTAATGGTAATCTTCTGTTGTTAATATACTTGTAGAATCTCTCTGGGTTTTCCTGAACCTTATCTGCCAAAACTGTCAGTTCCCCTTTATGCCCTCATGTTTTCCCTCTTAAGAGTATTACTGCACCCACAATGTTCTTCAAGGGATTGACTTAATCCAGCTGGCTATATATAGGATATGTACCCCCTTTTGCCTTGACCAGAGCCTCAATATCCCAAGTCATCCAGTATTTCCCACTGGTGTCAGCATTGTTCTTCACACTAACAGCAATATGCTGCCCCTGAAATCTTAATTTATCTCTCTTTTGAAAGAATCCTACTTGACCAACGTCCCTTTATCTGCAATTTTTGGACAGTCTTGTCTAATACCTTCTAGATTGTGGCAAGGCCAGTTTTGACGTTTAACTTGCGGACCAGGCGTGTCCTTTTCCATCGCTATTTTCAAAATAATAGAATTGTGGTGACTTTGCAAAAGTGCTCCCCCACAAACTCTTCAGCCGCTTTCACAACCTTGTTTCCCGATGGGAGGTCAGGTTTTATCCCTTTCTCCAGTCGGGCCAGTTACATACTGATTGAGACAGTTTTCTTGAACACACTGAACAAATCCCTCCCATCCAACCTATGAACACTCTGGCAGTCCCAGTCTAGGTTTGGAAAGTTAAAATCCCCCACCATTACAACCCATCCTTCTTACAGATATCTGAGATCTCTGACATATTTGCTGTTCAATTTCCCGCTGACTACTGCAGGCCTGTAGTACAGTGATATCAAATTGATAATTCATTCTTATTTCTCAGTTCCATTACATAGTTTCAGTGGGCGATCCCCAGGAATATCCTCTCTCAGTGCTGCAGTGATGTTTTCACTGATCAAAAACTCCACTCCCCCTACTTCCTTGCCTCCCCTTCTATCCTTCCTGTTGAATCTGTCCTCTGGAACAATGATCTGCGAGTCCTGTCCCTCCCTCAGCTGTGTTTCTGTAATTCCTGTCATTTCCCAGTCCCATCTTCTCATCCACAACTGTCTTTATTTTAACATAGTTATGGAAAAAGATCAGATAGGTCCACAGATTAAGGTCTGAAACTGGAACAGGGCCACCATTGGGGCCATTCAGCAGGATCAAGCAAGGGTTGATTGGGTGAAGGTAAAAATCTCACAACACCAGGTTAACATCCAGCTGTTTACACAGGAACCTTGATTATCTGAACGAGATGGGCGGGCAATAGTATATTCAGATAATTGGTTATTCGAGTAATCGATGGCATGTCGTTCGTTGAGGGTTCAGAGTTTTCGGTAATGCCTAGTCCCCGTTGAGGTGACTAGGCAGCAGCAAACCATGCGTGAGGCCTCACGCCCCATCAGCCCCCGAAAACGTCCCACTGCTCGCCCCCAAACTCTTCCAGCACCCCCCCACCCCTCAACATCGCCCCCCCCGCCCGCTCCCAAACCCATCCAACACCACCCTCCGCCCACCTCGAGAAAGGATTGAATCCTTTCCTTAAAGAGGGAGCTGAGGGGGAACATTATCTACACAGGATGGTGCATAGATGGAACAGATTGACTCAGGCACATGGGAGAAACAAGAACAATTACAACACGGAAAAGACATTTGGGAGGTACATTGAGAGGAGAAGGTTTGAAGAGATAAGGGCCAAATGCAGGGAAATGAGACTCGTTCAATTTAGGTAACATGGGCAACATTGAGGGGTTGGACCACAGGTTCTGTTTCCGTGCTGTATCACTCTGTATCCAGTTAAAGAGGATTACAGTACCTAAATAAGGCATGTTGTAGACACTGAAGCAAGTCACAGCGATAGGAATAGTAATCTGGAGTGCAGTACATCTCAAATATGTGGAGGGACTATCGGGAATGGAGCAGGTTACAGGGACAACTACTTTTATGAGTTAAAAATGACTGAAAACACTGGTGCACAAGCCATGCCATAGATACAGTGTTGCAGAGTAATGAGTCTTAGTACAGTATTGGAGGGAGAACACAGAACAGAAAGATCCCAGGCAGCATTCCCAACCTCTCATCGGAGGCCTGCTTGCCCCTCTGTTGTCCTGATTCTCACTAAGACAGCGCAGGCCTGGATTGATAACTCTGAACTCTCGATGTTGTCTCAGTGCAACATAGGTTAAAGTAGACGTGGTGATTGAGTCTGGGGTGTGCCTATACTGTGCTCCCCTCCAGCACTGTATCTATATCATGTCTTGTTAGCCGATGCTTGGAGCCCTCTCATTGCTCTCTGCTCTGTGCACTGTGAGTGATCTTACCTCACTGCAGGATTTATTGAAGGCTCAAGATCTCCCTGCCCTTTGTCTCTCTGACGGACCAACCATCTTCAATGAGGTAATGGACGAGACACACAGCAGTTGGGAAGTCTATTAGGTCACGAACGTCCTGAGTACCTACAGGAGACAGAGAAATAGACAGAATGGGAAATTAGACTGATGCAGTGAGGGTTACACAAGGAGAATGGAAATGAGCTCCACAGAGATCTGGAAAATCCCAAACTCCATCCCTGTCCTGTGCAGTTGCATCTCTCGGAGTGGAGAATTCTGTTGGCTCAGGATCTGGAGTAGCTGCAAGAGTGAGAGACGCTGACAGAGGCAGCAATTAGATCCACACAGTGAAGGATACCACATGGAGAGAGACTGAGTGAAATCACCAGAGTACTGGAAGACTTCAGGATCACACAGTCATGTTGGAAGAATAGGGTTAGCTTCATGTATCAGTGCTCAGGGATGAGCAACCAGTGAGCAAGTGAAGTGATGGCCGAGTAACATTATTGTTGGGGCATTTATCCAAAACCTCACCTAGTGCTCAGGGGAGGCAGGTTTGAATCCCATCATAAGATATAGTGGAATTTAAAATCAATAATTTTAAAAATAGCAATTAACAATCCATAAACAAATATGAAAGTATTGATGATGTACATAAATCCCAATTCCTTAGATTAGATTCCATACAGTGTGGAAACAGGCCTTTCGGTCCAACCAGTCCACGCCATCCCCCCGAAGAGTAACCCACTCAGACCTATCTCCCTCGACCTAATACACCTAAAATTATGGGCAATTTAGCATGGCCAATTCGTCTGACCTGCGCGTCTTTGGGAGGAAACCGGAGCATCCGGAGGCAATTCACGCAGACACGGGGAGAATGTGCAAACTCCACACAGTCGCCCGGGGCTGGAATCGAACCTGGGATCCTGGTGCTGTGAGGCAGGAGTTCAAATCACTGAGCCACCGTGCCGCCCACTTACCCTTTCGACAACGAGATCTGATCATCCTCACGTGGTCTGCATGAAATACCAACAGAAAGGTGTTTGCCTCTAAATTGCCTTCTGAAATGTCCAAGCAAGTTACTCAGCTCATGGGCAGCTAGGGATAGTCAATAAAGGCTAGTCAGCCAGAGACACTCACATCCCCTACCTGATTTATCTAATAATCCATTAGGATGGTCCCACTGGAACCGTGCTGGGAGCAGTGTCCTGGCCAATCATGTCAGTAGGTTTATGGACAGGGCTTTAACTGACAGAGAGGATGCTGGGACAGGGTCTAGGTGAAAGGAGCTTTCCAAATCCAAAGAGAAAAGGTGAAGCATCTGAACAGTATGGGAATGTGACTGAAGGCAATCAGAAAGGAACAGGATGGGACAGCGATTAACTAAAACTGTACATCAGTGAATAGGTTTGTGACAGGAAATTGTGGGAAAGAGTAAATTATGTTTTTTTTTAATGGATGAAGTCTTATCAATAAGGCAGATGGATTTGTGACACTGATATAAAAGATATTTAGACACCAGAGAGATATGGTTACAGGGTGAACAAAAGGTGGACATAAATATTCAATGGATCACAACCTTGCGGAAACTCAGGCAAAATGGGTAACGCTAAAAATAATGGATAACAAAGGCATCACAGAGAAAGCATTTGGTCTCAGATCATGAAGTAGAGTCAGTCTGAATGTAATTTCTGGCTCCTACTTGCCAAAGACACAAGCAGCAGAACAGTTTAAGCCACCGAACAGCATTCCGTTGCTCATCATTGCATTACACAGGAACTCATTGGAATTTTTTTAACAAAGACATTGTGATAATTTTGGGAAACATCAATATTCACAAAATGTGGGACAGTCACACTGGCAAGAGTGATATTGGAAGAGGAGTTCAGAAAATTAGTTTTCAGTGTTTCTTTGAATAACAAATTGTGCGACTGTTAAGGGACATAACTATCTCAGAGTGACCATTGTGTGATGAAACTTAGTGAATGAGTAATGTCACCTGGAGAGATCCTCTGTGAAATTATAATAAAGTGCAGTTTAAAGAAATATAAAGTTGTAAAGTGAATCACATAAAGGACAAGCTACAACTAGAAACAAAGATAACTAATAACATGAGTTGGAGAGGAGAACTGACCAAGGTAAATAGGCTAAACAGACTGAAATATGTGCCTGTCAATGAACAGTGGAAAACATTTGAAGGAGCAGTGTAAAACACTCAACAAGAGGACATTCCATTGAAACAGACAAATCCTCAGCAAGAAATCCCCATTGGTCCCTCACTCAAGTAAAAAGGATCATATTAGATTATCGGGCTTAGAGGATCACCAAAAAGTACTTAAAATCCTGAAGTGAGAGAATGTTTTAGGAGTAAGTTTTAAAGGGATTGCAAAGGGTCTGCTTGCAGGAGGAGGTCAGATGGAAGAGGGAATGATTGTCAAGGATTTATGTCACAAAAGGAACCTGGAGAGCTGAAGGTGCTGGAGGTGGTGAGAGTGTGTTACAGAGAGTGGTCAGGACCTGAACGGTGTTACAAAGCCAGTCCGGATTGATGCAGCTGGAGGGGTTTGCAGAGGTAGGGAAGGATATATATATTTTTTTATTTATTCATTCATGGGATGAGGGTGTCACTGATTGGACCAACATTCTTTGCCCCACTGCTAATTACCCAGAAGGTAGCTCAGAGTCAGCCATATTGCTGTGGGTCTGTGTCACATGCAGGCCAGACCAGGTTAGAATGTCAGATGTTCTTCTCTAAAGGACATAAGTGAACCAGATGAGTACTTCCTACTGGTCAGCAATGCTTTTATGGTGGCCTCACCAATGTCCTGTACAGCCACAACATGACATCCCAACTTCTACTCTCAATGCTCTGCCAAAAGAAGGTAACCATCCCAAACGCCTGCTTCACCAGCCTGTCAACCTGTGACACCACTTACAAAGAACTGTGTACCTGCATCCCTGGATGTCTGACTGACAACACTACCCAGGGCCCGAACATTAACTGTACAGGTCCCACGCTGGTTTTTTTCACCAAAATGACACACCTCACATTTATCTAATTAAACTCCATCCGCTATTCTTCAGCCCATTGTCCCAGTGTACTATTCGTCCTGTTGTATCATAGATAACTTTCTTCACTGTCCACTTTACCAACAATTTCAGTGTCACTCAAAAAACTTACTTACCACAAAACTAATATTCCCATCCAAACCATTTATCCAAATGACAAACAACAGGGGTCCCACTTCACCGCTGGTCACTAGGTATAACCCTAGTAACTATAGGCCGGTGAGTCTCACTTCTGTTGTGGGCAAAATCTTAGAGAGAATTGTAAGGGATAGGATTTATGAACATCTGGATAGGAATAATGTGAGCAAGGATAGTCAGCATGGTTTTGTGAAGGGCAGGTCGTGCCTCACAAACCTTATTGAATTCTTTGAGAAGGTGACTAAGCAGGTGGACGAGGGGAAAGCAGTAGATGTGGTGTATATGGAGTTTAGTAAGGCGTTTGATAAGGTTCCCCATGGTAGACTACTGCAAAAAATACGGAGGTATGGCATTGAGGGTGAGTTGGAGGTTTGGATTAGGAGTTGGCTGGCTGGAAGAAGACAGAGGGTAGTAGTTGATGTCAAAGTTCATCTTGGAGTGCCGTCACTAGCGGTGTTCCGCAAGGATCTGTTTTGGGACCATTGCTGTTTGTCATTTTTATAAATGACCTGGAGGAGGGGTTAGAAGGTTGGGTGAGTAAGTTTGCGGATGATATTAAAGTCGGAGGAGTTGTCGACAGTGAGGAAGGATGTGGCAGGTTACAGCGGGATATAGATTAGCTGCAGAACTGGGCAGAAAGGTGGCAAATGGAGTTCAATGTAGCTAAGTGTGAGGTGATTCACTTTGGTAAGAGTAATAAAAAGATGGGGTACTGGGCTAACGGTCGGATACTTGGTAGTGTGGATGAGCAGAGGGATCTTGGTGTCCATGTACACAAATCTTTGAAAGTTGCCACCCAGGTAAATAGTGCGGTGAAGAAGGCATATGGCGTACTGGCTTTTATTGGTAGAGGAATTGAGTTCCGGAGTACTGAGGTCATGTTGCAGTTGTATAAGACTCTGGTGCGGCCACATCTGGAGTATTGTGTGCAGTTTTGGTCGCCATACTATAGGAAGGATGTGGAGGCACTGGAACGGGTGCAGAGGAGGTTTACCAGGATGTTGCCTGGTATGGTAGAAAGATCGTATGAGGAAAGGCTGAGGCACTTGGGGTTGTTTTCATTGGAGAAAAGAAGGTTTAGGGGTGACTTGATAGAGGTGTATAAGATGATTAGGGGTTTAGATAGGGTCGACAGTGAGAATCTTTTTCCACGTATGGAGTCAGCTATTACAAAGGGGCATAGCTTTAAATTAAGTGGGGGTAGGTGTAGGACAGATGTTAGGGGTAGGTTCTTAACTCAGCGAGTCGTGAGTTCATGGAATGCCCTGCCAGTAGCAGTGGTGGACTCTCCCTCATTATGGGCATTTAAGCTGGCATTGGATAGGCATATGGAGGATAGTGGGCTAGTGTAGGTTAGGTGGGCTTGGATCGGCGCAACATCGAGGGCCGAAGGGCCTGTACTGCGCTGTATTCTTCTATGTTCTATGTCTCCAGTCAGAAAGGCAACATGTCTCCCACCACCCTCTGTCTCCTACCATCAAGCCCAATTTTGTATCCAGTTGACTAGCTCCTCCTGAATGCCATATCCTTTTACATTGATCCGAGCTAATTACCCAGTTTACCATACAGAACGTAGAACACAGATCAGTACAGCATAAGATCCTTCGGTCATGATGCCATGCCCATCTTTTTCCCGACTGTAAGATCAAACTATCTGACGTACCCTTCATTTTGCTATCATCTATGTGCCTATCCAAGCGTCTGTTAAAATGTCCTGTTCCACCCACCCACCATTCTCTGTGTAAAGAACCTATATCTGAAATCTCCCCTTACCCATCCTCCAATCACCCTGCAATTATGCCCCCTTGTACCATGTATGCCATGGGATAAAGAGGTCTCTCACTGTTCACTCTATCTTTGCCTCACACCATCTTGTTCACCTCTACCAAATCACATCACACTCTTCTTCACTCCAATGAGAAAAGCCTTAGCTCCCGCAACCTTTCTTCATAAGACATGCCCTCCAGTCCGGGTAGTATCCTGGTAAATCTCCTCTTTCCCCTCTCTAAAGCTTCCACATCCTTCCTGTAATGAAGGGACCAAAACTGAACACAATATTCTAATTGGGATCAGAACAGGGCTGTATAGAGCTGCAGCATAACCTCATGGCTTTAAAACTCAATCCTCCAGCTAATGAAAGCCAATACAACATATTCTTTCTTAACAACACTATCAGCTTGGTGGCAAATGTGAAGGATCTCTGGTCATGAAATCCAAGATTCATCTGTTCCTCCACACTATTCAGAATTCTGCCTTTACCCCTGTATTCTGCATTCAAGTCTCACCATCCAAAATTTATCACTTCCCACTTTTCCAGATTTGACTTCATCTGCCACTTCTCAGCCCAGCTCTACATCCTGTCAATGTCCCATTGCAACCTCCAGCAGACATCCAAACTATTCACACTCCACCAACCTTCGTGTCATTGGCAAACTTACTTACCCGCTCTTCCACTCACACATCCAAGTCATTCATAAAATCACAAAGAACAGAGATTTTTTGACCTCTCCCTGCAGAAAACCACTGGTCACTGAGCTCCAGGCTGAATGATTTCCATCTGTCATCACCCTGTCTTCTTTGGGCCAGGAATTCTGTATCCAGACAGGCAGTTTCCCTGTATCCCATGCTCTGTACTTTCTCAATGAGCCATAAATGTGTTTTGTCACATTCTCAAAGGATTCAACAAGATTTGTGAGGCATGACCTGTCCCTTACAAAGTCATGTTGACTTTCTCTAATCAAACTATGGTTTTCTAAGGAATCATAAACCCTGTATCTCAGAGTCTCCAATAATCTGCACATCACAGACAGAAGACTGACAGGTCTGTGATTCCCAGGATTATCTCTATTCCCTTTCTTGAACAAGGCATGGCTGATTCACATAACCTGCACATCTTTGGGCTGTGGGTGGAAACCGGAGCAACTGTCGGAAACCCACACAGACATGGAGAGAATGTGCAAACTCCACGCAGACAGTGGCCTGGGGCTGTATTTGAAATCGCGTCCCTAGTGCTGTGAGGCAGCAGTGCTAACCACTGAGCCACCGTGCTGCCCCATGTAACTCTCTAGAGCCCTGCTTCTGATCCTTGGTTCCTCAAACTTAAGTTAGCTTCCTTCTTCCTCTTGACTAGATGTTGTACATCCCTTGGAACCTTGTCAAATGCTTTGCTGAAGTTCATGTGGACAACGCTGACTGCTCTGCCTTCATCTATCTCTTGGTCAATTCCTCGAAGAGTCAATCCGGTTTGTGAAACACGGTTTCCCACTCACAAAGCCATGCTGACTATCTCTAATCAGCCCTTGCCTTTCCAAATGTACGTAGCTCCTTTCTCTCAGAATCGCCTCCAACAACTTCCCAGCACTGGCTCACTGAGCTGTGATTTCCTTGCTGCTCCCTACAGCCCTTAAGCGATGGAACAGCATTAGCCACCCTCCAGTCTTCCGGTAACTCATTGTGTCTGTTGATAATATAAATATCTCTGTTAGGGACACTGCAATCTCTTCCCTCGCTTCCCATGAATATTCAAGGATAGACCTAATGAGCTACTGAGGATTGATCGACCTTTATTTGTTTTAAGATTCCAGCACTTTTTCTTCTCTGTTGAGGATTCTTTCCAAGACATCACTATTTATTTCCCCAAGTTCCTGAGCTTCCATGTCTTTCTCCACAGTAAATTCTGACAACACGATTTTGTCTAATATCTCACCTACCTCCTGATAGTTAAGGTGACCTATTCTCTACCAAGTTACTCTTTATCCCTTATTGAAACTTGTGTAAAGGTTTCTGAAAATTCAAATAAACCGTATCCTCGGTACAACCACTCCTACATCCGTATCTATTCTGCTATTTATATTCGCACCAATAAAAATAAAATCCAACAGGCTCAAAAACACATTCTCTTTTTCTTAAAAGCGTTTCTAAGGGTACAGTTCATTGACATATCCTTTCAAAGATATTTCAGCTCCCGACTTACTATCAGGCTAACACTGTTTGGTTTCAGACTGGCAGCAGAAAGAGTTATGGGAGTTCGTGTTTATCAATATGGAAAAGGTAGCTTACAGTTTCAACAGGAAATAGATGTTTTGGAAATAAGGAGGGTCGTGGGGACTGAAGGACATTATGGAGATAGGGAGTGATGTGGGGATTGTATGAGGTTATGCACGTAGAGAATGTAGTGGTGATTGAAGAACATTATGGAGATAGGGAGTGCTGTGGGGCCTGAAAGGGGCCAAAGAGATCTGCAGGGCTGTTGGGCCTGAAGGAGGTTGCACAGATCAGGATTAGATTAGATTACTTACAGTGTGAAAACAGGCCCTTCGGCCCAACAAGTCCATACCAACACGCCGAAGTGCAACCCACCCATTCCCCTACATTTACCCCTTTACCTAACACTATGAGCAATTTAGCATGGCCAATTCACCTGACCTGCACATCTTTGGACTGTGGAAGGAAACCGGAGCACCCGGAGGAAACCCACGCAGACACGGGGAGAATGTGCAAACTCCATACAGTCAGTCGCCTGAGTCGGGAATTGAACCCGGGTCTCTGGCGATGTGAGGCAGGAGATCATGGGGATTCAAGAAGGTTGCTCTGAATGGGAAGTTCGTTGGGTCAGGATGAGATTATGGAGATAGGGAGGGTGGTGGGGCCTTTTGGAGGTTGTGGAGTTAGGGAGGTTTATGGGGAATGATTCAGTTTACATGGATAGGAAGAGTCGTGGGGACTGAAGGAGTTTATGGATATAGGGAGGACTGTGGGGACTGAAGGAGGTTATATAGATTGTACGTTTATAGAGAAGCAAAGGAAAGAAGAGCAGGTATCGGCCATTTGACCAGAGTTGGTCCCACCATTCAATATGATCACGACTGATCATTTAGCCCAGTACAGTATTCCTGCTTTCACACCTTACTCTGATATTATAGTGACTACTGGCATTTAGTGATACAGTGGGCTGTAGTAACTGGGACGGGGGTGTGGGGGTGGGTGGGGGCTGTCTTACAGAGATAGGGAGGGTTGTGAAAGCTGGGACAGGTGACAGATACAGGGCGGGTTTTAGGAATGGGAGGACTTTACAGGGATTTGTAGGAATGCAGGGATGGGACGTGATAACAATCACAGGGAAGATTTTGGGAGCTCGATCTGAGACGGGTACAGCTGAGAACAGAAGTGAGTCAAATATTCAGGACAGGCAGGGACGAGGTAGGACTAATAAATTAAACTAATAAATTAAATTTATTTCAATGCAAGGGGCCTAACAGGGAAGGCAGATTAACTCGGGGCATGGTTAGGAACATGGGACTGGGTTATCATCGCAATTACAGAAACATGGTTCAGGGATGGGCAGGACTGGCAGCTTAATGTTCCAGGATACAAATGCTACAGGAAGGATAGAAAGGGAGGCAAGAGAGGAGGGGAAGTGACATTTTTGATAAGGGATAGCATTACAGCTGTGCTGAGGGATAATATTCCCAGAAATACATCCAGGGAAGTTATTTGTGTGGAACTGAGAAATAAGAAAGGAAAGATCATCTTATTGGGATTGTATTATAGACCCCCCAATAGTCAGAGGGAAATTGAGAAACAAACTTGTAAGGAGATCTCAACCATCTGTAAGAATAATCGGGTAGGTATGGTAGGGGATTTTAACTTTCCAAACATTGACTGGGACTGCCATAGTGTAAAAGGTTTAGATGGAGAGGAATTTCTTAAGTGTGTACAAGACAATTTTCTTATTTAGTATGTGGATGTACCTACTAGAGAAGGTGCAAAACTTGACTAACTCTTAGGAAATAAGGCAGGGCAGCTCAGTGAGGTGTCAGTGGGGGAGCACTTTGGGGCCAGCGACCATAATTCTATTTGTTTTAAAATAGTGATGGAAAAGGATAGACCAGATCTAAAAGTTCTAAATTGGAGAAAGGCCAATTTTGACGGTATTAGGCAAGAACTTTTGAAAGCTGATTGGAGGCAGATGTTCGCAGCTAAAGGGATGGCTGGAAAATGGGAAGCCTTCAGAAATGAGATAACAAGAATCCAGAGAAAGTATATTCCTGTCAGGGTGAAAGGGAAGGCTGGTAAGTATTGGGAATTCTGGATGACTAAAGAAATTGAGTGTTTGGTTCAGAAAAAGAAGGAAGCATATGACAGGTATAGTCAGGATAGATCGAGTGAATCCTTAGAAGAGTATAAAGGAAGTAGGAGTATACTTAAGAAGGAAATCAGGAGGGCAAAACGCGGACATGAGATAGGTCTGACAAAGAGAATTAAGGAGAATGCAAAGGGTTTTTACAAATATATTAAGGAAAAAAGGGTAACTAGGGAGAGAATAGGGCCCCACAAAGATAAGCAAGGCAGCCTTTGTGTGGAGCTGCAGAAAATTGGGGAAGATACTAAATGAATATTTTGCATCAACATTTACTGTGGAAAAAGCATGTGGAAGATATAGACTGTAGGGAAATAGATGGTGACGTTGTGCAAAATGTCCAGATATACAGAGGAAGTAGACTGGATGTCTTGAAATGGTTAAAAGTGAATAAACCCCCAGGAACTGATCAGGTTTTCCCCAAGAACTCTGTGGGAAGCTTGAGAAGTGATTGCTGGGCCTCTTGCTGAGATATTTGTATCATCGATTGCCACATGTGAGATGCCGGAAGACTGGAGGTTGGCAAATGTGGTGCCACTGTTTAAGAAGGGTGGTAAAGACAAGCCAGGGATCTATAGACCGGTGAGCCTGACCTCGGCGGTGGGCAAGTTGTTGGAGGGAATCCTGAGGGACAAGATGCACATGTATTTGGAAAGGCAAGGACTGATTAGTAATAGTCGACATGGCTTTGTGCGTGGAAAATCATGTCTCACAAACTTGATTGAGTTTTTTGAAGAAGTAACAAAGAAGATTCAGGAGGGCAGAGTGATAGATGTGATCCATATGGACTTCAGTAAGGCGTTCGACAAGGTTCCCCATGGGAGACTGATCAGCAAGGTTAGAACTCATGGAATACAGGGAGAACTGACCATTTGGATACAGAACTGGCTCAAAGGTAAAAGACAGAGAGTGGTGGTGGAGGGTTGTTTTTCAGACTGGAGGCCTGTGACCAGTGCAGTGCCACAAGGATCGATGTTGGGCCCTCTACTTTTTGTCATTTACATAAATGATTTGGATGCGAGCATAAGAGGTATAGTTAGTAAGTTTACAGATGACACCAACATTGGAGGTGTAGTGGACAGCGAAGAGGGTTAGAACAGGATCTGGACCAGATGGGCCAATGGGCTAACTTGCAGATGGAGTTTAATTCAGATAAATGCGATGTGCTGCATTTTGGGAAAGCAAATCTTAGCAGGACTTATACACGTAATGGTAAGGTCCTAGGGAATATTGCTGATCAAAGAGACCTTGGAGTGCAAGTTCATAGCTCCTTGAAAGTAGAGTCGCAGGAAGATAGGATAGTGAAGGCGGCATTTGGTACGCTTTCCTTTATTGGTCAGACTATTCAGTACAGGAGATGGGAGGTCATGTTGCGGCTGTACAGGACATTGGTTTGGCCACTGTTGGAATATTTTGTGCAATTCCGGTCTCCTTGCTATCGGAAGAATTGTTGTGAAACTTGAAAGGGTTCAGAAAAGATTTACAAGGATGTTGCCAGGATTGGAGGATTTGAGCTACAGGGGGAGGCCGAACAGGCTGGGGCGGTTTTCCTTGGAGTGTCAGAGGCTGAGGGGTGACTTTTTAGAGGTTTACAAAATTATGAGGGGCATGGATAGGATAAATAGACAAAGTCTTTTCCCTGGGGTCGGGGAGTCCAGAACTCGAGGGCATAGGTTTAGTTTGAGAAAGGAAAGATATAAAAGAGACCTAAGTGGCAACTTTTTCACGCAGAGGATGGTACGTGTATGGAACAAGCTGCCAGAGGATGTGGTGGAGGATGGTACAATTGCAACATTTAAGAGGCATTTGGATGGGTATATGAATGAAAAGGGATTGGAGGGTTATGGGTCGGGTGCTGGCAGGTGGGACTAGATTGGGTTGGGATATCTGGTCGGCATGGACAGGTTGGACCGAAGGGTCTGTTTCCATGCTGTACATCTCTATGACTCTATCACTCAGAGGTTATAGACATAAACTGTGTGGTCACGTCTGGAGGAGGTTAAAGGTATAAAGGTTTGTAGTTACCGAAGGAAATGATATCAATCGGGACCAGCAGAGTTTACAGTGACTGAGTGCGTTTTAGAGACAGGAAGAGTTCATAGTCATCATTAGAAATGCAGAAACTAATTTATGAGAGAAGCAGAGTCACTCGCCTTTGTGCCCAGAGACAAGGAGGAGTCCAACAGCTGGAGGAGGTTACTAAGGTACAGAGCTTTTTTGTTGTCGTGACGGGAAGGTTACAGAGATCATGAAGGTAGTAGGAGTTCAAAAAAGTCACAAAGACAGGGAGGTTTTTCAGGTCTGGAAAGGACGACACTGACGAGGATGGCTTAAGGAACTGAAGAGTTGTTTTTCTTCAGTTAAGGAGAGATGTGACAGAACCCGGGATTAAAGGCAAAGGCAGAAACTTGGAGAGTTTTACTGACATGAGGAGCTTACAGGGATAAGCAGGATTGCAGGGGCTGATAGAGATAGGGGAAGTGGTATCAATGAAACAGACAATGGAGAAAGCGATAGACATAGGGAGGGTTCTGTGGAACAGATGAATTTACAGACAAGATGGTGATAATGAAGCCTGAGATTTTTCTCATGTTCCTTGCCCAGCATTGTTCCTACATCATGCCCTCAGGGTCTGAATTAAAGTCCACTAACTCCTCCCTGTGCTGTTTACTGTGAGTGATCTTACCGGCTGCAGGATTTACTGAAAGCTCCAGATCTCACTCTCCATCTCTCTGGCTGACCAACTGTCTTCAATGTGGTGATGGACGAGACAGGAATTGGGAATTCTGCTGAGCCAGGGACATCAGGAATACCAACTGGAGACAGAGAAGTAGACAGAATGGGAAATTAGACTAATGCAATGAAGGTTACACATGGAGAATGGCACTGAGTCCCACAGAGATCTGGAAATTCCCAGTCTCCATCCATGGCTTGTGCAGTTGCTTCCCTCTGGAGTGGAGAATGCTGTTGGCTCAGGATCTGGAGTAGTTGCAAGAGTGAGAGACACTGATAGAGGCTGCAATTAGACCCACACAGTGAGGGATATCACATGGAGAGAGACAGTGATATCAGCAGAGTGCAGGAATGTATCAGGATCACACAATGGTATCATCAGAAGTGGTTCTGACCTGTGAGCACTGCTAACAGTACTCAGAGAGGACTGAGCTATTTTATTGGGATAGGCTCCTCTGGTACCAGATTATGCAGTGTGTTATAAATGGACACAGATGAGGAGGGGGACAGGTCTCAGGTGAATGGAAATTTCCAAGTCCAAAGAGAAAGGTTGAAATATTGGAACATCATGGAGATGTGAATGAAGACCAAAAGAAAGAAACAGTGAGTTTAATTAAAATACGACATTGTCAAACAGATTTGTGACAGGAAATTATTGGTTAAAATAAAATAAATGCCATTTCCGCCCCTCACAATTCCTCATACACCACAAGTGACATCACTTCCGCCCCTCACATCATCGCTGATGTCACTCACTCAGTGACTCCCACCCCACTGCCGTGTTTGCCACCACTTCCGCCCCCACCAACGCCACTCACCTGCATTCTGCTGACACCACCCCCAGGTCCCACCGTCACCAGCCCTGCCCCCAGAACCCTGAGGGGAATACCACCCCTGCTCATGACTCCATCCCCATTCACCCTAACACCACACCCACTACAGTTACAGGACGAATGATCAGTCCTCAGCAAAGGCCTCACCTTTATCACCCTCCGTCCACACATCAATGAATTTTATACACGCCGTGACATCGAACACTTCTTCCACCGCCTCCGCCTCAGAGCTTACTTTTACAATGAAGACTCCCGCCTATTTTCTGAGGACCCCTTTGCCGGCCTGCAATACACTCCATCCACCTGGACACCCCCCGCTGGCCTATTACCTGCCTTCGATTTCTTCATTTCCAACTTACACCGAGACTTTAACCACCTCAACCTATCTACCCCATCCCCCACTCCAACCTCTCACCCTTACAACGTGCAGCTCTCCACTTCCTCTGCTCCAATACTGACCTCACCATCAAACCAGCAGATAAAGGAGGTGCAGGGGTAGTCTGGTGCATTGACCTCTACACCGCTGAAGCCATGATGCCAACTCAAAGACACCTCCTCCTACCACCCCCTCTACCATGACCCACCTCCCATCACCAATCCATCATCTCCCAGAGCATACAGGACCTCATCACCTCAGGAGGAGATCTTCCACCAACAGCTTCCAACCTCATAGCCCGGGATCCCCCACTGCCCGGTTCTACCTCCCTCCCAAGATCCACAAGCCTGACCACCCTGGCCAACCTATTGTCTCAGCATGCTCCTACCCCATCGAACTCATGTCTGCCTACCTCGACATTGTCTTATCCCCCAGTCCAGGAACTACCCACATTCTTTCGAGACACGACTCACACCCTCCACTCCTCCAAGACTTCAGTTTCCCTGGCCCCCAACGCCTCATCTTCACAATGGATATCCAATCCCTCTACACCTCCATCCACCATGACCAGGACCTTCTTCATCTCCCAACGTCCCCAACAGTACCCTTCCACCGATACTCTCATTCGTTTGGCTGAACTTGTCCTCACCATTTACAATTTTTCCTTCAAATCCTCCCACTGCCTCCAGACCAAAGGGGTAGCCATGGGCACCCATATGGGCTCCAGCTATGCCTGTCTCTTTGAAGGCTACGTAGGACAGTCCATATTCCGTAGTTACAATGGCACCACTCCCCACGTCTTCCCCCACAACACTGATAACTGCACTGGCACCACCTCGTGCTCCCGCGAGGAGGTTGAGCAATTCATCAACTTTATCAACACATTCCACCCTGACCTTAAATTTACCTGGACCATCTCTGACACCTCCCTCCCCTTCCTGGACATCTCCATCCCCATTAATGACAACCGACTTGACACCGACATTTTTTACAAACCTACCGACTCCCACAGCTACCTAGATGACACATTTTCCCACCCGACCGCCTGCAAGATTCCCAACCCCTATTTCCAATTCCTTCGCCTCCACCGTACCTGCTCCCAGGAGGACCAGTTCGACCATATAACACACCAGATAGCCTTCTTTAGAGATCAAAATTTCCCTCCCACGTGGTAAAAGATGCCCTCCAATGCATCTCATCCACATCCCGCACCTCCACCCTCAGACCGCACCCCTCCAACCGTAACAAGGACAGAACGGCCCTGGTGCTCACCTTCCACCCTACCAACCTTCGCATAAACCAAATCATCCGCCGACATTTCCGCCACCTCCAAACGGACCCCGCCACCAGGGATATATTTCCCTCCCCACCCCTCTACACTTTCCGCAAAGACCATTCCCTCCTTGACTACCTGGTCAGTTCCACGCCCCCCAAAAACCCACCCTCCCTTCCTGGCACCTTCTGCTGCCACTGCAGGAATTGCAAAACCTGCGCCCACACCTCTCCCCTCACCACCATCCAAGGCCCCAAAGGAGCCTTCCACATCCAAAGTTTTACCTGCACATCCACCAATATCATTTATTGTATCCGTTGCTCCCGATGCGGTCTCCTCTACATTGGGGAGACTGGACACCTCCTAGCAGAGCACTTTAGGGAACATCTCTGGTACACCCGCACCAATCAACCCCACCACCCTGTGACCCAACATTTCAACTCCCCCTCCCACTCTGCCGAGGACATGCAGGTGCTGGGCTTCCTCCACCGCCACTTCTTCATCACCCAACGCCTGGAGGAAGAACGCCTCACCTTCCGACTCGGAACACTTCAACCCCAGGGCATCAATTTGAACTTCACCAGTTTCCTCATTTCGCCTTCCCCCATCTCACCCCACCTTCAGCCTTCTAGCTCAGCACCGCCCTCATGAACTGTCCTAATGGCCTATCTCCCTTCCCACCTATCCATTCCACTCGCCTCTCTGACCTATCACCCCCATCCCCACCCCCATTCACCCATTGTACTCTTTGCTACCTTCCCCCATCCTCCACTCTGACCTATCATCTTCTTACCCACCCCATTCACCTATTGTACTCTATGCTACTTTCTCCTCATCCCCACTCCCCTCTCATTTATCTCCCCACTCTGCAGGCTCCCGGCCTCTGTTCCTGATGAAGGGCTTTTGCCCGAAATGTCGATTTTCCTGCTCCTCGGATGCTGCCTGACCTGCCGTGCTTTTCCAGCACCACTCTAATCTAGACTCTGGTTTCCAGCATCTGCACTCCTTGTTTTTACCTTATTGGAGGAGGAGACGACCGAGATAAGACATGTTGTAGACACTGAAGCAAGTTACAGGGATAGGGATGGTAGTCTGGAATGCAGTACATTTCAAATATGTGGAGGTACTATCGGGAAGGGAGGAGGTTACAGAGATAGAATCTGTTATAGGAATTAAAAATTATTGAAGACACTGGACCACAAGACATGCCATAGATACACTGTCACAGAGTAGTGAGTTTTAATATAACAGAACTTACATTGGGGTGGTGATTGAGCCTGGGGTGTGTGTGTACTGTGCTCCCCCTCCAGCACTCTATCTATGTCATGTTGTGTTAACAGATGTTTGGAGCCCTCTCATTGTTCTTTGCTCTGTGCACTGTGGGTGACCTTACTTCACTACAGGATTTATTGAAAGCTCCAGATCTCCTTTCCCTTTGTCTCTCTCTGGCAGACCAACTGTGTTCAATGTGGTGATGGACGATCCACCCAGCAGCTGGGAAGGCGATTGAGTCAGGACTTTCCTGAGTACCTACAGGAGACAGAGAAATAGACAGATTTGGAAATTAAACAGATGCAGTGAGGGTTACACATGGAGAATGGCACTGAGTTCCAGAGATCTGGAAAATGGAGCGATATTAAGTAATAGTCCCAGATTGCTGGAAGATGTCAGGATCACACAATTGTGTCGGAAGAATGGGTTTAGATTCATGATGCCCTAGTATAAGTGCTCAGGGATGAGCACCCAGTGAGCAGGTGAAGTGATGGCCTAGTGGTATTATTGCGAGAGAATATATCCAAAACCTCAGCTCATGTTCAGGGGAGGCAGGATTGAATCCTGCCATCTGAAAAGGAGACATTTGAAATCAATAATTTTAAAAATAATAATTAACAATCCACAAATAAGTATAAAACCATTACTGATGTACAACAAATCCAAACACTTGTCCTTTAGAGAAGGACATCTGCCCATCCTCACGTGGTCTGCACGACATACCCACAGAAAAGTGTTTGCCTCTCAATTACCCTCTGAAATGGCCGAGCACGTTACTCAGTTCAAGGGCTTCTAGGACTGGGGAAGAAAGGCTGGTCAGCCAGAGACTCTCACATCCCACACCTGATTTTTTAAAAAATCTATTAGGATGGTCCCCCTGGAAATGTGCTGGGACCAGTGTCCTGGCCAATCATGTCCCTAGGTTTATGGACAGGGCATTAAACTGACAGAGAGGATGCAGGTGAAAGGAGCTTTCCAAATCCAAAGGGAAAAGGTGAAGCAATGGAACAGCATGGGAATGTGGCTGAAGACAAGCAGAAAGGAACAGGATGGGACAGAGTTTAACTAAAATTGTACATCAGCAAATAGATTTGTGATAGGACATTGTGGAAGAGAGTATATTATGTTTTTTTTTGAATGGACAACGTTGCTGCAATGAGGTCGATGGATTTGTGAAACAGAGATAAAAGAGATTTAGACACCAGGGAGACATGGATACAGGGTGAACAAAAATATTCAGTGGTTCGTAATCTTGTGCAAACTCAGGCAAAATGGGCAACACTAACAATAATGGATAACAAAGGCATTACAGAGAAAGCATTTGACCTCAGATCATGAAGTAGAGTCAGTCTGAATGTAAATTCTGGCTACTACTTGCCAAGAACACAAGCAGCAGAACAGTTTTAGCCACCGAACAGCATTTCATAGCTCATCACTGCATTAAACAGGAACTCATTGGAATTTTTTAACAAAGGCATTGTGATAATTTTGGAAAATTTCAATATTTGTATAATATGGGACAATCACACGGGCAACATTGATATTGGAAGAGGAGTTCGGTTAATTTTTTTTTCAGTGGTTCTTTGAAAAACACATTATGCAACTGGCTTGGGACATAACTATCGCACAGCGACCGTGTAATGAAACTTAGTGAATGAGTTTTAAAGTGAATCACAGAAAGGACAAGCTACAACTAGAAACAAAAGTAGCCAATGACATGAGTTTGAGAGGAGAACTGAACAAGGTAAGCAGGCTAAACAGACTGAAATATGTGCCTGTCAATGAACAGTGGAAAACATTTGAAGGGACAATGCAAAATACTCAACAAAAGGAACCTCAACAATTGAAACAGTAAAAACCTCAGCAAGAAATTCCCACTGATCCCTCACTCAGGACAAAAGGAATCATACGAGATTATGAGGCTGAGAAGATCACCAAAAAGTACATAAAATCCTGCAGTGAGAGAGTGTTTTAGGAGTAAATGTTAATGGATTGCAATGGGCCTGCTCGCAGGAGGAGGGCTGTGGGAAGGGGATCCACGGTCAGGGTTTATTGACACAATAGGAACAGGGAGAGGTGAAGGTGCTGGAGGTGGTCAGAGTGTTATAGAGAGTGGTCAGGGTGTTACAAAGCCAGGACGGATTGCTGCAGCTGGAGGGGTTTGCAGAGGTAGGGAGGGATATATGTATTTTTATATATTCATTCATGGGATGTGGGTGTCACTGCCTGGAACAACGTTCTTTGACCCCTCTACTAATTACTGAGAGGGTAGCTCAGAGTCAGCCATATTGCTGTGGGTCTGGAGTCACATGTCGGCCAGACCAGGTTAGAATATTTGATGTCCTTCCCCTAAAGGAGGTTAGTGAACTAGATGAGTTCTTCCTACTGATCAACAATGTTTTTATGGTGGCCCCACCAATGTATTTTACAGCCACAACATGACATCCCAACTCTTACTCTTATTGCTCTCCCCAATGAAGGTAACCATCCCAAACACCTGCTTCACCAGCCTGTCTACCTATGACACCACATTCAAAGAACTGTGTACCTGGGTCACTGGATCTCTGACTGAAAACACTACCCAGGGCCCGAACATTAACTGTACAAGTCCCACCCTGGTTTGTTTCACCAAAATGGATCTCTAACCTTTATCCAATTAAACTCCATCTGCTATTCTTCGGCCCACTATCCCAGCAGTACTGTTCATCTTGTTGTATCATAGGTAACCTCCTTCACTGTCCACATTGCCACCAATTTCAGTGTCAGCCAAAACAATTACTTACCAGGAAACCAATATTTCCATCCAAACCATTTATCCAAATGACAAACACCAGTGGACCCACTACATCGCTGGTCACATGCCTCCAGTCAGAAAAACAACATGTCTCCCATGACCCTCTGTCTACAACCATCAAGCAAGTTTTGTATCCAGTTCACTAGCTCCTCCTGTATGCCATATCCTTTTACGTTGATCTGAGCTTATTACCCAGTTTACCAGATAGAACATAGAACGCAGAACAGTTCAGCCCAAGGCCCTTCGGCCATGATTTCATGCCAACCTTTTATCCAACTGTAAGATCAAAGTATACTACATACCCTTCATTTTACTATTATCCATGTGTCTGTCCAAGAGTCTATTAAATGTTCTGAAAGTATCTAATTTTACTACCACCATTGTCAGTCCATCTAATGACCTACTATTCTCTATCCTCTTATCCATCCTCCAATCACCTTAAAATTACACCCCCTTGTAATAGCCATTTATTCCATAGGACGAAAAGTCTCTGACTATTCACTCACTCTGTGCCTCGCATCATCTTGTTCACATCCACAAAGTCGCCTCGCCCCCTTCTTCACTCCAATGAAAAAAGCCTTAGCTCCCTTAACCTTTCTCCATGCGAAATACCCTCCATTCCAGGCAGCATCTTGGTAAATCTTCTGTGTACGCTCTCTAAAACTTGCACAGCCTTCCTGTAAACAGGGGACCAGAACTAAACACAATAATCCAAGTGTGGTCTCACCAGGCTGCTATAAAGATGCGGTAAAACCTCACGGCTCTTAAAATCAATCCACTTGTTCAGGAAAGCCAACACAACATATGCCTTTTTAACAACCCTACCAACGTCCGTGGCGATTTTGAGGGATCGATGAACATGGACCCCACGATCTCTCTGTTCCTCCACACTGCCAAGTATTCTGCCTTTCACACTGTATTCTGTATTCAAATTCGACCTTCCAGAATGAATCACTTCACACTTTTCCAGATTGGACTCCATCTGCCACTTCCAGCCCAGCTCTGCGTCCTGTCAATGTCCCATTGAAACCTACAACAGCCCTCCACATTCCCCACCACTCCATCAACCTTCATGTGATTGGCAAACTTACTAACCCACTCTCCAACATCCACATCCAAGTCATTTACAAAAATCACAGAGAGCAGAGTCCCAGAGCCGATTGTTACAGAACACCACTGGTCACTGAGCTCCAGGCTCAATTCTGTCCATCTGCTGTCACCCTCTGTCTTCTCTGGGCCATCCAATCCTGTATCCAGACAGATTCCCTGTATCCCAATCATCCTTCTTTTCTGAATGAGCCATCAACGTATTCTGCCATATCCTCAAAGAATTCAATAAGGTTTGTGAGGCATGACCTGACCCCTCACAAACCCATACTGAATGTGGCTAATTTGACTATGGTTTTCAAAGTAGTCATACATCCTGTCTTTAGAGTCCTCGCCAATAATCTGCACACCACAGACATTAGACCAAATCTGTAATTCCCAGAATTCTACCTCCGTAACATGGCTCGGACTTTACAAATCTTCCCTCCTCTGCCATGTTCCCCAGAAGGGCACTGGAGGGTGGTGGGGATTACAGAGTCAGGGAGGGATATCAGGACAGGAGGATTTTGCATACATTAGGAGGGTTGCAATGCAAAAAGGAGGCTTCAGCAATTGTGAGGTTTCATGGTGATGAAGGTATTTGAGAAGGGAGGGAGGGAGGAATTTAGGGAAATGAGAGGTTTCACAGTTTAGGTGTTTTGTTAGGGCTGCAAGTGGTTACTGAGTTGGGGAGGGTGTAAGCACTGGTGGATATTACATAAACATGTGGTTTTGGTTGCAATGCAGGAAGAGGATTCAGGAAGCTGGAGAGTATGGTGTCTGAACAAGGTTACACAAATGGGATGAGTTGTCAGGAGTGGAGGTGTTTACAGAGACAGCAATGGTCTGATCTGGAGCAGAGGACCCAGATTGGGAGGAATGTGGGGACTGGAAGTGGTTTCACAGGGAGGGAGGACCATAGACCCACACGAGGTTACAGAAATGTAGAGAGCTGTAGGGCTGACGGGTTCATGGAGTTGGGAATGTTGGGAGGGATGGAGAAGTTTACAGGGATCACGATGTTTGTAGGCCAGGGCTGGATCACAGACAGGGAGTGTTTTAGGGAGCTGAGCAGATTACAGAGATAAAGATGTTTGTATCGACTATGCAGGGTAGTCGTGACTGAAGATGTTTATAGACATAGGAAGGCTTAGGTTCTGGGGGTTATGGAGACTGTGGAATCTGGATTTGTTTTCAGAGACTGGGATAACAATTTTGGTCAGAAACAGTTTCAAAGACAAGGGAGCATAGCACAAACAGGAGGAAGTTGTAGGGGAGGGTGACGTTTAAACAGATAGTGGTGTAAGAGCTGGACAAGGTTATGAAGATGGGTAGATGATGGAGACACAGGAGGAGCTTACATTGACATGGGGGTGATAGTGACAGGAGGGTGTTAAATAGATAGTAGGTTTTGTAGCGACTGGATTGGGAGACGCACAGGCATGGAGTGAGTTTGACAGATCAGGAATATTGCAGAGACCTGAGAGGATTACACTGATAGGGATGGTGGTCGGGTCTCCACAGACTGTTGGTGTTTAGGGACTGGAAGAGATTTGGTAGATAGGGAGGGATGTAAGAGCTGCAGGAGCTTGTGGAGAGTTGAAGAGTTGGAGCAATTTGCAGAGGTAGGTTTCTCAGACAGGAGTAGGTTATAGATAGTCAGGGTTGTGTGGTCTGAGTAAGTCAAAAAGAGGAGGGTTTTCGCGTCTGGAAGAGGTTACACTGACAGGGACAGTTGAAGAGACTGAAGCAAAAATGCATGGAGAAGGTTACACAGAGAGGGAGGTGAGTAGGAACTGAAGGGGAATACACAGACATGGAGGGTTGTATTGTTAGACCGAGCTGAGAGGGACAGGGACTGGTGTAGGGATTTACACAGATAGAGAAGGTTGTGTTTTTGGAGAAGGTTACACTGATACAGACAGTGTTAGGGAGTGTTTAGTGGACTACAGAGGAGCTCAGAGAGAATGTATTATGGGGAGTGGAGGAGATTACAGACACAGAGATGGCTGTCGGGTTGAAAAGAGCTTCTACAGATCCTCAGTGCTGTAAGGCTGGAGGGAGGTTATAACAGTGAGTGTTGCCAAGACTTAATTACTTCACTGATATAGAGCAGGTCTCAGCACGGAACTGTCAAAGGGAAATTGAGACAGTCCAGATGAGTTTTCAGAAATACAAATGTTTATGGGAGTTTCAAGAGGGAACAATGATTGGGAGTGCTGTACCAAATGCCAATAGTTATAGGGAGGGTTCTAAAAGCAGGAAGAGGTGACAGACATATCGATCTTTGTAAGGACTGAAGAAGCTTACATCGCCAAGGAGTGTTTTAGAGTCTGGAGGAGATTACAGTGTTAAGGAGAATATTGGGGATAAGGCCAGGTGTAAGAGACGGGGAAGGTTGACAGGGCTGGACAATAACCTGAACAGAATCGCCATAGTGTGGAACCAGGCCATTCAGTCCAACCAGTCCATTCCAAACCTCTGAAGAGCATCCTACCCAGACCCACCCCTCTACCCATACATTAAACCCTGCATTTCTCGTGGTGAACTTACTTAAATCACACATTTCTGAATACCACAGTCAATTTACGATGGCCAATCCTCTGATGGTGCAAATTTTGGACACATGCACACACACACAGCAAGGGAGCGACACGCAAACACACACAGTGAGGGAGATACCCGCAGCCACACAGCGAGGGAAGGACATGCACACACACACAGTGAGGGAGATACCCGCAGACACACAGCGAGGGGAGGATACACACGCAAATCGAGGGAGGGACACGCACACACGCAGCGAGGGAGGGACACGCACACACACAACGAGGGAGAGACACACACAGTGAGGGAGACACACACACAGTGAGGGAAGGTCATGCACACACAGCGAGGGAGGGACACGCTGAGACACGCAGTGAGAGAGGGGACATGCACTTACACAGCGTGGGAGGGACACGCACAGACATGCAGCGAAGGGAGACACACACACACACACACACACAGACAGTGAGGGAATGACATGCACACACATAGCGAGGGAGGGACACACAGTGAAGGAGGGACAAGCACACACACCGCAAGGGGGAGGGCATGTGCACACAAATTGAGAGGGGGCACACACACACGCAAAGCGAGGGAGGGACACGCAAACACACGCACAGTGAGGGGAATGCAGAAAGACACGGCGAGGGACGGGGACACACACACACACAGCGAGGGAGGGACGTGCACATACAGCGATGGGATATGGACACACACACGTAAAGCGAAGGAGGGACACGCACACATACACACACACACAGACACAGAGCGAGGGAGAAACGCGCACACACAGTGAGGAAGGGACAAACACACACTTATGGTGAGGGGAATACACGCAGACACACAGTGAGGGAGAGACACGCACATACACTGCAAGGGAGGGACACGCACACACCGCGAAGGAGGGACATGCACACACAGCGAGAGGGGACACAGAGACATGGCAAGGGTGGGACACACGCACACAGCAAGCTGGTCACACACACACATGGGACGGACACGCACACACGCAAAGCGAGGGAGGGACACGCACATACACACACACAAACACAGAGCAAGGGATGGACATGCACGCACGCACACAAGGGACAGACACACATATGCAAAGCGAGGGAGGGACACGCACAGATACGCACACACAGAGCAAGGGAGGGACACGTGCACACACAGCGAGGGAGGGACATGCAAAGCGAGGGAACGATACGCAAACGCACACAGTGAGGGGGTTACCCGCAGACACACAGCGTGGAAGACACACACACACACACGCACGCAGCGAGGAGGGACATACACACATAGCGAGGGAGGAACACGTATACGCACAGTGAGGAAGAGATACACGCACTACACAGTGAGCGGGTTACCCACAGACACAAAGCGAGGGAAGGACACACGCACACATTCACAGCAAGGGAGGGACACATACACACACACAGCGATCGAGAGACACACACACACAGCGAGGGAGGGAAAGACATGCACACACAGCGTGGGAGTGGCATGCAAACACAGCGAGGGAGGGGACATACACAAAGACATACAGCGAGGGAGGGACACCTTCATACACAGCAAGGGAGGGACACACATACACACACACAGCGAGGGAAGGGCATTTTTACAGAAATTGAGAGGGGATATGCACACACAGCGAGAGAGCACACGCACAGACACGGCCAGGGAGGGACACGCACACATAGCGAGGGGGGATATGCACTCACACTGCGAGGGGAGAAGGGCACACACAGTGAGGGGTTATACAGAAAGAGCAATGGAGGGACACACACACACGCACACACACACGGGACACACACACACAAAGAGTGAGGGAGTGACACGCGCACACAGAGCAAGAGGGATACACACGCACACATACACACACAGTTAAGGGGATGCAAGCAGACACACACACAGCGAGGGAGGGACAATCACATATACTGCAAGAGGGACACACATACTCACAGCAAGTGGGACACACACACAGTGAGTGTGCAAGCACACAAACACAAACACATGCAGCGAGAGAGGGACATGCGCACACAGTGAGGGAGGGACACACACACAAACACGCACACCCAGAGCAAGAGAGGAACATTCGCTAACACAGCGAGGGGGAGACACATGCACACACAAGAGGGAAGGCCACACACACGCGTGCACATCTAGAGGGACACACACACAGAGCAAGAGAGGGACACGCACACACACAGCCAGGGAGGGACATGCACACACAGCGAGGGAGGGTCACACACAAATACACACACATAGAGCAAGAGAGGGACACGCACACACAGCAAGGGGGAGACACATACACACGCAGAGAGGGAGGGCCACGCACACACACGTACAGCAAGAGGGACACACACACACACAGCAAGGGGGGGATCTCACACATACACAACGAGGGAGGGACATGTTCACACGCAGCAAGGGAGGGACACGCACACACACACACACACACAGCAAGGGGGACACGCACACTCACAGCATGGGAGGGATACACACACTTACACACACACAGAGGGAGGGACATGCACGTACACACACACACACTCAGCGAGGGAAGGACACGCACACACAGTGAGAGAGAGAGACACACACACACAAAATACGATGGGGTGACACACACAAAACAGCGAGTGAGGGACATGCAGTGAAGGGGGGACACACAAACACATACAGCGAGGATGTGACAGTAACACACACACAGGGAGGAAGGGACACAACACAGCGAGGGAGGGACCTGCTGAGACACGCAGCGAGCGAGGGATACGTGCACACACAAGGAAGGAGGGACAAGCAGACACACGGCGAGGGGGAGGGCATGTGCACAGAAATTGAGAGGGTGCACACGCACACAGCGAGAGGGGACACGCACAGGCACAGCGAGGGGGACACACGCACACATAGCAAGGGGGGACATGCACTCACACACCGAGGGGGATATACACAAAGAGCAATGGAGGGACACACACACAAGGGACGGACACACACAGACAGCAAGGGAGTGACACGCGCACACACATCCAGGGACGGACATGCACACAGTGAGGGAGGGACACACACAAACATACACACACACACACACAGAGCTAGGGAGGGAAGGATATGCACAAACAGCGTGGGAGGGACACGCACACACAGCGAGGGACGGATATGCACATGCACAGCGAGGGAGGGACACACACATACACAGCAAGTGAAGGACATGTGCATGTGCACGCACACACACATACGTACACACACTACGAGGGATGTACACGCACACAGAGAGAGAGAGGGACACGCACACACACACAGATACACAGCGAGGGTGAGACACACACAGCGAGTGAGGGACACACAAACAGCAAGGGAGTGAAACGTACACATACACACACACAGGGTGATACACAAACACACACACACACACAAACACAGCGAGGGAGAGACACTCACATACACTGCAAGAGGGACATACACACTCACAGCAAGAGGGGGACACACAGTGAGTGAGGGACACGCGCATGTTCAAGCACACAAACACAGACACATACATACACACACACACACACAGCGAGGGAAGGACATGCACACAAAGGGAAGGAAGGACAAGCAGACACACGGTGAGGGGGAGGGCATGTGCACAGAAATTGAGTGGGGGCACGCACAGACATGGCGAGGGAGGGACACACACACACAGTGTGGGAGTGACACGCATATACATGCACACACACACACACACACACACACGCAGCGAGGGAAGGACACTCACATACACTGTAAAAGGGTCACACATATTCACAGAAAGAGTGGACATGTACCCACAGCGAGGGATGGACACGCTCATGCTCAAGCACACAAACACAGACACACAGCGAGAGAGGGGCACGCACACACATAGCGAGGGGGGAGACACATGCTCAATAAACGAGGGAGGGCCAAACACACACACGCACACCAAGAGGGACACACACACACACACACACACAAAGTAAGCGGGGGGAACTCACAAATACACAGCGAGGGAAGGACACGCACACACAGTGAGGGAAGGACATGCACGCGCACAAACACAGAGAGCGAGGGACACACACACAGCGTGGGACGGACACGCACACACACAGCAAGGGAACGACACACAGCGAAGGAGGGACAAGTACACACACTACGAGGGGGAGGGCATGTGCACACAAATTGAGAGAGGGCACACACGCGCAAAGCGAGGGAGCGACACGCACAAATACACACACACAGCGATGGAGGGTTATGAGGGGGATACACGCAGACACACGGCGAGGGAGGGACACACACACACACACAGCCAGGGAGGGACATGCACACACAGCGAGGGAGGGTCACACAGAAACACACACACACAGAGCAAGAGAGGGACACACGCGCACACAGCGAGGGGGAGACACACGCACAGCAAGAGGGACACACAGACACACAGCAAGGGGGGGATCTCACACATACACAGCGAGGGAGGGACACACACACACACACACAGCGAGGGAGGGACACACACACACACACAGCGAGGGAGGGACACGCACACACAGCGAGGGAGGGACACACACACACACAGCAAGGGAGGGACACGCACACACACAGCAAGGGAGGGACACGCACACACACACACAACAGCAAGGGGACACGCGCACACACACACAACAGCAAGGGGACACGCACACTCACAGCATGGGAGGGAGACACACTTGCACTTACACACACACCCCGAGGGAGGGACACGCACACACACAGCGAGAGCGAGACACATACACACAACGCGATGGAATGACACACAAAACAGCGAGTGAGGGACACGCAGTGAAGGGGGGACACACAAAAACATACAGTGAGGATGTGACATGTACACACACACAGCGAGGAGGGGACACACACACACCGAGGGAGGGACTTGCTGAGACACGCAGCGAGGGAGGGATATGCGCACCCACAGCGAGGGAGAGATACGCGCACCCACAGCGAGGGAGGGAGACACACACACAGCGAGCGAGGGATACGTGCACACACAGGGAAGGAGGGACAAGCAGACACACGGCGAGGGGGAGGGCATGTGCACAGAAATTGAGAGGGTGCACACACACACAGCGAGAAGGGACATGCACTCACACACCAAGGGGAGATATGCACATACAGTGAGGGGGATATACACAAAGAGAAATGGAGGTACACACACACACACAAGAGACGGACACACCCAGAGAGCAAGGGAGTGACACGCCACACACATCCAGGGAGGGACATGCAAATAAACAGTGAGGGAGGGACACACACAAACACACACACACAGAGCTAGGGAGGGAAGGACATGCAAAAACAACGCGGGAAGGACATGCATATACACAGCGAGGGAGGGTCACACACATACACAGCAAGTGAAGGACGCATGCGCGCGCGCACACACACACAGCGAGGGATGGACACGCACACACAGAGTGAGGGACACGCACACACAGTGAGAGAGGGATACACACACATGCACACACAGCGAGGGTGACACACACACACACACACACACACACAGAGCTAGGGAGGGAAGGACATGCACAAACAGCGTGGGAAAGACACGCACACACAGCGAGGGAGGGACACACACAGCGAGGGAGGGACACGCACAGCGAGGAGGGACACACACACATACACAGCGAGGATAGGACACACACACACACACACACACACAGTGAGGGAGGGGGACACACACACAGAGCGAGGGAGGGACATACACACACAGCGAGGGATGGACACGCACACACAGTGAGAGAGGGACACGCACGCACAGTGAGAGAGGGACACGCACGCACACACAAACACACACCACGGAAGGAGGGACAAGCACACACACGTACGAGAATGAGGGTAGGTCCGATCAAGGACAGTAGTGGGAGACTGTGTATTGAGTTGGAAGAGGTAGGAGAGGTCTTGAATGAGTACTTTTCTTCAGTATTTACGAACGAGAGGGACCGTATTGTTGAAGAGGAGAGTATGAAACGGACTGGTAAGCTAGAGGAGATACTTGTTAGGAAGGAAGATGTGTTGGACATTTTGAACAACTTGAGGGTAGACAAGTCCCCCGGGCCTGACGGGATAAATCCTAGGATTATGTGGGAAGCAAGAGAGGAAATTGCAGTACCGTTGGCAATGATCTTTTCGTCTTCACCGTCAACGGGGGTGGTACCAGGGGACTGGAGAGTGGCGAATGTTGTGTCCCTGTTCAAAAAAGGGAATAGGGATAACCCTGGGAATTACAGGCCAGTTCGTCTTACTTTGGTGGTAGGCAACGTAATGGAAAGGGTACTGAGGGATAGGATTTATGAGTATCTGGAAAGACACTGCTTGATTAGGGACAGCCAGCACGGATTTGTGAAAGGTAGGTCTTGCCTTACAAGTCTGATTGAATTCTTTGAGGAGGTGACCAAGCATGTGGATGAGGGTAGAGCAGTGGATGTAGTATACATGGATTTTATAAGGCATTTGATAAGGTTCCCCATGGTAGGCTTATGCGGAAAGTCAGGAGGCATGGGATAGAGGGAAATTTGGCCAGTTGGATAGAAAACTGGCTAACCAGTCGAAGTCAGAGAGTGGTGGTAGATGGTAAATATTCAGCCTGGAGCCCAGTTACAAGTAAAGTTCCACAGGGATCAGTTCTGGGTCCTCTGCTGTTTGTAATTTTTATTAATGACTTGGAAGAGGGAGTCGAAGGGTGGGTCAGTGAATTTGCAGATGATACGAAGATTGGTGGAGTTGTGGATAGTGAGGAGGGCTGTTGTCGACTGCAAAGGGACTTAGATATGATGCAGAGCTGGACTGAGGAGTGGCAGATGGAGTTCAACCCTGCCAAGTGTGAGGTTGTCCATTTTGGAAAGATAAATAAGAATGCGGAATACAGGGTTAACGGTAGGTTTCTTAGTGAGGTGGAGGAACAGAGGGATCTTGGGGTCTATGTTCATAGATCTTTGAAGGTTGCCACTCAGGTGGATAGAGTTTGTAAGAAGGCCTATGGTGTATTAGCGTTCATTAGCAGAGGGATTGAATTCAAGTGTCGTGAAGTGATGTTGCAGCTGTACAGGACCTTGGTTAGGCCACATTTGGAGTACTGTATGCAGTTCTGGTCATCTCACTTTAGGAAAGATGTGGAAGCTTTGGAGAGGGTGCAGAGAAGATTTACCAGGATGTTGCCTGGAATGGAGAATAGGTCGTACGAGGATAGGTTGAGAGTACTAGACCTTTTCTCGTTGGAACGGCGAAGGATGAGGGGTGACTTGATAGAGGTTAATAAGATGATCAGAGGAATAGATAGAGTAGACAGTCAGAAACATTTTCCCCGGGTACAACTGAGTGTTACAAGGGGCCATAAATTTAAGGTGAAGGGTGGAAGGTATAGGGGAAATGTCAGGGGTAGGTTCTTTACCCAGAGAGTGGTGGGGGCATGGAATGCACTGCCTGTGGGAGTGGCAGAGTCAGAATCATCGGTGACCTTTAAGCGGCAATTGGTAGGTACATAGATGGGTGCTTAAGCTAGGACAAATGTTCGGCACAACATCGTGGTCCGAAGGGCTTGTTCTGTGCTGTATGGTTCTATGTTCTATGTCTATGTTCTATACGGTGAGGGGGAGGAAATGTGCACAGAAACTGAGAGGGGGCATGCACACACAGTGAGAGGGGACACGCACTGACACGGCGAGGGAGGGACACACGCACACACAGCAAGGGGGGACATGCGCTCACACAGCGAGGGGGATATACACAAAGAACAAGGGAGGGACACACACACACACAGCGAGGGAGTGACGCGCACACATACACACAGTTAAGGGGACACACGCAGACACACAGCGAGGGCAGGACACACACACAGAGCGAGCGAGAGACACACACACACACACACACAGCAAGAGAGGGAAGGACATGCACACACACAGAGCAAGTGACGGACACACACAGCAAGGGAAGGACATGGACACGCACAAACATATGCACGCCACACACACATACAGAGCAAGAGAGGGACACACGCACACACAGCGAGAGATGGACACGCACACACAGCGAGAGAGGGACACGCACACACAGCGAGAGAGGGACACGCACACACACAGCGAGGGTGGGACATACACACACAGCGAGCAAGGGACAATAAAACAGCGAGGGAGTGAAAAGTACACACACACACGCACACAGTGAGGGAGGGACACACACACACAGCGAGGGAGGGAAGGACATGCACCCACACAGAGCAAGTGAGGGACACACACACACACAGCAAGGGTAGGAAATGCACACACACACACAGCGATGGTGGGTCATACACAAACACACGCAGTGAGGGAGGGACACACACACACACACAGGGAAGGAGGGACAAGAACACACACGGCGAGGGGGAGGACATGTGTACAGAAAGTGAGAGGGGGCACGCACACACAGTGAGAGGGCACACGCACTGACACGGCGAGGGAGTGACACGCATTCACACAGCGAGGGGGATATTCACAAAGAGCAAGGGAGAGGGACACAAATACACACACAGGGAGGGAGTGACACGCACACACAGCAAGAGGGACACACACACACACACAGAGCAAGGGAGGGACACTCACATACACTGCAAGAGGGGGACATACACAGTGAGGGAAGGACATGAACACACACAGCGAGAGAGGGATATACATAAACACACAGAGCGAGAGAGGGACACGCACACACACAGGAAAGGAGGGACAAGCAGACACACGGCGAGGGGGAGGGCATGTGCACAGAAATTGAGAGGGTGCACGCACACACAGCAAGAGGGGACACACAGACATGGCGAGGGAGGGACACATGCACACACAGCAAGGGGATGCAGGCACTCACAGAGCAAGGGGCGATGCGGACACACAATGGTGGGGATATGCACAAAGAGGAAGGGAGGGACATGCGCACACACACGCACAAAGCAAGGGAGGGACACGCGCACACACAGTGTGGGAGTGACACACATACACACACACACAGAGGGAAGGACACTCACATACACTGTAAAAGGGTCACACATACTCACGGCAAGAGGGGACACATACACACAGCGAGGAATGGACACGCTCATGCTCAAGCACACACACACACACACACACAGCGTGAGAGGGACACGCGCGCACACAGCCAGGGAGGGACATGGACACGCACAAACATGCACACACACACACACACACACACACACACACACACACATATACAGAGCAAGAGAGGGACACGCGCACACACAGCGAGGTGGAGACACATGCACACACAGCGAGGGAGGGCCAGGCACACACACACACACACACACAATAGAGCAAGGGAGGGACACGCACACACAGCGAGGGAGGACACACACGCGCACAAACACAGAGAGCGAGGGACACACACAGTGAGGGAGGGACACGCTGAGACACGAGCGAGGGAGGGAGCATGGACACACACAGCGAGGGAGGGACACGCCTACACACCGCGAGGGGGAGGGCATGTGCACACAAAGTGAGAGGGGCACACACACGCAAAGCGAGGGAGGGACACGCACAATACACACACACACACACACACACACACAGTTGGAGGGACACGCACACACACACAGTGAGGGGGATACATGCAGACACACGGCGAGGGAGGGACACACAGCGAGGTAGAGGGACACACACACGCAAAGTGAAGAAGGGGCACGCAAACACACACACAGTGAGGGGGATACACGCAGACACACAGCGAGGGAGGGACACACACTGTGAGGGACGGGGACACATATATACAAAGCGAAGGAGGGACATGCGCACACACAGAGAGAAACACAGAACAAGGGAGAGACGTGCACACACAGCGAAGGAGGGACAAACACACACGTCAAGGTTAGGGCATGTGCACAGAAATTGAGAGGGGGCACACACATGCAAAGCGAGGGAGGGACATAAACAAATACACACACACACACACACACACACACCGCGTGGGAGGTACATGCACATGCATACAGTGACGGGGATACACGCAGACACACAGCGAGGGAGGGACACACACACACACACTGCAAGGGAGGGACATGCACACACCACGAAGGAGGGACAAGCACACACATGTTGAGGGGGAGGGCATGTGCACAGAAATTGAGAGGGGGCACACACACAGCGAGAGAGGACACATACAGACACGGCAAGGGTGGGACACGCGCGCAAAGCAAGGTGGTCACACACTCACACAAAGGGTCGGACACGTAAACCCAAAGCGAGGGAGTGACACGCATACATACATACACCACACAAACATACAGCAAGGGAGGGACATGCATACACGCACATATGCACACAAGGAACGGACACACACACGCAAAGTGAAGGAGGGACACACACACATATACACACACACACACACACACAAACACAGAGCAAGGGATGGACGCGTGCACACACAGCAAGGGAGGGACACAAACACACAGCGAGGGAACGACATACAAACACACACAGTGAGGGGGTTACCCGTACACACACAGCGAGGGAGGGATACACACACACATACAGTGAATGAAGGGACACACACATGTCAAGGGGGAGGACATGTGCACACAAATTGAGAGGGGACGCACACAGACACGGCAAGGGTGGGATACGCACTCACACACACACACACACACAAGGGACGGACACACGGACACACAAATTGAGGGAGGGTCACGCACACATACATACACACACAGAAACTAAGAGGAAGGAAAGGGCATGCACACTCGCACACACACAAGGGACGGACACACACACGCAAAGCGAGGGAGGTTCACGCGCACATATACACACACACACATAAACACACACGACACGGAAACACACACGCAAAGTGAGGGAGGGACACACACCCACACACACACACACACACACACACACACACAAATACAGAACAAGGGAGGGACACGTGCACACACAGAGAGTGTGAGATACACACAGCGAGCGTGGGATACTCACAGCGAGAGAGCGACATGCAAATACACACAGTGAGGGGGATACACGCAGACACACAGCGAGGAAGGGACACACACACACACACACACACAGCGAAGGAGGGGATGCACACACACAGCGAAGGGGAGACACACACAGATACAGCGAGAGGTGACACACACACAGCGAGGGAGGGACACACACACACAGCAAGGGAGGGACACACAGCGAGGCAGGGATATGCACGCACGCGTGCGCGCACACACAGACACACACACACAGCGAGGAAAGGACACACACGCAGCGAGCGAGAGACACACACAGCAAGGGAGAGATGCGCGCGTGCGCGCGCACACACACACACACAAAACGAGGGAGGGATATGCGCACACACGCACACACACATACACACACAAACACTCAGAGCGAGGGAGGGACACGCACACACAGCGAGGGAAGGACATGCACACACAGCGAGGGAGGGATATACACAAACACACACAGTGAAGGGAGGGACACACACACATACACACACAGGGAAGGAGGGACAAGCACACACACGGCGATGGGAATGGCATGTGTACAGGAATTGAGAGGGGACACGTACACACAGCGAGAGGGGACATGCACAGGCAAAGCGAGGGAGGACATGCATTCACACAACGAAGGGAGAAGCACAGACACAGTGAGGGGGATATACACAAAATGCAATGGAGGGACACACACACACACACACAAGGCACACACACACACACAAAGAGCGAGGGAGTGACACACACACACACACAAAGCGAGGGTGGGACACGCACATACACTGCAAGAGGGACACACATACGCAGAGCAAGAAACACACACACACACACACACACACACACGTGCATGCACAAGCACACAAATAGAAACACACACAGCGAGAGAGAGAGACACACACACACAACGAGAGGGGGACACGCGCACACACAGCCAGGGAGGGACATGAACACACAGCGAGGGAGAGAAACACACACAAAAACACACAGAGAGCAAGAGAGGGACACTCGCAAACACAGCGAGGGGGAGACACATGAATACACAGCAAGGGAGGGCCACACACGCACGCGCACAGCCAAGAGGGACACACATACACACACACAGAGAACAAGAGATGGATACACACACATACAGTGAGGTGGAGACATATGCACACGCAGCGAGGGAGGGCCACACACACACACACACACACAGGCACACACACACAGCAAGTAGGGGAAACTCACACATACACAGTGAGGGAGGGACACACACAAACAGCGAGGGTGGGACCACACACACACACACACACACACACACACAGAGGGAGGGAAGGACACACACACACACGCATGCACAGTGAGGGAGGGACGCACACACACACACACACAGGTACAGCGAAGGGGATACGCACACACACACACACACACAGCAAGGGGGACCCGCACACTCACAGCGTGGGTGGGAGACACACTTACACACACATACACACAGAGAGGGAGGGACACGCACGTAAACACACACACACATACAGAGTGAGGGAGGGATATGCACACACACACACTGAGAGAAAGAAACATACACACAATGCGATGGAGTGACACACAATCAAACAGCGAGTGAGGGACGCGCAGTTAAGGGCAGACACACAAACACATACAGTGAGGAGGTGACACGTACACACACAACACACACACACACACAGCGAGCGAGGGACTTGCTGAGACACGCAGCAAGGGAGGGATGCGTGCACACACAGCGAGGGAGGGACACACACACAGCGAGGGAGGGACACACACACAGCGAGGGAGGGACACACACACAGCGAGGGAGGGACACACACACACACATACACACAGAGCAAGGGAGGGATACGCACACACAGCGAGGGAGGGTCACGCACACACACACAGGGAAGGAGGGACAAGCAGACACACGGCGAGGGGGAGGGGATGTGCACAGAAATTGAGAGGGACACACGCACACACAGCAAGGAGGGACATGCACTCACACACCAAGGGGAGATATGCACATACAGTGAGAGGGATATACACAAAGAGCAAGGGAGTGACACACACACAGCAAGGGAGTGACATGTGCACACACAGTGAGAGAGAGACACGCACACACAGTGAGGGAAGGACATGCACATAAACAGCGAGGAAGGGACTTGCACACAGACACACACACACACACACACACACGCCCCGAGGGGGGACACGCAAACTCACAGCGAGGGAGGGAGACGCACACACAGAGCAAGAGAGAGACACATACACACAACGCGAGGGAGTGACACACACGCAACCAGCAAGTGAGGGACACGCAGCGAAGGGGGACACACACAAACACATACTGTGAGGGTGTGACACATACACACACACAACGAGGAAGGGACACACACACTGACCAAGCGAGACACACACACACACAGAGCGAGCGAGGGACACACACAGCGAGTGAGGCAATTGCTGAGACACACAGAGGGAGGAACACGCACACGCACAGCGAGGGAGGGACACGTACACACAGCAAGGGAAAGACATGCACACACACAGCGAGGGAGGATCATACACAAACACATACAGCGAGGGAGGAGCACAGACACACACACACACACAGGGAAGGAGGGACAAGCACACACGTGGCGAGGGGGGGTGCATGTGCACAGAAATTGAGAGGGGGCATGCACCCACAGCGAAAGGGGACACGCACAGACACGGCGAAGGAGGGACACACACAGCAAGGAGGGACATGTACTCACACAGCGAGGGGAGATGCGCACACGCAGTGAGAGGGTTATACATAAAGAGCAAGGGAGGGACACACACACAAGGGACGGACACACACACACAGAGAGAGTGACGCGCACACACAGCAAGAGGGTCTCACACACACACAAAGCGAGGGAGAGACACGTACACATACACACAGTTAAGGGGATACACGCAGACACACAGCAAGGCAGGGACACACACACACACACACATATACACATACAGAGCGAGGGAGGGACACTCACATACACTGCAAGAGGGACACACATACTCAGCAATAGGGGGACACGCACACAGCGAGGGAGGGACACGCACATGCGCGAGCACACAAACACAGGCACACAGCGAGAGAGGGACACACAAATGTGGGCGGCACGGTGGCACAGTGGTTAGCACTGCTGCCTCACAGCGCCAGAGACCCGGGTTCAATTCCCGCCTCAGGCGACTGACTGTCTGGAGTTTGTACATGCTCCCCATGTCTGCGTGGGTTTCCTCCGTGTCCTCCGGTTTCCTGCCACAGTCCAAAGATGTGCAGGGTCAGGTGAATTGGCCATGTTAAATTGCCCGGAGTGTAAGGTAAGGGGTAAAAATGTAGGGGTATGGGTGGGTCACGCTTCGGTGGGTCGGTGTGGACTTGTTGGGCCGGAAGGGCCTGTTTCCACACTGCAATCTAATCTAATCTAATCTAAAAATACATGGCAAGGGAGGGAGACGCACACACACATACAGAGCGACGGAGGGACACTCACTTACACTGCAAGAGGGACACACATACTCACAGCAAGAGGGGGACACGCACACACAGCGAGGGAGGGACACGCGCATGCACGAGCACACAAACACAGGCACACAGCGAGAGAGGACACACAAATACATGGCAAGGGAGGGACAGCACACACATAGCGTGGGAGCAACACATGCACACACATCGAGGGAGGACCACGCTCACACACGCACAGCAAGAGGGACACGCACACATACACACAGTTAAGGCGATACACGCAGACACACAGCGAGAGAGGGACACACAGACACACAGTGAGGGAGTGACACTCACATACACATCAAGAGGGACACATACTCACAGCAAGAGGGGGACACGCGCACACACACACACACACACAGAGCAAGTGAGAGAAGGACATGCACACAGCGTGGAAGGGACACGCTCACACAGCAACGGGGGACATGCACTCACACACGCACAGCAAGAGAGAGAGAGAGAGACACATACACACACAGGGGGAACTGACACATACACAGTGAGGGACACGCACACACACACAGCGAGAGAGGGAAACACACATACACAGCAAGGGAGGCACACACACACCAACAGCGAGTGTGGGACCACACACACACACACACACACACACAGCGAGGGAGAGGCACATAAACACACACAGAGCGAGGGAGGGACACACACACACACAGCGAGGGAGGGAGACACACTTACACACACATACACACAGAGAGGGAGGGACACGCACGTAAACACACACACACACACACACAGGGAAGGAGGGACAAGCAGACACACGGCGAGGGGGAGGGCATGTGCACAGAAATTGAGAGGGACACACGCACACACAGCAAGGAGGGACATGCACTCACACACCAAGGGGAGATGTGCTCATACAGTGAGGGGGATATACACAAAGAGCAAGGGAGTGACACACACACAGCAAGGGAGTGACATGTGCACACACAGTGAGAGGGGGACATGCACACACAGTGAGGAAAGGACATGCACATACACAGCGAGGAAGGGACATGCACACAGACACAGAGAGAGAGAGGGAGGGATGGAGACACACACACACACATAGTGAGGGAGGGACACACACACACACATAGTGAGGGGGGACACGTACACATACAGTGAGGGGGGGGCACACGCACACACACTCACACACACAGTGAGGGAGGGACACACACACACACAGTGAGGGAGGGACACGCACACACACATAGTTAGGGAGGGACACGCACACACACACACACATAGTGAGGGAGGGACACACACACACACATAGTGAGGGAGGGACATGCACACACACAGTGAGGGAGGGACATGCACACACACAGTGAGGTAGGGACACACACACACACAGTGAGGGAGGGACACACACACACACAGTGAGGGAGGGACACACACACACAGTGAGGGAGGGACACACACACACAGTGAGGGAGGGACACACACAAACAGCGAGTGAGGGACACGCAGTGATGAGGGGGTCACACAAACACATACTGTGACGGTGTGACTCGCACACACACGAGGAAGGGACACGCGCGTGCACACACGCCCACACACACACGCATGCATAGTGAGCGAGAGGCTTGCTGAGACACGCAGCGAGGTAGGGACACGCACACACACAGCGAGGGACGGACACGCTCATACAGAGCGAGGGAAGGACATGCACACACACAGAGTGGGAGAGACACATGCACACACAGCGAGGGAGGGACACACGCGCACACAGCAAGGAGGTCATGCACTCACACAGCAAGGGGAGTTGAGCACACACAGTGAGGGGGATATACACAAACAGCAAGGGAGGGACACACACACACACAAAAAGCGAGGGAGGGACACACATACTCACACAGCAAGGGAAGGACAATCACATACACTGCAACAGGGACACACATACTCACAGCAAGAGGGGGACAGGCACACACAGTGAGGGAGGGAAACGCGCATGCGTAAGCACAAAATTACAGACAAACACAGCGAGAGATGGACACAAACACACAGCCAGGAAGGAATATGCACACACAGCGAGGGAGGGACGCGCGCACACACAGCGAGGGAGTGACGCGCGCAAACACAGCGAGGGAGGGACGCGCGCACACACAGCGAGGGAGGGACACGCGCACACACAGCGAGGGAGGGACACGTGCACACACAGTGAGGGAGGGACACACACACACACACACAGCGAGGGAGGGACACACACACACACAGCGAGGGAGGGGGACACGCACACACAGCGAGGGAGGGACACGCACACACACAGTGAGGGAGGGACATGCACACACACAGCGAGGGAGGGACACGCACACACACAGCGAGGGAGGGACACGCACACACACGAGGGAGGGACACGCACACTCACAGCGAGGGAGGGACACGCACACACACAGCGAGGGAGGGACACGCACACAGACAGCGAGGGAGGGACACGCACACACACAGCGAGGGAGGGAAACGCACACACAGTGAGGGAGGGACACGCACACACACCGACAGCGAGTGTGGGACCACACACACACATAGTGAGGGAGGGACACGCACACACACAGTGAGGGAGAGACAAGCACACACACACAGTGAAGGGGGACACGCGCGCACACACACACACACACACACAGTGAGGGGGGACACGCACACACACAGTGAGGGGGGGTACGCACACACACACACAGTGAGGGGGGACACGCACACACACACAGTGAGGGGGACACGCACACACACTCACAGTGAGGGGGGACACGCACACACACTCACAGTGAGGGGGGACACGCACACACACTCACAGTGAGGGGGGACACGCACACACTGACAGTGAGGGGGGACACGCACACACACTGACAGTGAGGGAGGGACAACCACACACACTCACAGTGAGGGAGGGAGAAGCACACACACACAGCGAGGGAGGGACACGCACACACACAGTGAGGGAGGGACACGCACACACACAGCGAGGGAGGGACACGCACACACACAGCGAGGGAGGGACACGCACACACACAGCGAGGGAGGGACACGCACACACACAGCGAGGGAGGGACACGCACACACACAACGAGGGAGGGACACGCACACACACAACGAGGGAGGGACACGCACACACAGCGAGGGAGGGACACACACACACACAGTGAGGGAGGGACACGCACACACACAGTGAGGGAGGGACACGCACACACACCGACAGCGAGTGTGGGAACACACACACATAGTGAGGAACCACACACACACATAGTGAGGGAGGGACACGCACACACACAGTGAGGGAGAGACAAGCACACACACACAGTGAAGGGGGACACGCGCACACACACACACAAACACACACAGTGAGGGGGGACACGCACACACACACACACAGTGAGGGGGGACACGCACACACACACATAGTGAGGGGGGACACGCACACACACTCACAGTGAGGGGGGACACGCACACACACTCACAGTGAGGGGGGACACGCACACACACTCACAGTGAGGGAGCGACAAGCACACACACTCACAGTGAGGGAGGGACACGCACACACACAGCGAGGGAGAGACACATACACACAATGTGATGGAGTGACACACACACCGACAGCGAGTGTGGGACCACACACACACACATAGTGAGGGAGGGACACGCACACACACAGTGAGGGAGAGACAAGCACACACACACAGTGAAGGGGGACACGCGCACACACACACACACAGTGAGGGGGGACACGCACACACACACACAGTGAGGGGGGACACGCACACACACAGTGAGGGGGGACATGCACACACACTCACAGTGAGGGGGACACGCACACACACTCACAGTGAGGGGGGACACGCACACACACTCACAGTGAGGGGGGACACGCACACACACTCACAGTGAGGGGGGACACGCACACACACTCACAGTGAGGGGGGACACGCACACACATCTCAGTGAGGGGGGACACGCACACACATCTCACAGTGAGGGGGGACAGGCACACACACTCACAGTGAGGGAGGGACAAGCACACACACTCACAGTGAGGGAAGGAGAAGCACACACACACACAGCGAGGGGGGACATGCGCACACACACAGTGAGGGGGGACACGCACATACACACGGTGAGGGGGACACGCACATACACACAGTGAGGGGGGACACGCACACACACACACACAGTGAGGGAGGAACAAGCACACACACACACACACACAGTGAGGGAGGGACACGCACACACACAGCGAGGGAGTGACACATACACACAATGTGATGGAGTGACACACACAAACAGCGAGTGAGGGACACGCAGTGATGAGGGGGTCACACAAACACATACTGTGACGGTGTGACTCGCACACACACGAGGAAGGGACACGCGCGTGCACACACGCACACACACACACGCAAGCATAGTGAGCGAGAGGCTTGCTGAGACACGCAGCGAGGTAGGGACACGCACACACACAGCGAGGGAGGGACACGCACACACAGTGAGGGAGGGACACGCACACACACCGACAGCGAGTGTGGGACCACACACACACATAGTGAGGGAGGGACACGCACACACACAGTGAGGGAGAGACAAGCACACACACACAGTGAAGGGGGACACGCGCGCACACACACACACACACAGTGAGGGGGGACACGCACACACAGAGTGAGGGGGGGCACGCACACACACACACAGTGAGGGGGGACACGCACACACACACAGTGAGGGGGGACACGCACACACACTCACAGTGAGGGGGGACACGCACACACACTCACAGTGAGGGGGGACACGCACACACACTCACAGTGAGGGGGGACACGCACACACTGACAGTGAGGGGGGACACGCACACACACTGACAGTGAGGGAGGGACAACCACACACACTCACAGTGAGGGAGGGAGAAGCACACACACACAGCGAGGGAGGGACACGCACACCCACAGCGAGGGAGGGACACGCACACACACAGCGAGGGAGGGACACGCACACACACAGCGAGGGAGGGACACGCACACACACAGCGAGGGAGGGACACGCACACACACAGCGAGGGAGGGACACGCACACACACAGCGAGGGAGGGACACGCACACACACAACGAGGGAGGGACACGCACACACACAACGAGGGAGGGACACGCACACACACAGTGAGGGAGGGACACGCACACACACCGACAGCGAGTGTGGGACCACACACACACATAGTGAGGGAGGGACACGCACACACAGTGAGGGAGAGACAAGCACACACACACAGTAAAGGGGGACACGCGCACACACACACACACACACACATACAGTGAGGGGGGACACGCACACACACACACAGTGAGTGGGGACACGCACACACACACTCACAGTGAGGGGGGACACGCACACACACTCACAGTGAGGGGGGACGCGCACACACACTCACAGTGAGGGGGGACACGCACACACACTCACAGTGAGGGTGGACACGCACACACACTCACAGTGAGGGGGGACACGCACACACACTCACAGTGAGGGGGACACGCACACACACTCACAGTGAGGGGGGACACGCACACACACTCACAGTGAGGGGGGACACGCACACGCACTCACAGTGAGGGAGGGACAAGCACACACACACACAGTGAGGGAGGGACACGCACACACACAGTGAGGGAGAGACACACACACACACACAGCGAGGGAGGGACACGCACACACACGCGAGGGAGGGACAGAAACACACAGCGGGGGAGGGACACACACACACAGCGAGGGAGGGACACGCACACACAGCGGGGGAGGGACACACACACACAGCGAGGGAGGGACACACACACACAGCGAGGGAGGGGGACACACACACAGCGAGGGAGGGGGACACACACACACACAGCGAGGGAGGGACACACACACACACAGCGAGGGAGGGGGACACACACACAGCGAGGGAGGGGGACACACACACACAGTGAGGGAGGGACACGCACACACACAACGAGGGAGGGACACGCACACACACAGCGAGGGAGGGACACGCACACACACAGCGAGGGAGGGACACGCACACACACAGCGAGAGAGGGACACGCACACACACAGCGAGGGAGGGACACGCACACACACACAGCGAGGGAGGGACACGCACACACACAGCGAGGGAGGGACACGCACACACACAGCGAGGGAGGGACACGCACACACACAGTGAGGGAGGGACACGCACACACACAGTGAGGGAGGGACACGCACACACACAGCGAGGGAGGGACACACACACACACCGACAGCGAGTGTGGGACCACACACACACACACAGTGAGGGAGGGACACGCACACACACAGTGAGGGAGGGACACGCACACACACCGACAGCGAGTGTGGGACCACACACACACATAGTGAGGGAGGGACACGCACACACACAGTAAAGGGGGACACGCGCACACACACACACACAGTGAGGGGGGACACGCACACACACTCACAGTGAGGGGGGACATGCGCGCACACACAGTGAGGGGGGACATGCACACACACACAGTGAGGGGGGACACGCACACACACACAGTGAGGGGGGATACGCACACACACACTGTGAGGGGGGACATGCGCACACACACAGTGAGGGGGGGCACGCACATACACACGGTGAGGGGGGACACGCACATACACACAGTGAGGGGGGACACGCACACACACACACAGTGAGGGAGGAACAAGCACACACACACACACACACACAAACAGCGAGTGAGGGACACGCAGTGATGAGGGGGTCACACAAACACATACTGTGACGGTGTGACTCGCACACACACGAGGAAGGGACACGCGCGTGCACACACGCACACACACACACGCATGCATAGTGAGCGAGAGGCTTGCTGAGACACGCAGCGAGGTAGGGACACGCACACACACAGCGAGGGACGGACACGCTCATACAGAGCGAGGGAAGGACATGCACACACACAGAGTGGGAGAGACACATGCACACACAGCGAGGGAGGGACACACGCGCACACAGCAAGGAGGTCATGCACTCACACAGCAAGGGGAGTTGAGCACACACAGTGAGCGGGATATACACAAACAGCAAGGGAGGGACACACACACACACAAAAAGCGAGGGAGGGACACACACACTCACACAGCAAGGGAAGGACACTCACATACACTGCAACAGGGACACACGCACACACAGTGAGGGAGGGACGCGCACGCACACGGCGTGGGAGGGACGCGCACGCACACGGCGTGGGAGGGACGCGCACGCACACGGCGTGGGAGGGACGCGCACGCACACGGCGTGGGAGGGACGCGCACACACACGGCGTGGTAGGGACGCGCACACACACGGCGTGGGAGTGACGCGCACACACACAGCGAGGGAGGGACGCGCACACACACGGCGTGGGAGGGACGCACACACACACGGCGTGGGAGGGACGCACACACACACAGCGAGGGAGGGACACACGCACACACGGCGTGGGACGGAAACACACACACGGCGTGGGAGGGACGCGCACACACACACAGCGAGGGAGGGACACACACACACACAGCGAGGGAGGGACACACACACACACAGCGAGGGAGGGGGACACACACACACAGCGAGGGAGGGACACACACACACACACACAGCGAGGGAGGGACACACACACACAGCGAGGGAGGGACACACACACACAGCGAGGGAGGGACACACACACAGCGAGGGAGGGACACACTCACACAGCGAGGGAGGGACACACACACACAGCGAGGGAGGGACACACACACACACAGCGAGGGAGGGACACACACACACACACACAGCGAGGGAGGGACACACACACACAGCGAGGGAGGGACACACACACACAGCGAGGGAGGGACACACACACACACAGCGAGGGAGGGACACACACACACACACACAGCGAGGGAGGGACACACACACACAGCGAGGGAGGGACACACACACACACAGCGAGGGAGGGACACACACACACACACAGCGAGGGAGGGACACACACACACACAGCGAAGGAGGGACACACACACACAGCGAGGGAGGGACACACACACACAGCGAGGGAGGGACACACACACACCGAGGGAGGGACACACACACACACACACAGCGAGGGAGGGACACACACACACAGCGAGGGAGGGACACACACACACAGCGAGGGAGGGACACACACACACACAGCGAGGGAGGGACACACACACACACACACAGCGAGGGAGGGACACACACACACAGCGAGGGAGGGACACACACACACAGCGAGGGAGGGATACACACACACACACAGCGAGGGAGGGATACGCACACACAGCGTGGGAGGGACGCGCACACACAGCGAGGGAGGGACACACACACACAGCGAGGGAGGGACACACACACACACAGCGAGGGAGGGACACACACACACACACACAGCGAGGGAGGGACACACACACACAGCGAGGGAGGGACACACACACACAGCGAGGGAGGGACACACACACACACAGCGAGGGAGGGACACACACACACAGCGAGGGAGGGACACACACACACACAGCGAGGGAGGGATACGCACACACAGCGTGGGAGGGACGCGCACACACAGCGAGGGAGGGACACACACACACAGCGAGGGAGGGACACGCACACACACAGCGAGGGAGGGATACGCACACACAGCGAGGGAGGGACGCGCACACACACAGCGTGGGAGGGACACGCACACACACAGCGTGGGAGGGACACGCACACACACAGCGAGGGAGGGACACGCACACACACAGCGAGGGAGGGACACGCACACACACACAGCGTGGGACGGAAACACACACAGCGAGGGAGGGACACACACACAGCGAGGGAGGGACACGCACACACAGCGAGGGAGGGACACACTCACACACAGCGAGGGAGGGACACACACACACAGCGAGGGAGGGACACACACACACAGCGAGGGAGGGACACACACACACAGCGAGGGAGGGACACACACACAGCGAGGGAGGGACACGCACACACACAGCGAGGGAGGGATACGCACACACAGCGAGGGAGGGACACACTCACACACAGCGAGGGAGGGACACACACACACAGCGAGGGGGGGACACGGACACACACAGCGAGGGAGGGATACGCACACACAGCGAGGGAGGGACACACGCACACACAGCGAGGGAGGGACACACACACACAGCGAGGGAGGGACACACACACACAGCGAGGGAGGGACACACACACACAGTGAGGGAGGGACACACACACACAGCGAGGGAGGGGGACACACACAGCGTGGGAGGGACACACACACACAGCGAGGGATGGGGACACACACACAGCGAGGGAGGGGGACACACACAGCGTGGGAGGGGGACACACACACAGCGTGGGAGGGGGACACACACAGCGAGGGAGGGACACGCACACACAGCGTGGGAGGGACACGCACACACAGCGTGGGAGGGACACGCACACACAGCGAGGGAGGGACACACACACACAGCGTGGGAGGGACACACACACACAGCGAGGGAGGGACACACACACACACAGCGAGGGAGGGACACACACACAGCGAGGGAGGGACACACACACACACAGCGAGGGAGGGACACACACACACACAGCGAGGGAGGGGGACACACACACAGCGAGGGAGGGGGACACACACACAGCGTGGGAGGGGGACACACACAGCGTGGGAGGGGGACACACACAGCGAGGGAGGGACACGCACACACAGCGTGGGAGGGACACACACACACAGCGAGGGAGGGACACACACACACACAGCGAGGGAGGGACACACACACACAGCGAGGGAGGGACACACACACACACAGCGAGGGAGGGACACACACACAGCGAGGGAGGGACACACACACAGCGAGGGAGGGACACACACACACAGCGAGGGAGGGACACACACACACACAGCGAGGGAGGGACACACACACACAACGAGGGAGGGGGACACACACACAGCGTGGGAGGGGGACACACACAGCGTGGGAGGGGGACACACACAGCGAGGGAGGGACACGCACACACAGCGTGGGAGGGACACACACACACAGCGAGGGAGGGACACACACACACACACCGAGGGAGGGACACACACACACACAGCGAGGGAGGGACACACACACACACAGCGAGGGAGGGACACACACACACAGCGAGGGAGGGACACACACACACACAGCGAGGGAGGGACACACACACACAGCGAGGGAGGGACACACACACACAGCGTGGGAGGGGGACACACACACAGCGAGGGAGGGGGACACACACAGCGTGGGAGGGACACACACACACAGCGTGGGAGGGGGACACACACACAGCGAGGGAGGGGGACACACACAGCGTGGGAGGGGGACACACACACAGCGAGGGAGGGACACACACACACAGCGAGGGAGGGACACGCACACACACAGCGAGGGAGGGACACACACACACAGCGAGGGAGGGACACACACACAGCGTGGGAGGGGGACACACACACACAGCGAGGGAGGGGGACACACACACAGCGAGGGAGGGGGACACACACACAGCGAGGGAGGGGGACACACACAGCGTGGGAGGGGGACACACACACACAGCGAGGGAGGGGGACACACACACAGCGAGGGAGGGGGACACACACACAGCGAGGGAGGGGGACACACACACAGCGTGGGAGGGGGACACACACACAGCGAGGGAGGGGGACACACACAGCGTGGGAGGGGGACACACACACAGCGAGGGAGGGACACACACACACAGCGTGGGAGGGACACGCACACACAGCGTGGGAGGGACACACACACACAGCGAGGGAGGGACACACACACACAGCGTGGGAGGGGGACACACACACAGCGAGGGAGGGACACACACACAGCGAGGGAGGGACACACACACAGCGAGGGAGGGACACACACACACAGCGAGGGAGGGACACACACACACACAGCGAGGGAGGGACACACACACAAAACGAGGGAGGGGGACACACACACAGCGTGGGAGGGGGACACACACAGCGTGGGAGGGGGACACACACAGCGAGGGAGGGACACGCACACACAGCGTGGGAGGGACACACACACACAGCGAGGGAGGGACACACACACACACAGCGAGGGAGGGACACACACACACACAGCGAGGGAGGGACACACACACACACAGCGAGGGAGGGACTCACACACACAGCGAGGGAGGGACACACACACACACAGCGAGGGAGGGACACACACACACAGCGAGGGAGGGACACACACACACAGCGTGGGAGGGGGACACACACACAGCGAGGGAGGGGGACACACACAGCGTGGGAGGGACACACACACACAGCGTGGGAGGGGGACACACACACAGCGAGGGAGGGGGACACACACAGCGTGGGAGGGGGACACACAGACAGCGAGGGAGGGACACACACACACAGCGAGGGAGGGACACGCACACACACAGCGAGGGAGGGACACACACACACAGCGAGGGAGGGACACACACACAGCGTGGGAGGGGGACACACACACACAGCGAGGGAGGGGGACACACACACAGCGAGGGAGGGGGACACACACACAGCGAGGGAGGGGGACACACACAGCGTGGGAGGGGGACACACACACAGCGAGGGAGGGGGACACACACACAGCGAGGGAGGGGGACACACACACATCGTGGGAGGGGGACACACACACAGCGAGGGAGGGGGACACACACAGCGTGGGAGGGGGACACACACACAGCGAGGGAGGGACACACACACACAGCGTGGGAGGGACACGCACACACAGCGTGGGAGGGACACACACATACAGCGAGGGAGGGACACACACACACAGCGTGGGAGGGGGACACACACACAGCGAGGGAGGGGGACACACACAGCGAGGGAGGGGGACACACACAGCGTGGGAGGGGGACACACACACAGCGTGGGAGGGGGACACACACACAGCGTGGGAGGGACACACACACTCACAGCGAGGGAGGGACACACACACACACAGCGAGGGAGGGACACACACACACAGCGAGGGAGGGACACACACACACACAGCGTGGGAGGGACACACACACACACAGCGAGGGAGGGACACACACACACAGCGAGGGAGGGACACACACACACAGCGTGGGAGGGGGACACACACACAGCGAGGGAGGGGGACACACACAGCGTGGGAGGGACACACGCACACAGCGTGGGAGGGGGACACACACACAGCGAGGGAGGGACACACACACACAGCGAGGGAGGGACACACACACACACAGCGTGGGAGGGACACACACACACACAGCGAGGGAGGGACACACACACACACAGCGAGGGAGGGACACACACACACACACAGCGAGGGAGGGGGACACACACACACAGCGAGGGAGGGACACACACACTGCGTGGGAGGGGGACACACACACAGCGTGGGAGGGGGACACACACACACACAGCGAGAGAGGGACACGCGCACACACAGCGTGGGAGGGACACACACACACACAGCGAGGGAGGGACACACACACACACAGCGTGGGACGGAAACACACACACACACAGCGAGGGAGGGACACACACACACAGCGTGGGAGGGACACACACACACAGCGAGGGAAGGACACGCACACACACAGCGAGGGAGGGACACGCACACACACAGCGAGGGAGGGACACACACACACACAGCGTGGGACGGAAACACACACACACACAGCGAGGGAGGGACACACACACACAGCGTGGGAGGAACACACACACACAGCGAGGGAGGGACACACACACACACAGCGAGGGAGGGACACACACACACAGCGAGGGAGGGACACGCACACACACAGCGAGGGAGGGACACGCACACACAGCGAGGGAGGGATACGCACACACAGCGTGGGAGGGACGCGCACACACACAGCGAGGGAGGGACACGCACACACACAGCGAGGGAGGGACACGCACACACAGCGAGGGAGGGACACACACACACAGCAAGGGAGGGACACGCACACACACAGCGAGGGAGGGACACACACACACAGCGAGGGAGGGACACGCACACACACAGCGAGGGAGGGACACACACACACAGCGAGGGAGGGACACACACACACAGCAAGGGAGGGACACGCACACACACAGCGAGGGAGGGACACACACACACAGCGAGGGAGGGACACACACACACACACAGCGTGGGACGGAAACACGCACACAGCGAGGGAGGGACACACACACACAGCGAGGGAGGGACACGCACACACACAGCGAGGGAGGGACACACACACACAGCGAGGGAGGGACACACACACAGCGTGGGAGGGGGACACACACACACAGCGAGGGAGGGGGACACACACACAGCGACGGAGGGGGACACACACACAGCGAGGGAGGGGGACACACACAGCGTGGGAGGGGGACACACACACAGCGAGGGAGGGGGACACACACACAGCGAGGGAGGGGGACACACACACAGCGTGGGAGGGGGACACACACACAGCGAGGGAGGGGGACACACACAGCGTGGGAGGGGGACACACACACACAGCGAGGGAGGGACACACAGCGTGGGAGGGACACGCACACACAGCGTGGGAGGGACACACACACACAGCGAGGGAGGGACACACACACACAGCGAGGGAGGGACACACACACACACAGCGAGGGAGGGACACACTCTCACACAGCGAGGGAGGGACACACTCACACACAGCGAGGGAGGGACACACTCACACACAGCGAGGGAGGGACACACTCACACACAGCGAGGGAGGGACACACACACACACAGCGAGGGAGGGACACACTCTCACACAGCGAGGGAGGGACACACTCTCACACAGCGAGGGAGGGACACACTCACACACAGCGAGGGAGGGACACACTCACACACAGCGAGGGAGGGACACACACACACAGCGAGGGAGGGACACACACACACAGCGTGGGAGGGGGACACACACACAGCGAGGGAGGGGGACACACACAGCGTGGGAGGGACACACACACACAGCGTGGGAGGGGGACACACACACAGCGAGGGAGGGACACACACACACAGCGAGGGAGGGACACACACACACACAGCTTGGGAGGGACACACACACACACAGCGAGGGAGGGACACACACACACACAGCGAGGGAGGGACACACACACACACACAGCGAGGGAGGGGGACACACACACACAGCGAGGGAGGGACACACACACTGCGTGGGAGGGGGACACACACACAGCGTGGGAGGGGGACACACACACACACAGCGAGAGAGGGACACGCGCACACACAGCGTGGGAGGGACACACACACACACAGCGAGGGAGGGACACACACACACACAGCGTGGGACGGAAACACACACACACACAGCGAGGGAGGGACACACACACACAGCGTGGGAGGGACACACACACACAGCGAGGGAGGGACACGCACACACACAGCGAGGGAGGGACACGCACACACACAGCGAGGGAGGGACACACACACACACAGCGTGGGACGGAAACACACACACACACAGCGAGGGAGGGACACACACACACAGCGTGGGAGGAACACACACACACAGCGAGGGAGGGACACACACACACACAGCGAGGGAGGGACACACACACACAGCGAGGGAGGGACACGCACACACACAGCGAGGGAGGGACACGCACACACAGCGAGGGAGGGATACGCACACACAGCGTGGGAGGGACGCGCACACACACAGCGAGGGAGGGACACGCACACACACAGCGAGGGAGGGACACGCACACACAGCGAGGGAGGGACACACACACACAGCAAGGGAGGGACACGCACACACACAGCGAGGGAGGGACACACACACACAGCGAGGGAGGGACACGCACACACACAGCGAGGGAGGGACACACACACACAGCGAGGGAGGGACACACACACACAGCAAGGGAGGGACACGCACACACACAGCGAGGGAGGGACACACACACACAGCGAGGGAGGGACACACACACACACACAGCGTGGGACGGAAACACGCACACAGCGAGGGAGGGACACACACACACAGCGAGGGAGGGACACGCACACACACAGCGAGGGAGGGACATGCACACACACAGCGAGGGAGGGACACGCACACACACAGCGAGGGAGGGACACACACACACACAGCGAGGGAGGGACACACACACACACACACACAGCGAGGGAGGGACACACACACACACACAGCGAGGGAGGGACACACACACACACACAGCGAGGGAGGGACACACACACACACACACACAGCGAGGGAGGGACACACACACACACAGCGAGGGAGGGACACACACACACACAGCGAGGGAGGGACACACACACACACAGCGAGGGAGGGACACACTCTCACACAGCGAGGGAGGGACACACTCTCACACAGCGAGGGAGGGACACACTCACACACAGCGAGGGAGGGACACACTCACACACAGCGAGGGAGGGACACACACACACACAGCGAGGGAGGGACACACACACACACAGCGAGGGAGGGACACACTCTCACACAGCGAGGGAGGGACACACTCACACACAGCGAGGGAGGGACACACTCACACACAGCGAGGGAGGGACACACTCACACACAGCGAGGGAGGGACACACACACACACAGCGAGGGAGGGACACACTCTCACACAGCGAGGGAGGGACACACTCTCACACAGCGAGGGAGGGACACACTCACACACAGCGAGGGAGGGACACACTCACACACAGCGAGGGAGGGACACACACACACAGCGAGGGAGGGACACACACACACAGCGAGGGAGGGACACACACACACACAGCGAGGGAGGGACACACACACACACAGCGAGGGAGGGACACACACACACAGCGAGGGAGGGGGACACACACAGCGTGGGAGGGGGACACACACACAGCGTGGGAGGGGGACACACACACAGCGTGGGAGGGGGACACACACACAGCGTGGGAGGGGGACACACACAGCGTGGGAGGGGGACACACACACAGCGTGGGAGGGACACACACACAGCGTGGGAGGGGGACACACACACAGCGAGGGAGGGACACGCACACACACAGCGAGGGAGGGACACGCACACACACAGCGTGGGAGGGGGACACACACACAGCGTGGGAGGGACACACACACACAGCGAGGGAGGGACACACACACACAGCGTGGGAGGGACACACACACACACAGCGAGGGAGGGACACACACACACACAGCAAGGGAGGGACACACACACACAGCGAGGGAGGGACACACACACAGCGAGGGAGGGACACACACACACAGCGAGGGAGGGCCACACACACACACAGCGAGGGAGGGACACAAACACACAGCGTGGGAGGGACACACACACACACAGCGAGGGAGGGACACACACACACACAGCGTGGGAGGGACACGCACACACAGCGAGGGAGGGACACACACACACAGCGAGGGAGGGACACGCACACACACAGCGAGGGAGGGACACACACACACACAGCGAGGGAGGGACACACACACACAGCGAGGGAGGGACACACACACACACAGCGAGGGAGGGACACACACGCACAGCGAGGGAGGGGGACACACACAGCGTGGGAGGGGGACACACACAGCGTGGGAGGGGGACACACACACAGCGTGGGAGGGGGACACACACAGCGTGGGAGGGACACACACACACACAGCGAGGGAGGGACACACACACACACAGCGTGGGAGGGGGACACACACACAGCGAGGGAGGGGGACACACACACTGCGTGGGAGGGGGACACACACACTGCGTGGGAGGGGGACACACACACAGCGTGGGAGGGGGACACACACACAGCGAGGGAGGGACACGCACGCACACAGCGAGGGAGGGACACACACACACACAGCGAGCGAGGGACACACACACACACAGCGAGGGAGGGACACGCACACACAGCGTGGGAGGGACACACACACACACAGCGAGGGAGGGACACGCACACACAGCGTGGGAGGGACACGCACACACACAGCGAGGGAGGGACACGCACACACACAGCGAGGGAGGGACACGCACACACAGCGTGGGAGGGACACGCACGCACACAGCGTGGGAGGGACACGCACACACACAGCGAGGGAGGGACACACACACACAGCGTGGGAGGGACACGCACACACACAGCGAGGGAGGGACACGCACACACAGCGTGGGAGGGACACACACACACACAGCGAGGGAGGGACACGCACACACACAGCGAGGGAGGGACACGCACACACAGCGTGGGAGGGACACACACACACACACAGCGTGGGACGGAAACACACACACAGCGCGTGAGGGACACACACACACAGCGAGGGAGGGACACACACACACAGCGAGGGAGGGACACACACACAGCGAGGGAGGGACACACACACACAGCGAGGGAGGGACACACACACACACAGCGAGGGAGGGACACACACACACAGCGAGGGAGGGACACACACACACAGCGAGGGAGGGACACGCACACACAGCGTGGGAGGGACACGCACACACACAGCGAGGGAGGGACACGCACACACAGCGTGGGAGGGACACGCACACACACAGCGAGGGAGGGACACGCACACACACAGCGAGGGAGGAACACGCACACACAGCGTGGGAGGGACACGCACGCACACAGCGAGGGAGGGACACACACACACACAGCGAGGGAGGGACACGCACACACAGCGTGGGAGGGACACGCACACACACAGCGAGGGAGGGACACGCACACACAGCGTGGGAGGGACACGCACACACACAGCGAGGGAGGGACACGCACACACACAGCGAGGGAGGGACACGCACACACAGCGTGGGAGGGACACGCACGCACACAGCGTGGGAGGGACACGCACACACACAGCGAGGGAGGGACACACACACACAGCGTGGGAGGGACACGCACACACACAGCGAGGGAGGGACACGCACACACAGCGTGGGAGGGACACACACACACACAGCGAGGGAGGGACACGCACACACACAGCGAGGGAGGGACACGCACACACAGCGTGGGAGGGACACACACACACACACAGCGTGGGACGGAAACACACACACAGCGCGTGAGGGACACACACACACAGCGAGGGAGGGACACACACACACAGCGAGGGAGGGACACACACACAGCGAGGGAGGGACACACACACACAGCGAGGGAGGGACACACACACACACAGCGAGGGAGGGACACACACACAGCGAGGGAGGGACACACACACACAGCGAGGGAGGGACACACACACACACACATTGAGGGAGGGACACAAACACACACAGCGAGGGAGGGACACAAACACACACACATTGAGGGAGGGACACGCACACACACAGCGAGGGAGGGACACAAACACACACAGCGAGGGAGGGACACGCACACACTCAGCGAGGGAGGGACACGCACACACAGCGAGGGAGGGACACACACACACACAGCGTGGGTGGGACACACACACACACACAGCGTGGGTGGGACACACACACACACACAGCGTGGGTGGGAGACACACACACACAGCGTGGGTGGGACACACACACAGTGAGGGAGGGACACACACATTGCAAGAGTGAGAGACTTGCACACACACAGCGAGGGAGGGACACACACACACACAGCGAGGGAGGGACGCGCACGCACACAGCGTGGGAGGGACACGCACGCACACAGCGAGGGAGGGACACACACACACAGCAAGGGAGGGACACACACACACACACACAGCGTGGGACGGAAACACACACACAGCGAGTGAGGGACACACACACATAGCGTGGGAGGGACACACACACACAACGAGGGAGGCATACGCACACACAGCGAGGGAGGGGCACGCACACACACAGCGAGGGAGGGACACGCACACACACAGCGAGGGAGGGACACACACACACACACAGCGAGGGAGGGACACACACACACACAGCGAGGGAGGGACACACACACAGCGAGGGAGGGATACGCACACACAGCGAGGGAGGGACACGCACACACACAGCGAGGGAGGGACACACACACACACACAGCGAGGGAGGGACACACACACACACACAGCGAGGGAGGGACACACACACACACACACACAGCGAGGGAGCGACACACACACACACAGCGAGGGAGGGACACACACACACAGCGAGGGAGGGACACACACACACACAGCGAGGGAGGGACACGCACACACACAGCGAGGGAGGGACACGCACACACAGCGTGGGAGGGACACACACACACACAGCGAGGGAGGGACACGCACACACACAGCGAGGGAGGGACACGCACACACAGCGTGGGAGGGACACACACACACACACAGCGTGGGACGGAAACACACACACAGCGCGTGAGGGACACACACACACAGCGAGGGAGGGACACACACACACAGCGAGGGAGGGACACACACACAGCGAGGGAGGGACACACACACACAGCGAGGGAGGGACACACACACACACAGCGAGGGAGGGACACACACACACAGCGAGGGAGGGACACACACACACAGCGAGGGAGGGACACGCACACACAGCGTGGGAGGGACACGCACACACACAGCGAGGGAGGGACACGCACACACAGCGTGGGAGGGACACGCACACACACAGCGAGGGAGGGACACGCACACACACAGCGAGGGAGGGACACGCACACACAGCGTGGGAGGGACACGCACGCACACAGCGAGGGAGGGAAACACACACACACAGCGAGGGAGGGACACGCACACACAGCGTGGGAGGGACACGCACACACACAGCGAGGGAGGGACACGCACACACAGCGTGGGAGGGACACGCACACACACAGCGAGGGAGGGACACGCACACACACAGCGAGGGAGGGACACGCACACACAGCGTGGGAGGGACACGCACGCACACAGCGTGGGAGGGACACGCACACACACAGCGAGGGAGGGACACACACACACAGCGTGGGAGGGACACGCACACACACAGCGAGGGAGGGACACGCACACACAGCGTGGGAGGGACACACACACACACAGCGAGGGAGGGACACGCACACACACAGCGAGGGAGGGACACGCACACACAGCGTGGGAGGGACACACACACACACACAGCGTGGGACGGAAACACACACACAGCGCGTGAGGGACACACACACACACAGCGAGGGAGGGACACACACACACAGCGAGGGAGGGACACACACACAGCGAGGGAGGGACACACACACACAGCGAGGGAGGGACACACACACACAGCGAGGGAGGGACACACACACACACAGCGAGGGAGGGACACACACACAGCGAGGGAGGGACACACACACACAGCGAGGGAGGGACACACACACACAGCGAGGGAGGGACACAAACACACACAGTGAGGGAGGGACACAAACACACACAGCGAGGGAGGGACACAAACACACACACATTGAGGGAGGGACACGCACACACACAGCGAGGGAGGGACACAAACACACACAGCGAGGGAGGGACACGCACACACACAGCGAGGGAGGGACACGCACACACAGCGAGGGAGGGACACACACACACACAGCGTGGGTGGGACACACACACACACACAGCGTGGGTGGGACACACACACACACACAGCGTGGGTGGGAGACACACACACACAGCGTGGGTGGGACACACACACAGTGAGGGAGGGACACACACATTGCAAGAGTGAGAGACTTGCACACACACAGCGAGGGAGGGACACACACACACACAGCGAGGGAGGGACGCGCACGCACACAGCGTGGGAGGGACACGCACGCACACAGCGAGGGAGGGACACACACACACAGCAAGGGAGGGACACACACACACACACACAGCGTGGGACGGAAACACACACACAGCGAGTGAGGGACACACACACATAGCGTGGGAGGGACACACACACACAGCGAGGGAGGGACACACACACACAGCGAGGGAGGGACACACACACACAGCGAGGGAGGGACACGCACACACACAGCGAGGGAGGGACACGCACACACACAACGAGGGAGGCATACGCACACACAGCGAGGGAGGGGCACGCACACACACAGCGAGGGAGGGACACGCACACACACAGCGAGGGAGGGACACACACACACACACAGCGAGGGAGGGACACACACACACACACAGCGAGGGAGGGACACACACACACACAGCGAGGGAGGGACACACACAGCGAGGGAGGGATACGCACACACAGCGAGGGAGGGACACGCACACACACAGCGAGGGAGGGACACACACACACACACAGCGAGGGAGGGACACACACACACACACAGCGAGGGAGGGACACACACACACACAGCGAGGGAGCGACACACACACACACAGCGAGGGAGGGACACACACACACACAGCGAGGGAGGGACACACACACACACAGCGAGGGAGGGACACACTCTCACACAGCGAGGGAGGGACACACTCTCACACAGCGAGGGAGGGACACACACACACAGCGAGGGAGGGACACACACACACACAGCGAGGGAGGGACACACACACACAGCAAGGGAGGGACACACACACACACAGCGAGGGAGGGACACACACACACAGCGAGGGAGGGACACACTCACACACAGCGAGGGAGGGACACACTCACACACAGCGAGGGAGGGACACACACACACACAGCGAGGGAGGGACACACACACACAGCGAGGGAGGGACACACACACACACAGCGAGGGAGGGACACACACACACACACAGCGAGGGAGGGACACACTCACACACAGCGAGGGAGGGACACACACACAAGGGAGGGAGGGACACACACACACCGCGAGGGAGGGACACACACACACAGCGAGGGAGGGGGACACACACAGCGTGGGAGGGGGACACACACACAGCGTGGGAGGGGGACACACACACAGCGTGGGAGGGGGACACACACACACAGCGTGGGAGGGACACGCACACACACGGCGTGGGAGGGACACACACACACACAGCGAGGGAGGGACACACACACACAGCGAGGGAGGGACACACACACACACAGCGAGGGAGGGACACACACACACAGTGAGGGAGGGACACACGCACACACAGCGTGGGAGGGGGACACACACAGCGTGGGAGGGACACGCACACACAGCGAGGGAGGGACACACACACACAGTGAGGGAGGGACACACGCACACACAGCGTGGGAGGGGGACACACACAGCGTGGGAGGGACACGCACACACAGCGAGGGAGGGACACACACACACACAGCGAGGGAGGGACACACACACACACAGCGAGGGAGGGACACACACACACACAGCGAGGGAGGGACACACACACACAGCGAGGGAGGGACACACACACACACAGCGAGGGAGGGACACACACACACACAGCGAGGGAGGGACACACACACACACAGCGAGGGAGGGACACACACACACACACAGCGAGGGAGGGACACACACACACAGCGAGGGAGGGACACACACACACAGCGAGGGAGGGACACACACACAGCGTGGGAGGGGGACACACACACAGCGAGGGAGGGACACACACACACAGCGAGGGAGGGACACACACACACACAGCGAGGGAGGGACACACACACACAGCGAGGGAGGGACACACACACACAGCGTGGGAGGGACACACACACACAGCGAGGGAGGGACACACACACACAGCGAGGGAGGGGGACACACACACAGCGTGGGAGGGGGACACACACAGCGAGGGAGGGACACACACACACAGCGAGGGAGGGACACACACATACAGCGAGGGAGGGGGACACACACAGCGTGGGAGGGGGACACACACACAGCGTGGGAGGGGGACACACACACAGCGTGGGAGGGACACACACACACAGCGTGGGAGGGGGACACACACAGCGTGGGAGGGGGACACACACACAGCGTGGGAGGGGGACACACACACAGCGTGGGAGGGACACACACACAGCGTCGGAGGGGGACACACACACAGCGAGGGAGGGGGACACACACACAGCGAGGGAGGGACACACACACACACAGCGAGGGAGGGACACGGACACACACACACACAGCGAGAGAGGGACACGCACACACAGCGAGGGAGGGACACACACACACAGCGAGGGAGGGACACACACACACACAGCGAGGGAGGGACACACACACACAGCGAGGGAGGGACACACACACAGCGAGGGAGGGACACACACACACAGCGAGGGAGGGACACGCACACACACAGCGAGGGAGGGACACGCACACACACAGCGAGGGAGGGACACGCACACACACAGCGAGGGAGGGACACGCACACACACAGCGAGGGAGGGACACGCACACACACAGCGTGGGTGGGACACACACACACACAGCGTGGGTGGGACACACACACACACACACAGCGAGGGAGGGACACGCACACACAGCGAGGGAGGGACACACAAACACAGCGAGGGAGGGACACACACACACAGCGAGGGAGGGACACACACACACAGCGAGGGAGGGACACACACACACACACACACAGCGAGGGAGGGACACACAAACACAGCGAGGGAGGGACACACACACACAGCGAGGGAGGGACACACAAACACAGCGAGGGAGGGACACACACACACACAGCGAGGGAGGGACACACACACACAGCGAGGGAGGGACACAAACACACACAGCGAGGGAGGGACACAAACACACACAGCGAGGGAGGGACACAAACACACACACATTGAGGGCGGGACACGCACACACACAGTGAGGGAGGGACACGCACACACACAGTGAGGGAGGGACACGCACACACACAGCGAGGGAGGGACACACACACACACAGCGAGGGAGGGACACACACACACACAGCGAGGGAGGGACACACACACAGTGAGGGAGGGACACACACACACACAGCGTGGGAGGGACACACACACAGTGAGGGAGGGACACACACACACACAGCGTGGGAGGGACACACACACACAGCGAGGGAGGGACACGCACACACACAGCGAGGGAGGGACACACACACACACAGCGTGGGAGGGACACACACACACAGCGAGGGAGGGACACACACACACAGCGAGGGAGGGACACACACACACAGCGAGGGAGGGACACAAACACACACAGCGAGGGAGGGACACAAACACACACACATTGAGGGAGGGACACGCACACACACAGCGAGGGAGGGACACGCACACACACAGCGAGGGAGGGACACACACACACACACAGCGTGGGTGGGACACACACACACACAGCGTGGGTGGGACACACACACACACAGCGTGGGTGGGACACACACACACACACAGCGTGGGTGGGACACACACACACACACAGCGTGGGTGGGACACACACACACAGCGAGGGAGGGACACACACACACAGCGAGGGAGGGACACACACACACATAGCGAGGGAGGGACACGCACACACAGCGAGGGAGGGTCACGCACACACAGCGAGGGAGGGACACACACACACACACAGCGTGGGAGGGACACACACACACACACAGCGTGGGAGGGACACACACACACACAGCGAGGGAGGGACACACACACACACAGCGAGGGAGGGACACACACACACAGCGAGGGAGGGACACACACACAGCGAGGGAGGGACACACACACACAGCGAGGGAGGGACACACACACACACAGCGAGGGAGGGACACACACACACAGCGAGGGAGGGACACACACACACAGCGAGGGAGGGACACACACACACAGCGAGGGAGGGACACAAACACACACAGCGAGGGAGGGACACAAACACACACAGCGAGGGAGGGACACAAACACACACACATTGAGGGAGGGACACGCACGCACACAGCGAGGGAGGGACACAAACACACACAGCGAGGGAGGGACACGCACACACACAGCGAGGGAGGGACACGCACACACAGCGAGGGAGGGACACACACACACACACAGCGTGGGTGGGACACACACACACACACAGCGTGGGTGGGACACACACACACACAGCGTGGGTGGGACACACACACAGTGAGGGAGGGACACACACATTGCAAGAGTGAGAGACTTGCACACACACAGCGAGGGAGGGACATGCACACACACAGCGAGGGAGGGACACTCACACACACAGCGAGGGAGGGGCACACATACACAGCGAGGGAGGGGCACACACACACAGCGAGGGAGGGACACACACACACAGCGAGGGAGGGGCACACACACACAGCGAGGGAGGGGCACACACACACAGCGAGGGAGGGGCACACACACACAGCGAGGGAGGGGCACACACACACAGCGAGGGAGGGACACACACACTCACACACAGCGAGGGAGGGACACACTCACACACAGCGAGGGAGGGACACACACACACACAGCGAGGGAGGGACACACACACACAGCGAGGGAGGGACACACACACACACAGCGAGGGAGGGACACACACACACACACAGCGAGGGAGGGACACACTCACACACAGCGAGGGAGGGACACACACACAAGCGAGGGAGGGACACACACACACCGCGAGGGAGGGACACACACACACAGCGAGGGAGGGGGACACACACAGCGTGGGAGGGGGACACACACACAGCGTGGGAGGGGGACACACACACAGCGTGGGAGGGGGACACACACACACAGCGTGGGAGGGACACGCACACACACGGCGTGGGAGGGACACACACACACACAGCGAGGGAGGGACACACACACACAGCGAGGGAGGGACACACACACACACAGCGAGGGAGGGACACACACACACAGTGAGGGAGGGACACACGCACACACAGCGTGGGAGGGGGACACACACAGCGTGGGAGGGACACGCACACACAGCGAGGGAGGGACACACACACACAGTGAGGGAGGGACACACGCACACACAGCGTGGGAGGGGGACACACACAGCGTGGGAGGGACACGCACACACAGCGAGGGAGGGACACACACACACACAGCGAGGGAGGGACACACACACACACAGCGAGGGAGGGACACACACACACACAGCGAGGGAGGGACACACACACACAGCGAGGGAGGGACACACACACACACAGCGAGGGAGGGACACACACACACACAGCGAGGGAGGGACACACACACACACAGCGAGGGAGGGACACACACACACACACAGCGAGGGAGGGACACACACACACAGCGAGGGAGGGACACACACACACAGCGAGGGAGGGACACACACACAGCGTGGGAGGGGGACACACACACAGCGAGGGAGGGACACACACACACAGCGAGGGAGGGACACACACACACACAGCGAGGGAGGGACACACACACACAGCGAGGGAGGGACACACACACACAGCGTGGGAGGGACACACACACACAGCGAGGGAGGGACACACACACACAGCGAGGGAGGGGGACACACACACAGCGTGGGAGGGGGACACACACAGCGAGGGAGGGACACACACACACAGCGAGGGAGGGACACACACACACAGCGAGGGAGGGGGACACACACAGCGTGGGAGGGGGACACACACACAGCGTGGGAGGGGGACACACACACAGCGTGGGAGGGACACACACACACAGCGTGGGAGGGGGACACACACAGCGTGGGAGGGGGACACACACACAGCGTGGGAGGGGGACACACACACAGCGTGGGAGGGACACACACACAGCGTCGGAGGGGGACACACACACAGCGAGGGAGGGGGACACACACACAGCGAGGGAGGGACACACACACACACAGCGAGGGAGGGACACGGACACACACACACACAGCGAGAGAGGGACACGCACACACAGCGAGGGAGGGACACACACACACAGCGAGGGAGGGACACACACACACACAGCGAGGGAGGGACACACACACACAGCGAGGGAGGGACACACACACAGCGAGGGAGGGACACACACACACAGCGAGGGAGGGACACGCACACACACAGCGAGGGAGGGACACGCACACACACAGCGAGGGAGGGACACGCACACACACAGCGAGGGAGGGACACGCACACACACAGCGAGGGAGGGACACGCACACACACAGCGTGGGTGGGACACACACACACACAGCGTGGGTGGGACACACACACACACACACAGCGAGGGAGGGACACGCACACACAGCGAGGGAGGGACACACAAACACAGCGAGGGAGGGACACACACACACAGCGAGGGAGGGACACACACACACAGCGAGGGAGGGACACACACACACACACACACAGCGAGGGAGGGACACACAAACACAGCGAGGGAGGGACACACACACACAGCGAGGGAGGGACACACAAACACAGCGAGGGAGGGACACACACACACACAGCGAGGGAGGGACACACACACACAGCGAGGGAGGGACACAAACACACACAGCGAGGGAGGGACACAAACACACACAGCGAGGGAGGGACACAAACACACACACATTGAGGGCGGGACACGCACACACACAGTGAGGGAGGGACACGCACACACACAGTGAGGGAGGGACACGCACACACACAGCGAGGGAGGGACACACACACACACAGCGAGGGAGGGACACACACACACACAGCGAGGGAGGGACACACACACAGTGAGGGAGGGACACACACACACACAGCGTGGGAGGGACACAAACACACACACATTGAGGGAGGGACACGCACACACACAGCGAGGGAGGGACACGCACACACACAGCGAGGGAGGGACACACACACACACACAGCGTGGGTGGGACACACACACACACAGCGTGGGTGGGACACACACACACACAGCGTGGGTGGGACACACACACACACACAGCGTGGGTGGGACACACACACACACACAGCGTGGGTGGGACACACACACACAGCGAGGGAGGGACACACACACACAGCGAGGGAGGGACACACACACACATAGCGAGGGAGGGACACGCACACACAGCGAGGGAGGGACACGCACACACAGCGAGGGAGGGACACACACACACACACAGCGTGGGAGGGACACACACACACACACAGCGTGGGAGGGACACACACACACACAGCGAGGGAGGGACACACACACACACAGCGAGGGAGGGACACACACACACAGCGAGGGAGGGACACACACACAGCGAGGGAGGGACACACACACACAGCGAGGGAGGGACACACACACACACAGCGAGGGAGGGACACACACACACAGCGAGGGAGGGACACACACACACAGCGAGGGAGGGACACAAACACACACAGCGAGGGAGGGACACAAACACACACAGCGAGGGAGGGACACAAACACACACACATTGAGGGAGGGACACGCACGCACACAGCGAGGGAGGGACACAAACACACACAGCGAGGGAGGGACACGCACACACACAGCGAGGGAGGGACACGCACACACAGCGAGGGAGGGACACACACACACACACAGCGTGGGTGGGACACACACACACACACAGCGTGGGTGGGACACACACACACACACAGCGTGGGTGGGACACACACACACACAGCGTGGGTGGGACACACACACAGTGAGGGAGGGACACACACATTGCAAGAGTGAGAGACTTGCACACACACAGCGAGGGAGGGACATGCACACACACAGCGAGGGAGGGACACTCACACACACAGCGAGGGAGGGGCACACATACACAGCGAGGGAGGGGCACACACACACACAGCGAGGGAGGGACACACACACACAGCGAGGGAGGGGCACACACACACAGCGAGGGAGGGGCACACACACACAGCGAGGGAGGGGCACACACACACAGCGAGGGAGGGGCACACACACACAGCGAGGGAGGGACACACACACACACACACAGCGAGGGAGGGACACGCACACACACAGCGAGGGAGGGACACGCACACACACAGCGAGGGAGGGACACGCACACACACAGCGAGGGAGGGACACGCACACACACAGCGAGGGAGGGACACGCACACACACACAGCGAGGGAGGGACACGCACACACACAGCGAGGGAGGGACGCACACACACAGCGAGGGAGGGACACGCACACACACAGCGAGGGAGGGACACGCACACACACAGCGAGGGAGGGACACGCACACACACAGCGAGGGAGGGACACGCACACACACAGCGAGGGAGGGACACGCACACACACAGCGAGGGAGGGACACGCACACACACAGCGAGGGAGGGACACACACACACACAGCGAGGGAGGGACACACACACACAGCGAGGGAGGGACACACACACACAGCGAGGGAGGGACACACACACACAGCGAGGGAGGGACACACACACACACAGCGAGGGAGGGACACACACACACACACAGCGAGGGAGGGACACACACACACACACAGCGAGGGAGGGGGACACACACACACAGCGAGAGAGGGACACACACACAGCGAGGGAGGGACACACACACACACAGCGAGGGAGGGACACACACACACAGCGAGGGAGGGACACACACACACACAGCGAGGGAGGGGCACACACACACACAGCGAGGGAGGGGCACACACACACACACAGCGAGGGAGGGGCACACACAAACACACAGCGAGGGAGGGGCACACACAAACACACAGCGAGGGAGGGGCACACACACACACAGCGAGGGAGGGGCACACACACACAGCGAGGGAGGGACACACACACACAGCGAGGGAGGGACACACACACACACAGCGAGGGAGGGACACACACACACACACAGCGAGGGAGGGACACACACACACACACAGCGAGGGAGGGACACACACACACACAGCGAGGGAGTAACACACACACACACAGCGAGGGAGGGACATGCACACACACAGCGAGGGAGGGACACACACACACACACAGTGAGGGAGGGACACACACACACAGTGAGGGAGGGACATGCTCACACACACAGTGAGGGAGGGACATGCTCACACACACAGTGAGGGAGGGACATGCTCACACACACAGTGAGGGAGGTACAAACACACACAGTGAGGAGAGTTACACACACACAGCGAGGGAAGTGGACATACACGCATACACACACACACAAACACAAACTATGGAGGGACACTTGCACACACAGTGATGTGTCTCCTCGGACGTGTAATCGTCCAGCTCTCACTCCAGTCTGCTCCCTCACAGGGTCACCGTCTCTGTGTCTCCCAGGTACAACTAGGCCTCGATCCTCAGTGCTGATTTATATTCTCCCAGGTGTGAGTCAGCCTCATGCTCCTGCTCCAAGTTGCTCCCTCACACAGTCACTTCCTCTGTGACTCGGTGCTGATTTCGAGCCTCCTGCTCTGCTTTTTATCCAAATCCAAGTCCCAGTCGGCCTTGACCCTCGCTGCTGATGTATATTCTCCCGCTCTGTGCTGCACTCGTTCAGGTTCTCTCCCCTTGTGACTCCCAGGTAATGGGAGGCATCAAGCCTCAGCTGAGATTTATAACATCCCATTCCGCACTGCTCTCTTACAGGATCACCGTTGTGCCTGGAAGACAGTGGGAAAGAGGAGGATTAGACAGAGCAGAGGGTGTTACAGTGATTGACGGAGCTGTAGGGGATGAAACAGGTTATCTGGGGAGCTAGGCAGACCTGCAGCAACTAAAGAACGTTACTGGAAGATGCAGCGAGAGTTGCAGACACTGAAGAAAGCAAAGGAAATAGAGAGATGGTGGCTTGTTCATGACGGAGCTTTGTAGAGTCTAAAGGGTTCAAAGTTTGTGAGAAGATTTGTAGCTCGGGTGCTCCTTGTTGTGGTTCTGTTCGCCGAGCTGGGAATTTGTGTTGCAGACGTTTCGTCCCCTGTCTAGGTGACATCCTCAGGGAACCTCCTGTGAAGCGCGTCTGTGATGTTTCCTCCGGCATTTATAGTGGTTTGTCTCTGCCGCTTCCGGTTGTCAGTTCCAGCTGTCCGCTGCAGTATGTCCAGGTCGATGTGCTTATTGATTGAAACTGTGGATGAGTTCCATGCCTCTAGGAATTCTCTGGCTGTTCTATGTTTGGCTTGTCCTTATATAGTAGTGTTGTCCCAGTCGAACTCACGTTGCTTGTCATCTGCGTGTGTGGCTACTAAGGATAGTAGCCACACACGCAGGATAGTCGGAGGAGTTGTTGACAGTGAGGAAGGATGTGGCAGGTTACAGCAGGATATAGAGAAGCTGCAGAGCTGGGCAGAAAGGTGGCAAATGGAATTCAATGTAGCTAAGTGTGAGGTGATTCACTTTGGGAAGAATAACAAAAAGATGGGGTACTGGGCTAATGGTCGGATACTTGGTAGTGTGGATGAGCAGAGGGATCTTGGTGTCCATGTACACAGATCTCTGAAAGTTGCCACCCAGGTAAATAGTGCGGTGAGGAAGGCATATGGCGTACTGGCTTTTATTGGTAGAGGAATTGAGTTCCGGAGTCCTGAGGTCATGATGCAGTTGTATAAGACTCTGGTGCGGCCGCATCTGGAATATTGTGTGCAGTTTTGGTCGCCATACTATAGGAAGGATGTGGAGGCACTGGAACGGGTGCAGAGGAGGTTTACCAGGATGTTGCCTGGTATGGAAGGAAGATCGTATGAGGAAAGACTGAGACACTTGGGGCTGTTTTCATGAGAGAAAAGAAGGTTTAGGGGTGACTTGATTGAGGTGTACAAGATGATTAGGGGGTTAGATAGGGTTGACAGTGTGAACCTTTTCCCGCGTATGGAGTCGGGTATTACAAGGGGGCATAGCTTTAAATTAAGTGGGGGTAGATATAGGACTGAAGTTAGGGGTAGGTTCTTCACTCAGCGAGTCGTAAGTTCATGGAATGCCCTGCCAGTAGCAGTGGTGGACTCTCCCTCTTTATGGGCATTTAAGCGGGCATTGGATAGGTATATGGAGGATAGTGGGTTAGTATAGGTTAGGTGGGCTTGGATCGGCGCAACATCGAGGGCCAAAGGGCCTGTACTGCGCTGTATTCTTCTATGTTCTTCTATGTTCTATGATAGCTGGTCGTGTCGTTTCGTGGCTAGTTGGTGTTCATAGATGCGGATCGTTAGCTGTCTTCCTGTTTGTCCGATGTAGTGTTTTGTGCAGTCCTTGCATGGGATTTTGTACACTACATTGGTTTTGCTCATGCTGGGTATCAGGTCCTTTGTCCTGATGAGTTATTGTCTGAGAGTGGCTGTTGGTTTGTGTGCTGTTATGAGTCCTCGTGGTCGCAGTAGTCTGGCTGTCAGTTCCGAAATGTTCTTGATGTATGGTAGTGTGGCTAGTCCTTTGGGTTGCGGCATGACCTCATTCCGTTGTCTTTCCCCGAGGCATCTGTGGATGAAATTGCGTGGAGTTTGACCCCACCCCACAGCTCACCAATAGGATAAACAACACACTGAGAAACCTATAAAGAAAAACGGACAGATAACCAGGTTTGACCGACAGAGAGTGAAACCGGAAAGCAACAACACCCTCAGATTCTATGGATTACCTAAAGTGCACAAACCAGACATCCCACTCAGACCCATAGTATCACTACCAGGGACACCATCACACAAACTGGCTAAAGAACTACAGCAGAAACCGAAACACCTGATCAGAGGATCCAGACACTCTGTACAATCAACACAGGAATTCTTGGACACCATCAGAAATATACACATAGACAAGGAAGACTCTATGGTCTCATTCGATGTCACGGCACTGTTCACCTCTATCGACAAAACCCTCGCCAGAGAAACAATAGCCAACCTGCTGGACATACAGAACAGACAACAGGACATTGAACCTATCAACAAAGACGGTATACTCAAACTACTGTACCTGTGCCTCACAACACACTTCACATTCAACAACCAAATATATGAACAAATCAACCACACACCCATGGGCTCACCCATCTCTGGACTCATAGCAGAAACGGTAATGCAAATATTAGAACAAACAGTCTGACCGCAAATTCAACCCAAACTCTGGGTCAGATATGTGGATGACAACTTTGTAATCATTAAAAACACAGAAATAGAGAAGACACACCGGATCATCACCGCCACACTCACAGGAATCCGATTCACTAGAGAGAAAGAAAAGGACAACTACCTCCCATTCCTGGACGTGATGGCACAGAGAACACCGAACGGAGAATTCACCACAAAGGTATACAGGAAAGCCACACACACAGACCAAGTCCTAAACTACGAAAGCAACCACCCCACCACACACAAAAGAAGTTGCATCAAGACACTGTTCAAAAGGACCACAACACACTGCAGTACACCAGAACTGCAAAAAGAGGAAGAAGAACACCTCTACAATGTATTCACCAAAAACGGATACCCCCGCAATTTCATTAGGGATTGTCTGTATGGATATGCTAGACGACTGTCCTCTGATATTGATGAGGGCAGTGCAGATGATGTGGTTTATATGGAGTTCATTAAGGTCTTTGACAAGGTCCCACAAGGAAGGCTGGTCCAAAAGGGAAGAGCCCATGGGATCCAAGGTAAGTTGGTAAATTGGCTCCACAATTGGTGGAGGGTTGGTTTTGTGATTGAAAGCCTTTGTCCAGCGGGTGTACCACAGGAATCTGTTGTAGGAGCCATTGCTGTTCATTATGGACATTAATCACTCGGATGTGAAAGCAGAAGGAATCATTAGTAGGTTTGCAGATAACATGAAAGGTGAGGGTGTTGTCCACAGTGAGGGGGATGGACTCAGGCTGCAGTCTGATATCGATCAGATGATAAACTGAGCAGAGTAATGGCAGACAGAGTTTACTTCTGATCACTGTGAGGTAATGCACTGTGGAAAGTCTAATAAACGAATGATATACATCATATATGGTAGGTCCTCCTGGAGTACTGAGGAACACAGGGACCTTGGTGGACAAGTCCCTGGATGTCTGAAGGTGTCAGCACAGGTAGACAGGGTGGGGAATACACCTGAACTGGGAGCAGGAGGGGGACCCACATCCTGGTGGGGAGCATTGCTAGAGCTGCGCAAGAGGATTTAAACTCGTCTGGCAGGGCTGTGTGACCCCAAAGAGTCGTAAGTCCAGAAAGAAAGTTGAGGCTGGTACAAATGTTCAAGTGAGCAATATAAGTAGACAAGGCAGGCAAGAACATAGCAGACAATGAGGGAAAACTGGTGGATTAAACTGTAGTTATTTCAATGCAAAGGGCCAGACAGATAAGGCAGATGACCCCAGAGCATGGATGGGAACATGGGATTGGGATACCTTAGATAATACAGAAACACAGCTGAGGGAGCAACAGGACCAGCAGCTCAATGTTCCGGAGACAGATGGTACAGGAGGGATAAAACAGGAGGAGAGCTGGTGGTTTTGATTGGGGGAAACATCCCAGCAGTACCTAGAGGGAGGATTCATGCAGGATCGCCCAGTTAAGCGACATTGGTGGAACTGAGAAATAAAAATAGGCCATTAGTTTTCTACGGTGGGACTACAGCGATAGGCAATGGGAGCAAATATGTCAGGAGATTTCAGATATCCCTTAGAATAATAGGGTTGTAATGATCGGGGATCTTAAGCGTTCCAAACCTGGACTGGGATTGCTACTAAGTTAAGCATTTGGATGGAAGGAATTTGTTAAGTGTGTTCCGAAACTCCCAGTCATTATGTAAGTGGCCCAACTGGAGAATGGGGCTAAACCTGACCTCCCCTTGGGAAACAAGGTAGGGAACGGGACGGAGGTGTTAGTGGGGGAACATTTTGGAAAGTTACCACAATTGTATTAGTTTGAAAATAGCTATGGAAAAGGACAGGCCTGGTCCACAAGTTAAAGTTATTCAATGGAGCAAGGTAGTATTCGACATGAATTTTTAAAGTAGATCTGGGGAGGCTATTTGCAGGTAAAGGGAAGTCTGGCAAGTAGGAATATTTTAAAACCGAGATAAAAGGAGTATTCAGTGCCAGCGTGTTCCTGTTAGTGTGCAGCTCAATGCTGACTGAATTAGGAAACACTGGCTGAGATTCGAGGCTCTGGGCAAGAGAAAAGGGGTCACATGTCAGATATAACTGGCTGACTCAAGGGAATTCCTTCAGGAGCATCGGGGCTGTAGAAATACACTTAGGATGGAAATCAGGAATGTAAAAAGGGGACACGATATAGCTTTGGCAGAGAAAGTTAAGGAGAGTCCAAAAAGATTTTTTGGATGAAGTGTATGAAGAGCAAAAAGTGTATGAAGAGCAAAAGAAGAGCTCGGGACAAAACCGGTATCCTTAATGATCAATGAAGTCAACGATGTGTGAAAGTACAAGATCCGAAACAAATATTTCACTTTGGAACTTACTGTGGATAAAGACTGGGGCGCTCAGGGGACTAAACCGTGTTTGTCCTGACTACTATTAGAATACTGTGTGCAATTCTGGTCTCAGGAAGGATGTCGTGGAACATGAAAGGGTTCAGAAGAAATGACCAAAGATGTTGCCAGGGTTGGAGGGTTTGCACTTCAGGGAAAAGCCTGAATAGGCTGGGGCTGTTTTCAGTTGAACATGGGAAGCTGAGGAGTTAACCTATAAAAGGTGTTTAAAATCATGATGGTCATCGACAGGGTCAATAGACAAGATCATTTCCCCAGGCGAGAGAAACTTTTCAAAGGGATCTAAAGGACAACTGGCTCCCGCAGAGTGGATGGAATAAGCTGCCAGAGCAAATAGTGGAGGCTGATAGAAATACATTTAAAAGACATGTGGATGGGTGTATGAATAGCAAAGGTTTAGAGGGATATTGGCAAAATTGTGGCAAATGCGACTCGAAACGTCATGCAGGAGTTGGTGCGAAGGGCCTGTTTCCGTGTTGTACATCTCTGTGACTCAATGTCTTGAAATGAGTCCACATTATAGAAAAGGAGGTGCTGGGTGTTTTAAAATACAAGGTAGATAAATCACCAGGACCTGTTCAAATGTATCTCAGGACATTGTGGGAAACTGGTGAAGAAATTGGAGGGCTTCCAACAGAGTTATTTGTACCATAGAGAGCGATGTGTGATAGGCTGTTAGACTGGAGGGTGGCATTGTGGACAGTGAAGAAGGTTTTCTGAGATTACAGAGGGATCCTGATGAAATGTGTAAATGGCTGAAAAACTGGAGATGGAGTTCAATCTGAATAAATACGAGGTAATGCATTTGGTACAACAAACACGGGCAGGACTTATACAATTAATGGCAAGACCTTTGGTCGTGTTGTAGAACAGAGGGACCTCAGGGTTCAGCTACATAGTTCTTTGACGTTTGCAACATGGAGAGACAGGATAGTTTTAAAAAAGGTGCTTTCCGCACTTGCTTTCATTGCTCAGTCCTTTGGATATAGGAGTTGGGAAGTCATATTGAGATTATACAGGACATTGGTGAGTCCTCTTCTGGAATACTGTGTCCAGTTCTGATCGACCAGTCATAGGAAGGATATGATTAAGCTGGAAAGGCTTGGGAGGAGATTTACTGGGATGTGGCTGGGTACAAAAGGCTTCAGTATAAAGAAAGGCTGAATAGGTTGGTATTTTTCACTGAAACCTGAATGTTGGCAGATGACCTCATAGAAGTTTATAAAATCATGAGGGGGATAGATAGAGTTAATGGGAGTTGCCTTTTCCCATGGACAGGGGAGGTTCAAGACAAGGCACTACATTTTTAAGTTTAGAGGAGAGACATTTTAAAAAAAAGACATGAGAGGCACATTGTTACACAGAGGGTGGGTTGTGGGTGAAATGACCTTCCCAAGGAAGGGGTGAACATGGGGACAATTACAATGTTTAAAAGACATTTGGATTAGTACAGGAATAGGAAAGGTTTGAAGGGATATGATCCAGGAACAGCCAGGTGGGATGAGATCCGTTTTAGAGTATGGCTAGCATTAACCGAACAGTGCGATCTGACTCTGACTATGATTATAATGTTGTGTCATCAAAGTATTTAACTTCTTGAATAATTGAGAGAATGAAGTCACAGTTGTACAACACAAAATCAGACCCTTCAGTCCAACTTGCCCATGCTGACCAGATATCCAAAATTAATCTAGTCCCATTTGCCAGCATTTGTTCCATATCCATCTTAAACCCTTTCTACTGATTATCAGTTTATTTTACATATCAGCACTTGAAATCCTGACATTTTGTTTCTCCCAACATTGGTGAAATAAATCATAAGTTCATTCATCCAAATTAATTTTGTAATCTTTCACAAAGAAACAAGTGAAAACAACATATAGCTGAGTGCAAAACAAAATACTGCAGCTGCGTGATATCTAGAAAAACTCTACAGCTGAGGCACTGATGCTACACAGGTTTGTCAGCACGGTTTCAATTACTAACAATAATTTAATAATGTCTCAGCCTTCACATAGTAAAGGTAAATCTGAGATATATGAATTTCATGAATTGATTCCTATTGCATTTTGAGAAGATTTAACCAAGAATAATTTTTGTTGATCAAAGGAGAAAGTGATGACCAAAGAAGCTGGACATCAGAGTCGAAAAGTGTAATGCTGGAAATGCACAGCAAGTCAGGCAGCATCCGAGAAGAAGGAGAGTTGATGTTTCGGGCATAAGCCCTTCATCAGGAATCACAGGCTTCAGAAAAATAACTAACATAGACTTATGCCAATACATATGTGGAAGGGTCAGAGCATGTTACTATCAGATTAGAGACTAATTTCAGATTTGGTACCATTCAGTGCAACTTTTCAGGATGATATTTACATATGTACCTAAAAGAGAAGTTGTCTAAAATTACAAGCTCTAGAATGATTATACGATTAAACCTGGAAATAAAGCTGGTGAACAAGAATGGCAAAGTGAAGTCCCATCAGTATCGCCTTGGGCAGTGTCAAGTAAGAATTTCACAACAGAGTTGCCACATTGGTGTAACCTGCTGTCTGGACAAATTGCAGCAAAAATCTGTTCAATTTTATCTGCAAACTATTGAATGCAAAATCATCCTTGCATAATAATGAGGTAGCATTTTGGGATGTCATTTGTAAAATATATTATTTTCAAAGTTATTCACAATTAAAAGTGATCACTTGGTGCTGTCTGCATAACACAGTACGAAAAGGAATTAACAAAAAAAAACATTATAACCCAAATTCAGAGTCACTAATTCATTGATATTGCATGGGTCCAGCATTTATAAATAATCAATTTTTAAAAATAAATACAGATACATGTACTAACTATATTGGAGTACAGTCAAGTTTCTTGCTGAACAGTGACGGGATTGGACAGAGTCCGCATGGATTTAGGAGAGGGGAATTATACTTAGCAAATCTACTGAAAGAATCTACAGAGTCAAGTCTTAAAGAAAAGATTGCAGGACATTTAGAAAAGCTTATCATTAAACATGGTAGACTGGGTTTTGTGAAAGAGAAACTATATTTGACAAATTTACGACATTTCATTGAGAAGATAACATGCAGGGCTGATAAAGGGCAATCAAATGATGTTCTATATTTTGATTTTAAAAATGTAAATGATAAGGTGTTACATAAAAGTTAATTGCACAATTTAGGAGCTCATGGTATCGGGGTAATGTATTAGCATGGACTGAGGATTGGTCCTCACTGGCTGTTGCTGAGTCCTCACTTGGAGTGCTGTATACAATGTTAGCTCCCATATTTAATAAAGGATAAACTAACATCGGAGACCATTCAAAAAAGATTCACTTAGCTGCTTTGAGGATAAAAGGGTTGACCTATCAAGAACAGATAAGCAGGGGTGATCTTAAGGAAACAAGATTCTGAGGAGCTTGACAGGGTAGTTGTTGACTAGATCTTCTAGCACCAGTGAAGTCTCAAACCAGGGGACATTACTAAAGGAACATTCATTTTAGAAAAAGTAAAGAATTTTTTCTCTCTGTGAATGGCTAGAATTTTCTCTCCCAAACAATTGTGAAAGTTAAATGTGGGAGGGGCACAGTTGGGTTACTCTTCGGAGGGTTGTTCTGGCTTGTTGGGCTGAAGGGCTTGTTTCCACATAGTAGGAAATCATCTTTGATTCTATCCCAAATTATTTTAAAAAAGGGCAGATAGATTTTTGAAATATTGAGCAATTGAGGGTTATGCGGATCAATCATAAAAGAGGTGTTGAGGTCTGGGTTGGCCAAGCCATGATCTGATAGAATGGGCGAACAAGCTGAAGGCGATGAATGCATTACTCCTGCTCCGATTCCTTGAGGCTCTATTTCATGTTTTTTTTTGTTTCCAAAGAAGAGCGTGATAAAGATCTCAGATGTTGTGTAAAGGAGGGAAAATGGGGTGTTTATGTACTGATTCAGATGGCATTGATTCATCACTCACAGCTATACAGTCATGAGTAGGAAGGCAATTCCCTCCATGAATAAAGGAAATCTACTGCAGAGCTCACACAAAGGGAATTCTTACCCTCAGCAAACTCTCCCATCACATTTCCCAACATATCAGCTGAAGCCGGACGCACTACGCATGTTCTCGCCAACAAAGGGACTCCGGGTGATTGATGTCAGCACCGGACCAATGAAAGGATGGTGGGCGGAGCCGGATGACCTATCGGGATGTTGGCCCTCCAACTAATCAAAGTGAATGATAGGCGGAGCTAAACTAAACCATGTGATTACCCTCGCGTGCGGCGCAGAGTCGCTGTAATGAATGCTCGGGAAGTTATGGAGAGAAAGGATACGGTAAGGAAAGAAATAAACGGAAACGTGAAAAAACCTGTGTTGCTATGAGCGGAGAGGTTTTACAAACAAATTGTGCACGTCGGAAAACACAAATTTGAACATCCCAGGCCCATCTTTGTAGTAATGAGGAATTGCCTCAGGGCGGCTGCAGGCCTGAGTGAGCGCCGACATCTTTTTTCGGGACAGCGATTTACTGGACACGTGCGGAGCCGCCATCTTTGTAGGGGGAAAGATGCTGCCAGGCGCATGTGCAGCCTTTCTCTGGTTTCGAGTCATTGGGATCATAGCAGCCAATACAGCTCTGATTCACCTCTGGGCTCCCTCATCACCACTTTGTCAATATCTAGCTTGCTCAGTCTCGAACCATGGGTGTATTTTTGGTCTGATCACTACTGTATTATTACTTTTATATTCTGGATCAATGGTGCTGGAAGAGCACATCAGTTCAGTAAGCTTCAGTTGAAGCTCCTCGGATGCTGCCTGAATTGCTGTGCTCTTCCACCACCATTGATCCAGAATCTGGTTTCCAGCATCAGCAGTCATTGTTTTTACCTTTATTACTTTTATAGACCCTTTGTAAATGAGTTTTTCACTGTGGCCCAGCCACTGACCATGTACTGTTCTATGATCAGATTCGTTTTTTCTTGAATATTTTTGACAGTCAAGAATTCTTTTTTCCAATAGGCAGGTGTATTTTCCTTCCATTTATGACTATCAAATTCTGCACCATTTTCATTCCCTGTAATCCATTTTGCACTCCCTGAAACATCAACTGTCTTTCTCCTTCCACAGATACAAGTGATTAATGCCAAAGCCCTGATGCTTGTGGAGATGGTGATGTTTGACTTTCTTGAACAGCTGCAGTTTGAGTGGTGAAGGTGCTCCTACAATGTTGTTGTGTAAGTGGCATTATAGATTATTCATTACAGCAACAGTGATGATGTGAAAATAATGTCCAAATCAACAACAGTTTGTATTTTTATTACCATGCTTATAATTTCAGAAAGAATACTATTGAGAACTTTAAACATAAGGCCAGAGATTGAGATATTAGGTCAGGTGACTAATGCATTGCCAAAAAGCAGGTTTTAAGGGATGTCTTAAAGGTGGAAAGCAGGCCTGTGAGGTTTTGGCTGCGAATTTCAGATCATGCTGCTTCAGCAACTGTAGAAACAGCCACACAGGTGAAGTAATGAATTAACAAATAGTTGGGAGTCTCGAAGAAAATGGGTTGTCGAGGTCTCAAAGTGTGTGTGGTGCAGGGAGCTAGGGATTATCACAGCCAGGAATTAAATCAAGTGTGAGAATTTTAAATTGAGGGATATTAGTCTGGTGCTGGCAGGTGAGACTAGATTGGGTTGGGGTATCTGGTCGGCATGGAGAGGTTGGACCGAAGGGTCTGTGTCCTTGCTGTACATCTCTATGGCTGTATGCTGTTGATTATAATTAGGAGCCTTTTTGATGAATCAACAAGTAGAGATTTAGACTTTCTTGAGATTACAGGGAGGCAGAATTTGGGAAGCTGGCCCTGAGTGTGTTTGGAAAATGAAGACTGGAGATAATACAAGGTGGATGAAAGTATATGAGCTGAGGCAAGGGTGGAATCATCTAGAAATAGTGGTCTTGGAGTGGGACTGAGTTATCACCCTCACCTCAACTCTGGGATTCAGCTGGTTGCCAGATTGTGAATCAGGGCGGTAACACAATCGGGAGATGAGTGGTCCTGGTGGAGCCTAAAATGATCAAGAGGCCATCTATGGAACAACAGGAGATGGGAGAGATACTATGCTATTCTGTTCTAGAGAGTTTGGAGACGTAAATAGTGATAACTTGAGAAATGTCCGTATTACAGAGGAGGTGGTACTGGATGTCTTAAATCGTAGCAAGGTGTATCCTAGAAACTTGTGGAAAGCTAGGAAAGTGATAGCAGTGCCCATCCCTGAGATATTTATATCATCGTTTATAGCAGGTGAGGTGTTGGAAGATGTGTGCCATTATTTTAAAAAGTAGTAAGGTTGGCCAGGGAGCAAGAGGACAGACATCCTGACGTCAGTGGCAGGCAAATTGTTGGAAGGGATTCTGAGGGATAGGATTTACATGTATTTACATGTAAAGATGAGGAATGATTAGTGATAGTCAACGTGGCTTTGTGTGAGGGAAATTCTCTCTCTCTAACTTGATTGAGTTTTTTTGAAGGCAGACTGTGGATGTTGTCTATATGAACACTGAGCAGACTGGTTAGCAAGGTTAGATGACATTGAATGTTGGGAGAACCCGACATTTGGATACAAATCTGGCTTGAAGGTAGGCGGCAGAGGGTGGTGATGGAGGGTTGATTTGTGGACTGGAGGCCTGTGAGCAGCAGTGTGCTGCAGGAATGGATATGGGGTCCTCAAATAAATGACTTGGATGTGAATATTAGGTATGGTCAGTAGGTTTACAGAAGACACCAAAATTGGAGGTGTGGTGGACAGTGAAGAAGGTTAGTTCAGAATACAACAGGATCTTGATCAGATGGGCCAATGGAGCAAGAAATGGCAGTTGGAATTCAATTTAAATAAATGTGAGCTGTTCTATTTTGGACATGCAAATCAGGGCAGGACGTATGCACTTAATGGTAAAATCCTGGGGAGTGTTGCTGAACAAAGAAACCATGGTGTGCAGTTTCATTGTTCCTTGAAAGTGGTGTTGCAGATAGGAATGCTAGTTAAGGTGGCGTTTGGTACACTTAAATTCTTTGGTCAATGCATTGAATATAGAAGCTGGGACGTCATATTGTGGCAGTACAGGACATTGATTAAGCCATTCAGGAATTCTGTTTTAAGTTCAAAATTCCATGTTTTGGGAAGGGTGTTGTGGATCTTGAAAGAGTTCAGACAAGATTTACAACAATTTTGCCAGGGTTGGAGGATTTGAGCTAAAGGGAGAGGCTGAATAGGGTGTGATTAATTTCCCTGGAGAATCAAAGACTGAGAGGTGATTATACGGAGATTTATAAAATCACGAGGGGCATGGATATGGTGAACAGCCGGTGTCTTTTCCCCCCAGATTAGATGGGTCCAAAACAAGAGCACAAGGGCTTAAGTTGAGAGGGCAAAAATTTAAAACGGATCGAAGGGGCCACGTGTTCAAGCTGAGCATGGTGTATGTGTGGAATGAGCTGCCAGATGAAGTAGTGGAGGCTGATAGAATTACAACATTTAAAATGCATCCGATTGGGTACATGAATAGGAAGGGTTTCGAATGATACGGACCAATAGCTGGCAAACGGGACTAGGATTCCTAGTTGGCATGGACCAATTGGACCAAAGATCTGTTTCTGTGCTGTACATCTGACACTAATAAATGAAAATAAGATGTGTTCCTCTTTTGTGGAGAGCTAGCAGAAGCACAGATAATTATCCTTGGAGCTGAGAATGTTAAGCAATGATTTCGACCAGGTGCAGATTTGTTTCCAATGTATTTAATTTGCAGAGAGAGAGAGGAATTGTTAACAACGTCACAATTTTAGTAACCATTTTCAAGTAATTGGCAACTAATGCAGGGTCAATATGTGAACATGATTTTATTCAGTAAATTCTGAGCATCTGGAACATTATGAATGCAGCTGGACACAGATTCAGCAGTTATTCATAAACAGATTTGGAATTTTACTTTTTAAGCAAAGATCTGGGGGGCTATGGGCAAATGGGAATGGAGTTGGGACAGATTTGCAGCATCTCCAGAGGGAGAGAGTATCGCCCCAATGGTCTGAATCGCCCCCAGCCCCATGCTCTGTGATACTGCCCCATTCACTGTGAATGATGAAGCTCATCCCAGGGCAGAGAGGGAGGGTACCACCGCTCAACTCACAATGGGCCTCAGGTTATTCATGTCAGCGCAGGCCAATAGGAGGCAGAGGGTAGGACTTGTACACGAGGCAGTATCAGTTTATCTTCCAACCAATCGGAGTGAATGAGGGTATCCTTAAGGCGGGAATTAAAGAAAGGCACATGTAGCAGAGATCTGAGAAACTGGAGGAGATTAGAGATAGGGAGCGTTCGGTGGCTGGAGAGGAATTATATAAATAAGGAAGAGTTGTGAGGCTGGATGAGGTGACAGTGATTGGGAGAGTTGTGAGGATCGAGGAATTTGGAGACAGTGTTAATTAGAGTCCTAATGTTATACAGCAAGGAAACAGGCCCTGTGGTCCAACCAGTCCATGCCGACCATAATTCCAAACTGAACTAATTGTACCTGCCTCCGTTTAGTCCACATCCATCCAAATATTTCCTATTTACATACTTATCTGAATGTATTTTAAATATTGTAATTGTATTCACAATTATCACTTCCTCTGGAAGTTCATTCCACACGTGTAATTCTTTAAAAAAAACCTTAATGTATTTTCTCAAATCTTTCTAATCTCTTCTCAAAATGAATGCACCCGAATTTTGAATTCCCCTCTCTCTCGGCCATTCACATTTATCTACACTCTTCACGATTGCATAAACCTTTTTAATAAGGTGGCCCCTCAACCTCCTAAACTCCAGTGAAAAAAGTCCCACCCTTTCCTGATAACACAATCCCTCCATTAGCATTCCAGTAAATCTCTTCTGAACCTGCTCCGATTTAATGATATCCTTCCTATAACAGCACAACCAGAACTGGGTTTAGAATTCCAGAAGAGGCCTCCCTAACAACCGCAACAACCTCAATATAACGTCCCAATTCCTATACTCAAAGGTGTGAACAATGAAGGTAAGTGTGCTTGAACACCTTCTTAACCACCCTGTCTACATGTAACACGAACTTCAAAGATTGAAGCCCTCGGTCTCTTTGTTCCATATCACTACTCAACGCCTTACTTGCAATGAGTGTAAGTCCTGCCTTCGTTTGTTTTATCAAGATGTAATATTTTGCATTTATTCCAATCCAAAACTCCTTTGAGTATAAAGGCAGTAGGAGTATAATTAAGAGGGAAATCAGGAGGCAAAAAAGGGGACGCGAGATAGCTTTGGAAGATAGGGTTAAGGATAATCCAAATGGCTTTTATAAATACATGATGAATAAAAGGCTAACTAGGGAGAAAATAGAGACCATCAAATATCAGCAAGGCAGCCATTGTGTGGAGCTGCAGGCGATGGGCGAGATAGGGAAAAAAGTATTTTGCATCAGTGTTTACTGTGAAGAAGTACATGGGAGATATAGAATGTGGGGAAATAAATGGTGACATCTTGAAAAAAAGTCCATATTACAGAGGAGGAGGAGGTGCTGGATGAGTGTCTCAGGAGCGGGTGCAGGGGAAAAGGATTCACATTTTTGGATCATTGTGATCAACTCTGGGGTAGAGTTGACCTGCGTAAGAAGGATGGATTGTACCTGATTTGGAAGGTGTCTAATCTCGAGGCAGGGAGATTTGTTAATGCCACTCGGGAGGCAGTAAACCAGCGAGGAGTAGGTGTGATAGCAAATAGATAGTGAGAAAAGAGGTATCTCTGAGGCTGGTACAGTTCAGAAGGCAAATAGTCATTGCAGGCAAGGGCAAGGCACAGAACAAGGTAGGATTTAGCAGTTACACTGCATTTATTTCAATGCAAGAGGCCTGACAGGGAAGGCAAATGAGCTCAGGGTATGGTTTTGAACATGGAACTGGGATATCATAGGTATTATAGAAAGGACTAGCAGCTTAATGTTTCCGGGTATAGATGCTATAGGAAGAATAGAAAGCAGGACAAGAGGAGGAGGAGTGGCATTTTTGATTAGGGACAGCATTATGGTTGTGCTTAGGGTGGACATTCCTGGGAGTACGTCCAGTGAAGTTATTTGGGTGGAACTGGGAAATAAGGAATGGATGATCTCCTTATTGGAGTTGTCTGCGTGGGTTTCATCTGGGTGCTCTGGTTTCCTCCCACAGTGCAAAGATATGCTGGGTAGGTTCGATTATCCTGGCTGAATTGCCAGTGTTCAGGGATGTGTAGGTTGGGTGGATTATCCAGGCTGAATTGCCCACAGAGTTCAGGGATGTGTAGGTTGGGTGGATTATCCAGGCTGAATTGCCCACATGTTCAGGGATGTGTAGGTTGGGTGGATTATCCAGGCTGAATTGCCCACAGAGTTCAGGGATGTGTAGGTTGGGTGGATTATCCAGGCTGAATTGCCCACAGTGTTCAGGGATGTGCAGGGTGTCCCTGGGAAATGCAACGTTGCAGGGGGAGGTTAGGCGGCTCTGAGGGTCAGTGTCGATGTGATGAGATGAATGGACTTATTCCACACTGTCGGGATTCTCTGATAATTCTATTAGTTTTAAAATAGTTACAGAAAATAATAGACCAGATCTAAAAGTTAAGGTTCTAAATTAGACAAAGGCCAATTTTGACAGCACAAGGCAAGCACTTTCAAAATTTGTTTGCGGGAGGTTATTCCCAGGGAAAGGGACGGCTGGAAAGTGGGAACATGAGAACATAAGGAATAAGAGCAGGAGTAAGCCATTTGGCCCCTCAAGCCTGCTCTGCCATCCAGAAGATCAGGGCTGATCTTTTCATGGCCTCAGCTCCACATTCCTGCTCTCTCACCATAGTCCTTTATTCCTTTCCTGCTCACAAATCTACATTTTGCCTTCAAGGCATTCAAGTTGATAACGTCAAATGCTGCACTCGGCAGGGAATTCCACTCATTCACAACCCTTTACCTGAAGAAGCTCCGCCTGAACTCAGTCCTACGTCTGCTTTACTTATTTTGAGGTTCTGCTCTAGTTTGACCCGCCCCCAGTGGAAATAACCTCCCTGCTTCTGTCTTATCCACTTCCTTCAAAGTTTTATTTTTTTCCTCTCCAACCTCCCATTCTTCTATATTACAATGACTATAGAACCAGTTTTCTCAATCTCTCCACATACGCCAACCCACTCAACTCCCAACTCAAGCTAGTGAACCTCCTGTGCCAGCACATCCTTGCTAATGTAAGGGGACCAAATCTGTACACAGTACTCCAGGTGTTGTCTTCCCAGCACCCTCTACAGCTGCAGCATAACCATCCCTCCAGCAATGAAGGACAATATTCCCTTCACTGTCTTAATTACCTGCTGCACCTGCAAACTAACTTCCTGTGATTCATGCACAAGGACACCCAGCTCCCTCTGTACAGCAGCCTGCTGCAAGTTTTCACCATTTCGTCATCAGTTTGCTGTTAATCCAACTAAAATGGATAACCTCACATTTACCAACATTGTCCTCCATCCACCAGATCCTTACCCACTCATTTAACCTATCTGTATCCCTGTGCAGACTGACAGTGGCCTCTGCAGACATTGTTCTCCCTTATCTTCGTATCAAATGTGAACTCTGACACCGTAAACCTGGTCCTCAACGCCAAAACACTTGTGTAAATTATAAACAGTTGTAGTGCCAACAGTAATCCAAACACCTGTTTATCCCCATTCTTTATTTTTTGTTGGTTAACCGATCCTGTATCAATCATAATTACCCACAATGCCATGCATCTTTACCTTATACAGCAGCCTTTTGTGTGGCAACTTATCGAATACCTTCTGGAAATCCAGATACATCACATCCACCGAGTCCGCCTTGTCCAACGCGCTCGTCAAATCTTCAAGTAATTTCAGTAAATGTGTTATACATGACCTGCCTTTCATGAATCCATGCTGTGTCTGCTCAATGAGACAATTTCTACCCAGATATCTCACCACTACTTCCTTGAGAGATTCAAGTGTTTTCTCCACTAAAGAAGTTACGCTAACGGGTCCTTTTTGAAAAATAGTGGCACCACATTGGCAGCTTCCATTCTGTCAAAACCATCAAATGTTAGTGAATTATCACGAGTTGTATTAGCTATTCCACCCCCCCCCCCCCCCCCCGCGCCCCGCCATTTCTTTTTTTTCCCTGCGATGCATTCCATCAAGGCCAGGAGACCCATCTACCTTTAGGCTGTTATCTTTCCCAACATTACCTTTTTACTGAGAATGATTGCTTCTCTGTCCTCATCTGCCATTGCCTCTATAGGCCTGCGACGATGAGAGTACATAGACTGTATTTTCCTGTTAAAGCCAAGGCTAGTAGGTGTAGAGAATGCTGGCTGTCGAGAGAAGTTGAAGGCCTGGTCAAGAAAATGAAGGAGGCACATGGCAGGTACAGACATATGGGTTTGTCTGACTCCCTAGAGGAGTGTAGGGGCAGTTGGAGGATACTCGAGGTAAACCATGAGGGCAAAAATGGGACATGAGATAGTTTTAGGAAATAGGTTTAAGGAGAATCCAAAGTGATTGTACAAATACACTAAGGACAAACGAGTAACCAGGCAGAGAATAGGTACCCGCAAAAATCATCAAGGCTGTCTGTGGAACCGCAGGAGGTGGGAGAGATTCTATATGAGATTCTTGAGGATGTGTCAGCTAGGGTGCTTGGAGAAATAAATAGTGATAACGTGATAAATGTCCGTATTACAGAGGAGGGGGTACTGGAGGTCTTAAACGGTAGCCGCAAGGTGGAATAATCCCTGGTACCTGCTCAGGTGTAACCCAGAACTTTGTGGGAATCTAAGGAAGTGTTTGCTGGACCCCTCGCTGAAATATTTGTGTCATTGATAGTCACAGGTGAGGTGCTGGAAGATGGGCGCAATTATTTGAGAAAGGTGGGAAGGAAAGGCCAGGGAACAATAGACCAGTGAGCCTGAAATCCGTGGCAGAGAAGTTGTTGGATGTGATTCTCGGAGACATGATTTACATGTAATTGGAAAGGCAAGAAGTGATGAGGGATAGGCTTTGTATATGGAAGTCACTAACTTGGACTCCAGGAAGACACACGGTTCTACATAACAGACCGGTTAGCAAGTTTGAGACTGTAGAATACAGGGAGGACTAGCTATTTAGATACAGAATTGTCTAGAAGGTCATAGAGATGTGTTACATGGAGACAGACCCACAGTCCGTACCGTCGATGCCAACAACTTAGCCAGCCCAACAACTGTGTGAGAAATATGCTGTCAGGATGGGTGCTGGGTCCACTGCTTTTTATCATTTTATATCAGTGATTTCTATGTGAATATATGAGGTATGGTTAGTATGTTTACACTAGACACCAAAATTGGAGATGTGATGGACAGTGAAGAAGATTACCTCAGTACAATGGGACTTCAATCAAATGGGTGGCAGATGGGTTTAATTTCGATAAATATGAGGTTCTGCATTTTGGAAAAGCAAATTAGAGCAGGGCTTGTACACTTAATGAGGAGGTCCTGGGAAGTGTTGCTGAACAAAGAGACCTTGGAATGCAGTTCACACTTCCTTGAAAGTGGGAATCTTCGGCTAGTGAAGAAGGTGTTTTGTATTGAGTATAGGAGTTGCGACATTATTTTGGGGCTGTACAGGGCATTGATTCAGCTACTTCTCGAATTCTGCTTTCAGTCCTGGTTTCCCCGCTATAGGAATTATGTTGTGAAACATGAAAGGATTCAGAAAAGATGCACAAAGATGTTGCCTGGGTTGAGAGTTTGAGATATAGGAAGAGGCTGAATTGGCTGGGGCTGTTTTCCCTGGGGCATCGGATGTGAGAGGTGAACTCAGTGCTGGATACACTCGTGAGGGAGATGGTTAGGGTGAACAGCCAGAGTCTTTTTCCCACGTTAGGTGGATCCAAAACCAGAGAGCACAGGCTTAAGGTGTGAGGGAAAAGATTTAAAAGGGATGTGAAGGGCAATGTTTTCAAGCTGAACATGGTATGTGTATGTGGAATTAGCTGCCAGAGAAAATGTGGAGGCTGGCACAATTGCAACATTTAAAAGGCATCTGATTGGATATGTCATTAGGCAAGTTTGAGAAGGATATGAGGCAAGTCCTGGCAAATGGGATGAGATTAATTTAGGATATCTGGTGGGCATGGACAAGTTGGACCAAGGGGTCTGTTTCTGTGCTGTACATTTCTATGGCACTAATAAATCAAAATTAAGATCGGTTTCTCTTTTCTGGAGAGTTAGCAGAAGGTCAGAAAATTCTCCTTGGAGCTGAGAAGGTTAAGCAGTGATTTCGACCAGGAGCAGAATTGTTTCCAGGAAATTTAATTTACAGAGAGACCGCGTGAGAAATTATTAACATTGTCACAATTTCTATGAACTACTTTCAGGTAACTGGCAAATAATGCAGGGTAAAAACGTGAAGATTATTTTACTCAGTAAGTTCTGAGCATCTGGAACAGTGTGATCGACAGCTGGATGCAGATTCAGTAGTTATTGTCAAAACAAATTTGCAATTTTCCTTTTTAAACGAAGGATTTGGAGGGCTGTGTCCAAATGGAAGGTGAGTTGGGACTGACTGGCACCATCTCCAGAGGGAGTGTGTACAGCCCCATTAGGCTGAATACCCCCCAGCCCCTGTGCTCTGAGATACTGTCCCATTCATCACAGGACAGAGCTATAGACATGTACAGCATGAAAACACACTCTTTGGTTAAATTGTTCTATGCCGACCAGATATCCCAACCTAATCTCGTCCCATTTGCCAACACTTGGCACATATCCTCTGCTCTCTTACTATTCATATACCCAACCAGATGCCAAATGGTATAATTGTACCAACCTCCTCCACTTCCCGAGAGAAGATTCCATCCACGCACCAACTCCAGTGTGAACGAAATTGCCCCTCAGATCCATTTTAAATCTTTCCCTTCTCATCTTAAACCTATGCCCTCTGCTCTGGACTCCTCCATCCCAGAGAAGAGACCTTGTCTATTTATCCTACCCATGCCCCTCATGATTTAATAAACCTTTGAGGTCATCCCTCAACCTCTGATGCACCTGGGAGGATCCCACCACTTATGTCACAATGGAGCCTGGCTGATTGACACAGCTTCAGACCAATAGGACAGTTGGCGTGATCCTCCAGCCAATGGGAGTCAATGAGGGGTGGGTCCAGCGGGTCAACACCTGACCATGAGCTTTGCAGGGGCAGTGTCACTGTGAGGGGGGGAGGGGTCTCAATGAGTGTGAAGGCCTCGGAGAGAGATAGAGTTAGTGTGGACTGGGAGGGTTGATAAACACTGTTTCAGTCTGCTAGACCTGAAAAAAATATTTGGGGTAAATTAAAACCAAAGGAACTGCGGATGCTGTAAATCACACACACCAACCTCAAGGTACTGGAAAAGCTCCGCAGATCTGACAGCATCTGTGAAGAGAAATCATTTCGCATTTTGGATCCAGTGACCCTTCCTCAGGTACTGATATTACTGAGAAAAAAACTATTGGTTTATATGCAGAAGGTAGAGGTTAAGGAGTAAATGGTAGGTGGGGATAAAGTCTAAAGAGAGAGAGATCGGAGCAGTTGGACAATGGAGTGGATATCAACCTGGCTGGGGGAGAGTAAATAGCTGTTTATGGGGACTGTTAGTGGTTATCCATAGATAGTGAGTAATAGCAGGCTATGTAATAACAAGGCCTGGTATGTGAGGTAGGGGGCAAAGGAACTAGAACGTGGGAGAGTACGGGACCTAAAATTATCGAATTCGATGTTGAAGCCAGAGGATTGCAGGGTGCCCGAGTGGGAGATGAGGTATTGTTCTTCCAGTTTGCTTTAAAGTGTGGCGCTGGAAAAGCACAGCAATTCAGGCAGCATCCAAAGAACAGGAGAATCGACATATTGGGCATATAAGCACTTCATCAGAAATGTGGGAGTGGGGGAAGCTGGCTGAGAGATAAATAGAGAGGAGTGTGTGGGGTTGGGGGGAAGGGAGCTAGGAAGAGACTAGGTAGATGTAGATGGGGTAGTAAAAACAGTGACTGCACATGCTGGAAACCAGATTCTGGATTAGTGGTGATGGAAGAGCACAGCAGTTCAGGCAGCATCCAAGGAGATTTGAAATCGGCGTTTCGGGCAAAAGCCCTTCCTGATGAAGGTTTTTTGCCCGAAACGTCGATTTCAAAGCTCCTTGGATGCTGCCTGAACTGCTGTGCTCTTCCAGCACCACTAATCCAGTAGATGGGGGAGTGGTGAGAGGGTGGAATGGATAATTGGGAAGGATGATGGATAGGTGGGACAGTTCAAGAGGCCAGTGCCGAGTTGGAGGGTTGAATCTGTGATGAGGTGGGGGAGAGGAGATGAGGAAACCTTGATGCCGTGTGGTTGAAAGTCCCAAGGTGGAAGATGAGGTGTTCTTCCTCCAGGCGTCGGGTGGCTCGGATTTGGGAGTGGATGACACCCAGGAATTGCCTGTCCTTGGCAGCGTGGTGGCGGGGGGGGGGGGGGGGGGGTAGCTTAAGTGGTTGGTAGCACAGGACGGTGGGGTTGGTTGGTGCATGTTCCCTGAAATGTTCCACAAGTTGGCATCCTGACTCCCCACTGTAGAGGAGACCGCACCGAGAGCAAAGGACACAAAAGGTGAGGTGTTTGTATGTGCAGGAAAATCTCTGTTGGATGTGGGGGGAGTGGGGAGGGAAATATATCTCTGGTGGTGAGGTCTGATTGCAGTTGGTGGAAATGGCAGACGATGATGCATTGTATCTGGGTGGAAGGTGAGAACTAGGGGGATTCCATCCTTGTTGCAGTTGGAGGTGTGGGTGCCAAGGGCAGTGTTGTGGGAAGTGGAGGAGATACACGGGAGGGGAAATTGCAGTCCTTGAAATCGGAGGCCATTTGGTATGTTCTGGAGTGTTCTGCCAGCTTGCATCAAGCTTCACTGGAACACTGCAGTAAGCATGAGACAGAGATGTTGGCCGTGGAACAGTCTTGTGTGTTAAAGTGGCGGGCAACTGGATGCTCCGGGTCTTTTTTGCAACAGAACGTAGATCATCAGCCGCCATTTCCAACACCGCTACTGAGATGCTACCAGGTTCCTGTCTCCTCCATTTACAGCTTTCCGCCCTCCCAGCCGGATCATTATCCACTCTTTTGTCTTTCCAAATGTTCCAATCTCTCTTTGGCCTCTGTCCCCACTTGTTATTTACTCTTTAACCCCAATCTCCTATAGTCCAAAGATGTGCAGGTGAGGAGAATTGGCCCAGCTAGATTTCCCGTAGTGTTCAGGGATGTGCATTATTCCGGGGAAATGGTGAGTAATAGGGTAGGGGAATGGGTCCGTGTGGGTGTGGAATTGTTGGGCCGAAGTGCCTGTTTCCTGTGGGGAGTCTAATTTTCCCAGCTTACATCGGTTCTGAGGAAGGGTCACTGGACTCGTGATGACCCTTTGTGTGTGCAGAATCGGGAAAGGAGAGAGTGGCAGCAGAAACTGGATGAAATGTATCAGTGTAGACTGGGAGGGTTGAGTCACACTCTGTGCAGGTCGTTAGTCTGAATTAGAAACTCCTGGTTCCACGTTTGCAGCAAAGTGGAAGATGGCTTGGGCCTCAGGCAGTGAGAGGTACTGGGTTATGGCTGCCATCTTTATCTGGGGCCAAGGTACAGCAAGGACCATGCACGTATCCTCTTCCTGGGTGGGGGCGGTGCGATTTGAAGAGGAGCATCCAACACATACCAAAAGAAGTGTTTGCCTTCACTATTCATCTTGCACTGACTATGAGCTTTGTTTTGTGAATTCATTTTATAGGATCTTAATTGAGAATAATTGAGACTGGGATCTCAAAAGCAAGTTTCTACAGTCCACAGAGTCATCACGATCTGAATATCATTGGCATTTAACTGTGAAAGGAGAAAGGTTTGTCTGTTCTGTCTGTGGGAAAATATTTTCAATATTTTTGTCAACCAAAAAGCAGAACGATGTTCAGGTTCATGGCTGGATCACCCGTGGGGTATGTGTTTAATTCTTGGCCCTGCAGCTGTGGAAGGAGGTATTGGCCTGAGAGAGAGCACAGATTTATCCATATTACGCCTCGCCTCTTTGCAGGAACTGTCAGATTTAGTCCCAGTCATCCACTTTATGATGTTAACCTGTAAACTCCCTACTTCCAATTCCCTGCAAATTTCTCATTGAAATTCCTTGTGGACTCAAATTCCAGCACCATTTCAGGTGGAACGTTCCAGCTTCTGACAACTGTCTGTTCTTTCAGAAACTGCTGAAGTCCATGTTGACTCTGGGGATACAAAGGGCTGAATTGAAAGATAAGATGCTTTCCTGAGCTCCCATTGAGATGCATTGGAACAGTACAGGAGGCTGAGGGCAGTGTAGGTGTGAGCAGACAATGAAAATGACAGGGCTGCACTGTGAGGGCTGCTTGGATCAATGAGAGTGTTTTGGAGTTGGATGTAAACAGAGTGAGGTGAGAAAGGGAGAAGGTGAAGCTGAAACTCCGTTTTACTTCAGGCCATTCAGAAATTCACAGTCCCAATGGGAATAGCCAATTTGTCAGTGATACCTGCGGAGTTTTCAAGTTTTTAAAAGTACAACAGATCAGCTTAAGTGAAGATTTCTTTTAGTATAATGGGCATGTTTGAAGTGAAGGAAGGTTGCTCACTCATTTAAATTCTCTTAATGGGAGTAACTGGGTGAATGTACTGAGATGTTGTTACAGGAGACCTCAGACCTGTGGTGTGCTCCTCTTGCACAATGTGGGGCATAAGGGATGCTTCCACTGTCCGTGACGGTTATGTGTGCAGGCAGTGTGCCCATCTGCAGCTACTGAGAAACTATTTTTCAGACCTGGAGCTGAGAGTGGACTCACTGTGGAGCAATACTGAGAATGTATGGACAGCACGGTTAGTGAGTTAGTCACACTGCAGGGGAGAGTTGCACAGGCAGAAAGGGAATGGGTGACCATCAGATCAAGTAAAAGGCTCAGGAAGGAAGTGCAGGAGGAGCACACCACGGGTCTGAGGTCTCCTGTAACAACATCTCACTACATTCACCTAGTTTCTCCCATTAAGGACTCCCCAGTGATCATTCCCCTTCTCAAACAGATATTGTGCACCGCTTGGGAATCTATAAGGTTGGAAACAGGTGGGGTGGACTCTCAGGGGAAATCAGCAACAGCCAGGTTCATGACACCACAGATAGCTCCGCTGCACAGAACAGGAGGAGGGAGAATACCAGAGCTATAGTGACAGGGGATCCACTAGTCAGGGTCAGAGACAGGCGTGTCTTTGGCCACAGACATGAATCCAGGACAGTGGAATTGAACCCAGGTCCATTTATTGATAAATGCACAGACCAATAAAGGTCAGCGTCCCAAATGCAACCTTCAGCACTTGGTCACCCTGAAGCTCTACTTTCCAGGGACTATGCACTTGTTCTGAGCTCTTCAGAGGGATTGAAGGGGACAGAGAGAAAACAGGAACAGGGTTGTGTTGCAGATCTATAAAATAACTGTCTCCCTCGCCTGTCGGTTTCTCCCCCCGCCTCGGTCTCCCACATCCCATCGTCCTCCACCCCCACCGCTGGGAAAAGACCTTGTGTATTTACCCTATCCATGCCCCTTCTGATTTTATAAATCTCTATAAGGTCACCCATCAGCATCTGACACTCCAGGGAAAACGGTGTATTCAGCCTCTCCCTGTAGCTCAAATCCTCCAACCCTGGCAACATGCTTGTAATACTATTCTGGCCACTTTCAAGTTTCACAATATTGTTTTGATAGGAAGGAGACCAGAATTGCACACAATATTCCAAGAGTGACCTAACCAATGTCCTGTAGAGCCGCAACATGACCTCCCAACTCCTGTACTCGGTACTCTGACCAATAATGGAAAGCATACTAAACACCTTCTTCACTATCCTATCTACCTGCGATTGCTTTCAAGGAGCTGTGAACCTGCACTCCAAGGTCTCTTTGTTCAGGAACACTTCCGAGGACTATACTATTAAGTGTATATACCCTGCTACTATTTGCTTTTCCAAAATGAAGCACCTCACATTTATCTAAATTAAACTCTAACTGCCAGTCCTCAGCACATTCGAACCTCTGATCAAGATCCTGTTGTAATCTGAGATAATCCTCTTCACTGTCCACGACACCTCCAATTTTGGTGTCATCTTACTAATACTTCCTATATTCACATCCAAATCATTTATATAAATGATGAAAATTAGTGGATCCAGCACCAATACTTTGTGGCACTCCACTGGTCACAGGTCTCCAACCTGAAAAGCAACCTTCCACCACCACCCTCTGTCTTCTACCTTTGAGCCAGTTTTGTATCCAAATGGCTAGTTCTCTCTATCTTCCTTGAGATCTAACCTTGCTAACCAGTCTCCCATGGGACACCTTGTTGAGCACCTTACTGAAGTCCATGTAGATCGTTTCCACCGCTTTGCCCTCATCAATCCTCTTTATTACTTCTTCAAAAAGGTTGACTCATGTTCATGAGAGGTGATTTCTCACACACAAAGCCGTTTTTAATACCCAGGACATTGGGGTCTGCGTCACCCAATTATAGGCGTTAATATTCTGGATAAAGTTCATGTACACCAGCTTTGTGTTAGTGACTGTGTCTTGAATCTTGTTAATATCACCAATGCCGGTTAGTTCGATTTGAAAGGCAGTCCCTTCCGTCTGCTCTGTCTCCTCCATCCCCACCGAAGACAGTAAGTGAGAGGAACTCATGGAGTTTCCATGTGAGTGAGACTGAGAAAATCTTCCCTTCATTCCACTAGCCCACCAGGAAACGGTGGTCGTGTCCTTACCTCTGAACCACGAGGTTTGGGTTCAAAGTTGAGTAACAGCATCTTTGAAGAGGCTGATTGGAAAACATGCCCAAGCTCCCAACTGTCCCTGCCTGAGCCTCCAAACAGAATCTTCCTGTAGTTTCTCTCCTGTCAGTTTCTCCCATTACTCAGTTTGTCCAGGATCCCCTCCTGCTGCTGCACTGCTCCTGTCCCTCACTGACCTGTCCATCCCCCGGTGTCCTCCACATTCATTCATTGTTTACAATCCCATTGTCCCAGTCCTCCAGCCCCGCCCCCTCCACCCTATTGGGCAGCGGATGCTGTCAATCACCCAGGCTCCTGTGTGATCTGGAGCATGCTCTGTAGGAGGGGCTGGATTCTGGATTAGTGGTGCTGGAAGAGCACAGCAATTCAGGCAGCATCCGAGGACAGGCAAAATCCGAGGACAGGCCTCGGATTTTGCCTGTCCTCGGATGCTGCCTGAATTGTTGTGCTCTTCCAGCACCACTCATCCAGAATCTGGTTTCCAGCATCTGCAGTCATTGTTTTTACTTCTGTAGGAGGGGCAACCAGTGCACAGGCGCAGTACTGGCCAATTGTTGGCGTATGTGCAGTATGAGTCAGTTCCAGGGAGGGAGGTTGTGGGTGTGTGGGATTAATCTGTCATTGGCTGATCCCTCCCTTCCTCCCTCTGAGAACAGGACCCGGGGAATGGTCCCAGCCCTGGTATCGTGACAAGTGGTCGGCGTATCAGTGGGGGGAGCATTTTGCAGAAAGTTATCAGAACTCGTGTGAAGATTCAGGAATGTTATGGAAAGGAACAAGGATGGGCCAGCAATTAAAGTTCTAATTTGGTTCATTTTCGTTCAACCAGATATGACTTGGCTTGTGTGTGCAGGCTGGTTCTTATCAGAGGGTCCGTGTTGGGGGAAATAAATAAGAGATTCCAGATTGGGGAAAAAAATCAGTTTGGGTCTGACCAGGAAGGAAACCCTGGGAAGTGGGAGGAGGACTCACCAACACCCAGGAGGCTCCGAGTCAGAATCATAGACTTGATTAGATTAGATTTCCTACAGTGTGGAAACAGGGCCTTCGGCCCAACCAGTCCACACCGACTGCCGGAAGAGTAACCCACCCAGACCCATTTCCCATGGCCGATTAATCTGACCTGCGCATCGTTGAATTGTGGGAGGAAACCGGAGCACCCGGAGGAAATCCACGCAGACACGGGGAGAAATGTGCAAATTCCACACAGACAGTCACCCAATGCTGGAATCGAACCTGGGACCCGAGTGCTGTGGGGCAGCAGTGCCATCGTGCCACCTCTTTTTTTTTGGTTCTTCGCCTGCAGGCAGGAGCTAGGAAGCTGAATTCAAGGAGAAGAGAGATTGTGAGAACTGGGTGTGCAGGAAAGGAGTGAGGAGATTGGTTTGGTCTTCAGTTAACAAGAGAGAGAAATTGTGAGACTGAGATTTAAAGCTTTGGGGGAACAAGGAAACTATAATTTAATACTATCACCGTCTTATAAAGATCCATCCGGCATTAACGGTAATATCTTGTTTTCTCTGTACAGTACCGAAATGGCGGATTTACAGATGAGAAATTCAAATTGAACTTTATGTTCATTTTTGATAGTTACTTGATCCGTGCCGATCTGGATATCATTGGCCTTTTCATGTGGAAGGAAAGGTGAGTATTCTGTTTGTGGGCGAATATTCCAAATCTCAGTGTGACTGGAAAAAATTACCAAGACACAGCCAAGTCCATGTTAGCGTGGTGACTGTGGAGAGAGATTTCATTTGTTTTTAAAAGTCCAAAAAACATGGCACATTTCCCAGGAGCAATTAAGCTACAGATTTGTTTTGTTTGAGGACAAGGTTTTAATTAACCAAGCAACCAGAAAGAGACAAGGATACCTGCGCCATGGAACAAATGATGAAAACGGGATTGTTGTAAAGGAGTTAATTATCGATCATGGTTTGTAATCCATTGGCGTTGTCACGTCGGTTCCAGCGCCGTGGGGAAATACTAGAAATGTGATGAATGTAATGTAGGTTTCAGTTATTAAACGGGAAAAAGTGCAGAAGAAATTTACAAGGATTTTTTGCCAGGGCTCAGGGGTCTGAGTTATAGGAAGAGGTTGGACAAGCAAGGATTTTTTTTTTGTTTAGAGCAGAGGAAAAAGGGGGGGGGGGGGGGGGGAATCTTTTCTCGAAGTCGAGAAGACCATGAGAGGCATGGGTAAGGTGAATGCACTCAGTCTTTTGCCCAGGGAATCAAGGACTGGAGGGCATCAGTTTAAGGTTTTCGGAGAAATAATGAAAGGGAACCTGAGGGGCAACTGTTTTACACAGAGGATGGTATGTATATGGACTGAGCTGCCAGTGGAAGTGGTTGAGGTGGGTACATTAATAACATGTAAAAAATATTTGGACAAATACATGGATAGCAAAGGGTCAGAAGCATATGGGCCAAGTGCAGGGAAATGTGGTTCACGTGATGGCATTTTGGCGAGCATGGGCCAGTTTGGGCCAAAGGGCCTCTGCTATAGGATGCTCTGACTCCAAGTATATTTGCTATTTCTCCTGCTATCTCTGGTAACACCCTGGGATGTATTTCATCTGAGCAAGGAGACGTGTCCACCTTTAGCTCCATTAGCTTGCCCAGTTCTAACGCTTTCGTGATGATGGTTGTTTCTTGGTCCTCACCTTCCTTTGTCTCTTTATCAATTACTGGCATGTTCTTCGTATCCTCCACTGTGAAGACTGACTGCTGTGTACTCATATTACTGAACCCTGCTGGACAGGAATAACTGGGCACAGAACTCTGAGAGGTCTTCTTTGAGTCTTTATTGATGAGACATGGCAGTTACCTGGATAGTGTACATGCAAAACACCTCCAGGCAGCATCAGGTAACTCCCCGCCTGTCCGGTGTGCCGCTCCCATTCTTATACCTTTGTGGTTTGTGGTTTTGAATGGAGGCTGTCTCTCAATATTATCTCCATAGCAACGGCAGTTAAAAAGTCGAGTTCAGCTCAACACTTTGTGTTAAATCACATACCCCTCCCCCACACCCCTGTGGCTCAGTCAGGTATCTGACAGGCACTTCAGTTTCAGTGGGGCTGTCTGTCAGGCTTCTGATGTTGAAGAACTGGTGTTGGACTGGGGTAGGCAAAGTTTAAAAACCACACATCACCAAGTTGTACTTTCAAACAAGCCCTTTGGACTAGAAGCTGTTGCAGTGTGCTGTGAGTTTGAACTTGATCAGGGTTATCTCTATGGTAACAGTTAAGTGCTTCAACAATTACAGAGGCCATATGTTCCCCACATAATAGGTACCCCTCTAGCAGTGTAAACTGCTATTCTGGTCCTTGGATAGCTATTCAATCACATCTAGCTTTCTGTTGATCTTTAAAGATTTTCTATTCTCCTAGTTTCTACTTGGTCTTTGCCAATTTGTATGATTTCTATTTCAATTTGATAGACTCCCTTATTTCCTTAGCCACCCATGGCAGATTACCCCTTTTCCTACAGTCCTCCCTATTCACTGATATATACTTTTGCTGAGCAGTTTGAAAAATTCTTTGATATTCCTCCACTGTCTGTCAACTGTCCTACCCTAATGTCTTTGCTTCCAGTCTACATTATCCAACTCCTGCCGCATCCTATTGTAGTCTCCTTTGTTTAATCACAGGATCTTGGGATTGGATTTAATCTTCCCGCTTTCCAACTGTATTCTAAATTCAATCATACTGATCAGAAGTCTTTTTATCAGATTACGAGGTGAGGCACTGTTACCTGGGTGTTTTGGTTTTCATTGTCAGAGACCTTGACTTTGTAATAAAGTACAGGATAGATATTCACAACAGAGTATTCTGGACGGTGTGAATGTACTACACAGTCTAAAACCATACATCACTCTCTCCCCTCCGTTCACATGATTTGGACATGCCAGTGTTGGACTGGGGTGTACAAAATTTTAAAACTCACTCAATGCCAGGTTATAGTCCCTCAGGTTTAATTGGAAGCACACTAGATTTCGGAGCGTCGCTCCTTCATCATGATCCAATTAAACCTGCTGAACTATAACCTGTTGTGTGATTTTTAACTTACCTCAGTTTAAAATTGCAAAATCATTATCTCCCACATGCTTCCTCACTATCTAATCCACCTGACTATCCTGCTTTTTTCGAAAATATCCTTTGGTGAAGGTAGTGAGTTTTGGATTCAGATTTCCAGTTATTACCATAAGAAGATAAGCCCTGGGCCCAGGAGTGGCAATGTAGCCCTTCGAACCAGCTCCAACATTTAATACCATGATGATTGAGCTCACCTCGGTCTCAGCTGGATTTTCCCACCTGCTCTCCCTCACCCTTCATCTCATTGCAAATTTTACCTCTGTATCTCTTCGGTAAATTTGCTCATTGTCCTGGCACCAATGCATTTTGAATAGGGAATTCCCCAGATTCACAGCACATTGAGATAAGTACATTCTTCTTCATGCGAATAGAATAGAATCCCTACAGTGCAGAAACAGGGTACTCGTCCATGGAGTCCACACCAATCCTATAATGAGCATCCCATTCAGACTCACCCATTCCCTGTATTTCCCATGGTTAATGGCTTTACCTGCACAGGCATGGATACTGTGGGAATTTAGCATGGCCAATCCACTTAACCTGCACATCTTTGGACTGAGAGATGAAACTGGAGCACCCATAGAAAACTTGCACAGACACGGGGAGAACGTGTAAACTCCACACAGTCGCCTAAGGCTGGAATCAAATCCAGGTCCCTGACTCTGTGAGTCAGCAATGCTAACCATTGAGCCACCTCTGCTTAAATACCGCTCCTTCTATTAACCACCGCACACCCGAGCTGGCGGAATCTATATTCCTTACATCAGAAAATCAGGTTGTGGAAGCAGATGTCTCAGTAAAACCCAGTGACAGTCCATATATTCTGTGTGTCTGTATGGGGATCCTATCCACAACACACTCCAGTCCACACTTTTCATTCAGTTTCCAGAGACAAGGCTCCAGTGGCTTCATGGGGACTACATCTCCCACAATCCCTGAGGCAGGCACCACACGTGTGTGGGGAAACCCAGCACTGTACATGTACAGAATGTGGGCGGGTTTTGGAACATGTGCTTTGGGGAAGTATGCTTTGCGGAAAGTTTTTCACACTGCGATTGGCTGGAGGAGGAATGCATCTGCTTATAGTATTGATTAGTTGGGGGGTCAACGTGTCACTACACCAATATCGGACCACTCTCCATCCCCAATTTATTGTAATGGTGGGAATCAACTAATAGGAAACAAAGAAGGATCTGACCCATTCTCCCAGACTGAAGGTTCCTCTTCTGTCTAGGATCTGCCACCTCCCTTTCTGTTTCCTTTTGTTTCATTCTGCTGTTACATTATTGACTTGCAGCAACTGAAAGGAAAGGAAGTGAACCCAGAAAAGGTGCAGAGTCTAACCAGGGACGGGAAGTGGCGGCATGGATCTATTTATCAGTTACTCCATGAGAATATGGAGGGTGTACATTAGGGGGTAGCAGAGTCAGAATGATGGGAGAGAGTAAGTGGGCTGGAGGGTTACAGCTTTTGGGGAACAAAGGGGAAAAATATTCCAGAGCAACTAGAATTGTCTGTTCTGAATTTCTAATCTGTACATATTCCTTTATACAGGGTGCTAGATTTGCAGACTAAAATCTCAAAATCATGTGCCGATCGTGATTAATTTAACCAGCATTTGAAGAACCAAAGATAGAGAATCACTCGGCCAAAATCCTGTACACTCTCCTCACAGCATTGTCAGTCTATCTGCACCAAATGGACTGTGAATGGTACAAGACAGCAGCTTACTACCATCTTCTGAAGGGTAACTGGAGATGGGGTATAAATGCTGGCTGAGCCAGTGATGCCCATATCCTGGAAACGGTTTCTATCTCTAGTTGCTGAACCTCGGTTGATGATACTGCAAGATGATGAAGGATGCTGAGTGCATCCTCCAGGAGGCAGCACCATCACATTATCCCGTCTACACCTGCACAGTAACACAGCAACATCACTGGAACAAAAGGCAGTGAAACCAAAGGAGGACTTAGATATAGTTCTTCGAGATAAAGTCAAGAAAGGGATTGGAACATAGCAGGAACAGGAGACTAAGCTGGTTGGTCAGCTGTTTCCCATTGAATGGTGGAGCAGGATTGAAAGGCCGAATGGCCGCCTCCTGCTATTATCTCCCAGATATGTATATAGCCATGGTGCCCGGGTAGGAAGGAGTAGGCAGGGCTGGGATTCTACAGGAGATTGCACTTCCACAACAGTTTTCAGTGAGAGATGGTTTGATGGATTTCATTTAATATTTGTCTTTTACATTAAAAAAAAACAAATTTGCAAACCTTGTGTTAAAGATTATTCCACAATAAATAAAAGTAAAAGAATTGAAACTATCTGAACATAACAGTTTTTAAAATTTCAAGTGCCCTTTAGAACAAAATCATGTCTATTCCCGGACACCATCACTTTCCAGTTACTCAGGCTCCAGGGAAATATTCCCTCCCTTTCTGAAACTTTGGTTTGATTTAACTGCTTTTCAGTTCTCATTCTGTGAGGTGGGAAGCGTTCTTTTTCCCCCATTTCTCCTATCCAGACATGGTATCACACACAGCTGAGCAACCTTCCCACCATCAAAATCATCATTACCCCATTTTGCTTTTGGTTAATCACCCGCAGTAAACCACCCGTGTAACCAATTGAATATTTATAAACAAGGACCATGACTGGCAAAGCAAACCATTACAAGTGACAGAGTGAGAAGGGATTAAATCAAAGTAGAGTTGGGGGTGAGGGGGCAGCGACAGACATAAAGCGCTGTATCCCCTGTGGTGCCCACCTCTATCTCTAGGCATCAAGAGCATTGATGCACACCACATGCTCCTTCTCCAAGACACCCTGCTGTGTAGCCTTTATCCTCAATCAAATAATAGAATCCCGACAGTGTGGACGGAGAGCATTGGCCCATCAAATCCCACCGACCATCTTAAAAACAACACGCCCAGAGCACTCCATCCCTGTAACACCTAATTTCCCATGGCTGGTCCATCTAGTCTGCACAATCCTGGACACTGTGGACAATTCAGCACGACTGGTCTGACTAACCTGCACATCTTTGGGCTGTGGGAGGAAACCAAACACCTGGAGGGGACCACATTATCATGGGGAGAATGTGGGAACTCCACATTGACCAAGGCAGGTCTCCAACCTTGTACGTGGTGCTGTGAAGCAGCAGTGCTACGATCATAATTTAAATCAGAACAGATGATCATTGCTTATTGTCACATTGCTGTTTGTGGAGACTTACTGCCCATAGAGACACCCTGAGGTTCAGAAAGTGACAATATACATTCTGTCAACTCCAGCCCAGTTAATGTGATTAACAACCACAACATCAGTACTCCAGCAGTGTCATCATGAACAAGGTCCAGTCCTGACTGATGAACAGTCACGTCAGAATCAGAGTTCTGCAGTGATGTGTGAACTCTACCCCACACGGTGCAGGTGGATGACCACTTACTGGACTTTCAGTTGTATTGAAGACTCAAAAAAACCCTTGTCACACAAAGAGGTGAACACTTCATACCCAGTGTGAACCCGTTGGGGTCTCAGGGGGTGGGATGAATCACTGAATCCCTTCCCACACACTGAGCATTTGAATGGCCTCTCCCCCTCTGTGGGCTCACTGGGGACTCAGGGGGAAGGATGAATCACTGAATCCTCTCTCACACACATCCATCTGAATGGCCTCTCCCCCTGTGTGGGCTCACTGGAGTCTCGGGGGAAGGATGAATCATTGAATCCCTTCTCATACACTGAGCATCTGAATGGCCTATCCCCTGTATGGGCTTGCTGGGGTCTCAGGGGGCAGGATGAATCACTGAATCCCCCCTCACACACTGAGCATCTGAATGGCCTCTTCCCTGTGTGGGCTTGCTGAGGTCTCAGTGGGGCAGGATGAATCACTGAATCCTCTCTCACACTCTGACCATCTGAATGGCCTCTCCCCCTGTGTGGGCTCACTGGGGACTCAGAAGGTGATACATTTGAGTTAATCTCTCCCCACACAATGGGAGCAAGTGAATGGCCTTTCCCCAGAATGAGCTCGCTAGTGTTTCAGCAGGTCTCTGAGTGAATCCTTTCCCACACACTGAGCAGGTGAATGACCTCTCCCCGATGGGAATGCACTGATGCCTCCGCAGATGGGATATTTGAATGAATGCTTTCTCACACATTGAGCAGGTGTAGGATCTAAATCCACGGTGCCATCTCTGGTGCCTCAGCAGATTGTAAGATCGAGTAAACCATTTCCCGTACATGAGGCAGGTGAGCGGCCTCTCCACAGTGTGAGTGTGTCGGTAAGTGTCCCACTGGGAGGGGTAGGTAATTTCCTTCCCACAATCCTCATGTTTGCATACCCTCGCCCTGGTCCCGTCATAATGGTGTCTTCCCAGATCACATGACCAGTTAACTATTCGACCACATGCGAAACATGGGAATGATTTTTCTGGTCTGGGAATGCCGCTTTCCCCTTCCTTATTAACAATAAGGATCAGGACCTGCGGAATTGGATGACTCTGCAGTTGATGTGATGTTAAAGCTGAGTTTCCCATCTGGGAACTCTCTCTCTCTGTAAAGCAATTTTTCCCTATCATTATTACACCTCCCAACACCAGCTCGCCCTTCAGTTCTCCTGAACTTCTAAATTTGGACTAATGCAATGACCTCAGTAATGTGCCTTTCTCTCATTTGTTTCTGAAAGTAAATTAGGACCATTTTGAATAACTTTGCACACTTTACCAGAAGAACCCTCACCTATTCTATCATTTAAACGTTTTAACCCATGAGAAATTTATTACCTGCTCCAATGACAATTATAATGCTCTGACCACTTCTACGGAGCCAGTGCAGGTCAATTCTAAGAGTTATCAATAAATTGTACCTGAACAGGATGTCCCACAACAGAATGTGCTCTGACACTCAATGCCCTTAAGTTTTGTTTTTTTTCTTAAAGCCCCTCATGCATCTGACAATCTGGCAATACAGTTGAAGATATTTTATACAGTAACCTTACAGTCTCAATTGCCATTTCTAGTCCATGAAGCAGCCAGTTACATGCACCAGTGACTTGAATTCTGACGACAGCATTTCCCTGGCAGGAGAGATTGAAGAGCGTGAAACTGTCTTCTCTGGAGTATCAAAGAAACACTTGAAATCAACAAAATTCTTCAAGAGCTCGATAGGACAGATACAGGAAGAATATGCTCCCTGGCTGGTGTGTCTGGAATTAAATCAGCCCTAACTGTGGTATCTTTACCCAGCATCCCCTTTAGCTGCATAAATGTTTAAAATATATTTGCTGCTCTAATTCCACTCTCTTGATCGTTCCCGTTTGAAACTGCTGTAGTGTTGGGGGCCATGCAAATTGATAACATTTGATTCAATCCATCCCAAAACCCCTCTGTGTCTGTGTCTCACTTTTGTTCACCGAGACCATAATTCAATCTGACCCCTTCACAATCCCTGCTTGATATTTCCTCAGAGGGTTCAGAATGAAATGTTCACAGAAGGACAAAAGGAGGCTGATTGGCTCATCACCTCACTGAATGTCATTCTTTACCTTCACCGCATAAACCTTCCCATTCGTCCTCTTCCAATAACTGTTCAATTCGATTCTCTTCATTGTACCTGACTCCACCACACTCTTTGGCAGTGCATTCCTGACCATAAACTTTCTCTGCATGAAATTGTTTTGTCTCATGTCCCATGTGCTTCCTTTGTCAATCCCTTTACATCGGTGCCTCCTCATTATTGATTCTACCATTCATGCGAACAGTTTGTCCCAATCAACTCTCACTGGATCCCTCTTGGAGGTATCTTTACCCAGTATCCCCCGGGATGGTGAATATCACCTTTTCCTGTTTTAGGAGACCATTGTGAAACCATTCAGGTGCTCTCACTGTAGGATTGGGTTCAGGACACCATCCAGCCTCACTGTACTCCAGCAAATACACAATGGGGAGAGGCCATTCACCTGCTCTGAGTGTGGGAAGCAATTCACTCAGATATCCAGCTTGATGAAACACCAGCGAGTTCACAAGGAACCACAGCGATTGGATTTGTTTTGTTTGTTCATGGGATCACGGCATCACTTGCTGGGGCAGCATTTGTCATCCATTCTGACTGTCCACGAGATGGTTCAGAGTCAACCACATTATTCAGGGTCTGGATTCACATGTTGGCTGGTCAGGGTCAGAATTAATAGTTTCCCAGGCCCAATGACACGAAGAGTTGATTTCCGGTCTATTATCCTATTTCGGAAATAATAATGAATAATTTTTGCGGTTGAATTAAAAGTGCAAGACCAAAATGGGTTTTATTCTGATTGAGCATGCCCTCCTGTTTTCTCAGTTGCTATTGACAATCTCATTCCCCTCACACCAGAACCTGTTCCACTCTCCACAGATGCTGCCAGATCTGTTGATTTTTTTCCAGCAATGTCTGTTTTTGTTTCTGATTTCCCAGCATTTGCAGATGGTTAGTTTTTCATATTCATCTGGTCTGTTGCAGAGGAATTTATTGATGAGTTTGGAGAGTTTTGAAAATTGCAAGTTAAGCCACAAATCAGCCATGATCCATTGAATGGCAGAGCAGGGTTGAAGGGCTGAATGGCCTCCTCCTGTTCCAATGAAAGTTGTCCATCTGCAGCTTTTGGCAACTTTTCCCCTCACTCTTTACTTCAACTCCATGTCTAACATACTGTTACTGACTGAACAAACTTCCTGTGTTTGACCTAAACCTGCTAATGTTCAGTGGCTCGCTGTCTTGCCATCCGGGTTTAACTCTCATCATGGAATGCTGTCTCGTATTACTGCGGGAATGCCCACAAAGGACTCAGCCTGGAGTCTGTATCCCCTGGGATCCAAAAACCCAGTTTATTTCCTTCTTCCTCTTTCATTCTGGCTATTGAACTCTCGGTTTCAATCCATTCTCCTGTCATGCTCTTCAACATGTCCATGTGGGTGGGCTAGAGGCAGCTGGGATTTAATGAAGGGAAGTTGGGATTAGGCGGAAGCACGAGGAGAGCTGACAGCAAAGACCATTCTCATTGTAACGGCAGAGTTTCTCCGTGACCCAGTGAGTGGTGAGGCACCTGAGATTGTTGAGGAGGCCAATTCAATCAGGGATTTGGGAAAACACTCAGACACTGACCTACCCATCTGATTGTTAACTCAGACAGCAATACAAAAGAAAGATAGACATCTAGATAGCAACTTTGACTTGGGGCAATGAACCATGCTTCAGACCCAACCTCAAATCTCTGAACCCTCAAAAACAAAGCTTCCTACTTATGCCAGGTTGTCCCTCAGCCTCCTCTTTTCTTGAGAAAAACATTTTGAGTTGTTAAGCCTTTCCTCGTGATTATAACCTCTATGTTCCTGTAAGATTTGTGACGAATCCTTTATTATTTTTCTGTTCCTTGTGAGTGATGCCAGCAGCAGAAACAGTTCCTGACCTATGCAGGTTTCGGTTGGTGTATTTGTATTTACAAATTCATTCTCACCCTCACATACAGTGTGAAATTGCTGTAAAACAGAAGGAAAGGATTGAGTGAGAACCAACAGAAACACAAAGGCAGCATGTCTACCTGAGCTGAATGAACCTGCCGTTAGGAAAACGTGATGACAATCACAACTATTTAGAGTCACAGAATCCCGTAGGTGCAGAAAGAGGCTATTCTATCTATCGAGCCTGCAATGACCTGCTTTCCCACCCTACCTCCATAACCCCACATTTACCATGGCTAACCCAACCCGCTGAACCTGCACACTACAGGCCATGTTAGCACAGCCAATAGAGCAAACCTGCACATCTGTGGGAGGGTCACAGATTACATCTAAATGCTCGGAATTGCGGATGAAGTTTCACGAATACTTCAATCTGACATAAATGCTCTTTTTAAAAATAAAATCTTGGGGAAACTGCAACCAGAAAGAGTTCCAATTATCTCTGGAGGAAGAGAATTCAAAACTCGTGCCATTGACCCAAGGGGACACAGTGAAAGTTACAGCGGTCTGGGAACCATCAGAAATGTAACTGGTTGTGAGTAAGGTGGGGATGAGACAAGGACAAAAAGACAGTCTGTCACAAGGGGGAAGGCAGGAGATATTAAATTGCAGAAATGGTAGTCCCTCAAGGCCACGGGGAATGGAGTTATGGCTGGGAAAGAAACCAGGAAACAAGGGGAGCAGCTGTCAAAGAAATACATTGAAAAAACAGATTATAACAACATGGAGGGCAGAGAACGCAGTCTGAAGTTATTGCTCTGAATGATGAGGACAGAACGCTGTAAAGCCTGGGTAATTCTATTACAGCCAACACATACAGGATGGGCCAAGTGGCCTATATCTGTGCTGCAAATTTCTGATAAATTTATTCCGACATTTAGAGTTCAAATCTGATGATGCTCACAAATTCTGAAATTTGACTGGAGTTTAATATTCTAGGGAAATGTCAAATAAATCACATCGATCCCTTTCTGCAGACTTTAGTCCATTGCCCTGCATGTTCCAGCATTTCAGTTATATCCATGTCCTTTTATTCTAATGTGATGTTGGTTACTGCCTCTGCCACCTGTCTCCCACCATCTCCCAGCTAAATGAATTCTACCCCCGACCTTTCTGAGAATTAGTTTCAATCTAAAACCTCCAGTTACCGACCTCTCTGTTATAAATAGCTCCTTCCTATCCACTCGATCTGGATTCCTCAGCATTTTATCACTTCAATTATATCTCAGCTCATCTTCCTCAGTAAACATCCCCAGCCTATCCAACCTTTCCTCATAGCAGAAATTTTCCAAATGTAGAAACATTCTGATCAATCTCCTCTGTACCCTCTCTGGTGTGAACACATTAACCCTGGAATAAGGGGATCAGAAGTGTGTGCAGTACTTTAACTGTGGTCAAACGAGTGTTCCTGACATTTCCCACGTCACCTCCGTGTTCTTGTTATTGTCGCTGATACAAGAAGTGTCCTGGTTTTCCCACATGGAACTGCATGTGCACTCCATGGGGCTGTGATTCCCTACCATGTGTTCGTTTGTTAACTAATCCTAAATTAACTTCAGATTAAAACAAGATTATCAGCTACCCACCAATCAATTTCTTCCATTGTACTCAAGTCACCTTACTTTTTAAAATATCTTTAAAATTATTACTATCTAAACACAACAGGCTTTAATTTGCTGATCAAGTATTCAGATGTCTCCACTGTTACAATCACTTGAAGATTATCTTTGCCTTCAGCTACATTTGGTGAATTGAACACTAATTGTAAATATATGAATATCAAAAGGATTTGAGTTTTATGATGATTAATCCAGTCTGACATTCTTGTTGGTTAATATCTTGAAGAGAACTGTCCTCAGAGCTCCAGCTGTGCTCTGACTTCATTCATAACTGGATGTGGTTGGACTGCAGATCTTAGATCTGTTCTGTTGTTTCCCGGATTGCTTCACTCTGTCTATCACTTGCTGCTTATGCTGTTAGGCACACAAGTAGTCCTCTTTGGTAACTTCATCAGGTTAACACCTCATTTTTAAGTATTCATGCTGCTGTTACTGACATGCCCTCCTGAATTCTCTCAGTTGAATAAGGATTGATTCTCTAGTTTGATGGTAAGAGGCAAGTCGGGGAATATGCTGTATAGTGATTCTGTAAGTTTTGTTGGAGTACAATTCTACTGCTGTTGGTGGAAGGAAAGAACTAAACTCTTGCACTGTAAGCCGTATATGCAAGAAGCTACATGCAGTATCATGAACACTGATAGGCCAAGAAATGAAATGCGAGCATCACTGTACAATGATGCAGGATCACAACTGCAGCAGGGGGAGATTAAGAGCCAACTTGACATAGGAGTAGGGAAAGAAGCAGCTGATCAGATTGTCTCATTCATAGTCACAAAGAGACTCTGTGAGATTATTGTACTGTTGGAGGTGATGGTGGAGGAGTTTGGGGAGATGGAGAGCCCTTCAAAAGAAACTAATCTGCCTGAGAGTTATGGGATCGACTTGATTGCCATGCATTTAATAGAAAGCTAATTAGACAATAGACAATAGACAATAGGTGCAGGAGTAGGCCATTCAGCCCTTCGAGCCTGCACCGCCATTCAATATAATCATGGCTGATCATTCCTAATCAGTATTCTGTTCCTGCCTTATCTCCATAACCCTTGATTCCACTATCTTTGAGAGCTCTATCCAACTCCTTCTTAAATGAATCCAGAGAGTGGGCCTCCACTGCTCCCTGTGGCAGAGCATTCCACACAGCCACCACTCTCTGGGTGAAGAAGTTTCTCCTGAGCTCTGTCCTAAATGGTCTACCCCGTATTTTTAAGCTGTGTCCTCTGGTTCGGCACTCACCCATCAGTGGAAATATGTTTCCTACTGCCAGAGTGTCCAATTCCTTCATAATCTTATACGAGTCAATCAGATCCCGTCTCAGTCTTCGAAACTCAAGGGTATACAAGCCCAGTCGCCCCAGTCTTTCAGCGTAAGGTAATCCTGCCATTCCAGGAATTGACCTCGTGAACCTACGTTGCACTCCCTCAATAGCCAGAATGTCTTTTCTCAAATTTGGAGACCAGAACTGCACACAGTACTCCAGGTGTGGTCTCACCAGGGCCCTGTACAGCTGCAGAAGCACCTCTTTGCATCTATACTCAATTCCTCTTGTTCTGAAGGCCAGCATGCTGTTAGCCTTCTTCACTACCTGCTGTACCTGCATGCTTGCCTTCATTGACTGGTGTACAAGAACACCCAGATCTCTCTGTACTGCCCCTTAACATAATTGAAACTGTTTTTATCCCCAAAAGATAACAAGACAATAGAAACAAACCCCAGAATACATGGTTCAGAGATGGACGATCCGTCACCGCGCCTAACCCCGCCACCACGCCTAACCCCGCCCCGTTCCGTCACCACGCCTAACCCAGCCCCCCCGCTACGATCCGTCACCGCGCCTAACCCCGCCCACCCGCCGCGTTCCGTCACCACGCCTAACCCCGCCCCCCGCTACATTCCGTCACCACGCCTAACCCCGCCCCCCGCTACGTTCTGTCACCGCGCCTAACTCCGCCCCCACGCCGCGTTCCGCCACCACGCCTAACTCCGCCCCCCGGCCGAGTTCCGTCACCGCGCCTAACCCCGCCCCCCCGCCGGTGTCTATCACCATATCCAACTCCGCCCCCACGCCGACCTCTGTCCCCGCCCCCAGGCCTAACCCCGCGCCCACATCCAGCTCCAGTCCCACACCAGGTCCTAGCTCCCCGCCCTGCCGTGTGTTCACCATCCCTCCAGACTTGCCCCTCTCTGAGGATGAAAGATCAGTCCTCAGCAGAGGTCTCACCTTCGTTCCCACACGTTCTCAGGTCAATGAATTCAATACACGGAGTGACCCCGAACAATTCTTCCGCCGCCTTCGCCTCCGTGCCTTCTTCTTCAATCAAGACTCTCGCCCACCCTCTGACGACCCCTTCTCCCACCTCCAACACACCCCGTCCACCTGGACACCCCGTGCTGGCCTCCTACCTGCCCTCGACCTCTGCATAGCCAACTGCCGCCGCGATATTAACCGCTACCTGAACTCCCCCACCCCTCCCACCCACTCCAACCTCTCACCCTCGGAACGCGCAGCCCTCCACTCCCTCCGTTCCATCCCCAACCTCACCATCAAACCAGCAGACAAGGGAGGCGCAGTAGTAGTTTGGCGCACTGACCTTTACACCGCTGAGGCCAAACGCCAGCTCGCAGATACCTCCTCCTACCGTCCCCTTGACCATGACCCCACCCCCCACCACCAAACCATCATCTCCCAGACCATCCATAACCTCATCACCTCAGGGGACCTCCCATCCACCGCCTCCAACCTCATAGTCCCACAACCCCGCACCGCCCGTTTCTACCTCCTGCCCAAAATCCACAAACCTGACTGCCCCGGACGACCCATCGTCTCAGCCTGCTCCTGCCCAACCGAACTTATCTCGGCATACCTCTACATGGTCCTGTCCCCATTAGTCCAAGAACTCTCCACCTACGTTCGTGACACCACCCACGCCCTCCACCTCCTCCAGGATTTCCGCTTCCCCGGTCCCCAACGCCTCATCTTCACCATGGACATCCAGTCCCTGTACACCTCCATCCCCCATCACAAAGGACTCAAAGCACTCCGCTTCTTCCTTTCCCGCCGTACCACCCAGTACCCTTCCACCGACACCCTCCTTCGACTGACCGAACTGGTCCTCACCCTGAACAACTTTTCTTTCCAATCCTCCCACTTTCTCCAAACAAAAGGAGTAGCCATGGGCACCCGCATGGGCCCCAGCTATGCCTGCCTCTTCGTAGGGTTTGTGGAACAATCCATCTTCCGCAACTACACTGGCCCCACCCCCCATCTTTTCCTTCGCTACATTGATGACTGTATCGGCGCTACCTCGTGCTCCCAAGAGGAGGTTGAACAGTTCATCTACGACACTAACACCTTCCACCCGAACCTCAAATTCACCTGGACAGTCTCGGACTCCTCCCTCCCCTTCCTAGACCTTTCTGTTTCTATCTCAGGCGACCGAATCAACACGGACATCTACTACAAACCAACCGACTCCCACAGCTACCTGGACTACACCTCCTCCCATCCTGCCCCCTGTAAAAACGCCATCCCATTCTCCCAATTCCTTCGTCTCCGCCGCATCTGCTCCCAGGAGGACCAGTTCAAAATACGTACAACACAGATGGCCTCCTTCTTCAAGGACCGCAATTTCCCCCCCGACGTGGTCGACGGTGCCCTCCACCGCATCTCCTCCACTTCCCGCTCCTCCGCCCTTGAGCCCCGCCCCTCCAACCGCCACCAGGACAGAACCCCACTGGTCCTCACCTACCACCCCACCAATCTCCATGTATAGCGCATCATCCGCTGTCACTTCCGCCACCTCCAAAAAGACCCCAGCACCAAGGATATATTTCCCTCCCCTCCCCTATCAGCTTTCCGTAGAGACCACTCCCTCCGCGACTCCCTTGTCAGATCCACACCCCCCACCGACCCAACCTCCACTCCCGGCACCTTCCCTTGCAACCGCAGGAGGTACAACACTTGCGCCCACACCTCCCCCCTCACTTCTCTCCAAGGCCCCAAAGGAAACATCCATATCCGCCACAGATTCACCTGCACCTCCACCCACATCATCTACTGCATCCGCTGCAGCCGGTGTGGCCTCCTCTATATTGGGGAGACAGGCCGCCTACTTGCGGAGCGATTCAGAGAGCACCTCTGGGCCACCCGGACGAACCAACCCAACCAACCTGTAGCACAGCATTTCAACTCCCCCTCCCACTCCACCGAGGATATGCAGGTCATTGGACTCATCCACCGCCAAACCACAACAACCCGACGGTCGGAGGAGGAGCGTCTTATCTTCCGACTGGGAACCCTCCAACCGCAGGGGATGAACTTGGACTTCACCAGTTTCTTCATCCCCCCTCCCCCCACCTTGTCTCAGCCGGATCCCTCCAGCCCGGCACCGCCTTCCTGACCTGCAGTCTTCTTCTTGACCTCTCCGCCTCCATCCTACTCCGACCTATCACCCTCACCTTGACCTCTTTCCACCTATCACATTTCCAACGCCCCTCCTCCAAGTCCCTCCTCCCTACCTTTTATCTTCTCCTGCTGAACACTCTCTGCTCATTCCTGAAGAAGGGCCTGTGCCCGAAACGTCGAATCTCCTGTTCCCTGGATGCTGCCTGACCTGCTGTGCTGTTCCAGCAATAAAGTTTCAACATGGATGTCAATAGCCAATCAACATCCAACTCTTGCAATCATTGAGCAAACGCATGTGTAATTGCCCTGTTCTGATGAACCAGAAAACCGCTGTTCACTCTGTGCAGATGGACAGCGATGTGGGGAAGGATTGGCCTCGTGGTATTGTCACTAGACAGTTAATCCAAAGTCCCAGATAAAGTTCTGAAGACCTGGGTTCAAAGCCTACTGCAGCACTTGGGGGAATTTGAATTCAATAAAAAAAACTCTGGAATTTAAGAATCTAATGATGACCATTAATCGATTGTCAGAAAAACCCATCTGGATCACTAATGCCCTTTCAGGAAGGAATCTGCCATCCTTACCTGATCTGGCCTACATTGTGACTTCAGACCCACAGCAATGTGGTCGACTCTTACCTGCCCTCTGGGCAATTAGGGATGGGCAGTAAATGCTGCCGGGCCAGCGACACCCTCCTCCTGTGAATGAACAAAGGGAAATATAAGTCTCTACCCAATGTCAATCTGTACACGTTCAACAATGTTGTGAACATTTCCAAAGCTAAGTTCTCTATATGCAAAACTGTATGAACTGCCAAAACCATTGTTCATTACTTGGTGTGAACAAGAGAAAATAAATCCTTCAACTTGTGGTTATGAGTAAATTCACTGGTGTCTCAGCAGGATGGATGCCTGAGTGAATCCCTACCCCAACCCCCTCCACACACACACACACACACACAGAACAGGTGAACAGTTTCTCCCCAGTCTGACTGGTTTGACCAGTTTCCAGATGGGATGAGTAAAGTATTCCCTTCTGATATTCCCCACATTTCCATAGTCTGTCCCTAGTCTGGCTGCACTTGTGTTTTGCCATTTCAGATAAATGCTAGCAAACTGTTACAGACACCGTTACACCCTCCCCCCACACCCCCCACCACCCCCAGAATCCAGAATAAAGCAGTAAACGTTATCTCTTGCTGTGGAGGGACAGCCTGTGTTGGTCTGAGTAGGAACACTGAGCAGATTTATGACAACTTAATCGGTGACTAGAGCAAGTTCAAATAAAATGCATTATAGCACAGAAAGAGACCCATCAAATCCAAGCTGGCACTCTGTAGCAGAATCCAACATTCTCATTCCCCATCCGTACCCCAAACTCTGCGATTTTATTTCCCTCAGATCTAATATAATTGTTTTTATCAATCATTCATCTTCTCTGCTTGTACCACTGTAATAGGCAGCATGTTCTGCATATTTCCAGCCAATACAGTCAGCAGAGACACTTACTCATCTCCCATTGTCTCAAAACCTCATATCTGGTCTTCATTCTTGTGCCATCACCTATCAAATACAGATATCTTTGTCTGCTATATCTAGGTCTGTTATATTCTTATACAGCTTTATCAAAAATATATTTAACTTGTTTATTTCAAATAAAATAGCAATTTCTTCAAATCAATCCAATGACTGCATTTTCTTCATCAGTGAACCACTCCAGTAAGTCTACTCCACACCCTGAAGATCACTCATATCCTTCCTTGTTAATGTCTGTTTTGTTCCACAAATCCAGACGACACAAGTTTTCTGTACAACAGCAGTAGCTTTATTATCGGACAGCTGGCAAGAATTTCGAAGCATTTCTAAAGTAGCCGAGTGTCTACCTGTACAGACTCACCTTCACGAATCTCTGCCTTACCCACAGAGACAGTGTATTTAATAAGAATTAGACAAAGGCATATCAGTCACATGGGCGGTTGCCATTACATAGTTTAAAGCTGGTAATTATGAATTTACAAAGGTTGATGAATGCCAATGTCCTGTGATAATGTGTGATGGATTACAGAAACTGATTATCGTATTGTTCGTGATTATGTGTTGACGGGAAGAGATTAAGGCAGAAGGGTTCTTCCTTCAGTAAATGTGGGATTCACTTACCTAAGCTCATATGGAGGGGAGGTAAGACAATGGGAGCGGGACGCAGTTGAACAGGATTGTGCCCAGGACTGTCAGTCTTGTCTGGAAAGAGCATATTCCTCTGTCTGGGGTTATGGGAGAATCCACATGTGTGGCTGCAAGAGGTTCTATTTCGAAGATACCGCCCACCTCACCCCGACTGAGGTGTTCAGTCTATCTTGTAAGAGTACAGGCCTTGTACTCTTACAATACGGCAGTAAGACCTTTGGCAGGATAATGTTTAACCCTTGAGTCGCCAATGCATCCTGAAAGAGAAGCAAAGTATGGAACAGGCCCGTCTGTGGTATTTTAACTTCCTCATCCTGACCAGGAATCTGTTGACCACAATTGGATGCAATGATTGACTGTGACCGAACTAGAACTTTGTCAACAGTCAGCATCTTTTCCATGAGTATGTTATCATTCCCTCTATTAATGAAGCCCAGCATCCAGACGTTTACTCAAAACACTTTATGTTCTCTCTTCTTTAAGGATTTGTACACATTGTCCCGCATTCCTGCTGTCCTACTCTCTATGTCTGTGCCGTTCAAATATATATTGCCTTTCTACATTGCTTCTCTCAAAATACATCAACTTACTGTGTGTTCTAAAGAAGAAACATATTCTACTCAAAATATTATCTCTCGCTCCACACATTCTCCCCCCTGGAAAACAGAACAGTACAGCACCGGAATAATCGGCACACCATGTCTGTGTGGATTATGATGCCATTCCAAACTGATTCCATCTGCCTGTATATGATCCATATCCCTGACAATCCATGCCCGCTTATGTGTCTGTCGAAATGCCTCTTAAACATTGTGATTGGTTCTGCTTTTACCATCTCTCAGGCAAGTACATTCTAGTCACTGACCACCTCCTGCATAAGAAACTTGTCTGACACAACTCCCTTTTAACGCACAGATGTTGTTGAAAATGCTCAGCAGGTCATGCAGCATCTGTGAAGAAAAATCAGTTAATGTTTCTGGTCCGGTCCCCCTTCCTCAGAAATGTTAACTAACTTCTCTTCACAGACGCTGCTAGAACTGCTGAGCTTTTTCAGAAACGTCTCTTTTTCTTTCTGGTTTACAGCATCTGCTGTTCTTTCGGTTTTCATTTCCTTTAAACTGGCCCCCTCTCCCCTTAAATCTATGGCCTGTGGAATTGGTAAATTCCACTTGGAAAAAGATTCAGATTATTCACTCTATCTGTGCCTCTCGGATCACTCAACAGCCACCTCTCCCAATCCAGGCAACATCCTGGTAAACCCATTTCCACCCTCTCAAAGCCTCCACATCCTCCTTATAATGCGGTGCTCAAAACAGCACACAATACTGCAAAGGTGGCCTAATGACAGTTTTATATTCAGTCCCCTGAAAGAAGAAGGCAAGCCTGCCATCCACCTCCTTCACCAGATTCAGGGAGCTGTGAACTTGCACCTCTGTATATCAATGCTGGTCAGGGCACTTCCTTTTAGTGTATACATTCCTTTTACAATGAGCCGCCCAAAACGCATCACGTCACACTTGTCTGAATGAAAATCTATCTGCAATTTCTCCGCATAACCTTCCAACTGATGGCGTCCTTGATGTTTCCTTTGACAACATTCTTCACGATTCACAACTTCTTCACTTTGTGCCATCTACAAACTTGCTAATTAAATCGTTTACATTTTCAGGCTAACCATTTATATGTGTTACAAACAACAGATGTCCCAGCTCTGACATTTGTGGAACAGAGGCACTGGTCACAGACCTCCAGCCGGTAACATACCCCTGCACATCTGTTGCTGGGAGAATTATCAAAGAGGAGCCTTGAGTTCTGTGCTGAGCAGCACGACCAATGTTTATTCAGAGCTCCTTACTAATGCATGATGGAAGAGTTCCTCTCTGGAATTCTGTGGCTCCCCCAGCCAAGTCCAGCATTTTGATGTGTTTCTTTCATACGTTCCACTAATATTTCCCCCCGACCCGATCTCCTGGGTTCGGAATGACAGCTCGGATGTTTATGAGCTCCCTTTCCCAGTCTCTGATTCTCTGTCAGTCTGCAACTTCCCCTCTCAGCTCATGCAGTTGCTTTGTCAGTTCTTACACAAATTGTTTCACCCTATCCTTGCCATTGTACATCTCCTCCCCTCCCATTACCATACCCTCTGGCAGCTGCATAGTCCATCCGGTCACTAATTCAAAGGGGGATTGCACAGTTCCCTTTGCTGGGGTTTACGTCAGTTTCATTAGGATGGTGGGGAGTACTGTAACCCATCCCTGCCTGTCTCTGTCAGGGCCTTAGTCAGACTAGCTTTCAGTGTCTGCTTCATTCCTTCTCCTGTCCCTGAGCTCTGGGGGTGGTATGTGAGATGGGATTTCTGCTCAGGACCAAACAGGCCACAGAGCTGCTTAACTTCGTTTCCTGGACCATGTGTCCCTTGGTCAGAACCGGCAGGGGAATGCTTCCGCCCACTGAGTAAACCTGTTTATTAAGACCCAGCAGGATTACCTTCCCTGGGATTGGGATGTGGGTGTACGCAAATTCATCTGTAATTGTTCCCGTGGGCCCCTGGGTGCATGCGGCTTCCTCCATTTTATCCCAATTGTTTTTCCTGCCTCACACTGTGTACAGACTACACTCCTTCGACAAAACCTTCTTGTTCCAGAACACCCCTGTAGTTGATCATCCAATATTGCATTTTATCCTGCTCAATATGGGCCAGCCCATGGTATGTTTTTAATAATGTTTGTCTTATACAGCGGCACTGCTGGATCATCCAATGTCCTATTACTGCCCCACCCTTTTCCCATTCCTGTTTCTCCTGCTGTGGGACTGTTTCTGGAAATGTCTTTAAACTTTCCTTTCTCGCTTCTTTAGCTACTGCCACTGCATCCTCATCAAATGTCTGCACCGTTTCAGTCAGTATGCTTACCCATGCTCACCAACTACCCCGTTGGTGTGGGGTTTCTACTTTCCTGTGAGCTCTAATCTTCATTATTGCTGCTTCACTGGGAAAGTTAGCTGCTTCCACTAACTCTCTGACCTATTCTTCATGCTCAAGGTGGCCCCCAGACACGGTGATATACCTTCACCGAGCCCAGTCATGAACTATACCAAAGGCATGCTGACTGTGTGCATTTTGCCTCCCTCACCCTTAGTTAATGTCCGCGCTTCTGCCAGGACTCGTGATGTTTCTCTATTTCTGGATAATTCCTCACAAAATTCCCACAATAATTAAACAATCCTAAAGTTTGCCTGATCCCTTTACAGTGTGCGGGTGGATAGGTTTATAATCATAGTTTTTGTTCCCGCTTGGACTGTCCCCTCTCCCTTCCTGATTTGATCTCCCCAATATGATGTCCCAGTTCCGTCTCTCCCTACCTTCCCAGTTGCGCTCTCTGTGCGTTAATTTTAAGCCTGGCCTGGTTAACCTGATCCAATACTCTGTATAATATCTGGATATGTTCTTTCTCACTGTTTGATGTGATGTGGTGTTGGTAAGATCAGTGTGACTAAATCCATCAAACACACATCGGTGCGATATGCTGGAATATTGCAGGATCCCTGAGGTAATAGTATCCTGGTGGCCTGTTCTCCTCAGTCAGTAAACACCACTTTCATCTGCCATTCAATGTCCACAGGTATGGACCCAGACTATTTCCAGCTTCTGTCAATCTATCACTGTCACAATTACTGCCTCCTCAGCCCCAGATTTGATGAGATCCTGTTTGTGTGGGGAGTGAGAGGGCCCTCGATCTCGCCAGGGTCGATAGATAACAACCCACTTTTCTGTTTGAGTTACGCACACCACTGAGTTCGTCCGAGCTATAACCCACCAGATTCTTTGACTGTCCCAGTCTCCCTGCAATGTAGCTACTCCGGAGAGGTTGCCTTTCCTTTTCTTTCTGTCCCAGTCCTGGCCGGAGCATCCCCATGTTTAAATTCGGGTGTTGATGTCAATAGTTGCATAAATAGGAGCAACTCCCAGAAGGTCCCTTCTTGAGTTTCACACCTCCATATCTGAATACATGTTGTCATACTCCCAGTCTACATCGGGGCAGGTTTGCTTCATCCAGCTTCCTAGGTTCCCTCTCCGACTGCTCTCATTTTAGTAATTGAGGGGGTGAGGGGTAAATGCTTATCGGTAACTGACAAAGATGCTCCGGTGTTAGCATCATGCAGTTTTGGCCCTTCAACAGCGCGTCAATGAATATTCATGGGTTGTGCATATACTTAGGTGAACACAGGCCACTCACAATATGAACACCTATCTCCCTCTCTGTGCCTACGTTCCTTGTCTATGTGCCCTTTCCTGCTTTCCTTGTAACATTGTGCGTCTGATTACCCTCCCTGTACTGCAGCTATTCCCCTGTGTTTCTGCATTTGCCTCAGCTCTCATGACCCAATTCAGAGTGTGGTTAGAATTATCTCCCACTGGGAGTCCCATGTTTATAATTACAGTTAAATAGGATCCCATGTCATCTTTTAAATACATCAAACCTATTTCATCATCACAGATTGGGGTTTGCTAATCCCCCCGTGGTCCTTACACACCTCAGGCTTCCTCTCTGTATAATCCTCGATATTATCCTTGGGCCCCTGAGTCACCAAGGTTATTTTAGCCAATTCCGCCTGTCCCGTCCCCAGTGTGTCCCTGCAATTTCTGTAAATGCCTGGAGACACTGATCGGCTGCACTCTGGGAGGAACCGGGTGTACCCCATACTCTCATTGCAGGGACAGTTTCTGTTGTACACTTCAGGGCATCTTGGCCCGAGGGAGGGTCCATACATCATCTTCGGTGAGACTGTGTACCTCTACTAATTCATCCATATTGTCCCAATAAGGCCCATTATTACCATTTCTCTATCAGGTTGGGTGTTCATTCACCAACATCTGTCGTTCAGCGGGTGAACGGTTCAGGTTTAGTTTCTGTCAGTTCCCTTTGTTGCCCCCACTCCTGTCTGTCCAAGTTTGAGCTTTGATGCCCAGCGATGCTATAGACACGGGTCATCCCACCCATTGCCGTCCCTCTGTCCATACGTAGGCGCTTTGTCATCTAACTCATTCCTGCCAGTGTCACCATCCTCACTGCTTTCTGAGGAGAGAGAGAGACTATGTACCTCCCCCACTATAACTACGATCTGGCCCTTTGGATTTAAGGCTTCACATCTGAGAGCCACCACCTTCACTTGTTCCTGTTTCCCATAATAATATAATATATTCCATCATTCCTTGAATAAAACAGAACAAAATGTGAATTTGGTTTGACTTGAAATATTAATAATTTGACATTCATTTCACTTATCTATAGAGGTGAAAATTGTACTGTGATTATTTAAGTGAATTTAACGTGGTCATACAATGAAAATAACTGATAATCAACGACAATGAATGAACTGAATAATATGTGATTATTTGTACCAGTTCTTGCATTGGAAATCCGATTTTATTTTAATGCTTGTCACCCATTACGTCATGCATTGTTATTAGGGAATAAAGTAATGGAAGGATATCAGAGAAAATAAATAGACTTTAATTTTAGCTTCACTACAATAATGAACCAAAACAATATTTGGACATACGGTTAAACTACATAATAAAGTTTCCAGTGTCATTATTGACATGAACACTATTTTAGTTTGCATGTTGTTTTTCTCTAAGTGTAATTGGAAATGAATTGTGATTTGGAATTCACCATTTAAAATATATTTTGAAGAGAATAATCAGATGCATTTTTTGGAGGAAATTAGAAATGGAAATAAATATATATTTATTGATATTAATAGTTTTAAAATGTTTAGAAGTTGACTGGGAGTATTTGATTGAGAGAGGCTGCATGATTATAAAGAGCAATTCGCCTTTTTCATTGCATTGTTGGTTTCACTAGAATCTGTTGTGGTCTGAGCTCTTGTTGTGTGCAGTGGACTGTCACTCATAGCTTAATTAACCTGCGAGTCTCAGATCAGGTTTCCTTTGTCTGTAAGTCAGTCTGTAAGTGAGCAACACACCTCCTTTTGTGAGGGGAAACAGATTCTCTTCAAAGGAAATAAGTGGCAGATCACTCTGAGAATGGTTTCTAGCACACACCATCAACAGGGAAGGGTTATTTTCTAAAGATTTCCAATCTCTATCTACAAATCTGATTTGTCAGTTTGTGGAGGATTCAGCCCCTTTGTTCAGAGCTGTTTTATACAAGCAGTTGGTTCATTATGTCTTTGCCAAGAATGTTGTTTACTTTTCCCTTTTACTGTGATCCGGCAGGTTAGAATATTCTGTGAGTCAATAATGGTCAATAACCGATCATTGAATGATTTTGTTCCTATCAGAGCAGTGGCCTTGTTTTCAGCTAATTATTCACTTTCCATTTCCTGGTTGTGTTGAATGTTCCAGAACCAGACTCTGAGCAATGTTTCCATTCACTTGTATTGGATTCACTGACAGCCACATGGTCAGTCAGTTTCAGGAGTTTGAATTTAATAATCATCTAGAATTATGATTCTATTAATGAAATTATTCTCGATTGTCAGGAAAAATCCATCTCGGTCACTGATATCCTATAGCGAAGGAAGCTGCCATCCTTACCTGATCTAGTCTACATGTGACCCCTGACCCACAGCAATGTGGTTGATTCTTACCTGCCCTCTGTGTACTAAATGCTGCCCATAGCCAGTGGCACCTACATCCAGTGAATGAATTTTCAACAAAGCTCTTAGTCCTGGGTCATGTGAGAAAGAAGCAGGAGGTGACCATTCAGCCCCTCAAGTCCACTCCATCATTCAATAAGGCCAGGCCTGATCTGTTAGTGATTTGTGTTCCATCTTCCCCCAACGTCCCTTAGCAAGAATCTATCAACCTGTGTCTTAAAAATATTCATTGAGACCATCTTCTGGGGCAGAGAGTTCCAAAGTTGCACAGCCCTCTGTGAGGAAATAAATCTCCTCATCTCTGTCCTGAATGGGTGAATCTAATTTTAAAGCAGTTCTCTCGAGTTCACGTATGACCCACAAGAGGAAACATCCTTTCCACGTCCTCCTTATCAAACCATTCAAGATATTAGACACTTCAGTCATGTCATCACTCACTCTCACTCTCACTGTCGCCTAAAAGGTACTTGGTCTGTTTGTAGAGATTGCATTGTAGTTGAAATAACCAGTTAATGAAAAGTTACTGACAAAATATTTTAAGTGGAGTTGCTGCTGGTGATGAAAATGCTCCTGGTTGGTATAAGAGAAGGCTGGGCTGGGTAATGATGAGAAAGTTGAGCAGGGTAACCTTTTATCTTTGTCAATAAGAAGAGGCAGAGATTGCAGCTAGGACAGCGTTGGAGCTGTTTTGATCTTGCAGACATTATTCTAATATTTATTTGATGTGATTTGGTTGTCACTGGCTGGGCCCAGCATTTATTGCCCATCCCTAGTTACCCTTGAGAAATTGGTGGTGAGCTGTGTTCTTGAACCGCTGCAGTCTAGCTGCTGTGGGATGACCTATGATGCCATTGGGGTGGGGATTTCCAAGGCATTCACCCACCGATAGTGAAGGAATGGCGATATATTCCCAAGTCAGGGTGGGTTAGTACCTTGGAGGGGAACTTGAAGGTAGTTGTCTTTCCATATAGCTGTTGCCCTTGTCCTTCGAGATGGAAGCGGCCATGGGTTCCTTGAGTGTTGTTAGAGCTGCACTCATCCAGGCAAGTGGGGAGTATTCCATCACACTCCTGACTTGTGCCTGGTAGCTGTTGGGCAGGCTTTCAGGAGCCAGGAGTTGAATTACTCTTGTAGCCACTGTGTTTATGTGGTGAGACCAATTCAGTTTCTGATCAATGATTATCCCCAGGATAGTGTTGATAGTGGGTGTTCAGTGATTGTAACAGCATTGAATGTCAAGTGATGGTGGTTAGGTCATTTCTTATATGTGATGGTCGCAGCCTGCATTTGTGTGGCATGTATGTTCCTTGCCCCTTGTCAGCCCAAACCTGGATACTGTCCAGATTTTGTAGTTCTTGGGGTTGGACTGCTTCAGTACCTGAGGAGTTAATTATTTATCAACGTTCAATAATTACAAAATTATGCAAATTCCTTTTTCTATCAAATGTCATGGATGTATCTTGTGGTCACTCTGATATTCACTTTCATTATCTCCTTATTTTCTTCCTAATTCAGACACAAATGTTTGAACATCGATCAGGATAAAATTAAATAAATTAAAAACATACATTTCTACATGTAAGCTAACTGAATGAAATACATTACTTCTGTATTGTCTGCATTTTGAGCAAAAGTCATTTCTTTTCAATAATTACTGAATGGCTCATTTATTGTCCTCAATCCATCAATCTAGGTGTTATATTTTAGTCTTCAGTTTACCGATCTTAATGATGTCTAATCAACTTCAGAGCAAAGTGCTTTTAAAATATTGAGTCAACTTATTTGTTCAGATTACAACATTTATTATGAATTCATTATCCTTATAATAATTACAGAATAATTTGTTTGTCTTTCTAATGTGTATAGTCAGATACATATTTTAATTTAATCCATTGTTTCATTTAATCCATTGCAGCAATGCTATTGTTTTCAGGTCAACTATCCCACAGTGGAACCAATGATTTTGCATCCAACACGCTTTGAAAACTGACTTTTGTTCATTTGAATAATCACAGCAATCTCAGCCTTATAAATTCAGAGAACTGTAATTACTTTTCACTGCAATGATTGCTGTCCATGTCTACACATTGCACAGTCACATAGTAACATTAAATATCTCCTTCTTTGAAGTGCACTGATACATTTTCATAAATCTATGTGTTGTTAATATGTAATTATTGTTCAGTTCAGTAAGAGGTATAAATGTGCAATAATAGCTCAGTACATGAACTGATGTGAATATATTGCAGTGTGCAAATTCTCAATCATTGTGAATATCAATTTTTTATTTTAACCATGGAAGCACAGTTGAATTAATTCAATGATATTTCACTTTAATGCTCGGATTCATTGTATTTCTAATCACAATACGAGTGAACTATTTCATGTGACACAATTATTTAAAATTTATGTCACTTTTTCATGGACAGAAAATAGAATTAGCACCCGTTTTTGCTTTCCTTTACCCAGCACAGTCAAGTTTGAATTGGAAAAAGTTAGAATGATACAGCGTGGAAACAGGCCATTCAGCCCAACTTGGCATTCCGGCCAGGTTTCTGAAACTAAACTAGTCCCAATTTCCTGTGTTTGTCCCATATCGCTCTGGATGTTTTCTATCCATGTAACTGTCCAAATGTCTTTTAGATGTTGTAATTGTACCAGCCGCTGCCTTTCCTCTCACAGCTCATCTCAATATGCCAATACTTTAAGTATGCCTTAACCAAAGTCTTATGAAGTTGCAACATGATATCCTGACTCTTGTAACCAGTTCCCTGACCAATAAAGGCAAGCATGCCATTTGCCTTCCTAACCACCTAATTACTTGCATGGTCACTTTCAGGGAGCCATGGTCTTGAATGCCAAGATCCCTTTGAACAACAAAGCTGTTCAGGGTCCAGCCATTAACTATCTACTTTTCCTTAACATTTGAGCTCCCAATGTGAGACACCTCACACTTGTATGGATTAAGCTTTACCTTTAATTTCTCTGCCCATAGCTGCAGTTTACAGGAAGTATATGGAGGATTTGGAGAGGGTACAGAGTGCATTTACCAGGATGCTGCTTTGATTTGGAGATGCGAGAAAAACTCAGGCTGCTTTTTTGTGGAGTGGCGGTGGCTGGGGGAAGAATTGATTGAAGTCTCTACAATCATGAGATACATAGGTAGAGTTGTCAGTCAGGAAGTTTCTTCCCAGAGTTGAAATGTCAAATCTATGAGACATGCATTTAAGGCTAGGGCGGAGGGGGGGGGGGGGGGGAGTTCAAGGGGCATGTGAGGGGCAATTATTTTTTACACAGGGAGTGGTTGATGTCTGGGATGAACTTCAAGGGTTGGTGGTGGAGGCAGATACATTAAGGCTATTTAATGTTCATTTAGATAATTTGGATGGATATGGATCAAGGGTCAGCAGAAGGGATGAGTTTCTTTTGCATTATGTTCAGCATAACGTTATGGGCCAAAGGACCAATTCCTGTGCTGCACAGATCTTTGGGAGAAAACTAATGTCTCATTCATATGACATTTAATCTAATCAATATTTAGCCACTGGTGTCAGAAATAGGAAGAAAATAAGTAGAGAACGAACTTGACTATAATCTAAAGTTAGAGTCAAAGACATTTACAGAGGTAATTTTTTGATTTTTTTTAATTATAAGATTAATAACTTTGGAGATGTGTTGAAAACTTTTGCAGTTACTGATGTGCTGAGCCAAAATTACCCTTTTTAAACTGAAGATTGGACTAAAAACCTGTTAGAAATATTGAAAATATTCAGTAATATGTGATGCACATCATAATTTAATCCATTGATTATTACTGCCAATGCTACAATAAAAAAAAATCAGGTCTACACCATAAAGCATCGATTTTCCATCCAATGCTCATTGGAAATATTGGAATACTACTCATTTCAGCAATCAAAGTAATCACAGCCTCATCGATTAAGAGATATCTAATGACATTTCACCAATAATTACTGTTTATTTCGAACAAACAGCAATGGGAAGTTTCTCATTAACATGCAGTTCACTGACAGCATACTAATAATTTAGTTGTTGCTAATATCTAACCACTGATCAATCCAGTAAGGGATAGAAAAGTGGAATTATGGCTCAGTACATCAACTGATGGAAAGATATTGCAGTGTTCACTCTCCCAATTATTGTGAATATCGATATACATTTTGATTTGATTTGGTTATATTTTTCTTCAACACAAAGATTTATAGTAATTCTGATCACAGTAAGATTTAAATATTTTAAAGCTAAAAAAATTAAATTGGTGACTTTTTTGTAAACAAAAAAATAGAATTTACAGGTGTTTGCTCTTTCCTTTATCAATCAGAATACATTTGGAATTGTTGCTCGTTATACTTTTGTGGAAGGAGAGAAGATGTCTGCAGCTGAATAGTCACAGTGAATGACCTTTTCTTCCGATTCCGTCCGACTGCTAAACATTCTCATTATCTTTTTCTTTTATAAGAAAAACTGCTTTAAACGTATTCAGCAGTTGTATTTTTTTTTGAATTTACAATAAGATCATGATATGTCGATTTATCTTTCTTCCAATTATCCTGATATTAATATGTAAGTAAGAGCAGATGTGCGTAGTACCATTATTAACGTGAATTACTAGTTCATTCTCAGTCCATGACACAGAAACAGTCTAATTAATTCCCAGCCCAATTATCGGAATGAACACTGGTTAGTTTTCATTTGAGTAATCCCAATTGATTATAATCCCACCCTTCCTTGTTGGGAAGATAATGAAAGGCATTTGTGTAGCTCTAGTAGTGTGTCTCCTAAGAGACCAGATCACCTGATGCAGAGCCATAGCCTTGAAAGCTAGTGCTTCCAAATAAACCTGTTGGACCATAACCCGGTGTCATGTGATTTTTAACTTTGTCCACCCGAATCCAACACCGACATCTCCAAATTATTGTTGCACAAAGGAATTCTGGTAATTTTTAAAAGGAAATATGACCTTAATTAAGATCTTTAACACACGATTATTAATCCCTTCCTATATTCGTAAAACATCATTGTAATTGAAAAGAAATGCTCACTGAACACGGCACACACAGCCACACAAATGTCTTCCTGGCCATCTAATTACTGCTCAAGAGAAAAACCTAAGTATCTTACTGTTTCTGAGAACAAGAACCACAATAAACATTTGGTGAGCAGTTCCATCCAATAAATGCACTTGATTTCTTACATTTCACTTCAGTAATTGCACACGAAATATTTCGCTAAAACCAATAAAAATGCTTTATTACAAATGAGCAAGGACGCTAACGTCAGCATACATAGCAGATTTCCAATCCAGTTGAAGTATCGCAAAATAAAATAATGTATTTTGGCTTAGTATAACCTGTAGGTGTAAACATTTTGAGCTTGCACATTAAAAATCTTTATCTGCTTATTCAGAGAAAATAGTGAAAGATGGCCCTGTAAATTTATTTTGACTTTCACTCACGAAAATACTCATGTGAATCGCTTCTCATTTTCTTTCTAGTTCTGATACAAATTTCGAAATATTTACGATAATAAAACTTTAGGAATAATAAGAGTGTTCTTTGCAAGAACGACGTGAAGATGTTCAAGGTTCTCGAATTACTGTTGAGTAGAATACTCTTCATAAAGGTCTTATTGTCTCGCGCCGATGTTTTTTGTGACTGGTGACTGATGCATTTTCAAATCATGTGCACTGCAGAAGGATTATTTAATTTTCAATTTGTTATGAGCAAAAAAACTGCTTTGAACATGTTGATTTACTTTTTTTAACTCCAAAGTTATTTATCAATGTACAATCATCACAAAATTATGGAAGTTCCCTGTATCTTACGTTCACTGTCATACGCACTTTCACTACCTAGTTATTAACTTCCTAGTTCTGACAGGAATATCTAAACATTGGTCATGAACAAAAGTATATAATTTAAAAGTACGTCTCAAGAAGCAAACCAATGGATGGTAACATGTCATTCTTGTAATCCTGCATGTTTGACCCAAAAACAATTCTACTGAATAATATCTCAATTGCTCATTTTTGTGAATCCATGAAGCTAGCTATTATATTGTATTCCTCAGTTTATCGATCTTAGTGAATATCCAATAATCATCACAGCAAAGTGCTTTTAGAATATTAACTCAATTTACTTTTTAAGATTATAATGTTATTTTTCCAGTCACTGCCATTACAATAATTGCACAATTATTGGAGTTAATGTTTCTAACAAATATAGTGAGAGTCGCATTTTAATTGCATCAATTGTTTCTGACTACGAACACTACAATATAAAAATCAATTTACTGTTCAGGTGAACGATCCCATACTGGAACCAATGACTTCCCATTCAATGCCTCAATGTAAATATTTGATGATTGCTCATTTGAATGATCACGGTAATGTCAGCCTGAAGCATTCAGGGAACTGTAATCATTTTTCATTAGAATAGTTCCTGGTCGTTTCTCCACATTGTTCAGTGAAGTAATCAACTAAGATTTCTCAGTATTCTTAAATTAACTGATAGAATTTTGACAATCCAATTGCTGCTATTATCTAATCATTGTTCAATATAGTTCAGGGCATACCTGTGGAATTATGGCTCATGCATGAAATAATGTAAAGATTTGCAGTGTGTGTTGTAATTATCAATTTTTATTTTAACCCTAGCAAAAGTTGAATTGATTTAATTATGTTTCGCTTACATGTTAATATTTACTGTATTTATAAACACAATACAAGTTAATCGGGGCGGTATGTGGACAGTGGTGAGGGTCAGGCTGGGGCCGGATTGTGGGCTGTGGTGAGGGTCAGTCTGTGGGGTGTGTGTGGATGGTGACGAGGGTCAGGCGGGGGGCAGTGTTGAATGGTGGTGAGGGTCAGGCCCGGTGGGGGGGGGGGGGTGTATGGACAGTGGTGAAGGTCAAATCGTAGGTGGTGTTAAACAGCAATTAGGATCAGGTTGGGGGCAGTATTGAATGGCGGTGGGGGTCAGGCTGGGGTCAGTCAGTGGACGGCTATGGCAGTCAGGCTGGGGGCAGTGTTGGACGGCTCTGGGGGTCAGGATGGGGGCGGTGTATGGACGGTGGTGGGAGTCAGATTGGGGGCGGTGTATGGGCAGGGTTGAATGTCAGGCTGGGGGTGGTATGTCGACGGCAGTGATGGTCAGGCCTGGGGGTTGTGTGTGGATGCCGGTGAGGGTCAGGCTGGGGGCGATGTTGAACGCTGGTGAGGTCAGGTTAGGAGCGGTGTGTGTGGACGGCAGTGAGGGTGATGCTGGGGACGGCGGTGAGGTAAAGCCTGGGGGCGGTAATGGAAGGCAGTGAGGGTCAGGCTGGTGTGTGTGTGTGTGGATCCTGGTGAGGGAGATGTAGGCGGCAGTGTATGGATTCCGGTGAGGGTGAAGCTGGGGTGGTGTGTGGACTGTGGTGAGTGTCAGGCTGTGGGCGGTGTGTGGATGGCCATACCGGTGAGACTGGGGGCGTTGTGTGGACGGCAGTGAGAGTCAGCCGTGGGGCGGTGTGTGGAGGGCGGTGAGGGTCAGACTTGGGGTGGAGTGTGGATGTCAGTGTGCCTCAGATGGGGGCGGTATGTGGACAGTGGTGTGGATCAGCTGGGGGCAGTGTGTGGACAGCGGTGAGGGTCAGGCTGGTGGCGGTGTTTGTACGGCAGTGAGGTTCAGGCTGGGGGCGGAATGTGGATGGCAGTGAGGGTCAGGCCGGCCGCGGTGTGTGGAGGGTGGTGAGGGTCAGGCTGGGGGCGGTGTGTGGACTCCGGTGAGGGTCAGGCTGTGGGCGGTGTGTGGTTGGTCTTAAGGGTCAGGCTGGTGGCGTTGTGTGGACGGAAGTGAGGGTCAGGCGTGGGGCGGTGTGTGGACAGTGGTGAGGGTCAGGCTGGGGGCAGTGTGTGGACAGTGATGAGGGTCAGGTTGGTGGCGGTGTTTGTACGGCAGTGAGGTTCAGGCTGTGGGCAGTATGTGGACAGCAGTGAGGGTCAGGCTGGGGGCTGGATTGTGGACAGCGGTGAGGGTTAGGCTGGGTGCGGAGTTGAATGACGCTGAGGGTCAGTCTGTGGGTTGTGTGTGGACTGTGGCGAGGGGCAGGCTGGGCGCGGTGTTGAACGGCGGTGAGGATCTTGATGGGGGTGGTGTATGGACGGCAGTGAAGGTCAAATTGGAGGTGGTGTTAAATGGCGATTAGGCTCAGGCTCGGGGCGGTGTGTGGACGGCTGTGGGAGTCAGGCTGGGGCGGTGTGTGGGCAGTGGTGAGTGTCAGGCTAGAGGCAGTGTGTGGCCGGCAGTGAGGGTCAGGCTGGGGGCGATGTTTAACGGCAGTAAGGATCATACTGGTGGCGGTGTTTGTATGGCGGTGAGGGCCAGGCTGGGGATGGTGTGTGGATGCCGGTGAGGGTTAGGCGGGGGTGATGTAGAACGGTAGTGAGAGTCAGGCTGGGAGCGGTGTGTGGATGGCAGTGAGGGTGATGCTGGGGACAGCGGTGAGGTTAAGGCTGGGGGCGAGATGTGGAAAGGCGGAGTGAGTCAGGCCAGTGGCGGTGTGTGGATGCTGGTGAGGGAGAGATTGGGGGCGGTGTGTGGATGCTGGTGAGGATCTGGCTGGGGCAGTGTGCGGATGGCGGTGAGTGTCAGGGTGTGTGGATGGCAGTGAGGATCAGATGGGGCGGTGTGTGGACGGCGGTGGTGGTCAGGCTGGGGACAGTGTGAGGATGGTGGTGAGGGTCAGGCTGGTGGCGGTGTTTCTACAAAACTGAGGTTCAGGCTGGGGGCGGTATGTGGACGGCGATGAGGGTCAGGCTGGATCCCGGATTGAATATGGCGGTGGGGGTCAGTCTGTGGTGTGTGTGTGTGGATGGTGGCGAGGGTCAGGCAGGGGGCAGTGTTGAACGATGGTGAGTGTCAGGCGGTGGAGTGTACGGACAGTGGTGAAGGTCAAATGGCAGGCGGTTTAAAACGGCGATTAGGGTCAGGTTGTGGGTAGTGTTGAATGACGGTGGGGGTCAGGCTGGGGGCAGAGAGTGGACTACTATGGGAGTCAGGATGGGGGGCAGTGTTGGACGGCGCTGGGGGTCAGGCTGGGGGCGGTGTATGGATGGCGGTGGGTGTCAGGCTGGGGGCGGTGACTGGGCACCGGTGAGTGTCAGGATGGGGGCAGTATATGGACGGCAGTGAGGGCCAGGCCTGGGGGTTGTGTGTGGAAGCCGGTGAGGGTCAGGCTGGGGGCGATTTTGCATGGTGGTGAGGATCAGGCTGGGAGCAGTGTGTGCACGGCAGTGAGGGTGATGCTGGGGATGGCGTCGAGGTTAAGGCTGGGGGCGGTAATGGAAGGCAGTGAGGGTCAGGCGGGTAGTGGTGAGTGGATCCTGGTGAGGGAGAGGTTGGGGGCGGCGTGTGGATTCCAGTGAGGGTCAGGCTGGGGGTGGTGTTTTGATTGCGGTGAGAGTCAGGCTGTGGGCAGTGTGTGGATGGCTGTAAGGGTCAGGTTGGGGGCGGCGTGTGGACGGCAGTGAGAGTCAGCTGGGGGGCGGTGTGTGGTGGGCAGTGAGGGTCAGGCTGGGGGTGGTGTGTGCAGGTCAGTGTGCGTCGGACAGGGGCGGTGTGTGGACAGTGGTGGGGATCAGGCTGGGGATGGGGTGAGGCTGGGTCCGGTGTGTGGTCGGTGGTGAGTGTCAAGATGGGGACAGTGCGTGGACGCCGCTGAGGGTCAGGCTGGGGCCAATATTGGAAGGTTGTGAGTGTCAGACTGGGAGCGGTGTGTGTGACAGCGGTGAGTGTCAGGCTGAGTGCGTTGTGTTTGACAGCGGTGAGGGTCAGGTTGGAGGCGGTGTGTGGCGGGCAGTGAGGGTCAGGCTGGGGATGGTGTGTGGAGGGCGGTGAGGGTTAGGCTGGGGGCGGTGTGTGGAAGGTGGTGAGAGTCAGGCTGGGGCCGGTGTGGAGGGTGGTGAGGGTCTGATTACTTGAGAGTGGCTAATGTTGTACCTTTGTTTGTGAAGGGATATAAGTAGAAGCCTGGGAATGACAGGCCTGAGAGTCTGACTTCAGTGATGGATAAGTTGCTGCAGATGATTCTGAATGATAGGATTTACATGTATTTGGAGGAATATGGAATGATTAGTGACAGTCAGCATTGAAATAGCCGGCGAGAGAGTAATAGTGGAGGGTTGTTTTTCAGACAGCTGACCTGTGACCAGCGGTGTTCCCCAGGGATCAGTGTTGGGTCCACTTTTGTTTGCCATTCATATGAATGATTTTGATAAGAATATGGAAAGTTTGGTTTGTAAGTTTGCGGTTGACACTAAAAATGGTGTTAATGTGGAAACAAAGGTTATGTACGATTCCAAACAGATCTTGATCAATTGGGTGAATGACCGAAGAGTGGCAGATGGAGTTTAATCTGAATAAATGCAAGATATTAGCATTTTCATAAAACAAACAAGGACAGGATTTACACTCATTAAAAGTCAGGCCTTGAGAAGTGAGATGGAACAAAGAGACCTAGTCGTTCAGGTCTTTGAAATTTGTGTCACATGTAGGCAGAGTGGTTAAGCTGGTGTTTAGCACATTTGTGCTCATTACTCAGACCTTTGAGTGCAGGAGTTGGGACGTTATGTTGACGTTGTACAGGATGTTGGGGAGGCCTCTTCTGGTGTACTCTGCTCAGTTCTAGTTGTGCTGTTATAGGAAGGATATCTTAAATTGGAGCGGGTTCAGAAGAGATTTACCAGGATGGTAATGGTAATGGATGATTTCAGTTATAAGGAAAGGCTGGGACTTATTTTCACTGGAGTGAAAGAGGTTGAGGGATGACCTTATTTGACGTTTACAAAATCATGAGGCGTCCAGGTAATGTGAATAGCAGGTGCCCTTTCCAGGAGGGGGCGCTATTCAAGCGTGGGCTGCATAGTTTTCCAGGTGAGGGGAGAATATTGTTTAAAAAGACAGTAGAGATTTGTTATTAATTTTTACACTGAGTTGGTTAATGTGTTGAATGAACCTCCAGCGGAGTGGTAGCTGTGAATACAATTGCAAATACTGGGAAGCACGCTAACTCAGTGGTTAGCACTGCTGCCTCATAGTGCCAGGGACTCGGGTTCAATTCCAGCCTCCAGCGACTGTCTATGTGGACTTTGCACATTCTCCCCAGGTCTGTGTGGGTTTCCTCCCAAAAGTAAGTTGGCCATGCTAATTTGCCCATACTGTTCAGGGATGTGCATGTTGGGTGCATTAGTGAGGGGCAAATGTAGGGGAATGGGTCTGGGTGGATTTGTTGGGCAAATGGCCAGTTTCCACACCGTAGGGATTCTACGAGAAAGTCATGTGGACAGGTACCTAATAGGAAATGTTTGGATGCATGTGGACAAAGCGGAGGTAGGTGAGATTAACTCAGTTTGGAATTATGTTTGACATGGATTGGTTGGACCACAGGTTCTGTTTCCGTGCTATATAACATTACGACTCTAATTCCTTCTATCTCTAAATTCCTCCCTCTCCACAACTCTCGCTATCACTGTTACCTCACCCTGCCTCACAACTCTCCCTTATCTCTAATAATTCCTCGACAGCCTCAGAACCCTCCCTAACTCTAATCCTGTCCAGTCTCTCAAAGCTCTGCTACTTGTGCCTTTCGTTGATTCCAGCCTTCAGGATACCCCATTTTTATTTCTCACTTGATGACGGTCCTTTCAGATTTCTGCGCCGAGCTCCAGAGTTTCCTCCTTAACCTCTCCATCTCACTTTCCTCTCAAACACGTTGACCAATCATGTGTATTTTAGTCTAATATCCACTTTTCTGACCTGGTTTCAAATGTGGCCTGTCATATCCCTATATTAAGTGTCGAGATGTTTACACCACAGAAAAAAGGCTCTGTGGGCCATTGAGTCTGTGCCAGCAAAGAAAACTACCACCTAACTATCCTAATCCATTTTCCAGTAGTTGGTCCATCGCGTTATCTGTCTTGGCATCGCAAGCGTGCACCTAAATATATCTGAAATGCTATTGGGAATTCTGTGTGTCCCACCCTCACAGAGAGTGAGGTTTAGTGCAACTGTTGCTCTATGATGACATCACCCACAGGAACACAGAGCAGCTGGGTCTGTGCAAACCAGAGATTGCCCACACATTGGGAAGGGTGGCAGGGTCCCTGAGATGGGTCACAGGAGATTTACCAGGATGGTTCAAGGAATGGAGGATTTTAGTAACGTGTTTTGGATATTCTTTTACATTACTCATTGGTATGATATAGGTGTTGATGATACATACAGAATATCGATCTACATTAGATGGACTCTCCTTCCCAACCTCTCCCCTTGCCTGGGCTGTGATAACCTTCAAATTAAAGCATCTCCAGACATCTCTCCCTAATGAGAGAGCAGCCCTATGGTCTGATAGGACAATGCTGACTTTACCTTTTACACAGTGATGCCACTGTGCCTCGGGGGTGGAGAGAGGGAATGCTGAAGGTGGTGGATGGGACACCACTCAGGCACAGTGCCTTGTGCTGGAGGATGTTCACGGTCTTTAATATTGTTGGGGGCTGCACCGATGCAGGCAAGTGGACACTGTTCCAACACAATCCTGATGTGTACCTTATAAAGAGAAAACAGACACTGGGGAATCAGGGGTTTGGGGAAACTGAGATTGTTCTCCTTGTAGCAAAGGAAATGGAGGGGAGCTGTGACAGACAATAGTTACACGTTATAATAATACACCTTACATCCATCAGCTCATTATACAAGGATTACAGGACACATTGAATTTTTGGGGAGATCTATGGAGAGAATGGGATGATTCAAAGGAGAACTTTTCTGCAGCAAATGGGAATGGGCTGGAACAGAATACTCACACACAATGTGAATATCCAGGTCCTGATTAATTTAATAACTCTGTCAGAGTTTGGCGTTACAATTACTGAGATTGCCATCTGAATGCCCACCTGTAGTATCCTGTAATACAAGTTTATAAAATCCATCATTATCATTTCAGGTTAGAAACTCACACCGTCCCCTCCTCCTGGCCCAGGATGACTGTACACATTACCCCTTGTGGAGGTCAGCAGTCCGTTCAGAGCGAAATCTATGAGTGGGTTTCTATGAGTTTCCACCTTGGGACTTCATGTGACTGAACAAGGCAGATCTTTCACACATGGGACAGAATGTTCCAAGAGTCTGTGAGATGTGGAGAGCAAGATTTGCTACCTTTTCTTTCCTTCCGTGCTACCGCTGTGCCTCATCAATAAGACATGGGGGGTGAAACGTTCATGCAGCTTGATGGGTAAGTTGTCTCCATTCTGACCAATGGGAAGCAAGTGCCTCCCAGTCATTCCAAAGAGTATCACTTAAAACAGAGCAACCCTGCATGCTTCCCACTGCTCAGGACTCCCAGTAAACGTTTAGAAGAATGTGGGCGGGGGGGGGGGGGGTGTAATCTGTCAAAAAAGGCATAACTGTAAAGTTCTAAGAGGACTGTGAAGAGAGAGAGATACACAGGAGAAAGGGGCAACAAGTTGCCAGATGGGGTATAATTTTGGAAAATGGGAAGTTGGTCATTTTGGAGGAGATAATAAAAGAACAGGGGTCTATTTAAATGGTGGAAACTGTAGAAAGCTGCACCGCAAAGGGACCAGGGGGTAATTGTGCAGGAAACACAGAAAGCTAGCAGATTCTGGGTCAGTCACGGAATCAAGGGTTCTGCTTCAGATTCGTCCAGTTTATAGCAACATTGACACGGGTCACGGGTTTCAGTAGCAATAGACCTGGGGTGAGGGAGAGACAAGCAACGTTTTAGAGATTGGAATCCCTGGTGTTTGTGATTGTGTAGATGTCTGATCAGAAGGTCACCTTGGGGTCACATATAACAGCAATATTATGAAGAGTGTGGTTCCGCCTCAGACAGTTCCCAATGAGAGGGAAGGGCTCAGCAGTAAGGGAAAGGTATTTGTAATAGCAACTAAAGGTAAAGGATTTAACCCATTGCAGTATTTCATTGGAGGAAATTGCAGCTAATCGAGTAGTGGGAGCGTGGTTAGCAGTTTGATAACTGAGTAACAGTGTGGAAATGGAGAGGGATGATGGGGAGGGATAGCTGGGCATTGTCACTGTACACGTGAAACCTAACACGGTGCTTTTGGACAATGTCACCGCCTGGCATTATGTAGGTGTGATACAGAAGGGACCAAGGGTGGATCCTTAGATTCCCTACGGTGTGGAAACAGGCCCTTCGGCCAACAAGTCCATTCCGACCCTCCGAAGAGGAATCCACCAAAACCTATTCCCCTACATTTACCCTTGATTAATGCACCTCACACTACAGGCAATTTAGCATGGCCATTTCATCTAACCTGCACATCTTTGGACTGTGGGAAGAAACCGGAGCACCCGGAGGAAACCCACACAGACATGGGGAGAATGTGCAAACTCCACACAGACAGTCGCCCGAGGCTGGATTCGAACTTGGTACCCTGGTACTGTGAGGCAGCATTGCTTACCACCGAGCCACCGTGCTGCCCAACCCTTGAGGGACACCACATAAAAGGAATTCAGAAAGGAAATCAGAGAGGGTATCACAGCTACAGAAGTTACCATTGTCGAGGACGGTCTGACTACTGAGTCATTATGGGTGGAAATTAGGAACAGTAAGGGGGCAGTCACCTCATTAGGGGTTTACTGCAATAGTAAAGCCCCCCCCCCCCCCCCCCCCCCCCCCCCAATAGCAGCAGGGAGATTGAAGAAAGAATAGGTCGGCAGATTCTAGAAAGGTGTGAATGGAGTAGGGTAGTTGTAATGGGTGACTTTAACTTTCCCAAAATTGATTGGAACCTCCTTCGAGCTACTTTGATAAGGTGTGTTCAGGAGGGTTTCCTAACTCAGTACGTTGACAGGCCGACGAGGGGAGAGGCCATTTTGGATTTGGTGCTCGGCAATGAGCCGGGGTGGGTGTCAGATCTTGCGGTGTGAGAGCATTTTGGTGATAGTGACCACAACTGCCTCACATTCTACATAGCTATGGAGAAGGAGAGAAGCAGGCACAATGGAAGGATATTTAATTGGGGAAAAGGAAACTATGATACTATCAGACGTGAGTTGGGAAGCATGGACTGGGAGCAATTGTTCCATGGAAAGTGCACTATAGACATGTGGAGACGGTTTAAGGAACAGTTGTTGCGAGTGATGCAAAAATGTGTTCCTCTGAGACAGGCAAGAAGGGGTAAGATAAAGGAACCTTGGATGATGAGAGCGGTGGAGCTTCCCGTCAAAACAAAGAAGGCAGTTTACGTAAGGTGGAGGAAACAATGGTCTTGCTCAGCTCTAGAGGATTACAAGCAGGCTAGGAAGGCGCTCAAAGATGGTCTTAGGAGAGCCAGGAGAGGGCAGGAAAAAGGGTTGGCAGGAAGGATTAGGGTGAATCCAAAGGTGTTTTACACATATGTGAGGAATAAGATAATGATCAAAGAAAGAGTAGGGGCGATCAGGGATAGCATAGGGAACTTGTGTATAGAGTCTGAGGAGGTAGGGGAAGCCCTAAATGAGTTTTTTGCTTCTGTCTTTACTAAAGAAAAGGAACTTGTAGTGAATGAAACCATTGAGGAGCAGGTAAGCATGCTGGAACGGATACAGATTGAGGAAGCGGATGAGCTGAAAATTTTGACAAACATTAAGATTGACAAACATTAAGATTGACAAGTCGCCAGGGCCAAACCAGATTTGTCCTCGGCTGCTTTGGGAAGCGAGAAATGTGATTGCTTCGCTGCTTGCGAAGATTTTTGCATCCTCGCTCTCCACTGGAGTTGTACCTGAGGACTGGGGAGAGGCAAATGTAATTCCTCTCTTCAAGAAAGGAAATTGGAAAATCCCCGGCAAATACAGACTAGTCAGTCTCACGGCTGTCATCTGCAAGGTGTTGGAAAGGATTCCGAGGGATAGGATTTATGATCATCTGGAAGAGAATGGCTTGATTAAATGCAGTCAGCACGGCTTTTTGAGGGGCAGTCATGCCTCACAAATCTTATTGAGTTCTTTGAGGATGTTACTAGACAAGTTGATGATCGTCGAGCGGTGGATGTTGTGTATCTGGACTTCACCAAGGCATTTGATAAGGTTCCCCTTGGTAGGCTCGTTCAGAAGGTCAGGAGGAATGGGATACAGGGAAATTTAGCTGTCTGGATACAGAATTGGCTGGTTGACAGAAGACAACGAGTGGTAGTAGAAGGAAAGTATTCTGCCTGGAAATCAGTGGTGAGTCGTGTTCCACAGGGCTCTGTTCTTGAGCCTCTACTCTTTGTAATTTTTATTCATGACTTGCTTGAGGAAATTGAAGGATGGGTTAGCAAGTTTGCAGACGACACAAATGTTGGAGGTGTCGTTGACAGTATAGAGGGTTGTTGTAGGCTGCAGAGTGACATTGACAGGATGCAGAGATGGGCAGCTGAGAGGTGGCAGATGGAGTTCAACCTGGATAAATGTGAAGTGATGATTTTGGAAGGTCAACTTGAAAGTTGAGTACAGGATTAAAGATAGGATTCTTAGCAGTGTGGAGGAAACGCGGGATCTTGGTGTGCAGGTACATAGATCCCTTAAAATTGCCACGCAAGTGGACAGGGTTGTAAAGAAAGCATATGGTATTTTGGCTTTCTTTAACAGGGGGATTGAGTTTAAGAGGCGAGAGATCTTGTTGCAGCTCGATAAAACTTTGGTTAGACCGCACTAGGAATATTGCGTCCAGTTCTGGTCGCCCTATTATAGGAAAGATGTGGATGCTTTGGAGAGAGTTCAGAGTAGGTTTACCAGGATGCTGCCTGGACTGGAGGGCTTATCTTATGAAGAGAGGTTGACTGAGCTCGTACTTTTTTCATTGGAAAAAAGAAGGAAGAGAGGGGACCTAATCTGAAGCACAGATAGCGTTGATAGCCAGAGACTATTTCCCAGGGCAGAAATTGTTAACACGAGGGATCATAGTTTTAAACTGTTTGGCGGAAAGTATAGAGGGAATGTCAGAGGCGGGTTCTTTACACAGAGAGTTGTGAGAGCATGGAATGCGTTGCCAGCAGCAGTTGCGGAAGCAAGGTCATTGGGGATATTTAAGAGACAGCTGGACATGCATATGGTCACAGACATTTGAGGGTTCGTACATTAGGTTTACTTTACATGAGGATCAATGGTCGGCACAACATCGTTCTATGTTCTTTGAAGTGTATCTGTACCTTTCGACCATCTGCACTCTGAACTGACAGATAGGGCTCCCTCAATACCTTAGAAACCACCCCCTCAGTATGTTATCCCCAAAGCACCTCAACAGAACATTCATGCCCTCAACACCTCAGAAAGCAAACCTGTTACCCCCTTGGACCGTGTTCATCCCCAAACCTGTTCTCACTGTGATGACCCACAGCCACCCCCAAGATTGGAGCCCAGGGCCCAAAACATTATTTGGGTGTGTGGATTGATCATAGAATCCCTAAGATGTGGAAGCAGGCCATTCAGCCTATCAGGTTCACACTGGCCCTCGGCAGAGCATCCCACCTATCTTCTCTATTCCTGGATCCTTTCATTTCCTCTGGCTAATCCACTTGGCCTGCACATCTTTGGACAGTGGGAGGGAACTGAAGCACCCGGAGGCTGACACAGGGAGAATTTGCCAACTCCACACAGACAGTCGCCCGAGGCTGGAATCGAATCCGGGTGGGGTGAGGCAACACTGAGCCCCCGTGACCATCCCACCATCTCCTCCCCGTTGATGACCGTTTGATGTCTGTACCCGGGGAGTATCGAACTTGTTTAGCGTTTATTTAAGAAAGATTAGGGAAAAGGGCAATGCTTGCACAAGCTCAAGATGGTTGGTCCCCCTCGAAAAAATATTTATATCAGTTTCAAAAAGAGACTTTATTCACAAAAAAAAAGTTTACGTACAAACATAGTCACTAAAGTTCGGTTCTGTACAGTCTTTACAACAAGTCTTTGTTATGACATATATACTCCCCTTGGCTGATTAACTGAAATGTTAGGTCTGAGCTGTTCCTTCTGAATTAATATCACAAAGTTAAATTGATAAGGATCTTTGTGAAGTTCCTGTGTTCTTTATCTGTTCCCCCTTGTACCCCGCCCTCCGAATACAATACCTTACAAAGCCTTAAACTTGTTTGTCAACTTTCAGCAGAAGCAGCCTCAGGGCTTTGAACACAAACTGAATTACTCAGTGACACTTGGATCAAGTCAGATCAAATTCTCAAGCAAACAGATGGCTGGGGAAATTCAGCAGATCAGGCAGCAACGGTGAAGAGAGAGAGGAACAATTCGCATTTCAAGTGACCCTTCCTCAAAATGGTCTGTTCTGAAGGAAGTTTCTCGCAGAAATCACTTGATTGAAAGGTGAACTCTCTGTCTCTTTCTTCGTCTCCCTTCAGAGATGCTGCCAGACAAGCTTAGCTTCTTCAGCAATCTCTGTATTGATGTTTCAGGTCTCCAGCGCGTCCATACAGATTGATTTTAGTGTTGTATTCTCAAGCTTGCTCGATTAAAGGGATTGAATTCCTCCCCCATAAAGGGGGAGGGCGGGGGCAGTTACCTCAGCTAACAGGTTCGTGATGCCAACATTGTTGGCTCAATCTCTATCATGGAGGAGAAAGTGAGGACGGCAGATGCTGGAGATCAGAGCTGAAAAATGTGATGCTGTAAAAGCGCAGCAGGTCAGACAGCATCAAACGACCAGGAGAATCGACGTTTCGGGCATGAGCCCTTCCTCAGGAGTGAGGAAAGTGTGCCAAGCCGGCTAAGATAAAAGGTAGGGGGGAGGGGCTTGGGGGAGGGGAGTAGGAAATGCAATAGGTGGAAGGAAGTTAAGGTGAGGGTGATAGGCCGGAGAGAAGGTGTGGCGGAGAGGTCAGGAACAAGATTGCAGGTTAAGTGGTGGTGCTGAGTCCGAGGGTTGGGACTGAGATAAGGTGGGGGGAGGGGAAATGTGGAAGCTGGAGAAATCTCCATTCATCCCTTGTGGTTGGAGAGTTCCTAGGCGGAAGATGAGGCGCTCTTTCTCCTGCCGTCGTGTTGCCATGGTCTGGCGATGGATGATGCCAAGGACCTGCATGTCAATAGACAATAGACAATAGACAATAGACAATAGGTGCAGGAGTAGGCCATTCAGCCCTTCGAGCCTGCACCGCCATTCAATATAATCATGGCCGATCATTCCTAATCAGTATCCTGTTCCTCCCTTATTTCCATAACCCTTGATTCCACTACCTTTGAGAGCTATATCCAACTCCTTCGTAAATGAATCCAGAGAGTGGGCCTCCACTGCCCTCTGGGGCAGAGCATTCCACACAGCCACCACTCTCTGGGTGAAGAAGTTTCTACTGAGCTCTGTCCTAAATGGTCTACCCCGTATTTTTAAGCTGTGTCCTCAGGTTCGGCACTCACCCATCAGTGGAAATAGGTTTCCTACTGCCAGAGTGTCCAATCCTTTCATAATCTTATACGTCTCAATTAGATCCCATCTCAATCTTCGAAACTCAAGGGTATACAAGCCCAGTCGCTTCAGTCTTTCAGTGTAAGGTAACCCTGCCATTCCAGGAATTGACCTCGTGAACCTACGCTGCACTCCCTCAATAGCCAGAATGCCTTTTCTCAAATTTGGAGACCAGAACTGCACACAGTACTCCAGGTGTGGTCTCACCAGGGCCCTGTACAGCTGCAGAAGCACCTCTTTGCCTCGAAACTCAATTCCTCTTGTTATGAAGGCCAGCATGCTATTAGCCTTCTTCACTACCTGCTGTACCTGCATGCTTGCCTTCATTGACTGGTGTACAAGAACACCCAGATCTCTCTGTACTGCCCCTTTACATAAATTGATTCCATTGAGGTAGTAGTCTGCATTCCTGTTCTTGCTGCCAAAGTGGATAACTATACATTTATCCACATTAAACTGTATCTGCCATGCATCTGCCCACTCACCTAACTTGTCCACGTCACCCTGTCATCTCCTAACATCTTCATCACTTTTCACACTGCCACCCAGCTTTGTATCATCAGCAAATTTGCTAATGTTATTGCTGATACCATCTTCTATATCATTAACATATATTGTAAAAAGCTGTGGTCCCAGCACGGATCCCTGCGGTACGCCACTGGTCACTGCCTGCCATTCCGAAATCTGTCCTTGGTGGAGTGGGAGGGGGAGGTAAAGTGTTCAGCCACGGGGCGGTTGGGCTGTTTGGTGCGGGTGTCCCAGAGGTGTTCTTTGCAATGTTCTGCAAGTTGGCGTCCTGTCTCCCCAATGTAGAGGAGGCCACATCGGGAGCAGTGGAGGCAGTAAATGATGTGTGTGGAGGTGCAGGTGAATTTGTGGTGTATATGGAAGGATCCATTGGGGCCTTGGAGGGAAGTGATGGGGGAGGTGTGGGCGCAAGTTTTGCATGTCTTGCAGTTGTAAGGGAAGGTGCCGAGAGTGGAGGTTGGGTTGGTGGGGTGTGGGAACCTGACGAGTGAGTGGTCTTTCTGGAACGCTGATAGGGGTGTGGAGGGAAATATATCCTTGGTGGTGGGGTCTGTTTGGAGGTGGCGGAAATGATGACGGATGATGCGATGTATATGGAGGTTGGTGGGGTGGTAGGTGAGGACCAGTGGGGTTCTGTTCTGGTGGCGATTGGGAGGGCGGGGTTCAAGTGCGGAGGAGCGGGCAGTGGAGGAGATGCTGTGGAGAGAATCGTCCACCACGTCAAGGGGGAAATTGCGGTCTTTGAAGAAGGAGGCCATTTGGGTTGTTAGGTATTGGAATTGGTCCTTCTGGGAGCATATACGGCGGAGGCGAAGGAATTGGGAATATGGGATGGCGTTTTTACAGGGGGCAGGTTGAGAGGAGGTGTAGTCTAGGTAGCTGTGGGAGTCGGTCGGTTTATAGTAAATGTCTGTGTTGAGTCGGTCGCCCGACATACAAATGGAGAGGACTAGGAAGGGGGGGGGGAGGAGTCTGAGATGGTCCAGGTAAATTTGCGGTCGGGGTGGAAGGTGTTAGTAAAGTGGATGAACTGTTCAACCTCCTCTTGGGAGCACGAGGCAGCGCCGATACAGTCATCGATGTAGTGGAGGAAAAGGTGGGGGGATGGTGCCAGTGGAGGTTCGGAAGATGGACTGTTCCACATTTCCTATGAAGAGGCAGGCACAGCTGGGGCCCATGCGGTTACCCATGGCTACTCCTATGGTTTGGAGGAAGTGGGAGGATTGGAAAGAGAAGTTGTTCAGAATGAGGGCCAGTTCAGTCTGTCGAAGGAGGGTATCAGTGGAAGGGTACTGGTTGGTACGGCGGGAAAGGAAGAAGTGGCGAGTTTGAGTCCTTCGTGATGGGGGATGGAGCTGTATAGGGACTGGATGTCCATGGTGAAGGGAAGGCGTTGGGGGCCGGTGAAGCGAAAATCATGGAGGAGGTGGTGGACGTGGGTCGTGTCCTGAACGTAGGTGGGGAGTTCTTGTTCTAAGGGGGACAGGACCGTGTCGAGATATACAGAGATGAATTCAGTGGGGAAGGATCAGGCTGAGACAATGGGTCGGCCGGGGCAGTCAGGTTTGTGGATTTTGGGCAGGAGGTAGAAACGGGCGGTGTGGGGTTGTGGGACTATGAGGTTGGAGGCAGTGGATGGGAGATCCCCTGAGGAGATGAGGTTATGGATGGTCTGGGAGATGATGGTTTGATGGTGGTAGATGGGGTCATGGTCAAGTGGGCAGTAGGAGGAGGTGTCCAGGAGCTGGCATTTAGCCTCAGCGGTGTAAAGATTGGTGCGTCAAACTACCACCGCGCCTCCCTCCATTCCAACCCCAGTCTCACTATCAAACCAACGTGCAGCCCTCCACTCCCTCCGTTCCAATCCCAACTTCACGATCAAACTGTCCAACCTCTCATCCTCGCAACGTGCAGCCCTCCACTCCTTCCGTTCCAACCCCAACCTCACTATCAAACCGGCCCATCCTCTGACGACCCCTTCTCCCGCCTCCAACACACCCCAACCACCTGGACAACTCGTGCTGGCCTCTTACCCGCCCTTGATTTCTTCATAGCCAACTGCCACAGTGACATTAGCCGCCTCAAACTGTCCACCCCTCTCACCCAATCCAACTTCTCACCCTCGCAACGTGCAGCTCTCTACTCCTTCCGGTCAAACCCCAAACTCACTATCAAACCAGCGCTCCACCTCCTCCATGATTTTCGTTTCCCCGGCCCCCAACGCCTTATCTTCACATGGACATCCAGTCCCTATACACCTCCATCCTCCATCACGAAGGACTCAAAGACCTCCGCTTCTGCCTTTCCCGCCCTACCTACCAGTACCCTTCCACTAACGCCCTCCTTCGACTGACAGAAATAGTCCTCTCTCTGAACAACTTCTCTTTCCAATCCTCCCACTTCCTCCAAACCAAAGGAGTAGCCATGGGAACCTGTATGGGCCACAGCTATGCCTGCCTCTTTGTAAGATATGTGGAGCAGTCCATCTTCCGCAGCTACACTGGCACCACCCCCACCCCCAGCTTTTCCTCCTCTACATCGATGACTGTTTCTGCGCTGCTTCCTGTTCCCACGGGGGGGGGGGGGGGGGGAGTTGAACAGTTCATCCACTTTACTAGCACCTTCCACTTCTACCTCAAATTGACATGGAACGTTTCAGACTGCTTCCTCCACTTCCTAGACCTCTCCACTTGTATCTCGGGCGACCGACTCAACATGGTCATTTACTATAAACCGACCAATTCCCACAGCTACCTAGACTACACCTCGTCCCACCCTGCCCCCTGTAAAAACGTCATCCATATTCCCAATTCCTTCGCCTCTGCCGCATCTGCTCCCAGGCGGACCAATTCCAATACCGAACAACCCAGATGGCCTCCTTCTTCAAAGACCGCAATTTCTCCTCAGATGTGGTCGACGATGCTCTCCACCGCATCTCCTCCACTTCCCGCTCCTCCGCACTTGAACCCCGCCCTCCCAATCGCAACCAGGACAGAACCCCACTGGTCCTCACCTACCACCCTACCAACCTCCAAAAACGTCGCATCATCCGTCATCATTTCCGCCACCTCCAAACAGACCCCACAACCAAGGATATATTTCCCTCCCCTCCCCTAAAAGTGTTCTGGAAAGACCACTCCCTCCGCGACTCCCTAGTCAGGTTCCCACACCCCTCCAACCCAATCTCCACTCTCGGCACCTTCACCTGCAACCGCAAGAAATGCAACACTTGCGCCCACACCTCCCCCATCATTTCCCGCCAAGGCCCCAAGGGATCCTTCTATATACACCACAAATTCACCTGCAACTCCACACACATCATTTACTGCCTCCGCTGCTCCCGATGTGGCCTCCTCTACATTGGGGAAACAGGCCGCCTACTTGTGGAACGTTTCAGAGAACACCTCTGGGACACCCGCACCAACCATCCCAATCGCCTCGTGGCTGAACACATTATCTTCCCCTCCCACTCCACCAAGGACATGCAGGTCCTTGGCCTCCTCCATCGCCAGACCATGGCAACACGACGGCTGGAGGAAGAGCACCTCATCTGCCGCCTAGGAACCCTCCAACCACAAGGGATGAATGCAGATTTCTCCAGCTTCCTCATTTCCCCTCCCCCCACCCTATCTCAGTCCCAATCCTCGGACTCAGCACCACCTTCTTGACCTGCAATCTTCTTCTTGACCTCTCCGCCCCACCCCCTCTCTGGTCTATCACCCTCACCTTAACTTCCTTCCACCTATCTCATTTCCAAAGCCCCTCCCCCAAGCCTCTCCTCCCTACCTTTTATCTTAGCCTGCTTGGCACACTTTCCTCACTCGATTCGTCGATTCTCCTGATCTTCTGATGCTGCCTGACCTGCTGCGCTTTTTCACCAACACATTTTTTAGCTCAATCTCTATCATGTCTGAAGTTACCATGAAGGCCCCAGCGTATCGACATCGCCCCTCACCTGAGGTGTGTGACCCACTAGTCTTCTCTCTCTGACAAGACAGCAGCTCTCGGATCCTCCTGGTCTTTAAGAACTTCCCAACTTTAAAAAGGCAAGAGAGCTCTTTACAGTTTTCAGGTCAAATTCCTGGAGCTCCTCCCTAACTTCACTGTGGGACACCCAAAGACTGCAGCAGGAGAGTGCAGCTCGCTACCATCTTCCAGGCAACTATTAGAGGGTGTGGGAATCACATGCAAGCCAAATTTGAAAGTAAGTTTTATTACAAGGTCACGGTGGATGGTCACTAAGACTGTTGCTTTACCTCTGTTGAGATCAGCATAATGAAGAAGCAAAGGTTGGGTTGAAAATGACAATGATAGCCTTTCGTAGGTTGGTGTTTGTTAGAGTTTGTATCGACAGTATGAATGTTTGAGCACTCATTCAAGTGCATGCAGATAGCTGCCAGAGGAAGTGATGGGGGCCAGTACAATTGCGACATTTAAGAGGCATCTGGATGAGTATGTGATTAGAAATTGTTTAGAGGAATATCAGCCAAGTGCTATCAAATGGAATGAAATGAGATGAGAATATCTGGTTGGTATGGACGAGTTGGACAGGAGGGTCTGTCTCCAAGCTGTGCATCTCTGTGACTCTGTGCATCTGAATAGTCTATTGCAGAGAGTTTCAGACAGGGCTTGGTTTGTGTGTCTCTCTTATGCTTCCTCAGAATCTGCAAACTCTATGTTTCCAAATTTCCACAAGACTCTACGAAATAGGAAAAAGAGGGTCAGTACTGAGGGAGTGCTGCACTGTCGGAGGGTCAACACTGAGGGAGTGCTGCACTTCAGAGGGTCAATACTGAGGGAGCGTTGCACTGTCAGAGCCTCAGTACTGAGAAAGTGCTGCACTGTCAGAGAGTCAGTACTGAGGGAGTGCTGCACTGTCAGAGGGTCAGTACTGAGGGAGTGCTGCACTGTCAGAGGGTCAGTGCTGAGGGAGTGCTGCACTGTCAGAGGGTCAGTACTGAGGGAGTGCTGCACTGTCAGAGGGTCAGTGCTGAGGGAGTGCTGCACTGTCAGAGGTTCTGTGCTGAGGGAGTGCTGCACTGTCAGAGGGTCAGGACTGAGGGAGTGCTGCACTATCAGGTGGTTAGTACTGCGGGAGTGCTGTACTGTCACAGGGTCAGTACTGAGGGAGTGCTGCACTGTCAGAGGGTCAGTACTGCGGAAGTGCTGCACTGTCAGAGGGTCAGTACTGCGGGAGTGCTGCACTGTCAGAGGATAGTACTGCGGGAGTGCTGTACTGTCACAGGGTCAGTACTGAGGGAGTGCTGCACTGTCAGGTGGTCAGTACTGCGGGAGTGCTGCACTGTCAGAGGGGTCAGTACTAAGGCAGCGTTGCACTGTCAGAGTGTCAGTACTGCGGGACTGCTGCACTGTCAGAAGATCAGTACTGAGGGAGCGGTGCATTCTCAGAGGGTTAGTACTGAGGGAGCGCTGCACTGTCAGAGGGTCAGTACTAGGGAGCGGTGCATTCTCAGAGGGTTAGTACTGAGGGGGCGCTACAATGGAAGAGCGTCAGAACTAAAGCAGCGCTGCACTGTCAAAGAGCTGCACTGTCGGAAGGTCAGTACTGCGGGTTACCACATTGTAACACGGTCTGTATGGGGGCACTGCCACACTGTCAGAGGGTCAGTACTGACGGATTACCGCACTGTGTGAGCATCAGTACTGAGGGAGTGCCGCACTGTTAGAGGGTCAGTACTGAGGGATCACTGCACTGTCAGAGGGTCAGTACTGAGGGAATACTGCACAACGAGAGGACCATCTCTGAGGAGTACTACACTGTCAAAGGGTCAGTACTGAGGGAGCACCACACTGTCAGAGGATCAGCACTGAGGGAGTGCGCACTCAGAGGGTTAGTACTGAGGGAGTGCTGCACTGTCAGAGGGTCAGTACTGACGGACTGCTACATTGTCAGAGGGTCAGTACTGAGGGATCACCGCACTGTCGGACAGTCAGTAGTGAGGGACTGCTGCATTACCAACAGGCCATCTCTGAGGAGTACTATACTGTCAAAGGGTCAGTACTGAGGGAGCACCACACTGTCAGAGGTTGAGTCCAAAGGTAATGCCACACTGTCAGTGGCTCTGTACTCAGAGAGCACTGCCCCATCAGAGGGTCAGTACTGAGTGAGCACGCACTATCAAAAGTTCAGTATTGAGGGAGTGCTACACAGTGAGAGTGTCAGTTCTGAGTGAGAACTATTTCAGAGGGTCAGTACAGAGTGAGTGCTGCACTGTCAGACAGTCAGTACTGAGGGAGTGCTGCACTGTCAGAGAGTCAGCACCAAGAGAGTGCTGCACTGTCAGAGGGTCAGTATTGAGGGAGTGCTGCACTGTCAGAAAGTCAGTACTGAGGGCTGCTGCACTGTCAGAAAGTCAGTACTGAGGGCTGCTGCACTGTCAGAGAGTCAGTACTGAGGGAGCACCACACTGTCAGAGGTTCAGTCCAGAGGGCAAGCCACACTATCAGTTGATCTGCACTAAGAGAGCACTGCACCATTAGAGGATCAGTACTGGGGGCTGCCTCATTGCCAGAGGATCAGTACTGAGGGAGTGCTGCACTGTCAGATGGTCAGTACTGAGGGAGTGCTGCACTGTTAGATGGTCAGTACTGAGGGAGTGCTGCACTGTCAGAGGGTCAGGACAGAGAGAATTCAACAAGATCAGATGGCAAGAACAGAGAGACTGTTACACTGTCAGATGGTCAGTACTGAGGCACTGTTGACTATCAGAGGTGCAGAACCGAGGCAGAGGGTCAGTACTGAGGCAGTGCTACACTGTCAATGGGTCAGTACTGAAGGAGTGCTATACTGTCAATAGGTCAAACCTGAGGAAGTGCTGTACTGTCAGAGTGTCAGTTCTGACGGAGTTCTGTACTGTCAGAGGTTTTGTCCTGAGATTGAACCACACTGTCAGAGGGATAGTACTGAGGGTGCCCTGCATTGCTGGAAGGTCAGTACTGAGGGATTGACACACTGTCGGAGGGTCAGTATAGGGCCACGTCCACACTGTCAGAGGGTCAGTACTGAGGGAGTGCATCACTATCAGAGGATCAGTGTGGATGGAGTGCAGCATTGCCAGAGGATCAGTATGGAGGGAGTGCTGCATTGTCAGAGGGTCAGTGTGGAGGGATTGCTGCATTGTCAGAGGATCAGTGTGGAGGGAGTGCTGCATTGTCAGAGGATCATTATGGAGGGAGTGCAGCATTGTCAGAGGATCAGTGTGGAGAGAGTTCAGCATTGTCAGAGAGTCAGGATGGCGGGATTGCTGTGCAGTGAGAGGGTCAGTAATGATGAAGTGCGCACTCTCTGAGGGTCAGTACTAATGGATGGCCATGCTGTCAGAGTGCCGCACTGTGAGAGAGTAACTACTGAGGGAGCGCTGCACAGTGAAAGTGTTAGAACTGAGGGAGCACCACGCTGTGAGGGGGTTAGTACTGAGGGATCACTGCGCTGTGAGGGGTTAGTACTGAGGGAGCGTCACGCTATGTGTCGGACAGTCATTACTGAGGGACTGCTGTATTGCCAAGGGTCAGTACTGAGAGAGTGATGTACTGTCAATGTGTCATCACTGAGGGAGCGCTACATGGTCTGAGGGAGTGTTGTTTCAGAAGGTCAGTTCTGAGAGAGTGCTGCACTGCCAAAGGGTCAGGACCGTGGGAGTGCTACACTGCCAAAGGGTCAGTACTGAGGCATTGCTGGACTATCAGAAGTGCAGGAATGAGGCAGTGCCGCACTGTCAGAGTGTCAGTAATGAGGGAGTTCTGTTCTGTCGGAGGGTCAGTACTGAGGGAATGCAGCGCTATCGGAGGGTCAGTACTGAGGGAGTGCTGCCCTGTTAGAGCATCTGTATTGAGGGACCACCACATTGTCGGAGGGTCAGTACTGAGGGAATGCCACACTGTATGAGTGTCAGTACCGAGGGAATGCTGCACTGTTGAAATGTCAGTACAAAGAGAGTGCTGCAGAATCAGAGGGTCAGTACTGAGGGAATGCTGTTGTGTTAGATTGTCATTTCTGAGGGTGTGCTGCAGTGTCAAAGGAGCAGTGCTGAGAGAGAGCTGCACAGTCAGAGGGTCAGTACTGAGGGATCTCAGCATTGTCAGAGGGTCAGTACTGAGGGATTGCAGCACCGTCAAGGGCGCAGGGCCAAAGGGCTGTTGCACTGTTAGAGTGGCAGTTCTGAGGGAGTTCTGAACGATCATAGGACGCACCACACTGTCTGAAATTCAGTATGAAGGTGCGCCACACTGTGGGTGGTTCAGTATACGTGCAATGCCACATTGTCAGAGGGTCAGGACTGACGGAGTGCTGCATTTTCAGAGTGGCAGTACTGAGGGAGTGCTGTAGTGTCAGAGGGTCAGTACTGAGGGATTGCAGCACCGTCAGGGGCGCAGGGCCAAGACACTGTTGCACAGTTAGAGGGTCAGTTTTGAGGGAGTACTGAACGATCAGAGGATGCGCCGCACTGTCTGAAAGTCAGTATGAAGGTGCACCACACTGTGGGAGGGTCAGTATACGTTCAATGCCACTCTGTCAGAGGTTCAGTACTGAGGGAGTGCTGCACTGTGAGTGGGTCAATATGGAGGGAGTGCTGCACTGTCAGAGGGTCAGGACAGAGGGCCTGCTGCACTGTGAGTGGGTCAGTATGGAGGGAGTGCTGCACTGTGAGTGGGTCAGTATGGAGGGAATGCTGCAGTGTCATAGGATCAGTACTGAGGGAGTGTCGCACTGTCAGAGGGCCAGTACCTAGGGAGTGCTGCACTGTCAGACGGTCAGTACTGAGGGAGTGCTGCACAGTCAGAGGATCTGTACTGAGGGAGAGCTGCACTCTCTGAGTGTCAGTACTTCGGGAGTGCTGTGCTGTGAGAGGGTCAGTAGTGAGGAAGTGCTCATTCTCTGAGGGTCAGTAGTAAGGGATCAGCATGCTGTCAGAGTGCCGCACTGTGAGAGGGTTAGTACTGTGGGAGTGCCGTGCTGTGTGCCTGACAGCCAGTACTGACGGAGCACCGCACTGTGTATCACAGTCAGTCCCGAGCAACATCGCTCTGTGAGGGGGTTATTACTGAAGGAGCACCGCGCTGTGGCTCAGAGGGTCAGTACCGAGGGCTTGCTGCATTGCCAGAGGGCCAGTACTGAGTAGTGCTACACTCTCAAAGGGTCAGCATTGAGGGGGCAGTGCACTGTCAGATGTTCAGTCCAGAGGGAATGCGACATTGTCAAAGGATCTGTACTAAGGGAGCACTGTACCATCAGAGGGTCAGTACTGAGAGAACACTACCCTGTCAGAGGGTCAATACTGAGGCATTGCTGCACTATTAGAGGTACAGGATCGAGACAGTACCACACTGTCAGAGGATCAGCACGGAGTGAGTTCTGCTCTGTTGCAGTGTCAATACTGAGGGAATGCTGCAGTATCAGAGGGTCAGTACTAAGGGAGTGCTCCATTGTCGGTGGGGCAGTCCCGAGGGAATGCAGCCCCGTCAGAGGGTCAGGGAAGTGCCATACTGTTGGAGGGTCAGTACTGAGGGAGAGCTGTCCTGTTGGGTTGGTCAGTGCTGAAGGAAAGCTGCACTGTTGGAGCATCAGTACTGTCAAAGGTCAGTACTGAGGGAGTGTCGCACTTTCAGAGTTTCAGTCCTCAGGGAATTCAAAACTGTCAGAGGATCAGTACTGCGGGAGCGCTGCACTGTCAGAGGGTCAGTACTGAGGGAGCACTGCACTGTCAGAGAGTCAGTACTGAGTGCTGTGGCGTTAGAGGCTCACCTCTGAGGGAGTGCTGCAATGTGAAAGGATCAGAACTGAGGGAATGATGTACTGTTGGGGGGTCAGTATAGAGTGATCGCTGCACTGTCAAGGGTGCAGGACCAAGGGAGTGCTGCACTGTCAAATGGTCAATACTGAGGGACTGCTACATTGCCAGAGGGTCAGTACTGAGAGATCACTGCACTGTCGGACAGTCAGTCGAGAGAGATTGCTGCATTACCAGAGGGCCATCTCTGAGTAGTACTACACAGTCAAAGGGTCAGTACTGAGAGAGCGCTGCACAGTCAGAGGGTCAGCACTGAGGGAGCACGCACTCTGAAAAGGTCAGAACGGAGGGAACGCCACACAGTGAGAGTGTCAGTTCTGAGTGAGTGCTATTTCAAAGGGTCAGTACTGAGGGAGTGCCGCACTGTCAGATGGTCAGTGCTGAGACAATGCTGCACTGTCAGAGGGTCACTACTGAGGGATCACGGCACTGTCAGAGGGTCAGTACTGTGGGAGCGCTGCACTGTCAGATGGTCAGTACTGGGGGAGTGCTGCACTGTCAGAGCGTCAGTACAGAGGGAGCGTTGCACTGTGAGAGGGTCAGTACTGAGTGAGTGCTATTTCTGCGGGTCAGTACAGAGAGATTGCTGCACTGTCAGCGGGTCAGTACTGAGGGAGTGCTGCACTCTCAGATGGTCAGTACTGACAGAGTGCTGCACTGTCAGAGGGTCAGTACTGAGGGAGTGCTGCACTGTCAGAGGGTCAGTACTGTGGGAGCGCTGTACTGTCAGAGCGTCAGTACAGAGGGAGCGCTGCACTGTGAGAGGGTCAGTACTGAGGGACTGCTACATTGCCAGAGGATCAGTACTGAGGGATCACTGCACTGTCTGACAGTCAGTCGAGAGAGATTGCTGCATTACCAGAGGGCCATCTCTGAGGAGTACTACACAGTCAAAGGGTCAGTACTGAGAGAGCGCTGCACTGTCAGAGGGTCAGCACTGAGGGAGCACGCACTCTGAAAAGGTCAGAACGGAGGGAACACCACACAGTGAGAGTGTCAGTTCTGAGTGAGTGCTATTTCAAAGGGTCAGTACTGAGGGAGTGCCGCACTGTCAGATGGTCAGTGCCGAGACAATGCTGCACTGTCAGAGGGTCACTGCTGAGGGATCACGGCACTGTCAGAGGGTCAGTACTGTGGGAGCGCTGGAGTGTCAGATGGTCAGTACTGAGGGAGTGCTGCACTGTCAGAGCGTCAGTACAGAGGGAGCGCTGCACTGTGAGAGGGTCAGTACTGAGTGAGTGCTATTTCTGCGGGTCAGTACAGAGAGATTGCTGCACTGTCAGCGGGTCAGTACTGAGGGAGTGCTGCACTCTCAGATGGTCAGTACTGACAGAGTGCTGCACTGTCAGAGGGTCAGTACTGAGGGAGTGCTGCACTGTCAGAGGGTCAGTACTGTGGGAGCGCTGTACTGTCAGAGCGTCAGTACAGAGGGAGCGCTGCACTGTGAGAGGGTCTGTACTGAGGGACTGCTACATTGCCAGAGGATCAGTACTGAGGGATCACTGCACTGTCGGACAGTCAGTCGAGAGAGATTGCTGCATTACCAGAGGGCCATCTCTGAGGAGTACTACACAGTCAAAGGGTCAGCACTGAGAGAGCGCTGCACTGTCAGAGGGTCAGCACTGAGGGAGCACGCACTCTGAAAAGGTCAGAACGGAGGGAACGCCACACAGTGAGAGTGTCAGTTCTGAGTGAGTGCTATTTCAAAGGGTCAGTACTGAGGGAGTGCCGCACTGTCAGATGGTCAGTGCCGAGACAATGCTGCACTGTCAGAGGGTCACTACTGAGGGATCACGACACTGTCAGAGGTTCAGTACTGTGGGAGCGCTGCACTGTCAGATGGTCAGTACTGAGGGAGTGCTGCACTGTCAGAGCGTCAGTACAGAGGGAGCGCTGCACTGTGAGAGGGTCAGTACTGAGTGAGTGCTATTTCTGCGGGTCAGTACAGAGAGATTGCTGCACTGACAGCGGGTCAGTACTGAGGGAGTGCTGCACTCTCAGATGGTCAGTACTGACAGAGTGCTGCACTGTCAGAGGGTCAGTACTGAGGGAGTGCTGCACTGTCAGAGGGTCATTACTGTGGGAGCGCTGTACTGTCAGAGCGTCAGTACAGAGGGAGCGCTGCACTGTGAGAGGGTCAGTACTGAGGGACTGCTACATTGCCAGAGGATCAGTACTGAGGGATCACCGCACTGTCGGACAGTCAGTAGTGAGGGACTCCTGTATTAAGAGAGGGCCACCTCTGAGGAGTGCTGCACTGTCAGAGGGTCAGCACTGAGGGAGCATGCACTATCAAAAGGTCAGTAGTGAGGGAGCACTCCACAGTGCGAGTGTCAGTTCTGAGTGAGTGCTATTTCAGAGGGTCAGTACAGAGAGAGAGCTGCACTGTCAGATGGTCAGTACTGATGGAGTGCTGCACTCTCAGAGGGTTAGTACTGAGGGAGTGCTGCACCATGAGAGGGTCAGCACTCAGGGAGTGCTGCACTGTGAGAGGGTCAGATACTGAGGGAGTGCTGCACTGACAGAGGGTCAGTACCGAGGGAATGCTGCACTGTCAGAGTGCCAGTACAGAGGGAGTGCTGCACTGTCAGACGGTCAGTACTGCAGGACTGCTGCACTGTAGAAACGGCAATACAAAGACAATGCTGCAGAGTCAGAGTGTCAGTACTGAGGGACTGCTGTGGCGTCAGAGACTCACTTCTGAGCCAGTGCTGGACTGTCAAAGGATCAGTGTTGAGGCAGTGCTGCACTATCAGAGTGTCAGCACTGAGGGAGTGATGCACTGTAGAAATGTCAGTACAGAGAGAGTGCTGCAGAGTCAGAGGGTCAATATTGCGGGAATGATGTGGCGTTTGAGGCTCACTTCTGAGGGAGTGCTGCAGTTTAAAAGGATCAATGAGGGAGTGCTGCACTGTCGGAGGGTCAGTACAGAGTGATCGCTGTACTGTCTGGGGCGCAGACCAAGGGAGTGCTGCACTGCCACATTGTCAGCATGGAAGGAGTGCTGCACCGTCAGAGGGTCAGTACTAAAGGGAGTGCGGCACTGTGGAAATGTCAATACAAAGAGAGTGCTGCAGAGTCAGAGTGTCAGTAATGAGGGAATGCTGTGCGTCAGACGCTCACTTCTGAGTGACAGCGGGACTATCAAATGATCAGTGCTGAGGGAGTGCTGCACTTCAGAGGGTCAGGACTGAGGGAGTGCTGCACTGTCAGAGGGTCAGTACTGATGGAGTAATGCACTGTCAGACGGTCAGTACTGAGGGAGTGCTACACTGTCAGAGGTTCAGTACTGAGGGAGTGCTGCACTGTCAGAGGGTCAGTACTGAGGATGTACTGCAATGCCAGAGGATCAGTAATGAGGGAGTGCTGCACTGTCAGAGGGTCACTATGTGTGAGTGCTGCACTGCTAGAGGGTCAGTACTGAGGGAATGCTGCACTGTCAGATGGTCAGTACTGAGGGAGTGCGGCACTGCCAGAGGGTTAGTACTGAGGGAGTGCTGCACTGTCAGAGGATCAGTACTGAGGATGTACTGCAATGTCAGAGGGTCAGTACTGAGGGAGTGCTGCACTGTCAGAAGATCAGTACTGAGGGAGTGCTGCACTGTCAGAGGGCTAGTACTGAGGATGTACTGCAATTTCAGAGGATCAGTACTGAGGGAGTGCTGCACTGTCAGAGGATCACTACTGAGGGAGTGCTGCACTGTCAGAGGATCAGTACTAAGGGAGAGCTGCACTGTCAGAGGGTCACTACTGATGGAGTGCTGCACTATCGGAGGATCAGCACTGAGGAAGTCCTGCACTGTCAGTGGTTCAGTACTGAGTGTGAGCGGCACTGTCAGAGGATCACCGCACTGTCGGAATGTCAATACTGAGGGCCCGCTTCATTGCCAGAGGATCTGTACTGAGAACGTGCTGCACTATCAGAGTGTCAGTGCTGAGGGAGTGCCGCACTGTCAGGGGTGCAGAACCAAGTGAGTGCTGCACTGTCAGCATGTCAGTTCTGAGGGAGTACTGCACTGTCAAAGTGTCAGAACTGAGGGAGTGCAGCATTGTCAGTGGATCAGAATGGAGGGAGTACAGCATTGTCTGAGGGTTAGGACGGAGGAAGCACTGCAATGTCAGAGGGTCATTGCTGAGGGAATATTGCACTGTCAGAGCGTCAGTACTGAGGGAGTGCTGCACTGTCAGAGGGTCAGTACTGAGGGAGTGCAGCACTGTCAGAGGATCAATACAGAGGGAGTGCTGCACTGTCAGAAGGTCAATTTGAGGGAGGGATGCACTGTCAGAGGGTCAGAACGGAGGAAGCACTGAAATGTCAGAGGGTCAGTACTGAGGAAGTGTCGCACTGTCAGAGGGTAAGTTCTGAGGGAGTGCTGGACTGTCAAATGGTCAGTACTGAGGGAATGCTGCACTGTCAGATGGTCAGTACTGAGGGAGTGCTGCACTGCCAGAGGGTTAGTACTGAGGGAGTGCTGCACTGTCAGAGGCTCAGTACTGAGAATGTACTGCAATGTCAGAGGGCTATTACTGAGGATGTACTGCAATTTCAGAGGATCAGTACTGAGGGAATGCTGCACTGTCAGAGGATCACTACTGAGGGAGTGCTGCACTGTCAGAGGATCAGTACTAAGGGAGTGCTGCACTGTCAGAGGGTCACTACTGATGGAGTGCTGCACTGTCAGAGGATCAGTACTAAGGGAGTGCTGCACTGTCAGAGGGTCACTACTGATGGAGTGCTGCACTATCGGAGCATCAGCACTGAGGAAGTCCTGCACTGTCAGTGGTTCAGTGCTGAGTGTGTGCGGCACTGTCAGAGGATCACCGCACTGTCGGAATGTCAATACTGAGGGCCCGCTTCATTGCCAGAGGATCTGTACTGAGAACGTGCTGCACTATCAGAGTGTCAGTGCTGAGGGAGTGCCGCACTGTCAGGGGTGCAGAACCAAGTGAGTGCTGCACTGTCAGCATGTCAGTTCTGAGGGAGTACTGCACTGTCAAAGTGTCAGAACTGAGGGAGTGCAGCATTGTCAGTGGATCAGAATGGAGGGAGTACAGCATTGTCTGAGGGTTAGGACGGAGGAAGCACTGCAATGTCAGAGGGTCATTGCTGAGGGAATGTTGCACTGTCAGAGCGTCAGTACTGAGGGAGTGTTGCACTGTCAGAACGTCAGTACTGAGGGAGTGCTGCACTGTCAGAGGGTCAGTACTGAGGGAGTGCCGCACTGTCAGAGGATCAATACAGAGGGAATGCTGCACTGTCAGAAGGTCAGTTTGAGGGAGGGATGCACTGTCAGAGGGTCAGTGCTGAGGAAGCGCTGAAATGTCAGAGGGTCAGTACTGAGGAAGTGTCGCACTGTCAGAGAGTAAGTTCTGAGGGAGTGCTGGACTGTCAGAGGGTCAGCACTGAGGGAGTGCTGCACTGTCAGAGGGTCAGTACTGAGGGAATGCTGCACTGTCAGAGGGTCAGTACTGAGGGAGTGCTACGCTGTCAGGAGGTCAGTAATGAAGGATTGCCGCAATGTCAAAGGGTCAATATGGGGGCAGTGCTGTACTGTCAGAAGGTCAATACTGAGGGAGCTCTGCATTGTCAGATGGTCAGTACTGTGGGAGTGCCACACTGTCAAAGGGTCAGTACTGAGGGAGCGCTGCACTGTCAGCGCATCAGTCTGGGGATATCTGCATTGTACGAGAGTCAGTACTGAGTGAGTGCCACACTATCAAATGTGCTGAATGGCCTAATTTCTGCTCCCATGTCTTGTGGTCTAAGAGGAATATCTGAGTTGTTCCGTACATTTCTGCCTCTGCGTCCTTCATACCCTGCTCAGCAATGATTCCCGCTTCCAGATTCCAGAGACTGTGTTCAAACAGACTGTTTTCATTTGCTTATAGAACCTGAAGAGGTTCCACCCTTTTTTCCCAGGGATCGAGTTTTCATTTCGCGTGACTGACCTGCCAGCTCAAAGGGATATATTATACGGCAGAGCTGAGGTTTATTCCTCAGCTTCCTTGTGCTCATCCCAAGTGAATCCCACTGCCCCACACTTAGCACAGTCGTGTGTTCCTTATTTCTGAGCTTCCCAATGCTAATCCACATCCAGAATGACATCCCACACTCCTCCAAATGGTATTGCAGGTAGGATTGTCTTGGCGGGTGCATGTGTGACAATAGACAATAGGTGCAGAAGTCGGCCATTCTGCCCTTAGAGCCTCCACCACCATTCAATATGATCATAGCTGATCATGCTTAATCAGTATCCTGTTCCTGCCTTATCTCCATAACCCTTTATTCCATTATCCTTGAGAGCTCTATCCAACTCCTTCTTAAATGAATCCAGAGAGTGGGCCTCCACTGCCCTCTGGGGCAGAGCATTCCACACACCCACCACTCTCTGGGTGAAGAAGCTTCTCCTGAGCTCTGTCCTATTTGGTATATCCCGTATTTTTAAGCTGTGTCCTCTGGTTTGGCACTCACCCATCAGCAGAAACATGTTTCCTTCCTCCAGAGTGTCCAATCCTTTCATAGTCTTATGTGTGTGGCAGTGTATTGGTTTACATTTTAGATTAAAAGTACCAGCAGCAATTGTAATTTGAGTGGGAGCAGGCCTGGTGCTTTGTAACAGCAGGTTCATAGTGCAATAAAAGTTTTACCTCAAAAGCTGTGCTTTTTATTCTGGAGCGCGTAGAACTCAAGAACTTAGGAAGTGAGATTGTTCAAACCCCGCCCCCACCTCCAATAATTCTGGATGGCCTCGTGATGGTGTCACTAATCCACCTAACCACACATCTTTGGACTGTGGGAGGAAACTGCAGCACGCAGAGGAAACACACGTGGGAAAAGGAGAAATGTGCGAACTCCACACACAATTGCTCAAGAGAGGAACTGAACCCAGATATGTAGGGCTGTGAGGTAGCAGTGCTAACCACTGAGACACCATGACACACAGGGGGAGGATTAAAATCAATCTCCCGTCTTATCCTCCGTTCTTCCTTTTTCATTAACTTGGAAAATAATGTCGGACTGGAATTAATGTTTGCTTTCTTCTTTGGTTTTTCAGTCTCCTTCCTCAAAAGTGCCTGAGAGTACATCAAAGCCAGATGGATAGTTAATCAGCTCCAGAGTGTGTGCCCATGGCAGACCTATTCTAAAATCCCACCAAGCATCTGCAGCTGGTCTGATCAGCCTGTTTCTGCGACACAGTCAGGAAGGACATTTCAAACATGATCAAGATTCACAGACGTTTCCTCAAGTCATTTGGTGTACTTCGAAATTCAAATACAATGTGCATTTATTTGTAAAATGTAGCATGGCTGAGAGTATAGCACAACACTGATGAATGGTGATTCTCGAGCCTTTTGTTTTGTGTGAAAGTGAGAATAGCACCTGATTTGGGCTTGCTGTAGAATTCAGTAAGAGAGTTTTTTTTATAATTTACTTGTGGGATGTGGGCATAGCTGGGTGGCCAGTATTTATTGCCCATCCATAATTGTCCACAGAGCAGTTAAGTATCAGTGAACCACATTGTTGTGGGTCTGGAGTCACATGGAGAACAGACCAGGCCAGGATGGCAATTTCCTTCCCTGAAGAACATTTGTGAACCAGTTTTGTTTCCTGACAATCGAGAATGGATTCATGGTTTTCATTAGACTCTTAATTCCAGATTTTTTTTATTTTATTGAATGGGATCTTGACATGAGTTCTGTCACAGAAGGTTTTCCCACTAGTTTTGCTGATTAATGTGTTGTCACCATCATTGAGGCCGACAGCCCAGAGTAAGTCAGCATACGTGTGCTAGATTGTCTGTTAACATCTAGTTTCATTTGTCAATTTCATTTGGAATCTCTTGAGTTCAAACAGTAAGAGCTGAATACTGATGCAAGTTTGATTTCATTGGTCTGTAACTTCAGTCATGTTGCATCTGTCTAAATTGGAGAAAGAATGGGACCAGCTTTTCAGGAAAGAAATGAACACAATGGAAGTATTCAACAAAGAAAATTCAACATAACTATTCCTGACTCCCCAACTGTATCCCTTTGTCACTCCAGCCTCCCATTTGCTATCCTGAGCTGGTCAAAACCCTTTATATCTCAGCGGCATATTCCAGCCTCGAGAGAACCCAGCATTTAATGACCACAAATATGTACCTGTAAAGGTACATGTATCCTGCCTCATCATCCATAACTCTCACCAACAGACTTGATAATTCCATCCTCTTCTGGTCAGATGTTTTTCCTTATACTCCATAAATGTGAGCACTTCAAAACATCTGCTGCCTGTCCTCTGGAAAGAGCTCTTATTGTGAAAATTATCAGCCTGGTCTTAATGACTTTTGCCTCCTAAACCTCTAACTTCTCCAATCTAATGGTCACATTTTTGCAAGTCTTTCATGATGAATCCCTGCCTTACTTTATGACTTTTAGTCTATCATCGTCCTCCAACCTCTTATGGTTTTAAGTTCTCTGACTGGTGCATCCCTTCCAGAGTTAACCGAAATCATGGCCATGTATAGTAGGAATTCTAAAATTAATCCAGAGAGACAAGTCATGTTCTGGGGACCTGGGCTCCAATCTTGGGCAGGGGTGAATGTGGGTCCTTACAGACTGAATGGGTTTGAACGCAATCTGAGGGGGGAGCTGGGCTGAGCCCTGAAGTGTTGAGGATGTGAATGTTTTGTGGAGCTACTGTCTGAGGGACTTTGGGGGTAAACACAACAAAGTGATGCTTTCTTCGGTATTGAGGGAGCACTTTCTGAGGCATTGAGGGAGCACTTTCTGAGGTATTGAGGGAGCAGTATCTGGGGTACTGAGGGAGAACTATCTGAGATATTGAGGGAGCACTTTCTGAGGTATTAAGGGAGTACTATCTCAGGTACTGAGGGAGAACTATCTGAGGTACTGAGGGAGCACTATCTGAGGTATTGAGGGAGCACTTTCTGAGGTATAGAGGGAGCACTGTCTGAGGTACTGAGGGATCACTTTCTGAGGTACTGAGGGAGCACTATCTGAGGTACTTTGGGAGCACTTTCTGCGATATTGAGGGAGCACTTTCTTAGATATGGAGGGAGCACTTTCTGAGGTATTGAGGGAGCACATTCTGAGGTACTGAGGGATCACTTTCTGACATACTGAGGAAGCACTATCTGAGGTACTGAGGGAGAACTATCTGAGGTATTGAGGGAGAACTATCTGAGGTATTGAGGGAGCACATTCTGAGGTACTGAGGGATCACTTTCTGAGATTTTGAGGGAGCACTTACTGAGGTACTGAGGGAGCACTTTCTGAGATATTGAGGGAGCACTTTCAGAGGTATTGAGGGAGCACTATCTGAGGTAGTGAGGGAGAACTATTTGAAAAATTGTGGGAGCACTTTCTGAGGTATTGGGAGAGCACTATCTGAGGTATTGAGGGAGAACTATCTGAGGTATTGAGGGAGCACTTTCTGAGGTATTGAGTGAGAAATATCTGAGAATTGAGGGAGCACTTTCTGAGGTATTGAGTGAGAAATATCTGAGGTATTGAGGGAGCACTTTCTGAGGTATTGTGGGGGCACCTTCAGAGGTATTGAGGGAGCACTTTCTGAGGTATTGACGGAGCACTGTCTGAGGTACTGAGGGATCACTTTCTGACCTACAGAGGAAGCACTATCTGAGGTATCGAGGGAGCACTATCGGAGGTATTGAGGGAGCACGTTCTTAGATATTGAGGGAGCCCTTTCTGAGGTACTGAGAGAGCACTATCTGAGGTACTGAGGGAGCACTTTCTGAGATAATGAGGGAGCACTTTCTGAGGTACTGAGGAAGAACTATCTGAGGTACTGAGGGAGCACTATCTGAGATATTGAGGGAGCACTTTCTGAGGTATTGAGGGAGCACTTTCTGAGCTACTGAGGGAGTGCTTTCTGAGGTACTGAGAGAGCACTTTCTGAGGTATTGAGGGAGCACTTTCTGAGGTATTGAGGGAGAACTATCTGAAATATTGAGGGAGCACTTTCTGAGGTATTGAGGGAGCAGTATCTGAGGTACTGAGGGAGAACTATATGTAGTATTGAGGTAGAACTATATGAGATATTGAGGGAGAGCTATCTGAGGTATTGAGGGAGCACTTTCTGATTTAATGAGGGAGAAATATCTGAGGTATTGAGGGAGCACTTTCAGAGGTATTGAGGGAACACTTTCTGAGGTACTGAGGGAGGACTTTCTGAGGTACTGCGGGGACCTATCTGAGGTACTGAGGGATCACTTTCTGAGGTATTGAGGGAGCACTTTCAGAGGTACTGAGGGTGCACTTTCTCAGGTACTGAAGGAGCACTTTCTGAGGTATTGAGGAGCACTTTCTGAGGTACTGAGGGAGAACTATCTGAGGTACTGAGGGAGCACTTTCTGAGGTATTGAGGGAGCACTTTCTGAGGTATTGAGGGAGCACTCTCTGAGGTACTGAGGAAGCACTTTCTGAGGTACTGAAGGAGCACTTTCTGAGGTATTGAGGGAGCACTCTCTGAGGTACTGAGGAAGCACTTTTTGAGGTATTGAGGGTGCACTATCTGAGGAATTGAGGGAACATTATCTGAGGTACTGAGGGAGAAATATGGGAGCTATTGAGGGGGCGCTTGCTGAGGTATTGAGGGAGCACTTTCTGAGGTACTGAAGGAGAACTATCTGAGGTATTGAGGGAGCACTTTCTGAGGTATTGAGGAGCACTTTCTGAGATATTGAGGGAGCACTTTCAGAGGTATTGAGGGAACACTTTCTGAGGTACTGAGGGAGGACTTTCTGAGGTACTGCGGGGGCGGCACGGTGGCACAGTGGTTAGCACTGCTGCCTCACAGCGCCAGAGACCCGGGTTCAATTCCCGACTCAGGCGACTGACTGTGTGGAGTTTGCACATTCTCCCCGTGTCTGCGTGGGTTTCCTCCGGGTGCTCCGGTTTCCTCCCACAATCCAAAAATGTGCGGGTCAGGTGAATTGGCCATGCTAAATTGCCCGTAGTGTTAGGTTAAAGGGGTAAATGTAGGGGTATGGGTGGGTTGCGCTTCGGCGGGTCGGTGTGGACTTGTTGGGCCGAAGGGCCTGTTTCCACACTGTAAGTAATCTAATCTATCTGAGGTACTGAGGGAGCACTTTCCAAAGTATTGAGGGAGCACTTTCAGAGGTACTGAGGGTGCACTTTCTCAGGTACTGAAGGAGCACTTCCTGAGGTATTGAGGGAGCACTTTCTGAGGTACTGAGGGAGAACTATCTGAGGTACTGAGGGAGCACTTTCTGAGGTATTGAGGGAGCACTTTCTGAGGTACTGAGGGAGCACTCTCTGAGGTACTGAGGAAGGACTTTTTGAGGTATTGAGGGAGCACTATCTGTGGAATTGTGGGAACATTATCTGAGGTACTGAGGGAGAACTATGGGAACTATTGAGGGGGCGCTTGCTGAGGTATTGAGTGAGCACTTTCTGAGGTATTGAGGGAGCACTCTCTGAGGTATTGAGGAAGTACTTTCTGAGGTATTGAGAGAGCACTCTCTGAGGTATTGAGGAAGCACTTTCAGAGATATTTAGGGAGCACTATCTGAGGTACTGACGGAGAACTATCTGAGGTACTGGGGGAGCACTATCTGAAGTATTGAGGGAGCACTGTTTGAGCTACTGAGTGAGAACTATCTGAGACATTGAGGGAGAACTATCTGAGGTATTGAGGGAGCACTATCTGAGGTACTGAGAGAGCACTATCTGAGGTATTGAGGGAGCACTATCTGAGATATTGAGGGAGCACTTTCTGAGGTATTGAGGGAGCACTATCTGAGGTACTGAGGGAGCACTTTCTGAGTCATTGAGGGAGCACATTCTGAGGTATTGAGGGAGTACTATCTGAGGTACTGAGGGAGAACTATCTGAGGTACTGAGGGAGCACTTTCTGATGTATTGAGGGAGCACTATCTGAGGTACTGAGGGAGATCTATCTGACGTATTGAGGGAGAACTATCTTGGGGTATTCAGGGATAACTATCTGAGGTACTGAATAAGCACTATTTGGTTGTACAGAGTGCAGAGGATAGAAAGGAACAGATGCAATGTCCTGATCATTTCGTCAGGGTCCCCGAGGCACTCTGGTGTCGTAATTTGCAATGGAAGCCACTCTCCATTTCAAAAGATTCAGATCATTTTAAACAATCAGTGAAAAATAACAGCAGCATACGTCTGAAACATGGTTTGGGGGAAATCTTTCATCAATCTATTGTTACTTGTTGCTTGGAGACGTTTTAGAAAAGCAGGCACCTAAAAAGACTGATGATGTCAATGCAAGAGGTGGTGCACAGGAAGATCCAACAAGTCATCTGTAGCTGTTGTCTGTCCCCCTGGAGCAGTCATCATGAGAGATCAGGGTTCAGTCCTGGGAGAAATCATTTCTCCAGCAATACCTCAACCATGCCTTTACAGCTGTGTGTGAGTGTGTGTGTGTGTCTGTGTATGTGAGAGAGAGAGACAGAGAGAGAGAGAGACTGCCCGTGTTTGTGTGTTAAACAGTGGATGCATGTGTATCTCTGTGTGTCTGTATATGTGTGCATGAGAGAGAAAGTGCATGTTCATGTGAGAGTGTGTGGCTGTGTGTGTGTTTGAGGGTGTGTGTGTCTCTGTGTACATGTGTGTGAGAGAGTGTGTATGTGCATGAGAGAGAGTGTGTCTGCGTGTATGTGTGTGTGAGAGTGTGTCTGTGTGTGAGAGAATGTGTCTGTGTGTCTATGTGTGTGTGTCTGTGTGTGTGTGTGTCTGCGTATCTATGTGTGTATGTGTGTGTGATAGAGTGTGTGTCTGTGTGCATGTGTGTGTGAGAGTGAGTGTGCCTGTGTGTGAGAGAGAGTGTGTGTATCAGTGTATGTGAGAGAGAGGGTGGGTGTCCATGTCTGTGTGTGAGAGAGTGTGTCTATGCATATTTGAGGGAGTGTGTGTCTGCGCGTGTATGTCTGTGAGAGAGAGAGTGTAACTGTGTGTTTATGTGTGTGTGAGAGAGAGCGTCTGTGTGTGAGAGAGTGTGTGTCAGTGTGTGTGAGAGAGAGGGAGTGTGTGTCCATGTGTGTGAGAGAGAGAGTGTGTCGATGTGTGTTTGAGGGAGTATCTGTCTGCATGTGTATGTGTGTGTGAAAGAGAGTAACTGTGCGTTATGAGCATGTGTGAGAGAGTGTGTCTGTGTGTGTTTGAGGGAGCGTGTGTCTGCGTGTCTGTCTGTGTGTATGTGTGTGAGAGAGAATGTCTGTGTGTGTGAGAGAGAGTGTCCGTGAGTGTATGAGAGACAGAGAGTGTGTGTGTGAGAGAGAGAGAGAGTGTCTGTGTGCGTGAGTGAGTGGGTGTGTGAGAGAATGTGTGTGTGTGTGAGAGTGTGTGTGTAAATGAGAGAGAGTGTGTGTATGTGTGTGAGAGAGAGTGTGTGTCTGTGTGTGCGTGAGCGAGAGTGTCTCTGTGTGTGTGAGAGAGAGGGTGTCTGTGTGAGAGAAAGTGTGTCTGCGAGTATGTGTGAGAGAGTGTGTCCGTGTGTGTATTTGAGGGAGCGTATGCCTGTGCGTGTATGTGTGTGAGAGATATAGTGTGTGCTTGTGTGTGAGAGTGTCTGTGTTTGTGTTTGAGGGAGCGTGTGTCTGTGTGTGTGAGAGAGCCTGTGTGTGGCGGGGTCCTTTGTGTATGTGTGTGTGAGAGTGTGTGTTTGATGGAGTGTGTGTGTGTGCATGTAAACTCGCCAATCTTATTGGGTGCTCATGAATATGAAATCCAGCTGCTGTTTCAGGTGAAATGGTCCTTGTGTCTCCAAAGACACAAAGGCTGCAAGAGTGAATTAACTGGGGGAAAGAGAGTGCTGTTCATTCCCGTGGGGATTCATCCAGTAAACCTTCCCCACACACTAACATCCCTCTGGCAATGCAGTGACTAATCCTGCACACAGTGCCCCAGGTACAAACCAATGTAATGTCACCGTAGTCTTACCAGAGCATGGGACAGCTCCTCATTAGAGAGCGGTGTCTGGTGGGGATTTAATCAGAGGGTCACTGTACCCCAGCTGAGGGGAGAGGTTGGGAAGGAGAGTCCTTCAGGGTCACCCCAGCTGCTGTGGGAATTGAACACGCTATTGGTTTTACTCTGCATTATATACCAACTGTCCAGCCAAATGAGCTAACTGACTTCACTCCAGGGGCATGCCCTGTATAACCCAATCATAGCCTGCCTGCACTTCAATAGGAGCCAGGAGCAAGGCCATTCGGCCCCATCCTAACCCAGAAGGGAGAGCACGGGAAGCTGATGAAGGAAACAAGTCCCTCCCATGTGGCCTTCTGAAATGGAGCTGGAGGACATGGCAGACGTGGCCTGCTGTTTGCTTCCCCAAGGCTGGCCTGCTCCACCTTACAGTGAGAGACTGAGGGGAATCTCAAGAAGATTTCACTTCTCACTGAGAGGCTGCAACTCCAATCCAAATCAGGCTGGTTCCCTCCGAGACTCACGGAAGAGGGCAGCACTCTACAGATCAGGCCCTTGTGTCGCATAACCTCCAGTGTGGGGGCCAAGAGCTGGGAGGTAGTGTTAAGAACGTAAGACCATCTGAAATAGGAACAGGAGGAGACCATTCAGCCCCTCGAGCCTGCTTTGCTATTCAATAGGATCGTGAATGATTTAGCATTTGATTTGGGAGCTGAAACCCAGACAGTACAGAAACAGAGAATCAAATTATTCTGCTATAAGGAATCATCAGACAGGAGCTGGTACCAGAGAGAGATTCAGGCTGTCTCTGGGAATTTTACCACAAGGGGCAAGCTCTACACTGAGGAGAGACAAAGGCGCAAGATGCTAGCGAGCGCAGCTGCACAGTCTTATCCCACCAATCTCACTGTTTCCCACTCCCATGAGAGTTTTAATGTATATTTCTGTGTTCCTAGCTGTCTCTCCCACATTTATCCTTCCATCCCTATCTCACAACATCCTTCATATCTCTACCCTGTTGACATTTCCCTGCAGATTCCCTTCCTACAACACTCTGCCCCTTTGTCACCACACCATGTTTTTCAGGAATGCTTAATCATTCAATCTTCCACAAAACCAACAACTTGATCATCTCTCCCTCCGTCTTTCTCTCAGCTCTGTGGGATCTTGCTATTCTTGTCTGTAAATCATTCTCGTTGCATCGCAGCAGCTCCCCCCTACCACTCCACTCTCTCAGCTCTATGCAGCTGCTGCAACTCCTCTCTCTGTCCTTTTTCTCTCCCTGGGTTTTCTCTCTTGCTGTCTATTTGACCTTCACTCCCTGTCTTTGCCTCCCCTTTTTCACCTTGTATCGGTCTGACATTGTATTTCTCTTCCTGGGTTCTTACTCTCTCTCTCCCTTTCTCTCTCTGCCTCTCTCCTGCTCTTTTTCAGTTATTCTCACTTTCTCTCCCACCCTCTGCCTGCCCATCTTTCTCTTATTCTCTTCCTCCCTCTCACTGTCTGTCTGTCCATCTCTCTTTCTCTCTTGTAGTTTCTCTCCCTCTGTCTCCCTGGACCCCTGTCCCAGTGACTGGGGAAGGGACATGGGAAGAGTTTGTCTCTGTGTCGCTGGATGCTGTACAGTTAATGCAGGGAATTAACCTTTTCCTGGTCTCTCCTGAATGTTACCCCGACTGTGGGGAGGGGGTTATTGTAAGGGACATAAAAGCACTTTTCTCATTGAGACTGAAATGAAGAAAAAGAGAAGGGGAGGGTGCCAAAAAGAGAAAGAGAGACATGGAGAGAGTGGGGATGGAGAAATTGAGGAGAGAGAGAGATGGGCAGTGATAAACAGGGAGAGGAAGAAGGACACATATGGAGGGAGAAGGACAGTGTGTGTGGCTGGGGAATGGTTGCAGAGTGGGATCTTTCTGTGCATGACAGCAGTCAGTCAAAAGGTGTGTTAGTCTCTGCACCATGTCCTCCAGCCCAGAAGCTGTGGGTCTACATCGGAAGGGGGAGATTGGGAGACAAGGGAGGAGTTGGACAGCCAGAGACGGGGGACTCTTTGATGGGGTTTTGGGGTTGGTGGAGAAAGGAGGGGCAGCTGTGAGAAACAGAGAGATTGACAGAGGGACAGTGTGAGAAACAAAGCTCACTCACTTCAATAATTGCAGTCCGAGATGAAAATCTGAATCAGTAGTGTCCTTTATTTTACACTTGCAAGTGGGTGTAATGTCCACAAGGCAGGGTCAAAAACACATCAAATTCAACAAACTCTCGGAATTTATATAATTTGGGTCCCTACACATTTTTTCTTATTTCATTGATTCCCCCCCACCCACCCCCATGTACATCATTCACTTCCCTAAGACTGATCCCACCATTCCACCTTATCCGGCCTTGTCCATGATAGAATGCTTAGCTCTGGCCTCATAAGGTCGTTTGACGTCATCCCACTGCAGGTCATCGTTCGGCATATTCTTTCCATCTGGGCCTCTCCGGAGGCCACTCTGACCTTTATGACCTCTTTAATTAGGGTTTGTTCCTGTGTCTCCATACAAAGTGGGAAACAGATGTTTTTACCGACTGTTATACAAGCCGAGGTCATCCCCTTACAACTTTTTATCTATTTGCCCATACATCTACCATTGTTTTGCAATCACGTTTCATGCTAACATACCATTTTTAACTGATACGAAAACAGTGAGATATTTCCTTTACATAGTTCCCATTCTTGTTGACTCAGCTCTTGGTTAAAACAATTACACACTGATGTGAGTTCATTTACTCTGTATCAAAAATTATAATTGCAGAATTGCAGATCTGCAGAAGAAACATTAGTTTACCTATATCCCACAGACAGCATGAGACGCAAAGTCTGAGACAGGATGGAGAAGAGGTGTTCAAAGTTTGTGAGAAGATTTGTAGCTCGTTTGCTCTTTGTTGTGGTTCTGTTCGCCGAGCTGGGAATTTGTGTTGCAGACGTTTCGTCACCTGTCTAGTTGACATCCTCAGAGCTTGGGAGCCGTCTGTGAAGCAATTCTGTGATCTTTCCGCTGGCATTTATAGTCGTTTGTCTCTACCGCTTCCGGTTGTCAGTTCCAGCAGTCCGCTGCAATGGCCAGTATATTGGGTCCAGGTCGATGTGTTTAACAAACACATCGACCTGGACCCAATATACCAGCCACTGCAGCGGACAGCTGGAACTGACAACCGGAAGCGGCAGAGGCAAATCACTATAAATGCCAGAGGAAACATCACAGAAGCGCTTCACAGGAGGCTCCCAAGCTCTGAGGATGTCACCTAGACAGGTGACGAAACGTCTGTAACACAAATTCCCAGCTCAGCGAACAGAACCACAACACAGAGAAGAGGTCTCCACAGAAAGGATAGTCAAAGAGGGCATTCAAGGGACAATCCTAAGGATCCTGAAGGACCAGGATCATTTAATGTGGGGGAGGGGGAATGGGCAGAAAGGACTCCATCTGTGATACAAGCCTTCTATAATTCTGGGACTGGGATCTTGCTGTGCATTAAAACAGCCACAGGCCAGTCAGTCAACCCAGACTCATTTACCTGCGTGAGAAAGTGAGGACTGCAGATGTTGGAGAGTCAGAGTTACAAAGTGTGGAACTGGGCAAGCCCAGCAGGTCAGCCAGGAGAGTCGATGGTTCAGGCCTGACCTGCTGGGCTTTTCCAGCTCCACACTTTTCCACTCAACTCCCTCTGCCCCAGAGAGTGGGGCTCACAGCAATGTTGGTGGCAGGAAAACATTTGAGGGGGGCATATTTGGTGAAGTAATTATTTGGGAGGGAAGATATTTGGGAAAGGGGATAAATTTGGGTGGACAGTGATAATGAAGGGCATAGTATTTTTGAGGGAGTACAAAATAGGGTGAGATCTTTCAGGTCTGAAATAGCGAAAAACAGAAAGGGAGGGTGAGAAAAAGAGACAGAGATGGAGAGAATGGGGATGGAGAAGGGGATGGGAGAAAGATGGGCAGAGAGAGACAGGGAGAGGGAGAGTGTGAGAGAAAGAGTGTGTGTGTGTGTGTGACGGAGAGACAGACAGAAGGACAGAGAGAGGGAGAGGGGGGAAGTCAGACTAAGACTGAGGAGTTAAAACATGGACAGACTGAAGGGGTGACACTTGTTATTCCGGTTGGTTCCAACTCTCTCTCTCAATGGATTTTCACATTCCCTCTCTCCCATGCCCCTGGGTTTAGCTTCAGCCTCTCTCTCTCTCTCTCGCTCTCTGGTTTTGCTTCTGGGTCTGCGAAACAATTTTCTTTCGCCCTGTCTCTCTCTCTGGATGGTCAGATGGCCTCTGTCTCTTGCCATACTGGTCTCCTTAGAAGGCGTCCAGAGATTCAGGCAATCAGTCTGCAGGTAAACCCTGTTTTTGTTCATTTCTGGATGGTTTTCAGGAACTTTCTATCGTTCTGGCCAACTAGGAGAATCCGTCAATAGTTTGAAGCATTGCCAATCATTTGGATTGCTTGTTGCTGTTAGTTTCTTTGTGTAGCAGGACCCGGTGCCTTCCTGTCTGGGCCCTCATTTGTTTGGTAGATACGTCTGTCTAGATTAACTGTTGCCTTTTACATTATGCTATGTTTACCCTGTGCCTGGTGTGCGGGTTTTGTGATTTGGGAAATTTATTTGGCCAATAAACCTTGGCTCTCTATCTGTGTTTTAGCCAGGAGGTTGTGACATTTCCCCCAACTCATCCACTTGAATGGAATGAAAAGAAGCTTATGCAATAAATTACAAAACTAATTTTAAAAGTTGGTTCTCCTTGTTGTCAGAGTAGCCTGCTGTCTGTGCAAAAGCCATTGTGTACTTTTTCCAAACCGATGGTCTTCTTGCTTCACTTGGAGGTCGCCACTGATGATGCTACCCAGCCAGGTAAGGAAACGTCTGGATATCAAACCTATCAGCGAGCAAACCTACACCCTAAGTCTTATAGCTGATAAGTGATATCATAAAATCTTGACAGAACAGAATCAGACCGTTCGGCCCATTGAGTCCACAATGACCCTCTGAAGAGAATCCAACTCAGACCCACTCCCCCGATGATATCCCTGAAACCCTGCATTTCCTATGGCTATTCCAGCTAGCCCGAATATCCCTTGACACAATGGGCAATTTAATATGGCCAATCTGTCGTAATGGCAACTATGGGCAGGAAATCAATACTGGGCCCAGCCAGGAACACTCAAACACTGCAAATTAATGAAACTAAGGTGATCACCCAGGGAGTGCCATCTACCTTCCAGCCCCTGGGGGTGTGTCCAGGCATTATTCACCATGATCGTACCCATCTGTTGCTGCCTGCAATCCTAACCACCGGTATCCCGAGCTATATCACGGTGAGTGCGTAAGTATGATCACTGGCAATGTTCCCTCTATCTCCACAGTAGGTGGGAGGTAATCATGGTAGCCCATCCAAATACCTTTTTTATACAACTCCGATAATTTGGACCTCAACATAACTTTGGTCACTTGGGTTAAGTGGAATCCCTCACACCAAGCCCAGGTGTCCCACCGGGAGTGTCCTTACAGCTGTTACTAACCCAGCTCTTGGTGAGCTGCTGTCACACACAGTGAGAGATGTTGGTGTGGGTGTTCTCCTGGGACAAATATTTATGCTGTTTGTCACTAACCCGGGATGGGACTTTCCCTTGGCTGGCCTGCCTGAGCTCCTCCCTCAGCTGTTCCATCATCCCATTACTGCACAGGATGTGGTTTTACTGCTCACCGTCATCTCTGCTTGGGCCATGGATGATCTGGTTAATCGTGTTGGCGTGACCCTCCAGTCTGGTCACTAAGTGATGGTTAGCCTGATTCTCCACGAGCTGTCCCATGTTCTCCACTTGGTTTTCTGTGTTCAGTCTTTGTCAGGCTCATTAGAGAGTTGTTGGGTCAGGATCCTGAGTTTATTCTCCAAATTAGCCAAGTCAGTGTACTGGCTGGTAACACTCCTGCCCTGTATACCGTGGCTACATCATTAAGGAGTTTCCTTTTCTTTTGTCTGTTAATTACTTTTCTGGGTTTTGTGCTTTCCCTCCAATTTTCCTGTCCTTTGTCCCATTATCCTGTGGGTCAGTCGGGAACATGATTATTTTAATGGGGAAGGACACCACTCTGATGACTGTATCCCTGATACATTCATTCTGATTAGTGTCAGTTTGTGATAAATGTTCGTGAACAAGGAATTCCCTGTGAGTTTAATGACTAGTCCATTGTGAGATCCTGGTATGTGTGGGACAAGCTGGGGGAGGAGCCTTCCCTCCTGGTCTTGGCCCGTTTTTAACTTTGTTTCTGAGGAATTCTCCCTGGTGGGCTTCCTGGGATATCGCTGTCCTAAAATGACCCCTAGTCCAGGCAGGGTGCTTGGTATCCTACTACCATACACCCATTCTCGGGGAAACCCTACCAATCGCTTCTGATCCCTGAGCTCCTGTAACACAATGTGGCAATCCCTAAAGTCTATTTCCTATTCAGCAATAAATTAGCAGAGAGCCCAAGCCTCATTAAAGGGAACATCTGAGGGGTGCAATCCCAGGTGTCCCCCCTCCTTTCTGAGACATGGGAGACAAAGGGTCGGACCCAGTTTCCCATCGTTAAAGGAGGTGCAGGTCATAGCCCCAAACATCCAGACAAATTGGACCCAGAGTCTCCGGGTGAAGCTGATGGGGGGGGGGGGGGGGGGGGGGGGGCATTCCCTTGGTTGTTGTTCTGCAGTTATGTAGTGCCTCTGCAGGTTAAGCCTTATCCTGCCCTCGAGCAGTGAGGATCTCTGCCTTCATCACATTATGGATGCCCCTCCCTAGCTGTTGGCCCTCAGGGAGGGCTGAATGGCCTGCTGGACTAAGGCACATGGCGATTCATTTGGTTTGTTCCTCAGCGTCCACTCTGTGTATGACAGACTGTCGGTCAATCTCATCCAAACATGTATCTGGGTCGGGGACGGGATCTTTATGGTGCTGCCCACCAGCTGGGTGCCTGGACTGGTTGTTGTGTACGGAGTGAGACCATAAGCTGCTTTACACTGGGTAACCACAGGGTTCATGGAATCTGAGTTCGGCTGTGGGTCAGGCTGGGGGCAAAAGGTGTCACATTCAGTCAGAGAGTGTCACAGTGTGTCTCAGAGAGTATAACAGTGTGTCACAGAGAGTGTCACCGTCTGTCAGAGAGTGTCACATTCAGTCAGAGAGTATAACAGTGTGTCACAGAGAGTGTCACCGTCTGTCAGAGAGTGTCACATTCAGTCAGAGAGTGTCACAGTGTGTCTCAGAGAGTGTCATAGTGTGTCTCAGTGAGTACCAGAGCGATTCAGAGAGTGTTAGTATGTCTCAGCAAGGGACAGAGAATGTCACAGAGTGTCACAGTGTGTCTCAGAGAATGTCACAGTCTGTCACAGTGTGTCACAGTGTGTCTGAGAGAGTGTCAGAGAGTTTCAGACATGTCACAGTCAGTCAGAGAGTGTCACAGTGAGTCAGAGAAAATGTCACAGTCTGTCACAGTCAGTCAGAAAGTGTCACAGTGTGTCTCAGAGAGTGTCACAGTGTGTCACAGAGAGTGTCACAGTCTGTCACGGTCTGTCAAAGAGTGTCACAGTGTGTTTCAGAGAGTGTGAGAGAGGGCCCGAAAGTGTCACAGTGTGTCTCAGCGAGTCAGAAAGAGTCAAATAATGTTACAGTGTGTCTAAGAGAGTCTCAGAGACCTTCAGAAAGTGTCACAGTCCGTCTCAGAGAGGGTCAGAGTGTGTCACCGTCTGTCAGGGGTTGTCACGGTGTGCCTTAGAGAGAGTCAGAGAAAGTCAGAAATGTCACAGTGTGTCATTTTCTGTCAGAGTGTCATAGTGTGTCTCAGAGTGTGTTAGAGATAGTCAGAGAGTGTCACAGTGTGTTTCAGAGTGTCACAGTGTGTTTCAGAGAGTGTCACAGTATGTCTCGGAGAGTGTCACAGTCTGTCAGAAAAGGTTACAGTGCTTTTTAGAGTGTGTCAGAGTCAGAGAGTGTCACAGTGAATCGTACTCTGTCTCAGAGAGTGTCAGAGAGGGTCAGCGTTTGTCTCAGAGAGGGTCACAGTCTGTGAGAGAGTGTCATAGTGTGTCTCATAGTGGGTCAGAATGAGTCAGAGAGTGTCACAGTGTGTCTCAGAGAGTGCCAGAGAAAATCAGAGAGTGTCACAGTTTATCACAAGCTGTCGGAGAGTGTCACAGTGTGTCGTGCTGTGCCTCAGAGAGTGTCAGAGTGAGTGAGAGAGTTTCACAGCCCGTCTCAGACAGGGTCAGAGGTTGTCACTGTGTGTCTCAGAGAGTGCCACAGTTGGTCAGAGAGTGTCACAGCGTGTCTTAGAGAGGGTCACAGTGGGTCTCCGAGTGTCAGAGAGAGTCAGGGAGTGTCACACTGTGTCTAAGAGAGCGCCAGAATGTGTCACAGTGTGTCTTAGAGAGTGTCACAATTTCTCAGAGAATGTCACCGTGTGTCGGAGAGTATCACAGCGGTCAGTGAGTGCCACAGTGTGTCTCAGGGAGTCAGAGAGATATTGAAAGTGTTACAGAGTGTATCAGAGAGTGTCACAGTGTCTCAGAATATGTCACCGTTTGTCAGAGAGTGTCACAGTCTGTCAGAGTGTCATCGTGTGTCACAGAAAATGTCACAGTCTGTTAGAGTCATTCAGAGAGTGTCACCGTGTGTCAGAGAGTGTCACAGTATGTTTCAGAGAGTGTCAGAGAGATTCAGAGAGTGTCGCAGTGTGTCTCAGAGAGTGTCAGACAGGGTCAGAGAGTGTAACAGTGTGTCAGAGAGTATCACAGTGTGTCACAGAGAGTGTCACAGTCTGTCAGAGAGTGTCACATTCAGTCAGAGAATGTCACAGTGTGTTTCAGAGAGTGGCAGAGATGGTCAGAGAGTGTAACAGTGTGTCAGAGAGTATCACAGTGTGTCACAGAGAGTGTCACAGTCTATCAGAGAGTGTCACCGTCTGTCAGAGAGTGTCACATTCAGTCAGAGAGTGTCACAGTGTGTCTCAGAGAGGGTTACAGTGTGTCACAGAAAGTGTCACCGTCTGTCAGAGAGTGTCACATTCAGTCAGAGAGTGTCACAGTGTGTCACAGAGAGTGTCACCGTCCGTCAGAGAGGGTCACATTCAGTCAGAAAGGGTCACAGTCTGTCTCAGAGAGTGTCAGGGAGTGTCACAGTGTGCCTCGGAGAGTCAGAGATAGTCAGAGAATGTCACAGTCTGTCATAGTCTGTCATAGTGTGTCTCAGAGAGTGTCAGATATAGTCAGAGTGTGTCACAGTGTGTCTCAGAGAGAGTCGCAGTTTATCACAGTCCGTCAGAAAAGGTTACAGTGTATTTCAGAGTTTGTCAGAGAGAATCAGAGAGTGTCACAGTGTGTCATACTGTGTTCCAGAGAGTGTCAGAGAGGGTCAGCGTTTGTCTCAGAGTGGGTCACAGTCTGTGAGAGAGTGTCACAATGTGTCTCAGAGAGTCAGAGAGAGTCAGAGAATGTCACAGTGTGTCTCTGAGAGTGTCACAGAGCGTGACAGTCTGTCAGAAAAGGTTACATGTATTTCAGAGTGTGTCAGAGAGAGTTAGAAAGTGTCACAGTGTGTTATACTGTGTCTCAGAGAGTGTCAGAATGGGTCAGTGTTTGTCCCTGAGAGGGTCACAGTCTGTGAGAGATTGTTCTAGTGTGTCTCAGAGAGTGACAGAATGACTCAGAAAGTGTCACAGAGTGTCTCAGAGAGGGTCAGAGAAAGTCAGAGAAAGTCACAGTCTGTCAGAGAGTGTCACAGTGTGTCTCAGTAGTGCCACAGTGTCAGAGAGGGTCACAGATGTCGTGCTGTGCCTCAGAGTGTCAGGGAGAGACAGAGAGTGTCACAGTCGGTCTCAGAGAGGGTCAGAGAGTGTCAAGGTGTGTCACAGCATGTCAGAGCGTGTCACAGTGTGCGGCAGAGTGTGTCAGAGAGTTTCACAGTCTGTTAGAGAGTGTCACAGTGTGTTTGAGAGAGTGTTTCAGTCTGCCTCAGAGAGTGTCAGAGAGAGTCAGAGAGTGTCACAGTGTGTCTAAGAGAGTCGCAACGTGTCTCAGAGAGTCAGAGAGCGTCGGAACCTGTCACCGTCTGTCTCTGAGAGTGTCACAGTGTGTCACAGTCTGTCAGAGAAGGTTACAGTATATTTCGAAGTGAGTCAGAGAGAGTCAGAAGTGTCACAGTCTGTCAGAGAGTGTCACAGTGTGTCTCAGTAGTGCCACAGTGTCAGAGAGGGTCACAGATGTCGTGCTGTGCCTCAGAGTGTCAGGGAGAGACAGAGAGTGTCACAGTCGGTCTCAGAGAGGGTCAGAGAGTGTCAAGGTGTGTCACAGCATGTCAGAGCGTGTCACAGTGTGCGGCAGAGTGTGTCAGAGAGTTTCACAGTCTGTTAGAGAGTGTCACAGTGTGTTTGAGAGAGTGTTTCAGTCTGCCTCAGAGAGTGTCAGAGAGAGTCAGAGAGTGTCACAGTGTGTCTAAGAGAGTCACAACGTGTCTCAGAGAGTCAGAGAGCGTCGGAACCTGTCACCGTCTGTCTCTGAGAGTGTCACAGTGTGTCACAGTCTGTCAGAGAAGGTTACAGTATATTTCGAAGTGAGTCAGAGAGAGTCAGAAGTGTCACAGTCTGTCAGAGAGTGTCACAGTGTGTCTCAGAGAGAGCCAGAGGGAGTCAGACAGTGTCACAGTATGTCAGATTTTGTCTCACAGAGTGTTAGAGTGTGTCAACGAGTGCCACACTGCGTCTCAGAAAGTGTCAGAGTCAGAGCAGATCAGAGAGTGTCACAGTGTGTCCAAGAGAGTGTCAGAGAGTGTCAGAGAGTGTCACACTGTGCCTCAGAGAGAGTCACAGTGTGTCTCAGAGAAAGTCAGAGAATGTCAGTGCGGGTCAGAGAGTAACACAGTGTGTCTCAGGGAGTCAGAGAGAGACAGAGAGTATCACAGTGTGTCTCAGAGAGTGTCACAGTGTGTCAGAAAATGTCACCCAGTGTTAGAGAGTGTCACCGTCCGTCAGAGAGTGTCATTGTGTGTCACAGAAAGTGTCACAGTCTGTCACAGTCTGTCAGAGAGCATTACCGTGTTTCTCAGAGAGTGTGAGAAAGCGTCACAGGGTATCTCAGAGTGTCTCAGAGAGTCACATTGTGTCTCAGAGAGTGTGAGAGAGAGTCAAAAAAATGTCACAGTGTGTCTCAGAGAGTGTCAGAGAGGGACAGAGAGTGTCACAGTGTTTTACAGAGTGTCAGAGAGTGTCACAGTGTGTCTCAAAGAGTCAGAAAGTGTCACAGTGTGTTTCAGAGAGAGTCAGAGAGTGTCACGGTGTGTCTACGTAAGTGTCAGAGAAAGTCATAGAGTGTCACAGTCTGTCAGAGAGTGTCACAGTGTGTTTCAGAGAGTGTCAGAGATGGTCAGAGTTTGTCTCAGAGAGGTTCACAGTCTGTGAGAGAGTGTCACAATCTGTCTCAGAGAGGATCAGAGCGAGTCAGAGAGTGGTGTAGTGTGTCATACTGTGCCTCAGAGAGTGTCACAGAGAGTCAGACTGTATCACAGTGTATCTTAGAGAGTCAGAGTCTTTCACAGTCTGTCTCAGAGAGTGACACCGTGGGTCACGCTCTGTCAGAGAAGGCTACAGTATATTTTAGAGTGAGTCAGAGGGAGTCAGAAAGTGTCACAGTCTGTCTTTGAGAGTGTCACAGTGCGTCTCATATAGTCAGAGAGTGTCCCAGTGTGTCTCAGCGAGTGTCAGAGAGTGTCACAGTGTGTCACAGAAATTGTCACAGTCTGTCAGAGCATGACACAGTGTGTCTCAGAGAGTGACAGAGAGAGTCAGAGAGTGTCACAGTGTGTCTAAGAGAGTGTCAGAGAAAGTCAAAGAATGTCACAGTTTGTCACAACCTGTCAGAAGGTGTCACACTGTGTCGTGCTGTGCGTCAGAGAGTGCCAGAGAGTGTCACATTCTGTCTCAGAGAGAGTCAGAGAGAATCAGCATGTGTCTCAGAGAGTCAGAGAGTGTCACAGTGTGTCACAGTCTGTCAGAGAGTGTCACAGTATGTCTCAGTGAGTGTCACAGTGTGTCTCAGAGAGTCAGAGAGAAGTAGAAAGTGTCACAGTCTGTCTCAGAGAGTGTCACAGTGTGCCAGAGAGTGTCACAGTGTGTCTCCTAGAGTGTTACAGTGTGTCTCAGAGAGTCAGAGGGAGTCAGAAAGTGTCACAGTGTGCCTCAGAGAGAGTCAGAGAATGTTACAGCGTGTCTCAGAGAGTCAGAGGGAGTCAGAAAGTGTCACAGTGAGCCTCAGAGAGAGTCACAGAGTGTCACAGTGTGTGTTAGAGAATCAGAGAGAGTTAGAACGTGTCACAGTCTGTCTTAGAGAGTGTCACAGTGTGTCACTGTCTGTCAGAGAAGGCTACAGTATATTTCAGAGTGAGTCAGAAAGTGTCACAGTCTGTCTTTGAGAGTCTCAGTGTGTCACAGTCTGTCAGAGAGTGTCACAGTGTGCCACAGAGTGTCTGAGAGAGTCAGAAAGTGTCACAGTCTGTCTTTGAGAGTGTCCCAGTGTGTCACAGTCGATCAGAGAGTGTCATAGTGTGTCACAGAAATTGTCACAGTCTGTCAGAGCGTGACAGTGTGTCTCAGAGCGTGACAGAGAGAGTCAGAGACTGTTACAGTGTGTCTAAGAGAGTGTGAGAGAAAGTCAGAGAAAGTCAGTTTGTCACAACTGTGTCATGCTGTGTCTCAGAGAGAATCAGAGAGTGTCACATTCTGTCTCAGAAAGTGTCAGAGAGAATCAGCATGTGTCTCAGAGAGTCAGAAAGTGTCAGAGAGTGTCACAGTCTGTCACAGAGTGTCACAGTGTGTCTCAGAGAGTGTCAGAGAGTGTCACAGTGTGTCTCAGGGAGTGTCAGGTAGGATCAAAGAGTGTCACAATACGTCTCAGTGAGTGTCAGATATGATCAAAAAGTGTCACAGTCTGTCTCAGAGTGAGTCAGAGAGTGTCACAGTGTGTCTCAGAGAGTCAGAGAGTTAGAAAGTGTCACAGTGAGCCTCAGAGTGAGTCAGAGAGTGCCACAGTGTGTCTCAGAGAGTCAGAGGAGTTAGAAAGTGTCACAGTGTGTCTCAGAGAGTGCCACAGTGTGTCTATGAGGGTGTCAGAAAGTGTCACAGTCTGTCAGAGAGTGTCACAGTGTGCCTCAGAGAGTGCCACAGTGTGTCACAGAAAGTCAGAGGGATTCAGAAAGTGTCACAGTGTGTCTCAGAGAGTCAGAGAGTTAGAAAGTGTCACAGTGTGTCTCAGAGAGTCAGAGAGTTCGAAAGTGTCACAGTGTGTCTCAGAGAGTCAGAGAGTTCGAAAGTGTCACAGTGTGTCTCAGAGAGAGTCAGAGAGTGTCACAGTGTGTATTAGAGAGTCAGAGTTAGAAAGTGTCCCAGTGAGCCTCAGAGAGAGTCAGAGAGTGCCATAGTGCGTCTCAGAGAGTCAGAGGGAGTTAGAAAGTGTCACAGTGTGTCTCAGAGAGTGTCACAGTGTGTCACAGTCTGTCAGAGAGTATCACAGTGTGCCTTGGAGAGTTTCAGAGAGAGTCGGAGAATGTCACAGCGTGTTTAAGAGAGAGTCAGAGAATGTTACAGTGTGTTTAAGAGAGTGTTAGAGAGGTTCACAGTGTCTCTAAGATAGTGTCACAGTGTGCCTCAGAGAGTATCAGAGAGAGTCAGAAATTGTCACAGTGTGTCTCAGAGCGTGTCAGAGAGAATCAGAGAGTGCCACAGCCTGTCAGAGAGTGTCACAGTGTGTCTCAGAGAGTCAAAGGGCGTCAGAAAGTGTCACATTGTGCCTCAGAGAGAGTTAGAACATGTCACAGTGTGTCACAGTCTGTCAGAGAAGGTTACAGTATATTTTAGGGAGAGTCAGAGAGAGTCAGAAAGTGTCACAGTCTGCTTTGAGAGTGCCTCAGTTTGTCACAGTCTGTCAGAGAGTGTCACAGTGTGCCTCAAAGTGTGTCAGAGAGAGTCAGAAAATGTCACAGTCTGTCTTTGAGAGTGTCTCAGTGTGTCACAGTCTGTCAGAGAGTATCATAGTGTGTCTCAGAGCGTGTCAGAAAGTGTCACAGTGTGTCACCGTCTGTAAGAGCGTGGCACAGTGTGCCTAAGAGAGTCAGAGAGTGTCACAGTGTGTCACCATCTGTAAGAGAGTGGCACAGTGTGCCTCCGAGAGAGTCAGAGAGTGTCATAGTGTGTCATACTGTGCCTCAAATAGTGTCAGAGAGAGTCAGACTGTATCACAGTGTGTCTCAGAGTGTGTCACAGTCTTTCTCAGGAGTGTCATAGTGGATCACAGTCTGTCAGAGAAGGTTTCAGTATATTTCAGAGTGAGTCAGAGGGAGTCAGAAAGTGTCACACTCTGTCTTTGAGAGTGTCACAGTGGGTCACAATCTATCAGAGAGTGTCACAAAGCGTCCCAGATAGGATAAGAGAGTGTCACAGTGTGTCTCAGAGAGTGTTAGATAGGATCAGAGAGTGTCACAGTGCGTCTCAAATTGTCAGAGCGAGTCAGAGAGTGTCCCAGTGTGTCTCAGCGAGTGTCAGAATGAGTCACAGTCTGACAGAGCGTGTCACAGTGTGTTTCAGAGAGAGTCAGAGAGTGTCACAGCGATCTCAGAGAGTGTCAGATAGGCTCAGAGAGTGTCCAATGCGTCTCAAAGTGTCAGAGAGAGTCAGAGGGTGTCACAGTGTGTCTCAGAGAGTGTCAGATAGGAACAGAGAGTATCACAGTGCATCTCAAAATGTCAGAGAGAGTCAGAGAGTGTCATAGTGTGTCTCAGAGAGTGTCAGATAGGATCAGAGAGTGTCACAGTGCGTCCCAAAGTGTCACAGTGTGTCACAGTCTGTCAGAGAGTGTCACATTGTGTCTCAGAGAGTGTCACAGTGTGTTTCCGGGAGAGTCAGAGAATGTCACAGTGTGTCACAGTCTGTCAGAGAGTGTCACAGTGCTTTTCAGAGAGTGTCAGAGAGCGTCACAGTCTTTCTCAGAGTGTGTCGGGTAGGATCAGAGAGTGTCATAGTGCTTCACAAAGTGTTAGCGAGAGTCAGTGAGTGTCACAGTGTGTCTAAGAGAGTGCCAGAGAGAGGCAGAGCGTGTTTCAGTGTGTCAGTTTGTCAGAGAGTGTCACAGTGTGGCTCAGAGAGAGTCAGAGAGTGTCACAGTATGTCTCAGAGAGTCAGACAGAGTCAGAAGGTGTCACCGTCTGTCTCAGAGAGTGTCACAGTCTGTCAGAGAAGGTTACAGTATATTTCAGAGTGAGCCAGAGAGAGTGAGAAAGAGTCACAGTCTGTCTTTTAGAGTGTCTCAGTGTGTCACAGTCTGTCAGAGAGTGTCACAGTGTGCCTCAAAGAGTGTCAGAGAGAGTCAGAAAGTGTCAGTCTGTCTTTGAGAGTGTCTGAGTGTGTCACAGTCTTTCAGAGATTGTCACAGAGGGTCACAGTGAGTCTAAGAGAGTTTCACAGTCTGTCTCAGAGTGTCAGAGAGAGTCAGAAAGTGTCACAGTTTTTCTCAGAGAGTGTCACAGTGTAACATAATCTGTCAGAGAATCTTACAGTGTATTGCAGAGTGTCTCAGAGAGAGTCCGAAAGTGTCACAGTGTATCATACTGTGTCTCAGAGTGTGTCAGCATTTGGCTCAGAGATGGTCACAGTCTGTGAGAGAGTGTTACAGTGTGTCTCCGAAAGAGTCAGAGAGTGTCACAATGTGTCATACTGTGTCTCTAGAGTGTCGGAGAGTGTCAGCATTTGGCTCAGAGATGGTCACAGTCTGTGAGAGAGTGTCACAGTGTGTCTCAGAGATGTCAGAGTGAGTCAGAGAGTGTCATAGTATGTCATACTTTGCCTCAGAGAGTGTCATAGAGAGTCAGACTGTATCCCAGTGTGTCTCCAAGAGAGTGAGATAAGATCAGAGAGTGTCACAGCGCGTCTCAGAGAGTGTCACATTGTGTCTCAGACAGTGACAGACAGTATCACAGCGTGTGTCAGAGATTCAGGGAAAATCTGAAAGTGTCACTATCTGTCACAGTTGTCACAGTCTGTCAGAGTGTCACAGTGCGCCTCAGAGAGTTTTAGAGAGTGTCACAATGTGTCTCAGCGTGTGTCAGAGAGTGTCACAGTGCTTTTCAGAGAGTTTCAGAGAGTGTCACAGTGTGTCTCAGAGAGTGTTGGATAGGATCAGAGAGTGTTACAATGTATCTCAAATTGTCAGAGAGTGTCCCAGTTTGCCGCAGATAGTGACAGTGTGTGTCACAGTTTGTCCGAGAGTTTCACAGTGTGTTTCAAAGAATGTCAGCGAATGTCACAGTGTGTGACAGAGTGTGTCACAGTCTGTCAGAGAGTGTCACAGTGCGTCTCAACTTGTCAGAGAAGGTCTCAATGTATCTCTGAGAGTCTCAGACAGTGTCACAGTGCAGCACAGTCTGTCAGAGAGTGTCACAGTGTGTCTCAGAGAGTGTCGGATAGGATCAGAGAGTGTCACAGTGCGTCTCAAATTGTCAGAGACGGACCCAGTGTGCCTCCGAGAGACTCAGAGAGTGTCATAGTGTGTCACAGTCTCTCAGAGAGTGTCACAGTGTGTTTCAGAGAGAGTCAGAAAGTGTCACAGTCTGTCTTTGAGAGTGTCTCAGTGTGTCACAGTCTGTCAGAGAGTGTCACAGTGTGCCTCAAAGAGTGTCAGATAGTGTCAGATAGTGTCAGTCTGTCTTTGAGAGTGTCTGAGTGTGTCACAGTCTTTCAGAGATTGTCACAGAGGGTCACAGTGAGTCTAAGAGAGTTTCACAGTCTGTCTCAGAGTGTCAGAGAGAGTCAGAAAGTGTCACAGTTTTTCTCAGAGAGTGTCACAGTGTAACATAATCTGTCAGAGAATCTTACAGTGTATTGCAGAGTGTCTCAGAGAGAGTCCGAAAGTGTCACAGTGTATCATACTGTGTCTCAGAGTGTGTCAGCATTTGGCTCAGAGATGGTCACAGTCTGCGAGAGAGTGTTACAGTGTGTCTCCGAAAGAGTCAGAGAGTGTCACAATGCGTCATACTGTGTCTCTAGAGTGTCGGAGAGTGTCAGCATTTGGCTCAGAGATGGTCACAGTCTGTGAGAGAGTGTCACAGTGTGTCTCAGAGATGTCAGAGTGAGTCAGAGAGTGTCATAGTATGTCATACTTTGCCTCAGAGAGTGTCATAGAGAGTCAGACTGTATCCCAGTGTGTCTCCAAGAGTGTGAGATAAGATCAGAGAGTGTCACAGCGCGTCTCAGAGAGTGTCACATTGTGTCTCAGACAGTGACAGACAGTATCACAGCGTGTGTCAGAGATTCAGGGAAAATCTGAAAGTGTCACTATCTGTCACAGTTGTCACAGTCTGTCAGAGTGTCACAGTGCGCCTCAGAGAGTTTTAGAGAGTGTCACAATGTGTCTCAGCGTGTGTCAGAGAGTGTCACAGTGCTTTTCAGAGAGTTTCAGAGAGTGTCACAGTGTGTCTCAGAGAGTGTTGGATAGGATCAGAGAGTGTTACAATGTATCTCAAATTGTCAGAGAGGGTCCCAGTTTGCCGCAGATAGTGACAGTGTGTGTCACAGTTTGTCCGAGAGTTTCACAGTGTGTTTCAAAGAATGTCAGCGAATGTCACAGTGTATGACAGAGTGTGTCACAGTCTGTCAGAGAGTGTCACAGTGCGTCTCAACTTGTCAGAGAAGGTCTCAATGTATCTCTGAGAGTCTCAGACAGTGTCACAGTGCAGCACAGTCTGTCAGAGAGTGTCACAGTGTGTCTCAGAGAGTGTCGGATAGGATCAGAGAGTGTCACAGTGCGTCTCAAATTGTCAGAGACGGACCCAGTGTGCCTCCGAGAGACTCAGAGAGTGTCATAGTGTGTCACAGTCTCTCAGAGAGTGTCACAGTGTGTTTCAGAGAGAGTCAGAAAGTGTCACAGTCTGTCTTTGAGAGTGTCACAAAGTGTCACAGTCTGTCAGAGAAGGTTACAGTATATTTCAGAGTGAGCCAGAGAGAGTGAGAAAGAGTCACAGTCTTTCTTTGAGAGTGTCTCAGTGTGTCACAGTCTGTCAGGGAGTGTCACAGTGTGCCTCAGAGAGTGTCAGAGAGAGTAAGAATGTGTCACAATCTGTCTTTGAGAATGTCACGGTCTTTCAGAGAATATCACAAAGGGTCACAGTGAGTCTAAGAGAGTTTCACAGTGTGTCCCACAGTGTTAGAGAGAGTCAGAAATTGTTCCAATGTTTCTCAGAGAGTGTCACAGGGTGACACAATCTGTCAGAGAATCTTGCAGTGTATTCCAGTGTAATCTCAGAGAGAGTCAGAAAGTGTCACAGTGTGTCATACTGTGTCTCAGAGAGAGTCAGGAGAGAGTCAGAGAGTGTCAGCATTTGGCTCAGAGAGTGTCACAGTCTGTGACAGAGTGTCACAGTGTGTCTCCGAGATGTCAGAGTGAGTCAGAGAGTGTCATGGTATGCCATACTGTGCCTCAGAGAATGTCAGATAGAGTCCGAATGTATCACAGTGTGTCAGAGAGAGTCAGAAAGTGCCATAGTGTGTGTCAGAGAGAGTCAGTGAGTGTAACTGTCTGTCTCAGAGAGTGTCAGAGCCGGTCAGAGAGCGTCACAGTGCGCCTCAGAGAGACAGAGAGAGACAGAATGTGTCACAGTGTGTCTCAGAGAGAGGCACAGTGTCTGAGAAAATGTCACCGTGTGTCAGAGAGTGTCACAGTCGTTCAGAGAGTGTCATAGTGTGTCACAGAAATTGTCAGTTTGTCAGAGCGCGACACAGTGTGTCTAAGAGACTGTCAGAGAGAGTCAGAGAGTGTTGCAATGTGTCTATGAGTTTGTCAGAGAGAGTCAGAGTGTCAAAGCCTGTCAGAGAGTTTCACAGTGCGTCCCAGTGAGTATCACAGTGTGTCACAGTCTGTCAGAGAAGGCTACAGTATATTTCGGAGTGAGTCAGAGAGAGTCAGAAAGTCTCACAGTCTGTCTTTGAGAGTGTTTCAGTATTTCACAGTCTGTCAGAGAGTGTCACAGTGTGCCTCAGAGAGTGCCAGAGTGTGTCTAAAGTAGTCTCAGAGAGAGTCAGAGAGTGTCACAGTCTGTCAGAGAAGTTTACAGTATATTTCAGAATGAGTCGGAGAGAGTCAGAAAGTGTCACATTCTGTCTCAGAGAGTGCCAGAGTGTGTCTAAAGTAGTCTCAGAGAGAGTCATATAGTGTCACAGTCTGTCAGAGAGTTTCATAGTGTGTCTCAGTGAGTGTCACAGTGTGTCTCAGAGAGTCATATAGAGTCAGAAAGTGTCACAGTCTCTCTAGAGAGTGTCACAGTGTGTCAGTCTGTCAGAGAAGTTTACAGTATATTTCAGAGTGAGTCGGAGAGAGTCAGAAAGTGTCACAGTCTGTCTCAGAGAGTGTCAGATAGGATCAGAGAGTGTCGCAATGTGTTGGAGAAAGTGCCAGAGAGTGTTACAGTGTGTCTCAAACAGTGTCAGAGAGTGCCACAGAGAGTTTCAGAGAGAGTCAAGGAGTGTCACAGTGTGTCTCAGAGATTCAGGGAGAGTCATAAAGTGTCACAGTCTGTCAGCGAGTGTCACAGTGTCTTTCAGAGAGAGTCAGAGGGTGTCACAGTGTGTCTCAGAGATTGTCAGATAGGATCAGACAGTGTCACAGTGCATCTCAAAGTGTCAGAGAGAGAGTCAGAGAGTGTTACAGTGTGTTTGAGAGAGTGTCAGAGAGAGTCAGAGAGTGTCACAGTGTGTCTCAGAGTGTTTCAGAGAGAGTCAGAGAGTGTCGCAGTGTGTCTTAGTGAGTGTCACAGTGCGTCTCAGAGCGTCAGGCAGAGTCAGAAAGTGTCACAGTCGGCCTCAGAGTATCACAGTGTGTCACCCTCTGTCAGAGAGTGTCACAGAGTGTTTCAGATGTGCTAGAAAGTGTCACAGTATGTCACAGAGAGTGTCAGAGAGTGTCACAGTGTGTCTCAGAGAGTGTCACAGTGTGTCTCAGAGAGTGTCACAGTGTGTTGGAGAGTGTCTCTGCCTGTGTCAGAGAGAGTCAGTCTGTTTCAGAGAGTGTCAGAGAGTGTCACAATGTGTCACAGTCTGTCAGAGAGTGTCACAGTGTGTTTCAGAGAATGTCAGAGAGTGTCACAGCGTGTCTCAGAGAGTCAGAGAGAGGCAGAAAGTGTCACAGTCTGTCTCAGAGAGTGCCAGAGCGTGTCTAAAGTAGTCCCAGAGAGAGGCAGTGAGTGTCACAGTCTGTCAGAGAGTTTCACAGTGTGTCTCAGTGAGTGTCACAGTGTGTCTCAGAGAGTCAGAGAGAGTCAGAAAGTCTCACAGTCTGTCAGAGAGTGTCACAGTGTCACAGCGTGCCTCAGAGAGTGTCACAGAGTGTCTCAGTGTGTGTCACAGTGTGTCTCAGAGAGTCGGGGAGAGAGTCAGAAAGTGTCACAGTCTGTCTCAGAGAGTGTCGCAGTGTGTTGGAAAAAGTGCCAGAGAGTGTCACAGTGTGTCTCAAACAGTGTCAGAGAGTGCCACTGAGAGTTTCAGAGAAAATCAGGGAGTGTCACCGTGTTTCTCAGTGATTGTCAGATAGGATCAGATAGTGTCACAGTGCATCTCAAAGTGTCAGAGAGACTCAGAGAGTGTCACAGTGTGTCTAAGAGAGTGTCAGAGAGAGTCAGAGAATGTTGCAGTGTGTCTAAGAGAATGTCAGAGAGTGTCAGTGTGTCACAGTCTCTCAGAATGTCAAGGTGTGCCTCAGAGAGTGTCGGAGAGAATCAGAGAGTGTCACAGTGTATCTATGAGTTTGTCACAGAGAGTCAGAAAGGGTCACAGTCTGTCATAGCGTGTCACAGTGTGTCTCAGAGAGTCAGAGAGAGTCAGAAAGTGTCACAGTCTCTCTAGAGAGTGTCGCAGTGTGTCTCAAACAGTCTCAGAAAGTGCCACAGAGAGTTTCAGAGAGAGAGTCAGGGTGTGTCACAGTGTGTCTCAGAGATTGTCAGATAGGATCAGATAGTGTCACAGTGCATCTCAAAGTATCAGAGAGAGTCAGAGAGTGTTACAGTGTGTATGAGAGAGTGTCAGAGAGAGTAAGAGAGTGTCACAGTGTGTCTTAGAGAGTTTCAGAGAGTGTCACAGAGTGTTACAGTGTGTTTTAGAGAGTTTCAGAGAGTGTCATGGAGTGTCACAGTGTGTCTTAGTGAGTGTCACAATGTCAGGTAGAGTCGGAAAGGGTCACAGTCGGTCTCAGAGTGTCACAGTGTGTCACCGTCTGTCAGAGAGTGTCACAGAGTGTTTCAGATGTGTTATAAAGTGTCACAGTATGTCACAGACAGTGTCAGAGAGTGTCACCGTGTGTCTCAGAGAGTGGCACAGTGTGTCTCAGCGAGTGTCACAGTGTGTTGGAAAGTGTCAGAGAGTGTCACAGTGTGTCTCTGCCTGTGTCAGAGAGAGTCACAGTCTGTTTCAGAGAGTGTCAGAGTGTCACAATGTGTCACAGTCTGTCAGGGAGTGTCACGGTGTGTTTCAGAGAATGTCAGAGAGTGTCACAGTGTGTCTCAGAGTGTCACAGTCTGTCAGAGTCTCTCAGAGAGTGTTTCAGTGTGTCACAGTCTGTCAGAGAGTGTCACAGTGTGCCTCAGAGCGAGTCCGAGAGAGTCACAGTCTGTTTCAGTGTATCATAGTCTGTCAGAGAGTGTCACATTGCATCTCAGAGAGAGTCAGAGAGTGTCACAGTGTGTCTCAGAGAGGCAGAGAGAGTCAGAAAGTGTTAGATTGTGTCTCAGTGAGTGTCACAGTGTGTCTCATAGAGTCAGAGAGAGAGAGAGTCAGAAAGTGTCACAATCTGTCTTGGAGAGTGTCACAGTGTGCCTCAGGGAGTGTCAGAGAGTGTCACAGTGTGTCACAGTGTGTCTAAGAGAGGATGACAGTGTGTCTCAGAGAGTCAGAGAGAGTCAGAGGGTGCCGCAGTGTGTCTAAGAGAGTGTCAGAGAGAGTCAGAGAGTGTTGCAGTGTGTCTAACAGAGTGTCAGAGAGTGTCAGTGTGTCACAGTCTCTCAGAGAGTGTTACAGTGTGCCTCAGAGAGTGTCAGAGAGAATCAGAGTGTCACAGTGTGTCTATGAGTTTGTCAGAGAGAATCAGAGAGTGTGACAGTCTGTTAGAGAATGTCACATTGTGTCTCAGTTAGTTTCACAGTGTGTCTCAGAGAGCCAGACAGAGTCTGGGCGTGTCACAGTCTGTCTCAGAGAGTATCAAAGTGTGTCACAGTCTGTCAGAGAGTGTCACATTGTGTCTCAGTGAGTTACACAGTGCGTCTCAGAGAGACAGAGAGAGTCAGAAAGTGTCACAGTCTGGCTCAGAGAGTGTCACAGTGTGTCAGATAGTGTCAAAGTGTGCCTCAGAGAGAGTCAGAGAGTGTCACAGTGTGTCTCAGTGAGTGTCACAGTGTGTCTCAGTGAGTGTCACAGCGTGTCTCAGAGAGTCAGAGAGAGTCAGAAAGTGTCACAGTCTTCTCAGAGAGTGCGAGAGTGTGTCTAAAGTAGTCTCAGAGAGAGTCACAGAGTGTTACAGTCTGTCAGATAGTTTCACAGTGTGTCTCAGAGAGTGTCAGAGGGTGTCACAGTGTGTCACAGTGTGTCTAAGACAGGATGACTGTGTGTCTCAGAGAGTCAGAGAGAGTCAGAGGGTGTCACAGTGTGTCTAACAGAGTGTCAAAGAGCGTCAGAGAGTGTTGCAGTGTGTCTAAGAGAGTGTCAGTGAGTGTCAGTGTGTCACAGTCTCTCAGAGAGTGTCACAGTGGGCCTCAGAGAGTGTCAGAGAGAGTCAGAGAGTGTCACAGTGTGTTACAGAATGTCACATTGTGTCTCAATGAGTTTCACAGTGTGTCTCAGAGTGTCAGAGAGAGTCTGAACGTGTCACAGTCTGTCTCAGAGAGTATCACAGTGTGTCACAGTCTGTCAGAGAGTGTCACATTGTGTCTCAGTGAGTTTCCCAGTGTGTCTCAGAGACACAGAGAGAGTCAGAAAGTGTCACAGTCTGGCTCAGAGAGTGTCACAATGTGTCAGATAGTGTCAAAGTGTGCCTCAGAGAGAGTCAGAAAGTGTCAGTGTGTCTAAGATAGTCTCAGAGAGAGTCAGTGAGTGTCACAGTGTGTCTCAGTGAGTGTCACAGTGTGTCTCAGTGAGTGTCACAGCGTGTCTCAGAGAGTGTCAGAGAGTGTCACAGCGTGTAACAGTGTGTCTAAGAGAGGATGACAGTGTGTCTCAGAGAGTCATATAGAGTCAGAAAGAGTCATAGTTTGTCTCAGAGAGTGTCACATTGTGACAGTCTGTCAGAGAATGTTATATTGTATTTCAGCGTGTGTCAGAGAGGGTCAGAAAGTGTCATATTGTGTCATACTGTGTCCAGAGAGTGTCAGAGAGTGTCAGACTGTCAGCATGTGGCTCAGAGAGGGTCACAGTCTGTGAGAGAGTATCACAGTGTTTCTCAGAGAGTGTCAGAGAGCGTCACAGTGTATCTCAGTGTGTCAGAGATAGTCACATTGCGTCTCAGACAGAGTCAGAGAGTGACACAGTGTGTCTCAGAGAGTGTGAGAGAGCGTCAAAAATGTCACAGTGTGTCTCAGTGAGTGTCACAGTGTCTCAGAAAATGTCACAGTCTGGCTCAGAGTGTCACAGTGTGTGAGATAGTGTCTCAGTGTGTCCCAGAGAGTGTCGCAGTCTGTCAGTGTCACAGTGTGTCTCAGAGAGGGGCAGAGAGTGACATAGAGTGTTACAGTGTGGCAGATAGAGTCAATGTGTGCCTCAGAGAGAGTCAGAGAGTGTCACAGTGTGTCTCAGTGAGTGTCACAGTGTGTCTCAGTGAGTGTCACAGCGTGTCTCAGAGAGTCAGAGAGAGTCAGAAAGTGTCACAGTCTTCTCAGAGAGTGCGAGAGTGTGTCTAAAGTAGTCTCAGAGAGAGTCACACAGTGTCACAGTTTGTCAGATAGTTTCACAGTGTGTCTCAGAGAGTGTCAGAGGGTGTCACAGTGTGTCTAAGAGAGGATGACAGTGTGTCTCAGAGAGTCAGAGAGAGTCAGAGGGTGTCACAGTGTCTAACAGAGTGTCAAAGAGCGTCAGAGAGTGTTGCAGTGTGTCTAAGAGAGTGTCAGTGAGTGTCAGTATGTCACAGTCTCTCAGAGAGTGTCACAGTGTGCCTCAGAGAGTGTCAGAGAGAGTCAGAGAGTGTCACAGTCTGTTACAGAATGTCACATTGTGATTCAATGAGTTTCACAGTGTGTCTCAGAGTGTCAGAGAGTCTGAACGTGTCACAGTCTGTCTCAGAGAGTATCACAGTGTGTCACAGTCTGTCAGAGAGTGTCACATTGTGTCTCAGTGAGTTTCCCAGTGTGTCTCAGAGACACAGAGAGAGTCAGAAAGTGTCACAGTCTGGCTCAGAGAGTGTCACAATGTGTCAGATAGTGTCAAAGTGTGCCTCAGAGAGAGTCAGAGAGTGTCACAGTGTGTCTAAGATAGCCTCAGAGAGAGTCAGTGAGTGTCACAGTGTGTCTCAGTGAGTGTCATAGTGTGTCTCAGTGAGTGTCACAGCGTGTCTCAGAGAGTCAGAGAGTGTCAGAGAGTGTCACAGCGTGTCACAGTGTGTCTAAGAGAGGATGACAGTGTATCTCAGAGAGTCAGAGAGAGTCAGAAAGAGTCACAGTTTGTCTCAGAGAGTATCACATTGTGACAGTCTGTCAGAGAATGTTATATTGTATTTCAGCGTGTGTCAGAGAGGGTCAGAAAGTGTCACATTGTGTCATACTGTGTCCAGAGAGTGTCAGAGAGTGTCAGATTGTCAGCATGTGGCTCAGAGAGGGTCACAGTCTGTGAGAGAGTATCACAGTGTTTCTCAGAGAGTGTCAGAGAGCGTCACAGTGTATCTCAGTGTGTCAGAGATAGTCACATTGCGTCTCAGACAGAGTCAGAGAGTGACACAGTGTGTCTCAGAGAGTGTGAGAGAGCGTCCAAAAAATGTCACAGTGTGTCTCAGTGAGTGTCACAGTGTCTCAGAAAATGTCACAGTCTGGCTCAGAGTGTCACAGTGTGTGAGATAGTGTCTCAGTGTGTCCCAGAGAGTGTCGCAGTCTGTCAGAGTGTGTCACAGTGTGTCTCAGAGAGGGGCAGAGAGTGACATAGAGTGTTACAGTGTGGCAGATAGAGTCACAGAGTGTCACAGAGTGTCACAGCGTGTCTCAGTGAGTGTCACAGTGTGTCTCAGACAGTGTCAGAGAGTGCCACAGAGAGTTTCAGAGAGATTCAGAGAGTGTCACCGTGTGTCTCAGAGATTGAGGGGGAGTCATAAAGTGTCACAATCTGTCAGCGAGTGCCACAGAGTGTTTCAGAGAGAGTCAGAGAGTGTCACAGTGTGTCTCAGTGACTGTCACAGTGTGTCTAAGAGAGTCCGGTAGAGTCAGAAAGGGTCACAGTCGGTGTCAGAGACTTTCACAGTGTGTCACAGACTGTCAGAGAGTGTCACAGAGTGCTAGAAAGTGTCACAGTATGTCTGAAAGTCTCTCTAGAGAGTGTCACAGTGTGTCTCAAACAGTCTCAGAGAGTGCCGCAGAGAGTTTCAGAGAGAGAGTCAGGGAGTGTCACAGTGTGTCTCAGAGATTGTCAGATAGGTTCAGATAGTGTTACAGTGCATCTCAAAGTGTCAGAGAGAGTCAGAGAGTGTTAAAGTATGTCTGAGAGAGTGTCAGAGAGCGTATGAGAGTGTTCAGTGTGTCTTAGAGAGTTTCAGAGAGTGTCATGGAGTGTCACAGTGTGTCTTAGTGAGTGTCACAGTGTGTCTCAGAGCGTCAGGTAGAGTCAGAAAGGGTCACAGTCGGTCTCAGTGTCACAGTGTGTCACCGTCTGTCAGAGAGTGTCACAGAGTGTTTCAGATGTGCTAGAAAGTGTCACAGTGTGTCTCAGAGAGTGTCACAGTGTGTCTCAGAGAGTGTCGGAGAGAATCAGAGAGTGTCACAGTGTGTCTATGAGTTTGTCAGAGAGAGTCAGAGAGTGTCACAGTCTGTCATAGAGTGTCACAGTGTGTCTCAGAGAGTCAGAGAGACTCAGAAAGTGTCACAGTCTCTCTAGAGAGTGTCACAGTGTGTCACAGTCTGTCGGAAAAGTTTACAGCATATTTCCGAGTGAGTCAGAGAGAGTCAGAAAGTCTCACAATCTGTCAGAGAGTGTCACAGTGTCACAGCGTGTCTCAGAGAGTGTCACAGTGTGTCTCAGTGTGTGTCACAGTGGGTCTGAGAGAGTCAGGGCGAGTCAGAAAGTGTCACAGTCTGTCTCAGAGAGTGTCACAGTATGTCACCGTCTGTCAGAGACTGTCACAGAGTGTTTCAGATGTGCTAGAAAGTGTCACAGTATGTCACAGAGATTGTCAGAGAGTGTCACAATGGGTCTCAGAGAGCGTCACAGTGTGTTGGAGAGTGTCATAGAGTGTCATAGTGTGTCTCTGCCTGTGTCAGAGAGCGTCACGGTGTGTTTCAGAGAGTGTCAGTGAGTGTCACATTGTGTCACAGTCTGTCAGAGAGTGTCACAGTGTGTTTCAGAGAATGTCAGAGAGTGTAACAGTGTGTCCCAGAGAGTGTCACAGTCTGTCACAGTCTCTCAGAGAGTGTTCCAGTGTGTCACAGTCTGTCAGAGAATGTCACAGTGTGCCTGAGAGATTGACAGAGAGTGTCACAGTGTGTCTAAGAGAGGATGACAGTGTGTCTCAGAGAGTCAGAGAGAGTCAGAAAGAGTCACAGATTGTCTCAGAGGGTGTCAAAAGGTGACAGTCTGTCAGAGAATGTTACATTGTATTTCAGAGTGTGTCAGAGAGAGTCAGAAAGTGTCACAGTATGTCATACTGTGCCTCAGAGAGTGTAAGCATTTGCATCAGAGAGGGTCACAGTCTGTGAGAGAGTTTCACAGTGTGTCTCAGAGAGTGTCAGAGTGAGTCAGAGAGTGTCACAGGATGTCATACTGTGCCTCAGAGAGTGTCAAAGAGAGTCAGACTGTATCACATTGTTTCTCAGAGAGAGTCAGAGAGTGTCACCGTCTGTCTCAGAGAGTGTCACAGTGTGTCTCAGAGAGTCAGAGAGAGTCAGAACGTGTCACAGTCTGTCTCAGAGAGTATCACAGTATGTCACAGTCTGTCAGAGAGTGTCACATTGTGTCTCAGTGAGTTTCACAGTGCGTCTCAGAGAGACAGGGAGAGTCATAAAGTGTCAAAGTCTGGCTCAGAGAGTGTCACAGTGTGTCAGATAGTGTCAAAGTGTGCCTCAGAGAGAGTTAGAGAGTGTCGCAGTGTGTCTAAGATAGTCTCAGAGAGAGTCAAAGAGTGTCACAGTGTTGTCTCAGTGAGTGTCATAGTGTGTCTCAGTGAGTGTCACAGCGTGTCTCAGAGAGTCAGAGAGTGTCAGAAAGTGTCACAGTCTGTCTCAGAGAGTGCCAGAGTGTGTCTAAAGTAGTCTCAGAGAGAGTCAGATAGTGTCACAGTCTGTCAGAGTTTCACCGTGTGTCTCAGTGAGTGTCACATTGTGTCTCAGAGAGTCATATAGAGTCAGAATGTCTCACAGTCTCTCTAGAGAGTGTCACAGTGTGTCACAGTCTGTCAGAGAAGTTTACAGTATATTTCAGAGTGAGTCGGAGAGAGTCAGAAAGTGTCACAGTCTGTCTCAGAGAGTGTCAGATAGGATCAGAGAGTGTCGCAGTGTGTTGGAGAAAGTGCCAGAGAGTGTCACAGTGTGTCTCAGTGTCAGAGAGTGCCACAGAGAGTTTCAGAGAGAGTCAGGGAGTGCCACAGTGTGTCTCAGAGATTCAGGGAGAGTCATAAAGTGTCACAATCTGTCAGCGAGTGTCACAGTGTCTTTCAGAGAGAGTCAGAGAGTGTCACAGTGTGTCTCAGAGATTGTCAGATAGGATCAGATAGTGTCACAGTGCATCTCAAAGTGTCAGAGAGAGTCAGAGAGTGTTACAGTGTGTCTGAGTGAGTGTCAGAGAGAGTCAGAGAGTGTCACAGTGTGTCTAAGAGAGTTTCAGAGATTGTCATAGAGTGTCACAGTGTGTCTCAGAGCGTCAGGTAGAGTCATAAAGTGTCACAGTCAGTCTCAGAGTGTCACAGTGTGTCACTGTCTGTCAGAGAGTGTCATAGAGTGTTTCAGATGTGCTAGAAAGTGTCACAGAGAGTGTCAGAGAGTGTCACAGTGTGTCTCAGAGAGTGTCACAGTCTGTCAGAGAGTGTCACAGTGTGTCTCAGAGTGGCTGAGATATTCAGAGAGTGTCACCATGTGTCTAAGAGTGTGTCAGAGTGTCACAGAGTATCACAGTCTGTCAGTAATTGTCAAAGTGTATTTCAGAGAGAGTTAGAGAGTGTAAGAGAGTGCCCCCATGTGTCTAAGAGAGTGTCAGAGAGCGTCAGAGAGGGTCACAGTCTGTCTCAGAGAGAGTCAGAGTGTGTCACAGTCTGTCAGAGAATGTCACAGTTTGCCTTAGAGGGTGTAGGAGAAAGACCGAGAATGTTAGAGACGATCATAGTGTGACTCAGAGACAGTCAGAGAGAATCAGAGTGTGTCACAGTGTGTCTCAGAGTGTCAGAGAGAGTCACATAATGTCATAGTGTGTCTCAAAGTGTCAGAGATAATCAGAGAGTGTCTCAGTGTGTCTAAGAGAGTGTCATAGTGTGTCACAGTCTGTCGAGAGTGTCACAATGTGTCACAGAGAGTGTCTGAGGGTCAGAGTGTGCCACTGTGTGTCACAGAGAGTCTCACACTGTGTATCAGAGAGTGTAACAGTGTGTCACAGTCTGCAAGAGAAGGTTACAGTTTATTTCAGAGTGTGTCAGAGAGAGTCAAAGAGTGTCACAGAGAATCATACTGTGTCTCAGAAAGGGTCAGTGTTTGTTTCAGAGAGGGTCACAGTCTGTCAGAGAGTGTTACAGTGTGTCTCAGAGAGTGACAGAAAGAGTCAGAAAGTGTCACAATTTTTCTCAGAGACTGTCAGAGAGTGTCACAGTATGTCTCAGAGAGTCAGAGAGTGTCACTGTGTGTCTAAGAGAGTGTCAGAGAGTGTCAGTGTCACAATATGCCTCAGAGATTGTCAGAGAAAGTCAGAGAATGTCATTGTGTGTCATAGTCTTAGAGAGCATCATAGTGTAACTCAGAGATAGTCAGAGAGTGTCACAGTGTGTCTTAAAGAGTGTTACAGTGTCACAGAGAATTTCACATTGTGTCAGAGTGTGTCACAGTCGTTCAGAGAGTGTTACAGTCTGTCAGGGAGTGCCACAGTCTGTCACAGTCTGTCAGAGAGTGTCACATTGTGTCTCAAACAGTGTCAGTGAGGGTCTGCGAATGTCACAGTGTGTCTCAAAGTCTCAGAGGGTCACAGAGTGTCACAGTGTGTCTCAGAGTGTCAGAGAGAGACAGAGAGTGTCACAGTCTGTCTAAGAGCGTGTTACAGTGTGTCTGAGAGCGGGTCAGAATGTGTCACAGTCTATCAGAAAGGGTCACAGTGTGTCATCGCCAGCCACACACTGGCGCCTGCCTGACCCTCACAACCATCCACAAACCGTCCCCAATCTGACCCTCACCGCTGTCCACCCACCGCTCCCAGCCTGACCCTCACAAACATCCACAAACCGTCCCCAACCCGACTCTCACTGCCGTCCCGCACTGCCCCAGCCTGACCCTCACTGCCGTCCACACACCACTACCAGCCTGTCCCACACCGCCATCCCGCACCGCTCCAGCCTGACCCACACCACCGTCCACCAACCGCCTCCAGCCTGACCCCCACTGCCGTACAACCCTGCCACAGCCTGATCCACACCGCCGCCCATACACCCTTCCTAGCCTGACCCTCACCACCGTCCACACACCGCCACCAGCCTGACCCTCACCGCCACCCACACACTGTCTCTAGCATGACCCTCATTGCCGTCCACACACCGCACCCAGCCTTACCCTCACCGCTGTCTACACACCACCCCCAGCCTGGCACTGTCCACCGTCCCCACATCACCCCCAGCCTGACACTCACCACCGTCCACACACCACCATCAGCCTGACCCTCATCACCGCCCACACACTGACCCCAGCCGGACCCTCAACATCACCCACACACTATCCCCAGGCTGACCCACATTGACGCCAAACACACCGTCCCCAGCCTGACCCTCACTGCCGTCCAAACGCCGCCCCCAGCCTGACCCTCACCACCTCCCACACACCGACCCCAAATTGGCGCTCACCGCCATCCAACACCGCCCCCAGCCGAACCTCACCACCATCCACACACCACCCCCAGCCTGACCACCACCGCCGTCCACTCTCTGCACCAAACCTGATCCCTACCGCTGTCCACACACCACCCCCAGCCTGACCCTCACCACCATCAACGCACGACCCCCAGCCTGACCCTCACCGCTGTCTACAAACGGCCCCCAGTCTCACCCTCACCTCCCTCCACCATCCTCCCCCAGCCTGACCCTCACCACCATCCACACACCACCCCCAGCCTGAACTTCACCACCATCCACACACCGCCCGCAGACTGACCCTCACCGCCTTCCACACAGAACCCCCAGCCTGACCCTCACCGCCGTCCACACACCACCCCCAGCCTGACCTTCACCACCATCCACACACCGCCCCCAGCCTGAACATCACCACCGTCCACACGCCGCCCCCAGTCTGACCCACACCATCGTACACACACTGCCCCCAGCCTGACCCGCACTGCCATCCAAATGCTGCCCCCAGCCTGACCCTCACCACCTCCCACACACAGACCCCAAATTGACCCTCACCGACATCCAACACCGCCCTCAGCCTGAACCTCACCACCATCCACACACTACCCCCGGCCTGACCCTCACCGCCACCGACACACCATTACAAGCCTGACCCCACACCGTCATTCACGCATCGATCACAGCCTGACGGTCCCCTCCAATAACACACCACCACCTGCCTGACACCCAACACTACTCAACACCACCCCCAGCCTGAAACTCACCACCGTCCACACACCGCACCCAGCCTGATACCCACCGCCATCCAACACCTCCCCCAGCCTGAACCTCACAGAAACCCACACACCACCCCCAGCCTGACCCACACCGCAGTCCACACAACGCCCCCAGCCTGACCTTCACAGCTGTGTACACGCCAGCCCCAGCCTGACCCTCACCACTGTCCACCAAACGTCCCCAGCCTGACACCACCACCATCCAACACTGCCACAAGCCTGACCCGCACGACCGCCCACACAACGCGTCTAGCTTTATCCTCACTGCCGTCCACACACCAACCACAGCATGGCCCTCACCAAGAACACACAACGCCCTGACCCAGACCCTCACCACCGCTCACACACCGCCCCGAGTCTGATGCTCACCGCCGTCCAACACTGACCCAAGCCCGACGCTCACCGCTCACCCTGCCTGACCCTCATCGCCGTCCACACACCGCCCCCAGCCTCGCCATCACCGCAATCCACACACCGTCCCCGGCCTGACCCTCACTGCCATCCACACGCTGCCCCCAGACTGTCCACCAATGCCATCCGCACACCACCCCCAGCCTGACCCTCACTGCCGTCAACACACCGTCCCCAGGCTGAATCTCACCACCGTCCAGCCCCGCCCCAGCCTGACCCTCACTACCGTCAACACACCGCCACAGCCTGTCCCTCACCGCTGATCACACACCACCCACAGCCTGACCCTCACAGCCATCCATACACCACCCTCAGCCTGACCCTCACCTCCACCCACACACTGTCACCAGCCTGTACCTCACCGCCACCCACATACCGCACCCAGACTGACCCTCACCACTGTCTACACACTGCCCCCAGCCTGACACTGTCCACGATCAACACACCACCCAGCCTGACCCTCACCACCACCCAAACGCCGCCCCAGAATGACCCTCACTACCGTCACACCACCCCAACGCTGACCCTCAGCACTGCCCACACACCGTCCCCAGCCTGAAACTCACTGCCACCCACACACTGTCTCCAGCCTGACCCTCTCCGCCGTCAACCAACTGCCCCAGTCTGACCCTCACCGCCGTCAACCAAACACCCACCGCCTGATCCTAACTGCCGTCCAATAGCACCCCAACCTGAACCTCACCACCGTCTAGTAATGCCCCAGCCTGACCCTCACTGCCATCCAATAATGCCCCAGCCTGACCCTCACTGCTATCCAATAACGCCCCAGCCTGTACCTCACTGCTGTCTAATAACGTCCCAGCCTGACCCTCACTACTGTCCAATAACGCCCCAGCCTGTCCCTAACAGCCACCCACACACCGACCAGCTTAACCCTCACCACCGTCCAACACCATCCCAAGCCTGTCCCACACGCCGCCTCCAGCCTGACCCAACTTGACTCTCACCGCCGTCCTGCACCGCCCCAGTCTGACCCTCACCGCCATCCACACACTGCCACCAGCCTGTCCCTCACCGCCGTCCCGCACAGGCCCCAGCCTGACCCACACCACTGTCCACCAACCACCCACAGCCTGACCCCACCGCTGTCCACCAACCGCCGCCAGCCAGACCTCTACCGTCGTCCAACAATACCACAGCCTGACACTCACCCCTGCCCATACGCCACCCCTAGCCTGACCCTCAACAACGTCCACAAATCGCCACCAGCCTGACCCGCACCACCATCCACATACCACACCAATTCTGACCCTCACCACTACCCACACACTACCCACAGCCTGACCCTCACCGCCACCCACATACCGTCTCCAGCCTAACCCTCACTGCCACCCGCACACCGCCCCATCCTGAACCCCACTGCCGCCCACACACCGCACCCAACCTCACCCTCACCGCTGTCTACACACCGCCCCCAGCCTGATACACTCCACTCTCCACACACCACCCACAGCCTGACCCTCACTGCCGTCCAATAATGCCACAGCCTTATCCTCACAGCCGTCCACACGCAGCCCCCAGCCTGTCCCTCTCTGCCATCCACACACCGACCCAGCCTGAGCCTCACCGCCGTCCAACACCATAGCAAGCCTGCCCATCACCGCTGGCGACACGCCACCCTCAGCCTAACCCTCATTGCCGTCCACACACCGCACCCAGCCTGACACTCACCGCCGTCCACACGCTGCCACCAGACTGACCCTCACTGCTGTCCACACAACGCACCCTGCCTGACACTCACTGCCGTGCACAAACCGTCCCCAACCTGACTCTCACCTCCGTCCCACGCAGCCCCATCCTGACCCTCACCACCGTCCAGCACCGCCCCAACCTGACCCACACCACCATACACCAAACATCCCCAGCCTGACCTCACCGCTGTACACCAACCGCCCCCAGCCTATCCCCCACCGCCGTCCAACACTGCTACAGCTTGACCCACACTGCCGTCCTCACACCGCAACTAGTCTGACCCTCACCACCGTCCACATACCACCACCAGCCTAACCCTCACTGCTGTCCACACGCAACTCCAAGGCTGACCCTCACCACTGCACAAAAACCGCCCCCCGCCTGACCTTCACTGCCACCCACACACTGTCTCCAGCCAAACCCTCACTGCCGCCCACACATCAGCCCCAGCCTGAACCCCACCACCATCCACACACCACACCCAGCCTCACCCTCACCGCTGTCTACAAACTGCCCCCATCCTGACATTCTCCACCGTCCACACACCACGCCAAGTCTGACCCTCACTGTCGTCCACACTCCACCACCAACCTGACCCTTTCCACCATCCAGCACCGTCCCGAGCCTGCCCCTCACCAGCGGCTGCACACTGCCCCCCCATCTGATCCTCACCGCCACCCACACGCCGCCCCCAGCCTGTCCCTCACTGCCATCCACGCACCACCCCCAGCCTGACCCTCACTGCCATCCACAAACAGTCCCCAACGTGACTCTCACCACCATCCCACACTGCCCCTGCCTGACCCACACACCGCCACCAGCCTGTCCCTCACCACTGTCCACGCACCGCCCCATCCTGACTTTCACAGCCATCTACACACCACCCCCAGCCTGACCTTCACCACCGTCCAACAAACGCCCTAGCCTGACCCTCACCGCCATCCAACACTGCCACAAGCCTGAGACTCACCGCCCCTCGTCTTATCCTCACTGCCGTCCACACACCATCCCCAGCATGACCTTCACCGAGACCATACAAAGCCCCGAGCCTGACCCTCACCACCGCCCATACACCATCTCCAATCTGACCCTCACTGCCGTCTAACAATGACCCCAGCCTGACCCACACCACCGGCCACACACTCCCCAGCCTGACACTCATCGAGGTCGAACACATCACCCGCAGCCTGACCCTCACCGCCGTCAAACAACCGCCCAGCCTGAACCCCCCACTGTCCAACACTGGCATAGGCTTGACCCTCACTGCCGTCCAATACTGCCCTAGCCTGACCCTCACTGCAGTGCACACACCGCTCCCAGCCTGAACCCCACCGCCGTCCACACACCGCACCCAGACTGACCCTCACTGCTGTCTGCACACCGCCCCCAGCCTTACACTCTCCCCCGTCCACACACCACCCCAGCCTGACCCTCACCGCCGTCCACACACCACCCCAAGGCTGAGCCTTAGCACAGCCCTCACACCGTCCCCAGCATGAAACTCACTGCCACCCACACACCATCTCCAGCCTGACCCTAACCGCCACCCACACACCGTCTCCAGTCTGACCCTCACCACCGTCAACTAACCACCCACCCCCTGATCCTCACTGCTGTCCAATAACGCCCCAGCCTGAACCTCACTGCCGCCCACACACCGGCCCTAGCCTTATCCTCACAGCCATTCACACTCCACCCCAATCCAGACCCTCACCTCCATCCACACACAGTTCCCAGCCTGTCCCTAACTGCCACCCACAAACCGACCCAGCCTAACCCTCGCTGCCGTCCAACACCATCCCAAGCCTGTCTCTCACTGCCGGCTACACGCTGCCCTCACCCTGACCCTCACTACCGTCCACAAACTGTTCTCAACCTGAACCTCACCACCGTCCTGCACCGCCCCAGCCTGACCCTCACTGCCGTCCACACACCGCCCCCAGCCTGACACTCACCGCCGTCCACACGCCGCCACCAGCCTGACACTAACCGCTGTCCAGACGCCACCACCAGCCTGTCCCTCACTGCCATTCACAAACCATCCACAACCTGACTCTCACTGCCGTCCCACACCGCCTCAGCCTGACCCTCATCGCCGGCCCGCACCGCCCCAGCGTAACCCACATCACCGTCCACCAACCAACCACAGCCAGACCTCACCGCAGTCCACCAACCGCCCCCAGCCTGACCTCCACCGCCATCCAAGACTACCACAGCCTGTCACTCACCCCCACCCATACACCGCCCCTAGCCTGACCTGCACCGCCATCCACACACCACCTCAATTCTGACCCTCACCAGCACCCACACACCGCCCCAGAATGAACCTCACTAACTTCCACACACCGTCTCCAGCCTGACACTCACCGCCATCCACACGCTGCTACCAGCCTGTTCCTCACTGCCATCCATGCACCCACCCCAGCCTGACCCTCACTGCCATCCACACACAGTCCCCAACCTGATTCTCACCGCCATCCCGCACTGCCCCAGCCTGATCCTCACCACTGTCCACACACCGCCACCAGCCTGACCCACACCATCATCCAACAACCATCCCCAGCCTGACCACACTGCTGTACACCAACCCCCCCAGCCTGCCCCCCACCACCGTCCAACACTGCCACAGCCTGACCCTCACTGCCGCCCTCAAACGGCAACTAGCCTGACCCTCACCACCGTCCACACACTGCCACTAACCTGACCCTCACTGCTGTCCACACACCACCCTAAGGCTGACCCTCACCACTGCTCACACACCACCCCCAGCCTGACCCTCATCGCAACACACACTGTCTCCAGCCTGACCCTCACTGCCGCCCTCACACCGCCCCCAGCCTGACCCTCACCGCTGTCAACACACCGCCCCCAGCCTGACACTCACCACCTTTCACTCACCGCCATCGGCCTGACCCACACCGACGTCCACACACCACCCCAAGGCTGACCCTCACAAATGCACAAACACCGCCTCCAGCCTGACCCTCACCGTCACCCACACACCGTGTCCATCCTGACCCTCACTGCCGTCCAACAATGACCCCAGCCTGACCATCACCACCGTCGACGCACCATCCCCAGCGTTACCCTCACGGCCGTCCACACTCAGCTACCAACCTGCTCCTTTCCACCGTCCAACACCATCCCGAGCCTGCCCCTCACCGCCGGCCACACACCACCCCCACCTGATCCTCACCGCAGTCCACACGCCGCCCCCAGTCTGTCCCTCAATGCCATCCACAATCCGTCCCCAGCCTGACTCTCATCACCATCCCACACCGCCCCATTCTGACCCTCACCACTGTCCACACACTGCCACTAGCCTGTCCCTCACCACTGTCCACACACTGGCCCCAACCTGAACTTTATCACCATCTACACACCACCCCCAGCCTGACCCTCACCGCCGTCTACACTCTGCCCCCAGCCTAACCCTCACCACCATCCACCAACCGCCCCAGCCTGACCCCACCGCTGTCCACCAACCGCCCCCAGCTTGACCCTCACTGCCATCCAACACTGCCACAAGCCTGACCTTCACCGCCGCCCTCTAGCCTTATCCTCACAGCCATCCACATATCATCCCCACATGACCCTCACAGAGACCACATAAAGCCCCGAGCCTGACCCTCACCACCGCCCATACACCGCTCCCAGCCTGACCCTCACCATCACCCACACCCCCCTCCAGCCTGACCCTTATCGAGGTCGAACACAACACCCACAGCCTGACCATCACCTCCATCAAACACCCGCCCAGCCTGATCTCCACCGCCGCCAGCCTGACCCCCACCACTGTCCAACACTGCCAGAAGCCTGTCCCTCACTGCCGTCCATTACTGCCCTAGCCTGACCCTCACTGCCGCCCACACACCTACCCTCGCCTTATTCTCACAGACGTTCACTCACCACCACCAGCCTGACCTTCACCACCACCCACACACTGTCTCCAGCCTGACCCTCTCTGCCGTCCAACAATGACCCCAGACTGACCCTCACCACTGTCCACACTTCACCCCCAGCCTGACCCTCAGCATTGTCAACCAACGGCCCCAGCCTGAACCCCACTACCATCCAGCAACCGACCCCAGCCTGACCCCCACCGCGGTTCAACACTGCCACAAGCCTGACCCTCACCGCCATTCAATACCGCCCCAGCCTGACCCTCACTACCGCCCACACACTGACCCAAGCCTTATCCTCACCGCTGTTCACACATTACCCCCAGCCTGTCCCTCACTGCCATCCACACAGCGCCCCCAGCCTGAACCTCATTGCCATCCACACACCGTCCCCAGACTGACTCTCATCACCGCCCACACACCGTCCCCAGACTGACTCTCATCACCGCCCACACACCGTCCCCAGACTGACTCTCATCACCGCCCACACTCTGCACCCAGTCTGACCCTCACTGCCATCCTCACACCGTCCCCAACCTGACTCTCACCGCCGTCATGCACCGCCCCTGCCTGACCCTCACCTCCGTCCACACAAAGCCACCAGGCCTGACCCTCACCGCTGTCCCACACCGCCCCAGCCTGACCCACACCACCGTCCAACAACCACCCCCAGCCAGACCCACTGCTGTACACCAACTGCCCCCAGCCTGACTCCCACCACTGTCCAACACTGCCACAGCCTGACTCTCACTGCTGCCCACACTCCACCCCCAGCCTGACCCTCAGCATTGTCAACCAACAGCCGCAGCCTGAACCCCACTGCCATCCAGCAACCGACCCCAGCCTGACCCCCACCGCCGTTCAACACTGCCACAAGCCTGACCCTCACCGCCATTCAATACCGCCCCAGCCTGACCCTCACGACCGCCCACACACTGACCCAAGCCTTATCCTCACCGCTGTTCACACATTACCCCCAGCCTGACCCTCACCGCCGTCCAAACACAGCCCCCAGCTTGACCCTCACTGCCGCCCACACACTGACCCTAGCCTTATCCTCACCACCGTTCACACACTACCCCCAGCCTGACCCTCACTGCCGTCCACACACATCTCCCAGCCTTTTCCTCACTGCCATCCACACACCGTCTCCAGCCTGACCCTCTCCGCCGTCAACCAACTGCCCCAGTCTGACCCTCACTGCCGTCAACCAACCACCCACCGCCTGATCCACACTGCCGTCCAATAACGCCCCAGCCTGAACCTTACCACCGTCTAATAATGCCCCAGCCTGATCCTCACTTCTGTCCAATAACGCCCCAACCTGATCCTCACTTCTGTCCAATAATGCCCCAGCCTGACCTTCACTTCTGTCCAATAACGCCCCAGCCTGATCCTCACTTCTGTCCAAAAACGCCCCAACCTGACCCTCACTTCTGTCCAATAATGCCACAGCCTGATCCTCACAGCCGCCCACACACCGCCCCTAGCTTTATCCTCACTACCGTCAACACACCACCCACAGCATGACCCTCACCGAGAACACACAACACCCCGAGCCTGACCTTCACCGCCGCCCACACACTGCCCCCAGCCTGATGCTCACCACCATCCACATACTGCACCCTGCCTGACCCTCACCGCCATCCACATGCTGCCTCCAGCCTATCCCTAACCGCCGTCCACTCACTGCCCCAGCCTTACCCTCACTGCCATCCACACACCGTCCCCAGCCTGTCCCTCACTGTCATCGGCACACCGCACCCAGCCTGACCCTCACTGCCATTCACACACCATCCCCAGGCTGACTCTCACCGCTGTCCACCACCACCCCAGCCTGACCCACACTGCTGTCCACACACTGCCACCAGCCTGTCCCTTAACGCCGTCCACAGACCGCCACCAGCCTTACCCTCACATCGTCCACACACCACCCCAATGCTGAACCTCACCACTGCCCATACACCGCCCCCAGCCTAACCCTCACAACCACCCACACGCCGTCACCAGCCTGAAACTCACTGCCGCCCAACAATGACCCCAGCCTTACCCTCACCACTGTCCACACACCATCCCCAGCCTGACCCTCACCATCGTCAACCAACCGCCCCAGCTTGAACCCCACCGCCATCCACCAACTGCCCCCAGACTGACCCCTCCGCCGTCCAACACTGCCACAAGCCTGACCCTCACCACCGTCCAATACTGCACCAGCCTGACTCTCACTGCCACCCACACACTGACCCTAGCCTTATCCACACAGCTATTCACACACTACCCCCATCCTGACCCTCACCACCGTCCACACACCGACCCCAGTCTGTCCCTCACTGCCATCCACACATCGCCCCAGCCTGACCCTCACTGCCATCTACACACTGACCCTAGCCTTATCTTAACAGCCGTTCACACACTACCCCAAGCCTCAACCTCACCGCCGTCCACACACAACCTCCAGCCTGTTCCTCACTGCCATCCACACACCGTACCCAACCTGACCCTCACCGCAGTCCACATGCTGACCCCAGCCTGTCCCTCACTGCCATCCACACATCGTCCCCAGACTGACTCTCATCACTGCCCACACACCGTCCCCAGACTGACTCTCATCACCGCCCACACTCTGCACCCAGTCTGACCCTCACTGCCATCCTCACACCGTCCCCAACCTGACTCTCACCGCCGTCATGCACCGCCCCTGCCTGACCCTCACCTCCGTCCACACAAAGCCACCAGGCCTGACCCTCACCGCTGTCCCACACCGCCCCAGCCTGACCCACACCACCGTCCAACAACCACCCCCAGCCAGACCCACTGCTGTACACCAACTGCCCCCAGCCTGACTCCCACCACTGTCCAACACTGCCACAGCCTGACTCTCACTGCTGCCCACACTCCACCCCCAGCCTGACCCTCAGCATTGTCAACCAACAGCCGCAGCCTGAACCCCACTGCCATCCAGCAACCGACCCCAGCCTGACCCCCACCGCCGTTCAACACTGCCACAAGCCTGACCCTCACCGCCATTCAATACCGCCCCAGCCTGACCCTCACGACCGCCCACACACTGACCCAAGCCTTATCCTCACCGCTGTTCACACATTACCCCCAGCCTGACCCTCACCGCCGTCCAAACACAGCCCCCAGCTTGACCCTCACTGCCGCCCACACACTGACCCTAGCCTTATCCTCACCACCGTTCACACACTACCCCCAGCCTGACCCTCACTGCCGTCCACACACATCTCCCAGCCTTTTCCTCACTGCCATCCACACACCGTCTCCAGCCTGACCCTCTCCGCCGTCAACCAACTGCCCCAGTCTGACCCTCACTGCCGTCAACCAACCACCCACCGCCTGATCCACACTGCCGTCCAATAACGCCCCAGCCTGAACCTTACCACCGTCTAATAATGCCCCAGCCTGACCCTCACTGCCGTCCAATAACGCCCCAGCCTGATCCTCACTTCTGTCCAATAACGCCCCAACCTGATCCTCACTTCTGTCCAATAATGCCCCAGCCTGACCTTCACTTCTGTCCAATAACGCCCCAGCCTGATCCTCACTTCTGTCCAAAAACGCCCCAACCTGACCCTCACTTCTGTCCAATAATGCCACAGCCTGATCCTCACAGCCGCCCACACACCGCCCCTAGCTTTATCCTCACTACCGTCAACACACCACCCACAGCATGACCCTCACCGAGAACACACAACACCCCGAGCCTGACCTTCACCGCCGCCCACACACTGCCCCCAGCCTGATGCTCACCACCATCCACATACTGCACCCTGCCTGACCCTCACCGCCATCCACATGCTGCCTCCAGCCTATCCCTAACCGCCGTCCACTCACTGCCCCAGCCTTACCCTCACTGCCATCCACACACCGTCCCCAGCCTGTCCCTCACTGTCATCGGCACACCGCACCCAGCCTGACCCTCACTGCCATTCACACACCATCCCCAGGCTGATTCTCACCGCTGTCCACCACCACCCCAGCCTGACCCACACTGCTGTCCACACACTGCCACCAGCCTGTCCCTTAACGCCGTCCACAGACCGCCACCAGCCTTACCCTCACATCGTCCACACACCACCCCAATGCTGAACCTCACCACTGCCCATACACCGCCCCCAGCCTAACCCTCACAACCACCCACACGCCGTCACCAGCCTGAAACTCACTGCCGCCCAACAATGACCCCAGCCTTACCCTCACCACTGTCCACACACCATCCCTAGCCTGACCCTCACCATCGTCAACCAACCGCCCCAGCTTGAACCCCACCGCCATCCACCAACTGCCCCCAGACTGACCCCTCCGCCGTCCAACACTGCCACAAGCCTGACCCTCACCACCGTCCAATACTGCACCAGCCTGACTCTCACTGCCACCCACACACTGACCCTAGCCTTATCCACACAGCTATTCACACACTACCCCCATCCTGACCCTCACCACCGTCCACACACCGACCCCAGTCTGTCCCTCACTGCCATCCACACATCGCCCCAGCCTGACCCTCACTGCCATCTACACACTGACCCTAGCCTTATCTTAACAGCCGTTCACACACTACCCCAAGCCTCAACCTCACCGCCGACCACACACAACCTCCAGCCTGTTCCTCACTGCCATCCACACACCGTACCCAACCTGACCCTCACCGCAGTCCACATGCTGACCCCAGCCTGTCCCTCACTGCCATCCACACATCGTCCCCAGACTGACTCTCATCACTGCCCACACACCGTCCCCAGACTGACTCTCATCACCGCCCACACTCTGCACCCAGTCTGACCCTCACTGCCATCCTCACACCGTCCCCAACCTGACTCTCACCGCCGTCATGCACCGCCCCTGCCTGACCCTCACCTCCGTCCACACAAAGCCACCAGGCCTGACCCTCACCGCTGTCCCACACCGCCCCAGCCTGACCCACACCACCGTCCACCAACCACCCCCAGCCAGACCCACTGCTGTACACCAACTGCCCCCAGCCTGACTCCCACCACTGTCCAACACTGCCACAGCCTGACTCTCACTGACGCCCACGCACCACCCCAAGGCTGACGCTCACCACAGCCCACACACCGCTCCCAGCCTGTCCCTCACCGCCACCCACACATCGTCTCCAGCCTGACCCTCACTGCCACCTGTACACTGCCCGCAGCCTGAACCTCACAGCTGTCCACACACCACACCCAGTCTGACGCTTACCACGGTCCACACACCACCCCCAGCCTGACCCTCACCACCTTCCACACACCGTCTCCAGCCTGGCCCTCACTGTCATCCAACAATGACCTCAGCCTGACCATAACCACCGTTCACACACCAGCCCCAGCCCGATTCCCACCGCCATCCACTAGCTACCCCCAGTCTGACCCCCACCACCGTCCAACACTGCACAAGCCTGACCCTCACGGCCATCCAATACCACCCGAGCCTGACCCTCACTGCTGCCCACACACTGACCCTAGCTTTATCCTCACATCCATTCACACACTACCCCCAGCCTGAACCTAACCGCCGTCCACACACAGCCCCCAGCCTGTCCCCCACTGACATCCACACATCGACCCAGCCTAACACTCACTGCCATCCACAGTCCATCCACAGCCTGACTCTCACCGCCGTGCAGCTACGCCCCAGCGTGGCCCTCACCGCTGTCCACACTCCGCCACCAACCTGACCCTTACCGCCGTCCAACACCGTCCATACCGCCCCCCACCTGACCGTCACCGCCGTCCACATGCCGCCCCCAGCCTGTCGCTCACTGCCATCCACACACTGCCCCCAGCCTTACCCTCACTGCCATCCACAAACCGTCCCCTGCCTGACTCTCACCGCCGTCCCGCATCACCCCAGCCTGATGCTCCCCTCCGAACACACATCAACCCCTGCCTGACACCCACCGCCACCCAATACTGCCCCAGCCTGACATCCAACACCACCCAACATCTCCCAAAGCCTCAACCTCACAGTCAGCCACACACCAGTCCCAGCCTGACCCTCACCGCAATCCATACAATGCCCCCAGCCTGACGCTCACCGCCATCTACACACCACCCCAGCCTGACCCTCACTGCCGCCCACACAACACCCCCCGAATGATCCTACCACCGTCCACTAAACCCCCCCCCAGCCTGACCCACACCGTCATACACACACCGCCCCCAGCCTGACCCTTATTGCCATCCACACACCGTCCACAGCCTGACTGGCACCATTGTACGCACTCTGCCCCCAGCCTGACCCTAACCACCATCCACTCATCGCCCGCAGCCTGACCACTACCGTCGTACACACGCCAACACCAGCCTGATCCTCCCCTCCGAACACACACCAACCCCTGCCTTACACCCACCGCCACCCAACACCACCGCCAGCCTGACAACCACCACCACCCAAAACCTCCCCCCGCCTGAACCTCACAGCCACCCACACACCAGTCCCAGCCTGACCCTCACTACAGTCCGCACAACGTCCCCAGCCTAATGCTCACCACTGTCTACATACCGCCCCGAGCCTGACCCTCACCACCATTCACACAATGACCCCACAATGATCCTCACCACCGTCCAAGCACCGCCCCAGCCTGACCCTCAATGCTGACCACACACCGCCCCAAGCCTGAACTTCACCACCATCCAAACACCACCCCCAACCTGACCCTCACCGCAGTCCAAACCACCCCCCCAGCCTGACCCTCACCGCCGTCCACACACCGCCCCCAGCCTGACCCTCACCACTGTCCACACATCGCCCCCAGCCTGACCCTCACCGCCGTCCACACTCCACCCCCAGCCTGACCCTCACCGTCATACACACTCCGCCCCCAGCCTGACCCTCACCACCATCCACTCATCGCCCACAGCCTGACCCCCACTGTCGTTCACACGCCAACACCAGCCTGATCCTCCCCTCCGAACACACACCAACCTCTGCCTGACACCCACTGCCACCCAACACCGCCCCCAGCCTGAAACCCACCGCCACCCAACACCGCCCACAGCCTGACACCCACCACCACCCACACACCACCCCCAGCCTGACCCTCACTGCAGTCCAAACAACGTCCCCAGAATGATGCTCAACGCCATCAACATACCGCCCCCAGCCTGACCCTCACCGCCACCCACACACTGCCCCCAGAATGATCCTCACCACCGTCCAGACACCGCCCCCAGCCTGACCCTCAATGCCTTCTACACACCAACTTCAGCCTGACCCTCACCACTGTCCACCGACCATCCCCAGCCTGACACCACCGCCGTCCAACACTGCCACAAGCCTGACCCTCACCGCCACCCACACTCCACCGCTAGCCTTATCCACACTGCCGTCCAACACTGCCACAAGCCTGACCCTCACGGCCGCCCACACACCGCCCCTAGCTTTATCATCACTGCCGTCTCCACACGCCACCCACAGCATGACCCTCACCAAGAACACACAACACCCACAGCATGACCCTGACCACCGCCCACACTCCGTCCCCAGCCTGACGCTCACGGCCGTCCATCACTGACCAAGCCTGACCCTCACTGCCGTGCACACGCCGCCTGCAGCCTATCCCTCACCGTCATCCACACACCGCCCCAGCCTGACCGTCACTGCCGTCCACACACCGCACCCAGCCTGTCCCTCACTGTCATCTGCACACTGCACCAACAGCCTGACCCTCACTGCCTCCACACGCTGTCCCCAGCCTGTCCCTCACCGCCGTCCAACGCCGTCACCAGCCTGTGCCCCTCACCTCCATCCACACGCCACTCCAGCCTGACCCTCACAGGCGTCCACACACCTTCACCAGCCTGTCTCTCACCGCCGTCCACACATCGCCCCCGCCTGACACCCACTGTCATTAACGCATCGACCTCATCTCTGACCGTCCCCTCCGAACACATACCACCCCCTGCCTGACACCCAACGCCACCTAAAACCGCCCCCAGCCTGAATCTCACCGCCGCCTACACACCACCCCCAGCCTGAACTTCACCGCTGTCTAAACACCGCCCCAGCCTGACCCTCACCACCGTCCACCAACCACCCCCAGCCTGACACCACCACAATCCAACACTGCCACAAGCCTGACCCTCACCGCCACCCACAAACCGCCCCGAGCCTTATCCTCACTGCCGTCCACACACCATTCCCAGCATGAACCTCACCGAGACTACACAAAGCCCCGAGTCTGACCCTCACCGCCGCCCGCACACTGACTCCAGCCTGAACCTCATCGACGTCAAATACACCGACTCCAAATTGACCTTCACTGCAATCCAACACCGCCCCCAGCCTGAACCTCACTGCCATCCTCACACCAACCCCAGCCTGACCCTCACTGCCACATCCATGCCTAACCCTCACCATCGCCTACACACCGACCCCAAATTGACCCTCACCGCAATCCAACAGCACCCCCAGCCTGAACCACACCACCATCCACACACCGCTCCCAGCCTGACCAACACCACCACCACTTTCCTCACCCCGCACCCAGCCTAGACCTCACCACCATCTACGCCCTACCCCAGCTGACCATCACTGCTGTCTACATACCACCCCCAGCCTCACCCTCACCACCATCCACCAAATTCCCCCATCCTGACCCTCACCACCATCCACGCACCGCCCCCAGCCTGAACTTCACCACCACCAACACACGCCCCAGCATGACCCTCACCACCGTCCAACAAATTCCCCCAGCCTGACCCTCACCGCCGTCCATGCACCGCCCCCAGCCTGATCCTCATCGACATTGAACACACCACCCACAGCTTGGCCCTCACTGCTGTCCACCAATGACCCCAGCCTGACCCTCTCCACTGTCCACACACCACCCTAAGCCTGATCCTCAACGCTGTCAACCAACCGCCCCATCCTGATCTCCACTGACATACACCAAAACCCTTAGCCTGATTTCCACCACTGTGCAACACTGCCACAAGCCTGACCCTCACTGCTGCCCACACACCAACCCTAGCCTTATCCTCACAGCCATCCACACACCACCCATAGCCTGCCCCTCACCGCCGTCAACCAACCGCCCCATCGTGAGGTCCACTGCCGTCCACCAACCCTCCCAGCCTGACCCCCACCACTGTCCAACACTGTCACAAGCCTGACCCTCACTGCCACCCACACACCGACCCTAGCCTTATGCTCACAGATGTTCACACACCGCCACCAGCCTGACCCTCACCACCATCCACACACCGCCACCAGCATGACCCTCACCGCCATTAACACACCATCCCCAGCCTGAATTTCACCACCGTCCACACAACACCCCAAGGCTGACCCTCACCACTGCCCATACAACGCCCCCAGTCTGACCATCACCACCGCCCACACACCGTCTCCAGCCTGACCCTTACTGCCGTCCAACAATGACCCCAGCCAGACCCTCACCACCGTCCACACACCACCCACAGCCTGCCCCTCACCACCATCCACACACCATCCCCAGCCTGACCCTCACTGTCGTCAAAGCACTACCCCAGCCTGACCCCCACTGTCATTCGTGAATTGCCCCCAGCTTGACCCCCACCACCGTCCAACACTGTCACAAGCCTGACCATCACTGCTGTCCATTACCAGCCAGCCTGACCCTCACTGCCGCCCACACCCTGACACTAGCCTTATCCTCACAGCCATTCACACACCACCCCCAGTCTGACCCTCACTGCCGTGCACACAGCGCCCCCAGCCTGACCCTCACCGCAGTCCACAAGCCAACCCCTGGCTGACCCTCATCACCGCCCACACAACGCCCCCAGCCTGACCCTCAACATCGCCCAAACACCTTCCCCAGGCAGACGCTCAATGCAAACTACACAATGCCCCCAGCCTGACGCTCACCGCCATCTACAATCCGCCCCCAGCTTGACCCTCACCGCCGCCCACATACCGCCACCAGAATGATCCTCACCACCGTCCAGACACCGCCACCAGCCTGACCCTCAATGCCGTTCATACACTGCCCCCAGTCTGACCCTCAACACCATCTACACACCACCCCCAGCCTGACCTTCACTGCCATGTATACACTGCCCCCAACCTGACCCACACCGCTGTCCTCCAACCGCCCCCAGCCTGACACAACCGACGTCCAACACTACCACAAGCCTGACCCTCACTGCCGTCCACACATCACACACAGCATGACCCTCACTGAGAACACACACCTCCCCCAGCCTGACGCTCACCGCCGTCAAATACTGACCCAAGCCTGACCCTCACCACTGTCCAGACACTGCACCGAGCCTGATCCTCAACGCCATCCACACGCCGCCTCCAGCCTATTCCGCACCGCCGTCCACAAACCGCCCCCAGCCTGTCCCTCACTGCCATCCACACACAGCCACCAACCTATCCATCACCGCCGTCCCCACACCACCCCCAAGCCTGTCCCTCACTGCCGTCCACACACCACCACCAGCGTGCTCCTCACCGCCATCCAACACCGTCACCAGCCTGTCCCTCACCGCCGTCCACACACCACCGTCACCAGCCTGACCCCCACTGTCATTCACGCATCGACCTCAGCCTGACCGTCCCCTCCGAACACACACGACACCCTGGCTGACACCCAACGCCACCCAACACCGCCCCCAGCCTGAACCTCACTGCCTTCTACACACCACCCATAGCCTGACCCTCCCGCTGTCCACCAACTACCCACAGCCTGACCCTCCCGCTGTCCACCAACCACCCACAGCCTGACCCTCCCGCTGTCCACCAACCCCCCCAGCCTGACCCCCACCACCGTCCAACACTGCCACAATCCTGACCATCACCGCCGCCCACACGTCGCCCCTAACCTTATCCTCACCGCCGTCCACACACCATCCCCAGCATGCCCCTTACCGAGACCACACAAAATCCAGAACCTGACCCTCACCACCGCCCACACACCATCTCCAACCTGACCCTCACCACTGTCCACGCACTCCCCAGCCTGACCCTCATCGATGTCGAACACACCACACACAGCCTGACCATCAACACCATCCACCAACTGCCCCAGCCTGACCTCCACCACAGTCCAACACCGCCACAAGCCTGACCCTCACTGGCGCCCACACACCGTACCCAGCCTTTCCCTCACTGCCATCCACACAGCGCCCCCAGCCTGACGCTCAACATCGCCCACACACCGCCCCCAGCCTGACCCTCACTGCCATCCAAACGCCGCCCCAGCCTGACCCTCACCCCCTCCCACACTCCGACCCCAAATTGACCCTCATCACCATCCACACACCGCCCCCAGCCTGACCACCACTGCCGTCCACTCTTGGCACCCAACCTGATCCCCACCAATGTCCACACTCCACACCTAGCCTGACCCTCACCGTCGTCCACACACCACCCCCAGCCTAACACTCACTGCCGTCCACACACCAACACCAGCCTGACCCTGTCTGCTTTCTACATACCACCCCCAGCCTCACACTCACCACCGTCCACACACCGCCCCAGCCTGAACCCCACCTCTGTCCACACATCGCCCCCAGCCTGACCCTCACCGCCGTCCAACACCGTCACCGGCCTCACCCTCACCACTGTCCACAGACCGCCCCCAGCCTGACCCTCACAGCTGTCCACACATCACCCCCAGTCTGACCCTCACCTTCGTCCAAACACTATCATCAGCCTGTCGCTCACCGCCGTCCACACACCGCCCCCAACTTTACCCGCACAATCATTCACGCATCGACCTCAGCCTGACCGCCCCCTCCGAACACACATCACCCCCAGCCTGACACCCAACGCCACCCAACACCGCCCCCAGCCTGAACCCCACCGCCGTCCACACACCACACCCAGACTGACCCTCACCGCTGTCTACACACAGCCCCCAGCCTGACACTCTCCACCATCCACACACCACCCCCAACCTGACCCTCACTGCCACCTACACACCGCCCCCAGAATGACCCTCACCGCCGTTCACACACCACTCGAATGCTGACCCTCACCACTGCCCACACACCGCCCACAGCCTGACCCTCACCGCCGTCACCCAACTGCCCCCAGCCTGATCTCCACCACCGTCCAACAACCGCCGCCAGCCTGACCCCCACCACTGTCCAACACTGCCATAAGCTTGTCCCTCACTGCCGTCCAATACTGCTCTAGCCTGACCCTCACTGCTGCCCACACACCGACCCTAGCCTTATCCTCACAGACGTTCACACACCACCCCCAGCCTGACCCTCACTGCTGTCCACACACCGTCCACAGCCTGACTCTTACCGTCATCCAGCTATGCCCCAGCCTGACCCTCACCGCCGTGCACACTCCACCAACCTGAACATCACCGCCATCTACACATCGCCCCCAGCCTGACCCTCACCACTATCTTCAAACCGCCCCCAGCGTGACCCTCACCACCGTCCACCAACCACCCCAGCCTGACCCCACCGCTGTCCACCAACTGCCCCCAGCCTGACCCCCACCGCCGTCCAACACTGCCACAAGCCTGACACTCATCGCCACCCACACAACACCCCTAGCCCTATCCTAACTGCGGTCCACACACCATCCCCAGCATGACCCTCACCGAGACCACACAAAATCCAGAGGTTGACCCTCACCACTGCCCACACACCGTCTCCAGCCTGACCCTCACTGCCATCCACACACCGTCCACAGCCTGACTCTCACCGCCGTCCAGGTATGCCCCAGCCTGACCCTCACTCCGTGCACACTCCGCCACCAACCTGACCATCACCACAGTCCAACACCGTCCTGAGTCTGACCCTCACTGCGGTCCACACACCGCCCACAGCCTGACTCTCACCACCATCTGCACACCAACCCCAGGTTGACCCTCACCGCCATCTACACCAACTGCCCCCAGCCTGGCCCCCACCGCCGTCCAACACTGCCACAAGCCTGACCCTCATCGCCACCCACACATCGCCCCTAGCCTTATCCTCACTGCCGTCCACACGCCATCCCCAGCATGACCCTCACTGAGACCACACATAGCCCCGAATCTGACCCTCACCACCGCCCATACACCGCCCCCAGCCTCATGCTCACTGCCGTCTAACACTCACCCAAGCCTGACCCTCACTGCCATCTGCACACCGCCCCCAGCCTAACCCTCACCGCCGTCCAACACGGCCCCCAGCCTGACCCTCACCACCATTCACACACCACTCCCAGACTGACCCTCACCGCCGTCTACACACCGCCCCCAGCCTAACCCTTATTGCCGTCCACACACCGACACCAGCCTGTCCCCCACCGCCGTCCAACTCCATCAACAGCCTGTCCATAACCGCCGTCCACACACTGCCCCCAGCCTGTCCTCACCGTCATTCACACAACGACCTGAGCCTGACCGTTCCCTCTGAACAAACACCACGCCCTGCCTGACACCAAACAGCACCCAACAACGCCTCCACCGCCACCAGTCGGACCCTCACCGCCGTCCGCAAACCATCCCAAGGCTGACCCTCACCGCTGTCCACACACCATCCCCAGCCTGATCCTCACTGCTGTCGACACACCACCCCCAGAATGACCCTCACTACCATCCACACATCGCCCTCACCCTGACCGTCATCGCCGTCCACACTCAGCCCCCAGCCTGGTGCTCACTGCCTTCCACACACTGACCACATCCTGACCCTCCCCTCCGAACACATACAGCACGAGCCTGAGCCAACCGCCGTTCACACTCTGCGCCCAAGCTGACCCCCAATGCCGAGCGCACACTGCCCCTAGCCTGACCCTCACCACTGCTCACACACCACCCCTAGACTGATGCTCACCGCCGTCCAACACTGACACAAGCCTGTCCATCACCACCGTCCACATGCTGCCAACCAGCCTGACCCTCTCTGCCATCCTCACACCTCCCCCAGCCTGACGGTCACCACTGCCCACATACCACTCCCAGCCTGACCCTCACTGAAACCCGCACACTGTCTCCAGCCTGGCCCTCACCACCGCCCAAACACCACCCCCAGCCTGACCGTCCACATAGCCCACACACCATTCCCAGACTGACCCTTAATGTTGTCGAACACCCCCCCAGCCTGACTCTGACTGACGTCCAAAGGTAGCACCCAGCCTGACCCTCACCACCTACCACACAACGCCCCCAGCCTGACCCGCACACACCGCCCCGAGACTTATCCTCACCGCCATCCTCACAGAATCCCGAGCCTGACCTTCACTGCTGCCCACATTCCGGCCAAAGCCTGATGCTCACCGCTGTCTAACACTGACCCATGCCTGGCTCACATCATCCTCCACACGCACACACACACACACACACACACACACACACCACACCAAGCCTGAACATCACCGCCGTCCAAACGCCGCCCCCAGCCTGATCCTCACTGCCATCCACAATTCGCCTCCAGCCTGACCAACACCTCTGTCCAACATCACACCCAGCGTTAACCTCACCGCCGCCCACATACCGCCCCAGGCCTCACGCTCCCCTCCGCCCACACACCGCCCCCAGCCTGTCATTCTACACAATCCACACATTGCCCCCAGTCTGTCGCTCGACATCATCCACACACCACCCACAGCCTGACCCTCACCACCGTGTACACACAATGCCCTCAGCCTGACCCTCACCGCCGCCCATGCACTGCCCCCAGCCTGATCCTCACAGCCATCAACACAATGCCTCCAGCCTGACTCCCACCGCTGTCAACACACCACCTCCAGCCAGATCCTCACCACCATCAACACACCACCTCCAACCTGATCCTCACCACCATCAACGCACCACCTCCAGCCTGACCCTCACCACCATCAACACACCACCACCAGCCTGTCCCTCATCGCCTTCGAACACACCACGCCCAGCGTGATCCTCACCGCTGACAACAAACCACCCCCAGCTTGACCCCCACTGCCGTCTCCAACCTCCCCCAGCCTGACCCGCACCACCGTCCAACATTGCAACAAGCCTGACCCTCACTGTCATCCATTCCATCCTATCCTGACCCTCACCGCCGCTCACACACCGCCCCATCCTGACCCTCACCACCACCTCCAAACTGACCCTCATCCTCGCCCACACACCGTCCCCAGACTGACCGTCACCGCCATCCACACACCGCTCCCAGCCTGACCCCCACTGCTGTCCACACACTGCCCCCAGCCTGACCCTTACCACCGACCACACACTGCCTCTAGCCTGACTCTCAATGCCGCTCACAAACCACCCACGGCCTGACCATCACCGCCGTCCACACACCACCCCCAGCCTGATCCTTATTGACGTCAAATACAGTGTCCCCAGACTGACCCTCACCGCCGTCCAGCATAAAAGCCAACCTGATCCTCACCACTGTCCATCAACCATTCCCAGCCTGATTCCCACCACTGTCCAAAACTGCAACAAGCCCGACCCTCACCGCCGCCCACACATCGTCCCTAGTCTTATCCTCACTGCTGTCCACACACCATCCCCAGCATGACCCTCACCGAGACCAAACAAAGCTCTGAATCTGACCCTCAACACAGCCCATACACCGCCCCCAGCCTCATGCTCACCGCCGTCTAACACTCATCCAGCCTGGCCCTCACTGCCATCTGCGCACCGCCCCCAGCCTAACCGTCACCGCCATTCACACACTACCCCCAGCCTGACCCTCACCGACGTCTACACACCGCCCCCAGCCAAACCCTCATTGCCGTCCACACACCGCCACCAGCCTGTCCTTCACTGCCGTCCAACTCCATCACCGCCGTCCACACACTGCCCCCAGCCTGACCCTCACCGTCATTCACACAACGACCTGAGCCTGACCGTCCCCTCTGAACAAACACCACGCCCTGCCTGACACCCAACAGCAACCAACAACGCCCCCAGCCTAAACCTCACCACCGCCCACACATCTCACACAGCCTGACCCTCACCGCTGTCCACACACCATCCCCAGCCTGATCCTCACTGCCGTCTACACACCACCCCCAGAATGATCATCACTACAATCCACACATCGCCCTCAGCCTGACCGTCATCGCCGTCCACACTCAGCCCCCAGCCTGGTGCTCACTACCATCCACACAATGACCACATCCTGACCCTCCCCTCCGAACACATACAGCCCCAGCCTGACCCCAACCGCCGTTCACACTCTGCGCCCAACCTGACCCCCAATGCCGAGCACACACTGCCCCTAGCTTGACCCTCACCGCTGCTCACACACCACCCCTAGACTGACGCTCACTGCCGTCCAACACTGACACAAGCCTGACCATCACCATCGTCCACACGCTGCCACCCAGCCTGACCCTCACTGCCATCCTCACACCGCCCCCAGCCTGACTGTCACCACTGCCCACATAAAGCCCCCAGCCTGACCCTCACTGAAACCCGCACACCGTCTCCAGCCTGACCCTCACATCCGCCCAAATACCACCCGCAACCTGACCGTCCACATTGCCCACTCACCCCAGACAGACCCTTAATATTGTCGAACACCCCTCCAGCCTGACTCTGACTGACGTCCAAATGTAGCAAACAGCCTGACCCTCACCACCTACCACACAACGCCCCCAGCCTGACCCTCACACACCGCCCCTAGCCTTATCCGCACCGCGATCCTCACAATCCCGAGCCTGACCTTCACTGCTGCCCACACTCCGGCCACAGCCTGATGCTCACCGCTGTCCAACACTGACCCATGCCTGGTCCACATCATCGTCCACACACCACACCAAGCCTGATCATCACCGCCGTCCACACGCCGCCCCCAGCCTGATCCTCACTGCCATCCACAATTTGCCTCCAGCCTGACCAACACCGCTGTCCAAAATCACCCCAAGCCTTAACCTCACCGCCGCCCACACACTGCCCCAGGCCTCACGCTCCCCTCCGCCCACACACCGCCTCCAGCCTGTCGCTCTACACCATCCACACACCACCCCCAGCCTGTCGCGCTACATCATCCACACACCACCCACAGCCTGACCCTCACCACCGTGTACACACAATGCCCCCAGCCTGACCCTCACCGCCGCCCCAAGAATGACCCTCACCGCTGTCAACACACCACCTCCAGCCTGATCCTCACCACCATCAACACACCACCTCCAGCCTGATCGTCACCACCATCAACACACCACCTCCAGCCTGACCCTCATCACCATCAACACACCACCACCAGCCTGTCCCTCATTGCCTTCGAACACACCGCGCCCAGCCTGACCCTCACCGCCGACAAAAAACCACCCCCAGCTTGACCCCCACTGCCGTCCTCCAACCTCCCCCAGCCTGACCCGCACCACCGTCCAACACTGCAACAAGCCTGACCCTCACTGTCATCCATTCCACCCTATCCTGACCCTCACCGCCGCTCACACACCGCCCCATCCTGACCCTCACCACCGCCTCCAAACTGACCCTCATCCTCGCCCACACACCGTCCCCAGACTGACCGTCACCACCGTCCACACACCGCTCCCAGCCTGACCCCCACTGCTGTCCACACACTGCCCCCAGCCTGACCCTCACCACCGACCACACACTGCCTCTAGCCTGACTCTCAATGCCGCTCACAAACCACCCACAGCCTGACCATCACCGCCGTCCACACACCACCCCCAGCCTGATCCTTATTGACGTCGAATACAGTGTCCCCAGACTGACCCTCACCGCCGTCCACCAAAAACCCCAACCTGATCCTCACCACTGTCCATCAACCATTCCCAGCCTGATTCCCACCACTGTCCACACACTGCACCAAGACTGACCCTCAATGCCATCCACACACATCGCCCCCAGCCTGACAATCATCGCCGTCCACACACCACACCCAGACTGACTATCACTGCCATCCACACACATCGCCCCCAGCCTGTCACTCACTGCCGTCCACACACTCTGCACTCAGCCTGGTCTTCACTGCTGTCCACACGCCGCCTCCGGCCTGTCCCTCACTGCCGTCCACACACTGCCACCAGCCTGTCCCTCACTGCCGTCCACACACTTCCACCAGCCTGTCCCTCACTGCCATCCACACACCGTCCCCAGGCTGTCTCTCACCGCTGTCCAGCACCACCCCAGCCTGGCCCTCATCGCCGTCCACACACCGCCACCAGCCTGTCCCTCACCGCCATCCAACACCTTCCCAGCCTGACCCACACCACCGTCCACACACCGCCCCCAGCCTGCCCCCCCACTGCCGACAACACACCATCCCTAGCTGACCCTCACCACCGCCTACACACTGCCCCCAGTCTGACCCTCACTGCCATCCACACACCGCTCGCATCCTGACCGTCAGTGCCATCCACACGCCGTCCCCAGACTCTCACCACCGTCCTGCACCGCCCCAGCCTGACCCTCACCACCGCCCACACACCGCACCCAGCCTGACCCTCACTGCCATCTACACACCGCCCTCAGCCTTACCCTCATCACCGTGCACACACACTACCTGCAGCTTCACCTTCACCGCCGTCCAATAACGCCCCAGCCTGACCCCCACTGCCGTTCAATAGCGCCCCAGCCTGGCCCTCACTGCCGTCCAATCAAGCCCCAACCTGGCCTTCACCACTGCCCAATACAGCCCCAGCCTGATCCTCACCGCCATCCACCAACCGCGACCTGCCTAGCACCCACTGCCATCCAACACTGCCACAAAACTGACCCTCACCGCCATCCAATACTGCCCCCTGCCTGACCCTCAATGCCGTCCACTGACCGCCCGCAGCCTGACCCTCACCACCGTACACACAGCGCCCACAGCCTGACCCCCACCGTCGTTCACACACCGACCCCAGCCTGATCGTCCACTCCAAACACACACTGCCCACAGCATTACCCCCACTGGAGTCGAACACCGCCCCAGCCTGAAGCTCACCGCTGCCCACACACCGTCCCCAGCCTGACCCCCCGCTCCGCAAAATCACCGCCCAGCCTAACCCCCACTGCCGTTAACACACTATCCCCAGCCTGAACCTCACTGCCATCCACCAATGACTCCAGCCTCACCCTCATCATCGTGCACGCACACCACCTGCAGCTTGACACTCACCGCCGTCCAATAACGCACAACCTGACCATCACCGCCGCCCAATACCACCCCAGCCGGACCCTCACCGCCGTCCACCAACTGTGCCCTGCCTGACACCCACTGCCATCCAACGCTGCCACAAAACTGACCCTCACTGCCGTCCCATAATGCCCCCTGCCTGATCCTCACTGCTATCCAAAGACTGATTCCAGCCTGACCCTCACCACTGTCCACACACCGCCTCCAGCCTGACCCCTACCATTATTCGCACAGCGGCCACAGCTTGACCGTCCCCTCCGAACACACACCGCCCCCAGCCTGACCCTCCCCTTCGCGAAATCAGCGCCCAGCCTAACCCCCATCGCAGTCCACTCACTGTCCCCAGCCTGACCCTCACCACCATCCAACACCGTCTACAGCCTTTCCCTCACCGCCGTCCACATACTGCTCCCAACCTGACCCTCACCACAATCCACACACCGTCACCAGCCTGACCCTCACCATCGCCCACAGACCATCCCCAAACTGACCGTCATCGACGTGAAACACACCGCCCTCAGCCTGACCCACACCACTGTCCACCAACCGCCCGGACCTGAACCTAACCGCCGTCCAACACTGCCACAAGCCTGACCCTCACCATCGCCCAATACCGCCCCAGCCTGACCCCCACTGCTACGCACGCACCGCCCCTTAGCTAGACCCTCACTGCCATCCACACACCACCCCAGCCTGACCCTCACCGCTATCCACCAACTCCCCCCCCAGCCTGACCCCCACTGCAAACCACACAACGCCCTCAGCCTGACCCTCACCACCGCCCAATACCGCCCCAGCCTAACCCTCACCGTCGTGCACACACTACCTCCAGCCTGACCCACACCGCTGTCCACACACTGCCTAAAGCCTGACGCTCACCACCGTCCATACGCCGCCCACAGCTTTGCCCTCACTGCCATCCGCACACCATCCCAAGCCTGACCCGAACTGCCGTCTACACGCTATCCCCAGACTGACTCTCACTCCCGTCCAGCACTGCCCCAATCTGACCCTCACCACCGTCCACACCCCACCACCAGGCTGTTCCTCACCACCATCCAACACCTTCCAAGCCTGACCCTCACCTGCACCCACACACCGCCACGACCCTTATCCTCACCTCCATCCACACACCACCCCCAGCTTTCCTCTCACCGCCGAACACACACCTTACCTAGCTGACCCTCACCACTGTCCACACACCGCATCCAGACTGTCCCTCACCACCAAGCAACACCTTCCCAGACTGACCCTCACCGGCGCTCACACACTGCCCCTACCCTTATCCTCACCTCCATCCACACACCAACCCCAGCTTGCCCCTCACCGCCGACCACACACCGCACCCAGCCTGTCCCTCACCACCATCCACACACCGCCGCCAGCTTGACCCTCACTGTCATCCACACACCGCCCCCAGCCTGACGTTCACCGCTGTCCACACACCGCCTGCAGCCTGACCCTCCCTACCTTCCACACACCGCCCCCAGCCTGTCCCTCACTGCCATTCACACACCACCCCCAGACTGACCCTCACTGCCATCCACACCGCCCCCAGCCTGAACCTCACTGCCATCCACACACCGATCCCAGCCTGACCCTCACCGCCGTCTACCAGTGACCCCAGCCTGACCCTCACTGTCATCCACACACCGATCACAGCCTGACCCGCAACGCCGTCCACCAGTGACCCCAGCCTGACCCTCAACACCATGCAGAACACCACCTGCAGTCTGACCCTCACCGCCGTCCACCAACTGCCCCCAGCCTGACACCCACTGCCGTTCAACACTGCCACAAAACTGACTTTCACCGCCGTCCACAGATTGCCCCCAGCCTGACCCTCACCACGGTCCTCCAATGACCCCTGCCTGACACTCACCACCGTCCATTCACCAACCCTAGCCTGACTGTCATCGACATCAAACATACTGCCCACAGCCTGACCCTCACCGCCGTCCACCAATTACCCCAGCCTGACACTCATCACCGTCCACACACCGCCCCTAGCCTGATCGTCATCGACATCAAACACACTGCCCACTGCCTGACCCTACCCGCCGTCCCACAAACACCCCAGCCTCACCCCCACGCCGCCCAATACCGCCCCAGCCTGACTCTCACTGCCACCCACACACCACCCCCAGCCTGATCCTCACTGCCTCCCACACATCACCCCCAGCCTGGCCCTCACTGCCATCCACACGCCACCCACAGCCTGATCCTTAATGCCTTCTGCACACCGCCCCCATCCTGACCCTAAGTGCCATCCACACGGCGTCCGCAGACAGTCTCTCACCGCCATCCAGCACCGCCCCAGCCTGTCCCTCACTGCTGTCCAGCACCGCCCCAGCCTGTTCCTCACCGCTGTCCACACACCGCCACCAACCTGTCCCTTACCGTCGTTCAACACCTTCCCAGCCTGATGCTCACTGCCGCACACGCACGCCACCATCCTTATCATTACCGCCATCCACAAAACACCCCCAGCCTGACCCTCACCACCGCCCACACACTTCCCCTAGCCTGATCTTCACTGCCATCCAACACCTCCCCCAGCCTGACCCTCACTGCCCACAGCCTGCCTCTCACCGTCATCCTCACAACGCACCCAGCCTGAACCCTACCACCGCCCACACACTGCCCCCAGCCTGACCCACACTACCATCCACACACCGTCCCCAAACTGACCCTCACCACCGTCCACCAACCGCCCCGGCCTGAACCCCACCACCGTCCAACACTGCCACAAGCCTGACCCTCACCGCCAGCCACAAACCACTCCCAGCCTGTAACTCACCGCCGCCCACACACCGCCCACAGCCTGACCCTCACTGCCATCTGCACACCGCCCCCAGCCTGACCCTCACTGCCGTCCACACGACGTCCCCAGATTGACGCTCACCGCCGTCCAGCACTGCCCCAGCATGACCCTCACCGCTGTCCACACACCGCCACTAGCCTGTCCCTCACCACCGTTCAACACCTTCCCAGCCTGACCCTCACCACCGCCAACAACCCCCCAGCCTTATCATCACTGCCATCCACAAACCATCCCCAGCCTGCCCCTCACCGGCAAACACACACCGCCCCTAGCCTTATCATCACCGCCATCTGCTCACCGCCCCCAGCTTGACCCTCACCACCGCCCACACACCGCACCCAGCCTGACACTCACCATTGCCCACACAACGCACCCAGCCTGATCCTCACCGCCGTCCACACACCCACCCACAGCCTGACCCTCACATGCCATCCACACACCGCCCCCAGCCTGACCCTCACTGCCCCCAGCCTGGCCCTCACTGCCATCCACACACTGACCCCAGCCTGATCCTCACCGATGTCCACCAATGACCCCAGCCAGACCCTCATCACCGTCCACGCACCACCCGCGGTCTGACCCCTACCGTCTTTAACACACCAAGCACAGCCAGTCCCTCTCCTCCAAACACACTCTGCCCCCAGCCTGAACCTTACCACCGACCACTCACTGCCCCCAGCCTGATGCTCTCGGACATCCAACACTGACCGAAGCCTGATCCTCATCGCCGTCCACAATGACCCCAGCCTGACCCTCACCACCATCCACACACCACCCCAGACTAACTCTCATCAACGTCGTACACACTGCCCACAGCCTGACCCTCACCATCGTCAACGAATCGCTCCCAGCCTGACCCTCACCACCGCCCACACACTGCCCCCAGCCTGACCCCCACCGCCGTCTACCAATGACCCCAGCCTGACCCTCATCACTGTCCACACACCACCCGCAGCCTGACCCCTACCGTCTTTCACACACCAAACACAGCCAAACCCTCTCCTCCAAACACACTCCACCACAGCCTGAACCCAACCGCCTTCCAACACAGTCCCCAGCCTGAAACTCGCCACCAACCACACACTACCCGAAACCTGACCGTCCCCTCTGCCCACACACCACCCTCAGCCTGACCCTCCCCTACGCCCACACACCACCCCCAGACTAACCCTCATCAACGTCGTACACACCGCCCCCAGCCTGACCCCCACCATCATTCACACACCGACCTCAGCCTGAACGACGCCTCTGAACATACAACGCCCACAACTTTACCCCGACCGCAATCCAAAATCACCCCCAGCCTGAAGCTCACCACCGTCCACACACCGCCACCAACCTGACTCTCACCGCCATTCAACACCGTCCCCAGCATTTCCCTCACTGCCGTCCACACACCGCCACCAGCCTGACACTCACTACAGTCCATTCACCACCCCCAGCCTGACCCTCACCTCCGCCCACACACCACCCCCAGCCTGACCCTCACCATCGCCGACTCACCATCCCCAAAATGACCGTCATCGATGTCAAACACACCACCACACCATCCACATTCTGACCCTCACCGCTGTACGCCAACCGCCTCCAGCCTGACCCCCACCGCCGTCCACCAACCACCCCGGCCTGAACCCCACCGGCGTCCAATACTGCCACATACCTGACCCTCACCAGCCTGACCCTCACCGCCGCGCACACTGCCCCTGACTAGACCCTCACCGCCGACCACACACCGTTCCTAGCTGACCCTCGCCAGTGCCACACACTGCTCCCAGCCTGATCCTCGCTGCTGTCCACACACTGATGCCAGTCTGACCCTCACTGCCATCCACACCCCCCCCCAGCCTGACCCTCACTGCAATCCACCAAACGCCCCGGCCTGAATCCCAGCACTGTCCAACACTGCCACAAGCCTGACCCTCACTGTCGCCCAATAACCGCCCCAGCCTGAACTTCACCTCCGACCCCACGCCGCCCCTAGCCTGACCCTCACCGCTGCCCATACACCGCCCCAGCCTGTCCTTCACTGCCGCCCACACACCGCTCCCAGCCTGACACTCACCACCGTCCAATACTGACCCAAGCTTCACCCTCATCACCATCCACACACCGCCCCCAGCCTGACGTTCACCGCTGTCCACACACCGCCTGCAGCCTGACCCTCCCTACCTTCCACACACCGCCCCCAGCCTGTCCCTCACTGCCATTCACACACCACCCCCAGACTGACCCTCACTGCCATCCACACCGCCCCCAGCCTGACCCTCACTGCCATCCACACACCGATCCCAGCCTGACCGTCACCGCCGTCTACCAGTGACCCCAGCCTGACCCTCACTGTCATCCACACACCGATCACAGCCTGACCCGCAACGCCGTCCACCAGTGACCCCAGCCTGACCCTCAACACCATGCAGAACACCACCTGCAGTCTGACCCTCACCGCCGTCCACCAACTGCCCCCAGCCTGACACCCACTGCCATTCAACACTGCCACAAAACTGACTTTCACCGCCGTCCACAGATTGCCCCCAGCCTGACCCTCACCACGGTCCTCCAATGACCCCTGCCTGACACTCACCACCGTCCATTCACCAACCCTAGCCTGACTGTCATCGACATCAAACATACTGCCCACAGCCTGACCCTCACCGCCGTCCACCAATTACCCCAGCCTGACACTCATCACCGTCCACACACCGCCCCTAGCCTGATCGTCATCGACATCAAACACACTGCCCACTGCCTGACCCTACCCGCCGTCCCACAAACACCCCAGCCTCACCCCCACGCCGCCCAATACCGCCCCAGCCTGACTCTCACTGCCATCCACACGCCACCCACAGCCTGATCCTTAATGCCTTCTGCACACCGCCCCCATCCTGACCCTAATTGCCATCCACACGGCGTCCGCAGACAGTCTCTCACCGCCATCCAGCACCACCCCAGCCTGTCCCTCACTGCTGTCCAGCACCGCCCCAGCCTGTTCCTCACCGCTGTCCACACACCGCCACCAACCTGTCCCTTACCGTCGTTCAACACCTTCCCAGCCTGACGCTCACTGCCGCACACGCACGCCACCATCCTTATCATTACCGCCATCCACAAAACACCCCCAGCCTGACCCTCACCACCGCCCACACACTTCCCCCAGCCTGATCTTCACTGCCATCCAACACCTCCCCCAGCCTGACCCTCACTGCCCCCAGCCTGCCCCTCACCGTCATCCTCACAACGCACCCAGCCTGAACCCTACCACCGCCCACACACTGCCCCCAGCCTGACCCACACTACCATCCACACACCGTCCCCAAACTGACCCTCACCACCGTCCACCAACCGCCCCGGCCTGAACCCCACCACCGTCCAACACTGCCACAAGCCTGACCCTCACCGCCAGCCACAAACCACTCCCAGCCTGTAACTCACCGCCGCCCACACACCGCCCACAGCCTGACCCTCACTGCCATCTGCACACCGCCCCCAGCCTGACCCTCACTGCCGTCCACACGACGTCCCCAGATTGACGCTCACCGCCGTCCAGCACTGCCCCAGCATGACCCTCACCGCTGTCCACACACCGCCACTAGCCTGTCCCTCACCACCGTTCAACACCTTCCCAGCCTGACCCTCACCACCGCCAACAACCCCCCAGCCTTATCATCACTGCCATCCACAAACCATCCCCAGCCTGCCCCTCACCGGCAAACACACACCGCCCCTAGCCTTATCATCACCGCCATCTGCTCACCGCCCCCAGCTTGACCCTCACCACCGCCCACACACCGCACCCAGCCTGACACTCACCATTGCCCACACAACGCACCCAGCCTGATCCTCACCGCCGTCCACACACCCACCCACAGCCTGACCCTCACATGCCCTCCACACACTGCCCCCAGCCTGACCCTCACTGCCCCCAGCCTGGCCCTCACTGCCATCCACACACTGACCCCAGCCTGATCCTCACCGATGTCCACCAATGACCCCAGCCAGACCCTCATCACCGTCCACGCACCACCCGCGGTCTGACCCCTACCGTCTTTAACACACCAAGCACAGCCAGTCCCTCTCCTCCAAACACACTCTGCCCCCAGCCTGAACCTTACCACCGACCACTCACTGCCCCCAGCCTGATGCTCTCGGACATCCAACACTGACCGAAGCCTGATCCTCATCGCCGTCCACAATGACCCCAGCCTGACCCTCACCACCATCCACACACCACCCCAGACTAACTCTCATCAACGTCGTACACACTGCCCACAGCCTGACCCTCACCATCGTCAACGAATCGCTCCCAGCCTGACCCTCACCACCGCCCACACACTGCCCCCAGCCTGACCCCCACCGCCGTCTACCAATGACCCCAGCCTGACCCTCATCACCGTCCACACACCACCCGCAGCCTGACCCCTACCGTCTTTCACACACCAAACACAGCCAAACCCTCTCCTCCAAACACACTCCACCACAGCCTGAACCCAACCGCCTTCCAACACAGTCCCCAGCCTGAAACTCGCCACCAACCACACACTACCCGAAACCTGACCGTCCCCTCTGCCCACACACCACCCTCAGCCTGACCCTCCCCTACGCCCACACACCACCCCCAGACTAACCCTCATCAACGTCGTACACACCGCCCCCAGCCTGACCCCCACCATCATTCACACACCGACCTCAGCCTGAACGACGCCTCTGAACATACAACGCCCACAGCTTTACCCCGACCGCAATCCAAAATCACCCCCAGCCTGAAGCTCACCACCGTCCACACACCGCCACCAACCTGACTCTCACCGCCATTCAACACCGTCCCCAGCATTTCCCTCACTGCCGTCCACACACCGCCACCAGCCTGACACTCACTACAGTCCATTCACCACCCACAGCCTGACCCTCACCTCCGCCCACACACCACCCCCAGCCTGACCCTCACCATCGCCGACTCACCATCCCCAAAATGACCGTCATCGATGCCAAACACACCACCACACCATCCACATTCTGACCCTCACCGCTGTACACCAACCGCCTCCAGCCTGACCCCCACCGCCGTCCACCAACCACCCCGGCCTGAACCCCACCGGCGTCCAATACTGCCACATACCTGACCCTCACCAGCCTGACCCTCACCGCCGCGCACACTGCCCCTGACCAGACCCTCACCGCCGACCACACACCGTTCCTAGCTGACCCTCGCCAGTGCCACACACTGCTCCCAGCCTGATCCTCGCTGCTGTCCACACACTGATGCCAGTCTGACCCTCACTGCCATCCACACCCCCCCCCCAGCCTGACCCTCACTGCAATCCACCAAACGCCCCGGCCTGAATCCCAGCACTGTCCAACACTGCCACAAGCCTGACCCTCACTGTCGCCCAATAACCGCCCCAGCCTGAACCTCACCTCCGACCACACGCCGCCCCTAGCCTGACCCTCACCGCTGCCCATACACCGCCCCAGCCTGTCCCTCACTGCCGCCCACACACCGCTCCCAGCCTGACACTCACCACCGTCCAATACTGACCCAAGCTTCACCCTCATCACCATCCACACACCGCCCCCAGCCTGACGTTCACCGCTGTCCACACACCGCCTGCAGCCTGACCCTCCCTACCTTCCACACACCGCCCCCAGCCTGTCCCTCACTGCCATTCACACACCACCCCCAGACTGACCCTCACTGCCATCCACACCGCCCCCAGCCTGAACCTCACTGCCATCCACACACCGATCCCAGCCTGACCCTCACCGCCGTCTACCAGTGACCCCAGCCTGACCCTCACTGTCATCCACACACCGATCACAGCCTGACCCGCAACGCCGTCCACCAGTGACCCCAGCCTGACCCTCAACACCATGCAGAACACCACCTGCAGTCTGACCCTCACCGCCGTCCACCAACTGCCCCCAGCCTGACACCCACTGCCGTTCAACACTGCCACAAAACTGACTTTCACCGCCGTCCACAGATTGCCCCCAGCCTGACCCTCACCACGGTCCTCCAATGACCCCTGCCTGACACTCACCACCGTCCATTCACCAACCCTAGCCTGACTGTCATCGACATCAAACATACTGCCCACAGCCTGACCCTCACCGCCGTCCACCAATTACCCCAGCCTGACACTCATCACCGTCCACACACCGCCCCTAGCCTGATCGTCATCGACATCAAACACACTGCCCACTGCCTGACCCTACCCGCCGTCCCACAAACACCCCAGCCTCACCCCCACGCCGCCCAATACCGCCCCAGCCTGAGTCTCACTGCTATCCACACGCTGGCCCCAGCCTGACCCTCAACGCCGTCCACCAACTGCGCCCAGCATGACCCCCACTGCCGTCCAACACTGCCACAAAACTGACCCTCACCGCCGTCCAAAACCGCCCCCGCCTGATCCTCACCACCGTCCACCGTCCGTTTCCAGCCTGACCTTCACCACTGTCCACCCACTGCCCCCAGCCTGACCCCCACTGCCATTCACACACCGACCCCAGCCTGACCGACCCCTCTGAACACACACCGCCCACAGCCTTACCCCCACCACAGTCCACACACCACCCCAGCCTAGAGTTCACCATCGCTCCCAGCCTGACCCTCACCTCCGTCAACACAGCGCCCCCAGCCTGACCCTCACCAGCGCCGACACACTATTCCAAACTGACCCTCATCGACGTCAAACACACCACCCACATTCTGACCCTCACCGCGGTCCATCAACCGCCCCCAGCCTGACCCCCACTGCCGTCCACCAACCACCCCTTCCTGAATCCCACCGCCGCCCAATACCGCCCCAGCCTGACTCTCACCGCCACGCACACACTGCTCCTGACCAGACCCTCGCCACCGTCCACACGCCATCCCCAGCTGGACCCTCACTGCCATCCACACACTGCATCCAGACTGATCCTCACTGCCATCCACACACCGCACCCAGACTGACCCTCACTGCCGACGTCACACTGCCGCTAGCTGGACCCTCACTGCAGCCACACACCGCCTCTAGATGGACCCTCACTGCCGTCCACACACCGCACCCAGCCTGACCCCCACTGCCGTCTACACTTTGCCCCCAGCCTGACTCCAACTCCTGTCCACACTCTGCACCCAGCCTGACCCTCACCGTCCTCCACTCACCACCTCCATCCTGATCCTCAACGCCGTCTACACACCGCCTCTAGCCTGACCCTCACCACCACCCACACAAGCCCGCCAACCGAACTCTCACAGCCGCCTGCTCACCACCTGCAAAATGTCCCTCACTGCCGACAACACACCGTACCTAGCTGACCCTCACAACCGTCCACACACTGCATCCACACTGTCCCTCACCACCATCCAACACCTTCCCAGCCTGACCCTCACCGGCGCTCACACACTGCCCGTACCCTTATCCTCACCTCCATCCACACACACCCCCATCTTGCCCCTCACCAACGTCCACACACCGCACCCAGCCTGTCTCTCACCACCATCTACACACCGCCGCCAGCTTGACCCTCACTGTCATCCACACACCGCCCCCAGCCTGACCCTCACTGCCATCCACACACCGCCCCCAGCCTGACCCTCACTGCCATCCACACACCGCCCCCAGCCTGACCCTCACTGCCATCCACACACCGCCCCCAGCCTGACCCACACTGCCATCCACACACCGATCCCAGCCTGACCCTCACTGCCATCCACACGCCATCCTCAGACTGACTCTCATCACCATCCAGCACCGCCGCAGCCTGACCCCGACCGTCGTCCACACACTGCCACCAGCCTGACCCTCATCATCGCCCACACACTACCTCCAGAATAACCCTCACTACCACCCACACACCCGCCCCCGCCTGACGTACACCATCGCCCACACACCGCCCCTAGCCTTATCCTCACCGCCATCCACACACCACTCCCAGCCTGCCCCTCACCGCCAACCACACACCGTCCTAGCTGACTCATCACCGCCCACACTCCGCACCGAGCCTGACCCTCACCACCATCCACACACTGCCCACAGCCTGACCCTCACTGCCAACCACACACCACCTGCAGTCTGACTCTCATCGCCGTTAACACGATGCCCCCAGCCTGACCTTCACCGCCATCTGCACACCACCCGAAACGTGACCCTCACTGCAGTCTAAACACCACCCCCAGCCTGACCCCCACCATCGCCCACGCACCATCCCCAGACTGACCCTCATCGACCTCGAACACACCACTCACAGCCTGACCCTCACTGCCGTCCACCAACTGCCCCCAGCCTGACATCCACTGCCATTCAACACTGCCACAAACCTGACCCTCACCGCCGTCCAATACCGCACCAGCCTAACCCTCACCACTGACCACACACTACCCCAATCCTGAAAGTCACCACCGTCCACACGCCATCCCCAGCCTGTCCCTCACTGCCATCCACACCCTGTCCCCACCCTGACTCTCACGGTCGTCCAGCACCACCCCCAGCCTGCCCCTCACAGCCGTCCACACACCATCCTCAGCCTGACTCGCACCACCGTCCACACAAAGCCCCCAGCCTGACCCTCACCGTCATTCATACACCCACCCCAGCCTGATCCTCACCACAATCCACACACCGCCACCAGCCTGACCCTCACTGTCGTTCACACACAGGCCCCAACCTGACCCCCACCGCTGCCGAACACCACCGCCAACTTGAACGTCAACCACCACCCACACACAGCCACGAGCCTGACACCCATTGCCGTCAACACCACCCCCAGACAGACCCTCATTGATGTCGAACACAGCGCCTCCAGCCTGACCCTCACTGCAGTCCTCCGACCGCAGCCAGCCTGACCTTCACCACCGTCCACACGCCGCCACCAGCCTGACCCTCACCGCTGACCACCAACCAACCCCACCCTGACCCTCACCACCATCCAATACCGCCCCAGCCGGACCCTCAACGCCGCCCACACACAGTCCTTAGCCTGACCCTTACCGCTATCCCCACACCAGCCGCAGCCTGACCCGCACCACCGCACTCACACCGCCCACAGCCTGACCCTCACCATCATCCACACACTATCCCCAGACTGACCATCAATGCCGTCCTCACACCAATCCCAGCCTGAACTGCACCGCCATCCACACACCGCCCGCAGCCTGACCCTCAACGCCATCCAACACTGACCCAGCATGACTCTCACCGCCATCCGCACACCGCATCCACCCTGACCCTCACTGCCATCCACACACTGCACCCTGCCTGACCCTCACCGCTGTCTACACACAGCCCCCAGCCTGACCCTCATCGACTTCAAACACACCGTCCACAGCGTGACCATCACCGCCAACCACCACAGCCCCCAGCCTGACACCCACCTCCCTCCACACACCACTCCCAGCCTGACCCTCACCACCGTCCACACACCGCCCCCAGCCTGACCTTCCACGCCATCCAACACTGACCCAAGCCTGACCCTCACTGCCGTCCAAACTCTGCCCCCAGCCTGACCCTCACAGCTGTCCACAGGTCGCCCCCAGCCTGAATCCCACTGCCATCCACACATCGCCCCCAGCCTGACCCCCACTGTCGTTCACACACAGGCCCCAGCCTGACCATACCCTCCAAACACACACCGCCGCCAGCCTGACCCCCACCTCTGCCCAACACCACCCCCAGCCTGAACCTCACCGCCACCCAGATGCAGCCACCAGCCTGTCACCCATTGCCATCGACACACCCCCCCAGACAGAATCTCATTGATGTCGAACACAGCGCCTCCAGCCTGACCCTCACCGCTGACCACCAACCGCCCCCACCCTGACCCTCACCACCATCCAATACCGCCCCAGCCGGATCCTCAACGCTGCCCACACACCGTCATTAACCTGATCCCCACACCACCCACAGCCTGAACCTCACTATCATCCACACACCGTCCCCAGACTGACCATCAATGCCGTCCACACACCAATCCCAGCCTGAACTCCACCGCCATCCATACACCGCCCCCAGCCCGACCCTCAACGCCATCCAACAATGACCCAGCCTGACTCTCATCCCCGTTCCCACACCACACGCACGCTGACCCTCCCCGCTGTCTACACACCGCCTCAGCCTGACACTCACTCACGTCCACGCACCATCCCCAGCCTGACCCTCATCGATGTCAAACACACCGTCCACATCGTGACCCTCACCGCCGTGAACCACAGCCCCCAGCCTGACACCCACCTCCCTCCATACCCCATTCCCAGCCTGACCCTCACCACCGCCTACACACTGTCCCCAGCCTGACCCTCACCACGATCCACACACTACCCCCAGCCTGACACTCACTGAGGTCCACGCATCACACCCAGCCTGACCCTCACCGCCGTCCATACGAAGCCCCCATCCTGCCCCTCTCTGACATCCACACACTGCCCCCAGTCTGAACCTCACTGCCGCCCACACACCGTCCCCAGTCTGACTCTCACCGCCGTCCAACACCACCCCAGCCTTATCGTCACCACCGTCTACACACCACCCTCAGCCGGACCCTCACCACCGTCCACACATCACCCCCAGCCTGACCCTCATCGACGTCGAACACACTGCCCCCAGCCTGACCCTAACCTCCGTTCACCAACTGCCCCCAGCCTGACACCCACGTCCGTTCACCAACCGCCCCCAGCCTGACACCCACTTCCGTTCATCAACCGCACCCAGCCTGACACCCAACTCCGACCACACGCAGTACCAGCCTGACGCTCACCACCGTCTACACACCACCCTCAGCCTGACCCTCATCGATGTCGAACACACCGCACATAGCCTGGCCCCCACCGCTGACCAAAACTGCAACAAATTTGACCCTCACCGCTGTCCAATACTGCCCCCAGACTGACCCTCACCATGTCCACAGGCCACCCCAGCCTGTCTCTCACTGCTATCCTCACACGCCCCAGCCTGACTGTCACTGCCGTCCACACACCCTCTCCAGCCTGACTCTCATAGCCGTCCAGCATCGTCTCTGTCTGATTCTCACCGCCGTCCACACACCACCACCAGACTGTCTCACACCGCCGTCCAACACCATCCCCAGCCTGACCCTCACTGCCGTCAACACACTGCTCCCAGCCTGACCCTCACCACCGTCAACACACCACCTACAGCCTGACCCTCACCGCCATCCACCAACCGCCCCAGCCTGACCCCCACCACAGTCCAACACTGCCACAAGCCTGAACCTCACCACCATCCAATACCGCCCCAGACTGACCCTCACCGCCGTCCACACACCACCCCCAGCCTGAGCCTCACTGCTGCCGACACGCCGCCCCCAGCCTGATGCTCACCAATCTCCAACACTGATACAACCCTGAACCTCATCTTCGACTACACACCTTCCCCAGCCTGACCCTCACTGCCGTCCACACACCGCACCAAGCCTTAATCTCACCACCATCCACATGCCGCCCACAGCCTGACCCTCACCTCCGTCCACACACCGCCCCCAGCCTGACACTCACTGACGTCCACACACCTACCCCAGCGTCACCCTCATCGACGTCGAACACAGCCTGATTCTCACTGCCGTCCACTAATTGCCCCCAGGCTCACCCCCACCACCATCCACCCATTGCCCCCTGCCGGACACCAACCGCCGTCAAATACTACCACAAACCTGACCCTCACCGCCATCCATACATCGCCCCCAGCCTGACCCCTACCGCTGTCCAACACCACCCCAGCCTGACCCCTACTGCTGTCCAACACCCCCCAGCCTGTCCCTCACTGCTATCCTCACAAGCCCCAGGCCTGACGCTCACAGCCGTCCACACCCTGTCCTCAGCCTACCTCTCACGGCCGTCAAGCACAGCCCCAGTCTGACCCTCACCGCCATCTACACACCACCCCAGCCTGACCCTCACCGCTGTCAACATACCGCCCCCAGCCTGACCCTCAACACCATCCACACACGGCCCCCAGCGTGACCCTCGCCACAACCCACACACTGTCTCAAGACTGACCCTCACAGCCGTCCACACACCCCCCACCAGCCTGACCCTCACCGCCGACCACACACTGTGCCCAGCTTGACCCTCACTGCCGTCCACACACTGCACCTTGCCTGACCCTCACTGCTGTCTACACACCGCCCTTAGCCTGACCCTCACCGCTGTCCACACGCTGCCCCCAGCCTGACTCTCATCGACGTCAAACACACCGTCCACAGCGTGACCCTCACCGCCATCCACCACTGTCCCAGCCTGACAACCACCTCCGTCTACCAAATGCCGCCTGACACTCACCACCGTCCACGCATCACCCCCAGCCTGACCCTCACCACCGTCCACCACCGCCCAGAGCCTGACAACCACATTCGTCCACCAACTTCAGCCAGGCTGACACCCACCTTCCTCCACGCACCACCCCCAGCCTGACACTCACTGACGTCCATGCACCATCCCCAGCGTGACCCGCATCGACGTCGAACACACTGCTCACAGCCTGACCCTCACCGCCGTCCACCAACTGCCCCCAGGCTGACCCCCATCACCGTCCACCCATCGCCCCCAGCCTGAACCCCACCGCCGTCCACGCACCGCCCCCAGCCTGACCCTCAACGCCATCCAATACTGACCCAAACCTGACTCTCACCTCCGTCCAGCAACTGCCCCCAGGCTGACCCCCACAACCGTCCTCCCATCCCCCCAGCCTGACCGCCACCGCCGTCAAACACTACTACAAACCCGACCTTCACTGCCATCCTAACACTGCCCCTAGCCTGACCCCGACTGCAGTCCAACACCGCCCTCAGCCTGTCCTTCACTGCCGTGCACACACCGCACCAAGCCTGACCCTCACAGCCGACCACACCCTGTCCCCAGCCAACCTCTAACACCCGTCCAGCACCGCCCAGTCTGACCGTCACCACCATCGACACTCGCCCCTAGCCTGACCCTCACCGCCATCTAAACACCACCCCCAGTCTGACCCTCATCGCTGTCAACACACCGCCCCCAGCCTGACGCTCACCACAGTCCACACACGACCCCCAGCCTGACCCTCACCACTGCTCACACCGCCCCCGACTGACCCTCACCACCGCTCACACACTGTCCCCAGATTGACACTCACTGACGTCCACACACCACCCCCAGCCTAACAATCACTGACGTCCACGCACCATCTCCAGTGTGACCCTCATCGACATCGAAGACACTGCTCACAGCCTGACCCTCACCGCCGTCCACCGACTGCCCACAGCCTGACCCCTACCACCGTCAAACACCACCCCCAGCCTGACCCTCACTCCCGTCCACACACCGCACCAACCTGACCCTCACCGCCGTCCACACACCGCACCAAGCCTGACCCTCACCGCCGTCCACACACCACCCCAGACCTGAACCCTGCTGCTATCCAACACACCCCACCAACCTGACTCCTACTGCTTCCAACACCGCCCCCAGCCTGTCCCTCACTGCCGTCTACACACTGCACCAAGCCTGACCCCTACCGCCATCCACACGCCGCCCCCAGCCTGTCTCTCACTGCTATCCTCACACACCCCCAGCCTTACCCTAACAGCCGTCCCCAGCCTAACGCACACGGCCATCCAGCACCGCCCCAGTCTGATCCTCACCACCATCTACACTTTGACCACAGCCTGACCCTCACCGCCATCTAAACGCCACCACCAGCCCGACCCTCACCGCTGTCAACACACCGCCCCCAGCCTGACCCTCACCAACGTCCATACACAGCCCCCAGCCTGACCCTCACCACTGTCCACACACTGTCCCCAGACTGACCCTCACCACCGCCCACACACTGTCTCCAGCCTGAACCTCACCGCCGTCCACGCACCATTCCCAGTCTGGCGCTCACCACCGCCCACACACCAACCCCAGCGTGACCCTCATCGACTTCGAACACACTGCTCACAGCCTTACCCTCACCACCGTCCACCAACTGCCCCCAGGCTGACCCCCACCACCGTCCACCCATCACCCCCAGCCTGATCCCCACCACCGTCAAACACTACCATAAACCTGACCCGCACCGCCGCCCATACACCGCCCCCAGCCTGACCACTACCGCCGTCAAACAGCGCCCCCAGCCTGTCCCTCACTGACATCCACACACCGCCCCAGACTGTCCCTCACTGCCATCCACACACCGCCCCCAGCCTGTCCCTCACTGCTATCCTCACACGCCCCCAGCCTGACCCTCACCGCCATCTACTCACCACCCCCAGCCTGACCCTCACCACCGTCCACTCACCACCCCCAGCCTGACCCTTACCACTGCCCACACACCGTCCCCAGACTGACCCTCACCACCGCCCACTCACTGTCCCCAGACTGACCCTCACAGCCGTCCACAAACCACCCCCAGCCTGACCCTCATTGCCGACCACACACCACCCATAACCTGACCCTCACCGCCGCCAACACACCAACCATATCCTGAAACTCATCGCTGCCCACACACCATCCCCAGCCTGACCCTCACTGCCGTCCACACACCACCCCCAGCCTGACCCTCAATGCCATCCAACACTGACGCAGCCTGACCCTCGCCGTCGTCCGCACACCGCACCCACCCTGACCCTCACTGCCGTCCACACACCACACCCTGGCTGACTCTCCCCACTGTCTACACACCGCCCCTAGACTGACCTTCACCTTTGTCCACACGCTGGCCCCAGCATGACCCTCATCGACGTCGAACACACCATCCACAGCGTGACCCTCACCGTCGTCCACCACTGCCCCCAGCCTGACAACCACTTCCGTCCACCAACTGCCCCCAGCCTAACACCCATTTCCCTCCACACACCATCCCCAGCCTGATCCTCACCACTGTCCACCCATCGCCCCCAGCCTGACCCCCACCGCCGTCAAACACTACCACAAACCTGACCACCACCACTGTCCACCCATCGCCCCCAGCCTGACCCCTACCGCCATCAAACACTACCACAAACCTGACCCCTACCACCGTCCCACACAGCCCTCAGCCTATCCCTCACTGCTATCCTCACACGCCCCCAGCCAGATGCTCACAGCCATCCAGCACCGCCCCAGTCTGACCGTCACCGCCATCTACACACCGACCCCAGCCTGACCCTCACCGCTGTCAACACACCATCCCCAGCCTGATCCTGACCACCGTCAACACACCACCCCCAGCCTGATCCTCACCACCGTCCATACATGACCCCAGTGTGACCCTCACCACTGTCCAACACCGTCCCCAGACTGACCCTCACCACCGTCCATACACCTCCTCCAGTCTGACCTTCATCGACATCGAGCACAACACCCTCAGCCTGACTCTCACCACTGTACACCAACCGCCCCCAGCCTGCCCCCACTGCCATCCACCTACCGTTCCCATCCTGACCCCCATCACCGTCCAACACTGCCACAAGCCTGATCCTCACAGCCATCCAATAACGCTCCAGCCTGACGTTCACCGCTGTCCACACACCACTCCCAGCCTCACCCTCACCACAGCCCACCCACCACCCACAGCCTGACCCTCACCATCATCCACACACCGTTCCCAGTCTGGCGCTCACCACCGCCCACACACTGTCCGCAGACTGACCCTCACTGAAGTCCACACAACTCTCCCAGCCTGATCCACACCGCCGTCCACTCACCACCCCCAGCCTGAACCTCATTGACGTTGAACACAGCGCCTCCAGCCTGACCCTTACTGCAGGCCTCCGACTGCTGCCAGCCTGACCCTCACCATCGTCCACACACCACCCCCAGCCTGACACTCACTGACGTCCACGCACCATCCTCAGCATGACCTTCATCGACGTCGAAGACACTGCTCACAGCCTGACCCTCACTGCCGTCCACCAACTGCCCCCAGCCTGACCCCTACCACCGTCCACCCTTCGCCCCCAGCCGGACACCAAACGCCGTCAAACATACCACAAACCTGACCCTCACCGCCATCCACACACCACCCCAGGCCTGAACCCTGCTGCTGTCCAACACCCCCTCACCAGCCTGACCCCTACTGTTTCCAACTCCGTTCCCAGCCTGTCCCTCACTGCCGTCCACACACTGCACCAGGCCTGACCCCCTACCGCCATCTACACGCCGCCCTCAGCCTGTCCCTCACTGCTATCCTCACACGCCTCCAGCCTGACTCTCACAGCCGTCCACACACCGTCCCCAGCCTAACTCTCACGGCCGTCCAACACCGCCCCAGTCTGACCCTCACCGCCATCTACACACTGCCCCCAGCCTGACTCTCACCGCCGTCAACTCACTACCCCCAGCCTGACCCTCACGACCGACCACACACCACCCATATCCTGAAACTCATCGCTGCACACACACTGCGCCCAGACTGACCCTCACTGCCATCCACACACCACCCCCAGCCTGATCTTCACCATCATTCACACACTGTCCCCAGATTTTCCGTCAATGAGACCACATACCACCCCTCATATCCTGAACCTCATCGCTGTCTACACACCGCCCCCAACCTGACTTTCACCGCCGTCCACTCACCACCCCCAGCCTGACCATCAACGCCATCCAACACTGACCCAGCCTGACCCTCACCGCCGTCCACACACTGCACCCACCCTGAACCTCACTGCTGTCCACACACCGCTCCCAGTTTGACCCTCACTGCCGCCCACACACCGCCCCCAGCCTGACCCTCACCACCACCCACAAACCGCCCCCGGCCTGACCCCAAACACAGGTCACACACCATCCTCAGCCTGACACTCACTGCTGTCCACCCACCGCCCCCAGCCTGACCCTCACCACTGCCAACACCACCCTCAGTCTGACCCTCACAGCTGCCACACACCGCCCCTGCTTTGCCCTCACCGCCATTACCACACCTCCCCTAGCCTTGCCCTCACCACCTTCCACACACGTCCCAAAGCCTGGCACTCACCGCTGTCCATGCACCACCCCCAAACGGACCGTCACTGCCCTCAAACACCACCACCAGCATGAGCCTCACAGGCCCTCCACACACCGCCCCCAGCCTGACCCCCCACCACCGTCCATCACTGCACCCCCAGCCTGACCATCACCACCATTCAAAACCGCCCCTAGCCTGGCCTTCACCGCTGTCCACACACTGCCCCCAGCCTGACCCTTCCCTCTGCCATCTACACACACTGCCCCCAAGCTGACCCACCACTCCGCCCAACACCACCGCAGCCTGACCCTCACCGCCATCCTACACTACCTCCAGCCTGACCCTCACCGTCCCCAGCATGACCCACACTGCCGCTCACACACCAGCCCCTAGCCTGGCCCTCACCCTTGTCTACACACCGCCCCCAGCCTGACCCTTCTCTCTGCAATGCACAAACACTGCCCCCAAGCTGACCCACTCCTCTACCCAACACCACCCCCAGCCTGACCCTCACCGCCATTTTACACCACCCCCAACCTGACCCTCACTGAACCCAGCATGACACACACTGCCGCTCACACACCGCCCCCCAGCCTGACCCTCACCACCGCCCATACACCGCCCCTAGCCTGACCCCAACCACAGTCCACACACCACACTCATCCTGACCCTCTCCTCCATCCACACACCGGCCCCACCCTGAAACCCACCGCCATCCACACACCGCCCTCAGCCTGACCCTCACCGCCCTCCACAAGCTGCATCCAGCCTGACCCTCACCGCCCAAAGCCTGTCTCTTACCACATCCAACCTGACCCTCAACGTCTCCAACCTGACCCTCTCCCACTTAACCTGATCCACACCATGGCCAACACTGGCCCAGCCTGACTCTCACCACCGCCCCCAGCCTGACCCTCACCATGTCCAACACTGACCCAGCCTGACTCTCACCACCACCCCCTGCCTGACCCTCACTGCCATCCACACACCTTCCCCAGCCTGACACTCACTGCGGTCCACACACCGCCCCAGCCTGACCCCCACCACTGCACAACACCGACCCCAGCCTGACCCTCAATAACGACCAATTCAGCCCCCAGTCTAACCCTCACCGCTATCACACACCACCCCCAACATTGCCCTCACTGCCATCCACACACCGACCCCAGACTTGTCTTCACCGCTTTCTACACACCTCCCCCAGCCTGGCCCTCACAACCATCCACACACCACCCGCATTCTGACCCTCACTGCCATCCAGCAACGCCTCCAGCCTGCTCCCCACCACCGTCCAATACTGCAACCCCAGCCTGACCATCACCACCATTCAATACCGCCCCCTAGCCTGGCCCTCACCCCGTTCACACACCGCCTCCAACCTGACCCTCGCCACCGACCACACATCACCCCAGCCTGACCCTCACCACTGACGACACACCACCCCCATCGTGACCCTCACCAACTTACACACACCGTCTCCAGCCTGAACCTCATCTTCACCCACACACAGCCCCCAGCCTGATCTTCATTACCGCCCACACACCGACACCAAATTGACCCCCACCATCGTTCACATACCGACCTTAGCCTGACCATCCCCTCCGAACACACACTGCGACCAGCCTGACCCCCGCCACCGCCCACACATCATCCACAGCCTGAACCCCACTGCCATCCACACAACGCCCTAAGGCTGACACCCACCACCAATCATACATCGACCCCAGCCTGACCCCCACCGCCATCCACACACCGTCCCCAGCCTGAACCCCACCGCCATCCACACACCGACCCCAGCCTTACCCCCACCGCTATCCACACACTGCCCCCAGCCGGAGCCTCAATGCCATCCACACACCACTCCCAGCCTGGCCCGAACCGCTGTCCAGGAATTCCCCCTGCCTGACCCACACTGCCGTCCACACACTGCCCCCAACCTGACCCTCACCACACCCCACAATCCGCTCCCAGCCTGACCCCAAACACAGTTCATACACCGCCCTCAGCCTGACCCTCACCGCCGTCCACACAGGGTCCCCACCCTGAACCCCACCGCCATCCACACACCACCCTAGCCTGACACTCACTGCCATCCACACTCTGCACCCAACCTGACCCTCACCGCCCCCCAAACTGACCCTCTCCCACTTAGCCTGATCCTCACCATGTCCAACGCTGGCCCTGCCTAATTCTCACCACCGCCCCCGGTCTGACCCTCACTGCCACCCACACACCATACCGAGCCTGACACTCACTGCTGTCCACACACCGCCCCCAGCCTGACCCTCACTGTCGTCCACACACCGCCCACAGCCTTACCCTCGACACCATCTACACACCAACCCCAACCTGACCCTCACCGATGCCCACTCAGCGCACCAGCTTGACCACCATCACCGCATGACACCGCCCCCAGCCTGACCCTCACCACTGTCAACACCACCCTCAGTCTGACCCTCACAGCAGCCGCACACCGCTCCCAACTTTGCCCTCACCGCCATCAACACACCTTCCCCAGCGTTGCCCTCACCGCCTTCCATATACCTCCCCTAGCCTGGCACTCACCGCTGTCCATGCACCGCCCCCAAACTGACCCTCACTGCCCTCCAACACCACCCCCAGCATGAACGTCACAGGCCCTCCACACACCGCCCCCAGCCTGACCTCCACCACCGTCCATCACTGCACCCACAGCCTGACCATCACCACCATTCAAAACCGCCCCTAGCCTGGCCTTCATCGCTGTCCACACACTGCCCCAGCCTGACCCTTCCCTCTGCCATCCACACACACTGCCCCCAAACTGACCCACCCCTCCGCCCAACACCACCCCCATCCTGACCGTCACCGCCGTCCTACACCACCCCCAGCCTGACCCTCACCACCGCCCACACACCGCCCTCAGCCTGACCCCAACCACAGTCCACACACCGCTCTCAGCCTGACCATCACTGCGATCCACACACCGCCCCCACCCTGAACCCCACCGCCATCCACACACCGCCCCAACCCTGAACCCCACCGCCATCCACACACCACCCCCAGCCTGACCCTCACCGCCATCCACACGCTGCACCCAGCCTGACCCTCACCGCCCCAAGCCTATCTCTCACCGCATCCAAACTGACCCTTACCGCCCCCAACCTGACCCTCTCCCACTTAGCCTGACCCTGACCATGTCCAACACTGGCCGAGCCTGACTCTCAATACCGACACTCCAGCCTGACCCTCGCTGCCATCCAGCACCGCCCCCACCCTGCCCCCCACCACCATCCAACACTGCATCCCCAGCCTGACCATCACCACCATTCAATACCGCCCCCTAGCCTGGCCCTCACCCCTGTCCACACACTGCCCCAGCATTACTCTCGCTACCATCCACTCTCAGCCCCCAGCCCGACTCTCACCGCCGTCTCACACCGCCCCCAGACTGACCCTCACCAACTTACACACACCGTCTCCAGCCTGACCCTCACTGCCGTCCACACACCGCCCCCAGCCTGACACCCATCGCCATCCGCACACTGGCCCCAGCCTGACCCTCACCGCCGTCTAACACTGCCCCCAACCCGACCCTCACTGCCATCCACACACCGACCCCAGCCTGATACTTACTGCCATCCACACACCATCCCCAGCCTGAACCTCACTGTCATGCACACACCACCCCCAGCCTCACCCTCACCTCTGCCCACACACTGCCCCCATCCTGACACTCACCGCTGTCCACACACCGCCCCCAGCCTGCCCATCACCGCCATCCACACACTGACTGACCCCCACCACTGTCCAACGCCGCCCCCAGAGTGAACCTCACCGCATACACACACCACCCCCCGCCTGACCCTCTCAACTGCACACTCATCGTCCCCAGCCTGACACTCACCGCTGTCCAGACGACGCACCCAGCCTGACCCACACCTCCGTCCAACACCGCCCCAGCCTGACCCTCACTGCCGTACAACAGTGTCCCCAGCATGAACCTCACTGCCACCATCCTGATCCTCACTGCCCCCAACCTGACTCTCAACACCGTTCAACACCATCCCCAGCCTGACCCTCACCGCCGTCCGCACACTACCCCAAGCCTGACCCTCACTGCCGTACAACACCGCCCCCAGCATGAACCACACTGCCGTCCAAGCACCACCCCCACCCTGACCCTCACCACCACCCACACAGCGCCCCCACCCTGACCCTCACTGCCGTCCAACACCGCTCCCTGCCTGACCCTCACTGACGCCCACAAACCGCACGCAGTCCGACCCCCACCACCATCCAACACCGCCCATAGTCTGACCCTCACCGCTGCCCATACAATGCCCGCAGCCTTTCCCTCACCGCCATCCACCCACCGCCCCTAGTCTAACCTTCACCACTGCCCACACACCACCCAATCTGATACTCACCACCACGCACACACCGCTCCCAGCCTGACCCTCACCACCGTCCACACATTGCCCCCAGCCTGACTCGCACCACCGTCCATCACCGTCCCCAGCCTGACCCCACTGCTGTCCACACACCACTCCAGCCTGATACTCACCACCATTCACACCGCCCCCAGCCTGACCCACACCGCCGTCCAACAGCTGCCCCAGCATGAACCTCACTGTCATCCAACACTGCCCCAAACCTAACCCTCACTGACGCACACACACTGCCACAGCCTGACCCTCACTGCTGTCCACACACCTCACCCAGCCTGAATATCACCGCTGACCACACACCATCCCCATCCTGACCCTGACCAACGCCCATTCACCACCCCCAGACTGACCCCCACCACCGCACAACACCGCCCCCACACTGACGTTCACCGCCATCCACACACCGCCCACACCCTGACACTAATCGCTGTCCAAAACCGCTCCCAGAATGAACCTCAATGCCCCTCCATATATCGCCCACAGCCTGACCCTCACCACCAGTTCAACACCGTCGCCAGCCTGCCCCTCACCACCGCCACACACTGTCCCCAGCGTGACACTCAACGCCGTACAACTCCGGCCCCAGCATGAACCACACCGCTGTCCACACACTGCCCCCACCCTGACCCTCACCGCTTTGCAACAACGCCCCCAGCCTGATCCCCACCAACGCACAACACCGCCCTCAGCCTGACCCTCGCCACCGTTCAACACCATCCCCAGCCTGACCCTCACAGCCGTCCACGCACCACCCCAGCCAGACCCTCACCGCCATACAACATCGCCCCCAGCATGAACCACACCACCATCTCACACTGCTCCCACCCTGACTCTCACTGTCGTCCAACACCAACCACAGCCTGACCCTCACCATCGCCCACTCACCGCGCCCAGCCTGACACCCACCACCGCACATACCGCCCGCAGCCTTGCCCTCACTGCTGTCCACACACTGCTCCCTGCCTGACCCTCACCACCACCCAGCCTAATACTAAACGCCGCCTACACAACGCCCCCAGCCTGACCTACTCCGCTGTCCAACATTGCGCCCCAGCCTGACACTCACTGCCATCCGAATCCGCCTCCAGCCTGACACTCACTGCCACAAAACACCGCCCCAGCCTGTCACTCACTGCCGTCCACACACCGCCCCCAGCAAGAACCTCACTGCCATCCACACACCGCCTCCAGACTGACCCCACCACTGCACAACACCGCCCACAGCCTGACCCTCACCACTGTTAAACACCATCCCCAGCCTGACCCTCACAACCGCCCATACACCACCCCCAGCCTGACCCTCACCGCCCCAAACCTGACCTTCGCCACTGTTCAACACCGTCCCCAGCCTGACATTCACCACCACCCACGCACCACACTCAGCCTGATACTCACCGCCGTCCACACAACGCCCCCAGCCTGGCACTCACTGCCGTCCAAATCTGCCTCCAGTCTAACCCTCACCACCACAAAACACCGCCCCCAGTCTGGCACTCACTGCCATCCACACATCGCCCCCAGCAGGAACCTCACTGCCGCCTACTCACCGCCCCCAGCATAACCCTTAGTGCCGTCCACTCGCCTCCCCCAGACTGCACCACCACTGCACAACACCGCCCACAGCCTGACCCTCACCGCTGTTCAACACCATCCCCAGCCTGACCCTCACCGCCGTCCACACACTGCCCCCAGCCTGACCCCAACTGCCTCCAACAACGCCCCCAGACTGACCTCCACAACCACAAACACCGCCCCCAGCCTGACCCTCACTGCCTTTCATCAACGCTCACCACCACAAAACATCGCCCCGAGTCTGACCCTCACTGCCATCCACACACTGCCCCCAGCCTGACTCTCACTGCCGTCCACACAGCGCCCCCAGCCTGACCCTCACTCCCGGCCACACACAGCCCCCAGCCTGACCCTTACTGCCGTCCACACGCCGTCCCAAGCCTGACCTTCACCGACGCCCGCTCACTGCACCCAGACTGACCCCACCACCGCACAACACCGCCTACAGCCTGACCCCAAACACAGTCCACACATCGCCCTCAGCCTGACCCTCATCGCCGTCCACACAGGGCCCCCACCCTGAACGCCACCGCCGTCCACATGCTGCACCCAGCCTGTCCTTCACCGCCCCATCCTGTCTCGCACTGCACTTTACCTGACCCTCTCCCACATAGCCTGACCCTCACCGTGTCCAACACTGCCCCAGCCTGACTCTCACTACCGCCCCCAGCCTGACCCTCACCGCCGACCACAGTCCACCCCCCGCTTGACCCTCATTGCCATCCACACACCGCCCCCAGCCTGACCCTCACTGCCATCCCCACACAGTCCCAGCCTGACCCTCACCGCCGTCCACACACCGCCCCAACTTGACCCTCCCCGCCGTCCACACACCGCCCCCAGCCTGACCCTCACTGCTGTACAATACCGTCCCAACCTTAACCCTCACTGCCACCCACACTCTGCCCCCAGCCTGACCCTCATGGCCGCCCACACACCGCCCCAACCTGACCCTTACCGCCATCCACACACCGCTCCCAGCCTGATTCTCACTGATGCCAACTCACCCCCTCCATTCTGACCCCACCACCACACAACACCACCCCCGACCCGACCCTCACTGCCGTCCACACAGCACCCCCAGCTTGACCCTCACCGCCGTCCACACACCACCCCCAGCCTGACCCTCACCGCCGTCCAACATGAGCCTCGCCTCCCGCACTCAGCAACACATCCCACACCCAAACCCATGCCCGCTGCTTCCATCCAACACTGGTGCCACGCCACGAACCCACTCCCCAACCCCTTCCAACACCTCCCTCTCACCCAATCCCGTCCAACACCGCCCCTCCAACAACCCTGTCCAACACCATCCCCTCCCCAACCCCGTCCAACACCGACCCCTCCCCAACACTGTCCAACACCGCCCCCTCCCACAACCCCGTCCAACACCTCCCCCTCCCCAACCCTGTCCAACACTGCCCCCTCCCCAATTCCGTCCAACACCTCCCCCTCCCCAACCCCGTCCAACACCGCCCCCTCCCACAACCCCGTCCAACACAACCCCCTCCCCAACACTGTCCAACACCGCCCCCTCCCCCAACCCCGTCCAACACCTCCCCCTCCCCAACCCTGTCCAACACCGCCCCCTCCCACAACCCCGTCCAACATCGCCCCCTCCCACAACCCCGTCCAACACCGCCCCTCCCCTACCCCGTCCAATGCCACGCCCTCCCCAACCCTGTCCAACACCGCCCCCTTCCCAACCCCGACCAACAGCGCCCCCTCCCCAACCCCATCCAACACCGCCCCCCCAACCTCCTGTCTCACACTCCCTCTCCCCCTCTCCACTCCGTCTCTCTCTTCCCCTTTCTCTCCCCCTCACTCTCTCGCCCCCTGTCTCGCCCCCCTCTCTATTAACCACTCTCTCTCGCCCCCCTCGCTCCCCTCTCTCTCAACCCCTCTCTCTCTCGCCCTCACTCTCTCTCCCACTCGCCCCCCCTTCGCCCCCCCCTTTTGCCCCCCGATTTCGTCCCCCTCTTTTGCCCCTCCTTACGCCCCCCTCGCTTTTGCCTCACCCTCTTTCACCCCTCCTTTCCCCCACTCTCTCTTTCACTCCCCCTCTCTTTCTTCCCACTCTTTCACGCTCCTCTCTTTTCCCATCCCCTCTTTTGCCCCTCTCTTTCTCTCCCGTCTCTTTCGCCATTCCTTGCCCCCGCTCTCTCGCCCCCTCTCTTTCGCACCCTCTCTCTTGCCCCCTCTCTCTCTCACCACCCTCTCTCTCTGCCCCCTCTCTCTTGCGCCCCTCACTCTCCCGCCCACCCTATCTCTCCCTGCTCATTCACCCTCCCTGCACTTTGTCTCCCTCTCGCTCACTCTCGCTCTGTTGCTCTCTACCCACCATCTCGTCCCTCTGTCTGTCTGTCTCTCTCTCTCTCTCTCTCTGTCACTCTCTCTCTCTTTCTCTCTCACTTTCTCTCTCTCTCTCTGGACCCATCTCCCCCCTTGCTAACTCTCTCTCTCTCAAGTCACTATCGCCTCATCTCTCTCTCTCTCTCTCCCCTTCTCTCTCTTATTATTGCGCCTTGTCTCGCTTTCTCTTGCCACCATCCCCTCCCTCTCTTACCCCCTCTCTCTGTATTGCTCAATTCCTCTCTTTCTCTCGCACAGCCTCTCTCTCTCAATATCTCTCTCTCATCCTCTCCCTCACCCCCTCTCTCTCTACTGCTCGCCCTCTGTCTGTCCTCTCTCTCTCTCCTCATGTCTCTCTCTCTCTCGCTATCTCCCTCTCGCACCCCCTCTCTCTCGCCCCACTCTTTCGCTCCCTCGCTCTCATCCTCTCTCTTCTGCTGCACCCCTCGTCCCTTCTCGCTCACTCTCGACAACCCTTTCACAGCCTTCTCTCCTTCTCACCCATCATCTCTCTTTCCTCTCTCTCACCATCGCCCCATCGCTCTCTCTGTCACTCGCCCTGTCTCCTTATATCTCCCCTATTTCTCTCTCTCTCTACCTTGCTCTCGCTCACTCTCTTCGGTCCCCTTATTCTCTCTCTCCCGTTTCTTTTCTCCCTCTCTCTCTCACTCTGTCTCTCTCTCTCTCTCTCTCTCTCTCTGTCTCGCCCCTGCGCTCTCGCTGTCACCCTTTCTCTCTCCCACCCCCTCTCTGTCAAATCCCTCTCACGGAGCCCTCTCTCCTTCTTGATCTTCCTCTCTCTCTCGTCTCTTTCGCCCTCGCTCTCTCCCAACACAACACTCTCATCCTCTCTCTCTCTCGCCCTCACTCTCATTCTTGCCCTTGCGCTCTCTCTCGACCCCTTTCTCTCTCCCTCGCCCCCTCTCTCTCACCCCCTCTATCTCTCTTTTGCCTCCATCTCTCTCGAACCCCGTTTCTCTCTTTCTTGCTCCTTCTGTCTCTCTTGCTCCCTCTCCCTCTCTCGCCCCTCAATCTCTCTTACCCATCTCTCTTTCTTGCTCTCTTAACGCCTCCCTATCTGGCTTCTTCTTTCTCTCACCTCCCTCTCTCCTTGCCCCTCCTTCTCTCTGTCTTGCCCTCCCCTCTCTCACTCTCTCTCTCACCTCTATGTCTCTCTCATCCCGTTTTTCTCTCTCTCGAACCCGTCTCGCTCGACCCTCTCTCTCTTGCCCCCTGCTCTCTCTCTCTCTCTCTCTGCTCCTTCACTCTCCCTCCACGTTCTCTGACTCTCGATCCCCCTCCCTCAGTGTCTCTCTCTCCCCACCTCTCTCCGTTTCTCTCTGACTGCATCTCCCTTCCTCCTGTCCCTCCCTCTCTCTCTGACACACTCTGTCTCCCTGGTCCTTCCCTTTCCCTCTAACCCAGAGACTGGGAATTTGAAGTGAGTCTGCGTGTGGGGGGGTGGGGTGAGATGATAGAGAGATGTGGGAAGTGGGAGGAGGGGAAAATGGGGTGGAGACGGAATTGCGGGAGGGAGACAGCGACGGCAGGAGAGAGAGAGAGAGAGTAAGGGTGAGAGGGAGATGGAAGAGTGGAGGCAGGTGGACAATCTCGTTTTGGGTGAGAGAGAGAGGGGGAGGGGGAGGGCGAAACAGTAGTGGAGGCAGGTGTAGAAATCGGGGTTGGGGGGTGTCTGAGAGGGGACGAGAGCGTGAAAGGGAGAGGTGGTGAGAAAGAGACAGTGTGCAGAAAGAGAGGGAGCGGGGAAAAAGTGATGAGAAAGAGTAGGGGAGAGGAAATGGGGAGGCCAGGTTGGAGGAGGAGGGGTGCAGAGGGAATTGAACCCAGCTCCTGAGCTCAGGGCGCGGTGCCCTCTCCTTCCCTGAGGACCAGGTCTTGGGGCTGAGTCTGTCTCTCTCCAGCTCTGTTTTTCCAACACAAAGGCACACAACAACATCGGTCACTCTGCTGCTCGGCACGCTTTAATCAACATTTTTATTGTTTACAAATGGAAATGATGGATACAGTCAGTGGGATGGTGCCTTTTCTCACTGGCCCCTGAGTTGTGAGAAACATTGAAATATTTCCCTGTAACTCCCATCCCCCCCACCCGTGGGATAAGGAGTGACAAACCAGGGCCACCCTCAGTCTGTTACCATAGCGATAGGCTGCTCCATCGCTGAAACACTGAACTGAAATGAGAAAATCCCGGATGGATTGATTAATGAGGGAATTTGATTGATGGATGACTTTCGGTGAAGGGATATTTCAGCACATTCTTCAGCTGCTGCCTGAACTTAGTTTGGGTCACGGCATAAATCGCGGTGTTTGTGCAGCAACTGAGGAGCTGCAGCATGAAGCCCAATTCCTGCACAAAGTCATGGAGATACACAGACCGATACCCAATCAACCACATCCGATACCATACAGAACATAGCATGAACGTTGACCATAACAGGATGAAATTGGCCGAGATCACAAACAGTAAAATGATGGATTTTTTTCGGTTTCTCATTTCTGCGTCAGACTGAGCGTCCCCATTGGTGTGAGCGCGGAGTCTCCTGCGGGCTCTGCTGGTCACGACAATGTGTCTGACCGTGAGAACATTGAGCAGCAGAATCAGGAGAAATGGGACCCCCGGGGTTAGAATGTGGTGGAGGAACTCGATTGTGACCCAGACAATGGAGAATGCAACAGCGTCTGTTACCTCACAAAACCAGGGGGTGTTCACCAGCCAATACCGAGCCGTGAGCATAAAATACCAGGGAATGTCCTTTAAACAGCTCAGCACAGTCACTGCTCCCAGAACCACAGCCGCCGTTTTCTCACTGCAATATTTACTTTTCAGCTTCTGGCAACAAATGGCCACAAACCGATCAAAGGTGAAAGTGACGGTGAACCAGACAGAGCAGTAAGTGGCTGCATAAAGCAGGACGGCGTGGATATTACACACCGGCCGGAATCCCTCAGGAAATAAAACTGTTCCCAATAAACAATGGGAATGTGTCTCAGGATCAGGTCGAGGATAATGACCAGGAGATCCGCCGCTGCCATGGCCCCCAGGTAACGTCTGACACATGGAGACAATCCACAATCTTTATAAAGCAGGACGTAGATGGTCACTACGTTAACTGTGAGGAAGGAAAACAAACCCATTATCCATCAGCCTGGAGGCAAAGGGACCCGTTTGATCGGGGACCCAGTGAGATTTTCAAATGTGTCCCTGTATTCAAGGATTTATTCAAATAATTGGAGCTGGAATAACAAATGGGAAGATCTGAATTACTGACAAAAAAGTGACATAAACCACAAGAAACCCTCCCTCCCCAAACACACAGAGTCACATCCATAAGGACAGATGGTTTCTAGAACATTCCCACACACTCGATCACTCGAGAGTAGACACAGGTCACTCCTTCCCAGTTCCTAATACGGAGGGTGGAAGCATTGCTGTCCTGAAGGATTCGCTCCCAGTTTCCTGAAGACAAACGGAGTTTGGGAATTTCTGTATTTTGGTCTAAATTGTGGTCGATCCTGTGTCGTGGAGAAATGTAAACACAGGGAAAACGTATTCACCCCTTTAACTGCCTGAGGGGCCTTCGGAACAGTGTCTCCTTCTCCCTGGAACGGGATCTCTTCCCTCGGAATCTTATCGTTTGTTCAATTCACTGACGTCCGGCCGTTCACAAACAACGTCAGGGACAGAACGTTCCGGGGAATGTCAGTTATAGAATGTTGGGGACAGAACGTTCTGGGGAATGTCAGTTATAGAATGTTGGGGACAGAACGTTCCGGGGAATGTCAGTTATAGAATGTCGGGATCAGAACGTTCTGGGGAATGTCAGTTATAGAATGTCGGGGACAGAACGTTCCGGGGAATGTCAGTTATAGAATGTCAGGGACAGAACGTTCCGGGGAATGTCAGTTATAGAATGTCGGGGACGGAATGTTCCGGGGAATGTCAGTTATAGAATGGCGGGCACAGAACGTTCCGGGGAATGTCAGTTATAGAATGTCGGGGACGGAACGTTCCGGGGAATGTCAGCTATAGAATGTCGGGGACGGACCGTTCCGGGGAATGTCAGTTATAGAATGTCAGGGACAGAACGTTCTGGGGAATGTCAGTTATAGAATGTCCGGGACAGAACGTTCCGGGGAATGTCAGTTATAGAATGTCGGGGACAGAACGTTCTGGGAAATGTCAGTTATAGAATGTCCGGGACAGAACGTTCCGGGGAATGTCAGTTATAGAATGTCCGGGACAGAACGTTCCGGGGAATGTCAGTTATAGAATGTCGGGGACGGAACGTTCCGGGGAACTCTTTGACCTGTCCATCACCTTTCCCCCTACCCACCCCAGCAACATGATGTACTGTACCTGGACCCACTGTAACATTAATGAGGTGAGAGACGGAGGGTCAAATCACAGGAATGGGAACTAAAGGCATTGCCAGATCAGCTGAAATGGTTAGATATACCACATTCTCAATCCACCGCACAGAATCAGCCCAGACACCATCACCCCAGAGGAGATATCTGTTCACCGTGGAACACTGTGCCGACCAGGCCAGTGTCCTGCTCAGTACAACCCAGCAATCTGTCCAGAGTGGACACTGCACAGATCAGATCAGGGCATTGATCTATAAACCCAGATATCTGTCCAGCAGCGGGAGAATTGCAGACCACAGCAGTGCATCGATCTATAAACCCAGATTAGATATCTGTCCAACACGAGGAGCTGTGCAGACCACAGCAGGGCATTATCTATAAACCTCAACCAGATAGTCTGACCAGCACAGTGACCTGTGCAGTGGTCACCCGTGAATTAATCTGTAAACCAGGAGCAGTTACCCTCCCAACATGTAGGGCTGTGAACACCACCCCAGTGCATTGATCTGTAACCCAGGAGCAGTTACCCTCCCAGCATGTAGGGCTGTGTACCACAAACCAGGGCACTGATCTGTAACCCAGGAGCATTTATCCTCCCAGCATGTAGGGCTGTGTACACCACCCAGTGCATTGATCTGTAACCCAGGAGCAGTTACCCTCCCAGCATGTAGGACTGTGTACACCAAACCAGGGCATTGATCTGTAACCCAGGAGCAGTTAACCTCCCAGCATGTAGGGCTGTGTACACCAAACCAGGGCATTGATATGTAACCCAGGAGCAGTTACCCTCCCAGCATGTAGGGCTGTGTACACCAAACCAGGGCATTCATCTGTAAATCAGGAGCAGTTACCCTCCCAGCATGTAGGACTGTGTACACCAAACCAGGGCATTCATCTGTAAATCAGGAGCAGTTACCCTCCCAGCATGTAGGGCTTTGTACCCTAAACCAGGGCATTGATCTGTAACCCAGGAGCAGTTACCCTCCCAGCATGTAGGGCTGTGTACCCCAAACCAGGGCATTGATCTGTAACCCAGGAGCAGTTACCCTCCCAGCATGTAGGGCTGTGTACCATAAACCAGGGCATTGATCTGTAACTCAGGAGCAGTTACCCTCCCAGCATGTAGGGCTGTGTACCCCAAACCAGGGCATTCATCTGTAAACCAGAAGCAGTTACCCGCCTAGCATGTAGGACTGTGTACACCAAACCAGGGCATTCATCTGTAACCCAGGAGCAGTTACCCTCCCAGCATGTAGGGCTGTGTACACCAAACCAGGGCATTGATCTGTAACCCAGGAGCAGTTAACCTCCCAGCATGTAGGGCTGTGTACACCAAACCAGGGCATTGATCTGTAACCCAGGAGCAGTTACCCTCCCAGCATGTAGGGCTGTGTACACCAAACCAGGGCATTCATCTGTAACCCAGGAGCAGTTACCCTCCCAGCATGTAGGGCTGTGTACACCAAACCAGGGCATTCATCTGTAAACCAGGAGCAGTTACCCTCCCAGCATGTAGGGACTGTGTACACCAAACCAGGGCATTGATCTGTAAACCAGGAGCAGTTACCCTCCCAGCATGTAGGACTGTGTACACCAAACCAGGGCATTGATTTGTAAACCAGGAGCAGTTACCCTCCCAGCATGTAGGGCTGTGTACACCAAACCAGGGCATTGATCTGTAACCCAGGAGCAGTTACCCTCCCAGCATGTAGGACTGTGTACACCAAACCAGGTCATTGATCTGTAAACCAGGAGGAGTTGCCCTCCCAGCATGTAGGGCTGTGTACACCAAACCAGGGCATTCATCTGTAACCCAGGAGCAGTTGCCCTCCCAGCATGTAGGGCTGTGTACACCAAACCAGGGCATTGATCTGTAATCCAGGAGCAGTTACCCTCCCAGCATGTAGGGCTCTGTACACCAAACCAGGGCATTGATCTGTAACCCAGGAGCAGTTACCCTCCCAGCATGTAGGGCTCTGTACACCAAACCAGGGCATTGATCTGTAAACCAGGAGCAGTTACCCTCCCAGCATGTAGGGCTGTGTACACCACCCCAGTGCATAGATCTGTAACCAGGAGCAGTTACCCTCCCAGCATGTAGGACTGTGAACACCAAACCAGGGCATTGATCTGTAACCCAGGAGCAGTTACCCTCCCAGCATGTAGGACTGTGTACCCCACACCAGTGCATTGATCTGTAACCCAGGAGCAGTTAACCTCCAAGCATGTAGGACTGTGTACACCACCCCAGTGCATAGATCTGTAACCAGGAGCAGTTACCCTCCCAGCATGTAGGACTGTGAACACCAAACCAGGGCATTGATCTGTAACCCAGGAGCAGTTACCCTCCCAGCATGTAGGGCTGTGTACACCAAACCAAGGCATTCATCTGTAACCCAGGAGCAGTTACCCTCCCAGCATGTAGGGCTGTGTACGCTAAACCAGGGCATTGATCTGTTAACCAGGAGCAGTTACCCTCCCAGCATGTAGGGCTGTGTACACCAAACCAGGGCATTCATCTGTAACCCAGGAGCAGTTACCCTCCCAGCATGAAGGGCTGTGTACCATAAACCAGGGCATTGATCTGTAAACTGGGAGCAGTTACCCTCCCAGCATGTAGGACTGTGTACTCCAAACCAGGGCATTCATCTGTAACCCAGGAGCAGTTCCCCTCCCAGCATGTAGGGCTGTGTACACCAAACCAGGGCATTGATCTGTAACCCAGGAGCAGTTACCCTCCCAGCATGTAGGGCTGTGTACCCCAAACCAGGGCATTCATCTGTAAATCAGGAGCAGTTCCCCTCCCAGCATGTAGGGCTGTGTACGCCAAACCAGTGCATTGATCTGTAACCCAGGAGCAGTTACCCTCCCAGCATGTAGGGCTGTGTACTCCAAACTAGTGCATTGATCTGTAACCCAGGAGCAGTTACCCTCCCAGCATGTAGGGCTGTGTACACCAAACCAGGACATTCATCTGTAACCCAGGAGCAGTTACCCTCCCAGCATGTAGGGCTGTGTACCCCAAACCAGGGCATTGATCTGTAACCCAGGAGCAGTTACCCTCTCAGCATGTAGGGCTGTGTACACCAAACCAGGGCATTCATCTGTAACCCAGGAGCAGTTCCCCTCCCAGCATGTAGGGCTGTGTACCCCAAACCAGTGCATTGATCTGTAACCCAGGAGCAGTTCCCCTCCCAGCATGTAGGGCTGTGTACACCACCCTGGTGCATTGCTCAGTAACACTGTGTTAGATCACTGCCCAGTGTGGGGAATCTTGCAGCCCATGCTCACAGTGACAGGATGTGCAGCTCCCACCCATTTACAACTCCATCTCTCCATTGTGCCCTGACAAGGGCATGCTGTGGGTGTGAACATCTCTGCCACAGAAATACAGAGATGGAGGGGGAATCAGTTTAAACAATAACAAATGGGAGGGATATGGGAAATAGACGGAGAGGGGGAGACTGAGAGAAAATGTTATGGAAGGATGTGTTCCCAGGTTTCAGAATGCAGAAATGAAAACATTTTAACAGCATCCTGTAACATAAGTGTTTCCAGGAATTGTAGGTGAACATGATATTGGTGGAAGTTCAGGTGATGCAGAGTTTTAGATGAGTATTTGTTCTGCAGCTTTGTATTTGGGTGTAGGGTCAACAGATTCTTTGGCTCATTGAGCTAAATCTAACAATAATTTGTCTCAGTGCCATTTCCATTAACTGTGACAGAGGGATTATCTACACTAGGCCGAGCTAGTTTCCTGGTGCTATCTTATCGAACTTACCTCATTAACTACCCACCCTACCCCATGGTGTCCCTCTCATTCAATACCAGCCCGATTCTCCAACCCAATATGGCTGGAGGTACTCACCATCGCCCGCGTGTCCCTGGATATTCCATGATCCATGACACTGGCGCCATCTTTAAAAGGTCACTGAGCACACGGTTGAGCTTTCTCTGTTAGGAGCTGCCCTGCACAGTTTACCCCGAGCATGGCAGATAAGGGGTAATTACACCACGGTTTGTCGACAGGAGCACGGAGGTCCTGGTGAATGGGCTAGTACAGACGGGGGGCAACCTCTTCCCAGAGTGGGCCACACCACCAGACCCACCGAGCATGGTCTGAGGTCACCACCCAGCTCAGTGCAGCATCTGTGGTCTGAAGAAATGTTCAGCAGTACAGGACAAGTATCAATAACCTTCCCCGCTCTGTCAGGATAAGGGTCACGGTATTGTCTCTGCACCCTCACACTCACTGTATATCTGTTACAGCACCTACACCAGAACAAGGCTCATGGTCCATCACTCTCACTGCTGCATGCAACACCTTCTCTCTCTGTCTCTTTCTCTCTCTCTCTCCCTCCCTTACTTTACCCCGCCACCCAAACCCCCCCCCCCCCCACCACTACCACCACCACATTAATAACACGGCATGGATACAAAACTGTGGACTGACTCCCTCCGGACACCTCACCATGACCATGTCCTCCACTTACACATCGTCACCACCACCTCCCAGGAAGGGAGCATGTGTGTGAGAGAGAGAATGTGTGTGTGCGAGAGAGAATGCGTGTGCGTGTGAGAGAGAATGAGTGTGTGTGACAGAGAATGCGTGTGTGCGAGAGAATGTGTGTGTGTGAGAGAGAATGCATGTGTGAGAGAGAGAGAGAACGAGAGTGTGAGAGAGAGAATGTGTGTGAGAGAGAATGCGTGTGTGCGAGAGAGAGAATGCGTGTGTTCTAGAGAGAGAATGCGTGTGTGAGAGAATGCGTGTGCGTGTGAGACAGAGAATGCGTGTGTGTGAGAGAGAGAGAATGTGTGTGCGAGAGAGAGAATGCATGTGTGTGAGAGAGATACTGCGTGTGTGAGAGAGAGAATGTGTGTGAGAGAGAGAATGCACGTGCGTGTGAGAGAGAGAATGCGTGTGAGAGAGAGAATGTGTGAGAGAGAGAGAATGCGTGTGTGAGAGAGAGAATGTGTGTGTGAGAGAGAGAATGTGTGTGTGAGAGAGAGAATGTGTGTGTGAGAGAGAGAATGCGTGTGTGTGAGAGAGAGAATGTGTGTGTGCGAGAGAGAATGCGTGTGCGTGTGAGAGAGAGAATGAGTGTGTGTGACAGAGAATGCGTGTGTGAGAGAGAATGTGTGTGTGAGGGAGAGAATGCGTGTGCGTGTGAGAGAGAGAATGAGTGTGTGTGAGAGAGAGAATGTGTGTGCGAGAGAGAAAGCGTGTGCGTGTGAGAGAGAGAATGAGTGTGTGTGACAGAGAATGCGTGTGTGAGAGAGAATGTGTGTGTATGAGAGAGAATGCGTGTGTGTGTGAGAGAGAGAATGAGTGTGTGAGAGAGAGAATGTGTGTGAGAGAGAATGCGTGTGTGCGAGAGAGAGAATGCGTGTGTGCTAGAGAGAGAATGCGTGTGTGAGAGAATGCGTGTGCGTGTGAGACAGAGAATGCGTGTGTGAGAGAGAGAGAGAATGCGTGTGCGAGAGAGAGAATGCGTGTGTGTGCAAGAGATAATGCGTGTATGAGAGAGAGAATGTGTGTGAGAGAGAGAATGAGCGTGCGTGTGAGAGAGAGGGCATGTATGTGAGAGAGAGAATGTGTGTGAGAGAGAGAGAATGCATGTGTGAGAGAGAGAATGCGTGTGTGAGAGAGAGAATGTGTGTGTGAGAGAGAGAATGTGTGTGTGAGAGAGAATGCGTGTGTGAGAGAGAGAATGTGTGTGTGAGAGAGAATGCGTGTGTGAGAGAGAGAATGTGTGTGTGAGAGAGAGAATGTGTGTGTGAGAGAGAATGTGTGTCAGAGAGAGAGGGAATGTGTGTGAGAGAGAGAATGCGTGTGTGCAAGAGAGAGAGAATGCGTGTGCGAGAGAGAGAGAGAATGTGTGTGTGAGAGAGAGAATGCGTGTGTGCGAGTGTGAGAGAGAATGCGTGTGTGCGAGAGAGAATGCGTGTGTCAGAGAGAGAGAATGCGTGTGTGAGAGAGAGAGAGAATGTGTGTGCGAGAGAGAGAATGCGTGTGTGCGAGTGAGAGAGAGAATGCGTGTGTGCGAGAGAGAATACGTGTCAGAGAGAGAATGTGTGTGTAAGAGAGAGAGAGAATGTGTGTGTGAGAGAGAATGTGTGTGTGAGAGAATGTGTGTGTGAGAGAGAGAATGTGTGTGAGAGAGAGAATGCGTGTGTGAGAGAGAATGTGTGTGTAAGAGAGAATGCGTGTGTGAGAGAATGTGTGTGTGAGAGAGAATGTGTGTGTGAGAGAGAATGCGTGTGTGAGAGAGAATGCGTGTGTGAGAGAGAGAGAATGTATGTGAGAGAGAATGTGTGTGTGAGAGAGAATGCGTGTGTGAGAAAGAATGTGTGTGTGAGAGAGAATGCGTGTGTGATAGAGAATGCATGTGTGTGAGAGAAAGCGTGTGTGAGAGAGAATGCGTGTGTCAGAGAGAATGCTTTTGTGAGAGAGAGAGAATGTGTGTGTGAGAGAGAGAATGTGTGTGTGAGAGAGAATGCGTGTGTGAGAGAGAGAGAGAATGTGTGTGTGAGAGAGAGAATAAGTGTGCAAGAGAGAATGCGTGTGTGAGAGCGAGAGAGAATGTGTGTGAGAGAGAGAGAGAATGCGAGTGAGAGCGAGAATGCGGATGTGCGAGAGAGAATGCGTGTGTGAGAGAGAGAATGTGTGTGTGAGAGAGAATGCGTGTGTGAGAGAGAGAGAGAATGTGTGTGAGAGAGAGAGAGAATGCGAGAGAGAGAGAATGAGGATGTGCGAGAGAGAATGCGTGTGTGAGAGAGAGAATGTGTGTGTGAGAGAGAATGTGTTTGTGTGAGAGAGAGAATGTATGTGTGAGAGAGAGAATGTGTGTGAGAGAGAGAATGTGTGTGTGAGAGAGAGAATGCGTGTGTCAGAGAGAGTGCGTGTGTGAGAGAATGTGTGTGTCAGAGAGAATGTGCGTGTGAGAGAGAATGCATGTGAGAGAGATAGAGAATGTGTGTGTGAGAGAGAATGTGTGTGTGAGAGAGAATGCGTGTGTGAGAGAGAGAATGCGTGTCTGAGAGAGAGAATGTGTGTGTGAGAGAGAATGCGTGTGTGAGAGAGAATGCGTGAGTGAGAGAGAGAATGCGTGTGTGAGAGAGAGAATGTGTGTGTGAGAGAAAATGCGTGTGTGAGAGAGAGAATGTGTGTGTGAGAGAGAGAATGTGTGTGTGAGAGAGAATGTGTGTCAGAGAGAGAGAGAATGTGTGTGAGAGAGAGAATGCGTGTGTGCAAGAGAGAGAGAATGCGTGTGTGAGAGAGAGAGAGAATGTGTGTGAGAGAGAGAATGCGTGTGTGCGAGTGAGAGAGAGAATGCGTGTGTGCGAGAGAGAATGCGTGTGTCAGAGAGAGAGAGAATGTGTGTGAGAGAGAGAGAATGCGCGTGTGCGAGTGAGAGAATGCGTGTATGCGAGAGAGAACGCGTGGGAGAGAGAGAATGTGTGTGTGGAAGAGAGAGAGAATGTGTGTGTGAGAGAGAATGTGTGTGTGAGAGAGAATGTGTGTGTGAGAGAGAATGCGTGTGTGAGAGAGAATGCGTGTGTGAGAGAGAATGTGTGTGTGAGAGAGAATGCGTGTGTGAGAGAGAATGCGTGTGTGAGAGAGAATGTGTGTGTGAGAGAGAACGCGTGTGTGAGAGAGAATGCGTGTGTGAGAGATGGAGAATGTGTGTGTGAGAGAGAGAATGTGTGTGTGAGAGAGAATGCGTGTGTGAGAGAGAGAGAATGTGTGTGTGAGAGAGAGAGAATGTGTGTGTGAGAGAGAATGCGTGTGTGAGAGAGATAATGTGTGTGTGAGAGAGAGAATGTGTGTGTGTGAGAGAGAGAATGTGTGTGTGAGAGCGAATGCGTGTGTGAGAGAGAGAGAATGTGTGTGTGAGAGAGAATGCGTGTGTGAGTGAGAGAAGTTGTGTGAGGGAGAGAATGCGTGTGTCAGAGAGAATGCGTGTGTGAGAGAGAGAATGTGTGTGTGAGAGAGATTGCGTGTGTGCAAGAGAGAGAAAATGCGTGTTAGAGAGAGAGAGAGAGAGAATGCGTGTGAGAGAGAGAGAGAATGCGTGTGTGAGAGAGAATGCGTGTGAGAGAGAGAATGCGTGTGTGAGAGAGAGAGAAAATGCGTGTGAGAGAGAGAGAGAATGTGTGTGTGAGAGAGAATGTGTGTGCGTGTGAGAGAGAGAATGTGTGTGTGTGTCTGAGAGAGAATGTGTGAGAGAGAGAATGTTAGTGTGAGAGAGAGAGAGAATGTGTGTGTGAGAGAGAATGCGTGTGTGAGAGAGAGAATGTGAGTGAGAGAGTGAATGCGTGTGTGCAAGAGAGAGAGAATGTGTGTGTGAGAGAGAGAGAATGCGTGCGAGAGAGAATACGTGTGTGTGAGAGAGAGAATGCGTGTGTGAGAGAGAGAATGTGTGTGAGAGAGAGAATGCACGTGCGTGTGAGAGAGAGAATGCGTGTGTGTGTGAGAGAGAATGTGTGTGTGCGAGAGAGAATGCGTGTGCGTGTGAGAGAGAGAATGAGTGTGCGAGAGAGATAATGCGTGTGTGAGAGAGAGAATGTGTGTGAGAGAGAGAATGCACGTGCGTGTGAGAGAGAGAATGCGTGTGAGAGAGAGAATGTGTGTGAGAGAGAGAGAATGCGTGTGTGAGAGAGAGAATGTGTGTGTGAGAGAGAGAATGTGTGTGTGAGAGAGAGAATGTGTGTGTGAGAGAGAGAGAATGTTTGTGAGAGAGAGAGAATGCGTGTGTGTGAGAGAGAGAATGCGTGTGCGTGTGTGAGAGAGAATGAGTGTGTGTGAGAGTGAATGCGTGTGTGAGAGAGAATGTGTGTGCGTGTGAGAGAGAGAATGCGTGTGTGAGAGAGAATGTGTGTGTGAGAGAGAGAATGTTTGTGAGAGAGAGAGAATGAGTGTGGGTGAGAGAGAATGCGTGTGTGAGAGAGAGAGAATGTGTGTGTGAGAGAGAATGCGTGTGTGAGAGAGATAATGTGTGTGTGAGAGAGAGAATGTGTGTGTGTGAGAGAGAGAATGTGTGTGTGAGAGCGAATGCGTGTGTGAGAGAGAGAGAATGTGTGTGTGAGAGAGAATGCGTGTGTGAGAGAGAATTTGTGTGAGAGAGAGAATGCGTGTATCAGAGAAAATGCGTGTGTGGAGAGAGAGAATGTGTGTGTGAGAGAGAATGCGTGTGTGCAAGAGAGAGAAAATGCGTGTTAGAGAGAGAGAGAGAGAATGCGTGTGAGAGAGAGAGAGAAAATGCGTGTGAGAGAGAGAGAGAATGTGTGTGTGAGAGAGAATGTGCGTGTGAGAGAGAATGCGTGTGAGAGAGAGAGAATGCGTGTGTGTGAGAGAGAGAAAATGCGTGTGAGAGAGAGAGAGAATGTGTGTGTGAGAGAGAATGTGCGTGTGAGAGAGAGAATGTGTGTGTGTGCCTGAGAGAGAATGTGTGAGAGAGAGAATGTGTGTGTGTGAGAGAGAGAGAATGTGTGTGTGAGAGAGAATGCGTGTGTGAGAGAGAGAATGCGTGTGTGAGAGAGAATGCGTGTGAGAGAGAGAGAGAGAATGTGTGTGAGAGAGTGAATGCGTGTGTGCAAGAGAGAGAGAATGCGTGTGTGAGAGAGAGAGAGAATGCGTGAGAGAGAGAATGTGTGTGTGAGAGAGAGAGAATGTTTGTGAGAGAGAGAGAATGCGCGTGTGTGTGAGAGAGAATGTGTGTGTGCGAGAGAGAATGCGTGTGCGTGTGAGAGAGAGAATGAGTGTGCGAGAGAGATAATGCGTGTGTGAGAGAGAGAATGTGTGTGTGAGAGAGAGAATGCACGTGCGTGTGAGAGAGAGAATGCGTGTGAGAGAGAGAATGTGTGTGAGAGAGAGAGAATGTGTGTGTGAGAGAGAGAATGCATGTGTGTGTGAGAGAGAATGTGTGTGTGCGAGAGAGAATACGTGTGCGTGTGAGAGAGAGAATGAGTGTGCGAGAGAGATAATGCGTGTGTGAGAGAGAGTGTGTGTGAGAGAGAGAATGCACGTGCGTGTGAGAGAGAGAATGCGTGTGAGAGAGAGAATGTGTGTGAGAGAGAGAGAATGCGTGTGTGTGAGAGAGAGAATGTGTGTGTGCGAGAGAGAATGCGTGTGCATGTGAGAGAGAGAATGAGTGTGTGTGAGAGAGAATGCGTGTGTGAGAGAGAATGTGTGTGCGTGTGAGAGAGAGAATGCGTGTGTGAGAGAGAATGTGTGTGTGAGAGAGAGAATGTTTGTGAGAGAGAGAGAATGAGTGTGGGTGAGAGAGAGAATGCGTGTGTGTGTGAGAGAGAATGTGTGTGTGCGAGAGAGAATGCGTGTGCGTGTGAGAGAGAGAATGAGTGTGTGTGACAGAGAATGCGTGTGTGAGAGAGAATGTGTGTGTGTGAGAGAGAATGCGTGTGTGTGAGAGAGAGAGAATGAGTGTGTGAGAGAGAGAATGTGTGTGAGAGAGAATGCGTGTGTGCGAGGGAGAGAATGCGTGTGTGCTAGAGAGAGAATGCGTGTGTGAGAGAATGCGTGTGCGTTTGAGACAGAGAATGCGTGTGTGTGAGAGAGAGAGAAAGCGTGTGCGAGAGAGAGAATGCGTGTGTGTGAGAGAGAAAATGCGTGTGTGAGAGAGAGAATGTGTGTGAGAGAGAGAATGCGTGTGCGTGTGAGACAGAGAATGCGTGTGTGTGAGAGAGAGAGAATGCGTGTGCGAGAGAGAGAATGCGTGTGTGTGAGAGAGATAATGCGTGTGTGAGAGAGAGAATGTGTGTGAGAGAGAGAATGCACGTGCGTGTGAGAGAGAGAATGCGTGTGAGAGAGAGAATGTGTGTGTGAGAGAGAGAATGCGTGTGTGAGAGCGAGAATGTGTGTGTGAGAGAGAGAATGTGTGTGTGAGAGAGAGAATGTGTGTGTGAGAGAGAGAGAATGTTTGTGAGAGAGAGAGAATGCGTGTGTGTGAGAGAGAGAATGTGTGTGTGCGAGAGAGAATGCGTGTGCGTGTGAGAGAGAGAATGAGTGTGTGTGAGAGAGAATGCGTGTGTTAGAGAGAATGTGTGCGTGTGAGAGAGAGAATGCGTGTGTGAGAGAGAATGTGTGTGTGAGAGAGAGAATGTTCGTAAGAGAGAGAGAATGAGTGTGTGTGAGAGAGAGAATGTGTGTGTGTGAGAGAGAGAATGTGTGTGTGCGAGAGAGAATGCGTGTGCGTGTGAGAGAGAGAATGAGTGTTTGTTACAGAGAATGCGTGTGTGAGAAAGAATGTAGTGTGTGAGGGAGAGAATGCGTGTGCGTGTGAGAGAGAGAATTAGTGTGTGTGAGAGAGAGAATGTGTGTGCGAGAGAGAATGCGTGTGCGTGTGAGAGAGAGAATGCGTGTGTGTGACAGAGAATGCGTGTGTGAGAGAGAATGTGTGTGTGTGAGAGAGAATGCGTGTGTGTGTGAGAGAGAGAATGAGTGTGTGAGAGAGAGAATGTGTGTGAGAGAGAATGCGTGTGTGCGAGAGAGAGAATGAGTGTGTGCTGGAGAAAGAATGCGTGTGTGAGAGAATGCGTGTGCGTGTGAGACAGAGAATGCGTGTGTGAGAGAGAGAGAGAATGCGTGTGCGAGAGAGAGAATGCGTGTGTGTGAGAGAGATAATGCGTGTGTGAGAGAGAGAATGTGTGTGAGAGAGAGAATGCGCGTGCGTGTGAGAGAGAGAGAATGCGTGTGTGAGAGAGAATGTGTGTGTGAGAGAGAGAATGCGTGTGTGAGAGAGAGAATGTGTGTGTGAGAGAGAGAATGTGTGTGTGAGAGAGAGAATGAGTGTGTGTGAGAGAGAATGCATGTGTGAGAGAGAGAATGCGTGTGTGAGAGAGAGAATGTGTGTGTGAGAGAGAATGCGTGTGTGAGAGAGAGAATGTGTGTGTGAGAGAGAGAATGTGTGCGTGAGACAGAATGTGTGTCAGAGAGAGAGAGAATGTGCGTGAGAGAGAGAATGCGTGTGTGCAAGAGAGAGAGAATGCGTGTGCGAGAGAGAGAGAGAATGTGTGTGAGAGAGAGAGAATGCGTGTGTCCGAGTGAGAGAGAGAATGCGTGTGTGCGAGAGAGAATGCGTGTGTCAGAGAGAGAGAATGCGTGTGTGAGAGAGAATGTGTGTGTGAGAGAATTTGTGTGTGAGAGAGACAATGTGTGTGAGAGAGAGAATGCGTGTGTGTGAGGGAATGTGTGTGTAAGAGAGAATGCGTGTGTGAGAGAATGTGTGTGAGAGAGAGAATGTGTGTGGGAGAGAATGCGTGTGTGAGAGAGAATGCGTGTGTGAGAGAGAGAGAATGTATGTGAGAGAGAATGTGTGTGTGAGAGAGAATGCGTGTGTGAGAAAGAATGTGTGTGTGAGAGAGAATGCGTGTGTGAGAGAGAATGCGTGTGTGAGAGAGAATGCGTGTGTGAGAGAGAGAGAGAATGTGTGTGTGAGAGAGAGAATGTGTGTGTGAGAGAGAATGCGTGTGTGAGAGAGAGAATGTGTGTGTGAGAGAGAGAATGTGTGTGCAAGATAGAATGCGTGTGTGAGAGCGAGAGAGAATGTGTGTGAGAGAGAGAGAGAATGCGAGTGAGAGAGAGAATGCGTATGTGCGAGAGAATGCGTGTTTGAGAGAGAGAATGTGTGTGTGAGAGAGAATGCGTGTGAGAGAGAGAGAGAGAATGTGTGCGAGAGAGAGAATGCGTGTGTGCAAGAGAGAGAGAATGCGTGTGTGAGAGTGAGAGAGAATGTGTGTGAGAGAGAGAGAATGCGTGTGTGCGAGTGAGAGTGTGAATGCGTGTGTGCGAGAGAGAATGTGTGTGTGAGAGAGAATGTGTTTGTGTGAGAGAGAGAATGTATGTGTGAGAGAGAGAATGTGTGTGTGAGAGAGAATGTGTGTGTGAGAGAGAGAAAGCGTGTGTCAGAGAGAGTGCGTGTGTGAGAGAGAGAGAATGTGTGTGTGAGAGAGAATGTGTGTGTGAGAGAGAATGCGTGTGTGAGAGAGAGAATGCGTGTCTGAGAGAGAGAATGTGTGTGTGAGAGAGAATGCGTGTGTGAGAGAGAATGCGTGTGTGAGAGAGAGAATGTGTGTGTGTGAGAGAGAATGCGTGTGTGAGAGAGAATGCGTGTGTGAGAGAGAGAATGCGTGTGTGAGAGAGAGAATGTGTGTGTGTGAGAGAATGCGTGTGTGAGAGAGAGAATGTGTGTGTGAGAGAGAGAATGTGTGTGTGAGAGAGAATGTGTGTCAGAGAGAGAGAGAGAATGTGTGTGAGAGAGAGAATGCGAGTGTGCAAGAGAGAGAATGAGTGTGTGAGAGAGAGAGAGAATGTGTGTGAGAGAGAGAGAATGCGTGTGTGCGAGTGAGAGAGAGAATGTGTGTGTGCGAGAGAGAATGCGTGTGTCAGAGAGAGAGAATGCGTGTGTGAGAGAGAGAAAGAATGTGTGTGAGAGAGAGAGAATGCGTGTGTGCGAGTGAGAGAGAGAATGCGTGTGTGCGAGAGAGAATGCGTGTGAGAGAGAGAATGTGTGTGTAAGAGAGAGAGAATGTGTGTGTGAGAGAGAATGTGTGTGTGAGAGAATGTGTGTGTGTGAGAGAGATTGTGTGTGAGAGAGAGAATCCGTGTGTGAGAGAGAATGTGTGTGTAAGAGAGAATGTGTGTGTGAGAGAGAATGCGTGTGTGAGAGAGAATGCGTGTGTGAGAGAGAATGCGTGTGTGAGAGAGAATGTGTGTGTGAGAGAGAATGCGTGTGTGAGAGAGAATGCGTGTGTGTGAGAGAGAGAGAATGTGTGTGTGTGAGAGAGAATGTGTGTTTGAGAGAGAATGCGCGTGTGAGAGAGAGAGAATGTGTGTGTGTGAGAGAGAGAATGTGTGTGTGAGAGAGAATGCGTGTGTGAGAGAAATAATGTGTGTGTGAGAGAGAGAATGTGTGTGTGTGAGAGAGAGAATGTGTGTGTGAGAGCGAATGAGTGTGTGAGAGAGAGAGAGAATGTGTGTGTGAGAGAGAATGCGTGTGTGAGAGAGAGAATTTGTGTGAGAGAGAGAATGCGTGTGTCAGAGAGAATGCGTGTGTGAGAGAGAGAATGTGTGTGTGAGAGAGAATGCGTGTGTGCAAGAGAGAGAAAATGCGTGTTAGAGAGAGAGAGAGAGAATGTGTGTGTGAGAGAGAGAGAATGCGTGTGTGAGAGAGGATGCGTGTGAGAGAGAGAGAATGCGTGTGTGTGTGTGAGAGAGAATGAGTGTGTGTGAGAGAGAATGCGTGTGTTAGAGAGAATGTGTGTGCGTGTGAGAGAGAGAATGCGTGTGTGAGAGAGAATGTGTGTGTGAGAGAGAGAATGTTCGTAAGAGAGAGAGAATGAGTGTGTGTGAGAGAGAGAATGTGTGTGAGTGTGAGAGAGAGAATGTGCGTGTGCGAGAGAGAATGCGTGTGCGTGTGAGAGAGAGAATGAGTGTGTGTTACAGAGAATGCGTGTGTGAGAAAGAATGTGTGTGTGAGGGAGAGAATGCGTGTGCGTGTGAGAGAGAGAATGAGTGTGTGTGAGAGAGAGAATGTGTGTGCGAGAGAGAATGCGTGTGCGTGATTGAGAGAGAATGAGTGTGTGTGACAGAGAATGCGTGTGTGAGAGAGAATGTGTGTGTGTGAGAGAGAATGCGTGTGTGTGTGAGAGAGAGAATGAGTGTGTGAGAGAGAGAATGTGTGTGAGAGAGAATGCGTGTGTGCGAGAGAGAGAATGAGTGTGTGCTAGGGAGAGAATGCGTGTGTGAGAGAATGCATGTGTGAGAGAATGCGTGTGCGTGTGAGACAGAGAATGCGTGTGTGAGAGAGAGAGAGAATGCGTGTGCGAGAGAGAGAATGCGTGTGTGTGAGAGAGATAATGCGTGTGTGAGAGAGAGAATGTGTGTGAGAGAGAGAATGCGCGTGCGTGTGAGAGAGAGAGAATGCGTGTGTGAGAGAGAATGTGTGTGAGAGAGAGAGAATGCGTGTGTGAGAGAGAGAATGTGTGTGTGAGAGAGAGAATGTGTGTGTGAGAGAGAGAATGTGTGTGTGAGAGAGAATGCGTGTGTGAGAGAGAGAATGCGTGTGTGAGAGAGAGAATGTGTGTGTGAGAGAGAATGCGTGTGTGAGAGAGAGAATGTGTGTGTGAGAGAGAGAATGTGTGTGTGAGAGAGAATGTGTGTCAGAGAGCGAGAGATTGTGCGTGAGAGAGAGAATGCGTGTGTGCAAGAGAGAGAGAATGCGTGTGCGAGTGAGAGAGAGAATGCGTGTGTGCGAGAGAGAATGCGTGTGTCAGAGAGAGAGAATGCGTGTGTGAGAGAGAATGTGTGTGTGAGAGAATTTGTGTGTGAGAGAGACAATGTGTGTGAGAGAGAGAATGCGTGTGTGTGAGAGAATGTGTGTGTAAGAGAGAATGCGTGTGTGAGAGAATGTGTGTGAGAGAGAGAATGTGTGTGAGAGAGAATGCGTGTGTGAGAGAGAATGCGTGTGTGAGAGAGAATGTATGTGAGAGAGAATGTGTGTGTGAGAGAGAATGCGTGTGTGAGAAAGAATGTGTGTGTGAGAGAGAATGCGTGTGTGAGAGAGAATGCGTGTGTGAGAGAGAGAGAGAATGTGTGTGTGAGAGAGAGAATGTGTGTGTGAGAGAGAATGCGTGTGTGAGAGAGAGAATGTGTGTGTGAGAGAGAGAATGCGTGTGCAAGATAGAATGCGTGTGTGAGAGCGAGAGAGAATGTGTGTGAGAGAGAGAGAGAATGCGAGTGAGAGAGAGAATGCGTATGTGCGAGAGAATGCGTGTGTGAGAGAGAGAATGTGTGTGTGAGAGAGAATGCGTGTGTGAGAGAGAGAGAGAATGTGTGCGAGAGAGAGAATGCGTGTGTGCAAGAGAGAGAGAATGCGTGTGTGAGAGTGAGAGAGAATGTGTGTGAGAGAGAGAGAATGCGTGTGTGCGAGTGAGAGTGTGAATGCGTGTGTGCGAGAGAGAATGTGTGTGTGAGAGAGAATGTGTTTGTGTGAGAGAGAGAATGTATGTGTGAGAGAGAGAATGTGTGTGAGAGAGAGAATGTGTGTGTGAGAGAGAGAAAGCGTGTGTCAGAGAGAGTGCGTGTGTGAGAGAATGTGTGTGTCAGAGAGAATGTGCGTGTGAGAGAGAATGTGTGTGTGAGAGAGAGAGAATGTGTGTGTGAGAGAGAATGTGTGTGTGAGAGAGAATGCGTGTGTGAGAGAGAGAATGCGTGTCTGAGAGAGAGAATGTGTGTGTGAGAGAGAATGCGTGTGTGAGAGAGAATGCGTGTGTGAGAGAGAGAATGTGTGTGTGTGAGAGAGAATGCGTGTGTGAGAGAGAATGCGTGTGTGAGAGAGAGAATGCGTGTGTGAGAGAGAGAATGTGTGTGTGAGAGAGAATGCGTGTGTGAGAGAGAGAATGTGTGTGTGTGAGAGAGAATGTGGGTGTGAGAGAGAATGTGTGTCAGAGAGAGAGAGAGAATGTGTGTGAGAGAGAGAATGCGAGTGTGCAAGAGAGAGAATGCGTGTGTGTGAGAGAGAGAGAATGTGTGTGAGAGAGAGAGAATGTGTGTGTGAGAGAGAATGCGTGTGTGTGAGAGAGAGAATGTGTGTGTGAGAGAGAGAGAATGTGTGTGTGAGAGAGAATGCGTGTGTGAGAGAGATAATGTGTGTGTGAGAGAGAGAATGTGTGTGTGTGAGAGAGAGAATGTGTGTGTGAGAGCGAATGCGTGTGTGAGAGAGAGAGAATGTGTGTGTGAGAGAGAATGCGTGTGTGAGTGAGAGAAGTTGTGTGAGAGAGAGAATGCGTGTGTCAGAGAGAATGCGTGTGTGAGAGAGAGAATGTGTGTGTGAGAGAGATTGCGTGTGTGCAAGAGAGAGAAAATGCGTGTTAGAGAGAGAGAGAGAGAGAATGCGTGTGAGAGAGAGAGAGAATGCGTGTGTGAGAGAGAATGCGTGTGAGAGAGAGAATACGTGTGTGAGAGAGAGAGAAAATGCGTGTGAGAGAGAGAGAGAATGTGTGTGTGAGAGAGAATGTGTGTGCGTGTGAGAGAGAGAATGTGTGTGTGTGTCTGAGAGAGAATGTGTGAGAGAGAGAATGTTAGTGTGTGAGAGAGAGAGAATGTGTGTGTGAGAGAGAATGCGTGTGTGAGAGAGAGAATGTGAGTGAGAGAGTGAATGCGTGTGTGCAAGAGAGAGAGAATGTGTGTGTGAGAGAGAGAGAATGCGTGCGAGAGAGAATACGTGTGTGTGAGAGAGAGAATGCGTGTGTGAGAGAGATAATGCGTGTGTGAGAGAGAGAATGTGTGTGAGAGAGAGAATGCACGTGCGTGTGAGAGAGAGAATGCGTGTGTGTGTGAGAGAGAATGTGTGTGTGCGAGAGAGAATGCGTGTGCGTGTGAGAGAGAGAATGAGTGTGCGAGAGAGATAATGCGTGTGTGAGAGAGAGAATGTGTGTGAGAGAGAGAATGCACGTGCGTGTGAGAGAGAGAATGCGTGTGAGAGAGAGAATGTGTGTGAGAGAGAGAGAATGCGTGTGTGAGAGAGAGAATGTGTGTGTGAGAGAGAGAATGTGTGTGTGAGAGAGAGAATGTGTGTGTGAGAGAGAGAGAATGTTTGTGAGAGAGAGAGAATGCGTGTGTGTGAGAGAGAGAATGCGTGTGCGTGTGTGAGAGAGAATGAGTGTGTGTGAGAGTGAATGCGTGTGTGAGAGAGAATGTGTGTGCGTGTGAGAGAGAGAATGCGCGTGTGAGAGAGAATGTGTGTGTGAGAGAGAGAATGTTTGTGAGAGAGAGAGAATGAGTGTGGGTGAGAGAGAATGCGTGTGTGAGAGAGAGAGAATGTGTGTGTGAGAGAGAATGCGTGTGTGAGAGAGATAATGTGTGTGTGAGAGAGAGAATGTGTGTGTGTGAGAGAGAGAATGTGTGTGTGAGAGCGAATGCGTGTGTGAGAGAGAGAGAATGTGTGTGTGAGAGAGAATGCGTGTGTGAGAGAGAATTTGTGTGAGAGAGAGAATGCGTGTATCAGAGAAAATGCGTGTGTGGAGAGAGAGAATGTGTGTGTGAGAGAGAATGCGTGTGTGCAAGAGAGAGAAAATGCGTGTTAGAGAGAGAGAGAGAGAATGCGTGTGAGAGAGAGAGAGAAAATGCGTGTGAGAGAGAGAGAGAATGTGTGTGTGAGAGAGAATGTGCGTGTGAGAGAGAATGCGTGTGAGAGAGAGAGAATGCGTGTGTGTGAGAGAGAGAAAATGCGTGTGAGAGAGAGAGAGAATGTGTGTGTGAGAGAGAATGTGCGTGTGAGAGAGAGAATGTGTGTGTGTGCCTGAGAGAGAATGTGTGAGAGAGAGAATGTGTGTGTGTGAGAGAGAGAGAATGTGTGTGTGAGAGAGAATGCGTGTGTGAGAGAGAGAATGCGTGTGTGAGAGAGAATGCGTGTGAGAGAGAGAGAGAGAATGTGTGTGAGAGAGTGAATGCGTGTGTGCAAGAGAGAGAGAATGCGTGTGTGAGAGAGAGAGAGAATGCGTGAGAGAGAGAATGTGTGTGTGAGAGAGAGAGAATGTTTGTGAGAGAGAGAGAATGCGCGTGTGTGTGAGAGAGAATGTGTGTGTGCGAGAGAGAATGCGTGTGCGTGTGAGAGAGAGAATGAGTGTGCGAGAGAGATAATGCGTGTGTGAGAGAGAGAATGTGTGTGTGAGAGAGAGAATGCACGTGCGTGTGAGAGAGAGAATGCGTGTGAGAGAGAGAATGTGTGTGAGAGAGAGAGAATGTGTGTGTGAGAGAGAGAATGCGTGTGTGTGTGAGAGAGAATGTGTGTGTGCGAGAGAGAATGCGTGTGCGTGTGAGAGAGAGAATGAGTGTGCGAGAGAGATAATGCGTGTGTGAGAGAGAGTGTGTGTGAGAGCGAGAATGCACGTGCGTGTGAGAGAGAGAATGCGTGTGAGAGAGAGAATGTGTGTGAGAGAGAGAGAATGCGTGTGTGTGAGAGAGAGAATGTGTGTGTGCGAGAGAGAATGCGTGTGCATGTGAGAGAGAGAATGAGTGTGTGTGAGAGAGAATGCGTGTGTGAGAGAGAATGTGTGTGCGTGTGAGAGAGAGAATGCGTGTGTGAGAGAGAATGTGTGTGTGAGAGAGAGAATGTTTGTGAGAGAGAGAGAATGAGTGTGGGTGAGAGAGAGAATGCGTGTGTGTGTGAGAGAGAATGTGTGTGTGTGAGAGAGAATGCGTGTGCGTGTGAGAGAGAGAATGAGTGTGTGTGACAGAGAATGCGTGTGTGAGAGAGAATGTGTGTGTGTGAGAGAGAATGCGTGTGTGTGAGAGAGAGAGAATGAGTGTGTGAGAGAGAGAATGTGTGTGAGAGAGAATGCGTGTGTGCGAGGGAGAGAATGCGTGTGTGCTAGAGAGAGAATGCGTGTGTGAGAGAATGCGTGTGCGTTTGAGACAGAGAATGCGTGTGAGAGAGAGAGAGAGAAAGCGTGTGCGAGAGAGAGAATGCGTGTGTGTGAGAGAGAAAATGCGTGTGTGAGAGAGAGAATGTGTGTGAGAGAGAGAATGCGTGTGCGTGTGAGACAAAGAATGCGTGTGTGTGAGAGAGAGAGAATGCGTGTGCGAGAGAGAGAATGCGTGTGTGTGAGAGAGATAATGCGTGTGTGAGAGAGAGAATGTGTGTGAGAGAGAGAATGCACGTGCGTGTGAGAGAGAGAATGCGTGTGAGAGAGAGAATGTGTGTGTGAGAGAGAGAATGCGTGTGTGAGAGCGAGAATGTGTGTGTGAGAGAGAGAATGTGTGTGTGAGAGAGAGAATGTGTGTGTGAGAGAGAGAATGTTTGTGAGAGAGAGAGAATGCGTGTGTGTGAGAGAGAGAATGTGTGTGTGCGAGAGAGAATGCGTGTGCGTGTGAGAGAGAGAATGAGTGTGTGTGAGAGAGAATGCGTGTGTTAGAGAGAATGTGTGTGCGTGTGAGAGAGAGAATGCGTGTGTGAGAGAGAATGTGTGTGTGAGAGAGAGAATGTTCGTAAGAGAGAGAGAATGAGTGTGTGCGAGAGAGAGAATGTGTGTGTGTGAGAGAGAGAATGTGTGTGTGCGAGAGAGAATGCGTGTGCGTGTGAGAGAGAGAATGAGTGTTTGTTACAGAGAATGCGTGTGTGAGAAAGAATGTAGTGTGTGAGGGAGAGAATGCGTGTGCGTGTGAGAGAGAGAATGAGTGTGTGTGAGAGAGAGAATGTGTGTGCGAGAGAGAATGCGTGTGCGTGTGAGAGAGAGAATGCGTGTGTGTGACAGAGAATGCGTGTGTGAGAGAGAATGTGTGTGTGTGAGAGAGAATGCGTGTGTGTGTGAGAGAGAGAATGAGTGTGTGAGAGAGAGAATGTGTGTGAGAGAGAATGCGTGTGTGCGAGAGAGAGAATGAGTGTGTGCTGGAGAGAGAATGCGTGTGTGAGAGAATGCGTGTGCGTGTGAGACAGAGAATGCGTGTGTGAGAGAGAGAGAGAATGCGTGTGCGAGAGAGAGAATGCGTGTGTGTGAGAGAGATAATGCGTGTGTGAGAGAGAGAATGTGTGTGAGAGAGAGAATGCGCGTGCGTGTGAGAGAGAGAGAATGCGTGTGTGAGAGAGAATGTGTGTGTGAGAGAGAGAATGCGTGTGTGAGAGAGGGAATGTGTGTGTGAGAGAGAGAATGTGTGTGTGAGAGAGAGAATGTGTGTGTGAGAGAGAATGCATGTGTGAGAGAGAGAATGCGTGTGTGAGAGAGAGAATGTGTGTGTGAGAGAGAATGCGTGTGTGAGAGAGAGAATGTGTGTGTGAGAGAGAGAATGTGTGCGTGAGACAGAATGTGTGTCAGAGAGAGAGAGAATGTGCGTGAGAGAGAGAATGCGTGTGTGCAAGAGAGAGAGAATGCGTGTGCGAGAGAGAGAGAGAATGTGTGTGAGAGAGAGAGAATGCGTGTGTCCGAGTGAGAGAGAGAATGCGTGTGTGCGAGAGAGAATGCGTGTGTCAGAGAGAGAGAATGCGTGTGTGATAGAGAATGTGTGTGTGAGAGAATTTGTGTGTGAGAGAGACAATGTGTGTGAGAGAGAGAATGCGTGTGTGTGAGGGAATGTGTGTGTAAGAGAGAATGCGTGTGTGAGAGAATGTGTGTGAGAGAGAGAATGTGTGTGAGAGAGAATGCGTGTGTGAGAGAGAGAGAGAATGCGTGAGAGAGAGAATGTGTGTGTGAGAGAGAGAGAATGTTTGTGAGAGAGAGAGAATGCGCGTGTGTGTGAGAGAGAATGTGTGTGTGCGAGAGAGAATGCGTGTGCGTGTGAGAGAGAGAATGAGTGTGCGAGAGAGATAATGCGTGTGTGAGAGAGAGAATGTGTGTGTGAGAGAGAGAATGCACGTGCGTGTGAGAGAGAGAATGCGTGTGAGAGAGAGAATGTGTGTGAGAGAGAGAGAATGTGTGTGTGAGAGAGAGAATGCGTGTGTGTGTGAGAGAGAATGTGTGTGTGCGAGAGAGAATGCGTGTGCGTGTGAGAGAGAGAATGAGTGTGCGAGAGAGATAATGCGTGTGTGAGAGAGAGTGTGTGTGAGAGAGAGAATGCACGTGCGTGTGAGAGAGAGAATGCGTGTGAGAGAGAGAATGTGTGTGAGAGAGAGAGAATGCGTGTGTGTGAGAGAGAGAATGTGTGTGTGCGAGAGAGAATGCGTGTGCATGTGAGAGAGAGAATGAGTGTGTGTGAGAGAGAATGCGTGTGTGAGAGAGAATGTGTGTGCGTGTGAGAGAGAGAATGCGTGTGTGAGAGAGAATGTGTGTGTGAGAGAGAGAATGTTTGTGAGAGAGAGAGAATGAGTGTGGGTGAGAGAGAGAATGCGTGTGTGTGTGAGAGAGAATGTGTGTGTGCGAGAGAGAATGCGTGTGCGTGTGAGAGAGAGAATGAGTGTGTGTGACAGAGAATGCGTGTGTGAGAGAGAATGTGTGTGTGTGAGAGAGAATGCGTGTGTGTGAGAGAGAGAGAATGAGTGTGTGAGAGAGAGAATGTGTGTGAGAGAGAATGCGTGTGTGCGAGGGAGAGAATGCGTGTGTGCTAGAGAGAGAATGCGTGTGTGAGAGAATGCGTGTGCGTTTGAGACAGAGAATGCGTGTGAGAGAGAGAGAGAGAAAGCGTGTGCGAGAGAGAGAATGCGTGTGTGTGAGAGAGAAAATGCGTGTGTGAGAGAGAGAATGTGTGTGAGAGAGAGAATGCGTGTGCGTGTGAGACAAAGAATGCGTGTGTGTGAGAGAGAGAGAATGCGTGTGCGAGAGAGAGAATGCGTGTGTGTGAGAGAGATAATGCGTGTGTGAGAGAGAGAATGTGTGTGAGAGAGAGAATGCACGTGCGTGTGAGAGAGAGAATGCGTGTGAGAGAGAGAATGTGTGTGTGAGAGAGAGAATGCGTGTGTGAGAGCGAGAATGTGTGTGTGAGAGAGAGAATGTGTGTGTGAGAGAGAGAATGTGTGTGTGAGAGAGAGAATGTTTGTGAGAGAGAGAGAATGCGTGTGTGTGAGAGAGAGAATGTGTGTGTGCGAGAGAGAATGCGTGTGCGTGTGAGAGAGAGAATGAGTGTGTGTGAGAGAGAATGCGTGTGTTAGAGAGAATGTGTGTGCGTGTGAGAGAGAGAATGCGTGTGTGAGAGAGAATGTGTGTGTGAGAGAGAGAATGTTCGTAAGAGAGAGAGAATGAGTGTGTGCGAGAGAGAGAATGTGTGTGTGTGAGAGAGAGAATGTGTGTGTGCGAGAGAGAATGCGTGTGCGTGTGAGAGAGAGAATGAGTGTTTGTTACAGAGAATGCGTGTGTGAGAAAGAATGTAGTGTGTGAGGGAGAGAATGCGTGTGCGTGTGAGAGAGAGAATGAGTGTGTGTGAGAGAGAGAATGTGTGTGCGAGAGAGAATGCGTGTGCGTGTGAGAGAGAGAATGCGTGTGTGTGACAGAGAATGCGTGTGTGAGAGAGAATGTGTGTGTGTGAGAGAGAATGCGTGTGTGTGTGAGAGAGAGAATGAGTGTGTGAGAGAGAGAATGTGTGTGAGAGAGAATGCGTGTGTGCGAGAGAGAGAATGAGTGTGTGCTGGAGAGAGAATGCGTGTGTGAGAGAATGCGTGTGCGTGTGAGACAGAGAATGCGTGTGTGAGAGAGAGAGAGAATGCGTGTGCGAGAGAGAGAATGCGTGTGTGTGAGAGAGATAATGCGTGTGTGAGAGAGAGAATGTGTGTGAGAGAGAGAATGCGCGTGCGTGTGAGAGAGAGAGAATGCGTGTGTGAGAGAGAATGTGTGTGTGAGAGAGAGAATGCGTGTGTGAGAGAGGGAATGTGTGTGTGAGAGAGAGAATGTGTGTGTGAGAGAGAGAATGTGTGTGTGAGAGAGAATGCATGTGTGAGAGAGAGAATGCGTGTGTGAGAGAGAGAATGTGTGTGTGAGAGAGAATGCGTGTGTGAGAGAGAGAATGTGTGTGTGAGAGAGAGAATGTGTGCGTGAGACAGAATGTGTGTCAGAGAGAGAGAGAATGTGCGTGAGAGAGAGAATGCGTGTGTGCAAGAGAGAGAGAATGCGTGTGCGAGAGAGAGAGAGAATGTGTGTGAGAGAGAGAGAATGCGTGTGTCCGAGTGAGAGAGAGAATGCGTGTGTGCGAGAGAGAATGCGTGTGTCAGAGAGAGAGAATGCGTGTGTGATAGAGAATGTGTGTGTGAGAGAATTTGTGTGTGAGAGAGACAATGTGTGTGAGAGAGAGAATGCGTGTGTGTGAGGGAATGTGTGTGTAAGAGAGAATGCGTGTGTGAGAGAATGTGTGTGAGAGAGAGAATGTGTGTGAGAGAGAATGCGTGTGTGAGAGAGAATGCGTGTGTGAGAGAGAGAGAATGTATGTGAGAGAGAATGTGTGTGTGAGAGAGAATGCGTGTGTGAGAAAGAATGTGTGTGTGAGAGAGAATGCGTGTGTGAGAGAGAATGCGTGTGTGAGAGAGAATGCGTGTGTGAGAGAGAGAGAGAATGTGTGTGTGAGAGAGAGAATGTGTGTGTGAGAGAGAATGCGTGTGTGAGAGAGAGAATGTGTGTGTGAGAGAGAGAATGTGTGTGCAAGATAGAATGCGTGTGTGAGAGCGAGAGAGAATGTGTGTGAGAGAGAGAGAGAATGCGAGTGAGAGAGAGAATGCGTATGTGCGAGAGAATGCGTGTTTGAGAGAGAGAATGTGTGTGTGAGAGAGAATGCGTGTGTGAGAGAGAGAGAGAATGTGTGCGAGAGAGAGAATGCGTGTGTGCAAGAGAGAGAGAATGCGTGTGTGAGAGTGAGAGAGAATGTGTGTGAGAGAGAGAGAATGCGTGTGTGCGAGTGAGAGTGTGAATGCGTGTGTGCGAGAGAGAATGTGTGTGAGAGAGAATGTGTTTGTGTGAGAGAGAGAATGTATGTGTGAGAGAGAGAATGTGTGTGAGAGAGAGAATGTGTGTGTGAGAGAGAGAAAGCGTGTGTCAGAGAGAGTGCGTGTGTGAGAGAGAGAGAATGTGTGTGTGAGAGAGAATGTGTGTGTGAGAGAGAATGCGTGTGTGAGAGAGAGAATGCGTGTCTGAGAGAGAGAATGTGTGTGTGAGAGAGAATGCGTGTGTGAGAGAGAATGCGTGTGTGAGAGAGAATGTGTGTGTGTGAGAGAGAATGCGTGTGTGAGAGAGAATGCGTGTGTGAGAGAGAGAATGCGTGTGTGTGAGAGAGAATGTGTGTGTGTGAGAGAATGCGTGTGTGAGAGCGAGAATGTGTGTGTGAGAGAGAGAATGTGTGTGTGAGAGAGAGAATGTGTGTGTGAGAGAGAGAGAATGTTTGTGAGAGAGAGAGAATGCGTGTGTGTGAGAGAGAGAATGTGTGTGTGCGAGAGAGAATGCGTGTGCGTGTGAGAGAGAGAATGAGTGTGTGTGAGAGAGAATGCGTGTGTTAGAGAGAATGTGTGTGCGTGTGAGAGAGAGAATGCGTGTGTGAGAGAGAATGTGTGTGTGAGAGAGAGAATGTTCGTAAGAGAGAGAGAATGAGTGTGTGCGAGAGAGAGAATGTGTGTGTGTGAGAGAGAGAATGTGTGTGTGCGAGAGAGAATGCGTGTGCGTGTGAGAGAGAGAATGAGTGTTTGTTACAGAGAATGCGTGTGTGAGAAAGAATGTAGTGTGTGAGGGAGAGAATGCGTGTGCGTGTGAGAGAGAGAATGAGTGTGTGTGAGAGAGAGAATGTGTGTGCGAGAGAGAATGCGTGTGCGTGTGAGAGAGAGAATGCGTGTGTGTGACAGAGAATGCGTGTGTGAGAGAGAATGTGTGTGTGTGAGAGAGAATGCGTGTGTGTGTGAGAGAGAGAATGAGTGTGTGCGAGAGAGAATGTGTGTGAGAGAGAATGCGTGTGTGCGAGAGAGAGAATGAGTGTGTGCTGGAGAGAGAATGCGTGTGTGAGAGAATGCGTGTGCGTGTGAGACAGAGAATGCGTGTGTGAGAGAGAGAGAGAATGCGTGTGCGAGAGAGAGAATGCGTGTGTGTGAGAGAGATAATGCGTGTGTGAGAGAGAGAATGTGTGTGAGAGAGAGAATGCGCGTGCGTGTGAGAGAGAGAGAATGCGTGTGTGAGAGAGAATGTGTGTGTGAGAGAGAGAAAGCATGTGTGAGAGAGGGAATGTGTGTGTGAGAGAGAGAATGTGTGTGTGAGAGAGAGAATGTGTGTGTGAGAGAGAATGCATGTGTGAGAGAGAGAATGCGTGTGTGAGAGAGAGAATGTGTGTGTGAGAGAGAATGCGTGTGTGAGAGAGAGAATGTGTGTGTGAGAGAGAGAATGTGTGCGTGAGACAGAATGTGTGTCAGAGAGAGAGAGAATGTGCGTGAGAGAGAGAATGCGTGTGTGCAAGAGAGAGAGAATGCGTGTGCGAGAGAGAGAGAGAATGTGTGTGAGAGAGAGAGAATGCGTGTGTCCGAGTGAGAGAGAGAATGCGTGTGTGCGAGAGAGAATGCGTGTGTCAGAGAGAGAGAATGCGTGTGTGAGAGAGAATGTGTGTGTGAGAGAATTTGTGTGTGAGAGAGACAATGTGTGTGAGAGAGAGAATGCGTGTGTGTGAGGGAATGTGTGTGTAAGAGAGAATACGTGTGTGAGAGAATGTGTGTGAGAGAGAGAATGTGTGTGAGAGAGAATGCGTGTGTGAGAGAGAATGCGTGTGTGAGAGAGAGAGAATGTATGTGAGAGAGAATGTGTGTGTGAGAGAGAATGCGTGTGTGAGAAAGAATGTGTGTGTGAGAGAGAATGCGTGTGTGAGAGAGAATGCGTGTGTGAGAGAGAATGCGTGTGTGAGAGAGAGAGAGAATGTGTGTGTGAGAGAGAGAATGTGTGTGTGAGAGAGAATGCGTGTGTGAGAGAGAGAATGTGTGTGTGAGAGAGAGAATGTGTGTGCAAGATAGAATGCGTGTGTGAGAGCGAGAGAGAATGTGTGTGAGAGAGAGAGAGAATGCGAGTGAGAGAGAGAATGCGTATGTGCGAGAGAATGCGTGTTTGAGAGAGAGAATGTGTGTGTGAGAGAGAATGCGTGTGTGAGAGAGAGAGAGAATGTGTGCGAGAGAGAGAATGCGTGTGTGCAAGAGAGAGAGAATGCGTGTGTGAGAGTGAGAGAGAATGTGTGTGAGAGAGAGAGAATGCGTGTGTGCGAGTGAGAGTGTGAATGCGTGTGTGCGAGAGAGAATGTGTGTGAGAGAGAATGTGTTTGTGTGAGAGAGAGAATGTATGTGTGAGAGAGAGAATGTGTGTGAGAGAGAGAATGTGTGTGTGAGAGAGAGAAAGCGTGTGTCAGAGAGAGTGCGTGTGTGAGAGAGAGAGAATGTGTGTGTGAGAGACAATGTGTGTGTGAGAGAGAATGCGTGTGTGAGAGAGAGAATGCGTGTCTGAGAGAGAGAATGTGTGTGTGAGAGAGAATGCGTGTGTGAGAGAGAATGCGTGTGTGAGAGAGAGAATGTGTGTGTGTGAGAGAGAATGCGTGTGTGAGAGAGAATGCGTGTGTGAGAGAGAGAATGCGTGTGTGTGAGAGAGAATGTGTGTATGTGAGAGAATGCGTGTGTGAGAGCGAGAATGTGTGTGTGAGAGAGAGAATGTGTGTGTGAGAGAGAATGTGTGTCAGAGAGAGAGAGAGAATGTGTGTGAGAGAGAGAATGCGAGTGTGCAAGAGAGAGAATGCGTGTGTGAGAGAGAGAGAGAATGTGTGTGAGAGAGAGAGAATGCGTGTGTGCGAGTGAGAGAGAGAATGTGTGTGTGCGAGAGAGAATGCGTGTGTCAGAGAGAGAGAATGCGTGTGTGAGAGAGAGAAAGAATGTGTGTGAGAGAGAGAGAATGCGTGTGTGCGAGTGAGAGAGAGAATGCGTGTGTGCGAGAGAGAATGCGTGTGAGAGAGAGAATGTGTGTGTAAGAGAGAGAGAATGTGTGTGTGAGAGCGAATGTGTGTGTGAGAGAATGTGTGTGTGAGAGAGAGATTGTGTGTGAGAGAGAGAATCCGTGTGTGAGAGAGAATGTGTGTGTAAGAGAGAATGTGTGTGTGAGAGAGAATGCGTGTGTGAGAGAGAATG